>NC_081415.1:656527446-658927446 GCF_030272615.1 Cryptomeria japonica
AACACATTCCTTTGTAAAAATTACGACATAATACTATGTAAAGATTCATTAAGAGGAGTGAATTCTTTTCTAAAGTATTTGGACAAAGGAGACACACCTGTTTTTGTAGCTACTACTTGAGTGTTTGTTGTTGTCATTGAATTTGATGAATCCCTTATTCGGTTTGAACTTTGCAAAAGGCTATTAAGCACTTTCACTTTTATCACTTAGAGCCATTGAAGAGGATTGTTCCAATTGACTAACAATAATTTGATAATTGTGAAGTACTACACACAAGCGCGTAAAGGAAGTAAACTTAGAAAAGAGAAGTTTATCCCTAATATCTTTTTGCAAGTTAGAAATGAAAATTCTTTGAATATCTTGATCAGGCACAGGAAAAGAACTTTGAGAATACAAATGCTTATATCTACCAATAAAATCAATCACTTTTTCTTTAACACCTTGTTTACAATGCATCAAATCAGTCAAAGTAATTTTAGGACCAATATTATTGTGAAATTGTTGAATGAAAGTATTAGCCAATTGTTGAACTGAAGTAATAGAATAAGGAGGCAAAGAACAATACCATTGTAAATCTTTATCCCTTAATGTTCTAGTAAACAATTTAGCCAACAATCTTTGATCATGAGCAAAGTCACTACACAAAGTTTAAAATATTTTAACATGAGTTAAGGGATCACATTTTCCATTATAAAGTACCAATTGAAGGAATTCCAAATGTTTAGGAGGGACAACTTGGACAATGTCATTGGATAATGGGCTCGCCACATCAAATATGGACACATTATACTTAGATTGGTTTATGGAAGCTATTTGTTGATGCAAGAAAGACACTATTTGGGCTAGACTATTGATGGTAGCTTCGATAGAAGGATTGAAATTAGACATGTTGGATTGAGAAGGAGAAGTAACATCCTTGAATGAAGGAGAAGTAACATTGTTGAAGGAAGGAGGAGCTTGAGAACAAGGAGGGATATTGTTATAAGGAGGTTACACACTATGATAGGTAGGTATGGGAGATGATGGGGTAACAAATGGAAGACTCACTTGAGGAGGGATGAAAGAATTATGATTAGAGGAGTTTGCCCCTTGACTAACACTTGTAGGTATGACATTCTATGTAGAGGTAGCCATGATGTTGGAGGTAAAAGTGGGAACACTAGCCATAGGGGTAGTCAAAGGAATGAAATGATTAACCTGGCTAGGAGGTTGTGTATAACTAAGGACTTCAACACAACTCTTCATAGGCATAATATTAGTATCAACAATATGAGCAATACCATGCAAGACATTAACACCAAGTTTATCACTTTGAACCATTCTTTTCAATCCATCAATTAATGGGAGAGCTTCACTTTTCGGGTATTGTTGACTCATCCATTGTTGAAGATTTTCTAGTTGATTGTCAATCTTCATCAATGAAAACCCTAGATAGTGAATCATTCACATCATGAGAATTTTGAAAAGAATGAGGATAAAAGGGGACATTTGTAGGATTGGAAGATCCTCCAACATCCTCGTGAAATAAGTTACCAAATTGGGCTCCATCTCCTCAGTATTTAAACCTTGGGAAGCCTTAATTCTACAACTTCTTCTCATGGGGATATTATAGGTTGGACTAATAGTAGTAAAACTCATGCGCTAAGGGAGGGAAATTTGAAATTGGAAATTTGAGATTTGAAATTTGCATTTTGCAATTCGCAAAGTAAATTGAATAATGCAAAACTTTAGGAAAAATGATTACTCAATTAAATAAGAAAATTGATTGAAAAGATAAAGAATAGTTGTGAAAAATTATGCAATCCCCTAGGAAATTGAAATTTAAAATTAGGGGTGTGCTAGAATAACCTCTTAATTGAAATTTAAAATTACCCACTAAGAGATAGAAATTTAAATTTAAAATTAGGGCTAAAAATAACCTCTTAATTTTAAAAATTTAAATTTAAAATGATCTAAAGGAAATTTAAATTTAAAATTAGGGCCTTGTAAAAGGAACCTCTTAATTTTTAAATTTAAAATGTGATGTTGAAATTTGAGAATGAATTTAAATCTAAAAATTAGGGCTCTTTTAATTAACCACTTAATTTTAAAATTTAAATTTGAAATTGTCCACAAGAAATTTAAATTTAAAATTAGGGCCTTGTAAAAAGAACGTCTTAATTTTAAATTTAAAAATAAATCTAAGGTTGAAATTGAAATGATGAATCCAAAATTGGGAAATGCACAAGATTAATATAAATTTAAAAATTAGGGCTTTTTAATTAATCACTTATTTTTAAAATTTAAATTTAAAATTAGATCCAAGATTGCAATTTTGAATTTGAAGCAAATTTGAAATGGGAAATTCAAAATTAAAACAACCCACAAGCTTAATTTTTAAAATTTAAAAATTAGGGTTTTTGAAATAAACCACTTAATTTAAAAATTTAAATGGGAAATTAAAATTGCAAGTAAAAATTTGAATTTTTAAATTTGAAAGAAACTCAGATTTGAAATAATTAATCCAAATTAATCAATTCACAAGCTCAATTTTGAAATTAAAAATTAGGGTTTTAGTGAAATTAACCTCTAATTTTTAAAAATTTGCAAGAAAACCAAACTTGTAAATGAAAACCTGAATTTTAAATTGCATAAACAATCGGATCTTAGAACATAAATCAGAAATAAGGGTGTAAGGTATCGGGTTCACCAAAATGTAATGTGGATTTTTTTTAGGGTTTTCACCAAAGAAGAGAGAATCTTTTAGTTTTTCACTTGGGACATTACATTCAAAAGAGGAAGGGAATTCACTAGATTCAATCACAAGTTAGACAAGGCCTGAATATTGAATGGATTGAAATTAATTTTGATTCCCTCTTTTTTAAGTTGAAATGTTGTATTAAGGTAAAATGTTGGGAAATGAAAGGTAAAACTGAGAAAACTGTGAGCTGCAGACGTGGGATTTTTGCATGCACATGGATCTGAGTAGTATATGCAGATTCAAATTTGATTCTCGAAAATGCTCAAAAAATGTTAGCACCAAGGAGGTGGGCGTCTTGGTCCTCCTACTTTTTCGCACGCCAAAAAGGGTTGATTCATCTTTGCAAATAATGCTTATTATGAAGATCACAACTCCGTACCTGTTTCCTGCACACATAAAGATGGGAAAAAGGTTGGGAATAGGGGCTTGCCTTAGGTCAAACCTCAGTTTTGGAATTAACCATGAAATTAAAATGACTGTAATGAAAGATTCTCCTTTTGAGGGAGATGTTGAATTATGATTGAAAATTGAATGATGATACCTCATTGTGAAGTTTTGCTTGCCTCCACATGAAATTAGGTTTTTTGAAGTCTTCAACAAAAATGGATGAATAATGTATTCTTCAATGCTTGAATCTTGACTTTATTGCTGCTCCAAGGCTGTAGGAAGACTAAAAATGCTCAATTTCTCTTGAATGATTGAATGCTTGATCTCATGTGTGTTTTCTTAATCGCTAGATGTGTGTGTATGTTCAAATGAGAGGGGAAATCCTTTTTATATACTTGCCCGTCGGGAAAATTGACTAATTTTCTGACATGAGCCGACACTAAGAAGGGAATCTAGCTCATTTTTGAAATGCTAAACTGGGTTTAAAAAGAGCCCAATTTAGGGAGGACCAAGGTGTTGCTCCTTGGTCCCAGTGAGGACCAAGGTGCTACTCCCTGGTCCTAACCTATTTTGGGTTAGGATTAAGGTGCATAATGAGTGGAAAATCAAGGGTTTTGATATTTATGATGGGTGTGAGCATAACCAGGTCTTCAAACAAGCCAAGGAGCACACACACTAAGGTGAAGATCCAAATGTGGTCAGAATTGCAATGGGTTGCAAATTTAGGACACTACACCGAGAAAACATAAATTTAACCAATTCATTTTTTATTTTGTTTTTATATATATACTTTTTAAACTCCTCTTGTATTCCACTTTAGTTTAGTGATTCCCACATGATGTTTACCCATAGAGACCATTCCCTTTTAATCCTTTCCTCAAGTTTACTATTTCTTTATGGTTTAATCTTCTGAACAAGTAGTCAAATATTCGTAGTTCATGGTTTCACTACAAAAGTCACATTGTTTATTCTTCTATCATCTTAAATGAGCTCCCTAATGAATAATCAAGGTTGCTATAATTAAGATTATGGTTCCCAACAATCTAAGGGATGAATTTAAGTTATTTGATATTGTTTAAAGAAGTTAGAGGCAAATTACACTTTGTTGTCCAAACACATGATAAGTTGCTATGAATACACTAGATTTTTGGCTATACTTTTTAAGTTCCAACACAGAGAGTCAAAGCTCAACATAAGATTCTAACTCTTATTTAATGTAGTATATAATTCAAGAAGTAAATACTTGTTTGATTTAGCCTTCTATGAGCTTAAACTTATTGACTTGTTAAAGGGTGGATAGCCTATATTGACTCGTCATTATATATATATATATATATATATATATATATATATATATATATATATATATATATATATATATATATATATATATATATATATATATTATTTATATTTATTCATTTTATATAATATTTATATTTATTGATATATATTTATTGTTGACTAAGAATTATATTTTTTTAATCATTTAATTATTCTTTAATGAACTCATAATTCAATGCTCTAAAGACCAAATTTAATATCAATGTCCCCTTAATTTATCAAAATAGATAACCATCACAATTAAATAGACGACTAGAGTCCTAGGGTAAGACGAACTTTAGGTGGAAAAAACTCACTAATTGGTATAAATGCTGAAATGAAAAACCTGACAATTTGTCTCTCATCACCAGAGCATAGAATCCGCTTCACTTTGTACCTCAGGTACTTGCAACCAATCATCAATCTCATACAACTCCACAAATTTGTCAGTTTAGGTTAAGTCATACAATATAATCAAAGCAATAAATTAACAAAATCATGATAATAATAATAACATCCATTAGTAATGACATTAAATGTTCATAACTAGCACACCCACACACACATAGGTTCACTTAACATAGTTTGATCATGAAATCCACCCCTAATCGAAATTACCATGGCACTAGGGGTCAAACAAGGAAATTAATTAATTTTCTAGGGGATATGCCATAATTAACACAATTGTGCGACATGTTTTATATCATTACATTTAAAGAGATTTGATGCGCAATTAATTTCATATGGGAGAATAATTAGAGCACATTGAGATTTTAAAGAGATAAATAATCACATCATTCTCATCATCATATAAGTTATTTGCATGTCTATGAATACTATCCTAGTTGATATAACTCATTCACCTAGTTGATATATGTCCAAACAATATCCTTGGACATCACCTTGATAAGTTCAACTATTTGAAAGATGTGGCAAACATGATTTCAAGACACATGCAATTAGATTAATTGTGCACAACAATCAAATTTGTCACTTAGAGTCAAACTTATAACATTAATAAGTGAACTACAATTATTTTGAAATGATGCAACCTTAAAATATAATCATACAATAATAATTAATTATTTGATAATAATAAATTAATTTTGCACAACTTCAACATCATTTTTTAATCACTAATTTAAAAATTAAATATTTTTAATCATCCTATTTAATTTTTAAATTTATCAAAATTAGTCATCAAGTTCTAATTAATATAAAGTGATTTATACTCAATTTATATCATTACAATAATCGAAATTCTAAATCCTATTATTAGTACTTACCGTTAGGCAATACTATTGTAATGAGTTTTTTTGTTTTTCCACTTAACTAGTTATTAAAAAAATTAATTTGAACCAATCACAAACACATTTTAACTTTTAATTTTTTCAATCTTTTTATTTACCAAAGTCTAATTGTACAATTTTTAACATTATAAATTACGAAAATTATTTTTCTGTACACTTATTGGCTAAATACAATTTAGTTGTTTTTTTTTTCCAAAACAAGGTGGCGGTGCGACTTAATATATTTTATTATATAAAGTTGATTCAAAGAACTCCCAGAGAAAAGAACCAGTAAGAAAAACTCCGATCCTTGCTCTACAATACATAGAAAGGTTGTGAGATTTAAATCTCAAATATGCCAAGAAATACAATATCTTATAGTGTCCAGAATACCGAGTGCCATAAAACATCCCCCAATATCGAATATTTTCTAGAATGTATTGAACAAGATGCAGTCTAAACCAAAACATCACGAGAGCTGTGCACATTTACATAGCAATCCACAATCTGTCTCACTTATGAATTTATCCAACTTACAATCCAACACACTTCTCAAATCGATATCCCTTCACAACATACAGATGCAACAAAACCACAAGACCCTGCACTTATAATATCACACATACCAATTTATATCATTATGAAAAAGACCACTGTATAGCTATATGTAATATTATCCTGTACCCATATCCTCCAAAATTTTTGCCTTAAGAATTGGATAAGAATCAAAATCACAATTCAGACCCATCATAATAAGTTCCTCCTTGGAACTTCCCATATTTGTCAAATGATATGCAACCCAGTTCCCTTCTCTATACACATGTGAAATGGTGAAGTTTGTAAATGTATCAATTAGTGTCCATGCTTGTTCAAGTAAATATCTTATCTGCCAATTATCAATATTTCTCTTTATGCAAGCATTGATAATAATAGCTGAATCGCCTTCAATGTGTATATATGAGATGTTCAGTTTTTTTTACTAGTAGAATACCTTCAAGTAAAGCATATGCCTCTGCAAAGTTGTTAGTACCTGGCGGAATAAAAGCAACTTTCAAAGCTAAAACACATCCTGTGTGATCCCTTATGCATACTCCTATCCCTGCATCACCTGGGTTCCCTTTAGAGGAGCCATCAAAATTTAGTTTGAAATGCATTGAATCCGGAGGACACCATTTCACTTTATTTCTATCAATTTTACTAGTTCTCACTCTCGGAAGACAAGGTGATACAAGAATAGAGATGCCCTTCCAACAGTTAATAACTTGACCATCCCAAGAAGTAAATTCCCTATTTGAATTGAACTGATTTGAAAGTTGAGCATTAACCAGTTCTGATACTGATTTTTCAATATAATTGAAAACTTCAGAAAGAGGAGATGTTTGCTTTCTAAAAATACGCTTATATCTTTCCCACCAAAGTGACCATACTACTATGGATGGGATCACTTTCCAAATACATGCAAAAAGAGAGGATGAGTATAAGATTGACCATGACTGGAATAAATCCCATACATTATCTGGAAGAGGTGTGCTAAAGGAAAGCTTATCAAGCACGAACATCCAACAATAGTGAGCAAAATCACATTGGAGGAGGAGATGATCTAACGTTTCACTGTGTTCACCACAAAGTACACAAGCAAATAGATGTGCAATATTCAATTTAACAAGTCTCTCACTGGTGAGTATTCTCTTATGTAGAGCAAGCCAAGAAAACATCCCTGCCTTGGGAATAACACTATTATTCCAACAAAAATTGTAGGCTCTTTGTGAATAGGATTGAATAGACATTTGATGAATTGCCTTGTACCCTTCCTTGATAGAGTACTTTCCATTCTTCGTAGGGCACCATATCAATTTGTCCAAACCATTAGAGATAAAGATAATGCGGTTCTTGAGAATCAAAGAAAATTTTACCTTTTGACCTGGGGAGATTGGGAGTAGAGCTGGCTTCTTCCAAATGACACGATTTGAAGGCTTCTCAAGATCATCTATGTAATCATAAAGGTGCGAACCCCAATGAGCAGTAAATATAGGGATCACATCTACTAGGGACTCCTCCAGATTAAGAGGGGGGAGACCACTCCATGAAATACAATTTAGTTGTTATAAGCGGATTTTTAGGAAATTTTGACGTCCGAATTTAATGGACATTATTTATTCACTTTAACAAATGACATTTGATTTCAAGAGTCTTTACTAAAATTTAATCAATATTATTACTTATTCTTTTTCCTTATTTTTTTAATTTAATTTAACTTTATTGGTCTCACTCCAGTTAATAAATGAATAGTCACGACCACTATTTCTAAAAAAATTAAATGAATAGTCACGCCTTTATTTTTATGCATTTTATATTGCTATATGTATTATAGATATTTTATAAAAGAAAATAAATATAGAATTTTATAATGTTATATTATTTTAATAATATATTATTATAACATAAATAGATCTATAATCAAATCAAATAATAATAATTACATAAGTAAAAAAAATGTTATGTTATAATAAAATAAATTGATTTGTTATTTTTAGTTACAGTTTTCTTTTATCGAATTAATATGTTTAAAACTAATTATACTTTTATACATATTTTATTATATTTAAATTACAATGAATTTAAAAAATTATTACTATTTTTATTTAATTAATTTGACTTAATAAAATTATTATCTATCAAGACTATTGTTATTTATTATTAATTTTAATTTTTCTTAATATCTAATTTTTTATATAATTTTGTTTACACATTTTTTTTTTATTATATTTTAGTTTTTAAAATAGATTTAAATCTAAAACTATTTCAATTATTTAACTTTATTTTGTGAAAATAAAAATTTATTAAGATTTCTTTAATTTATATTATTTTTTTTAGTAAAATTTTAATTATTATGAAATAATTATGTTTAATTTTTTTATCTTAATTATTATAATTTTTAAAATATAATCATTATTAAAATTAAATCATAATTATTATTAAAACTATACTAAAAATAAGACTATGTAACACTTGTTTTATAATTATTTTATAACCTCAAAAAACACTTGCACATAAATCTGCAATATATATACAAATCAACCTGCATTTCCAATGCGATATAGTACTTCGATTAAATCAAAAAGAACAGACAAACAACTTCCAAATCACACAAAAGTTTAGATCGGCTTAAAATTTACCCTTTAAAGTTGATTCCTTGAAAAAACCATGGCAGTGCTTCTATTCTGAAAAGAAATTAAGGCAGAACTGTAAGGACACGGAAGAAGGCAGGCGAAGAAGATCAAGATGGTTGAGAGCAATTATGAAGTAAGCCAGAAAGCTTATGTGAAGCTGGTGCTGCATGCCTTGAAGCACAAGACCTCTGCAGTCAATGGCATTCTTGTTGGAAGACTCTCTGATAAAACAGAAGCTGTGGAGATCATAGATGCCTTTCCTCTGTCTCATGGACAGCTGGGACTCCTACCTACTTTGGAGATTGCCACCATTCAGGTAAATCCACAAATTTTTCTGTTCTTATTAGGCACACCCACAAATCATTTTGCCCTTTTCAGGCACACTCACAATCTTTTTTTCTCTTTTTGTCGTCCCATTTCGACTCCGAAAATATTTCTATTAGGTCATGAAGATTATCCAAATTAAAATTTTGCATGAACTCGTATAGAATTAGGATTGCTTTCAATTGCACTGGTAACCTAGCGCACGGAATCTTGAATCAAGACAATTAAACAGAGTTTAGGGAATTTAGTTAAAGCTTAACTAATACAGAAAGAATATTGTAAACAAGTAGTCACAGTTAGATTGGTATTACAGATCATATCGGCTTTAAGGATGTTAAAAGACATTTTATTTCAGAAATCAGAAGACAGATTCTGAGTGTCCTAGAAGTTAGGTTCTGGGCTATGTAGAGTATTTATTACTTATTTGTTTCGGTTGTTTTAGGATTTTAGATCCTGTTCTAGTCACTTTTCACTTTTCAGCTTCCAAGGTTCATCTAACCTAGCAAGGTTGTATTATAACTGGGCATACTTTTAATGTCTCATTGCCCTACACTTGTTTTTTGTTATTATAATTTCTTTTATTTTTTGTCCCTTAGTCAAAACCTCCTCATCTCTGCTATTTTTGATCACGTGAGTATTTTTCCCTTGATTTTTAATTAAGGAGCGTTAGTTTACCTACGGACTATGTGATGTGTTCCAGTGCCTGGGTTTAGGCCCTTTACACCCTGGTCAAAGCCATGATCTGTTTATTTTCAGGCAGAGTCTACCAAGAAAAGTCTTAAGTGTTGGAAACTTTTTACAAGCAAGGAATGTCTGGAAATTATTTCTTGTTTACAAATCACAAAATTTAGGTGTTACAGGATAGTTACTATTGATACATGTAAATTTTATAAATGCAATAACTTAATGTACATTTGATATGGAGGTTCTGGTGCATTCGAATTTGAACGTTTAATGAAAAAATAGTCAATTGGTGAAAAGTAGTCCAACAATCACCCTGCAGTGTATTAGCTGGGTACTTGTTATTGTCATGCTGTTTAACCTTATGATTATGACTTCATTTCTACTACTGGCTGGAAACGTTTTTCTGTGAAATATTAAATAAATCTCGTTAGGAAAGTTATTTATTGATTAGGGTCCAAAACACACCACAAATGGAAAGTAGCTTTTGTGGAAGGGGAGCACTAAATAAGCATAAAATCAGAGCTGGATAGGTTTTCAAAGGATGAAACAGACCATTGGAGTCCAAACAGTAAGTTCAATTTATTAATTAGTTATTTGACTTGTAGGATGTTTAGGCTTCCAATGTGGAGGTAGCTTTCAAAGTTGGCTAAAATACCACATCCATCTCAATAGGTGTGACATGTCATATACACCAATGGACAAGGCAGGGTGTGAGTCTCAGTTGATTACGGAAGAGATATCCCGTAATTGTGTCATCTGAGCCAACGGTCACCCCAAAAGGGGAATTCACAAACTAAATATCAATAATTTGATAAGATGCATTGTGTAACCCCCAAACAGATATCTAAGATCTGTTAGACATGGAGACAAATCTTAGTACAATCTGTCAATTATTTGATAGTGTATCAATTTGTTGATTTATGTTCAGTTATGATCTTTAAGTTTACCTTATCAGAGACAACAAGCACAGAAATTTTCTCGATTATTATTTAGAACAAATATACTGTCTTGAAGACTTCCCTGTACTTGCTTGAAATCATGGACTTCTGACCTCTTGCATTTATTCAATAAACTATTTTGAGAAAATTATTAGAAGTTTTAACATAAATAAAACATATTTTCAGACTTATCCACAAAATATAATTTTCTGTAAATATTGGAAGTAATTTATCTTGAACACTCTGGAGATAAAAATTAAGATTTACCAATCCTTCTCAATTAATGGGAGCTTCCTTTTTCTGATAGGCAGAGGAGTACTTTACTTCTAAAGGAGATGGGCTTTGTATTGTGGGTTACTACCATGCAAATGAAAGGTATGAGGATCTTGAGCTCAGCTCTTTAGCCAAGAAAATTGGTGATCATATCAGTCGATATTTCCCTCAAGCTGCCATACTTTTGGTAGGTGAAATTACTAAATTCTTATCACTCGGTAAATTCAGTTTCATGTTGCTTCTTCTTATTGTGCAAAGAAATAGAATTATTTTTTAGCATTGGATTTTATTTACATATGTCCTGTTATATGCATATTCTTTTTGCAGCTGGACAACAAACTCTTAGAAGAACTGCACAAAGGTGGTAGCAAGAAACCAGTTGTTCAGGTCGGTCTTTTGAAATCTTAAATAGTAGTTGTGAGTGAGCAGATAAATGATTGTTTTTCAGTATCCAATCAAATTAAATTGTCTCCGCTAGCAAAAATTATTTCAAAGCACATACATAACGAAGTGCCTTATTTTTTATTTAAATCTGAAAATCTAAAATATTCATCTCTTGCATATTCAAACAATAAATACAACACTTTTGCAGTAAACTGATAAAATACAAATAATTTATTTTGACTTTTTTTTTGTTTTTTTTTGTTTTCTCTGCAATTCCTGAAATAGAATTCTGTTATAGTCCTCTTTTACATGGTGATGCACCTGATAATCTATTCGAAGGCTATGGACTTTTCTGTGTACATTAAGCATTGACCCAACTTTCAAGAAGAGTAGCTTGAACATCTTCCCATCAGACTTTCTATGCACAGGATTATAAGAGCAATGCAATAGAGGATTTTGATTTGTTGCGAATGTGTTATATGAGCACATAAAATCTTGATCACTGCTTCTGTAGGAAACCTGCAGGATCATGGAACATGATTCACAGCATTTTTCAGAGGCAGTTGTATTCAATTATAGACCACGGAAATGTCTAATCTCTAAAACTTATTTAATTTTTTTTCTTCTTACAGCACGAGAATTCTCTAATTATGATAAGAGCAGGTCCAACTTCTTTAAGTTCGTAGATAATACATGCTTTGAAGTTTGTTTTATGGTGTATAGTACAGTTTTTTGACACACAACATAGAATTTATTGTAATTGCAACATTGTTTTATGTTTTAACTCATAAATCACCAGGAGGAAGCTTGCCTTCTTTTGCTTTGCTAAAGATAAAAGCTCACATTTGCATTCTGATTTCTTTGATATCCTAGATTCAACCTGTAATGTAAAATATAAGCTACTATTAAATTTATGTTATATTAATTGAGCTAGAAAAGAAAATGCTAATTAATGAGAAATTGAAGTACAGAATCAACAAATTGGATACAGAAACTAAAATAGTAGAAAATAAAGAACCTGGCACCAAAGTTGGAGCTCACTGCTCAAGAAGCTATCACAATGTGCAAATATCCATGCAATGTGTGTTGTCCAAGTATTGCAGTCGTCCAAAAGAGTTGCAAAGTCCAAAGTCTTCACAAGTTCTCATAACTACCTGCACAACAAAAGCAACAAACTAGAGGAAACAAAGTGACACAGAAATGAAATTATACAAACTAGAGCGAATTAAATAATGAAACGACAATGAAGAGGAAGAGAGAAAATGAATCCTCCATGTGATTGTAGTCTTCCGAATACCTGTAGCTGAGAAGAGAGAAATTGTTGGGGCTGCAAAGGAGGTTCCCACAAACGGTCAAACCCCTGTTTTGGTTTTTCAACCTCCACGTGTAGCTAGACAAAGAAATATTGATAAAGAAAGTGTGTGCTCCTATCCTATGCCTGTCTGGAAATTGACATAGTAGTGACAAATGCTAAACTAGAATGAAAAAGAGAGTGAGTATGGTAAAAGAAATGAGAACCCAGGTGGCAAGGCTAGCAACAACAAGATTCTATGATGATAAAATGAAAGACAAAGTCATCTACCAAGCTTGGTGAGGCCAATGGGTGCAATATTGCTGTTGGTAGATTCTACTAAATTTCTTAAGAGCTTGACAGAATGTTGGACTCTTCACAAACACTTTACAGAATGCTGGTAAATTGTTCAAAGTGCTGGAAAACAATGGTTTAAAACTTTTAAATGCCCGTAAGAGAGTAGTAGATTGCAAGAATGAGAGATTGTATGAGATAGCAAGAGATAATTTCAAAATGAATCAAAAGAAGGGGAGATATGGGAGCTGCGGAACAGTTTGGTTTCACTCAAAATAGCCACAAAATCATGAACTGTCACAGAATGCCAGTACATTGTTCAAACATTTGTGTGTTGCACTAGTGTTTGGACTCATTCCAGCATGGGTGTTTTTTTTTTTTCCTTCCACAATCTGTTGTAAGCATAGTGTCTCATTCTTTCGAGCATTTTATTATCTTCATCTGTCTCTCATGTTTATTGAATAATACTTAGGTTGAGGCTTGTGGTTATTTGGGATTTTAATGATGGAAAACAGTTAGTTTTTGTAACTTGTTCTCTACATTCTTGGCATTGTCAAGGTTTTCACCAAAGAAATATGTGATCATCATCAAATACCCTTCTTCTCTACAGGCAACATACACATTAGTTTAATCTCAGAAACAGACTCCAACTTTTGTATGGATTTCTAGTTTGACTGCATTGGCACTCTAGGGTGCAATTACTATTTAATGTTTTATCTGAAATCCACTATATGTGGTCATTTATCCAAAGTACTTAAAATGTTTATGTGAAGAAGATTAAACCTATGGTGTCTCACACTGTCTTCATGGAAGTTTATTCACCATGATTTTTGTGATGACATGAGTGAAAAGTGAAAAGTGAAAATACTATATTTCTTTTATATTACGACAATTGTATTATCCTGTATGAAATGGAAGTCCAGCATATGTCCCTTTTTCAAACCTGTATTATTGTAAAACTCAAAGGTATAAATTGCCCATTAAGTACTCCAATGACACAACTTTGAGAAAAAGTGATTGCAGATTATGTATTTAAGCAATAAATAAATTTTTAATGTTGAACTCTAATGTTGCTTGCTTACCATGTCTTACATCTTGGATGTGATGAGTCTGTTGTAGCAATTCTTTTATGCTAAGTCACAGGGTTTGCCGAATTTTGGCCACGAGGTTCAAAATTCGGCGAACTTCCAATCATGAAAAAAAATCATCAAATTCGTTTGGGTTTAGGGTTCTTTTCCTTTGAGTCGGAAAAGAATAATCACCCGAATGTAGCACCAGCTACATCCTCAAGGGTTTTCTTGCTTTATTCTGATGAAGAATCACCCAAAGGTTTTTTTTGTTTTTGTTATTCTGATGATTTACCCGCAGCTCAAAGCACGTGAGGTTGTTCATTGTTCACGGATTGCCGTAGTTGCACAGTCTGCCTACTTCAGGGTCGGAGAAAATGAATGCGGCTGCTCCTTTAATGTTTCATATTTCGATTTTAAATTTTAGCTTTGCTTTTTATTTTCAATTTTTGTTTTATAAAATATTTATATTTTATGTTTCAAGCAATGTCCATTAGCATTTAATTTTGTTTTTTACTCAATATATGAAAATTAATATTTTAAAATACTTTAATTAGATTTTTAATTATAATCTGTTTAGTATTTAACATTTAAAATTTAAAAAGTATTTATTATTTAATATATAAAGTCCAATATATTTTTATTATTTATATATTTATAATTATTAATTTAAATTTCTAAATATACTATAATATTTAAATTTTTTTATTATAAAGGCGAATTTATCACAAATTTTTTTTTGAACTTTTTCCTCTTGTCGAAATTCATCCAAATTGCATTGTTGCCGAACATGAATTTGAACTCGAACCTTGTCACACAGCTTTTATGTGATTGCTTGCCTCCCCATTGCATTATAATAGGTAAAGTTTACTGATTAATAAAATTGGTGGGTACTAGCTGCACTGGTTTTGGTCAGTCAGTACATGGCATCTGGCTTCCATATTTGAGTAGACACACCCATCTCAAGTACCCATTTAAAATAGAGTTTTGTGGTGTATTCTGTCTTTTGTATCCCCCAAGTTCCTTAAAACCCAGCTCTATTTCAAACCACTATTTTGATTAATTGGTAGTGGGATTTGCCACTAGATTATGAATTTTGGTGTGACATCATTTGTGGTGGCAATTGAATGGCTTAACTGGTATTATTTTGCTTCATTTGTATATTTTAGATTTACAAATTTTCTGGATAATAAGTTTTTTGGTTGATCTTCAAAATGTATCTTATTGTCAGATCAAGATATCACTTTAAGTATTGCATGCTTTGTTGTTGAAATATATTGTTAAGGTAAGAGTTTTGTGGGTACCTATTCATGTTTTGCCAATTATTTATAATTATTATGGCACCAGATTTCTGCCACGTTATGATATTAGGGATATTAAATTGGTTATGAACAGGAGGATTGGATTTTGGAGGGGAGAAAATAAGGATCAAATAACATGTCAGAGATGCAAAAATGAATAAAAGTTAAAAAAACAAAAGGTCTGATCAGGATAGAGATTCGAACTTTGCTGGAAAATATAATAATTTTGGGTTCATTTGGTGGAGGAAACAGACCTTGTAAAGATTTTTATGATGATGGAAAAAAAAACAATTATGGCTTTATCTATGCATTCTTGCTTTTGGTTTTATCTCATTTTGTGTTCATGATTAAGAATGCTACAAGATCTTACAAATTTTATGTCACCGATGCAGCTTTACACTAGGGATGCATCAAAAGTTTGGCGCCAAGCTGGATCAAGTAGTAGCCCAGGTGTTCAACTGGCGCTTAAAGAACCTGCTGCTAACACTGTTCTTTGGGACTACATCAGCGAGAGAAGGGAGGAACGTGTTGTGGACTTTGATGAACATTTGGATGATATTAGCAAGTAAGCAGATATATGAAAAATTCATTATAAGAAATATGCTAGAGTTTACACACAGAAACACCTAATTATTTCCTATCCTAATGGAAATAGAAAGATATGTTTTTCTCTATTATGATGGATTTTGTCTAATCTCTTGTGAGTTGTGAGTGCAATATGTAGTCTTTTTTCTGGTTTTCTTTTTGGGGCGTCATATTTGTGGTCTAATTTTTTTTTTCTGATGCTTGTTATCTGCAGGGACTGGTTGAACAACAATCTTTTCAACTAGACTTACATTTCACTAGCATGCAAAACACTATATTTTCTGTATTATAATCTACAGAGGTTGGCAACTAAAGAGCAGAACTTATTTCGCAAGTACCTGTTTCAGGTTCATTTTTCTGTCATTTCTGACAGGATGTAGTTATTGTGGGTTATTTCTTTGCAATTTAATTGCAAGCCGAGTCTTTTTAACCTCTCTTTTTTTTACACCGAGAGGCATTTCCTTTAAGTTTTTTATGATACTGAGAGGTTTGGTGATTATTTTTCCATTATGTGGTGTCTGGAGATTGCTTCTTCGATTGTTCTTTGCTCCATCTACATAATATTCGAATAACCTGGTGTCAGTGTTCTACTTTTCATCTACTGTTTAGAGATAATAAAATCTACTTTCCTATTTCCGGTTGCTAGGGTGTTTATGGAAATATTGAAGCATTTATGCATTTTCATATAATTCTGCTGGTACTTTTCCCTGTTGTTGCTTTCTCTCTGTTTCTTGTTCTCTAGGATCGTCTTTAGGCTATTCTGGTTGTAGAATATTTTGTGCATTGTCCCGGGTAACTAAGTTGGTTACTTTGATCATTGTTATATATTTTTAGCTACTGTGAGATATGTTTCTTTGGAATGCACATTCTATTAAGAGGGTGATTGTCTTGATCAGAAGTTTTTTTGGTATTCTGCATGCATTATCTTAAGAGATTTTGACCATGGACAGACAATTGAGTTATCATGTCTTTTCAGCACTACTTTAAACAGAATCCTTAAGAATTTTTGACTGATAAAAACTATCTGCAATATTGCCATTTTTCCTGTACACAAGCTGCATGAATGTTCTTTATCCTTGGCTCCTTAAGCAGATGTGTGCCTGTGCACTCTAATAATAATGTAGAAGGAGAATTTTAGATCAAAATGTGTGATTGTCACAAATTGTCTATCAGTTACATTTCCAAGGCATTTAACATAATCTTTTAATATGGGGTGAAATTCAAGAATGATCTGTTATACACAATGATTTACTACCCAAAAGACAGTTTGGTCAGGTTTGAAGTTGTTTTAGTCTGAAACAAGGACATTGTTATCTTGAAAAACCCCGGTTGGTGAAAACCTAACTTCACCTTTTATGGTAAAGGTTCTATTACCTAACATACTGTTTAGTTTTTCTTGAGATTAAAGTTGATGGAATTTTGTATTTAGAGTCCTCTATTGATTTAATTTTGTCATAATGCTTGTATATGTTTACAGTGCAGCAACGGAGATGTATGACTATGAACCATCATATTGTTAGAAATTTTGACCTCTTTAGAAATTTTTATATTGAAGAATTCCAGTTGAATTGTTCATGGCGAATGCAGTAGTCCAGTTTCATATCTTCATGGTTAATTCAAAAGTCCAGTTGCAATTGCAGTATTGTTTGTAGCCAAGATAGCTTTCAGATGTTTGTATATGGAGTTGGTTTCCAATATAATACAAAACTGTGGTTTCCCTTTTGAAGTTACATAAGCTTACATTAGTTCCAGTGAGTGTAGGAAAATAGTGTCTATCTCAGAGCTAGACAGGTAGGCCATATCATTTACAGGATGTCTTGGAAATATTGAAATCAGTTTTATCCTTTCTAATAGTATTTGTTTCTTGTTTTTGTTTGTTTTGAAATTTACTTTTCATCTTGAAGGCATGTATTTGGATCAGAGTAGCCGGAAACTCCTGTGTCCCTCCTTCGGTGCACGTATCCTCATATCTGAAACAGATACGTATCCAATACAGCCCGGATACACATCAGATACTGTACCCACGCATGCCCAGAAAACCTTGATTTCCAACCAAGCCAAATAATATGTAATTTTATTTTTTCAAAATTTGACGTAAATCGTCTTAAATTTAATTTTAAAAAACTTAATTCATGCAATTTTTTTATTAAAAATTGGTATAAAGTATAAACAAAACGTACACCAAATGAGAAAGACAAATGAAACGTTTTTCTATTTCATCAACCCATATTTTTGGGTTATCTTCTAATGCAACTCTACTATTTTTTATTGTAAATTGTTAAATCAACTTATAACTATCTATGTAGCAATTATGTGTCTATATTGCTTTTAAAGTAATGAAAAATCTCCTCTAATAACTTAAAAAATTGACATTTGTTAAATACGTGTATGTGTATTTTACTATTTTATGAATGTCGTATCCAACCGTATCCATATTGGGGGTCTTAAAAAATGACCATATCCGTATCTAATACCATATCCGTATTTGTATCTGTATCTGTGTCCATGCAACTTTGATTTGGATTCTTAGTGCATGTACCATGCATATCATAGCCTTCAAAGTGACTTACTATCACTATACCTATTTTTTGATCATTCAAGAAATTAACCCAATAGAGCATCAGGATTCGGTAGACTATTCCATAGGTACAGTCTGAGTGGGCCTAATGGTGACGTTTTGTAGTCCACAGAGGAACATATACTCGAATATGGCAGGGGGCAGGAAATGTTTGTTCATCACAAACAATATGCAAGATAAATGAATGGAAATAATCCCTCACAAGGGGTCTCACACACCAAATCTGTGTCTTCCTTGGCAGTGACCTAAATTCTAAACTTACCTTTATCAAGATTTTGATCTTTTACACCAAGTTTTGCTGGATGGTGAACCAAAAAAACCTAAACCATACCAAGATTTCGAGTCTTCTATTTCTGTTGACATATGCAACTAAGCAAGGCAGTTATGGGATTCATTACTTGACTCGATACAAGTTCCATATAAGAATGGGTGTTGGTGAATTGTGATAAACAATTCTTCATACAGTAATTCTGATCTTGATGGCATGTTAATGAAGTTGCTGTTCTTGTGACGGTTGGAAGAAACTTTGCCTTTATGCAAAGAATGGAGGTAAAGCTTTAAATGTACATACTTAATACATTGATTTGAATTTTGCTTCTCTGACATGTTAATGTCTATCTTGCCAAGCGAATGGTAAGAGGATGATAACTTACCCTCATGACTTTGCCAACTGGTGAGTATTTATTGTCACTCACTTTATGCCGAGAGGTGTTCCTACAGTCACAGCATGATCAAATATTCCTTGTAAACAAAAATTTTGCAGGTTTAATTTGAAACCCTTCTATAATTAGCATTACGTTTTGCAATTGCCAGCCTGTGCAATGTAACTGACTGTAGTGCAAGCGGTTTGTCTTTCCCGTGGCTCTCCGCAGTGACAATTTTTAAAAGAAATTACAGTTGTGGTTTCATCATTTCTTTCTATGCATTCTCAATATAGTGTAATAGCTGCTTTAAATCATGATATTTTATTTTAGTACTCGCAGCCAGCAGCCCTTTCTGCACCTGCACCTGCACCCTCCATGCAAACAGTGGAGATGGGGATATTTCCAGAACATGAAGAGCAGAAATCTGTGTATATTATTTTGTAACAAAAAATATCGACATAAATCTGTGCGAGTCTTGATTGCGGAAGGATTTTTTAACAAGCCTAAAACGTCTTCCACTTTATCTTCTATAGCCACTGGTGGTGAATCATAGTCCAATATATCCAATCTTCTTTTTGAAAACTTTGTTCCTCAATTACTCCATGATTCGGTAAGCCAACCTCCTTATTGGATCGCAGACACTATTTTCTGTTTCAAGTCCTTAATCCTCTTCCCCAGACATGACTGAGTGGCAGGCACAACAGCACATAGTTCCACTATGTCCTTAGTGGCAAGGAAAATATCTCTATCTTCGTGTAGCCATTCTTTCAAGGAAAATATCTGTCTTCCTCTAGCCATTCTTAAAGAGCATTGTGTTTTAGATAGGTTTTTTTATTTTATTATTATAGATATTTGTTTAATTATTTGAAATGAGATGTTTGCTGGAAATGTGTACACCATACCGTCCATTCCTAAATTTGTTTGTACATTTTTTTGAACACGGTTATCATACTGTCCATTCCTAAATTTGTTTGTACATTGTTTAGACCATGGTTATTGGATTATGCATCTTTAAACTTTGTAAGACTGAAGTTATGAGCCAAGACATCTGGTTCCTGCTTATGTATTCTTTTTTGTTGTAAATTTTATTTAAATGTTGATGCGTACAGCTTCATGATCTGGGGGCAGATCTAGATACTCTGTGTAGGTCCAAGTTATGTGAATAGGGAGGTCTCTCCTATTCTTATTATCAAAGTTCTCTCACACGTAGGTATTTTTGTTTTATTTTGATCTCTTTCATCAATTGTTGTTTAATGTTGTGGTAAATTTGTTTATGAGATTTATATTTGTATCTCTTTGATTGTTTTTTAATGTAGTAGTAAATAAGTTTAATGTAATTTAGCAATTATCTTTAAATTGATATTTCTCTACATATTTTACATAAATTTTTAAAATATAAATATGTTAGTTATAGACAGCATTTAGCAATCCATATTTAAATTCTAATATCTGTTTAACAATGCATCTGAGACATAGACGTGTCAAGCTATCAAGAAAAACATTTGTTTCTGTC
Source organism: Cryptomeria japonica (assembly GCF_030272615.1). NCBI lineage: Eukaryota > Viridiplantae > Streptophyta > Pinopsida > Cupressales > Cupressaceae > Cryptomeria > Cryptomeria japonica. The sequence continues at coordinate 656,548,232 of NC_081415.1, forward strand.
ATTTGATAGTTGCTAATAAATTATTCAATGATCTACTAAATTAGTTTTGTTGTTGGGCGTGGTACACAATCTTAATTTGCCTTAGTGCTTTAGTTTTTGCCATAGTTGACTCATAAGGTCAAACAATCATGAAAACATGTTTGGCGAAACGAATATAAGCCAGGTTGGGCAGTATTGTAGCAAATCAAAGCGCACCATGTAAGGAATTGTTAAAGAAAAAACAAAAAAACGAAGGTAAAATGACTTTAAAAATCTCACAAGTATAAAGATAAAGGAAATAGTCTACTTTCTTTCACCTGGAAATAAGGTCTTCAAGATTGCAAGAAATACTAACTAGAGATATGCTCTTCATATCACATTTACAGATTAGATTTACTTCCATTAGTGAAACTTTAAGAGAAAGTAAACGGTGTTGATGATATGAATATGGGCAAAAGGATCTTAAATCAGACAGACAATTAATTAAAATTACCATCTGAAAGCATAGATCTCTCATTATTTAAACTTCTCAAGTTAAAATAAAAATAATAATTTAAGCATCTGAAAATACAAGCAAACGCACAGAAAGTAAATACAACCCTAATAGCCATAACTAACTTTATGTTGATCATTTAGCTATGCTTGTTTTTAGTCATCAAACATACACAAATCGTGTGTATTATTAATTAATAGTTTAATATGGAATGATAAGGCGTAAGTTTAAGCCTAGGGCAAGGTAGCGTATGTAGCCTCATAGCTAGTGCCACTACCCACCATGTCCAATCTGCTATTTTTTTTTTATATTGAATAAATGCGAAAAAGTTACAATAAGATGACAGTCAGCAGACTGCCAAGAGATGAGCTAAACATGACAGCAAAATAACCAGAGAAAAAACTGTCCAAATGAGTCCAAAAAAACAATATAAGCAAGTCTGCAAACAATGTCCAGAATGAAGAAGCATAACAGTAGTACAAAAGAAGATACAATAGACCATAGGGACCATAAATAGCCCAGCTGATAGACAAACGAAGCTGCTGTTTGCTGAACAATGAAATCAGCCTGGAAACCACCACCAAAGACCACATCAATCCTGAAAAGCAGCTCTTAAGCCCTGTGCAATTACCACCTTCCTTTTGGCAAGCAAAAAATTAACCCGAAGCTTAATTTGTTGAATCTGGAAGTCAACCTGTAGATTTTTCTCTGCCTCAGCCTGTAATTGGGAAAAAAGAGAAGCCAGATAATAAAAGATGTCTGAGTAAAGCCCTAGATAAGTAGCTTACGGATGAGCATTGAGGTTATTTAAAATAGTTTTGCATCTGTATTTCCATATGTGAAACAAAATGACATGTCTGACTCCAACAATAACATTACCATGTAACATCACACCAAGAAGAGCCTCCTTCCAATTTAAATTATGTCCAAAAATAGCACCAAGAAGAGCCTCCTTCCAATTTAAATTATGTCCAAAAATAGCTGGCAAATTAGAAAAAACTGAATTCCATTGGTGTTTAACAAACCAACATCTCCCAAAAGTATCCCTGATATTTTTTTTCCTCTGACAGAATGGGCAATTAGTTGTTTGGATCATCATACATTTCTGCCTGTCCCCTATGGGCAGCTTGCAATGTAAAATCCTCCAAGCAGTTAACTGTGCATCTATGTGGGCCTTAGATCTCCAAATATGAGCTGATAAATTTAACCAAATTTTTTCCTTAAATTTACATTTCCATTTAGAATTCAAATGGAGACTTAATGACAATCTTGGGAGCAGCTGCAAGTAAACCTTTTTTAGAGGAAAAAATAAGAAAGGGTTTGAAGACGACCACACCCAGTCTTTATAAAAATTACAGTGAAAAGGAGTACAAAGTTTCATTGACAACTCCGTTGGCACCAAGGACATCACAAAGTTCGGGAAGGCTTTATACTTATCATTAAGATGGAAATGGTCCTTAATAACATTCCATGACAGCCAACTCAGAGAATTAAAGTCCCAAAGATCTCTGACATTATAGACTCTTTTTTTGAAAATGACATAAGATTATTTCGAAAAACTTAAGGCAAGGGGTTGATCATGATAAAGAATGTGGCTGATCCACCAAATAGAAGAAGTGGAGAAATTGAAACCATGCTGAAGAGAATTATCCCTCCAATTTAAAAGATAACAATTATGTTGCCAAGCCTTCCAAATAGTTGGGAGGGGAGCAGAGGCCTTAATAGAAAAAAAAGAGGCTGAAGAATTTTATGTAGCCAACCCACTTGTTGCCATTTGCCCTTGACATCCTTTATATACAATATGACATTTTAACAAGTTCATGTTGTTTGTATAGATATAGGTAATATATAATGTCTTCTTAAACGCTTATGGTGGACTTTTTTCAAGCAATGCATAAAAAATGGATAAAGAAAGAGAATAGAATGGAAAAGATAAGATACTTGATAATAAAATGTCTTTGAATATACCGAAAAAAAATTGGTATTAAAATATGGCTAAAAGAAGTTTGTAAAAGGAATAGAATTGTGATTGAGAGATGATGCAAAGTTCTTGAAAATAATTAATATGATGAGTTATTTATAGACTTAGAGGATCTAGGATTAGTAGTTGATATAGACTTAGGAGATCAATGGAGAAGGTTGATTGAGAGGATTGGATCATGAGAATCTTTCATGTGACACTTTGTGATTGGTCCACATGAGGTCTTTAATCCAAAAGATTTGAATGGTTAAGATTGTCTTCATGGAAGGTGAAGATCAAAATGTCAATTTTTGAAGTCTTGCATATGGCTAGGTGATGAGGAGGCAACAGACTGGAAGGATAACCTTGAACCAACCAACCTCTAAGGCTCACAAACTCAACGAAAATCCCTAATTCCAAAGTTCCTTACACAACACTAAGTCAAGCAATGGTTCAATGACACTAAACAACACTTTGGAAGACTCAAAGGCTCCACTATGTCCACTTACAAACAACTAACACTCTCAAGTCTTGTGTGACTACACACACCCTTGCATACATGAGTGGGCTACTACTAGGCTTTAGGGATTTGAAAGGCCCACTTGACCAATCCCATACAACAACCCTTGGAGGGGTGTTCTCATATCACCTTAACACAAATGAAACATGATTTCATGGTTTAGACACACTAGAACACCAATTTTGACTCACTTGCCCACAAACAGAACCGGTTGCAATTAGGCCTCCATTTGAAGGAATCAGATGATAACTTTTGACACCCTGAGGATCTAGGCAAACAAATTATATTTTCAGATACCGTTTTGGGAGTTCTCAACGATATCTTAGTTTCCGGTACCTGACCAACTTGCAGATATCCCAACCAATACTGCACTAACAGACCTAATAGGGCTATTAGACCTATTTGATTGAACGCCTTCCACAAACTGGTTTGGTTCTTCTAATTGGTGACCATCACTAACCATGAAATGTTATGTAAACCTCCAAAGTACTCTTCTACCACATTCAAACCCCTTTCTAGTGCTCTACCACTCAACTCTCACGCATTGCACTCATCAAACCGGTCTGTCACATAGAGATGCTAGACCTATGATTAGCTCTCCATCCACTTCGCCCTGTTGTGTCCTCTTAATGGCTATTGGAACTGACATATGATACAATGGCCTATCATCTCCTATAATGACAGAGTGTTCAGTTAAGGATTGATAGGCCAAAAACCATTATTAAAGTCAAACCCTAGGGGTTTGAGGGTTTTAGGCTATCCGATAGAGATTTGCTTGTAGAATGGGGCAACGATCACTTCAAGACTTCACACCAAATGCAAAACAATATAGTTTCATGATCTATGCAATGAGCATTCTTGCCAATCCACCTTAAGTATGCAATCAACATAAATTAGACGGTTTCTTGAGTTTCCAACAGTTCTTGATGCTTCAATTTTCTTTCCAAATCAACCAAAATCAACCCAACTTACATCTTTTGGTGTTTGGGGTCCTTAAAGGTGTCACCCCAAACAAACACAACCTCCTCCAACCGTTTTTCAAACTGAACTAACCGTTGGAGAATCACGACTTACAAAAAGTGCAAAATTGTCATGACAACAAATTGACAATATGATATTTTTTGCATTATTCAACCAACTTAGACTCCAGACTATTATATTCCCCCCAAAATTATTACATTTGATTCTAAAACATTAAAAATGACTCAAATAGACTTGTGGTCACTTGATCCCTCAATTTAGACCATTGTGACCTTTATTTACTCAATTTCCTCCACAAGACCCTAGATGACAATTTGACCCAAACATGGACAAACTTGTCACACTCCTAAGACATTGAATTACAAAAAAGGACCCATAGGGTTTTATTACATTCATCTTGTCTTGGGCTCATTCCTTCATAGGTAGGTGCTCCTACACCACTAGGGTTTTCCTGGAGAAAATGGAGGGTGGGGATTTAAAAAGCACTCGTCTTGAAATTGATGTGTTAGTGCTTTAATTCAAAAGTCATTTTTTGTCGTCATGTGCAATCATGAACCTTGAGCAAGATTTGTCTTGATTAATCATGATTTGGATTATGCAAATGACTAGCTAGATTAAATAATTACTTAGACAACTTATGATTTGGGAGGAAAAATAGGAATTAAATAAATAGGTTGAATATATTTAATTTTTTGAAATGAGAATGATGAAAAGGTTGAACTTAAATAATAAAAAAAAAGAATTTATGTATTTAAGGTCAAACATTAGAGAAGGGGTGAAATGATTGATTAGTTAAGTAAATTGTTCCAATTTTTAATTAATGTTAGATGAAGAGTCAATTTAATTAAATAATTAATTAACGTTAGTAGAAGAATCAAGATAATTAATTGAATAAATACAATTTGTATATATTTAATTAATATTTAAGGTGGTGTTATGAAGGCAATTGATGATAGAGGAAATGTTGAGAGACAATTTTATGTGTCTAAAAATACCATGTGTTATCAAAAGTCATGCTTGCAACAATTTTAATAAGATAAATAATTTTTTTTTTAATGAATAAAAATGGTGTACAAAGCTGACAATTTCATTGCTAACTTTAGAGCTCGATAGGTTAAGATTTTCTCACTTGCTTTTGTGATTTCTCAATATATGCCTTTGTAAGCACTTTAAACATTATCATAAGAATGTGTAGCTAAAGTGTAACTTTTGTACTTTTTGTCTTACATTAGTTCTCTCTATGTGCTCTTGTTTAGACTTTTGAGATATTCATTAGAGTTGTATTTAATCATATCATATCATTTTTTTATTATTATTGGCATACAATTGCATTCAAATTTATCCCTAGTTCCCATCATATTTTATATTTTCATTGTAACATAAACATCTTATTGGTGGTTCGCACAATGATGGTGAGTTTCCCCCACTCGTGGTTGCTACTTCTGGTGCTGGTGGTGTGGGTGATTTTGCTGATGCAGAAGGTCCTTCTACTGCCAAGATCCCTGTTGGTGATTTTGTTCCTCCCAAACCTGGTGTCTTTGATCCAGTTTTGGATTTGGATACCTTTGCGGCTGCTACGGGTGCTATTGACGACCTTCCTGCGGGTGATAATGCTATGCCCAGACCCTTTGCTGGGAAGCATAGCTTTGCCTGTGTGGCTAAATCTACTGCCCAACCTTCTAGGGGGATTCGTCCTCTTCCTTGTGCCAAGACCTCCCCTGTTGTGGTCTGTGGCCGTAAGGTTATGGAGAATGTTGACTTCTATCAATGCAGCACTTTGGTCTGCAAATTTACTAGGTTTTGGCCTTCCCTCCCGAATCTCCATCGCTGGGTGAGTGATTCTTGGAAGCCCCATATTTCTTTTGGCATTGAGCTTTTCCCTTGTGCTAAGGGGTTTTTTGTTGCTTCCTTTGCCTCTACTCATGATCGGGATTTGATTTTGGGTAAGCTATGGTCTTGGGAGGATCACTCTCTCTCGCTTAAGCCCTGGACTCCTTCCTTCAACCCCCTTACGAAATCTCTCTTTGTTCGTCCGGTTTGGGTCCGCCTCCCCAATCTCCCCCTCCATTTCTGGGAACCTTCTTGTTTTGAGGCCATCAGTAACTCCATTGGTAGCTTCTTGAAGGTTGATGATGCCACGTTCTCCATGGGTCATTCTACCTTTGCTCGCATATTAATTGATGTTGACGTATCGCTAGCCCTCCCTAGGGATGTGGTTCTTATGGTTGGGGACAAGCCTTGGACTCAACCGCTGGATTATGAGGGCCTCCCGTTTCGCCGTCGAAGGTGTTTCTCAACAGGTCACCTTGCTTCTGAATGTTCTCTCTCTCACCGCAAAGGCGCTGCTACTTGGTGGAAGGATGCCACGGAAGACCACTTGACAATTAATGCTTTAGATTCTATTTCGGTTGATTCATCTCAAGATGAGGTGCCCCTTACTACCGATGAAGCCCTGTTTGATGTTACTATTGTTGCGGCCCCTTCCACCCCCTTGGTTCCTTCTCCTATTGCCCCTGCTTCTCACCTTCACTCTGCTCCTGACGATTCTTCTCTTGCTACTGTTCTGCTGCAACAACCTGTTGCCGCTCTACAACAGCAGTCTGGTAGTGACTCTGCAGGGTCTTCCCCGCTTGTTTCTTCTTTGAAAGTTTCTAATGATAGTGTGGCTTGGATGGTTGTTTGTTGTAGGCGGAAAGGAAAATCTAACCACCTTTCCCAAGCCCCCCCTTGTCAAGATTTGGGGTTTTCTCCCCCCTCTTGATTTGGGTTGGGTTGTTGATGGTTTGATAGGTTGGTTTGGCCTGCCCCGACTTTGTCCTTTTGGGGTTTGCACCCCTGCTTGGTCTTTTAATTTTGATAACCTTTGGCTTTGTAAAGGGTTAGCGCCCTTGTTAACGCTTCTTTTTTAATCAAAAACATCTTATGTGTTCAATGCAGCTCTAGATATTTCAAAAAACAAATATACTCACTATAATTAGCAATTGGATAATTCTCATCATCCATGTTCACTTGATAAACTTTTAGTATAGAGAAATGGTTGAAGTATATCTTGAGATTTTTATTGAGGTGCTATCTATTTACTTGCATTATCACATATCATAAATTTAAATCACATTATTGCAAATAATATCTCATACCTTGTGTATAAATGTTATATACCTACCCAGAACATGTCCATGTGTTTAATGCTAATCACAATCATAATTAATATATAAATATTGTAGGACATCTCTAGAGGTATCACTTGGTTTGATGGGAGATAAAATGATGAATTGATGTTTTAAGCATTTTTGTAGCAATATATGTGGAGGATATACCAATCTAGTAAACTTTCTATGCTCCCTTGGTTTGAGTAAATAATGATGTTTTGCATGGGAATCATCAATGATGCCAAACTTTTTAAATCTAGCTTAATTGGCCACAACTTTGAAAATTCACTTTGATTGAAACTTATGTGGATGGGGAATGATAGAGATCCTATAGTGGAGAAGATTATGTTCAATAATTTAGCTTCTAATAATGCACACCAACAAATGAATTATAAGTATTAAAAATGAAACTTTCTTCAATGATTAGGAGACTCAATAAATGAACCTTGATGCTCAATGTTTGATGATCAATAATTCATATTGATTGTAGACACCTAAGTTTCACCATATTTTAACATCACCCAATTTGTCTTGCATATATTCCCTTCCATCATTAATTAAATAAAGTGAATTATTTAATTAACCTAATCTAATCATCTTCTTAGCAATAATTAACCTTTAATTATTTATTTAATTAATGCATTATATCAACATTTTAATATTTTCATCTACACATTCATCACTCATATTCCAATCTTAAAAAATAAATGATCACAATTTATTCATTTAATTCCTAAATTTTTTGGAAAATCATTAATTGATAATGAGTTAAAGGTGGACAGTTTGAATGAGATTTTTGAAGAGACAAGGCTTCACAAAGTAATGAGTTTCTTACTCAAGATTCATAACAGAATAACCAACATGGAAAAGAACTTGAAAATGGGTTAATTTGATACATCTTGGTCCCTTAGATCGCCAAGTCTTGTGGACGTCATTAAAATTCTCATTCATTCATTAAAAATAATTAGTTATCTTGCTAATCACTTGTGTTAATCACTTGCAACATCCTAAGAATCATTAGCCAAGTCAACCTTGCATATGGCTCAAGGTTGCATGTGGCTTCATGTATGCACAAGGCTCCATAAAGTCCTCATCAATCTTGTCTATCCATTTAATATAAAAAAATTCTACCATCTAAATCCATTTAAGCATGATTTTTTTTTTTGTGTGCCAATCACAAGGTGTCACTTGGAGTTTTTTCATGCGTCCAAACCTCTCAATCACCCTTAGCTATCAATCTTCCAAATCAATATCATCCATTAATCTTCCATCCTCCAAATTTACAAATTGCTCATCATGGGTCAATAAAATGAGAGATTCTTGGAATGCAAAGTTGCATTGTCCAAGTGAGAAACCACATTCAATCTCTCTCACACCAATTCATTTTGAGCACAACTACCATTAGTGCAACAAGGGGTTTGTGGGTGAGTGTTTTTTTTCCCCCCATCTTTTTATGTAAGTCCTTTAACTCAATCTTGAGGTTACATTCAGATAAGGAATAGGCTTTAGATTCAATGTTTTGAATCCTTTGTTTGTGTTTTACATTTACATGCACATATTAACTTTAACATGGTTTAAAATCCAAGCAAAATAATTACTGATTATTCATGAAATCCTTGCATACATTCTGCCAAATTGACATATGATTGTTAATATTATATTGGAAATGATCAATAAAAGTATTAACTAAGTCTCTAAATGGATAAATAGAAGCACGAGCTTAAGAGTGCAACTAATTAAGTGCACAATCCTTCAAGATTAGTGGAAATGACTTAATATATTATCTTTCATCATAGATCTAAAACATAATTCTTGGAGATAGAACATGTAACCTAAAGGATTGCATTTATCATTATACATTGTGAAAACAGGTGCTACATATCCCATTTATGAAGGATAACAATAATATGCCATACGTTAATGGATTACTAGTGATTCACTTTGAGAAACTTTTATGACTAATTGAAATGAGAGATAATACTTTTGGACTCTATATTTGAGATCAAGATGGCATATAGATGTAACTAGATGTGAGTTTTTTGCATCAATGTTTCATATTACACTCCTAAATCCATAATTCATCTTCATGATGGATGATGTAGTGCGATATGAAATGTTGATGCAAAAAAGCTCACACACTGACATTTAGAAACATTCTTGATCATTAATAAATTTTTCACATGTTTCAAATCAGTTGTGATGGTGACAATTTAGTGGGAAAGGATTGGTGGAGTAGATCAAACAAAAAACTTATGAAAAAAGAAAGGAGGAATAAAAGAGGCAAAATGTTTAAATGAGTAGATAAAGGAGTGTATGAAACAAATGAATATGAATAGACAAAAAAGTGATAGAAGCCAATGAGATATTTGTAGTCAAAGTAGGGGCGTGTAGGGTGAGGGGTAAGATTGGAATGACTAGGCACAAAAGAAGAGGGTGTGACTAAGGATGTGGTAGGTAAAGGGTGAAAAACATGAGGAATTTGAGCTTGACATAAACAAAGGCCACATAATTGAGAGGGATGAAAGTAGATATGATGAATATGTAGGATGAAGATGTCAACTACGAGAGAGTAACATATATCACACAATATTTTAGATGAGGGTGGAGAGCTCATATGCAAATTATGAGTAGGGTATATGAAATGTGGGGGTTAAAAAATGGTAGGAAAATATGAATCATAATATGAGGGGCTTGTGCATCATCATGATTTTCCCTATACCTTTAACTTCGTCATCTTATGTTCCTTAGTAAGAAATATCATTGTCTATGGCAGCTAATTAACTCATTACCCAACCTCAACTTATCAACCATTTCATGTTTCTTTTGCTTGCCAACACTTTCAATAGATGCATCATGAGCACATTATTCCTCTTCCTTATTAGAAAGCAAGATGTGATTAACATAAGAGGTAGAGGGAAGATAGATCATAGTGGCAAGATCAAGGTTTAACGCAACACTTTGTCTCAAGATCTTATTAGCCTTAAGGCATGCAATGACAAACACATTGGATTAAAACACTATAAAAACACAATGACAATAAAACATTATAATTTAAAGGGTAGGCATGAAAATTAAAGATTCACTAAAATGCAATGAAATAAAGTAGCCCTACATAAGTATATCTATCTTGATAAAACAATAATTCAATTTAATCTTAGATTCTAAAAGGGAGTTCAAAATGATAAATGCAAATATAAATTTGTATAATTGAGAAAGAGAGATAATTGAAATGTCGATAAGGACTAGAATACTTATCTTATTTGGCTTTGTGCCAAGTTCCTTCCACAATGCTTTTCTATTAAAGTTGGAACTTTTGTAAATTCTAGTGATAACATTAAAATTTTGACATCTTTAAATAATAACTTGTAATTCTTTTGTTATATTTTTTCAGGATAAGATGTTGATTAACAATAGAATATATGAAAGTAAACATTATTTGATTCTCAATCTATGATGTTATAATTTCCTTCCATGCCAATAGTGCATAGTGAGTTTATTTATTAGAGATAATTATAGGAGTTTATGTAAGAAAACACATGTTTTCAATGGCATACAAGTTTAGGTTTTTCTAGGATAGTGAAATTTGAGAGTAAAACGATTAGAAAATGCAACTACAAAATGGAAAACATTTCAAATCCAAAAATTCTTGTGAGCATGAACACACACACACACACACACACACACACACAAGATTGAGGAGTTTAGTCTTTAAGTATCCATATCCAAACAACCATAAAAGGCTTTTCCTTAGCAAGTAAAAAACTGTATCAAATTAGAATTAAAGCTCCATGTACAACAAGTTTTAGTCACTATATAATTATTAATTATAATGATAATTATGATAACTAGTATCATGTATAATTATGTGTAATAATTAATCTATATTATAATAATATATAATAAATATTTATTATAGGGGTTACTCCGTAGTGTAATGATAGTTGCAAGTGCAGTGTTGATATTGCGTCCCTAGTTCATATCTCACTTGATCGATGCTTGGTGATGTAAGGTCGGAGATAGAAGGTGGTTGATGGAGGACAAACGACAGTGCACAAACGATGGTGACTGCTTAACGCCGACATGAAAGGTGGTATGTGGTATGTGCTGCTGATGGAAGAGAATGGAGAGGAAAAGAAAAAGAAGATGTAGAGGAGGAAGGAGGAGGGTGGAGAGAAAGAGAAGGAAGGAACACAAATATGTTGGTTGGGGAGGTGTTAATGCCTCGACCTAATTGCAGGGATGGGCTCCCTCGTTATGGCCCTACTAATTCATAACTCTAGTAAAAAAGTGTTCATTGATCATAAAAATAATTTATTATAATATTAATAACTAATAATATTTATTATTATTTATTCTGGAGATAGATAAGAGAAATTGTCAAGTTTTTTTTCCCGATGTCATCTATCGATGCCCTAATGTCGGTTGTCGTTGTCATCCTGCCTCCCACTTGATCCACTGGTGCTGCTGTCATCCTACCTGTGGCTCCTGTTTGCTCCCCTGGTACTGGAGGTGTTGAATTCCTTTAGTGTACTGTGAATGGGGGATCTGCGGGGGCTTCTGTTCGTGCCAAGGCGGGTGGTCTGGGGGCTGGTTCATCCTAGTTGGCTTCTCCTCCTGCTTCAGATGCTTGACTTCCACTTTTTGCGCAAGCCATTCCCTCTTCAGGGGTGGGTGTTATGTCTGCTTCACCTCTTGGGGGTACCAATGCTGGGGTGAAGAAGAAGTTTGCCCCTATGGCAGAACCTTGTAGGTACATTACCATTTCCCTGGAGGAGGATATTGAGGTTGAGATTGATCATGCTCCTGTCATTAATGCTGCGGATGGTGGTGTTCTGGTGTCTTCGTTGCCCTCTGCTGCAGATCGGGTTGCCTGTGGCTATTCCCATGTGCAACCCCTTGGCTTTCAGGGTGTTTGCTGACATTGAAAAGGAGATCATTCACAACTCCTCCGTGTTTGAGTCTCATGGACCGATTTGCAAGTTTCGGGGCATTTGGCTAAGCCTTCCTCAACTGCACACTTGGATTTCCCAAAGCTGGGAACCGATCTTAAAGGGTATAGTAAACATTTATCCTTTAGCCAAGGGTTTTTTCATTGCTAAATTTGAACAGGTAGAGGATAGATCAAAAAATTTATGTAACAATCCTTTTAGCTGGGAGGATAAATTTTTTTTTATAGTTAAACCCTAGTTCTTGGATTTTAACCCATCTATTGATTCTTTTAATAAGATTCCTATTTGGGTTAGGTTCCCTAACCTTCCCCTTCATCTATGGACGAACTCTCTACTAGAGGAAGTGGGGGAGGATTTGGGCGACTTCCTAATGATTGATAAGGAATCTTACTATATATATCATTCTACTTATGCTCAAATTTTGGTTAACACTGATGTTTCTAAAGGGCTCCTAGCTGAGATTAAGATTGACTCTTTTTGGGGATCTTGGGTCCAACTATAATACCCTAAAATTATAAATGGATGCAAGATTATGCTAGATGGATGAATAGTAAGCTATATGAATTCAAGCAATCATGAAATATGCAAAAAGAAATTAAACTAAGATGCAATAATCTCAAAAAGCAAGCACAATATCTTCAATGACTCTGGAGCAAAAACTGTATAATAACAATAAATCTCTAGGGTGTTTTGAATGAGAGATGAAGGCTGAATTTATAGAGAATCACAAGAGAGATCAAGAAAAAGCACAATTTAGGATAATTAAAATAATTGAGAAATCAGATTCAGTTAACCTTGAGATAGATTCCACTTATAGTCACTAGTATTGCTTATACAAATCTGAGAGCGATCTTATACTCGCATCTTTCAGAAGGCAATTAGTCGATTTGTCATCTAAACCATGGGCCCCTAATCTCGACAACATCACCAAGGTCCTAACCAAATGCAATTAAATCAACTTTGAGCACACAATTAATTAATTCTTCAATCATCAAATGTCACATGACAAGTGAATTATTCTATATTAATTAAATATATTTATTTAATTAATTAAATCATTCCAAGTAAATTATTTTGATCAATTATCCTATTTAATTTATTAAATATCCTTGCATATGTAATTAATTAATAAATTTGCCATTTAATCATAAAAAATGAATTAATTTATCACAAAAGAGGAATTAATATACAAAGCAAGAGTTAAATTGAAAATAAAATAAAAGAATTGAATTGAGAGAGAAATCAAACTTGAGATATTATTTCTTTCTTCTAAATTGAGAACTTGAAATCAGAAAAGCAATTAAAAGGAATTTAATCATTCTCTAAAATTGGAACTCAAAGCTTTTGAGAAAAGAAGTTCAGTTGCATTAAAAAGACTCTTTTCTTGAATAAATCAAAGAATTACCTATTTTTATCTCAAGTGCATGGAATTAACTGAATTATATCTCTAATGCAAACTTGAACTTATAATCTGAATGCATTTCAATTAAACTATAATTGGAATCTATCTCAAGGTTAACTGAATCTGATTTTTCAATTATTTCAATTATCCTAAATTGTGCCTTTTCTTGATCTCTCTTGTGATTCTCTATAAATTCAACCTTCATCTCTCATTCAAAACACCCTGGAGATTTATTGTTATTATACAGTTTTTGCTCTGGAGTCATTGAAGATATTGTGCTTGCTTTTTGAGATTATTGCATCTTAGTTTAATTTCTTTTTGCATATTTCATGATTGCTTATATCCATATAGCTTACTATTCATCCATCTAGCATAATCTTGCATCCATTTAGCTTAATATCATGCTCATATAGATTAAATCCTTTGTCTTGGTGTAGTCTAGTCACTGGTATTGCTTATATAAATTTGAGAGCAAGTCTATACCCGCATCTTTTAGAAGGCAATTGGTCGATTTGTTATGGTTTTCATATTCATGTTTATATCTATCTAACCATACATGTAATGACTTAATTGAAGTGTTGTGTCTTACAGCTTACAAACTTATTCTACTTTTCACACACACATTTCTGGCGCCCACCGTGGGGCGGAAGACTACATCTTTCGACCTCAGAGACTAACTTTTTCTTATTTTTCAGATTTTTATTTTTTGAATTTTCGTCCGCACAGTTGTTGCGAATTATCGTATGAGTTTTCCCACTCTACCGAATGACAAACTGTAGGTATCGTACGATCTCGTATGGATTATCGTATGACTCAGTGAGAATTGTCGTACGATACTCTATATTTTTGGTTAAAAAGAAGACTTCATTCCTCAGGTTCTTTATTCAATTTTTATCATACTAACGCTGACCCTAGCTTGTTGTTCGTCTATCTGAGAAATTTTCATAGCCTAATCAGTTTTTGCAGAACACTTGTCGAGGAACATGCTTGTCAAACTAAGACAATATGACTACTGATTCGTTATCTTTGCAGGTTGCGTGAGGAGATTTGAGCAAACATTATGTATTCATTAAATTCATTTTTTTTAGGCACCTAACTTGCTATATGGTTAGTGAACAAATCTATCTTTCATGTTTTAAGAAAATTCTAAGAGGTAGGAGAGTATGCTCTTGTTTGCATAGACAATCAGAAATCCAGACCCTTGAGGCTTTTTCCTAAGTTTGAGATTTGTATATCTTTAGCAAGCCTGCCCTCCCAAGGAGCCTTTAAGGCCAAAGCCATTAGCGCCGGTGAGAGGGGAACGACCCAAGTGGGAATGACTAAACACCAAGTACTCCAACCCACTATAAAATAAATGCGATTTGATGAAAATCAAGTCAACGACAGTGCTCGGGAATAGCTCTCCTCTGTACCTTCGGGTATATTAAACCTTGGTTTTCAAGGTCGAGAGATCTCTTAATTGAGTTTATACCCCAACGCGCCAAACTGATCCCTTACTAGTTCCAATTAAAATTAGAAGCTACCTGGTTCACCTCCGAAAGGGGGGATAATCTTTGTGCAAGAGAGATAGTAACTCTCCCAAGATATTTGCCATTTCGTGCCCCCATTAGTGTTTGGAGTTGGCCAATACGACATTGAGAATCCATTGCATGAGACTCAATGACTATATTCTGATTAACTATTGGGTGTGTACCTGAGACTGCAAGCAACCAATTTCCATAAGATCAACGTGCTATGATTGGAGTCATTATACATATTGCGTGTTTATTGTGTTTTCGTTCCTGAAACTGAAACTGAAATACCAAAATTGGAGAAAACAATAAACAACTCAATAGTCAAAACTTTGTCCATGTCAAAAACTAGTCTATCTTAGTCAAAACTTTGTCCATGTCAAAAACTAGTCTATCTTAGTCAAAACTCTGCCCGTGTCACAAACTAGTCTATCTCAGCTGTCCAAAAACTCAGTCCATCTCAAAAAAATTGGTCGTCGTCAGTCATTAAAAACTTGGTCTGTCAGAAATTTTGTCTTTGTCCAGTAATCTGTCGTACGAGTCTTCTGATTAATCGTCCTGCTAAATACCTTCTGTCGTACAAAATTTTATCAGGTCTAACAGTTTGTTGTCTAAACCTCAATTTTGTGTCATATGAAATCAGATAAATTGTCGTCTTGGTTAGGGAATTATCATCTGGTCTTTGATTCTGTGTCATACGAAAAACCACTACATTCATCAGTTTCTCATCTGAGGTATACCCATATGTCGTGCAAACATAGGCAACAACTCGTACGAAATTATGTTTCTGTCATCCTAAAGCTATTAAACTGTCGTCTAGTCCTGTAAAACCTGTCGTACGAATCTCTGATTTTGTTAGTCCAGAATAGTCAAACTTGCCTAAAACAGTCTATAGCGAGCATAAAATTGGTTATCATCATTCTGAGCATAAACAAATCTAAACAATGCACTTTTGTCGTAGTGTTTCATGATTTTGTCGATCATCTTTCAGCTAGTTCAATCAACCATTTATCAAACTTAAGTCACTTAGATAACATCTTACACATGATGGATCATTCTTGAAACCAGACTGAATCTTAGTCACTTCTCTTAAATCAAACTAGGTAACTTAGATAAATGTCTTACATAGGATAGATCTTTCCTGAAACCAGACTAAATCTTAGTTGCTTCTCTCAATCGATACGTTAAACGAACAACTAGATTTAAATTTGATCTTAACTTATGCATCACAAACAACTTTAGGTCACATCAGTCAATAAAAATGCCTATTCAAACTAGAAGTTCTTGTAAGAAAGATGCCAAAGGCAAAGGATAATCCTTTTCATATCAAGATAATCCATTTTACGTAGAGGATGCTCTCACTAATAAACCTTCATCATCAGATATGCCAGTTTATGATCAACCCTTGTCTCCCACCATATCTGGAACAAAACAAGAAAGACAAGCTACTAAACACAAAACTAATGATGATATCAGTATCCATGATACCGACAATGATTCCTCATCAAGTGAATCTGAAGCCTTTGAACCTCTAGAAAATGATATACAGAAATGTCAAAAAGATAAAGATTTCCGAAAAATAATGAAGGTTATCATGGCTAGAGAAAAAGAAGACTATTTTCTAGAACTAGCAAAGCAAGGAGCTAAAATTCCTATTGGTTATAACATTGAGACCCTCATCACTAAAGAGGAAGAGACACCCTTAGCAATGGTAAACAAACAATTATAAGCATTATGAACTGAGATCACAAAACTGAAAAACAAGGATAAATCATCAAAACAATATTCTCTGGACACAATATGCCCATTTCCATTTGACAGAAACATTTACATGCCTCCATTTCCTTCACGAGTGGAGATCCCAAAATTTGACAAATATGATGGTAACTCAGATCCCCAAGACCATATCAGAGAATTTTGTGCTTTATGTATGGAGTTCATGCACGGCCAAATGTATCTCATGTGCCTTTTCCCGAGAAGTTTAGGGGGACAAGCTATGGAATGGTTCTCAAGCCTACCTATGGGAATAAAAACTTTTGAAGAATTAATCCAACTGTTTCTACAACTATACTCCTATAACATTCATCACCTAGTCACTATGATAAAGCTTTGCAATACCAAACAGAAAACAAGAGAGCCTTTCTCACTTTTCTCCAACGATGGAGAAAGATGTTCTCTAGATATTCATGGCCTATTCCAAATTCTGAGAAGATGGATATCTTCATCAACAACTTAATCCTTGAATTGAAATATAGTATCCAAATGCAAGTGCACCCTTCATTCAACAAAATGGTAGATAATGCCCTTAGGATGGAAGATGTGCTTATAAAGAAGGGAGATATCTCACTTTGGAAAGAAACACAACCAGGATCTAGTTCCAAAGAAAAGAACAAATATTGGAAATATGGCAAAGATAACAACAAAAATGTTGTTAATGATGGAGTGGTAGACACTATTAAAGAAAAATTAAAATCCATGATATTTAACTTGGCTAGTGGCACGCAAGCACTAAAAGGAGTTGAAACCACAACAGAAAATCCTCCAAAGAAAGTAAAAGAGTAGTTTAAAGAAAAACCTTGGCTTTCAAAACCTAAATGTGAATTTACTCCTCTGGAAGAATCATACGAATCCGCTTTCAAAAATTTATTGGCAAACAATCCGATAACCTTACCAGACAATTCTAGGCCATATGATTCGGAAGTTAAACCAAAATGGTGGAGAGAAAACGAATACTGCGAATACCATCGAAACAAAGGTCATAACACAAACAAATTGCATGAAGCTTAAGCATGAGATTCAAGATCTCATTGATGCTCGAAAAATTGTTGTTGGAAATCACACAACTAATGCTGATCACAAAGCTTTTAAAGATCCCTTACCTGTTTATGAACAAGGTGATTCATCAAAGCCAAAAGGAGGTGCCAAAGTTAATTACACCTATACCAGCAATGACAATGTGATTAACATGATTGAGTCTTCCCAACCTAAATATTGCAATGTGATTATAATCAAAGACAAACAACATGAATCACAAAATGCAAATGTTGTGACCCGTGCTCAAAAGAAAGTCACTCTCTAAGGAGCCATTTCTTCAACTCCTACTCAAACGACATCAAACCTACCAACCTTGTCAAACAAACAAACAGATACAACATTTGCTAAATTTAAACAGCTAACTTCATCATCATCCTTTGGATATAGCATTGTCGAACAATTGAAAAGAACGAATGCTCAAATCTCCATCTTTGAATTGCTCAAAATCTCTTATGCTCATAAAGAGATCCTGGACAAAGCATTGCTCACAACTAATGTCCCAAAAGACTTAGATATAGATCAGTTTCAATTTATGGTGGGTCACCTAACTTCGCCTCATTATCTTACTTTCTCTGAAGAAGATGACAACTCGTTGAATCACCCACATAACCAGCCATTGCACATTGAAGCTATGATCCATAAACACTGTGTTAAACGTGTTTTGATAGATGGAGGCGCTGGGTTGAATATTTGTACCTATCATCTGCTTACACAACTGGGCTTTTTATGAAAATGTCATTGATCCGACCAAAAAAATAACAATCAAAGCTTATGATGAAGAAGAAAGAACCTCTAAAGTTCCGATACTATGACCAATCAGAGTAGGACCTGTAGAAAGGGATGCTATTTTCAAGATGATCGATCTTCCTCTGTCATACAACATCTTACTGGGTAGGCCATGAATTCATGAAATGACTCATGAAATGAAGGCAGTTCCATCTACATATCATCAGTGCTTAAAATTTCCTTATAACGGGGTTGAAGTCAATATTCCTACTGATACAAACTCCCCCTGTAATGCATTGACAAAGAGTGCTGATATATTTGTGCCTCATAATAGAGCAACCTCTACAACTGAAAGTTCAGAAACCTTGATGAAGGACTTAGAAAAGAAATTGAAAATCACATATACTGGCATGGATGGATACAAGATAGAACTAATACTTTTACTCATTTCTCTTCCTCCGTCACCCAGACAATCAGGAAAACCATCAGAGGTTATGAAGCCACAAACTTCCACTCCAAATGTCATATATGACGGTCTCTTTGTACAATCCTCTACTTCCCTTGCAGATGAAATAGAAGAGGATGTTGTTCTCAAATGGCTTTTCAAAGAAGATAGTGAAAACAAAGAAGTAAGACATTGTGACATTTCCCCGACACAATATGGTCTAGGATATAAAATGATTCAACGCATGGGATATTCAAGTATTGGTCCTCTAGGCAAAAATCAAGAAGGTATTATTGAACCCATTCATCTACAAACAAAGTCTGTAAATGACAAAGCTGGACTGGGATACAATCTAGGAAAGACATCAGATCAAAAACATGCTTCTAAGTCTAAGTGGAAGAAAAAGACACTGCCTTCACTATCACAGGAAGTAGACACTCAACAGACTCAAGAAGAGTATGAAAAAGAACAAAAAAAATAGCAATCAAGAGAGATGAAACAACCAATGATCAAGTTCCAATGGTATCAGCTACAACATTACAAGGAGTAGAAATTCCAAAGGATATGAGAGAAGAGGTAGAAAGAATCAGAGAATTGTTCGCACCACTGAAAATTCCAGTCACATACACTGGTAGACAACAAGTAGATGATTTAGAAATTGATTCGAACGAGTATGAATGGTGTCCAGATCATCTCTCAGATACATCTAGTACATAAACTCCAGAAGAGTCCAGTGATATCACATATAACAGACAAGAGCTGATACACTTAAAACTACAAACGAAGATAGAAGAAATCATACTAAAAGACAAGCAGACTATGAACAAAAGCTGAAAGAAGAAAGGACACAAGAAAATTATTTACCTACTATGTCTCCCTCTAATAGGACATAACAAATCAGGCATGGCACTACACAAGAAGAATTGGAAGCTACAAAAATAGAACTAGTCATTAGTCCAGAAGAAGTTGAATGGAGTAGAAGACATAAATTCACAGAGCCATCAAGGTTATGTCAATAGGTATTGTATATGGTGAAAATGGATAACAATAATAACAGAATTGAAAGGCTAAATGAATTCAACCACCAAACCCTAGCCTAACAACAACAAAGATCCACCATAACATATGAAGATTACCTAAGACAATGTAAATAAAACAAAATCACAAAGATTATACCATCACATGTCCAATAGGGTTTTGATCTCCATTCTTCCTATCTCTATTGATCTTGCTTGATATATTTGCTCTCAGATTTTATGTGCACAAGAGCTCAACAAAGAACAGAATGTGGTTGCAAGTAGGATCGTAGTGTAGCCAATTGATCAAGTTGTTAGGGTTTGATAATGAAGGAAACATCTTCTTAAATAGAAGACACCATAAGAAATGGAGGGATAAGATTGAGAGGTGTAAAAAGGAGGTCGGCTATGATTAGAGGGTAGGTAGAGGAAATAATAAAATAATGAAAGAGGTAGGTATTGTAGGAATTAAGAGATGAATGACATGTGTCATGTGTAGAAAAGGATAATGAATTAATTAAATAAATAAAGATTTATTTAATTAATAGAAGAAGTAGGATAATTAAATAAATAAGATATGTATTTATTTAAATGAGAAATAAGGCTAGAAGAGGATAAATGAATTAATTAAATAAATAAAGATTTATTTAATTAATAGAAGAATTAGGCTTAGATAATTAAATAAATAAAATATTTATTTAATTAGACATGACAATTTTGAGTGTCTACAGGTATGTCAGATACAAGTGATAAATGAACCAAATCATGAAGGAACTTGCAACATCAAAGATGTAGGTGTTGACACTATACATAAATTCACTCAATCACTTGAAGAAGAGTTGAAAACTTCCTCTTATGACTCTGATGACTCCAACAACAGTCCTATTGATGATAATACCTATTCAACATCAAACTCTGACTCCTTTGTCACGGATGTTAGGAATCTGTCTATTGATCTTGTTACTGTCGAACCACGATATGTAGTCTAGTCTGGCATAGAAAATGGTGCTATGAGTAGGTCTATTGGATTTGGTCAACTAAATATTAACGTGTACTTCAATGATCATGTTGTAACTATTCTTGGTCTCGAGACATTTATGCAAGGTAGTCTTTTAGAACTCGACTTGTCGGTCCGAAGTTATGATGATAATACCGTGAACTCTCTCGAACTTGTCCAAACTTTATCTTTGGTACATCCTGAACTAATTGACGATACTCTCCAAAACCAACCTATGAATGTACCTATTTTTGCCAATGACTATACGTTACCCTACTAGCTTAATGCAGTTGAACCAATGGACTCTTCCACCAACAAACATAGTGAGAACATGACTGAAACAAATATCAAGTATCTTAGTCACAAAAATTAAAAGAAGAAAAATAAAAGATCTGATGGCGAAAACCACATTGTGGCGGTGTCAGAATCAAAAATAGAAAAAATAAAGGACGTACCTAAGGGTGAAAATCTCTTCGAGAAACTTGAAGGTGAGATACTTGATATACTGCCAAGTCATTTCCAGGAAAGGTCTTCTATATTGATTGAGCCAACTCAGCCAGTAAATATTGGGAGTCAAGAGACACCACATATCATGCACTTAGCTCAATCATTATCAGCAGAAGAATTAAAAGATTTCAGCAATCTCTTTATAGAGAAGAAGATCAACTTTGCATGGACATACTCTGATATGCCGGGTCTAGATCCTGATCTCATCATGCACCATATTTCTATTACACTAGGAGTTAAACCAGTCAAGCAAAAACTCCGCACTTGATGCACTCTCATGTGGCACTGTTAGTCAAATCTAAGCTAGAAAAATTTCTAAAAGTTGGATTTATCAGAGCAATAGACTACACATAATGGATTTCAAACATAGTACCTTGTATCAAAGGCAAATAAATCTATTAGGGTTTTCACAGCCTTAGGGATCTCAATAAAGCATGTCCAAAAGATGATTTTCCATTACCTAAGATTGATATGATAGTGGATATGACTGTTGGATATGAGATGTACTCACTAATGGATGGATTATCTAGTTATAACCATATCAAAATAGCTCATGGGGATCAAGAAAAGACAACTTTCACCTATGCATGGGGAACCTTCTGTTGGAACATCATGCCATTTGGGCTAAAGAATGCAAAGTCAACTTACCAAAGAGAAGTAACAACTATCTTCCATGATATGATGCATAAGAATATGGAAGATTATGTTGATGACACTTTAGTGAAGACTATGAAGAGATACACACATATTCAAGAGCTAGGCCTTATACTAGATAGAATGGAAAAATTCAAGCTCCGACTAAATCCTAAAAAGTGTGCATTCAGGGTGACATCAAGGAAATTACTTGGCTACATCATTTCAAAGAAAGGAATTGAGGTTGATCCTGAGAAGGTCCAAGCTATAATAGAAATGTCACCTCCAAACAATATCAGTTAAATGAGAAGTCTACAAGGATGTCTCCAGTCAATCAGACGCTTTATTTCTCAACTAGCAGATAAGGCTCAACCTTTCACAAAAGTATTAAGGAAAGGAGTAACATACAACTGGGATCAAGAATGTGAACAACACCTTCAATAAATCATAGAAAACCTGTCTAATCCACCAATATTGATGTCACCAATTCAAGGTAAACCATTGATCCTATACATATCAGCTATTGATTCATCATTGGGGGCACTTTTGGCACAACAGGATGACAATAAAAAAGAGAGAGCTATATATTATATTAGCAGAACATTGGTGTCTTATGAAATGAACTATACTATAATAGAAAAAACATGCTCAAATATTGGTGTCTTTGCATCACAAAAAATGAACATTGGTGTCTTTGCATCATAAAAATTGAGACACTACATGTTAGCACATTCCATCAAGCTAGTGGCTAAGATTGATCCGCTCAAATATATTCTAAACAAAGAAACACTTACAAGAAGATTGGCTAAATGGGTCATGGTTCTTACAGAGTTTGATATTGAATATGTAGAACACAAAGCCATCAAAGGACAGGTAATTGTAGATCAACTTGTTGATGCTCCACTTGAAGACACTCAACCGCTACATATAGAATTTCCAGATGAATCAATAATGCACCTTACTCAACAATCATGAAAGATGTTCTTTGATGGGTCTTTCACTCAACAGGGTTCCGGTGCTGGAATAATTTTTATTACTCCTCATAAATATTCAATCCCGAAGGCTTACAAGATTCTTTTCCCTTGCACAAACAACATTGCAGAGTATGAAGCTTTGGTAAACGAGATCAAGCTGGTTATCGAAGGGAAGGTCCTAAAATTACACATCTATGGAGATTCTCAGCTAATCATCAATCAAATCAATGATACATATCAGACTCGAGATGAGAAACAAATGCCTTCTAAGAGAATGGTGGATGATCTCAAGAAATATTTTACTTTTGTGTCATTCCAGCAGATTCCCAGATCCGCAAACAAAGCAACAGATGCTATGGCCACCTTGGCATCCATACCAGAGTTACAAGAATCTAATTTTTGCTTTAAATTCCTAGTGAAAGAGTTACATTACCCAACCTATGATTCTCCTAAGTCCTAGATGGTCTGTTCTATTATTGGACATGACTCATCTCTCTACAACCATATTTATTCTTATCTACGAGACCAAATCGTCCCAAAAAATCTTACTCGAAATGAGAAAAAGAATGTAATCCGAAATGCTTCACGGTACATCATCATCGCTAATGACCTATTTAGGCGAGGTTTGGATAGTACTTTGCTTAGGTGTCTAGAAAGTGAAGAGTCCCAATGTGCATTATCGGAAGTCCATGAAGGTATTTGTGGATCTCATTCGAATGGTCTTAATTTAGCTCGGAAACTACTAAGGGTTGGCTACTACTAGCCAGACATGGAGAAAGATGCTATAAAGTTTTATAAAACTTGTGAGAAGTGTCAGCTACATGGGAATCTCATACATGCTCTAGCAAGGGATCTCATACCCTTCATTACACATTGGCCTTTTCAGCAATGAGCCTTTGATCTCATCAGTCAAATATATCCCGCATCATCCAACAAACACAAGTTTATCATAACTGCCACTGAGTATTTCACTAAGTGGGTAGAAGTGGTTCCGCTCATCAAAGCAACCAATAAACAAGTAGCATTGTTCATCCTTAACTATATCATTTGTAGGTATGGGATACCTTCATCCATTGTGACTAACAATGGAGGACAATTCAAGAATAAATATCTAGATGAGCTGTGTGAAAAATTCAAAATCAAACAACATTGGTCATCTGTATATTACCCTCAAGGAAATGGACAAGCTGAAGCATCTAACAAAAATTTGCTGACTATCTTACACAAAACAATGAACAAATCTGGGAGGGATTGGCATCTGCAGCTCAATCCTGCACCATGGGCTTATAGAACAAGTATTAAAACACCTACTGGGGCTACACCTTTTTCTTTGGTATATGGGTTCGAAGCAATCTTACCTATTGAAGTAGAAATACCATCTCTAAGAGTTTCTTTCCAAGGTCTTGTTACTGATGAAGACTACAGAATATCTAGATTGCAAGAACTTGAGTTGCTGGATGAACATCGACAAGTGGCATTTGATCATCTGAGAGTGTATCAAAAGAGAATGTCTAAAGGATATAACAAAAAGGTTCGACAACGATAATTTCAGGTTGATGACCTTGTTCTGAGAGAAAATCTTAAAAATCAATAGTTTCAAGACAACAAAGGGAAATTGGAACCCAACTGGCTGGGTCCCTACATCGTTATTGTAGTCTTTGGCTCTAGTGCCTATCATCTCTCAACATCGGAAGGAGAACAGCTCCATGAACCGATTAACACCATCCACTTGAAAAAGTTCTTCACTTAGTATTCTCTGCTCCAGCAACTTGTACAACTGAAAAATGTCTTGAAAAAAAATCTATAAATCATAAAATATCCAAAAAAAAGAAAAAAAAGAAAAAGAAAAAAGAAATCTTTGCCAAGCAAGTGAAAACCTGGAAAACAGGCACCTCTTGTACTCAAGCACTCCATATATCAACACAACGTTGGCATTCCCGCTTTCATGCATCTTTGCTTTCGCTTGTACATATTATTTAGTCATTTTTGTGACATTCTAGTTCTTTTAGAACCCTCATGGCTTGAAACTGATCAATGTCCTAGTCTTAGGGTAATCGAATAAGCAAATTATGTGCCCTAAGCAGTGTCAACCATGTCATCATTCTATCATTGATACCCGATCATCCAATCTGAGTCAGTCACCTATCTCCTAACTACTGAAGAGTTTTATCACTGAGTACACAAGCAAAACAACATTACTGAAAACAATCACTAAATAGTTTGAGATATGAATGAAATCTCTTTGTGTGTTGTATTTTATATTGGTTTTTGATTATTATTCCCTCTGAGTAACTTGAGGAAGTCTATGTTGACTAAGAGGAGCAAGGATTGGGGGCATAGTATTTTCTTTGTTTTTTGCTTGTAGGAATGATTCCAATGATCTGGAAACATCTAATCAGCTGGGTGTCTATGATAAGATCCTTCACATCAAGGTGAAATCACTACACATACCTCGACTCCGCTTATTTGTATGCTATAGGGAAATTGGCATCATTTCTTTGTCAGTTTTGAGGGAATTTCTTTAAATGCGCAATCCGGATGCATGTGTAATCTGTCTAAGGATATGAATGAAAAAAGGGTCATTGCGGACAAGATAATTAATATTGCACATGAAAAGGAAGGAACTCTAATCTGCCTGCTATGTTTGTAAACGCTCAGTGATGAATATTAAGCATTCCAAATCCAATGACTAGTTTAAGTTGCATTCATTATGTATTTTCTACATTTCGAGTGATTTTTGCATGGTAACAATGATCTCTTTATCTTCTGAATGAGAGTTTGAAGTATCATCATTTCTAAGCTAAGTGGTCTCTTTTTCATCATTTCTCTGATTGAGTACTTGTGTATTGAGATGTTAGCTGCATACATACGCATCTTATATAGATTCATACATTCATTGCATAGAATAAATAAATAAAAATTTGCATTACTCATTACTCATTTTCATCATTTATTTGCATATGAAAAGAAACAAAAATAAACAATCATATTCATTTTCATTACATACATCCATACTTAACAAATATGCATACATATAGAATAAAGCATATAGAAAAACATCTCATAAATCAATAGACACAAGTACAATGAAATCAAATCAAGATCTCGTATATATAATCATCAATATCTTGGAGTACAAGTGATATAACTATCATATACAATCTCCCATCAGAGCAAGAATCGTATGGGCTACAAAAAAATGGGGTATCTAACAAAATCTAAGAGCTATAAGAAATCTAGCTCTCTGCCTCTCCCTCTTTGACAGGTGGTGGAGGAGGTGGAGCCTGATGACCGACATCCTGCCTCAGTGCCCGAGCTCCCTCAGATTGCGCCATGTATTGAGAATATGGAACAACATGTTGCGCTACAAGAACTGCTACGCTATATGCCACAATATAATAAGATGCTTGGTTTGTCTGGTGTAAAACCTCTCACTGAAGAGTGTCTCGCTCTCCCCTGACCTTAGCCAACTGTTGATCACAGTCTGCTTTGAGCTCTGCCAACTGTCGGTCTCGCTCTGCCCTCATCTCTGCGACCTGATGATCGCGCTCCGCTTTGAGGTTCGCTAGTTGTCGGTCCCACTCTGTAAGCTGTGTTTGAGCCACTGTCAAATGTGACTGTAGACCTGCTAATCTCGCTCTCATCGACCGTGCTACATCAACTACCTCTGCTCCCTCATAGGCTCCTCGCCTCCATCTCTGCCTCCAACTCCACCCTACTCATCCCTCCTCTGTTGTACCTATCTAGGATTTGCTCACTCCTCCTCTCCTCCACCCTCCACTGTCCTAACACCACTCATCCTCACACCAACAACTCCTAGGGATCCGCCCTCTCCTCTTTGCTATTGTCTCCCCCCACCTGGTACCTTGTTGTTGCTCGCACTAGGATCACCACCTACCCGCCTAGGAGCCTCTACTCTCTGTCCCTGTCCCTATCTCTCTCCTTGTTCCTGTCCCTATGCCTGTGCAGGGGCGTCATCCTCAATCTCCTCTATGAGGGGTACCTGCTTCACCAGATCTGTAAATCTAGGGAATGGATGCTGTTGGAACCAATCCTTGTAATGGGGCAATACCCCCACATCTACGATGTCATCCAAGTAATCCCACCTAACTTGTTGTAACCCTGTCAACTCTTGCATGCTCAATGCATATGATAACCTAGGGGCCCATCCATGTCTCTCCTCGTCTGCATAACGAGCATACGCAGTAAACTCCTATGAAATCCCTTGAGGCCTACCATATTGCCTCATAACCCGAGATACACCAAATTACTCAATGACTATCACGGATCTTCCCATAAGAGGACAAGTCATGAACATATCTCTCTGCACAGCTCTCCAGTCATCCCAAAGCTATAGACCCCTATACGGTCTCCATACGACAACTGTCAGGTCATCCAACTGTCGTCTCTAGTACTCTGTCTTGCCCAGATGGGGCTGAGTAATGTATCCAAAATATCTATAAACAATCGGTTGTTGTGGATCTCTAGCATCATCCACTATAGGTCTGCAAACTGCAATATGCTCCTAGACCCATATATGTAAAATCAATACCCCTACAGTCATGCTCTTCCCCTCTCTGTATACAATCTCATGCATCTCACGATACATGTAGGATAAAACACACGAACCCCATCGTAATCTCTCAGGGTGATCCACAAGCCTCTGCAACATCCTAGCCCAACTGCATAAGAAACCCTATTGTCCCATGTCCGGCATAACGAAGAAACCAGTAAATCCTGCCAAGACACAAGCCAGTGGAAATTGCTCACCGTACCTGGTCATCATATCATCCCAGATGATAGCCTGCATAAGGATGTCCTCATCATGAAATACCTGTCTCAAAGCTAGTAAGCCAAGATGCTGTGTAGAATTGTAATCAACCTTATCCCTAGCGAATGGAATCATGAGAATCCTATAAACATCCTCTAGAGTGATGGTCATCTCCCCAACTGGTGAATGGAATGTGTTATGCTCAGAATGAAATCTCTCAACAAGTGTGCTAGAGTGAGCATCCTGTGATTCACATGGATATCTGGCATCTATAGAAGGTGGGTAAACCCGCACAAGTCAATATGTGCTTTGTCTATATCGGATAGCTCACGAACTACCCTCATAGTAGGAGGATAGACACATCAGAAAAGAACATGTGGTAATTGAACCTACAAGAATCAAACAACAGAGCATTAGAGAATCATCCAAATTATGCTATAAGACAGCTTAAACATCACGCAAATGCAAATACATCAATTTCCAAATCAAAATTTCATGTTTGCACCCTTAAAATAGCTCACTGCTTTTCATATTCATAGTGTAGGCAGAAACTCGTACGAGTCAGGAATAGATATAGGATGACAAAAGACTCTACTATGACACAAAACATGCATTCACACGACAAAATGGTCTATCAAGCAAACTTTCGTACAACATAAGGGGGTGTCCCAAATGACAAAACTAATGGCTTTAAATGATAAAACATAGAAGCACAGTTTGTCATACGAGACAGAATGTCGTCTCGCATGACAAATTGCAAACGACCAACTTTTGACGTCATAAAAAGCAAAAAATCAACAAAAAAATTCAAAATTGATGAAATGAAAGGGCTAAAAATTAGACTCTTACCGCTGGCTCATAGTTCCGAGGTCGATTATGATGTCTTTGGCACTCAAATCGATGCTCCTGGATCAGAATGACCATTTTTCTTCGCAGAAGGCTTTTAAAACTTCAAACTTGGAGAGGTTAAAATGAATTGACAATGACACTTTGACCCCTTATATAGCCCAAAACCTAATTTTTCAACTTGCTCTGATGGACATGCAAATTGTACCCTTAGCTAATTTTCCCATCCTGATTCCATTTTTGGGATCCAAATCGAAATCCGAGATCATTCTCCTAGTCAATTTCAATACAATTTGGACCACTTAGCAGTTTTCATCAAATGCTCATTATTTCTCCAATTCACGCTCATTTTTTTAAGAATCAACGTTGAATCTCAATTTATTCTACAAATCAATTTGTTCTCAATTTATCATCAATCATAACTTAATCTTCAAATGTTCCTCTGACTCAATTTTTGTGCTCAAGTAATTATCATCGCCAACAATTGCCTAAAATCGTATACCCTTGCTATCTTTTGATTTCGCTCCCAAGGGGGCATACTCGTGACCTCATGACCTCACATCTTCAATGCCAAGAAAGTTATTCAAATCTTCATCAAAAGTCGAGCAAAAATATTTTCAACTAAATAAAATCAAACAAATTCTTATTGCTAAGGGGTATCTCAGCTTCATCGCTTCATATCAAGTTGAGATTTCTCATTCATCTGAGTCGAATCAATCGCTAGGGGCATATCAGTTTCATCGCTTCAAATCAAGCTGATATTTGTCTTCATCTGAATCAGCCTCTTAACGTTAATCAATTTCATCGCTTTTCATCAAGCTAATTATTCATTTAAGCTCAATCAAAATTTTAAAGAGTATCTTTGATCAAACGCTCAATCTAAGCAGGTGTTCAGTTTCATTGCTTCAAATCAAGCTGGACAGTTTATCTTCGCTCATCATGTCTTGATCCATCAAGTTCAAGATTGATTTTATCTTCGCTCACTGTGTCTAGTTCAATCAAGTTCTAGATCAGTAAGATCTACTTCTTGATCAATCGAGTTCAAGTTCGGTATCTTTTCTCTTCATTGGTCCTAGTTCAATCAAGTTCGGGATCAATTTTGCTTTAATCAACTCTGTTCAGCTTCATCGCTTCAAATCAAGCTAAACACCTCTCTCTTCATCTAGTTCGTGATCAATCAAGTTCAAAACTGGTATCTCCTAGACATCAACTATTCTTTGAACCAATATGCTGCTCACACATTAATTCAAAGAGGGGCAAATGTAATACCCTAAAATTGGTCATCTAAACCATGGGCCCCTAATCTCAACAACATCACCAAGGTCCTAACCAAAGGCAATTAAATCAACTTTGAGTACACAATTAATTAATTCTTCAATCATCAAATGTCACATGGCAAGTGAATTATTCTATATTAATTAAATATTCATTTAATTAATTAAATCATTCCAAGTAAATCATTTTGATCAATTATCCTATTTAATTTATTAAATATCCTTTCATATTTAATTAATTAATAAATTTTCCATTTAATCATAAAAAATGAATTAATTTATCACAAAAGAGGAATTAATATACAAAGCAAGAGTTAAATTGAAAATAAAATAAAAGAATTGAATTGAGAGAAATCAAACTTGAGATATTATTTCTTTCTTCTAAATTGAGAACTTGAAATCAGAAAAGCAATTAAAAGGAATTTAATCATTCTCTAAAATTGGAACTCAAAGCTTTTGAGAAAAGAAGTTCAGTTGCATTAAAAAGACTCTTTTCTTGAATAAATCAAAGAATTACCTATTTTTATCTCAAGTGCATGGAATTAATTGAATTATATCTCTAATGCAAACTTGAACTTATAATCTGAATGCATTTCAATTAAACTATAGTTGGAATCTATCTCAAGGTTAACTGAATCTGATTTCTCAATTATTTCAATTATCCTAAATTGTGCTTTTTCTTGATCTCTCTTATGATTCTCTATAAATTCAACCTTCATCTCTCATTCAAAACACCCTGGAGATTTATTGTTATTATACAGTTTTTGCTTTGGAGTCAACGAAGATATTGTGCTTTCTTTTTGAGATTATTGCATCTTAGTTTAATTTCTTTTTGCATATTTCATGATTGCTTGAATTCATATAGCTTACTATTCATCCATCTAGCATAATATTGTATTCATTTAGCATAATATCATGCTCATATAGTTTAAATCCTTCGTCTTGGTGTAGTCTAGTCACTGGTATTGCTTATACAAATCTGAGAGCAAGTCTATACTCGCATCTTTTAGAAGGCAATTGGTCGATTTGTTATGGTTTTCATATTCATGTTTATATCTATCTAACCATACATGTAATGACTTAATTGAAGTGTTGTGTCTTACAACTTACAGACTTATTCCACTTTTCACAAACACATCTACCACTCAACTTTGAGGGTATCCCCTTCAAATGTCAAAATTGCTTCCAAATTGGGCATGTTGCTGCACGGTGTGAGTCATATAAAAAGAAAAAAAGATTCTTTTCTTGGTGGAAGGGTGCCTCTTCTGAACACTACTTTGTTCGAAAGAAAAGCTTCTCCTAGATGGTTGCGCAGGTTCCTCAGGCTGATGTGCATGATGATATTGCACCTCTGGTTGTTGCCCCTGGTTCTGGTGTTGCTTCGCCTCAGGTATGTGTGGATGCTTGTGGTGGCATCCCCATTGATCATTAGAAGGATGTTGGATCTTCTTCTTTGGTGGATGACCTTCCCGCTTCCAAGATTGTTGTTGGATCTTTGTCTGATCCTTCTGATTCTCAGATTTCTGTTATCCCTGCCTCTCTGGATGCTACCTTTGTTCCTCCTGGTACTGGGAGGTCCTCTATTATGGACTCATCTTCTTGGCAAAGGACTGTTGCTAGGGTTGAGGAGGGATGGATTACTGTTAAAGTTAAGAAATCTAAATTGTCCTAGTCCTCTTTTCATATGACCCTTCGATCTCACAAGTGTAGATCAAATTCTTGATACGTCCTAGTAGGGTTTGGGTTGCTTGCTAGTCTTTGGTTTTTGCAGCTCATTGGTTCTTGTTGGGGGTCCTTCTTATGCTATCCCCCATCTTTTGTACGGTTGTGTCATGTCTCATTTGTGTTCTGTTTCATTGGGTGGACTTTCAGGCTTATCTTACAGTTTGGGTTTCAAGTCCTTCCAAAATCTGTTTTGTATAGGTTTCAGGTCCCTTCAAAATTTGTTTTCCCTTAATCAAAAACATTTATTATTATTTATTTTTAATGATTTTATATAATTCTAAGTATTAGCTATTTAATTATATTTAATACATTGATGTATTATAGTTATTTCATTGATATATATATATATATATATATATATATATATTATATTACATTATTATCTATTAATTATTATATTATTATCTAATAATTTTATTTTAGGCTAATTAATGCTACACATTTAATTTTTTATATATTTGATATTTATAGTTTTATATATTTTTGAAATTATTTTTTGTTACTTAATAATAAAAATTCTTTTGAGAGATAAAAGAAGAGAGAAGGAACCATCAGAAGGTGGTAGTTGGCTCTGCAACCAAGGATGAATATGAAGGGTCCTTGGCCACAGGTCGACTCTCTGCACGGGAGCTCCCAAGCCTACTGGGAGGCACCCGCATTAACTCTCGCTTGTGTCTCCATTTATGGAGAGCAATAAAGATGGTGCTTCAAACACAGAACACTAGAAAACTAGCAGCAACATCGTGGGCTCCAAGAAATCCTTCTGCTAGGTAGTTGAAGGGCTTCGCACGTCTTTTCCAGCAGAGGCTAGGTTCGAGCCGAAGGTTCTCAACAATGTTGCAGACAATCAAGTCGGCGAAGAAGGTGAGGTTGCCTCAGCCTCGAAGGTTGTCATTAAACCAAATTCTTCCATGTCTGCGTGCATTTCTAAGGAAATTATAAGACTTAGGGATTCTGTGATTTTTTTTGCAGCCCTTGATGTATATAGAATTCCATCTAGGCAATTTATGAACAAATGGTTTCAAGATATTTGGTGTAAAAAACTTGGCATTCAATTTTCGTTCTATAGAATGTTGCAAAAGGGGTTGTTCATTATTTTTTTTAATGATATGGAAACGTAGAAGAAAGTGCTTGATAAACAATTTTGGAATGTGGGAAATGCTTGTTTTAGGGTTGTTCCATGGACCCCTGTTGCATGTAATGAGAAATTCATGGCACTTTCTAACCCTAAATGGGTAGTTATTTAGAATGTTCCTCCTTTTTTATGGAACTGTATCTCAAAAATCACCGAACCTTTAGGCAAAGTTCTTAGAATTGATTATTCTCCTACTTTGTTGCTCCATATGGATGCGAGGGTTCTTATTGCTTTCAACCTTGGTTCGGCTTTGCCTTCAGAGATTGACTTTATTTTGAAAATCATCTTTATTCTTGCCCCTTAGAATATTTAGGGGGAATTAATGCCTGTCATAGGTGTAGGAGAAGTGGACATTTCCTAAAAACTTGCCCTTTGTCTAGGAAGAAAAACTTTATTCCATCCAAGTCAGTCTTGACTCATTTTCCTTTGCATTCTGCCTCGGTTAATCCCTCAGACTCTATTCACTCTGGCCCCATTCCCCTCCCCCTATCCGCCCCAACTCTTCATCTCCTTCCATTCCTGACCCTCCACCTCCGCCTAGCTCCGACACTTCACCTTCACTCAACATTCCCCCTGATTGCCCTATCTCATCCGGTGAACCTTCCTTGATTGCAAAGAGAATGGTTAAATACCAAAGGCCATAAGAGAAGCCAATAAAGCTGCTAATTCTTCTCTACCTTTTGATTCAAATGTGATTGGGGATTCTACTCCTAATAGTGGACATAGAACTCAAAATGCACAACAACTTGTCTTAGAAAAGTTGAAAGTGGCTGCAGAGAACAAAAAACAACTTGAATTGTCCTTGGCTGATCAGAAAAGGGAGCTCGAGTCCACTACCATGCCCTTCCTTCAAGAGTTGATCGGAGGGGATGATGGTGGGGCTCTTGTAGCCATCAATGCCATTAGTGATGAACAACAACTGCCCCTGGGGTCTGGATGCAATGTCAATTCTGACATTCCCGGGGAGATGAATATTCCTCCCATCTTGTCTATTTCCAAAACCCCCTTGGACACCAAGGTGGAGTGTGAGGGGCCACAAGATCCTATTAGATCCCCTAATATTACATCATGTGCCATTGATGGGGATAAGGGTCCTATCACCCTCCCCTTCGACCAAACCTTAGGGGATGATCATGGTATTGGGCTTTGCTCTAACACAGAGATTGATGTTGATAACAAAAATTATGGGGAAAATCCTTTCTCCTGAGAAACTAGAACATTTGATTTTGGTTCTACCAGTATAGGAGATGATATATCAGGGAATAAATCCAAGAAAAAAAAGGAGGAAATGGTCCCCCAAGACATCTAAAGATGTCTCTATTAGGAAAGAATCATTGGGCCCTGAACAACTTTCAGAATTTAGGAAAAAAAGATGCAGACCGCTCTCAATAGTTGCATTTGATGCCAGTAATCTCACTAATCATGAAGAGTGGCCTAAGTGTTTTGAGGGGTTTAAGCTCTCCATGGATACTTCTGACTAATTCTTCTTATGCTGAAGGCCATTTCATGGAACATCAGGGGCCTGATAGGAAATATGTTGTCAAAAGATTCTTAAATATGCATAAAGATGTTGATTGCCTTATGCTTCAGGAGTTGAAATCTATTGGCTTTAATTTAGAGATTGGCCTGAAATGTATTTGGAGGGAGGCCACTCCCTACTATACTAACCATCCTAAGGGTAGAGGTGGATCTACAATTTTATTGAATCCTAATTGGGCAAATAAGGTTACAAAATGGGGACAATCCCCCTGTGCAAGGGTTGTATGGGTGATCATTCAGACTGATGAAACCACTTTTGTAATTTGTTTAGTTTATGCCTCTAATGATTATCGAGAGAGAGGAGATATGTGGGAATTGCTATCCAATCTGGAGGATATACCTTGGCTCATTAGAGGTGATTTCAACATGGTGATAAGTGCACAAGATAAACAAGGAGGGTGTAAATTTGAGTGGAAAGGATTTGAGAGATTACAATGGGAAAGGATGATTAATAAATTGAGATTGATTAACTCAATAGTGGGGAAAAAGGGAGCTCTAAATTCTATCTGGTACACTTGGTGTAACCATCAACAACATAATAAAAGAGTCTACTGTAGGCTTGATAGATTTTACTTCAATAAGGAATTTTTTGACATTGTTAAGAATGATGATGGTGTTCAATATGTTGTTATCCTGTTCACACTATCTGATCACCATCCTATTATGATCAAGTTGAGAATGGCTGGGAATAGTGAGACCTCACCAAATATTGCCTTTTCTTTCAGATTGAATACTAGTTTACTTTTGGATGAGGATCTCAAATGTGCTTTGTGTCTTGTTAGAATGTTCAATAAATATGGCAATCATCAAATATCCAACATTGACAGGTGAAATCAAAATATAAAAACCTGGACCCTACTTTGTCAGACTGTGGGTAAAAAGAAGGCCAAGGATGTCAGGGCTCCTGAGATGCAACTACACAATGCTCTCCACTTGGCTGAGATGAATTTACAAAATGACCCTGAAAATGACTCCCTAACCAACCAACTTATTGTTGCCAAAGCTGATCTCAGGAGGTTGCAAAATTAGAAAATCAAAGGGTGGAGAACTAGGGCTAAGCTTAACTGGTTGGAGACTGGAGATAAAGGCTCAAAATTTTTCTTCTAGATGCTTAAAATGAAGCAAGCTAAGGAAAAAATTAGCACCATCTGGGATAAGGATAAGGTCTTTTCTGACCCTGCTAAGATCCTTGAATGTTTCACACTATTTTATAAGGATCCGTTCTCCAGAGAGTTTTTTAGTGGTGATTTCTACATATTTTTGCAAATTCTTTTATGAGGAAATGGTGAATAGTCTGGGGCAACATAGTGGTCAAATCGCTCAGAATTTTGGGGTTAACGGTACACTGTATTCAGGCTTCACCATTGACCACACACCATTCGACGTGCATGCTCGTAATATTCACCTAGAATCACTCGGACGTGGGAATTAGATCACCTCCGTTATTTGCCAGAAATAGTAAAACAACCATGTACCTAGGACCTAATTCGCCAATGGTAAATTAAATGTTCATTGCACGCGTCGACCAAATTCGCCAATATCAATTAAAACATTATAAGGATTCTAGGACCCATTTCGTGCCACTTAAATTAAGATGCATTTTGAAATGCCCGCGCAATTTGCCAAAAATGAAATCATGGATTGATATAAATACACTCTTTCTTACAATTTGTTCGTGTCTGATTAGTAAAATTGGGAGCTCTCGATTTGCATTCCACGATTGGAGTTGGAACGTCAAAGTTCATTGTAGGGTGGAGGGCCAGAGTTGCAATCCTGCAATCCTGAATACCCGACTGAGAATGAAGATGAACCTATTAGTACTAGTCAGTTTCTGGATCTTGAGTACATTTGGGATATAGAAGCCTCAGACTGAGTCACTGAAGTGAATTAGCAGTCAGTTTATAGGTATTTATACTACAGTTCTTGAGTCATATTACAATTTGCAATACTATAGTTGTCATTGATGATTTTTGATATTGTATTCCTTGAATTTGTCAATCAGAATGGATACTTATTTCATATTTTTAATTGTGAATTTGAATTATTAGTAAATAATTAGAATTTATTTTCTGAATTATTAGTAAACAATTGAATTATTAGTAAATTGGTTCCACATTATGTTGAACATGAAATGCAACAATTTGTGTCACAAGATCCATAAAATTATTCATATTGCATAACTGTTAGAACCTTTCTACTGTTCTACATTAAATGCTTAACATGATGTTCATGGCGATTAGGGTTTTGTGTTTCTTTTTTGTCTTAGTTGGCTAGTAAACTGAAGTTGTCGTGCGTTGAAAATCTGAGTTGTCCTCTCTTTATTTGTCCATGTCGACGTCAAGTGTGGTCAAACAGCTGGTAAGACAATGAGACATGTTTAATTTTTCATCTCTAACTCGCAGATAAATTTCATTTTTAACAATTTAAGTGGCGAGTTAGCGAGTGTTGGTTTGGGTTTAAATCGCGAGGTCTCTAGTTTTTTGGGTGTAAGCATTTTATGCTAGCGAATTGGAGATTGTTAATGAAATTACTTTGGTCGCGAGGTCTCGAATTGGTTTGATGTCACACATTACAACCACGAAAGTTAGCAAGTAAGTCATTAATGGTTTCTGTGCCACTACTCGCGCCTGTTTACGAAGGTAATACTTATTAACATAAAACATCAATTTTTGTTGGTACTCGTTGGGTCACTGCGATCAAGAGAATTTTTTTTGATATTTTATGGTTATCGCTAGCTCACAAGTTCTTTATCATCAAGTCAGTTTAAGTCGCAAGCTTGCAAGCACTGGGAGATTTTAATTGTCGCTACCTCACAAGATGTTTTGCACTTGACCATTTTATGTTGTGAGGTTGCGACTGCATATGATTTTATGTTATCTCAAGGTCGGGAGGTGTTCGCAGTTAAGTCATTTTAATTTGTGATCATGCGATGTGGTTGGTATCGCAACTTAGTTGGTTTCATCGCTTGCTCGCAAGTTTTGAAGTTGTTTAGCATTTTATGTTGCAATATGATGACAGGTAAGTTTTGGTCTGATTTTGTGGTCATCACATGCTCGCGGGTTTGTAAGTCTTAAGTCAAAAAGTGTTGCGAGCATGCGATGGTGGTTAAGTGTCTTGTTGTCGTGGGATCGCAAGGGTTTAAGTCAAGTTAAGTTTTGAGTTGTGAGCTTGCGATGAAATAAGTTGTTTTGTTAGATTTGTAGTGGTCGCCAGCTCGCAGGTAAAGAAAGAATATTACAAATGTTGGCAAATGCACACTCCAATGAGAAATTGTAGGTGATTGAAGGTATTGTCATTGATGACAACCTTACAATCATGTGATACCGACAGGTAGACACTGGCACCGACATCGACAAACTCTACACCAACATACAAATAACCGGCATTGAAAAAGAAGATTACCGACACCATGGCCGACAAGAATTTTGTATAAATGTATTTTGTAATTAATTGTAAAATCTTTTGTGAGCCGACATGGCAAATTGTAACATGACTCATATATGTATGAGATCATTGTAGATCATTTAGATAGCGAAGTATGAAAAGAATATAGCAGACCTAATGTGCGAATTATTAGGATAAGGGTTTATGTATATTACAGAGCTTAAACCGGTACTGAATCTAGCATAGTGGATGCTGATCTAAAGTAGTACAAGACATTGGATTTGTATAATCCAATTTTGTAAGTCAGTGTGACTTCTTTTGTATCTGAGCAGTGAGCTCTAGGCACTTGGCCTTCCTGCATGTGCAGGCCCCTATTGTAAATAGTAATATTCCTTTATTGGCCAGTAAGTGAATATTGTGGGTCACAAATCCCACCGAGGTTTTTCCCACACCAGGTTTCCTTGTTAAAATATTGTGTTATGGTGTGTTTTTCATGTTGTGGTTGTTGTTCTTATTTGCTGCATTATTTCTAGTATATCGGTACACAGTTTTAATATGCTTTTCATGTTATAAGTTAAGAAAAATCTTTTACCGGTCAGATATTGATTCACCCCCCCCTCTTAGTATCTTTGGGAGTCCTAACAATTGGTATCAGAGCTTGGTCCTCTATTTTCAAAAGCCTAACAACTTGAGGAAGATCTTGACACCGACAGAGATGGAAAACTAGAGAAAGCAATTGGAAACAACTCTTTCAGACTATGATGCAAAAAAGGTGAAGAATATCAAACTTGAAGATGATTTGAAGGCTGCTCAGGATATCATTCAAGGACTTCAATATAATTTCACTATTGCAAGGAACAAAAGAAGAGAACTTTGTGAAAAGATGCAGAATGACAATGATGAAAATGAAACTCTTAATGATTTGGTAAACAAGCTGAGACAAGAAATCAGTACAACAAAGAATGAGATGCAGGATATGACTATGAGGTTTTGTAAAGAAATTGAAGATAGAAAGAAAAATGAAGATGATTTGACTAGAAGAATCAATGATGCTGCAAATGAAAATCTAAGACTCAGTCATGAGAATGATATGCTAAAGACAGATCTAATTCACTTAGAACATGATAAAACTGAACTCATGAGACAGAAGGACTTATTGAAAAATGAATTGGCTACTGCAAATCAAGACAAGGAGAAACTCAAGAAAAGTTCAGAGGAACTTGATGACATGCTAAAGAATCATAAACCTAATGGCGATACAATTTGCCTTGGCTTTGAAGTTGGTGAAAACTTTGGTACTGCAAACAAACATGATCATAGCAAACCGGTAAGACAACCTACTGCTTACAAATTTAATGGGAAATGCTTTAACTGTAACAAGTATGGTCATAGAGAAAATCAGTATAGATCTAGAAATTATCAAAACACTAATACACCCACTGGTCAATGGTCTAAATGCAACAAAGTTGGTCATAATTCAGAAAATTGCAGAATGAATGTAAGATGTTATGTTTGTGGAAGATTTGGACACTTATCTAATCAATGCAGAACACATACTAGCATAGGATATGGGAAAGATATTCAGAAAAAACAATGTGACTTGTTATGCTTGTAACAAGATTGGACATATTACTAAATTTTGTAGAAGTAAGGTATCACCGACAAATAGCAAAGGTCCTAGCTTGAAAGGTAAAGAAAAGGTTGAAGAGGTAAAGCAAGAATTCTCAAAGCAATGGATCAAAAAGTCAGATCAAAATGTTGATGGGAATACTCCTTCACTGATAGAACAAAGTAACACTCCACTGGTAGGAGACTCTTCATCTAACTAAAGGAAAATCCTTTGGGGGTTTGACAACTAATTGAAAAACATGCTAATATACCCTCGGTTGATGGTGAGAAGTTGAATTACTTCTTTACTGGCAAATGAGTTAAGTTGTGACTTAACCAACAAGCATTAAATGCGGTAGTTGGAGAAGATAACATTATAAAGCAAGTGTTTTAGCTCCTTTTTCATTCACCGAGCATTCAAATCTTCGAGAGCGCGAAAATTCCCGAGCGAAGGCATCCTTAGCAAAAAAGTGAAGCAGTTCATCCAAGCACTCATCCCTAAGGCAGATTGAGGTATTTATAACTATGGCTTCCTCATCCACAACTGAATTTATTACAAACCCTACTATGATTGAAGTTATCAAGCACCCTAGACCCGTATTCAAGCTAGTTCCCGAAATAGCGAAGAAAGATGATACCATAGGTGCATTTTCAAAAATACCTAAGGGAGTAGTATATGCTGAAGATCCTAGAATATACATACATTGTCACATAGAGGAACTAGGAGATGATGAAATCAAGAACATGTATAGAACTTGATATGTGATGAAAATGGCAAATATCAAACCGAAACACAAGGTAATAGAAACCCTAGGTTTTGTGGATATTCTTAGCATTCTTGATTTTCCTGAAGATGTGATAAGAATAGTCCTAAGAAGAGTCCATGGTGAATTCTTTTGGTTGGATTCAATTCATAAGATCACCAAAGAAGTCGTTAAGGCAGTAACAGGGTTACCTTCCACCGGTAGCAAACCTGATAGAACTAAAAGGGTCTCAAATGACACAGTGATGGATCTAACCGGCACAAGTTTTGACAAAAGGTCTCTAAGGGTAAATGATGTGAAGGACATCAATGTCAGATTTGTTAGTATGATTTTAGGCTACAAAGCTACGCATGCAAATAGGTTAAACTTAGTATCTTGCTTATGTATTAAAAGTGCATATGACATGGTTAATGATAATGCTAGAATAGATGTGTGTGAATGGCCCAAAGATGAATTGATAGACAATCTGAAAAATATCAAAGGAGATAAGAAAGGAACCTTTAGATTTGGAAATTTACTTGTATGTTTAATGTTGTACATTACTAAGCAAGTACCCGGTATTGGTAGGAGAGATTTTGGCTTTGATATACCGGTAGGAAAGCAACTATTGGATCTATTAAACAACATGGGAGAAAACAGAGAGAAAATATATAAACGAACATTTTCAAGCACTGAAGGCTTGAATGAAGACAAGAATAAGACTGTCATAGGCAATTGTAGATAAATATCATAAGGAAATATGCTTTGTAATTAAAAAGGATGAAATCTGGATGGAGGCAGTTGTCCCTAGGACTATCTAGGTAACTAAAATGGGGTATGAAACAAATGATAACATTATTGAAACTTATGCTAAAGCCCTCCTTGAAGCACCAAAGGAACCCTCTGAGAAAGTCTTTGGCAGTACAGAAACAATAGAAAGTGGTATTCAGTCTAGGAAAAGAGTCAAGAAAGTTGAACAAACAGTAAGGAAAGGCACTAGACAAGCAAAAGCACTTAAGGAAGATGTATTGAAGCAAACTGGTATCAAAGAAAGTGAGTTAGAAGGACTTCAACCGGAAAATCATCTTTCACTAGTTGCAACTTCCTCTGAGAGTGATATACCAATGGTATTCAAAAGGGTAGAAAGGAAAAGAAAACCCTCACTGGTACCCTCACCCACACCTAGAAGAACAAGACAAAAGCAACAGGCAGTGAGGCCTCCAGTTAAGAAGTTAACTCCTAAGAAGAAGAAGAAGGCAAAACAAGATATTGCTCCACTAGATAAAATCCTTAGTGAAATAATAGAGGATGGAAAGTTGAATAACATTAGCAAACTGTACAACACACTTTCCGCTGATGACAAAGAAAGCATAGAAAATAGTGTAATTTTACACTTGGATATATACAAGAAATTTTTGATGGAAATTGTTGATGAAATACCCAATGATTTGTATAGAAGACTAGAAGCTAGAAGGGTAGCCATTGTTGAGCTGGACAAGAAAATAAAAATTGAAAAACTACTTGCAGTGCATCCAGTAAACTCACCCGATGAGATAGACAAACTAATCAGTGAGGCCAACCAGACAATATTTTTAACTACTCACCGACACATTGCATGAATGGCAGGAAGAGTAAATGAAATTTCAGAAGAGACTACGGATCAATGGGACATATTCTTTGTTGAAAAAGAAAACAGGAAGAACTTAAAAGACCTAAGACTGTTAGAGTATATCAAAAGGACAAGGACAAGGGGAAAGGTAAGGTTGGTGGTCCTCCAAGCCTAAACATAACCGACAACTTAACCCCACCTCTTTTTGATACTCCATCGACACATACTGCTGACAACCAACCGACAACTGAGAGTATGGAGACTTCTCAAGAGGATACAAATCCTGAGTCTGAGATATTATATACTATGAATATAGACACTCAGGAGGTGAATATTGTAGTAGACAAAGAAACCACTGAGGATAAAAGAAAAGTTGTGACTACTGAGTCACCGACTACAAATGTTGAGGTTGAGGTTAGTGACACTGTAAACATAAGCACAAAAAAACCTACTCAGACAAAGCAACCGATAGAGGACACCACTAGTAAAACATTAGAAGAACTGGTAGATAAAACTAAAAAACAATCAGGAGAATCGGCAATGAATAGTGCAGAGGTACAAACTGAGAAACCAGAAGTGCATACAGAGACTACACCTGAGAAACTGACAGTTGAGAGCTCAAAGAAACATTCTGAGGCACATATGGAGAAATTGGAATAGAAACAGGTTGAGACACAGGTTCAGACTGAGACA
The DNA here is from genome assembly GCF_030272615.1 of Cryptomeria japonica. NCBI lineage: Eukaryota > Viridiplantae > Streptophyta > Pinopsida > Cupressales > Cupressaceae > Cryptomeria > Cryptomeria japonica. Next base: position 656,590,615 of record NC_081415.1, read on the forward strand.
GTGCCATTGGCTAAAACTAAAAAGCCTAAACCCTTGCTAATAGAAATGCAAACACAAACTGACCTACCAGAGGTCGAAACAAGCAAGGCTATTAGTACAACCGACAACATGGATATTGGGAAAATAGTTGGGCAGACATCTGGTACTTCAATAGCAGAATTCCAGCCTATAAATATGACAGAAGTCTTACTGGACTCAATAAAGAAAATCACAGTGTAATGCACAAGCCTATAAGGCTATTGATGACACAATTCCTATTCTTAAATTGGTAGCACCCAAGTGCATTGTGGATAATAAAGATTCTTTAGGTCAACTAGACACATTGTCTAAATTCATCACCGACAACATTTTGACAGTTGATCAAATCAACGAAGACACATTCAAAGAGAGGATGAAGAAGGAGAAAGAGAAATTCTTTGAGGAAATAGTAAAGAAGAATAAGGAACAAACAAAAACCTTATTATCGACACTAGGAGAAACAATTTTGGATTTCAAGAAACTGTATAGGGATACTTGCAAAACTGACATCTTGACACTGGACATAGATTCAGAGATCAACAAAACACAAACTGAGATTAACAATATTGTTGACAATCTAATAGGCACATCAGATTCATTTTTGGAAATAGAAAAGAAAATTGCAGATCTTGAAGAGAAAATTGAGAAGTTAGAAAAGGATAAAGAGAAAATAAAGGATAAGGCAAAGAGCTTAAAATGTAAACTTGGTCCTAAACTAGATTACCTCATTTCTTTGAGAAAAGAAAATTTTGAGGCTCTGGCTCCCAGACTTAAGACACCGGAAGAGAAAATGCACATACTCACCAGTACAGTTCAGAGAACACAAGAGGCATTACATGATATCAAAAGATTTAGCAACAGTTTAAATTTGGTTTTGGCAAATAATTTCCAGATTGTAACCCATCAGTTACAAAAATCTAGGCAGGAACCACACTCCACTGACAGCGAATGACAACCTTTGTCATTGATGTCAAAGGGGGAGTAGTGAGATGAGAAAAATGATCTAAATAGGACATCATCAACTCAGGGGGAGCATACATTTTTTGGGCACACAGTTTTGGTAAGACAATTTTGGCAGATTCTTTTTTGGACATCATTTTGGACACTTTTTGATTTTTCTCATGAGTGTTGCCATAAATGCCGAAGGGGGAGATTGTTGGCAAATGCACACTCCAATGAGAAATTGTAGGTGATTGAAAGTATTGTCATTGATGGAAACCTTACAATCATGTGATACCGGCAGGAAGACATTGGCACCGGGAGTGACATACTCTACACCGACATACAGATCACTGGCACCGAAAAAGAAGATTACCGGTACCATGGCTGATAGGAATTTTGTATAAATGTATTTTGTAATTAATTGTAAAATCTTTTGTAAGCCGACATGGTGGATTGTAATATGACTCATATATGTATGAGATCATTGCAGATCATTTAGATAACGAAGTATGAAAAGAATATAGCAGACCTAATGTGCGAATTATTAGGATAAGGGTTTATGTATATTGTAGAGCTTAAACCGGTACTGAATCTGGCATAGTAGATGTTGATCTAAAGCAGTACAAGACATTGGATTTGTATAATCCAATTTTGTAAGTCAGTGTGACTTCTTTTGTATTTGAACAGTGAGCTCTAGGCACTTGGCCTTCCTGCATGTGCAGGCCCCTATTGTAAACAGTAATAATCCTTTATTGGCCAGTAAGTATGAAAAGAATATAGCAGACCTAATGTGCGAATTATTAGGATAACGGTTTATGTATATTGCAGAGCTTAAACCGGTACTGAATCTAGCATAGTAGATGTTGATCTTAAGCAGTACAAGACATTGGATTTGTATAATCCAATTTTGTAAGTCAGTGTGACTTCTTTTGTATCTGAGCAGTGAGCTCTAGGCACTTGGCCTTCCTGCATGTGCAGGCCCCTATTGTAAACAGTAATATTCCCTTATTGGTCAGTAAGCGAATATTGTGGGTCACAAATCCCACCGAGGTTTTTCCCACACCTGGTTTCCTTGTTAAAATATTGTGTTATGGTGTGCTTTTCATGTTGTGGTTGTTGTTCTTATTTGCTGTATTATTTTTGGTATACCGGTACATAGTTTTAATATGCTTTTCATGTTATAAGTTAAGAAAATTCTTTTACCGGTCAGATACTGATTCACCCCACCCTCTCAGTATCTTTGGGAATCCTAACAACAAATGTTGTTGCGAGGTTGTGACTGAAGGGCTTGATGAAGATCAACGACTGTCGCTCACTCACGCGATTCTTTGAGGATTCGTAAAAGGGGTTGCGAGCTTGCGATTAAGAGGATTTGGTAGCATTGTTGGTAACTCGCCAGTTACTTTCCAAATTGTTATAACCAGTTGCCAATGTGTGATTAAAGATGGGGATTGATACGTGGAATTGTTTGCCGGGTTTTGTAAAAGTTTTGCCACGTGTTTTAATGACTTAATATCTTGAAATCACCAATATATTTTTTTATGGTTTGAAAATAGCTTGAAAACGCCAATATTTTATTTTTATGGTTTGAAAATAGGTTGAAATAGCTAATATTTTTTTTAATGGTTTGAAAATAGCTTGAAATTGCCAATGCAAATATTTTTTTGGTTTTAAAAACATTACAATTCGCCCATACAAATATTTTTTTGGTTTTAAAAACATTACAATTCGCCAAGATTTTTCACAAACTTTGAGCGATCATGGCTAATTCGCCAATGGAGGTTATTATTTTTCTTCGTAAACCACAAAAATTCGCTAGTAAAATTAAAATTTTCCTTGGGAATTATACAACTTTCGCCAGGTTTTTACACCTTGTCCGAGGGGGGGGGTTTCTTAAAGTTTTCCCTGCTGTTCTCTGTTGAACTGGTTAAGGATGAACAAGATAATGCCAAGAAGATTGTCCAATCTCTTGTTCCCAAATTGATTGGCAAGGAGGATTGTGTGTTGCTAGGGATGCCAATAACAAAAGAGGAGATTAGTAATGCTATTTTGGCCATTAGTAATGATAAATCCCTAGGTCCAGATGGATTTCCAATGGAGTTCTATAAGGAAAATATCAGTTGGGTGGTTGATGACCTACACTCACTCTACACCGAGGCAATTCAAAAGGGCTCCTTGGGGAAAGACATCAACCAAGAACTTATCAAATTAATACCTAAAGAGGGAGACAAAACCTTGATTAAGAATTGGAGACCAATCACATTTTTGAATGTTTCTTATAAAATCTTGGCTAAGTTGATTGCCTGTAGATTGGAAAAGATTTTTCCTAGAATTGTCAGCACTACTCAAACTGGGTTTGTTAAAGGGTGATATATTCTCAAAAAACTAATTACCTGTTGGGAGTCACTCCACTGGGCTAAGGAATCAAGACAAAATGGGGACATGCTTCTTATAGATTTTGAGATAGCCTACGACAAAATTGAATGGGAATATATTATTCAGATGCTCCATTCATTAGGGTTTCCTGCTAAGTTTTGCATAATAGTTAAAACTTTGTTAAGTGATGGCAATGCCTCTGTAGAAGTTAATGGTATAAGATCTCCTAGCTTTGCTCTCACTAGATCAATTAGGTAGGGATGTCCCCTTGCCCCTGCCTTATTTGTCCTTGCTGCTGATGCTATGTTCTATATCCTAAAAGATTGCTCTATCACTCCACATGTTAAAGGAATCCCCCTCCCTAACAGAGATGAAATTGTTAACATTCAATTTGCAGATGACATTGCAATTTTGCTTAACCTAGAAGAGGATAACCTTGATGCACTTTTGAAAAATATTGAACTCTTCCGCCTAGCATCTGGTAGTAGAATTGCTTTGCATAAATCCAGTCTTCTTGGCTGGGAGGACGACCCCCCATGTTGGCTCTCCAAATTCTCCCTCAAGTGGTTGGGCCCAAGACGAATTGTCAGATATCTTGGCATCCCATTTTTTGTTCTACCAAATCTGAAGGAGACATGGGATTGGGCAAGAGACAAAATTGATAAGAAGCCCTCCAAATGGAACACAATTTTTCTTTCCCTTACTGGAAGATTCCAGGTGTGTCAAAAAATCCTTGCATCCTACAATATATACTTCTCCTCTGCTTGGCTTTTTAGCAACTATCAATTCAACCATATCCAAAAGCAGATTAGAGACTTCCTATGGTCTGATGGTAAGGGAACTAAGAAACAACATGCAGTCAAATGGCAGTGGTGTACTATGCACAAGTTATTTGGTGGTATGAGGCTGCAAGATTTGAAGTTGTAGGGAATAGCTCTCTCTTCTAAATGGATACTTAGGGCCATGGAGGGTAATGAACCTTGGAGAATTCTTATAAGGCACAATATTCAGAGCTTTGTTCCTAAGAAGGCAAAGAAATGGAAAGGTCTTCCCATATTGGACCTCCTTATTGGAAACTTTGATGTGGCTCCCGTAGGGTTTGATATCTTCAAATCATTGTGGAAGGCTTGGGGCTATGTGAAACATTTGGTTAAAATTAGTATAAATGGCAGTACATAGGGACCTCTTGCTGCTAACAGATCAATATGGTGGAATGTTTATCATAATGAGAAGCCCTTGGCCATTCTTCAAGGATGCTCTGCCATGAAGTGGCACAATTTGGGCATCAGATGTTTTGAGTAGATTTTTGATAATGGTCATCTAATTTCTTGGGAGGATCTATCTCTCAGGTTTGGTATTCCCCTTTCCCATGGCAGAACTTATAACATTCTTAAGGCAACTCTCTCCCCTGTTCTCTCCCTTCCTTCTGCCCCCCTTTTGCACTCCCCCGCCTCTGCCTTATGTTGGACTGATGATACCCCTCTCCCTTCCCTTAAAGCTAAAAGCATTTACTCCTCCCTCACCGAGTCTGACTCTATATTCTTGCACTTAAACAAATGTTGGGTCCTAAATTGGGAATCTAAGGCTTGGAAGGACATCCTCAATAGATTCTGGAAGGGACCTAATGAACCTAAAAAGAAGTTCTTTGGTTGGAGTTTGTTACTGAATAAGCTTCCTCTATTTTTTTTTTTTGTTTTCTGCTGTAACATCTGTAGAGTTCCTACAATTGTGAAGCATGCTTTTTTTGAATGCCATTTTGCGAAAGAGATATGGAGATTATTTGGTTTCAATTTGGAATCTGCTTCTTTTGCTTTCATTGATGTTGTTCTAGGCTATATCAAGGGCTGTAGGAAATTAACAAACATCTTTTGGTCTCGTTTTTCCTTGGAAATTCTTTGGCTTATATGGAAGTTTCGTAATGATGACATTTTTAAGTGTAATTCCAGGCACCTCACTGAATCTCTTAGGAGACTCATTTTTCACTCTGTATTTGTGCAGGTTACAGTTGTTCTAAAGCTTGATGCGGGCAAATTTGACAAATGGATTGAGGATGGATCTACTATTGTCTTTATTTGTGAGCTCTCACATGGATTTACCTGAGAGAGAGATGACCTTGGCAAGACTGCCTTTGAGCAAGCTTTGATGTCCTTTATGCGACATCTGGAGCACAGGCAGCTCCGACTGGATGCTATTCAGGAGGAAGATGAGCTGATCTGAGACCACACTACACATTTAGATGGACGAGTGGAGATGTGGATGAAAGGGGAGTTGGGTTGGCTTGCATGGATCCCCCCACTAGGAGACAACACCTCACCAGATATCGACCTGTTGTTCCTATAGCTTCTGTTTCATGTGTTTTTTGCCTATTGTCCTAGGATGTAGCTCTTTTTTGCATATATATTTGTAAATCTGATGTAACTGTTTGGCTCTGCTGTGACTTTGCACCTTGGAGGTGCCCTTAAACTGTAATTTTTTTTGTATATGCACCTTTTTGGTGCCTCTGTTGTTGCTAGGCACAGTTTGATCTGATACTTTGTATTGGTGTTCTATGATATTTAATCAAAAAAAAAAAAATTCTTTTGAGAGAAGGAAAATGAAAGATATTCTAATAAAATATTTTAGAGTTGATTAATTAATACTATTAAATATGTTATAAATGATTCATAGGTATACAAATTTATAATTTATTAATTGATATGTATATGTATTTTCAATTATTTGTCTATATATATAATGTTTTTTGTATAATATAAGTACTTGTTACATAAAAATCAAATGGGTCCATTTATCACTATTTCATTGTCAAAGAAAAAGGGAAAAGAGTCTCATAAAGTAACAAATTCACTATTCAAACATTATTTCATAATAGTAGCACTATTGTCCAAATATGAATATTATCTTAATAGTACTATAAAATTGTCAGAAAAAAAATTAAAAGAACAAAGCAAAGCTGATATCATCCCAATAATGTAGAGTACTATTATCCAATAGAATAATAGATAAATCAATTTGTATATTTCTAAAAAAAAATATAAACAATAGAAAATTCGGTCAACTTATTTTAATTCTTGATTGTGATTGGTTGATGCTTTGACATTTAATATATGTGGTGAATGCATTAGCTTTAACATTCCTCTAGTAGAAAGTAATGAAAAATTGGACAAAAAAACATTCTAAAAGTTCTAAGACATGAGACTAAGCAGGCCTGGAATTTGACGGTCACCCCTACCTGTCATATAAATTTTGATGACGGTTTAGTCAATTCAATGCCTTTCATTTGACGTTTTAAGAAAAATATTAACTGTCAAAAAATATAAAAGTAGAAGATTGAGGCAATGAAAATCAATGCACATCTTTCTTGGGAAGAAATGAAAATCATTATCTTAATGAAAAAATAATGATAAATTAGTAATATATGTAAAAATCTTAAATTTACTAAATAAGTTTCTAAATTAATACACTAATATATATTATACATTAACATTAAATGATAATCAATTAATAATTACTAATTTAGTAATAATAAACATTTAAATTTTAAAATTATATATTATGACAAGTTTCTATAACAATCTTATTAAATATATTTAAAAAATTAAATTGACTAAGTTTCTAAATTCATATATAAAAAAATAGAATATATTGTAAAAATTCATATTAGTCCAAGGGGTTGAGCTTAGTTGGTTAAAGCATTGAGTTCTCAATGTGGAGACCCAAGTTCAACTCCCATGAGGGACACCTTTGTGTAAAATTATAAGTTGTGACTCTTGGTTTTCCATTGGTTGTATTTGTATCATTGTTTAAAGTGGATTTGTAAGTTGTGACCCTTGGTCTTCCAATTGTTGTTTCGAATGAACAAAAATGAGCTTTGTTATTCTATTATACTTAATACAAAAAATTCATATTAAAATATTTTATCAATTATATTCTATCATTTCAATTTTGACAAGTTTCTAAATTCATATGAAAAAAGAGAACTATTCTAGAAAATCATATTAAAATATTATAAAATTAGAAACAACTACATCCTTCCATATTCTAAATCCTTCCATTTCAAAATATTTTAAATAAATTTGTATTTTTATAATAAACATTCTAAACTAATATATATATTACCTACTATATTTTTTTAAGGTTTATTTATAATTTAAAGTGTCATCATGTCAATGCATACGTTCTACTAATTTTTTAAGCTGTCAAATATGGTTCAAAAGTGAAAAAACAGCCATTTTCCCGTACTTATTAATTAATTTGAAAATCAGAATACAATTCTGAACACAAAATACATTCTAATCCGCACATAGACATCATCCCGATTCCCAACTTTAAAAAAAATAAAATAAAAACCAACCAATAAACAGACCCGCAAAATTGAACTACTTCTTGTTGAATAATATGTTAAACATTCCTCTAGAACTCTGGAATGGCATCTAATTTTTCTTTTTGCGCCTTACACCTACTAGTTGGGCGGCCCCACAAAATCTTTTAGTAAATCGTCATCAAAGCGCTAACCATTTTTTATATTGAATTAAGCCAAAAGAATAACAGATGATATGCTGGTCCCGACAACCGTATAATAGAGAGAACGTGTATAGGCACTCAACTTTGGAGTCCTCCTCACCTTTTTATTGTGGGCGCAAACAACGGCTTATTCGTGAAAGCTTGTTTTCATCACAGATTGCTTTCCTCAACAGCGACGTTAATAGATTTGAATGCTGAATCTTGGAATAAATGCCTCTAAAGAGGAATTTTTTATTTTGAGGGTTATTGTAACAGGTGTGAAGCAGATTCATCAAAATACAACATCACTGGCATTTTAAAGAGGTGTGATCTGCGAGAGGAAGAGAAAATGGAGAAAAATCTGTTGTTGGAGCAAAAACATGGCAAGTCGAGGGTTCGAGTCGCCAGAGTGTGGAGGCAGCCCGATGGCACACAAATATTCGTGGAATGGACCGTTAATATTTCGCTTTATTCCGACTGCATTCCTGCCTACACGGATGGCGATAATTCTGATATTGTTGCCACTGATTCCATGAAGAATACGGTCAGTTATTGGCTTGTGTTTCTTTTTTGGGAAAAGATTTGTTGTTCGTTTAATGACATGTCTAGGAAATTGTCTGTGTAGGCCTGTTTTTTCGTTTAATGACATGTCTAGAAATTTGTCTGTGTAGGCCTGTTTTTAAAAACGAATTCTTTCAGTTAATTCTCCCAGTTATTAGATACTTGAGATATTTTATATACGTTTCTGTTTTCAAGAAGTATGTAGCGTTACCACTGTTTACCCCAATTCGTCGACTTAATTTGGTTATTACTCTTTAATATGATATATTAGTACCGTTTTCTCCAAATTCTTGATTCAATTTGGGTTATGGCTTCTAATATGAGACATTTTGATGGAATTATTTGTGCCTACATCTTTTTAAAATGAATCCTCCGAGTCATTAGATTTTGAAAATATTTTGTTTATGTTTCTGGTTTCAAAAAGTATGCGAGCACTGCTCTGTCCAAGTTATTTATTCAATTTGGTTATTGCTCTTAAAGTGAGATTTTAGTCCCGTTTTCCCAAGCATTTGGTTCGATTTGGGTTATAACTCTTAATTTGGGGAAATCGTGTGTACAGATCTCTATTTTAAAATGAATTCTCCGAGCGAGTTCAGAGATATTTTGTATGTATTTTTGCTTTTGTTAGCACTGGTTTTCCACCTTTGTTGATTCAATTTGAGGTATAACTCTCGATGTGAGATATTTCCGCATGAAGAATTAGATTTCTGGGTGAATACGGCATTCAATAATTAACCTGCCTTTGGGATAACTCAAGTGAATATAGATAGATATGTTAGAAAGTGGCCCTGAGCTCCGTAAAAGGATTAAGTGGTGGACTTTGGCGGAGCATGTTTGTACGATCAAACATAATATTAAAACTGAGGACAGTCATAATGGTTTAAAATAATTATGAAAAAAAATCTAAGGGAGGCAGTGGAGATCAATAAATGCGAGCAACTCCATGCTAATTTGATTGTTTTGGGTTAAGCCTTACCCCGAAGTCCATTATAAACGAATTAAAAGTATTCATCGCCTCGGTAAATAGAGTCTCTTCAATTTAAGTAGTTAAGTGGTTACAATTGATTGTATGACTGATTGCATTTAATATATTTCTTTGATAGGTTTATTAATTTTATCCATATTGACGATGGTACACTTGATTGGTTAGAATATTGAGGACTATATATCTATTTTGAATCAAAGCGAGAAAAAAATTACAAGAGAGAAGGCAGCCAAAATGCTGGCAAGAGTGCGGTCTTTACTCAGAAAATCTAATTCCTAATCATTGTAGTCTCTGGAAACAGAAAGCCTCTTATACTTCCCACTTGTCTTATCTTTTAAAAATATTTTTCTATCTTGTTAGCGCTATGTTGGAGTTGTTTCAATTTAGGTATAGCTCTTAATTTGAACTTCTAGTGCACTCACTCGCAACATTGCTGATTGTCTGTCTTACTATGGTTGATTGAAATAAAGAAGATGAGAATTTCCATAAGTCAATATAAGTTGCCCCAACCTGTTGAATCAATCCGTTGGTCTCTTGAATCAGTTGTTCATAAGAACTTTATGTTTTCATTTGACTGATAAGAGCTTGCAGTCGAGTAGGAAATGTGTTTGCCCTGTACGTTTACGCTATTCCTACTCAACTGGAAGCTCTTTTCATTTAACATTTTCACTTTTACGTAAGAAAAAATTAATCGTCATTAATGTCTTAGAACGGGTGTAATGGATTTTAAAGATATTAGGAGTGAAGAAAAATGTTCTCGTGAATGACAACATAGAACTGCGGTTCGCTTTAGGATGACATGCAATTGTGGTGCTAGGTATTTATGTTATTGTATCTTGTAAACAAGAAACATTTAAAAACATTATACATCAAATTATTTATTGGTGCTGTGCAAGAGTGTGTTTTTCATTTTTTCATTTTTTTAATCTGTTTTTCATAGTTTACAATATTAAAATGTTTTCCTCAAACGTGAGCTATATATGATCATGCTCATTTTTTCTGGAAGTTATTGCTGAGGAAAAAATTGAAGCTTCTATGTCCAGAAAAATCAAAATAAAATAATAAACTTCATGTCCAGACAAGAAAATTCTTAACATATACTTGAAAACTGCAGTGAAAAAAATCATATCTGTTTTCTGTAACACTACCAGAAAGTTGCATGGAATTGCTTGATCATTGAAATCAGAGTGGCAGTGCGCTAAATGAGGTTCTACCATAAGAAATTATATCATGAAATACATTTCCAAGTTCATTCTTAGGTTTTCTAAAGGAATTTATTCCATTTTTTATTATTTTAGGGTAATATGTACCATCAGTGAAAAACATAAAAGCATACGAATTTGATCTTGATTGTTATACCATTTATATTTATAATTTTCTGAAATCATTATGATTCAAGGGAAAAACATTTAAGATGATGGCATGGCATTAAAATTGCCCGGTCTTCTTCACTTATATTACAGTTCTGTTTTTGAAACTCAAAATATTTAAAAACGCTTTTAGACTTTATTTATGATCGATTTTGTAGTTCTTTTGATAGCTGTTTATCGAAGGGAAAACTACGCAAAGTTTTTCCTAAAAGGAATACGCGGAAGGTCTGTCTCTATAAAAGAGTAACACCTGGTATTGGACCTTAAACAGGGCATTTTGCCTTTATATATACAAAACCCAAAAGTATTTGTTAAGTTTATAGTCTCAGACAAAAGAGAAAATCGCACAGTAATGATCGTACTGATTGCATATTTGTTACGATCTTACTGATTGCGTATTAGTTAGTAGACTTAACTAACAATACTTAGACATAAACAAACATTCGAATTACACCTAAGTTGTTGACGCCGATGTTGGGTAGGATCATGACTCCACACAGGGTCATGACCCTATGTGGAACCACGATGGTTCCACATAGGATCGTGACTCCCTGTGGAGGCACGATCCAATATGTGAATGATATATAGATGCCAAACATGTTCCCTGCAGATCAAAAGAAAAGATAATAGAGCATAGGCGACCAGTATACGGATAAATACGAAATTCCATACTGACATTGCCAAAGGTTCATTTTATTACATACAGTAATAAAATCACTGCAGAGATCAGTCACAGATATATGTAATTTGCAAACCAACAGAGGCAATTTGATAGAAGAACAAAATCGAATTAACAACATACATAGATCAGAGAACTGATTAATAAAACTATTCTAACAGTTTGTTTAACATTTACATGGTATCAGAGCCTAACTATTCAAAGATCCGAACAGACTAAGGGAGAAGTTTACAATTAAACAAAGACTCATTAAAATGGCGCACACAATCAGATTCGAAGACAGACTTGAAGGAGCAGCAAATTTTGCATCTTGGAAAGTCAAAATTATGATCGTGCTAAAAGAGAACAAAGTAGACAAATCCGTGAAAGAAGACAAACCTGAACCCGAGGCTGAACCAGAGAAATCTATATGGACTTAAGGAAATGATAAAGCAGGTAAAATCATTATTGACGCAGTTAGAGATCATATAATACCAATTATATCAAAACATGATAAAGCATATGAAATGTACAGAACCTTAGAGAAGACATATGAAATAAACAATACGAGCAAAACCCTAGCTCTAAAAAGACACTTAAACCACATAAGCATGAATAAAGGGGAATCAATGAATTCATATTTCATGAGAGTAGGTTCTCTAAGAGATCAACTACAAAAACTTGATTATCATGTCGAGAAAAGGGAACTATCAATGATTACTCTAGATGGATTGCCTGATTCTTGGGAATCATTCAAACAAGGCATAAATGCAAGAGATAATTATACAGAATTTGACCGACTAAGGGAAGATTGTCTTCTAGAAGAATCAAGGCAAATAAAAGGCGGCAATCATAAAACTAAAGATCAAGATCTTCACGTTCTCAATACTGACTCTCATAAGAAAGGTAAGAAGAAAAACTTCAAGAAAAGAAAATTCCACAATGGGAAAAGTAAGAGAGACATGTCGAAAATTCAATGTCACAGATGTGATCAGTATGAACACGTCATTCAATTGTCCTAACAAAGTAAAACAACAAGCATCATTCACCGAAGTGGGGAGGAAGTCAGAAATTGAATCTGAGAAGTTTGTATTCTACTCTGCACTTTCAAGTCAAGCTTCAAACAAATCTACCACTTGGGTGATAGACGGTGGATCGTCAAGGCATGTCACTAGATTCAGAGAATTACTAGACTCAATGGAAGAAGAATCTAATGAGGAGGTAACGATAGGAGATGATTCTGCACATCCGGTAAGAGGTGTCAGAACATGTACCACAAAATTAAAGTTTGGAATCTCAGTTCAACTCATCGGAGTACTATTTGTACCAGGAATCAAAAGAAACCTAGTTTCTATTTCTGCGCTTGAAGATAATGGATACATGGTCTCATTCATAGAAGGAAAGGTAATGGTATGGCCAAAATCATCCACCTTCAAAATAGAACAAGTGATTGGTTACAGACAAGGTCATCTATATGAATTGTGTAATGAGCCAAATTAGACTTTATTTCATGAAGTCACAAATCAAACGGAAATTTGGCATAGAAGACTAGGGCACTTACACTTTCGCGCTCTACCCTCTATGGAGAAATTAGTCACAGGACTACCTAAATTAAATCAAATTCAATCAAGCACTTGTAAGGGATGTGCACTAGGGAAAAACATTAAAAGCTCATTTCCCTGCAGCTCTAGAAGGACTAAGGATGTTTTAGAACTAATTCACTCTGATTTATGTGGACCTATGTCTGAACCATCAATAGGAGATTCATTATACTATGTAATATTTGTAGATGATTTCTCTAGGAAAACTTGGATTTATTTTCTTAGAAGCAAGGAATCTGAAGAGATACTTAGAAAATTTAAAGAATTCAAATCTATTACAGAAAACCATTCTGGTAGAAAAATCAAAACACTAAGGACTGACAATGGTAGGGAATTGTTGTGACGTTTTCACACATCGCCCCATTGCAAATGGGGACCCTTGCTTTTTTTTGCTTTTTAGGGTTTTTTTTTTTTTTATCTTTTTAGGGTTTTGTTAGTTGGCCTTTGCATTTTGAGTGTTGTCGGGGAGATCAATAGGATAGCAAGTCCTACTTAAGTGATGTCCTGATCCTGAAATTTTGGCTACGTCTAAAAGTCCTGATCCTGAAATTTGACTAAGTCTGGAAACTGGAAAACCTCAAAAAACTAGATTTTGCAATATAACTCCTGGAGGTCTGAAACCACTCTCAAACATCCTGAAAGTATATATGGAATATAACTTAAAGTTCTATCTTTCTTCTTTCTTCACTTATACTTAAATGTTATATTCCATAAAAATTGTCCTGATAGAGAGTTCAAAAAGTCAAATTTCGCTCCTGTCCTTCACTGAGGGTCCAGAGCGAAAAGCGCTCCTGTCCCTCTCCAGGGGTCCAAGGCGAATCGCTCCTGTCCCTCACCAAGGGTCCAGAGCGAAAAGGCTTAGTGGAGTCATTCCTGACTTTGTTCGGTCAAATTGAGACATCAAAGGCATGATGGAGGACAAAATGAACGTGATAGAGCATCCAGACTTGATCAAAGACAATGAAATGATGGAGTTTTTGTCTAGAAAGGTAAAAGCGCTCCTGTCCCTCTCTGAAGGACCAGAGCGATTTTATTCTTGTACACATTTTTAGACCTTGTTTGGACTCGAACTCTTATTCATGGCGTGCAACAAGATGATATCTTCCTTAGTCAAGACATTTTTTGATGAAAATTGTAACGATTTGGCCTAGAGAGCAAAATTCGCTCCTGTCCCTCACTGAAGGACCGGAGCTTGAATTTCAAATTTGCACTGTTCTTGCAGGATCAAGACAATTTTATGATTCGAAGAGACCAAGGAGAACATGATTTATCCATTGAATATAATTTGGAAGGCTAACAAAGGACGGATAAGCTTGGATTTGCAAAATAGCTCCTGTCCCTCTCCAAGGGACCAGGGCGAAAAACCTAATATCCAGTCCTTCTCGCCAAGTTTGGACGAATCTAGGCCAAGGCACAAGTTTGGAATGATACTTAAAGTGCTTCGGGGTGGAATGGAGTTGCAAGGACCACAAATTTCGATGACAATTGGCAAAAGCGCTCCTGTCCCTCTCCAAGGGACCAGAGCGAAGTTATCAACATTCGTTATTTTTTGCCTTATTTTAGCAAATCGCATTAGATGCCAAATTCGTTAAAAACTTCAAAATATTTTAAAAAAATTTCAATTAAATTGGCATTTAATAAAGGTGCATGGCATTTAATAAATTAATTTTTGAGCCTTAGAAAAATCGAAATTTTAATTATAAAGGCATTTAAAATTAATTTTTATTAAATTAAAATTGAAAATGGAGCGCTTTGAGGTATTATTTTTATCCATTTTATTAAGTCGGCCTTCATCTTTTATTAGTTTTTATTTATTTTTGGCCTATTTTGTCAAAGTCGGCCTATGGGGAGGTGAAATGGTGAGCACTCTATATATTTGAGGCATGTTTTCATTATTCAAATCATTCACTCATCATTTCAAGTGCGATTTGGAAGAGCAATCTGAGGAGCGAAATTCATATTGAAGGCTATTGGAGAGGCGAATTTCTTGCTAGATTGGAAGATAATTTCTAGATTTTTGAAGACATTTGAAGGCGAATTTCCAGATCTTGAAGAAGCTAGCTAAAGGAGGCGCAAGTTGTCCAAGGGAGAGCTTTGATCTACACTTTGCCTAGCAAAATTCATCTATTTTTTACATCATTTCTTAGAGTTAATTCTCAAGAAGAGGTATGGCAAAATCATCTGGACACCCTTATTCAAGGTTTGATTGTTTAAGCATTTTTTGGAAAAATCTAAGTATTACATCCTAAATTAGGAAATGATAACTCAAGATTTCTCATGAAGTTTCCTAAATTAGAATCTTGAATCTTCCTTTCTTCACTTCAAGATATATTATTAATTGTGAAATGTTGTGTAGGTATCAAGATGGCGACTCCCAGGCTCGAAGGATCTACAAGTCGGAAGGTTCTCCTCAAGGAAAATCAAGCCAGATCAAGGACGGTCTCCTCAAGGGCAATCAAGCATCAACAAGGACGACCTCTTCCAGTCTAGCATTCCAAAGCGAGGTACATCATCATCCTGCAAATCAAGGACACAAGAAGTCAGAGCAAAGGGTTCGTTGAAGAAGCAGATAGTTCCAGAAGAATTAATTAAGGCTAACTTCTCAATGTTACCAAATTGAGTATCAACCAAGTGTCAAATGAGGTGGCATCCTAGTCATCACTTCTCCAGTCAATGTGGTCCACCTCAGCACATCCAGATTCAATGTACCTAACCCATGGGAGGTGGCACAAACTCCGATGTACCTACCCCGGCTATCCATTGGTGGAAATTTCCAGAGAGGACATGTGTCTAAGCAATACAATTTTATCATTGGTCAAGCATTAAATGTTATGTAATGGTTGTAACAAACCCTAATTAGGGTTTTCATTGTTGAATCCTGGCCATTGATCTCAAATTGATCTTAGCCATCGAATTGTATTGAGGGCACTATATAAGCCCTGGCATTTCATTTTGTAAAGCAATTAGAAATAGATAGAGATAGTTGGAAGCAGTTAGAAGACAGATAGAGAGTAGTTAGAAGGTGATTAGAATAGCAATTAGAGTAGAGTAGAGAGAGAAGGCAAAGATTGTTGCCAAGATGTTGTTGTAAAAGACTTGTAACTTCATTGAAGAAATGGTGAAATTTATGGGTCGATTCGACAATTTGCATGGTCTTTATACTTCTCATATTTGATTTCATGTTATTAGATGAGTGGAAGAAATGTGCTTGATTGATGGTGAAATTCGTATATCCATACTACTAGCAGTTTGTTGATTGCAGACTTGCCTTGCGTAGTCAACTAGACTCGTTCAGCCTAAGCTTAACTTCAATTTTTGCTTCTTCATTGATATGCATCAACTTGATGGTGTCTATGCCTGTAGTGATGATTTGAACATCATAAAGCTTTCCTTCGAAGATCGCACTAGCCTTGTGGAGATGGTCCTGCAAAGTCAAGACAAGACTTAGTTAGAATTTCATCAAAGATCATTCATTGCTCCTACATTCTTAGTATTAGGATTAGATCCTCTCCTCGCCCTCGTCTTTTTTCCTTTTTTCAAATCAGAGCTAATGAGAGCCTATGTTCTAGCAATATTCAAAGCAGATCAGAAGTTCAATCATCAAATGTAAGTCCCCTTGTGATTCCAGCAAATCACATCATACCACAGAGAGCTTATCCACACGTAGAGTCCCTACATCAAAGAACCTTGGAGTCATCCTGATTGATCCTTTTTCGCGATATCTTCAGCAATCAGAGGCTTTATTCAAGAGAGGATAAGGTACCTTTAGGTATTTTATTCTGTGTTAGGCAGTGTACAAAATACACGTCAACAGGAATACACTTCAGACTTATTTAAAGAATTTTGTAAAGATGCTGGGATTAAGAGGGAGTTCACAGTACCCTATAATCCTCAACAAAACGGGGTTGCAGAAAGAAAGAATAGAACAATAGTAGAAGCTGCAAGGGCTATGTTATTTGATCAAAACTTAGAAATTGCACTTTGGGGGGAGGCTTCTAACACAGCTGTATATATTCAAAACAGATGTCCTCACTCTCATATCATTGACAAAACTCCTGAAGAAGTCTTTACTAGAACTAAACCTGATATTAGCCATCTCAAAATATTTGGATGTCTTGTCTATATTCATGTACCCAAGGAGAAAAGAATTAAACTAGAACCCGTTGGGCAGAAAGGGATTTTTGTAGGATATAGTGAAACTTCAAAAGCCTACCGAATATACATCCCTGGTCAAAGACAAATAGAATTAAGCAGATATGTCATATTTGAAGAAGATGTAGCTATTAACAAAACAAGAAGTTCCATTACACATGAGACTTCAACCAACTCCATAAATTTGGAGGAAGATTCTATTTCTGAAACTCAGAGGGAGAATCTTGAGGAAAACACATTGGGACAAAAGAACACTACTACTGAGAACCCTAGGAAAAGACCACTATGGGCCACCAAAACAATACAGGAAGCAGAAACCTATGCAGCACCAAGAGGAACATTTAGGGAAAGCAAAAGACCTTCAAGATTTTCTAGCTATGTGACTCTAATGTCAGAAATCATAAATGTTGAACCCTCAAATGTAGAAGAAGCCCTTAAACAACAAGTATGGAAGAATGCCATGATAGAGGAATATCAATCTATCTTAAAAAAAAATGATGTATGGAAAATTGTGCCTAGACCTAAAGAAAAATCAGTTGTATCCTCTAAATGGCTCTTTAAAATCAAGCATGCTGCTGATGGCAGTATAGAAAAACACAAGGCAAGATTTGTTGCTCGAGGCTTCTCACAGAAGGAGGGAATTGATTATGAAGAAACATTTGCACTTGTTGCTCGATACACTTCAGTCAGAACAATCCTAGCTATAGCAGCATCTAAAAGATGGAAAGTTCATCAAATGGACATAAAAACTGCATTTTTGAATGGGAAAATTAAAGAAGAAGTATATCTAGAACAACCCGAAGGATTCGAGGTAAATAATGCAAAAACACATGTATGCAAGTTAGAAAAAGCACTGTATGGATTAAAATAGGCTCCCAAGGCATGGTACGAAAGAATTGACAGTTACTTATTGGGAATAGGTTTCTCTAAGAACATTGCTGATCCAAATCTGTATTTTAAGACAGTCAAAGGTGAAATGTTGATATTGATACTATATGTAGATGACTTATTAATTACAGGAGAAGATCATCTCATTACAAAATGCAAACAAGAACTAGCTTCAGAATTTGAGATGAAGGATTTAGGATTACTCCATTACTTTCTTGGATTAGAAGTATGGCAAAGACCATATGGTATTTATCTAAATCAAGGTAAATACACCATTGACATTCTAAAGAGGTTTGGAATGTTGAATTGTAAGTCAATGTCATCCCCTATGGAAACAAATCTTCATAAACTAAAAGAAGTAGTAGTAGACTCCAAGTTTGTAGATCCGACATTATACAGGCAGATTATTGGATCATTGATGTACCTTGTCAATACCAGACCTGATATATGTTATGCAGTGAATGCACTCAGTCAACACATGGTTGAGCCCAAAGAAATACATTTAGTAGCAGTAAAACATATATTGAGATACCTTCAAGTTACTCTGGATTATGGACTTCACTATGAACACACTGAATTGAACCTACATGGATTCTCTGATTCAGATTGGGCTGGAAGCGTAACAGACAAGAAGAGTACTTCTGGATTATGTTTCAGTTTGGGATCAGCTATGGTATCTTGGATATGCAGAAAACAATCTTCTGTAGCCCAGAGTTCTACAAAAGCTGAATATATAGCTGCATCCATGGCAGCAAAAGAAGCAGTATGGTCGAGGAAACTGATATTAGGATTCTTTGGTGAAGCCTAAAACCTACAATCATTCATTGTGACAACCAAAGCTGCATTAAACTTTCAGTCAATCCAGTTTTCCATGATAGATCCAAACACATTGAGATTCCATATCACTATGTAAGAGACATGACAAAAAGAAAGGTAATAAAGTTGGAATATATCAATACAGGAGATCAGACAGCTGATATTCTCACCAAACCTCTAGCAAGAGTGAAAATTGATCACTTCAGGAGGCTTCTTGGTATGGTTAAAATATAATTATTGATATATATAAAGATGTTTAACTATGTAAACTTCTTGTTCATATAAATGAGTATATGAAATTTATAATCTTTCCTATGTACATTACTAAAGGATGACGATTCTCTAGTTAATGAACACTTGTATTTAAACATTGTAAGGTTATGATCTTACAAATGTTTGGAAGATCATATAAACTGAAAATCATACAATTTGAATATCAGTAATATGATAAGTTATGGTAGACATTATGTAAGTGTATTAATGTCAGTGCACATACCATAACATGGATATCAAAGTGAGTATATCCTTAGTATCACATGTTGATACTTCACACCTAGGTGATGAGATTCTCATGAGATTAGTGTTGAGCTCAGTTAAAGTGATATGTATTAGGCCTATTCTTTTGAGACTAAGAGGGAGTGTTAAGTTTATAGTCTCAGACGAAAGAGAAAATCACACAGTAACAATCGTACTGATTGCATATTTGTTACGATCTTACTGATTGCGTATTAGTTAGCAGACTCAACTAACAATACTTAGACATAAACAAACATTCGAATTACACCTAAGTTGTTGACGCCGATGTTGGGTAGGATCGTGACTCCCTGTGGAGGCACGATCCAATATGTGAATGATATATAGATGCCAAACATGTTCCCTGCAGATCAAAAGAAAAGATAATAGAGCATAGGTGACCAGTATAAGGATAAATACGAAACTCCATACTGACATTGCCAAAGGTTCATTTTATTACATACAATAATAAAATCACTGCAGAGATCAGTCACAGATATATGTAATTTGCAAACCAACAGAGGCAATTCGATAGTAGAACAAAATCGAATTAACAACATACAGAGATCAGAGAACTGATTAATAAAACTATTCTAACAGTCTGTTTAACATTTACAGTATTTAATAATATTAGGCACTTTTTGCAAACCTTATAAGTAGATAATCTTATTTATCTTTTGTATTAAAAATTTGGTCTGCATTTGTTAAAAATAATATAGCAGCTGGCAAATCTGATTTTTGAAATTTTATGAAAAAAAAGCACGACAATTTTATATTAGTCTTCCATCCACAAAAAAACAGTCTTAGGGTTGCCCACTTGTTGTCTGTTGAAATGTTGTGGGGAGTAAGCAGATTCTAATAAATTGAGCTTATTCTCTCTCAACATACTATGTTCCTCCAACCAGCTGTTCCTTATATTATGATGTTTGTTGGTATATTATGCTATGCCATGATAACAATCTTCTATTCCATTTCATGACCGTTAATTACTTTATCCACCCCATCATCCTTCATAATATGTTACTCATTGATACATCATGAGATGCCATATTGATTCTCGAATATTGTATGCTAGTTGATATTTATTTTTGAAATGCAAGTCGCTTGAGCTGGCTTCCAATTATTTGCAGGTTTATGCTAAGGCGAAGGAGTGTTTGGAACAACTATCAGCTGAGGAGTTTGGTATTCTTTTAGGGAAACATTTTACCTCAACTTATCCAAAGGTTTGCTTCCTTCGTCATCTTCCTTGAAAATGTTAGTAAATAATGAGAATCTTGTTCTCCATAACTTTGTGTGCAATGTTCATCTTTAGGAAATAGATTATCATAAAATAATGAGTCTTATTTTCCATAATATTCTTGCAGTTGTTCATCTTTAGGAGATAGAATAACTAATTATGAAAATGCATTGCAGAAACATTGTGTACACGAATAGCACTTTTAATTATATATTTGGTGTTGGATTGGAAGATGTACCGTATGATATCGTACAGAATGTACAATAATATTTCCTTCTCCATCAAATATGTTGAGAAGGTTTACTTGTAGTCTAATTTGCGTAAGTACCAAATAACACAGTTGTGATTTAGTGCCAAAAAAAAGTGAATAAAGTTTGGCCCAAAAGGATGCACACCTTTCATACATAATAGAATTGAACTTAGGTGTTAAAGAGGAACGGACTAAACAGTGGCCCAAAAAGATTCAACCTGTCGTACATAATAGAATTTAACTTGAGGTACATGGTATTGTACATTCCTTACTTCCTGTGATTTGGGGATGAATTACAGTCTTAGAAAGAGTTGCTAACTAGTGGTCTGACTGTTTATTAAGCATTGGCTTGTGTTTGTATGCTCTGGTCCTACCTCCAAGATGATCTTCAATTGCAATAACACTCTTTTCTGTCAGGCTTGGTTACTAATCTGTTGCTGTTGTTTTTCCCTGAAGATGAATCCAGGAGAAAGAAATGAAATCTTATTAACTTAGGACAGTATACTTCATACACAGTTCACTCCAGAAGTTTTTAACATCACCGAACACTTGAAACAGGACAACCTGAAATCTAAAATATAATTATCTTATCTGTTAGTCATTTCTCATCTAGTGTGAGCTTCTTCCAGCTTGTCCTATTTTTATTCTTTTCTAAAATCCCTAGTTGTAGAAAAACCTATATTCTTAAAATTTCAGCTAACCATTGCAGGCATAGACTTATATTTCCATTTTGTCTTATGTGATAGCAAACTATCTGAATCACAAGAGCATGTTCACTATGCGAATTTTATTTCATGACACTCTGAAATGATTTGTTTATTGTTAGGAATATGCAACAATATGCATCTGATATTTTAACTTGTGGTTTCCAAGGGTCACTTCTTGATATTCTAATTTTCTATTACACGTAGCATCAAATTTACATAAATTTCCTGTACCTAGACTAGAAACAACTGTCAAATGTGAGATAGAGCTATTGTATTGGAGGGGAAACATAATGGTATCTGTTTATTGTCTCAACACATTTGTGAAGGAACACTGACAGTCCACTTTGAAAGAATTATTATTGGTCTACTAACGTAGGATCAATGCAGATTACCAAATTGGTTTCAATGCAGGACAATTTTCAACAATGCTTGGTAGCAGATATTGCCTCATTTGTTTAACTGAGCTTTATTAAATCAAGGACACAAGTATAAAGACAATTATTATGGTCCTGTTCTCTTCAGGAGGCAGTTGACATTAGGTGGAGGAAGTCATAAGTTACTTTCTATTGGGGAAATCTAAAGGGAAGTGACACCGTGTTTCTATTAAATCAAAAGGAAGCATATAAATCTATCCTTTTTTGATCAGCAATTCCAAATGTATCATTCAGATGTTTACAGTGCTAACCAAATTGTACTGCCTGTAGAAGACAAGTGCGTGCATATCTTTCCATCATGAAAGGTATCATCTGGATTCTATACGACATGCATGCATAAGAAGGTTACACAAATTTCATACTTCATGAATTAGCATAGAGAATGGATAGATAACAGGCCACATTTTATTTGAGCTATAGGTGAATTTAATGATGTTGGTAAAGTTTTGACAGGAGGGAAGATAACAGGAACCAATAAAACTTCAATAACTTTTATTTTCCTTAATTAGGGTTTGCACATTTTAAATTAAAAGTGACTTTTAACATTTTATAGTATCCATGTCTCCCAAAGCAACATTAAAAGTTACTTTATAAAATAACTTTTATAAAGTTAGTTTATAAAATAACTTTTATAAAGTTACTTTATTACATTACTTTATAAAATAACTTTATAAAGTCACTGTATCATATTGAATAACGTAAAGTTATTTAACTTTATCATTCATATGTTATTTAATATAATATCCATAAAACTTTAGTTGCTATTAAGCTATCAACTTTTGCAAAACTGAATTTCCAGAAGTAACCATGATACTCATTGCTCATCCTGTGACTTACTATAAATAGTAAGTATGAACAAAAGTGACCAAAAAGAGCTCTAGAAGGTACACACAAAACACACTGACTGAAGATGTTGCATGCTGAAGTTGGGAGGAGATTGAACTATGACTAGCTCCCAGAAATAATGGTTACTATAAATAGTTATTGCTAAAAATATTAAGTCAGCCTAGACTCCCAACTACCTAAATGGTGTTGAAATTGACAGTTACTAAAAATAGCAAGTCTCGAACCAATTGCCCAAAATCGCCCCAAAAAGTGCCAGACAACTTTAAAATATTCTTTGAGAAACAGGAAACCTCCAAGAACAGGCTGACCTTATCAGAATTGGAAGGCATAAAAATGGGGACATTCAGTCCACCCTTCCTGAAGATTGCTTGCCCTCAAGCAATCTGCATCTCTATACTAGAACCATTGCTATCTGTACTTGTATGCTGATTTGAATACCAGGATCCCATATCAATCTCAGAGATATGGCTCCACCAATACATTGCACCACTCTGACATAACTGTCATCAATCTGCAGCAGCTTGGGAAGCCTTCCATCTATCATGAAAATCCATGGATCCCAGGGTTGAGAATTATAATATTTTCCAAGAGTGGCTAGATAAGTATGCCCGCATAAATCTACCAAAGGAAAGTATCCTCAAGCTGCTAACAACTCCTTGTAACATAACTATTCAACTGAGAACCTCACTCCAAATGAAGCAACAAGTACCTCCAAGGACAAAAGGATGATGGGAGCTCATCAATATGCCAACCTCCAACAAGGAAAGGGTGATACAAACCTCTCCAATCCCTCCAATCAGCTGCTGTCCCCAAAAGATAAGCTGAAATCTCAGTGGTTAGCAGAATAGAACAGTTATCTAACACCAATGTGTGGACCACAACCCAATGAATTAGGGTTGAAATGCTTCTCTTGATCCATATCTTGCACCCTAAAAATGAATCAGCTCCATACTTCAATCATGCATCATGAGGGAATAGTGGATCAATGGCCTCTCCAAGAGAATCCACATGCTCAAATAATCTTGAATCAACATTGCCACCATCCATGTACACCCCATCATATACTGGTCCAAAAGATGTAAGCTCTACTTGTTGAGCATCTAGAAGTAATAACTCCTCAAATTCTCCACTAATGACCAAGGGCCCAACCAAATATTGATCACACTTGTCCCCCTCTACATGTGTAGGTATAACACTTGTGGCTGATCCACCAAGTGTGTGCTCAACTATCCCATCTTCATCTATGTTCTGAGCCCTCAGTCGGCTCTCCCACAAAGGTGACTCATGATCTCCATGATGTAGGTTGTGTGTATACTCAACAATTTCAGAATCATACCTGTCCTTAAGCCCATGCAAACCTGAAAGCTCCTTTTGCTTGACCATCATAATGGGTTCTCC
This sequence comes from Cryptomeria japonica, assembly GCF_030272615.1. Taxonomy (NCBI): domain Eukaryota; kingdom Viridiplantae; phylum Streptophyta; class Pinopsida; order Cupressales; family Cupressaceae; genus Cryptomeria; species Cryptomeria japonica. The sequence continues at coordinate 656,614,867 of NC_081415.1, forward strand.
TCTCAAACCACAAGTACCACTCTCATCCTCAAGTGTTAGGGTAGCCATAGAAGACTAGATTTCTGTTGTGGAGGACGATGCTTGAGCCAAGCTCAATTCTTCACAATTCTCATAAGTTTGAATTTTCGATTCTTGAAGCGCCATCTAAGTGCTCTTCAAAAAATCCTAGGTAACCTTAAGCTCATCAGTAATCCTATCTACTTCCTCTTATTTCCCTTTTAGTGCATCAAAATGGATCTCACCAAGCATGAAAAGGTTATCTCTATCAGAAAGTAGTTGTAGGTCATTTGTTTTCATTACCACTAACGCTTCTCTAAGTGCCTACGAATCTAAAAGGTGAAGTTCTCCACCAAGGTCCATATGCATCCTTGAAATCCTCCAACAACATCTTGCCATCAAATTATGGGTTTCATCAAAATGTTTAATGACTGAAATAATCTGGTCTTCATTTACCTTCAACTATCCCACCAAATGATAGGACTCTTAAGACCTATCAACCCCATACAAATTTTCTGATTTATGATGCAACATTAAATCGGATTTTCTTTCAAGGTTAATATCAACATCATCATAATTTTGTGTCAAAGCACACATAGACTCTATTGTTTCCTTGTACTCATCATATTCAAATGTTACACTTGATGATGACATGTATTCCTCATTAAGAAAGGATGGGGCAGTGTTAGAAGCACACACTACATCATCCACAAAAACCTTCATTTCACTGATTTTGTCGAGCATAACCTCCAAGTTTCCTACCAAGAAGCTTGTGCAATCACTACTTGCTGCAACATCAGTCCCATGACTGAAAATTGCACTTTCAAGTGAAGATTGCTTCTCAGATGAGGCTGCAATAGATGACTGATTTTCTGATTTGGCAACCTCCGTGACGGAATCTCCTTCGATCTTCATGTACTCTTCATTTATAGCTTCGATAGGTTACTCTCTCACATCCTTGTCCTCATAGGAATGAAGTGAATTTATGGTTCTTTTTTCTTTAGAGCTTAGAGTCCACTCCATGCATGTTGACTGATTTTTATCTTCTCCAAGATCACCTGTAAGAGGCAAGTCACAAACAAGTGCTTCTTCTTCCTTCACTAACCCTTCTTCAAGAGTAACTTTTGATTTTTCTTTCTTTATTCTTCTGATGTACTTCACCATACCCATTTTTCTAGGTTTCAAGATTACAACCACACTTAAGAAATCATCATTGGAAACATTTTTTTCAAATCCTCAGGAATGCTTTTGTACTCTTCAATTAGTTGGGTAGCTTCTTGTTTATAACTCCTCTTGATCTGATCTTCAATTGAATCACTCAATAATAGAATGGCAGGAACTTGGGCTCTGATACCACTGCAATGTCCCACCCCAAAATGCAACCCAATTTTTTCACACTTCTTTCACCTACATAGCTACGAAGGTATTTTTTCAAATATTTGACCCCCTTACTGATTTTCATCCTTTACCATGTCATGTTTACAAACAATTTGTTTGCAAGCTTGAATGCTTAGCTTCAGATTTGGAGGTAATGAGATGTGTGACTTTAATTGCAAATAAGAAAACTGAATAACATATGATTGCTGCAATTTTTTTAAATGAGCAATAAATATAAGGGAATTTAGTAAATATCATTCATATATTTCTGACCTTGAATTACATGCAACAGTGAGCAACAGACATTAGTTCTATGTCCTCAAGTATTAATGAAGTTCGGAAGATACAATGATAGTGAACAACAACAAGAAGTAAACACTTTGAAATCCCAACAATACTCAGAATCCCATTTCCACGTTCAGAGATTTCATAATCGTGAGAACAAAATTATTGCATCTAACTTTGACCTGTTACAAATCACAGAATCCTGGACTAATTCTTTCAAATGTTCGGACTGTAGTTTATTACAAACTGCTATATGTAATCGTCCTTCCTGAAAGTTCTGATTGCAACTCTAGAAATGGTCCACACATGATCTAGAAATAGTCTTTAGTTTCCTCTGGCAAGATCTAAATGTTTATCACTATTCACATCACTGTAGCTGCGAAGCACTATTCACGACAATGTAGCACTAGCAATGCCCAACATGCAGCTCAACAAGTCTGTCAAACCCTCTAGAGAGATTTCCAGTTGAAACCTCCAACAATCTGATAAAGAAGCACAATGGTGAATCTTGGATGAATCCACACCAAAGATGGATTTGGGTTTTCATCCAAACCATTAAGAAACTCCAAGGATTTTTGTCCTCATATTTCCTACAAATGAAGCTGGACCTTCCAACTCCTCAAAGAGAAATTAAATTAATCGAGTATATCTCAATTCTCAAGTGCGCTTTCATCGCAACACCTTGATTAGGGTTTGTACATTTTAAATTAAAAGTGACTTTTAATATTTTATTATATCCATGTCTCCCAAAGCATCATTAAAGTCACTTTATTAAATAAATTTTATAAATTCACTTTATCACATTACTTCGTAAAATAACTCTATAAAGTCACTTTATCATATTAAATAACGTAAGTTTAATATTTAATTTAACTTTATTATTCAAATGTTATTTAATATAATACCCATAAAACTCTAGTCGCCATGATGCTGTCAACTTCTGCAAAATTGACTATCCAGAAATAGCCACGATACCCACTAATCATCTTGTGACTTACTATAAATAGTAAGTATGAACAAAAGTGACCAAAAAGAGCTCTGAAAGGTACACACAAACCTACTAACTGAAGACGTTGCATGCTGAAGTTGGGAGGAGACTGAACTATGACTAGTTGCTCTAAAAATAGTAAGTCTTGAACCAGTTGAGAGCACTCCAAAGCATTCTTGGAGAAACTAGAAACCTCTAGGAACAAGCCAACCCTATTAGAATTGGAAGGCATAAAAATGGGGACATTACAAATGTCCAGAGTAACACCATCATTGTAGGGGACTTGTTACTAGAGAAGTTTGCCATGGGAAGATAAAATCCGTACTGATTGAACCATGAGTAATTGTAATAAGGATAGCTTAAGCATTAAGTATTTGTTTGGCTTCAAATCTTATTAAGAAGGCTGCAAAAAATCTATCAAATATGCCATGTTAAAATTTATATAGTCAATCCCATACTATCAAAATATTCTATGCATCAACCCTTGTTCCTCCGTGCACTTCTATAATAGCTATTTAATTCTTGGCTATTAATTTGATGTTGTTGGACTATTCTGATTTGACACATGAATTGGTCTCTTTACCTTGCACAATGCATGCTCGAGATCCCAATGATAAAATGTGTAGAACAACATATATTTAGTGTTGTTGTCACCAAGGATTTTGTAATCTTGTGTTGTGACGTTTTCACACATCGCCCCATTGCAAATGGGGACCCCCACTTTTTGCTGTTTAGAGTAGTTGTTTTAGGTTTAGTTGTCTTTTTTGGTTCTAGTTGTTAATTTTTTGCTTATGGGAAGAGGTTGGTTTGTTGGTTTGAGATTGAGGAGAAATTCAAAATTTGTAAAATTGTCAAATGTTGTCATGTTGCAAAGTTGTCAAGAAAATGTCAAGATGAGTAAACTTCCCAAATTTCCTCCTAGGGGTTGTTTTTCCACCCTTTGGAGAATTGATGAAACCTAGTGTTAAGCGATGGAGTTTGTTTCAAGACAATTAAAAAATTGGAATTTTTCTTCTATCTATCAAATTTCTACTTTTGGAGATTGAGCACTAAGTGAAAGAGAAATTGGAAATCTTCCTTGTGAAGATCGATTTTCCACCCTTAAGGGAAATTTATAAGGCAAATTATGGTGGAAAAGAAAATCTTCCTTGTACTCATCGAATTTCCACTCCTTCCTTGTCTTGTGCTTTTTTCCATCCCTTGCAATTGAGCGAATTATCAAGGAGGAAAGGAAGTGAGGGTGAAATCTTCCTTCTAAGGGTCGATTTTCCACTCTAGGTTAAAAGTTGCTAGCAAGAAATTGAACTAAGAAGGTTGAAAAACAAGGAAATCAAAATCTTTCTTCTACCTTGCATTTTTCCACTCCTTCCTTGTAGGGGTCGATTTTCCACTCTCAAGCAAACGATGAGCAATGCAAGTAAAAAATGAAACGATTCTAGAAGGTCAAAAAAAAGGAAATTAAAACCTTCCTTCTATGTGGCAATTTTCCACTCTTCAGTCGATTTTCGATTCTTCCTTCTAGAGGTCAATTTTCTACCCTTGGTCAAATTTGAGCAATGAAAGAGGAAAGTGAAATTTAAGAAACTAGAAGTGAAGTCTTTTTTGTGGAATTCAAATTTCCGCTCTTCCTTCTAAATCAAGCATTGAGTGAAATTTGGGAACTTCCTTGTAATACAAGGAAATTAAAACCTTCCTTGTCATGAATTTTCACTCCCAATTGTGATGAATTTTCAAGAGCCAAGACAAAACCTTCATTGTAAAACAAGGAAATTAAAATCCTCCTTCTACCTTGTGATTTTCCACTCTTCCTTGTGATGTGCATTTTTCCACTCCTAATCTTGGCGATTGAAGGATGATTAAAAGGTCAAAATTGAGAACTTTCTTGTAATACAAGGAAATTAAAACCTTCCTTGTCATGTGCTATCAAGCATTGAGAACTTCCTTGTAATACAAGAAAATTAAAACCAAAATTAAAACAATGGCAAGTAAAGCTTGTGTGCTTCACCTTGAATGATTATTTAAATGCAAAATTGCAAGAAGGCGGCTAGCCTATTTGACATTCAATTACCAATGCGAATTTTAATTAGCAAACAAAAAATGCTTTAAAGCAAAAGCCGGCTTGTTAAGGAAGAAAAGGGGTGTGACTTTTGATGTAATGCCTAGAAAGCAAGAGGGAAAGGTGTGCTGGTCCAAGAAAACATTTCCAGATTTGCTAAGGCAGAGAAGAATATTAATGTTTGATGCATTTTTGATGGTGTCTTGATAGATGTGCCTAACCCTATGTTTATATCCCTCAAGGAATGCCAAAAGTTGTAAACTTGAGCCAACGGACCTGGAAAGCAAGGGTTAAACCCTTCAAAGTTCACCGATCAATGGTGGAATTTCTAATCTGACCTAGCCGACTTGAGATAATGATTCAAAATCAAAACAATTAAGTGTTCAATTCGGCTAAGGGAAGCATAGGTGATTGGCTTGGCCAAGTTCATTTCCAGTCGTAATTGGAAGTAAAATTTGCCTTAGTTTGTGCAAATTTTTCTGGCTTCACCACCTTGGATAGAATTGAAAATCAGACCTGATTTCTGGTGCCTAATCTCAGTCAAGGTCAGACCAGAGCGAATTTGAGGAGGAGAAATACAGATTGAACCCGATCAAGGATAATTTCCTGACTTAAGTATTTATTTCCAATTCTGAAAAGGGAGTTCTGACATTTGATTGAGGTTAAATTTGTGTTAATTTCATGGGATTGAATTCATTTTATTGCCATTGTAATCTTCTTAACTATAAAATGTTTTCTTTTCCAAGTCTGATGCATGGAACATGAGGATGAAACAAAAGATGCAGCGTGGAGTGGACTTCATAAGGATTGCACTACAGATTCAAGGAGGTCAATCATATCAAGGACAAAGTCTATACTTCAAGGTGAACACGAGTCAACATTTCAATGCAAAAGTAAATCAAGCATAAATATGTTCACAACCTGAGTGAGGGATTGAATCGTCCAAGGAAGCTGATAGCCTGATATAGTGATCAAGCAAAAATGAGAGAATCAAGTTTCAAGGAAAGGATTTCCTCCTAATGCCTAAGGAAATTTGCTCAAAGATAGATAGTATGAGGAGATCTACAACGTGGTAATCAAGAGAGTGGAACTCTTCAAAGAACTTTTGAAGGAAAAGGAACTCTTCAAAGAACTACGACAAGAGGAGAGAAATTCAAGACATCACAATAATGAAGGCGATTTTGCAAAATCTTGAATTTCCTCCAAAAATCCAAGAATCATTGGTAGTACAACAAGGAAGTAGTTTGGGAAAAATAATTTCAAGATCAAAGGGCATCAAAGAAGGAAATTGTTATCACAAAAGCTCGAACCCTTGCTGAGCTATCAACTCAACAACCTTGTGAAACATGGAAACAACCCCAAAGTGTGGGACCTTATGCAAGGGGGTTGAATCTTCGGAGAATGCCGTCTTCCTTCTCTATCTAGGTGCAGGTGTTGAACCAACTCAACACTTCAAAACTAACTCAGCCTATCCTAACAATTTGCAGAGGTAAAGGGAAGAGAGAAATGCTTGAACTAAAGGGAGGTGATGCACCAAGAAGAGATTGTTTCTCTCCCCACCGAAATGACACAAAGAAAATCAACTGAAAACACCCAGGAGATGCACAACTTCAGTCGTATGAGTGACCCCAATGCATGTATGAAAGTTAGAATTCATTGAATGCCAAGAGAGGAGAAGGATTCCCACAAGCCACACTTAGAAAACCAGTTAACACAGCATATATGGAGAGAAAAAACCACAAGACATACACCTGTGATGGAGGTAAGAAAGCATACACAACATACATAAGTTGAAAGTAGGCAAGAATGGTGATTTCAATTAATCATAAGGCTAATGGCCAAACTTACAGTTGCATAAATACAAGATAAATACAAGAGAAGTGGGAGAGCATGCAATAGCTCAAGCCAATAGGGAGAGAGCCCTTTACAATGAGGCTTAAAGCCTTATATAGAAAAATGGGTTACAATGGTGGTCATGACCCCTGCATGTCAGTCTGGAAGTGCAGGGAAGTGCATGCACTAGGCTTGTACATGCAAGCAACCTAGCCATACCACCAAAGGAAACTCTGAGGAAGGTGGATTGACTAACCTTCCAAAGTCAGACATGACATAAGTCACCAAGCAAGGCCTCGTACCTCCTTGATGGAAATCTTGCCAAAAACATTTAATGCACCCTTGTGGCTCCGCAAAAGAAAGTGCACAAGTCACCAAAACTGTTGGAGCATTTAAAGCCTTGACTGTTGATCACGCCATCTAGAAGTGTCGCCAGTCGGAAGGAAGCTCAGAGACTTCGGAAGCTCGGACTCCCGAAGTGAGGAAGACAAGGGAAGGAGCAAGGAACTTAAAAAAAAAGGCTAAGGAAAGAATTCGGAACCTCGGGGTTCCGGAGTTTCGGGATAGAGAGAGGAAGAGAAGAAAAGGAACTAGGGAGAGAAGGCAAATGGGGAAGGAACTTCGGAACCTCGGGGTTTCGGAATTCCAGGGAAGGCAAGGGAAGGGAATCTTGGAACCTCGGGGTTTCGGAGTTCCGGGCAAAGGAGAAACTTAAGAGAAGAGGCGAAGGAAAGGAAGGCTAGGAACTTTGGAACCTCGGGGTTTCGGAGTTCTGAAGAGGGAAGGAGAAAAGGGACAAGGAACTTTCGGAACCTCGAGGCTCCGGAGTTCTGGAGAAACTAGGGAGAGAAGGCAAAAGGGGAAGGAACTTCGGAACCTCGGGGTTTCGGAGTTCCGGAGAATTGGAGAAAAGCTAAGGGAAGGAAGGGAACTTCGGAACCTCGGGGTTTCGAAGTTCTGGGGAAGAAGAAAATGGCCAAGGGAGGAACTTCCTCCGGACAAGGCAACACTTCAAAACCTCATGAACTAGTCCATGGAACATATCTCTGATCGGTTCTTACTGATGGACCAAGGGTGTCATAAAATGACAACATAAATATTTCAGGATTCCAAGGTTGGGATTAGAAATGCATCACAAGAAGGAAAATTCCCAAAAAATTAGAAAATGCAAATGTGATCAAGGAGAGATTGTTTTAGAAGAGTTGATCAAAGTTAGAAGGCTTGCTTGATCATTCTTAGATGATACAATTTGGGAATATGTCCCACTATCTTCATCATATCGGGCAATTGGAAATGTTGAGTATCAATAGATATGCCTCGATCACAAACACTTCGTGATGTTCTACATGTTGTGTGCGTTGTGGTGGCATCCTAGTCATTATCAACCCACTCAAGTTGTGCCACACTGACACGTTCATATACAGTGAACTTGACTCATCCAAAGGTGGAGCAAGTGACACATTGCACCTCATCAAATATTATTTTACATACCTAACATCATCATTCAATGGTTGGAATTCAAGATGGACTTGTGTCCTAAATGTTGTAATGATCTCATTGGTCAAAAAAGAGTTAGTTGTAACTAATCCAAATTAGGGTTTTATTGTTAAATCTTGGCGGTTGATTTGAGGATCAATCCGAGCCTTCAAAATGTAAAGAGACCTCTATATAAGGCTCAAATTTCTCATTTATAAAGGTTAATAGTAAAATAATTAATAGCTAGACAGCTAGTAGTAGTAGAGTAGGAGGAGGAAGCTAGAGATTGTTGCCAAGATTTGTGGAAATAAATGCTTAATTTCATTGAAGTTATGGTGGATCTTTGAGTTGTGTTTCTACATTTGCATGGTTTCTTGTTACTTCTCAAATTTAGATAAAGTTCATTTATTATGATGGAGACTTGTGATGATATTTGATGAATCCTTCGATTCATACCATTTACACCTTGTTGATAGCAAGTTTTTTGCATGGTTAGCATGAACCTAATTATTATTGTGGCTAAGTTCGATTGTGAATACTTCATTTGGATTGCTCTATTGTTGGGTATTTGAATGGATTGTTTACAATATGAAGATCTTTCACCACCTTAGGAGATCGCGCTCTTTCTATGGTGTTGTGAGCTATCTTTAGTTAAGTAGAAAGTATTTTCATGAAAGATTTGTCTGTCAAAGCATCATTCATTATTTTCATTGCCCTTAGGAATAAGAGCTAGCATAGATTCTCTAAACCCTTCCCCCTTTTGTCCTTCTTTTTCATTTGAGTTTCAATTAGTTTAGGCGAAGCAGCATCACATGATTGATACATCTGATGTTCATGTTCCAGTTATAGTGCATAAACATAAGTCCCCTTGGATTACCAACAATCACATCAACACATTGAGTCTATCCACATATAAAGTCAAAACTTGACTATAGGAACCTTTGGAGTCACCTCGTTTGATCATGAAGTTTAGCATTTGAGGAGATTTTGTTCAAGAAAGGATAAGATGCTTAGTATTTTATTCTGTGTTGTAAGGTGTCACAAAACATACATAACAATGTTATTTGTATTTGACCAATTTATTTGAATTTTAGTCATTTGGGGAAGGTGTGCTCACCATGATTTGTGTTGGTGGAACCCACCAAGAGTTTCTGTTGTTAGTTGTCATTCTTGAATTTTGAGTGCCTTGTGATATGTACCTTTTAGTCATTTGTTATTGTTACCCATTTTCCTAGGCTGACTTAGTTTTCTAAATGTTGTGTTGTAGTGCTTCTACATTTAGTTGGGATCTTGAGGTGTCATAATGCAATGCGATCTATACTTAATATTGCATTCCCTAGCAAATCATCAAATTTTTGTGTTGTTACCCTACTTGATAAAATTAATACTTGAATTAATGAAATAAATAACAATGCATACTAGACAAAGGAGTAAAAGCATATCTTTATTTGCACATGAAGTTATTATAGAAGTAGAACAGAGATAGCTGGCCAAGGATCAGACTACCTTTCTTGACTACAGAAAGACTATTTAAAGGTCTCAACTTTTGCCATGAGAACACAACTGTCTATCAACTCTTATAACTGCCCAAAAGTTGTGAACCAATTAATACATATTTAGATACAACCATATTAGTAAATCTAATAAAGGTATTGTATGTTGATTACATCATCCCCACCAAAAGAAAAAGACAAGAAGAAAAACAAGTTAGCATCAAGTAACATTAGGGAAATCTTTCCAAACTGATAACAACACTAAAGACAAATGAGAACCTTGATGCTCATTCTTTCCAATGGAAGTACTCATGGAGCATAAGTAGAACCAACATAACCAAAACACTTGCCAATGTAAGGAGAGCATTGGAGTTGAGGACCAAACAAACTAGGACCTCAATTTGATTGTACACGAAAGTCTGAAATGCTGCATCCAATCGATCACTAGACCTAGAGAGTAGTGGAGGTGTAAAAACCCCTTCTATATTATTCTCAAACTTTTCACACTTAAACACATTTGATACAGTTTCAAATCTGTTGTGTATGTTTCAGGTTGCAGTGTTTATATATTTTGTTTGTTTGATAATTGATATATTCAACAGTGGTTGTGACAATGATACTCAATGCATATAAAATGAACAGGAAATAAAGCATATAACAGTGGAATCAATCTGACCTCTTATCTTAGCACCAGCAATGTATTGGAACTCAGAGTACATTCAATATAGGAAGCATTGATATTCAGCATTGCAAATCGTTAATATTAATAACTGATTCGCATTGGATAATATCAGAATTACATATGAGGAATAACAGTATTGCTTGTTCCCGGCTGTAGCACAATATGAAGAAGATATCAAGTTCTGAGATGACACACAACACCATGGAAGGACCCCATACCTGGAGAAGACCACCTGTGGTAAAAATGGAAGCCAAATACCAGAATCACATCTGCTGTAGCATTATATCAGGGCCCACTCTCCACAAATAACACCCACGATATGTAGGGAAAGACCACAAACACAAGGAAGCGCTCAACAAGTTCCCACAGTATAGAGAATCCTTTCACTTCCCTACAAACCCTACACTCAACAATAAGGCCACAAAATACCTTGGAGTCCGCCCTTTCAAAGTGCCAAGGTCAAACCATAGTTTAAACACCAAATCAAAAGAGGGCTGTGCCAAGACTCATATTCATGATAGGAAGGAGAAGCCACACGTTGTAGAACCCAAACAATATCTCTTGCACCAAAAGACTCCTCACACAAATAATAAGAATAGCGGCCAATATCAATAAAAAAATTCCACATCAAATATTAATATTAAAATGAAATCCTTCCAACAACCAAAATTGTCTCTATTGGATACTTCACAAATTTGGAACACTATGCAAATACAATGTGAGATATTTGGATGATACCTCCAACTTTGGGCTTGGGCAAACAGTTACTCTACTGAAACTAGTAAATCCTTACGGTTTTCATCTCAGGGCTCAATCTTCAAGAAGCTCCCCAAATCAGTAAGTGAAATGAACCAAGCATGTCTCAAATGAAGGCTCAAATTACTCTTTATAACCATTGGAGATGACTTTTGGTTTTCCCTCTTCTTTACCTTTTAGTTTTTCCTCTCTTTGTAATTTAAACTTGAATTTGAGGGAAATAATAATAAAGAGACTTTATTTAAGCCTCACTTAATTAACCATTAAAGTCACTTTATAACTTTATTAAATTAAGTAAATAATTTTACTCTTATGATTTACTTTTGAGGGATAATATTAAATAATTAAATTAATTATTTAATTAAATTAAGTAAATAATTTTACTCTTATAACTTTATAACTTAATTAACCATTAAAGTCACTTTATAACTTTATTAAATTAAGTAAATAATTTTACTCTTATGATTTACTTTTGAGGGATAATATTAAATAATTAAATTAAGTAAATAATTTTACTCTTATAACTTTATAACTTAATTAACCATTAAAGTCACTTTATAACTTTATTAAATTAAGTAAATAATTTTACTCTTATGATTTACTTTTGAGGGATAATATTAAATCAATTCTCCTAATCTTGACTATAGCCTATGGGAACTAAATAGGCTAATAAGTAATAAGTCCTCCACGAGCAACTATGCAGATGGGGACATTGCAACAAGCACTTCAAAAGCATTTAGATGAAAAATATTGCTTAGTATCTCCATTTTCTACAAATATGAAAGTCATAGTTTGAGAAAGAACCAACTAGACTTTTCTTAGTCAAACTCAAAACAAACCAAATTTTGTCTGCTTAAAGCCACTTAAGGAGGTTGTATGATAAGTGCAATAGGAGTAGTACGATGGACCATGCATTACCACTTGACAAAAGATGTTTCAGTAATTCCAATTGCCTAGGTGACCTTCCTTCTATATAGTAGAGCCTTTGTATGGTGGCAATGCTCTAGGAGCTAAACCGTACAATAGTGCTAGAGGAGTTAATCTATATTCCGTAGTATGCCAATCACATTGTGTATCCTTCATCTGAGTTTGTATAGCGTATGACAACAATAACCAATAGATTGAATTGTACAATGGAGGTAGAATAGATAATCTTTATGGTATTATGAATTAGTCATAGAAGATCAAACTCTATGTAGCCCAATTTTATAGTTGAAATAATGCCTATGGTGGTTGGTAATGGAGGTTCTACGACAAACATGCAAGAATTATATAGGCCTTACGATGGAGAGAAACAATGCAATCCATATTGTGGAGTCTGTTGTGGCCTATTGTACAACATGTTTTGAAATTTTAAAATTTTGAATTTATTTATCCTTTTCTACTTGTATAGTTAGGGAGTTTAGAATATTATAAAATTTAATTTTCTTTTCCTTTTAAAATATTTTGGTTTTATTGGTCTTTTCCTCACTTGAAATTTTATTATCATCCTCTTTTGTTTTTCTCATGTGGGGCACACTTGTTATCTTCCACTTTGCTTGTAACAATTACCTGCAGTATACAGCACTATACGATATTTTCCCTTTTCCATAATTTTCCTGTAAAGTTGATTAGTCTTGACAATAAATATTCATATGCTCCAAATCAAATATTTTATTATTATTACTTTGAGATGTACACATTCATTGACTTTGTGATCTTTGATAAAGTGGGGTTCCTCTGCTAGAATTGAAAGTGTTGTCTTTCGCAAACCTTTTACTGCACCCAGCACATAACCTGTCCAACTTTTCATTGATATTATAGCTTCAATAGAATTATTGTGTGATAGAAATACCTTAGTCCTCCGTTTTCCAATGAAATAGGCTGCAAAGAGAAATTGTTTCATCCTCTTATATATATGATAGGAAGATGAAGGAATGTCATATATTGTAGTGACATGAAGTGTAAGGTTGGCTCTCATTTGTATGGTGGTTTTAGTCCATCCAGGGATTTTAATGTTGACAGAAGTCTTGTAGGAGTTTTATTGTGTTGTTGAAGTTCACATATGTCATCGAGGCATTATAAGCACCTATAAGAAACTATTACATAGTTATTTGAGGAGTTTTTGGGCTTCCTATTGTAATTTTGTAATGTCCCATTCCCATTTTCAGGTTCTCTAGCAGTGCAGTTGTCACTAACTTTTTGGGTTTGTGTTAGCTTGTTTGGAGGGGTAATTTGATGTTACCAGTGAGCTCAGATGGTTTAGAGGAGTTATATGATGCTTTCAAGATGTTATTTTAGACTTCCAATTTGGGCTCCATGATTCTTGGAGGGAGTGTCTATTTTTAGTAAGTCACCCAGTTAGGTCCATTTATTATCTTTTATCATTGGAATCACTCCTACGCAGTCATATTTTGATTTTGATGCATTATTGAGCTATATATAATTATTTTCACTAAGGTTGCCTTTTTAATTAAATTTATTTATCCGGTACCTTAGTGTTATAGCTTGTTGGAAAGAGAATAGAATATTTTAAATGATAGGATGCTTTAAAGTGACTTTAATTGCCAGAAGTGCTTTAAAAGTAAATTAAATCACTTTTTGGAGTTAAAAGGCTTAATAAATTAATAATGTGATTTTAGAAGGTAGTTTCTAGAAGGTTCCCTAATAGGCTTATAAAAAAGGGGATTTGAGAACTCATTTGGTATGTTGAGTTTATTATTTCTAATATTTCTTTTTGAGAAAACCTTGCATGGTTTTTTGAGTTGGGTTTGGTTCAACTCAGGCTTTGTGAGAATGAAAACCCTTGCAGGGAACATCTTCTATGTTGGTGAAAGATCCAATTTGGAGGATTACTCAACGATTTCACATAGAAATCATAGCTGGGCTTCATCGTGAAAGATCTCAGTTATATTTACAATTTTGAAGGAGCAGATTGAAAGAATTATTTGCAAATTTATGTCCTTAATTTGTTGGTTGTACAGCCTAGGGAGTGGGATGAGCATAGAGGAAGCTGGTGCTTGGGGTTTTAAGAGGTTTCTACAGCTGTTTGGAGGTGTTTAAGATCTGCACTACTATTTCTATCCATTTCATGTTCTTTGTAGAAGTTATTGAAGATTGGAGTCCAAATTACAAGTGCTTGCTAGCTGATTTCAATACCAGTTCAGTCTATTTCATTACTGCATTTTTTGCACACGTTAGATATCTAATGCTATTTAATGATGTGGGTTGCTTTCATTTTTGGGAAAAAGTGTATTTTCATATCAGAAATAAAATTTGGAATTTTTCAGTTTCATATATTTCAAAGTTTTGTCAAATTTCGAAGTTGTTAAATTGTTGCAAGTTAATTTATTACCTGCACTTTGTTTATCATCTCAAAACCATTGCAAAATACAAAACAAACAAACAAACAAAAAGGAAGAATAGGGTAGCATATTACATAATTGTTTTCTCATTTGAAATATTTCACTAGGAAAAAATTTTGTGTTTGCATCTTGTGTTGTGTTTTTCTTGTATGTTCCTTGGTATTTCTGATGTTTCCATGATATGTCCTTTGATATGCATGTGATGGTGATTTAGAAACCATTAGAGGTGGTTGGTGTGTGTATTGAGCATTTTTGTTGAACATTTTAGTATCCATTCGTAGAGCAGTGTGAGGAATATTGTCCATGTTTACAAATCAAAGGCTATTAGAGTATTTAAATCTTTTGGGAACAGTGACTTTTGTAGGTTGTGCAAGTACAAGATATTCACAAGATTGATTGGAGGCAACAATCTATTTAGATCGAAACAAGAGACTGGTTAAGGATAGTGAGAATGGCAAGGGAAATTGAGGATGATGGGGAACTTAGGTTCTAGGAACTTGAAGGAGAGATGTTGCAAGGATCTCCAGTGTAGAAGAGGAAGTGATATACTTGAAACTTTACAGCATGATTGTAGTTCTAACAGCCAAGTTGGGGGCTTAAAAAGAACATGGGGATGAAGATGAACCCAAAAAAGTAGAACAAGAGCAAGGAGAAGATTTTTCAAAGCTGAGGCAAAGATTAACATGCAATCCTATGGTGGCGAGATTAGTGTTGAGATGCTTGATGAAGAGATGTTTCAAATGAAGTCACACTTCATTTTGCATAGACTATCTTCTCAACAACAAATCTCTTTTGTAGAATTAAAGCTTTTCAAGGAAGTTGTGACTTGATATGAGTTATACACTCTCTTTAGAGTTTTAAAATGCCACTCATTTTGAAGCGGGATGATTGAAACACTGTTATGAAAGTAATTCTACCCTATTTGCCATGAAGAGGAAAGGGTGATGCAATGGCATCATTTGAGGTAAGAACAAGGACAAAGTGTGTACGTTTATATAGGTGAATTTAAGAAGAGAGTGGCTCAACTTCGTAAGGATTTAATGGACCATAAAGTTGTGGTAGGTTGTTTGATCACTTGAAAAGACCAGTCCTAATGACCAAATCTCAGACATAGATGAGGTGTGTACTTAAGAACACTACCTTGAGATAGAGTAGAAGAGGACCTTTTCATACGAGCACAAACAAGGTGAAGATCAGCAGCATGGTGCCAAGAAGAATGCTACTTCTATTGTGAATCAAAGGGCAAAATTAAAAAAAGTGTCATTGAAACATTGTGATAAATATGGGATTTTAGGGGAAAGGTGTAGAAAATTACACCTAAAATTGGTGCCTTCATTGGAAAGGGACACGTAAGCTAATGTTACATAAAAACCCATAGAGATTGAGTGCACATTAGATGAAAACAGCATTTGGCATGTGCCATACTCAGCAAGGGAGCATAGAAGGTTGGTGGCAGCTCTCGTGGAGGAGAAGAGCTTACACAACTATTTCAAGTGGTGGTACAAGTAAAGGTAACAATGTGCCATGTTTGATTCATGTTCAGAAGCAAATCTTGTTTCTTGTAGTCTGGTTAATGAATCAAAATCCACATCTTGTTTCTTGTTGTAACATGGAGTGCAGATTGAGATTGATGATGGAGTTGGAAATGAGTTTCATATGTTTGGGGAGCAGTGATTGCAACAATGTGCAGGACTATTTCATGAAGGTTTTCAAGTGCATTTTAAAATATGTAAGGAGCATGCGATCAGTTTGAAATCATAAAGGATGGATAGCCTTTGCCTTTCATTTATTCTGATGTCTTGTGTGATCAATCAAGAGGTAGGGTTGTTCCATGGTTGATTCATCTTTAGGTGAATGATGAGTTGACTTAGGTGTGTTATTGCCAAGTCATGTTACAAGGAATCCTAATGGTGGCATGGGGGCAAGAGTTCTCTTTCCTAGTCTTTTTAAGGTTTTCGGAACTAGAAGCTGTACAATTGGGGAGGTGTGATCTAAAAAATGTAAATGTTTTCAATTTTCTATTCAATGAGCAAGATATATAATGTTATTGTATTTTTCATGTAATTGTTAATTCACTATATAATAAATCTGATTATTATATTCTATGTTGCAGGTGGAAAGAGAGCATTAATAATTTCGATGATTCTCAAACATCCACCAATTGGTATATATATATGCAAGCAAGGGGATCAAGTAATACCTTGACCGGTCATGTCTATTAGACATGGCCGATCAAGATATTAATTGATCGTGCCTTTTCAAAACCATAATCGTACTTTACCGATACCAATCGGTGCGAATGTATTTAACAAATACAACCAATACTAATCGGTGTTTGTGCATTACGAATTATGACCAATGCTAATCAGTATTTATGTATTGGTTAAGAACCTGATATTAATCGGGATTTGTTTGCAAGGTTATATATATACAAATCAAGGAATACAATCACACAAGATCGTATATGTTAATATCAACATAAGTTTGAATGATCATGCATACGATCATCATTATTAGTATAAGAAAAACCGATAATGCAATAACATATAGAAGAGCAATTGTAATAATTATCAGACAAAGGAATGATAAATGAAGTCTTATCATAGTCTATCCATGATATAGATGATTGAATGAGAGACTTCATTTATCTCTCATTCAATCATTTATCTTACCGAAGCTATCATGTATCAACACTCCCTCTTAGCTAGGGAAGATAAATGAAAGACAACATATCTAGCATCACATTTCTCATGATAGTCAGTATTCCTTATGTAGTCTTATAATCTCACTCTCCAGAGGATCATATCACCTAGACATGTGACATGAAGTATCATCAATCATATGATACAAGAAATCACACCACCTAATAACGTGACATGAAGTATCACCTAAATATGTGATACAAGAAGTCATATCACCTAAGCACGTGACATGAAGTATCACCTAAATATGTGATACAAGAAGTCATATCACCTAAGCACGTGACATGAAGTATCACCTAAACACGTGATACAAAAGTTTATCACATCAACTTGTGATGAAAAGATATCACCTAAGCATGTGATATCAGTATTGCAAAGTAAGCAATACTAAGGATAAATACATAAGAGTAATTAAATTCTCATTTTATCCAAATTGTGGTATGTGCACTAACATTTCCAAATGTCTTTACCACAACATAATCATGGCACATCCATGATATACCAGGAATCACACATGATATTTGGTTTGATCATTATAAGATCGTCACCTTATAATGTCTACATACAAGTGTTCATTAACTGAGAGATCGTCACCTCTTAGAAATGTACATAGGGGGTGGAGCCCATAAAAGTCATATCACGACAAATAAGTTTACACACTAAACATCTTAATAATATAAGTACAGGAATACAAAGCAAATTAAATTTCAATCATACCAAGACCTTTTCTGAAGTTCTCAACTTTCACCCTGGAAAGTGGTTTGGTAAGAATATCTGCTGTCTGATCTCCTGTACAAATGTATTCCAACTGGATCACATTCCTGTCTACCATGTCTCGCACATAATGATATGGAATTTCAATATGTTTGGATCTATCAAGAAACACTTGATTCACTGAAAGTTTTATACAACTCTAGTTGTCACAATGAATAACTGTAGGTTTCATTGGTTCACCGAATAACCCCACAAGCAACTTCCTAAGTCATACTGCCTCTCGAGAAGCCATGGAAGCTGCAATGTATTCGGCCTCAGTGGAACTCTGTGCTACCGATGACTGTTTTTTGCTGATCCAGGATATCATGGCTGAACCTAAATTGAAACAGCATTTTGAGGTGTTTTTCCTGTCAGTTACACTTCCAGCCCAATCCGAATCTGTGAATCCGTGTAAATCTAGCTCAACTCTCTCATATGTGAGACCAAGGTTTAGGGTACCTTGTAGATATCTCATAATATGTTTTACTGCTACTAGGTGTATCTCCTTTGGTTCACACATAAACTGACTCAAGGCATTAACTGCATAACAGATATCTGGTCTCGTATTTACCAGATACATTAGGGACCCAATCTTTTGCCTGTATAGAGTAGGATCTGAGGGTTGTGATTTTGCTGCTGCTTC
Organism: Cryptomeria japonica; assembly: GCF_030272615.1. Classification (NCBI taxonomy): domain Eukaryota; kingdom Viridiplantae; phylum Streptophyta; class Pinopsida; order Cupressales; family Cupressaceae; genus Cryptomeria; species Cryptomeria japonica. The sequence continues at coordinate 656,633,252 of NC_081415.1, forward strand.
CTTAAGTTTATGAAGGTTTGTTTCCATTGGAGAGGTCATGGGTCTGTAGTTTAGTATTCCAAATCTCTTCAAAATGTCCAAGGTATACTTACCTTGGTTTAGTATAATGTCATCAGAATTCTGCCATACTTCCAAACCTAGGAAGTAATGAAGGAGTCCCAAGTCCTTCATGTCAAATTCTTTAGCAAGGTCTTTCTTACACTGATCTATGAGGTGATCTTTTCTTGTGATTAACAAATCATCAACATATAAAATCAATATCAACATATCACCTTTGTCTTTCTTATAGTAGAGATTTGGATTTGCATCATTCTTTGAGAAGCCTAGCCCTGAGAGCTAAGTGTCAATTCTTTCATACTAGGCCCTGGGACCCTGTTTAAGCCCATAAAGAGCTTTCTTGAGTTTACACACATGAGACTCTACATCATGAATTTCAAACCCCTCAGGTTGCTCTAGATATACTTTTTGTGCAATCTTTCCATTAAGAAATGCTGTCTTTACATCCATCTGATGTACTTTCCATCCTTTTGCTGCTACAATGGCTAAGACTGCTCTTACTGAGGTATATCTGGCTACAGGTGCAAAGGTTTATTCATAATCAATTCCTTCCTTTTGTGAGAACCCTCTGGCTACAAATCTAGCCTTGTGTTTCTCAATGCTGCCATTTGCAACATGTTTGATCTTGAAGAGCCATTTGGAGTAGACAACAGATTTTCCAGTTGGCCTAGGAACAATCTCCCAAACATCATTTTTCATAATGGATTGGTATTCCTCAGACATGGCATTCTTCCATACTTGATGTTTAAGTGCATCTGATACATTGGTAGGTTCAGCTTTTGAAAGATCATTCATGAGGGCAACATAGTTGGTGAATTTGTTAGGCCTTTTTCTTTTTGTGAAGGTTCCTGAAGGGGCAGCATACTTCTGAGCTTCTTCTACAATTTTGGTGGCTCGTAGTGGTCTTTTCTTGAGATTTTCTCTAGGTGGGTTTTGTATTTCACCTTCATTTTCCTCAAGATTCTCCGTCTGAAGCTCAAGGGTAGGATCTTCATCTATGCTAGGGGCAGGAACATGGACTTCAGGTTCCATGGAACTTTGGGCTCTTTTGAAGGCTAAGTCTTCCTCAAAAATTACATCCCTACTAAGTTCAATATGCCTCTGACCAGGTATATAGATTCTGTAAGCCTTGGAGGTTTCACTATACCCAACAAGTATTCCCCTTTTTCCAGAAGGCTCTAGTTTTGATCTTTTCTCCTTAGGTACATGAAAATAAACATGGCACCCAAATATCCTAAGATGGGTGATATCTGGCTTTACTTAAGTAAAAGCTTCCTCAAGAGTTTTATCTTCAAGATGAGAGTGAGGACATCTATTTTGTATATACACGGCAGTGCTGGTTGCTTCTGCCCAAAGATTGGTATTGAGGTTCTGATCTAGGATCACAGCTTTGGCAACTTCTACAATTGTCCTATTTTTCCTCTCAGCTACCTGTTGTGACCATTTCACACATCGCCCCATTAAAATGGGGACCCCCTCTTTTTGCTCGGTTTTGCCTGTTCTTCTCTCTGTTTTTAGGGTTTTGGGTAAGTGAGTGAGTCGTCTGGACTAGGGTTAAGCCTTAGGGTTTCCATTTTGATGTTTTTAAGCCAGAGTCCAGTCCATTTTGAATGATTATTGAGTATCCTCCTGTGGATTGCAATTTTGAAATAGGGTGAATCTGTCAGGATGTCGGATGGGTCTGTCTAGGTTCAGTCGGAATTTTGAAAGCAAGTCCAAATTTTGCCTAAGTATTAATGATGGAATTATGAGATTTTGTTCGGGTGACTTTTGACCAAATTTCGGAAATTTTGATAATTGACCCCTGGCCTTGGAGATAACCTAATTTTGCCTTATGAAGTGACTGAGAGCCTAAATTCTTGATATTTTGGCCTATAAAGGTAAAATTGCTCCTGTCCCTCTGTCAGGGACCAGGGCGAAATTGGTATTTTTATGCATCTTGGTTATTGACTTGTTTCATTTGTCTTGTGCAGGGTCACTAGGGGATGCAATCGAGCAGGAATTGAAGATTTGGAAGGTTTTTGAGACTCAAAATGGCAAATTTTTAAAAGTTTAAGGCCAAATCGCTCCTGTCCCTCTCTCAGGGACTAGAGCGAAATAGCTTACTTAGGGAATTTTTGGCCTTACTTGATCAAATTGAAGTGTCAGGGACGCAATAAGGGATGAAATCAACATGATGAAGCACCAAGACTTAGTCGTTTGCAATGAAAAAATTGAACATTAGGCCTTAAGGACAAAAATTGCTCCTGTCCCTCACTGAAGGACCGGAGCTTGAAATCCAAGATCGCCTTGTCCTTGCAAGATTTGAATGATTTCGTGATTTGAGAAGAACAACGAAGGTACGTTTTATCAGTTGAATATAACTTGAAAGGGGCACTATGGAGAAAATCGACCCAAGAAGTTAAATCGCTCCTGTCCCTCTGTCAGGGACCAAGGCGAATTGCTCAAGGCGCTCCTGTCCCTCTCCCAGGGACCAGAGCGATTTTCTTAGAGGACAAGTTTTTGGTGAAGAGGAAGTGAGTTTTAAGTTTGAGGCAAGTAAAAGGAGGCGTAACCACTCTATTGAAGATAATTTTGAAGATTGCAAAAAGCCAGTGAAGCCTATTTTGTCCTAGGCGCTCCTGTCCCTCTCCAAGGGACCAGAGCGATCTCTTCATAAGACAAATTTCCCGCAAAGTTAGAGCGAGTTTCATGTTGGAGATGAGTGAAGGGGGCCCCAATCAACCCGTTGAAGACAAATTTGAAAATTGGCAAAACGCAAATGAGCTTATAAGTGCAAGTTCGCTCCTGTCCTTCAGTTAAGGACCAGGGCGAAATCTAGGCTATCTAACATTCCCCTCCGAATTTAAACCACTCCAAGCCAAGATACAAGGTCAAGATGATATTTGGAATGCCACTAAGAGAAACGAAGTTGTAAAAGACCACAAAATTTGCTCAAATTGGCTAATTCGCTCCTGTCCTTCAGTCAAGGACCAGGGCGAAATCTTGGTTATTTAGCCTTCCCCTCCGAATTTTAATGAATCCAGGCCAAGGTACAAGGTGGCGATGATGTTGGAAATGCTTCGAAGAAGAGTGAAGTTACAAAGACCGCGAAATGTGATGGGAAATGGCCAAAGCGCTCCTGTCCCTCTCCAAGGGACCAGAGCGAAATCTTCAAAAAGACATAAAATGCTTGCATTGCAAAGTACTATTTCTTGTGTTCGGGATTCAAGATGGAAGAGAAAGTGATATTCTACGTTTACAAAGCAATTGGAGGTCGATATGATCAAAGGTTCGCACACAGAGCAAAGTTCGCTCCTGTCCTTCAGTCAAGGACCAAAGCGATTTCAATGAAGATCATCATTCCCTCCTGAAGCCACGCCAAAGCAAGGTTGAACGAAGTCAAAGGGTCTTTTGAAGGGTGATGGACAAGGAACCAAACTTTAAAAATTGACTAACTTGAGCAAAGATGCAAAATCGCTCCTATCCTTCAGTCAAGGACCAAGGCGATATTCATTAAAACAGTCATTTCCTTCAAAAAACTACGTCAAGGCAAGGTTACACAAAATTGAAGATGTCTTTAAGAGGATGGTGAACAAGGAGTTAACGACAAAAGTTGACAATTGTGAGCTCAAACACAAAGTTCGCTCCCGTCCCTCTCCAAGGGACCAGGGCGAAAATCACTTGAATATCAAATTTGCCTTGCAAAGGACGAGTTAAACATGCGCAAGACAAACAAAGATGATCACTCCTTACCTCGCAAATTGACTTGATGATTTAGAAGACAAAGACTAAGGAAGAAAAGCAAAAATCGCTCCTGTCCTTCAGTCAAGGACCAGGGCGAAAGTGGTTCAAGAGGCATTCATTCAAAAGATCAAATAGTCCAAGCTCAAGGTTCCCAATTAAAATGCCAATTTGGACGTAAAGGAAGTGACTTTGAACGTAAGAAGCGAGAAATACAAGACCAAAATGCTAAAGCGCTCCTGTCCCTCTCCCAGGGACCAGAGCGATGAGGTTAATATTCATTATTCTTCCCATGTTTAGGCGCCAATACCTTTTGAATTGCATTAAATGCTAAAAATCGATAAACTTTGAAATATTTTTAATTAAAATTGGCATTTAATGGGTGCGCACAAGGCATTTATTAATTAATTTAGCCTTTTTAAAAAAAAATCGAAACTATTAATTACAAAGGCATTTAATTAATTAATTAAAAAATTAAATAAGAGGGAGAGCGCTTGGGTTTTATTTTTATATTTATACAAAAGTCGGCCTCCTTTTATTTTAATTTTTTGTTTATTTTTTTTGCTTATTTTCAAAGTCGGCCTATGGGAGAATGTAATGGTGAGCGCCTATATAAAAAGGATACCTTGATGCATTTTTAAATCATCATTTAATCGTTTATTCACATGCTATTTTGGAGAACAATCAAGGAGCGAATTTAGATCAAAGGAGAAGTGCGAAATCTCATCAAAAAGGGTGCGAATTTGGTTAGAGGTGGAGGCGCATTTTGCTAGAGGAGGACCACGTTGAAGACTTCAATATTCATTTTGCCTAGGCGAATTTCCTTAATTTTGCATTCTTCTCTTAGAGTTAGCTCTCAAAGTGAGGTATGGCGAAGTCTTCTTTGTCTAAATTTTGAATTTTTAAATCGTCCTAGTCTCAATCTCCAATTTTGAATTTTGAAAATTTTGAATTTCCAAGTAGCTCAATCGTATTTAGGAAATGATAACTCAAAGACTTATCATGAAGTTTCCTAAATTCAATCTTTAATCTAGTCTATATTTCTACATTGCAAAATCTATTACTTATTGTGAAATGTTGTGTAGGTGTTACGATGGCGACCCTGAAGGCAGGAGCATCCACCAGTCGTCCAGCTCTCATGAAGGAAGATCAAAAGAATGAAGAATTGGAGACCAAGATCGTGTCAAAGTGGAGCAACATTGGAGATACCAACTTAGGAAACTTCAGTGTGAAGAAGTTTCGAGAGGTCCCTTACATTGGCAAGCCATCACCTGTCGCCAGGAGGATAATTGAAAGTGGCATCATTAAGGCGGCCGGCTTCCCTCCAGCAGTCCAGTGCCATGAGTTGATGATCGAATGTGCTCGCCATTATGATCCACAGTCCAGATCGATCGTGTCCAAGGAAGGAAACACTTTGGCTTACCTCTCAGAGGAGGCTATAGGTGAGGCTTTCCATCTTCCAGAGCACAGAGATATGATCTACAAAAGTATAGAAGGAGCCAGGTCCATGTACGAAGATGATCCAGACACTTGCCTAAGCATCATCAATAAGAATTGGTTACTCAAGAGTCGTCCTCGCTTGAGCAAGATTGCAAACACACCACATAGGATCGACTTCCAGGAGGAGTACAGAGATTTGATAACACTACTCAACCGAGTCACAGGAGCCCCTCAAGCCTTCTATTTTGAGAAGTGGATGTTCTACTTCATCCAAGTGATAGTTCAGGGAAAAGGAACAATTCATTGGGCTAGAATGATTAGCCATTGCTTGGACGTACAGTTAAGGAGACTGAAGGCTACCAAGTCCTTCCACATGAGTTCATACATCATATATGCCTTGATCAGGAGCTTTGAATATGCAGGACTACCTCACAGAGGAGTGATTGGAAGAGGACCCGGGGAGGTCAGAGTTTGTGATTCCTATGTTCACTTGCATCATCCGCCAGGAAGTAACTACAAGTTAGTCAATGATACCTTCACGATGAACATCACCAGGACATTGCAAGGCGGGATTCACAATAGGCTATCTTACGATGCACAAGATCTAGTAAAGAGGTACGGTGCTTGGTTTATCCAATTTCCGAAATTTACATATATTAGAGTTCATGGATGTCCTTCACCTCCATACATGTTGCCGAGATATCCGATAGACAGAATAGTGTTACTTGAGGTAACTAGACAGTTGGCAGCTTGTGCGAAGGCATTCAGACATAGACATGGAAATGGAGTTCCTGTGCCTATCATATTAGGGAATTCAGTTGAGGTATGTCCTAATGCTCTAGCCATGGATGATGCAGAGAAGGAGTTAGCTTTATATTCATTTTCATTCTTTGCCTTGAGAGAGAGCTTTGATCCCTATGGGTATATAGAGGAGACAGTCGGTAGAAAATATAAGCATGAGTTTCAGGTAGAAGACTTTGTGATGAATCTCTTAGATGATCTTGAAGTGAAAAGAAAGATGCATTCTAGATTGCCTTTAGACTTCATCAGGAAATGCAAAATTTACAGAGTGGCCGACCAAGCTCAGGACAGTGGCAGACATCTTCAATCATCTTATGATCGAGAAAGCAAAGCAGTAAGGTTAGATTGGAATGAACCCGAGATTGTGGATCTAGATGCTTTGATGGCTCCAGTTTTGTCTTGTACTCGCAGATGGGTTGATGTGCAGCATCAGAAGTTGAGAGAGCAAGGCATATCTATGACCTTTACTTTGGAAGAAAGACCAGCTGAAGGAGGAGCAAGTGTAAGTGAAGGTAATCCTAATCCCAAAAGCACAAGCGAAGGCAACATTCGAAGCGTAAGCGAGGGCAATCCTCATCCTAGAGGCTCAAAGAGAAAAGAGAGACCTGAGAAAAGAGAATCCTCCAAGAAGAAGCAAGAGGCCAACCGAGATCGTTCATCCGGCACATCTTCTCGACAAGAGAAGAGGACATTTGAAATGGAGGAGTCTATGGAATCAATGGTACAAAACGATAAACAGGAAGAAGGACAGGCACCTCAACGATCATCAAGTCAATCTCTCCAAATCAATGAGCTACATGAAGACAAGAACGATAACGAAGTAACATCTCCTCTCAGAGAAGAAGAAACATTACCTAAGGAGATACAGGTTAAAGAAACAAGGTCTGCCATCCCAGATTGGTTAAAGGAGAGACTAACAAGGGTGATTGTGATCGAGGACGAAGATAATGTGATTGATTTAGAGACCCTTGTTGGAAATTCTCAGGAAGTGATAGATAGGAGGAAGGCTACTAAGATGTCCAAGATGATCAGAGATGAGACCGGATCCAGGAAATTGCAGATAGCTACACCGGCATTAGACAAATATGAGGGTGAGATCCTCGCAGAGGAATATGATGTGGAGACATTTGAGCTAGGTCCACTCACAGCCGAACAGACATTGGATGAGGCCACCGATTCATTTGAAGCATTAAAAGACAAGCTTAGGGAAGAAATGGAGAAAAATAGAAAACTTGAGAGAGAGGTCGGTGCATGGAGAGGCTACTTTAGCCATCTCAATCAGCCTTTGGGACGTCAGGATCCAGCAATATCTCCTGCGCAGGCACTTCCCCTTGAATCAGTTGGTGAGGCAGAGAGAGTCAGGAGTTTGGTCCAGCTTATGAGCTCTTGGATTGACAAATCTCATACAGTTGCTATTGAATTTGCAACAAGGATGATGCAGACCATTCATCGAGCTATCCAGGTTCTTGAGATCATCCACAACCTAATGATAACGGTAGGGGCCTTTGCTCATACTAAAGATGTTATCATTTCTGTCTTGCAAGTAATCAGACAAACATCAAGGAAGGTCTTAGTACAAGAAAAAATAATGGATGGAGGACCTCATAGTTTACTTCAGTGGTCAACTTTACTCCAAATGAAGGAAGTCCTCTTCGAGGACATCAGTACTAGATGCAATCATGTAGAGGAGGTTATCCACCCGATCCAAGACAGAGTGTTTGAGGTACTACGTACTATTCTTGGCAGAAGGATCGAAGTTGAGACAGATGTAGATTTACAAGAATTGGAAGAAAGGGTCAAGGTCATCTTTTGCAAGGATGCGAATATTATCACAGATGAGCAACGGGACCAGATGTTTGCTACCATGCTCCTGATTGAGAAGACCAAAGAACTTGAACCTAAATGGGACGCTGCTCTTCTCAAGGCTTTTGATCAGGTCATCCACTTGGAGGAACGAATGAGGAATCTTCCCGAGATTCCAATTGCTGAGATCGAAGGAATCGTCTCCAGATTCATTGCATATGCTAAAAAGGAGCATTGGAAAGGGAATAAGATTCTAGAAGAAAGATTGTTATAGATGACATGGCACTTTAATTGTCATTGGTCTATGTCTCCTAGGTTTTTGTGCCAAATTTAATATTTGGCTATGCATTTAATATTGTTCAATAAAAAGGGGACTATTTGTAATAAACCCTAATTAGGGTTTAGGTGTCATAATCTTGGCCATTGATCTTCTTTTGATCTGGACCGTTCATTGTAATTGAGGATGCTATATATACCCTCACTTCTTTTCATTTTGTAATAGAAATTAGATACTAGAGAGAATTAGAGAGATATTAGAGATTAGCAATTAGATAAGAGCAAGTTACTTTGTAGCAAGATTGAGCTTTGAAGAAGGAATTTCAAACAATTGTTGTTTATGATGGCTTTGAGATCAATAAAATATTGAAGTTATGGTGTTTTATTGCAATTCTTGTGGCTATTTCCATGGTTGTTCGTTTTCTTGAATCATTCTCAGTCAAGGTAGTATTTTAGTTTGAAGAACAAAGTGTTGGACTTGATATTTGGTGAGATTCACTTTCCAAACCACTAGCTTCTTGCTGATTGTAAGAACGCCTTGTGTGGTCAACTAGAGAAACTTGAGTCACTTAAACCTTCAATTGTCATTGAACTTTGGATATGTACCTTTGTGGTAGTGTCTATGATCCTTGATGAATTGAAAGATCATTTGTTACCTTAGAAGATCGCATCAATTTCAGTTGAGTTGTTATTTTATGGCAATATTGAAGTTGGTAGAATCTTACCAAGTCCTGTCCGCATTAAGTCATTCTTAGGATTAGACTAGGATTAATCTCTTGCAAGCCCTTCTCTTTTGATCTTTTTTGAGAATTTGTTAGTATAGGAAATTCTATTTCGGAACGTAAGGCCCCTTGATGAAACAACAATCACAACGACCACTGGTGCTTATCCACACGTAGAGACCCTACATAAAAGAACATTGGAGTCACCCTGATTGATCCTTTCTTTGTGATATCTTCAGCAATCAGAGACTTTATTCAAGAGAGGATAAGGTACCTTTGGGTATTTTATTCTGTGTATGATTGTGTACAAAATACACGTCAACACTACCCCATTTTGTTGAGGATTATAAGGTATAGTAAGCTCCCTCTTAATCCCAACATTTTTACAAAAATCTTTAAACAAATCTGAGGTGTATTCCCCCCCCATTGTCAGTTCTTAAGGTTTTAACTTTATTTCTTGAGGAGTTTTCTATTAGTGATTTAAATTCTTTAAACCTATTAAGGATCTCTTCTGATTCTTTACATTTCAGAAAGTAGATCCAAGTTTTCCTAGAGTAGTCATCAACAAATATTACATAATACGAGAATCCCCCTAAAGAGGGTACAGACATAGGTCCACATACATTAGAGTGGACTAATTCTAAAACATTACTTGTTTTCCTAGTACTATTTTGAAAAGAACCCTTAGTATTTTTACCTAGGTCACATCCCTTGCATGCCTCTGAATGATACTGTTTTAACTTGGGTAGACCTATGACAAGGTTTCCCATTGATGATAAAGCTCTAAAATTCAAGTGACCTAGTCTTTTATGCCAAACTTTATTAGCATCTGCAACTTCATGGATTAAGGCTAGGTTGGGCTCTGTGCACAGCTCATATAAGTAGCCTTGTCTTTGACCAATGGTTTTAGCTTTCTTAATAAATGAATTCCTTGGCCAAGCCAACACTCTCTTGTCCATGAAGGTCACTCTGTACCCATTATCTTCTAGTGCTGAGATGGAGATTAGGTTTCTCTTGATGCTTGGTACATATAGCACTCCTTTAAGCTGCTATGATACACCTGACTTCAGTTTGATGGTGCAGGTTCCAATTCCTCTTATTGGATGTGTAGAGTCATCTCCGATAGTCACTTCTTCATCATTCTCCTCTATCATGGAGTCTAGCACTTCTCTAAACCCTGTAATGTGTTTGGATGAGCCATCGTCGATCACCCATGAGTTAGCCTTGTTTGATGCTTGGTTTGTAAGTGCCGAGTAGAGTACATACTTCTCGGAGTCATCTCCTCCCTTTGATTTTCCAGTTCTGGCAAATGTGGCTTGTTGTTTAGCTCTTTCTGGACATTTAGCAACATAGTGCCTGAATTTGTCGCACCTGTAACATTGAATATGAGAGAGATCCTTCTGGGAGGTATTCTTGCCTTGACGACCTTTCCTCTTTCTAAATTGTTTCTTCTTGCTTTTCTTATTGGAGTTTGTATTTAGGACTTGGAGATCTTCATCTATATTCTTTTGTTTGATCCCTTTCTTATTTAACCTTGATTTTTCTTGGAGATAGTTTGCCCTTAGCCTTTCAAACTTTGGATATTTAGCCCTTGCACTGATGCCTTGGACGAACATTTCCCATATACTAGGCAACCCATCTAGAGCAATGAGTGTTAATTCTTTGCTTTGGATCTCATATCCAAGGGTTGCTAGCTCATCCCTTAGGGCTGATATCTGCATGAAGTAGGCATTGACTGACTCCCCTTTGATCATAGCTATATGATTTATTTCTCTCTTTAAAGCCAAGGTTCTACTTGCATTGGATATCTCGAATGTATCTTCAAGTGCTTTGAACATGTTGTAGGCCGTTTCATGTTTCCTTATGATGGGCATAATATTATTCCTCACCCCATCAACTATGATTTTGATGGCTTTTTCATTTCCCTCTATCCATGTTGCTTTGTCAGGTTCAGTCTCAGGGTCTGTAGTTTCAACTTTTACAAATGATTCAACTTTATTTTCTCTTAGAATCATCTTAATTCTGAACTTCCATGCTGAGAAATCATCGCCTCCTCTGAGTCTATCTTCGAATCTAATAGTGCTGGCCATTTGGGGTAATGTGATGTTGGATATATTCTTGATTTGAATTTTACACAAAATTGAAAAGCCGCAGGTTCGATTTTACTATAGCTTTGATACCATGTAAATGTTTTCAATTTTCTATTCAATGAGCAAGATATATAATGTTATTGTATTTTTCATGTAATTGTTAATTCACTATATAATAAATCTGATTATTATATTCTATGTTGCAAGTGGAGAGAGAGCATTAATAATTTTGATGATTCTCAAACATCCACTGATCGGTATATATATATGCAAGCAAGGGGATCAAGTAATACCTTGACCGGTCATGTCTATTAGACATGGCCGATCAAGATATTACTTGATCGTGCCTTTTCAAAACCATAATCGTTCTTTACCGATACCAATCAGTGCGAATGTATTTAACAAATACAACCGATACTAATTGGTGTTTGTGCATTACGAATTATGATCGATGCTAATCGGTATTTATGTATTGGTTAAGAACCCAATATTAATCGGGATTTGTTTGCAAGGTTATATATATACAAATCAAGGAATACGATCACAGCAAGATCGTATATGTAAATATCAACATAAGTTTGAATGATCATGCATACGATCATCATTATCGGTATAAGAAAAACTGATAATGCAATAACATATAGAAGAGCAATCATAATAATCATCAGACAAAGGAATGATAAATGAAGTCTTATCATAGTCTATCGATGAGATAGATGATTGAATGAGAGAGTTCATTTATCTCTCATTCAATCATTTATCTTACCGAAGCTATCATGTATCAGCAAAAAATTGGGTCAAAACATTCATAGATGTTTGGGGTTCATGGTGTTCTATGTTCATTGGAGTGTTGACAAGGAGTTAGGAGATGGAGTTGTCACAAAATGATGTGTTATAGAGAGGTAGATGAGATGATATTGTAGGGATGCCTAAGGTGATTTGCAGCTCTTGGAAAGTGTCAAAGACAAGTTTATATAAAATCACTTGTGAGAAACCTATTGCTTTCCATTGGTGGTGAATTTCTTCTACCATGATGAATGCTCCACCTACCATTGTGAATTCTAGAATGTAGCAGTGAATGCTAGAATACCGTAGTGAATGCATGATTGCCGCTTAGTGGGACCAGCAATTTTGCTATAACATAGACAAAATCTTAAAGACAATGAGCTTTCATTGTTTGGTATTCCAATTTTTCATTTGGTCTTTCCCTTTTTTGAGGATAGGAAGATGGAGGAAGGCCATTTATTATAGTTACATGAAGTGTAAGATGTTGGCTCTCATGTTATGGTGGTTCTACTTTTTAGTACATCTTGTGATTGTAACAAGCATAGTTGTAGCCTTGTAGGGATTTTGAGAGTGAGAGGTGTTTCTGGTGTTGTAAGAGCTTTATTGTATTGTTGGAGCTCAAATATGCCATCTAGAAATTATAAACATTTGTAAGAAACTGTTACATAATGATTTAAGGAGCTTTTGGGCTTACTCTTGCCTGGAGTTACTCCCACTTGGATGGTTTCTCTAGGGAAAACTTATGTGTTTGCATATTGTGTGGTGTTTTTCTTGTATTTCTTTGGTATTTCTGATGTTTCCTTGACATTTCCTTTGATATACATGTGATATGTTGATTTGGGAACTATTTAAGGTCATTCGTGTGTGTGTTGAGGGTGTGTCAATTTCTGTTTATGGATCACTTATAATGTACATCATATCATGCCACTTTTTTCCTTTTATCTCCCAAAACCTAGTAGATAGATGTAAAACCTTTCCCTTTGTTTGTTTTACGTCCTCTTGATTCTCACTAGAGTCTATCATGTATCAACAACCCAAGATATCATTTTAATTATAAATGCTATTTGAAGCATAGGTTATGGTTGCAAGACAGATTCATCTCACATATCACACTCTTTTGTTACCAGATTCCTCTATTTAGGCCCTTGTATTGCACAAATTTAGTACTGGTTCAGGTTCAGGTCTAGGTTGTCATGGGGTTCACCCAGGGCCATCCCACCATGATTGCATAGACAAAAGAAAAACAGACCAAGACCAGTCTTGTATTTGACTATGGGAAGAAGAATGAGGTGCCGGGCCAATCCCAAGGCCATGACTGCACAGACAAAAGAATGAACAAACCAAGACTAGTCTAGCATTTCACAATGGGAAGAAGAATGAATGAACAAACCAAGACTAAACAAACTCCTTTGCAGTTTAATAAATGTATTGAGAAAATGCAGATAATGAAATAAATGAAATGGCAGCAGCAACATTGAAACAAGAGATGGAAATAATGGATCGCTTTTCGCATGTTTGATATGCCGGACTTAATGAAGGACACCATTAGCACTCGCACAGGTGATGTATGAATACGTGAGTGTAGAAAAGTGGATTGATGATGGCAATGCGATGTACTTGGTGATGCTGCAGGCATAATATTTGTTGTCTTGGTCTTATATTTCACCGCTACCAGATCTTGCTTTTTAATAGTATTGGCCTGAAAGGGATTTATAATAAGGTAATTTAGTAATGTGATAAGGATCTGGGCCAATCCAATGGAAAAGGTCTAAATTGTTGGGACTGAAGATGTGTTATAAGTAGAAGAAAATCATAATAGAAATCAACAGAATATAGGTAATTGTAGAATTGAATAGAAAATGAATAGAGAGCAGAAGATTGGAATACCATGCATGGAAGGAGAGCAAGTAGACAGCAAAATATATTGTAGTTTTATCATATGATTCCTATACATAAGAAGAGAAGATAACACCACAGCTTGTTCTGGATAGTTCAATATTTTAGATGTACAGGATAAGGTTGTAGCCTTGTACTTTGATGTTGGGATGTGCCTCAAGGAATATGAATGGATTCCCCAAACATATGAGCGGGCTGCGTATGTGATGATTTGATGGCAAGCTGTATGTTAATGTCTCTGTTCAAAAAGATGACTGAAATATTTGAACTGGAAGATGTGGGGAAAATTAGTACAAAGACTAACTTTGAAGTATTGTTTGTTAAGACCAACTTTAGGATATTTTCCTCATTTCTCTTTTTCTAATTTGTTCTTAAATCACTGAAGTACTTTTTGTCTCAGCTTAACCATAACAGCTACACTGAATTTGACTAATGTGACCATTGTCTGTGGATGCTTCCCATTGTAATAGAGGTTGTATCAAGGTGGTAGGGAGTAAACTATTGATATTTACCGATATCCTCTCACCTTTACACAATCAAGAGAAACTCAAAATGAACACGTTTGTAGAATTGCATGACTTCCATCTGTTTTGGATTACTAGATATCACTAAGGTTTACAGTTAAATGGTTTTTACATTATTCTTTGGCCATGTAGTTTTCTCTTTTTAGTTGAGAAATATAGGTCAAAGATGTCTTATATAATTCACTACTTATCACACTTTATTTATTTATTTTATTGCATTACTTAATTTCATAATACAATCCTTTTGTTATTCTATGTTTCATTTATGAAGATCTCTCTAAAGTATCTGTGCTGCAGGTCACAAGTGCCACAATAAAAATTGTTGAAAAGCCATGGGAGCGAATCTTAATTAATGGCACACCACATGAACATGGTGAGTTCCATCTACTATAGAAATGTTAAATTTAGTCAACTTCTTTAGAGGAGCTTTTGCCTAATTGAGATTCCAAAATGTTTAATTGATTTTCCTTAATATATTGTTTACATTTTACACATTGTTGACAGTCATGATGATCAAATGTATATTAGATTTTCATAGGACGTGGACAATTTTTTCTATCCTTTTAGTTTTTGTCAACCTTCTACTCAATAAGAAAATATATAAAGAGAAAGGCACACAAAACAAATTATAACTTTCAATAAGATCTTTGTGCACCCTTGCTGTTCATGGTGTTTGAAGGTAGGCAATCATTATGGATTTTGGGAAGAAGTGTGATTTTTGATCCTTTTAACTTGGAACCATTCTTAATTGGTGGCTCAGTAGTTTGGTAAGAGCATCATGTTCTATTTGCAACTTCTTTATTTGCATTTACTGTATTATGCTGGATCTTGTTATTGTAAAGACCTACCCCAGTTTGCCACTATTATTTTGCACTTTACCTTTTACTTATCTCTCAAGAATTATGTCAAACGGTTGCCCTTATGCTGATTCACAGAGTCCTCTTCTTACAGTGAACTTTACTATGCAACATTCTTCTACAGGGACAGCTCTTGCATTGTAAACGGCAATAGCAATATAACTCTACCTTAACATGCTGCTGTTCACAAACTGATGAGGGAAGATAATTCAGAAATATCAACAACTGTCCTCTCAAAACAACCCAACTGCTCCACCAAACTATTGTGGACCGTAGCAGCTGACTAAAGGAAATTCCCAGAACTATCCTACTGCAGCTGGAAATTGTGGTAGTATTTTATTTCAATCTGCTATCCTTATGCCTGCGTTGCCTTTTGAGAATTAAATACAAATTAAATTTGCTGGCTAATTGCGTTATTTCCTTGCTTCACATCTCTACACCCCCAAAAGGCAGGTCAAGCAGCTGAAGAGTCCTAATCACTTTCAAATTCCAAAAAGGTAGGTCATGCAGCTGAAGAATCCACACATCCAAATAAATCAAAACATTGGTACTGTTTTTTTTTTTTTTCTTTTTCTGATTTTCGTGTTCTTGTGAATTTGTCTTTTAGCACCACCTCTATAAGAGAGACTAGGCCTATGATTTCTTTTATAATTTCTCTCAACTACCAAGTTTAACTCATGTTCGGAAGATTTGTCTTTGTCCCCCTATTCATATTAAAATCCACAAAACCTTCATAGGCAGCGATTACCTTTATATTTTCTCTTTTGTCTCTTTCTGACTCAGATTTGTCTTATATTCCCTTCTTTTGTCTTATTGCGCTGAATCTTTCACAAAACCCCTTAATACTTACCATTGATCTCTTAAACATATTTGCGACCACAAATTACTTATTGCGATTTGCAAATTCCTTCGCACCTTGTGATTCGGCCATTCATACTTATTTACTATTCCTTAATATATATGCAGCTTGCAGTTTATTATTAGTTATTTGTTGCCCTTAGCAAGCATACAGATAGCTCAAACCAAATGTACATTTTTTTTCAGAAATCTAATTAAACATTTGACACAACCACAAATCTGAAAATTTGTCCTCAACAATCTCACATGGCAAACCTCAAAATACTGATCAAAGAACAATTGCACCACGAATGAGGGTTTTCGTCCTCACTTCAATATTCAGCACTATAACGATCCTAGAGTGGGATCTCTCTCAGAAGCACAAGGGTTTCCGTCCTTAGCTTCAGACCTTTGGGGTTTCCGTCCCGCGGGCAAGGGTTTGGCTCTCAGGGAACAAACTTCAGAAAACCACACAGTTCTCAATCTTCTTTATTATTCTCTCTGTATTTCTTGAGAACCCCAACTACCTTTTATAACTTGCCTGGGAAACTTCCGGAAGGGAAGAAATAAAAAACACTCTTTAATATAATGAATCCTTATAACTCCGAAAAGTGACTTTATTTTAAAATATTAAATATATTATCACTCAAGTCACTTAATAAATAATCAATTTAAAGTTGTCTTTTTTAATAACTCATCAGGACAACTTAAAAATTAATTATTTAATTAATTCATTAAATATTTTTTCACCCAAAAATTGGGGACATTACAGTCCTCCCTTCCCAAATATTGCTTGTCCTCAAGCAATACCATCTTAGCCCCAATACAATGAGTTAACCCAACCTGAACCTGAATATGATCCCAGGGTCCCAAGTCAACCTAGGAGATCTGCAACACCATTTGCTCATAACACAGTCTGGCTGGACACTTGTAAAGGGAACCTCCAAATAACCAGCTGTAAGAAGAGCAATCCAAAACTGCATCAACTCAATCAATTGCTGTAAAAATTGTCCGTCAAATAAATCAATCCAAGGTACTGTCAGAGAAAGCTCAAAGCAATCAGCATTAGCTCTCCCATTCCCAACTCCTTGCACTCTGTAACACAATCTCTTTGAAACCTAATCTGCTGTTGCAATTGCAAGTATAAGCTGAATGTAAGCAATAAATATAATCTGGTACTCGAACATTCAAGCAAAACCCAAACTGGTTAGCCCAAACAGACATCCAATCTATCTGAAGCCCAAATTTAGCCTTGACAATGAGCTGATTGTAATGAAATCACTCAAATCTAACTAAACTCACTTGGAAAAAAAGAACAAAAGGGAATAAGTGTTAAGAAAGCCTATTCTAATCCTAAGAATGTAGGAAATGATTGTTGACTTGGTGCAACCAAACCAAGCTTTTCTTTGCCATGCGGGAACAACTACACAAAGATGGTGCAATCTCCAAAGGATGAGCAGATCATTTTCATATTACCTTATGCACACCAACTTTATGAACAATGAGCATTAAGTAATTGAAGTGAAGCTATTACTCAATTTCAGTCTAACCACACGCACTGCAATTTGCAATCAACAAAACTCCAAGTGGTTTGAAGTTTGTGAACATTAGGCTTCACCATTCATCAACGTCTTCCATTTATCTAACACATCTAAACTATGAGAAGTAGAGACCATGGAACATGTTAAAATAGCACACAAGATCCACCTTATCTTCAATGAAAATAGTATGCTTATTATAAGAAGCCTTGGCAACAATATCTTTTCCTCCTAATCTACTCTAATTGCTACTTCTAATCTCTTCAGCTACTAACTATTAACCTTTACAAATGAGAAAACTAAGCCTTATATAGAGGATTCATTACAATTCAAAGGCTCAGATTGATTCAAGATCAATGGCCAAGATTACATTACAGAAACCAACCAGGAATGAGGTCAAGTATGTTGAACAAACTTTGAGGTAGTGCCATGTGTCACTTGCTCCTTTCGTTGAATGAGCATGATACATTGAACATGGACACGTTGACTTGGAGGAACTTGATTTGTTGAATGATGGCTGGATGCCACCTGAGCTTGCTTTGTAGACCATCACGAAGAAGTGTTTGTGGTTGAGCAATATCTCTTGATACTCAACATTTCTAGTTGCTCAATGTGATGAAGATGGGACATATTCCCAAATTGTATCATCTTTGTATAATCAAGCAAATTTACTAACTTTACTTAACTCTTTTGAAACTATTTGTTTCCTTGATCATGTTTGCACAATTTCATCCTTTTGCTTATGAACTTCACCCTTGTGATGCATTTCTACCTTCAACTCCGGAATATTGAATTGCTTCCTTCTTGTGATGCATTACCACTCGAAGTCATCTTTGAAATGTAAATCATATCTTTGATAGCTTTGATCTTCTTGTAATAATTGTAGAATTCCTCATCTTCATGCAAACCTTCATATTGTAATGTCTTGTGCACCTTGTTGAGTTCCACCCCTTGACCTTGTTGCAGAGTCTTGATGTGATGCTTGCTTTGATCTCGTACATCCTAACTTCTTCCTAATGACCTTTGGTTTTGAAATGTGAAACATGCCCCTGAAGTAGCATATAACCTCCTTAGTCTTTGACTTTGAACTCCTTCATGTTGTCATGTTTCTCAATTGGGATTGCCTCATTACACTGACTACTATTCTTGGATTTCCAAAGGAAATTCAAGATTGCTACAAAATCTCCTTCATCCCCAATATTGAAATTGTAAAATGTATGCGTTGACCTCCCTTGCACTCTTGTGTTTGCTGATGAAGTCTTCCTCTATCCGCCGATTGAAACATACTTGAACCTTGATTTATTCTCATGTTTGCATTTGCTCCACCTTCTTGTTCATCTTGCACACCTTCTCCAAGTGATCCTTACGCTCCATGAACCTCATTGCTGGCCTCCACCCTGAAATAAAAACATTTTGATCAGAGATTAATGTTTTTCAATTCTGGAAATGTATTTCAAGTCTGATTTATTAATTAGGATTTGATTTTCACCAGCTTTAAGGTTTGAGTTTCTCGTCTTGGCGGACTTTGATGGAGATTAACATTTTTGGTGTGGACATTAGACAAGTTCAATAACTTCAACACACTTGGGTGGAGTTTATGAAGGTTCAACACTTTGTAGAACGGAGCTTGAACATTTTTTATACTTTCACTCAAAGGGTGGCAGACTTTGGATCAATTTAGCATTTTTGGTGACTTGAAGCTAGCGGACTTTGCAACAACTTTACAATTTTGACTTGTGGCAAAGTTTGCTGAGGTTTTACATTTTGCATGATTGGATTTTACCTTGCAACAACAATCTTCAAAGTGGAGTGGCGGGCTTAGAGTGGGATTTGACATTTTTCAATGGCTGACTTTATCTCAATTCCCCACTTCTTACCTTCCAAAGTGGTAGACTTTGTGCAAACTCCCACATTTTGTAAAGTTTAATGGCGGAGAGTGTTCTCCCACATTGCTCCAAGTTCAATGGCGGACTTTGCATGAAGTTCCACAATTTTCACAACTTTGATGGTGGAGTTGAGTGAAATTTTACAATCTTATGCCTTAGTGCGGATTTTGAAGAGGAAAAGAACTAGTGGAGTTGGATAGGTGTTCAACAATTTTGAGTGGAGATTTGATCCTCATATACAATTTGATAAAAAATTGCAAAAGTTTAACATTGTGAACAAGAAATGCAAGATTTTCAGATTTCTCATAGCAACATTTCAAAATTTTGAAAACTTTGACATTTCAACAACATTTTGCATTTTGACAATTTCATTGTTGCACTTGACAATTCTAGTGTTCATTTTTCAACACTGTAGAGAAAAACTTGTATGAAATACTTGCAATTCTTGACAGAATTGCAAGTAAATTTTTGACTCCCAATTTGAACTTGCATTTCAACAATGTCTTGACAACATTTTTACAACTTTTCTTGCATCTTTGACAACTTTGCAAGTTTAACGACATTGATATGTTCTACAACATTGAGCAACTTTCAACTACACTATGCGTTCTTCATAATCACACCATTAATTTGAATCCTAGACTCACAACACATACCCCCCTTACTCATGAGAAAAGGCTAAAAACTTATGAAACTGCTGCCAAACTTATTCCTAAAGCATAAGATCTAGCCTATGGGCAAAAAAGAGGGGTCCCCATTTGCAATGGGGCGATGTGCGAAAACATCACAACAATATCATTTTTGAATATTGTAAACAAACCATTTTCTTTTTGGGATGGATGTGATGTTTCAACAGCTGTGCTTTGGAGATGAAACCTTGTAGGCATGGATAGTAATCATCATGAGGATGAAAACCTTTTGGGTATAGTACAAGTTCTAAAATGTCAAATAGAATCTTTAGTGGTGTCCAGTTTAAATATTGGAATATCTAGTAAGTTAATTTGACGTTGGAGCACTTTTTGGTATTTGTTATTTGTGTTTTTTGTAAGGGTCACTATAGCAACATCAACATTTGCTTTGTTTGTTATTCAAGCATTTTAGTAAGGGATATCTTTGTGGTATCAAAGAAAAATTCTTGCTAGCTCATGGAAATGTATAGGAGTGGAAAACACATAAATGATAAATAAAGATCAGAGTTTACGTAACATAATTAGCATCCAAAAGAGACAAGATCACCTCACTAAGTTGTTTATACCCGACAAAGAAATAGTAGCTGCAACTTAGGAGAGTAGGAATGGCAATGATTATTGAGAAGAATGTTACAGTTTCAAATGAATACACCCACCACCATTCCATTGTAGATCTAGGATGATATTAGAACATTGCAGAGGAGAGAGATCGTATGGAAAAGACTATCTAGTAAATTCCATTCTAATATCCGCAAAACCCATGTTTTTATGGAAAGACCAAAACCAGGATCTAGTAAATTCAATACTTGAAAACTCATTTTGGTTCCAACGTGCAGTTGATTGAACATGAACTGCTTCCTTTCTTTTGCAAGTCCAATTGATGATCCAGTGTTCTCAACTTCCTTCTTGTGGTAATTCTATCAAGCGTTTGATGATTCTCCACTAATTGTCCACTTGAATGGATAGGCTCTGGTCTTCACACATTCAATTGTTCATACGTTCAAGTTTGTTCAACCCTCCTAGCACCAATTCCGTTGATGTTCTTTTTAGGACACTTTGAACATAGAATTAAATACCAACTATTCTATCCTCTCTTGAACAAAGAAACCTCATATGCTAAACGATGCGATCAAATAAGGCAATTCCAAGGTTTACAATGCAAACAATCGACTTTATATGGTGGATAGACTTAGTGATTTGTTGTGATATGCTGGTAATCACAAAGGGACTTACGTTTAATCGGAGTGTGGAATCTAACTTATCTCACTTGGAAAATAAAGAACAAAAGGAATAAAGAGATAGGAAATCCAAGCTAACACATAACAATTTAAGAAATGATTGTTAACTTGATGAAATCAAACCAAGTTTTTCTTCGCCATGAGGAAACAACTACACAAAGATGGTGCAATTTCCTAAGGATAAGAAAATGATTTTCATATCACTTATGTGCATCAACACTATGAACAATGAGCATAAAGCAATTGAAGTTAAGATTTGAATGGATTCGGTCTAACCATACATTGCAATTTGCAATCAACAAATCGCAAATGGTATGAACATTTAGGCTTCACTATTAATCAACAATAAGTTCTTCCATTCATCTGATTAACTTCATATTAAACACATCTAAACTATGAGAAGTAGAAACCATGCCACATATTTAAAAGTCATACAATGATCCACCATAGCTTCAATGAAATCAAGTTTTTATTTCTCCATAGTCTTGGCAACAATCTCTAACTTCCGCCTCCTACTATACTCTACTAACTATCCACTTTTAACCTTTACAAATGAGAAGGTTGAGCCTTATATAGCTATCCCTATTACAATTCAAGGCTAGCATTGATTTTAAGTCAATGGCCGAGATTACAATACGAAACCCTAATTAGTGTTAGTTACTGCTAACTCCTCTTTGCCCAATGAGATCATTACAACATCTACAACACATGTCCTCTTTAATTCAGACCAATAAGAAATGAGGTTAGGTATATGTGTTTTCGGTCTCGTAAGATGAGTCAAGTACATTGAACTTGGATACTTAGACTTGTAATCTCTTGATTGGATGAATGTGACTAAGCACCACCTCATCTTGCTCTTATAGATCATTACAAAGAAGTCTTTGTGTCTCGGGCAATATCTCTTGATACTCAACATTATCCAACTGCTTGATGTGCTGATGATGGTTCATATTACCAAATTGTATCATTATAATGATCAAACCTCTAACTTTGCTTAACTCTTCTAAAACTATCATTATCATTGATCAAGCCTCTAACTTTCTTCCTCACTTGGTCAGCTTGCATTTTAATTGTTTGAGTTTAAATTGATTGAATGTCAATCAGGTCGGCTGTTCTTATAGCATTTGTTTTACATTTTAAACTTTCACTCTCCTCAAATAGGGCCAACTTAGGCCTTTTTTTCTCCTTGGGGTGGGTTTTGGAGTGTTCAGGACATCTCCAAGTGCATTTTAGATGTCCTTAAGGACAAATTAGAGCGCTAACCTCATGTGCATTAATGCAAGTCAGCTAGGAATTGGTTTAATTTTCTTCTCTTTCTGATTAGGTTGGCTGGGGTTGATTTCACCACTAAAGGGGGTATAAATAAGGCTTCCAGTGCTGACATCTCTCCACACCATTCACCTTTAAGTCTGCTCTGCCTTGTATGATGCGAATTAGGTCTGATCCTCTGACTATAAGGTCTGATTTGCTGATTTTTTAGGTCTGATTTCTGATTTTCATTTGCAGGTCTGGGCGATTTTTGATATGCTTTGAAGGATTTTTTCAAGACAGAATTTGAAAGAGTGCATGGACAAAGACAAGAATGCTAGGCGAGGTTAAGGTGTTCCAAGGACTGATCGAAATGTGAGTGCAATTCCTTGTGCATAAGGACTGAATGCTAAGTGCATTTGGAGACCTTCTAGGGACAATGCAAGGTGGATCTAAGGTAGGGATAGGGACAAACAATCCCCTGTGGAGTGAAGACAAAGCTGAAGGCGGGAATGAGAGGTGGAGAGGGATAGTGCAAGATGCCTATGAAGTGGGATTAAGGACAAGCTATGGCAGAATTCTCATGCTTCCAAGGAAAGTCATTGGCACATTCTAGGGGGGTTATGGACAAATCCTAGGCGTGTATGAGATGATGCAAAGGACTAGGGATGAGGTGGAATTCTAAGGTGCGAAGGGACTAATCCTTAAGTCATGAGCAGATTTTAGGGCATGCTAGTGATAAAACTAAGGCGGAACAGATTTGACATGCAAAAGGACAAAACACTAGGTAGAATTGAGAGGGTGTCATGGACAAGGACACATACATTGAGCAAGATTTGAAGGGTATCATGGACAAGGAATAGTACAATCCAAAGGTTGCTAAGGACAAAACAATTGCCACTTGAATGTAGTCAAGAACCATAATGCTAAGCAACAATGTAATGATATCAAAGATGGGTGCAAACTCCACATGTCCAGGGACAAATGCATGGGCACAAATTAGGGGGTTCCAAGGACTAGGGGCCAATATGAGAAAACTTCCCTATTGGACAAGGACAAAGTGTTGAGCGCATGTGAGGGTCAATCAAGGACAAAAAATGCATTCCATCCTTGACATTCCAAAACATAGACAAGGATTTTTATCATTCCCTTTACTCCATCCTGTCAAGGTCGGGAAATCTAACCTTGACAAGGAATTCTCCTTGTCAAAACATCAAATCCTCGAAGCATTCTTGAATCAACTTTGCAACATTTTGCAATTTGACAACTATGATAACATTTTGCAACATTGACAACATTTTGCACTTTCCACAATTTTGCCCTTAAATCTCAGTCTCGACACTCTACCATGGATTTTGGACTCAAAATTTGAGTTCCTGACTCGATTGCACTTCCTGACTCGATTGCACACCATGGACAAGACATTGCATCCCTTTAGATATTTCACAGATGGATCAACACCTTGATCCAGGGCAACATGATATAAACCTCTCATAAGAAAAAAATGTTAAAGATTACGACAATTGCCAAGCTGAAAACAAAAACACTTAGCTAAGGAGCGAAAAAAGTGGGGGTCCCTATTTGCAATGGGTCAATGTGTGAAAACATCACAAGAAGTTGTAGAAATTGCATGCATATTTTACACTTAGTTCCCTGGTGGAAGAAGATGTGATTCAATTTGCCACCTTGTACTTGAAAGCCTTAGCATATGATTGGTGGTATCTTGGCCTCATTAAATAAGGACATGACCTTGTGTAGACATTTGAAGGTTTCAGCCAGAGGTTGCTGGATGGATTTGAAAAGAACGACGAGGGAGATTTTTTTTAGAGTTAGCTAAAATAAATAGCAAACTTTAGTGGATGCATATGTAATAGAGTTCCAAAGAGTGGCACTTGTTGTATTGGATATATTTAAAAAGAGGATCATTTTTCTATTTGTTGAGGGCTTATTTGAGCCTCTAAGGGGCCTAGAAGCCTTTGCACTAGCTTTATTGAATGGAGCTATTGAGGGCCATGACACTTGAGTCATTTGTGTTGAGGAACAAGTTTACACAATAGTCAAGGGCACTCACTATTGGATTCTAGAGGTAAAATTTTCAAAAAGTGGATCAAGCTTGTAGCCACAAAAGACTATGCAATAGCCTTTCACAATGAGGAGGCTAGATGAAAGCACTAGAAATGAACTTAAGAGAAATTTGTGTTTCACTTGCAAAGAGCCATGGGAACTCAATCATAGATGCCTTGGTAAGGGCCAAGTCCATTACATAGTAGTGTGAGAAGAATGAGCCTATAGAGCCAAAGCCACAAGCAATCATAGAAGAGAAACAACCCATAGAAGATAGTGACAATTTGAAGGACAACAATGACAATTTGACTATTCTATTGGGCACACCATAGCATCACCAACTCAAAGTTTGTGGAAGGTTATTTGGGTAGTAGATTAATGTGTTGATAGATAGTGATCACACCCACAATTTCATTGATGAAAGCATGATGACCAAGGGGGGTTCAAAGAAAGAGGATTTTGTGGCTTTCAATGTTATTGTTGCAAATGAACTCACATTTACTTGCTCGATGATCATGTGCCAGATAAAATCAACCCTTGACAACTATGAGGCATGTGATGAGTTTTAGGTTGTGGGGTTAGGAGACATATATATAGTTTTATGAGTGCGATGGTTGCATTCTCTTGATGACTTCTCCTATAACTATCAATCCATGGAGTTAAAGTTTAAGTCACAAGGAAAATATGTTACTATTAGAGGTATCCTAAGGGGTCACCAAAGGTGATAAAAGAAAAAAGTATGGAAATATCATTCTAAAGGGTACAAGTTGCTTGGTGAGGAATGGTGTGCACGCTACTTCATCTTTTGGTAAGAAACTTATTTATTGTATTAATATTTAAGCTCCTTTGGATAAGTATAGCATGGTGTTCTGTAATATCTCGTATTGGAAAATTCCTGAAAATTTGCAATTATCACAAACAATGTATGCTTTGATACCACTATAATGGCCTGAGCCTATTTTCTATGCCAATTTTTTGGCACTTTTCCCAACTTCATTGCATGGGCATTTTGTCAAATAGTTTATATGCAAACTTAATAAAAGGTTTTTGATTGTGGTGGTTTGTAATTGTTTGTCTTGTTATTTTTTGGAATATTAAATTGGTTGGCAAATACATTAACAAATTCACAATGCTGAAGACATTTCTTCAAACATATATGATTCATTCATTACAACAGGGAATACCAATAATGCATTTAACTAGTTGTTCTAATGCAAGATAGATACATAGTACAACTATTGACAAAAAAAACTTTGACTAGATTCTAAGGTTTAATATTTTGTTATATGTAGTAAACCTTTGTGTGATGTGTAATGTCCCTCTTTGGGTTTTAACTAAATTTAGTCCTGAAACGATAATTCCAACTTAAGATGAGAATTGTATTATCTTTACCAATAGAACTTTATAATAAAATTACCAATTGTAAAGCCCATTATGGGATATTCCTAGTTTAGGGCCTACAAACAATATGAATCACAAGAAGTTGACATTAAAAATGTTAAGTATCAAGAATCCATGGTAGAATCTAAAACCATATTAGCATTATTCATATCTAAATCAATAAACCCTAATATCATTAATATTTGCCCCAAGGAATATTCCTTATAGTCAACCATATTAGGAATTCATTAGAAATGCTTGCAAACAACAATCTCAAGGATGATTGGGAGGGCATGGAAGGATTTCTCATCCATTCCATTCCCTAGTCCACCTTGGAGGTTGGAAGTCCTCCTTGACCATGCCCAGGAGCACGGAAAGGATTTTTGGTACATTCCACCTCTGGCCCATGAGCATGGTAGGATTTTTGGTCCTTCAACACTCATGAGCTTGGAAGGCTGTCTGTCCTTCCTATTTGCAAGACATTTCTATAAATTCAAAATAAATTGCTAAAGGAATCTACTATATCAATTGTTAATAAATACCTCTTAGTGGAAATGCAGTAGATTTACTCACAAATGGCTACAATAACTTAATTTCTGCAATATATATATATATATATATATATCATGATTTATATTCTAAAATTATTCTTCAATTTGATTTCTGAATACTATTCTTTACTGCAATTGATATCTATTTCAAATAGATGTCTTAATTCCCTATTCTCCCTTGATGCCTTCTACAAAAGAAGTGTTTCCCCTTCTATATCTTTTAGTGATAGCAAGTCACATCTCTTCATTGCACAAGAGTCATACCCTTTCAAGTTAATCACTGCCTTGAAGTATTTTTAAATCTATTTTAAGGGTAATCCTTTTTTTGGTATCGCTGGCCATCGCATCCCTTAGTCGGCCCCTTTTTAAACCCTATTAACTTCATGGCTTGGACGTTATTAGGAAAACTGCAATCAGTATTTATGAATGATGTGATCTCTTAGGTGGGGCATGCCATGATGCAATAAAAAGATAGAACTTATATATGCGATATGTATAAACCAAATTATAATAAATTACATAAATTCATATATATACATATATATATATATATATATATATATAACATCATATATTCATATACTTTCATGGCTTATACATGTCTTATAATTCATTCATCATTTGTCATCCATATATATATCACATATATCTTTCACACTTATTTATTCTCACATATATTTAGTTAGGCCCATAGCTATATTGAGAGGGGGGGGCGGTCAATCAGTATAATTCACTCTTTCTAAAATTCAAATTTTATTAACAACTTAAATCCAAATAACACAAGTACACAGTATGTATGTAAACTCTAAATAAATTGTTTTATATAAATGATACTTTTACAAAATGTAGAGGCACCAACCCCTCGTTCCAAAATGATATCCACAAGAGTTATTTGTTCCACACTAACCTGATATGCTAACCACTCGAATCTGAGAAAATCTGATTACTAATGCTGCTATAAAACTGTCATAGTATAGTCACACTATTTATTCAATAATCTGCATTAATATTGCCTTGGATTCTGCTGTGTACTTATTAACACTGTTTCTTCATTGAAATTCTCTTACTTTAATTCTCTATTATCAGATCTGTAATGTCCCCTTCTCCATGATATGTCAGAGATAGCAGAAGATTAGCCTATCATTGACCCTCATAGGCTAATGTGGTGTTTTGAGGGTCCAGTTTGAGCATTCATGAGCTCTTCTGGTGGCAGTTGGCAGTGTTCTTCTCCAGACCCTTGGATTCTTTTATGGCAGTGTATTCAGGTGTTTCTGGCTCTGTTTGAGGGTACTTACTATTTATAGTAAGTCTTGGGGTTGATAGAGGCCAACCTTACTATTTTTAGTAAGACATCCAGTTATGCAGAGTATGCAGTAGACTTCTCAATGGTGCTCACAGAATTGAAAAATAATGATTAAATTGGGAATTATGATATTTTAATTAACTTTAATAATAATTAATTATAAGTGAATATTAATGATTACTATTTTGACTTAATATTTTAAGGGACATTAAATGAAATAAAGTCAAATATTAATATATAGAGTTAGGCGTCCACTTTATATTTATTTAAATGGCCTAAGTGAAGCATTTAATAAATTAAATGAAACATTCAATGCTTTTTGGGAAATTGTGCCATATTGGAGAAGATATAAAAGGGCATTAATGAATCATTTTTATTCATTCTACATTTTGGCATTTGGAGAAAGTTGTCTGAGAAGAGAGAAACCAAGGGTTTCAGTCTTTGATTTCTTTGGAGAGCATAGCTGCTTCGAAGTTGTGCATTCTGAGGTTGTGAGATATCAACTGAGGATTGCCATTGATTGATTGGCTCCATTCAGGGATCAACAGTGTGCATATTGGAGAAGAATTTTCCAAGGTTTTCAGATTTGTCTGTCCAATCTATCCATAGTAAGGGGAATATTGATCATTTTCTGCCAGAGATCATTCTTGGAGGGGCAGAAGCTGTCATAGAAGCTGTACCATGTCTCCTTAGCTAGGCCGTACAGCATTGGAGGGGCTGCGATTTTATTCTTGGAGGAATTTGCCCTGATTTTGGCATTATTTCTCCCTCATTAGGGCAGCTAGGATTGAAGCGTCTTTAGCAAAATTCAATGAATTTATTGGCAGTGAATTGCTGCCTTCAAGGCAATTCACAGAGTTGATGTATGCTGCTTTTTGATAAGACAAACCCCAGTTGCAATAATAAAATCATTTGCGGATTCTGGGTATGTTGGATGTACTCATCCTTCATCTATAATTCAGTATTGTGAGTTTAGATTAATATTTCTTGCATTCTATAGTTGGCTTTGTGTTTACTATTATTTTCCAGTCTTGCATCCATATTCAGAAAATTCCAAAAAAAAAAACTAGGAAATTCAAAATCCTTCAAACAAAATACAACAAGCAGTCTTGGTTAGTAAATATTCTACCAAGGGGTGGGATATTTCAAGATCAAAGACCTGATCATGATATTTGCAGC
Source organism: Cryptomeria japonica (assembly GCF_030272615.1). Taxonomy (NCBI): domain Eukaryota; kingdom Viridiplantae; phylum Streptophyta; class Pinopsida; order Cupressales; family Cupressaceae; genus Cryptomeria; species Cryptomeria japonica. The sequence continues at coordinate 656,662,140 of NC_081415.1, forward strand.
CAACAATATTATTTTTCTCACAACATTGATTTGTAATTTTTTTCTTCATATATACGTTGATTTGTGAAGAGATATATCTTTTGATCAAGAGACACCTCCTTTTTATTAATTCGTGGCACAACTAATATTTATACTCTTTCATTACGTTGAAGTTACCTTTTCATAAATCGTGGTGTTTGACTAAACCACATCTTCTCACAACACATTTTTTAAGACTAAACATACCCACTTCTAAATCTTTTCTTGGATAATCAGTGACAAATGAATTGGACTTTTTGTTATTAAACCAATCAATGTCTTAATATGGGGAAGTAAATATCATTGCTTATTTTATATTGCTGTTATTTTAAATTGAGGATCGATGACATATTTCCATCTTCTGAGTCAGCGATGTAATAGATAATAGACTTCCACCTTCTGTGTCACTTCATATGGTTGATCAGATAGCCATCTTCTCAGATTGAATACATTCAAATCAGGTTTGCTGCTTATATTTTACTTCTGAATATACTGCTGCTTATACAGTCAGTTACTTCTGAGAAGTAAGTTTGCAAGTAATCCCTTGTCAATCTCATTCATCCTTCAATGCTCCCTGTTTAGTCTGATCAACAATATCTGACATCAATGACAAAATCTCAACATTTAGTTCATATTATTCTATACACATTTCCACTTCAGTCCACAGTCTTATCTCCCACTTTTCCCTCTCTATATAGCCTCTTAATGCCTTTCCATCATATCATTTCATAATAGAAGCACTTAATTATGCCGAGGGTGTTCTCTATTTCAAGTGTATTATTCTTTATTTCAATCAATATCTATTTCAAATAGATGTCTTAATTTTCTATTCTCCCTTGATGCCTTCGATAAATGAAATTGTCTCCCCTTTCATATATTTCAATGATAGCAAGTCACTGTTGGAAGTGAAGTCCAACGAACTCCTTCCACTTTGCCGCCAAAACCTTTTGGCTCTTCAACTTCTCTTGTAAAGCTCTTTAAGAACTATTTGAATATCATTGTCGTGTGTATTCTGAAGCTGCTTGCAGCTGTGTATGTACAAACCAGAATTGTTCATCAGTATAATTGATTCCCCTGCTTTAAGTGTGGACGTAGGCAATCTACCGAACCACGATAAATTGCATGTCTCTTTTGTCTTTGTCTGTGAATTCATTGTTCAGTTTTCTGCTCTTCTAATTCGCTTTAAATGCTAACAATTGGTATCAGAGCCACGTTGGCTTGAGCAGAGATGGAGGAAGAAGGAGAAGGTAAAATTTATAACTTCTATGGCAGTTTTACGTTCCATGTAAAACTATGCTTCAAGCCCCGCGTACATTGGTGGGATGGCTGGAAGAAAGAGGGGAACTTAGTTGAAGAGGAGAATCCAGTGAAAGAGAAGGATGTTGGGATTCTCATTTGCTCTCCTCTTGAGCCAGCCTTGGCACTTATTGGCCAAACTGTTAATGGTCGGGAAGTTGTAGGCATTCGTGTGGTGAAGGTTGAATGTCATGATGTCTCGGTCGGAGTGCGGGATGAAGAGTGTATGTCATTGGAGACCCAAGTTAAATCTGCTGTTGACTCCTGGGATGAGGAGGGTGTAGATTGGAGTGAGGCAGTAGGGCAAGGAAGCCGAGCAAAAATTGTGGCTTCGGAGAGCTCCGCAGATGGCATGGCCTTGGCAAAAATAAAGAGGCACTCCCGTGATGCTGAGGACAACCTTTGCACATATAATTTCATAGAAGACTACGAACCTATGGACTTAGATGAAGAAGTGCAAAGACGATTTTCTGGTTTAAAGCGAAAGCGGCCATTGACAGGAGTAGAGGACAATGGGCATCGCTCCAAGCAGTTTCAGGCATTGCAGGGAGAGAAGGAAGATGCTTTCTCCCGACCAGTCTATTAAGACTCACCAACTCGATTGGATGGATGTGGATGATAGTATCAACGTGGATAATGAGCAACCTCGCGTGAAGGAGGTAAACAAATCGTTGCAGATGGAGAAGAACATGCTGGATTCGTGGAATAATATTCCGAAGAAGTTTTTATATGTGAACAGGGAGGAGGCAATATTGACGACTGCCGTAAAGGAAGAGGCAGAGTATCCTCGCCTCAGTAAGGAGAAAATTGTTTTTCAAATAGAAGAAGTTCAGCTTTTAAATTTTATTAAGTCTGATAGAATTTGGAGTAGGTTCATTCAAAGTTTTCTTGAACAGATTTTGGCGATGTTAAAATCTTCGTTGGGTTTGGTTCGAATGTAAGATTGAACATGGAAGCAGGGATGCCAGTGCATGGCTGTACTGGTTGGCCTTCACAGGGGAGATTGTTGGGTATATGAAGCACAATGGTCACATGACTGTTTGTCTTCCCCAGACTCTTCATTCATACCTGAATATGAATGTATAAATATATGTGTGCAGTCTATGTACTATGTATTGGATATTTGGTTAATAAGATAATTCCCTGCGTTTCTGGTGGACGTAGCCACTTAGTGGTGAACCACGTTAAACCTTGTGTTGTGTGCCTTGCTAGGTTTGACCTATTCTTGCATGTCGTCTCACCAGAACATGGTCATTTATCTATCTAGATGTTTAACATTTTTCTTCCTTTTCAATGGAAACAAAATACAAAGATAGATTTTACAGTAAATGAATTGTTATTGTTCTATTCTCTTGTCTGTATTTTGAATTTTGAGAGAGTTCTCTGCAATCAAAGTTACAAATTTGGTGTAGTTTGTAGGGTGAACATGGAATAAAACTAATATATTTCTTTGTACTTTTACATGATATTCTCCTCACTTAAATTGTGTACTTTTGAATAAATGATATGTTTCTGCAAAATGTTTATAATGGAGATTGATGTTTTAAGTCTAGAGATATTTATTTGGGTTAGGTAGCAATGGACAAAATGATTTAAAACAATTAAAACATTTCTCTGATTGTGAATGCAAAATGATGTGCATTGCCCCTAGACCCCCATTGAGGTGTTGTCTCTTGACCCTATAGGGGTTGTTGCCCCTAGACCTCCACTAAACTCATTTGATTAGCCAACTACTCTCCGAGTATGATTTTGCAAACTATGCTTTCAAGCTTACCTATAGTTTTTTGTCTACAATATCATCATCAAATTGGACAATCTTCCCTAATATTACTTGATGCTTAATTGTTTTCCTTACCATTACGGAGACAACTTTTTCTTTTAGGGGATAATGTAGTTAGTGTACAATGCCTATTATTATGTTGTGATAATATGGAAGGTGGTGATATTTTTGAAGACCCATATGATGATGCTTGATTAGTGACGGTTGATTGTTGATGCTTGACATTATTATATTTTAATTCTAGTATATAATATATATCATGACATTCAAGTATGATGAATTGACATTGTAATATTTTTTATTTTTATGGTGGTTTTGTTTATTATACAATATATGTAGCTATGTATGGTATTTTAAACTTAATTACTGATGAAAATATGTATATATTTCTGATTATTATATGTTTTTTATATGGATGGGAAACACCAAATTGTTTTTTAACCAAACCTGCAAACCAGACCCTCGAACCCAAACCTGAACCAGCACCAGAATCATAAGTTAGCACTGTGATGAATATAAATAAAATAATCTACATTTTGCGTGTTGTGCCTGCATTCTGTCTCCTACATATTCCTACATAATATAATTTGACTAAAGGATTGCTATAGTTCATGTTGGTAATTATTAATAAATGATAATTATTGTTTCTTTCTCATATTCCCTCTTCCAACTCAAGGCATTAGTATCAATTTCTTCATTTACAGTGTACGCCTATATAACATAATTATTAAGGATTATACCATATTTATATTGATTCCCATTAACTGGTTTATTTATATGTAATCCATTTTATTTACCTGAACACAATAATTTGAACTTGGAGCCTGTAGGTTTTAAGCTTGGAACGGAAAAGCATACGACAGAAATTAACATAAACAAATGTGGAGAAGTGCACGTGACATCTGGAGTAGAAGGGTTAGCTTTATTGAAAACCACACAGGTATTCTTCTACAATTTAGCATATATAAAGGATGGTGTTACTGCTTGTAAATGAAAAATAATTAATTTTTTTGGTACTGTCTTACTAGAAACTTATGAATTATTTTCATTCATGACAGTCTGGATTTGTTGGGTTCATTCGAGATAGATACACCTTATTGCCAGAAACAAAGGAGCGCATCTTAGCTACAGAGATATCTGCTGTGTGGAGGTTAGTTCTAGGAAAACAAAATATTTTTTATTTGCCTATTCTAATTATTGTACATTATGGCTTACAAGCTTCAATACAGTTATGCTTTGGTGTTGACACTTGGACATATTATAGGTAGCTAGAAAAATAACAGTAGTCTTTACATTGAAGACCCAACCAACTGGGAGAGTTCAATCATGACATAGGTTGTGTCAGCAAATAGGATTCCAGGCAGTGATGTGTCATTTGGATACCTCCGAAGGAACAAAGAACCAACTTAGCAATGTTTTAATATCTTGTCCAGTATACCATCATTACTAACCATTAAAGAAGTTTTATAATCTGCAGTCTAACCAGTAAAATTACATACTTGATCCTTCAGTGAGCAATAGGAATAACTTGATCATTATATGGGCTGCTAGTTCACTCATTGTCACGTGTTAACTTTTCTTGTGTCATACACAAACATGAAACACTTGCTATGAGATATTTTTTGTGATGGTGATTGTGTTTATCAAATGAAGAAGTGTATAATGGCGTTTCCTTTTTTCCCTATATTGTGCTGTTTTTATGATTGGTTAGTTGTAACTGTAGGATACATTGCCAATTGGGGATGATAAGTTTCAAGGGCAAGTGAGAACAATGAAACTAAATTCCTATTGATTTATTTCTTGATGTCAGGTGGGAAGACAGATTGGTAACTGCCATAGTATCTGTAGAATATAAATTGCAATGGATAAATAGATTTTATAAAGACAGAAAATGTATTTAATGTCTATGAGTGACAAAAGCATGTTACTGGGACTTAAACGTATAAAAAGTTACCTTAGTGAATATGGAGTCTCAAAGGAACTACAACAAACAAGCTTGTAGAGCAGGTTACAGTAGAGAATTTGGACTGCTAGAATGAACTGCAGAAACAAAGATTAAAGCAATAAAATTAGAAAAAGGGCCTTCATAGTGCTACAAATGATAAGGTTATAATAACCCTACCAGGAAATATTGTTCCAAACTTGCAATTTTTCCTGATTTTTAGCTCATTGCATATCGTCAAACATTTTGCATACAACCAAATATGAAGAAGTTATGAATAATATCAGTCATAATAGATGCATTTAAAACTCTAAATCATATGTTTATCATTAAAACATGTCCCACATTCAAAAGTTTCACAAAGACATTTTGCAAACAGTTTGCAATTTTTCTATATAGCTGGAAATGACTACAAGAGTAATACAACTTGCTGTCCCAAAAAATCAGAATTACAAAGATGTAGAATGCTTAATCTACTAACCTGCAAAGATGCCAAATATTCTTACAATAGGTGCCAAGATGATGTAGAAATGTGAACAACATTGGAACTAGTAGATAAGAGTGTACTGATTACTAAAATTTGATTGCTTGAAATTATATGATGAGGGCAGAACTTGAGACACAAAAAAACACAACAAATTGCAATAAAAGACTATATTATTATTATTTGAAAACTATCTTCAATACATGCAATTACATTCCAGAGGAAATAATCCTCATAGGCTGCAACAACTTACAGCTATAGAGCTTTCTGGAAACCCTTACAACGTGAATTTTCCAACTCACAACTCACATCCAACAACTCTCCCAAAAACTCAACTCACAAGTTTCCTCAATGAATCCTAAATAGCCTCCCCTCCATTTTGGATCCAAAATTACAATTTAAAATTAAAATTTGGCGGTCTAGCACCAAAACATACAATTTGAATTTCAAAATTGAGCCAAATTTGAAAACTGGAAACTTTCCGAAAAATGGTTCAACTTCTGGCAGCCATAACTTTTGAACCGGTGATCGGATTGATGCGTTGTTTTAAGCGTCGGAAAGCTCTCTGAGTGAAGAACATTCTAAGTATTAGCTCCGCCAATTCCCACTATTTTCAGTGCCGTTCAAGGCCATTTAATGCCTCAAATTTGACTCAATAATTTTTTTCAGTTATTCAGGAAAATGAAACTTGAATAATTTTCAAACTGTTAATGATTTTAACCTGATTCTTTCACCAAAGTGCTTATTTTTCCGTTCTCAAGCTCCCTGCAAATTTCGGCCTCCATCCGTCTTCAAGTTAAAACTTTATAAAAATAGTAGGTTGGCTAGAAAAAAGAAGTTGAACAATTCTGAAAGTTGGAATCTCTTATTCGTCCAAATGGGTATCCAGAAATGCAAAAACATTAAAAGAAAACTAACTAAAAGGAAATATTTTTGGGTGATGCAGGATTGCCCTTACACCACCAGATGGTCCTGCATCATTATAAGATCCTCCAAAAGTAGAATCTGTATTGCAACTCCCAGAGATCCGAAACCATTCTCAAATATTGTAAAACTATATACATGAAATATAACTTCAAGTTTAAGGAAGTAAATGCCCACATGTAAATGCCACTTATACTTCCACCAAATAAGCACGAGCAATGGGTAGATGTATGGCCCTTTGAAACTCTTGTTATATAAAATTAAGCATAAGAATATTCATTGAGTGGCTATCATTTGAATCACCTAAATTTGGAAGGGCTGACTACAAATGGCCACATCCTTCTTCCAAATCGGTTTGTTGTATACAAGAGGCTGCACCAATGTCCCAATAGGCCCCACAAGGCCTGACATCCCATATAAGACTTTAGCGACTCTCTTAATATACTCATGCCCTCCTCCTAGAATGATGGCAGCCAACATAGGGGCTCACAATTTCTAGTAAGTAATTTTCACTTCCAAGATGTAAAGCGACTAGCAAGGTGCATGCAAAATCACAGCTCCTTGTCTATGCCTAGAATAACATCACAAACACCCATATATGGCATCCCATAATCAACACTTGACACTTCTTGTCGATGGCGCTTAGGAATATAGCAAATGAATAATTCACCACCTATAAATTAGATAACCAATAATTAATAGTTTGCTTGCAAACTTTTGATAAATTACTTCAATAATTATACCCAACTATGAATCCTATGTGAATCCACCTTTGAATCCTTTCTGCACATGCTATGACTCTAAATGAATCACACAAAATTGGCTAGGGAGTAATCTTTCACCATTGAAACCAATCTTACCTTAGGGTTTCATCTAAGGCAGAGGAGATGAACAATATTAAACCTCATAGAGAAAATAGAGTTAAATGAAATGTTTAGAATCCCCTTCTCCTCCGATTGTCCTTTTATAAGGCACTTCTAGAAATTTCCAGAAATTATAATTTAATATCACCTTTTAATAATAATCCTTCAACTCTATAAAAATGACTTTATTTTATTATTTTCTTTTAAGCCTTAAAGTCGCTTTAAAAATCACTTTTATAAATAATTAATAAAAGCTGTCCTTAAATTCACCCTTTTGACAACTTAAATATATATCTTTTCTTGCACATCCACCCAAAGTGGTGAAAAATAATTAAATAGCTCAAAAGTGATTTCTAATATGCCAACATACTCTAAAGCTCACTAGAGATCCACCTAATTAAAATTGATACTTTCCAAAAATAGAATGTTCCTCCAAGGAGTTTGGAATGCACCTAAAACGACAAAATCACCCTTGAAAAGAATAAATAGACTCATCTTGATCCCTTGAACACAACACTACTATTTGAACTTCATTTTGAAAACGCTGGCACTCTCCAAGAAAGCTGGAGTTTTCAAAGATGTTGGAAAGACCAAAAAATGAGGACATTACAAAGGTCATGATCCTAGGTTCGATCAAATTACTTTAAATGTTTGAGGCTTCTACAGTGAATAATTTATGAAATGTATGTCTCATCTCTGAAATTACCATGTGAATCTTTACAGCCAAATGGATTTTAAAAATTCTTACAATTATTCTAGAAATACACATTTCAAATAAAAGACATTTTATATAGGGGTCTGTTGATGTGTTTTTTATGCACATGCGAACACAAAATAAAATACCAAGGTATCTTATCCTCTCTTGAACAAAGTCTCTCATATGCTATGCTTCACGATCAAATGAGACAACTTCAAGGTTACGAAATGTCAGGTCTTGATGCGTGGATAAGTTTATTGGTTTGATATGATAATGCTAGAATCACAAGGGGACTTACATTGTATATGAATGCTCAATCTTATCATGGATCAGGGTAAGTATGCCAATAACCTAGGATTTGGCAATGAAGCTCCAGACTTAATTCTTACTAAAAAATGAGCAAAAGGAATAGGGTTCAGGAAATCTATTCTAAGCCTAGGAACGTAGGAAATGATGAATGGATCTGGTGGAATCAAACTAGGCAAGGTCTCACAATCATGTATTGACACAAGCTTAGTGCAATCGTCTAAGGTATACTTAAAAGATTTTCAAGCTATCACCATCAAATGTTGACACATCCAAGTTGATGCTTGTCAAGGGACGCGTAATAGTTGAAGTTAAGCTTACTTAAAATTCCAATTGACCACACAAGGCACACTTACCAGCAGCAAGAGGCTAGTGGTATGGATTAAGGATTCCACACAAAAAAATTCAACAAATCTTCCACTCAATCTAACATACATGAAAATAAATTCTAATCTAAAATCTAATCTAACTTTCTAATCTAACTTGGAGGAATTGAGAACCATGAATGCAAATACAACACTTGAAGAGCAAAATCACCAACAATTGAACAATGATTATGATTCAAATAGCTGCAACATATACCAACAATTCTACAAAAACTCTCCCTTACAAATGAGAGGCAAGGAGGCATATATAGAGTCTCTTACAAAATGGATGGCCAAGATTGATCCAAGATCAACGGCCGAGGTTACAAGATAAAACCCTAATTAGGGTTTGTACAACCACCATTACATTGGCCAATAAGAAACAAGGGTAGGTAAGATAAATAATATTTGATGTAGTGCCATGTGTCACCTATTCCCTTCTTGAATGAATGTTGACTTGGTACCCTTTGATTGAACGAGTGGTGACTAGGATGCCACCTTAGCTTGCCTTGTACACTTAACCAATTTGCCTTGTACATTCTTCATCTTCACAATGTTTGGAATCCCTTATGATACTTTACATTCCATCCTTATGTTAAGGAATTCCATGAATTGTTCCCTCCTTATGTTTGGAAAATTTCCCAATCTTGGAATTTTGAAATATTTCCTTCCTTGACGCACTTTGATATTGAAATTCCTTGATGTAGTTCTGGATTTCTTGATGTAAAATCCTTTGTGTTCATTTCTTGAACTTACTTTCCTTCATTTGTTCACCATCAAAGTGAAGTCTTCTTCATGATTGATCTAGTCCTCACCTTCGCCTTTTGGAATCTCTATCCAGAAATCCCCATCCAATCTTTGAAGCATTGATCTTCCTTATACTCATTGCATGCATCCTCCTTCACCTCAAACCTTGATCATCATACTTCCTTTCCTCATAACAGTCCTGCAAAACAAACAAGCATTGAATCAAACACCCATGTGATAAACTTGATTTCAACCTTGGTGGGAAATCCATCCGCATATGGACTGATCATTCCTCAAAACCATCCGCATTATCCTTGTCCATTCTTCACTTGGTGGAAATTTGGTGCCTATCTGGACAACTTCCTTCCTTTGTAATTCCGCCCTGCAGTGGAAATCCGACCCTCATCCAGACTCACTGCCCTTGAAAATCTTGTGTTGATTGGATGACCATTCCATGGAGTGGAAATCTGGACACCATCAGGACTTTGTTCCTGACATTTGTCCCAACATGTGATAGGTAATCTTAGAAAATTGTAACGCCAATTCTGGAAAATATGAAGGTCCGAATTAAAGTCTGGAAGATTTTCCTTCAGAAAAATTGATTTTCAGACTTAGGATAAGTCTGATCATAATTGCCAAGTCCGAAGACCCCCCTGTAAACTCAGAAAATCAAGTATTTGGAGTCCAAAACTGAATGTCCAGGTCTGGAAATATCACTTGGAGGTCTGAAAACACTCAGAAAGTGACTGATTTTTTATATCAAAGTTGTAATAAAAGTCTGATTTTCTGAGGACAAAGTCTGAATACCCCCTCCAATGCCTGAAAATTCTCAGAAAATGGTGTATTGAAGTCTGATTTTTTGATTCTTAAGTCTGAATACACCCTCTAAAAGTCTGAAAATGGCTCCAAAGAGTTTGAAGACACTTTGAAAATGATGAATATCAATGGCTGGAAGTGGTCACAGCCATGTCACATGCTTGCATTTGAATTATTTTGACCTTCAAAACTCAGAACTGGTCACATCTGGGCACAACTATGTGGTTGGAAATGAAGTTTCAGTCTGAAGACAGCCTGGTATACTTAGAAAAATGTCAAAAATGGTGCCCGGAAATATACCACAATTTTGAAAATGCTTGGAAAAGGGTGTGGAAAAGTCTGATTTTTAGCTCTTAAAGTCTGAAGACACCCTTCCAAGGTCCAACAATGGCTGCCCAATGTCTGAAGACAACCTTCAACTTCAATAAATCAGTCATTTAAACTTGTCGCAGTCATAGGAAACACCTGTGTTTGATGGATTTCACCTTCCGAAAGTGAAGTTTGTCAAATCTGGGCACAAACAAAGGGCTGGTAAAAAAATATCTAAGTCTGAAGACAAATCTGAAAATGGAGTTTCAGACTTAGATCAGCAATGGAAGCTCCACCAAATGCCCAAAAAATTCATAAGAAATGACGCCCAAGTAAAATTTTCCAAGTTGGCAAGTGGCTGGAAATGAAAATCAGTCTGAAGACAACCTGCAACTATGGAGTTTCAGACTGTAACAACAATGGCAGCCCTTGAAAATGCACTGAAAACTCCACCAAACAACCCTTAACCAAAATCGCCTTAGTGTGGATGAGTTGGGCAATGAAGAATAATTCTTAAAATGTGTTCCCAACGAACAATGGAGGTCAAATCACTCCTAGCAATGGCGCCCAACAAGGTCTGAAAATAACGGCAGCCACCAAGCATGAAGAAAATCACCCCAAACAACGACACAAAGCACTCCCAAATAAAAATCGAAATTTTCCCAGCTATGGTGCCATTCCAAAATTCTAAAAATGTCTTCAATGGCAGCTCAGATCTGCAACAATGGAGGTTGGAACAGCCAAGCTGGAAAAAATGGAGGAAAGAATCTTCAACCCAACACTTCACTTCAGCACTTTGCCAAAATTTGCCAATAAGGGAGAAAAATTACCTTTCATGGAGACACCTGGCAGATTTAATAATAAAATAATGTTGGAAACTCCTCTCATATACTTGCTTTTACCTCTCACCTTCACCACACAAGCAATGTGGGATAAAACACTTGCTTAAATACTTTCTTGGTAAAAACCTAACTTGCTTCTAGAAGGTTCATATATTAAATGATTATTGCAAGTTATTTAATTTTGCTTGTAAAATTTTAAATAATCATTAATCATTATTTAAAAGCAATTAAAAATGGGGATTAGTTATTAAAATATTGCAATTTAAATCCAAATTAAGCCTCCAGGGGAAAATCGACTTGGGTTGGGATTGAAAAATCCCTTTAAAAATCATTAAAATTGTCAAAAATTCCCCATAAGGGAAATCGACCCTAGCTTGGATAAAAATCCATGCATAACTTCATGAAAAATGCACACAAAACTCCCTAGGGGAAAATCGATGGCAGTCTAGATTGAAAATCCACACTCCAAACTTACTTTACATGCAAAAATCACTCCCTAGTGGAAAATCGACCTCTGTCTGGATGAAAATCCGGATTCAAAACTCTTCAAAATGCTCGCAGTGGAAAATCAACTTCTATCTGGATGAAAATCCAGACAAAAATCCGTAGTCACTTGTCACAAAACATCCTGGTGGAAAATCGACCCAAGCATGGAATCATCCTCAACGTTGTCTGCACTATAGTTCGCACTCCTGGTGGAAAATCAATGGCAGTTTGGATAAAATCCTGACACTTAGCCAAATTTTAGCACTTCTAGGGGAAAATCGATCCAGGTACGGATAAACAGTGGTGGAAAATAATAGCCAGTATGGATTTCAGGGGAAACCCATGTGTAGTGTGGATTTTGAGTGGGGGCATGGGGTGGGTAGTCTGGAATGTGAGGGGAAAAACACCTCTAGCATGGAATTTGACCCTCTAACCCTTGGAATATGGATTTCCCTTAGGATTTTATCATTTTAACCACTCAAAATCACTTAGAAACTTTGAATTTAGACTGGACTTAGGCAAATTTTCCAAAAATGTGAGCAAAACTCTAGGAAAATATTGGAATAAAGTGTGAAATCAATTTAAGTAATACCTTAAGAGCGAGAAAACAACTCCAAAAGGTCTTGGAATGCCTTGGCACTTTAAAATTATTGATGCGCGTGTTTAAAACACGTTAACGCTCAAAAGGTCATACAGTTAGGCAAAACTTAGGATCATTAAAATATCAACGTTAGCAACTTGATCCTATAACTTCAAAAAAACCCTAGATGGCACTAGGCAAACACTAGGAAACTCGGCAAAACTTCTACTCTAAAAAGTGAAAAGTGGGGGGTCCCCATTTTCAATGGGGCGATGTGTGAAGACATCACAACATCTAGCGCCACCTCGAATAAATGTTCCTGAACACTTCAAAGATAAAGACCCAATCCACACTTAGAACCTCGGGAAAATTCAACCCAAACCTATCAAGAGACTAGGAAAGTACCTCGAAATGGAAGAAGAATCCCGAACCGGACCAAGGTACCTAGTCTTTGATTACCCATGTGTGTGCAAATGCATTCATTTTGGCTCATGAGGACATTGCAACCCTTAGAATCCATCGTGACTAGCTACGTGATTTATCCTAACTTCATAAGCATCCTGGATAAAGCCTCGTTGCCAGTCAAACGTCTATAGCCTTGACGAGGTTATCGCTGTTATCTCACGAATATTGCTCCACTGCCAGCCAGGCGTCCATAGCCCTAGTGGAGTTACTCGCATGTTCCCATAGCCCAAACATTCTGATATATGTTTTTGTTTCATCTTTCTCTTTTCTTTCTCATTATACTTTCTTTTCACATATCTTCCATACTTGTAGTTTGACACGTAAGCAGTGAAGCTCACTTGGGTTTGACAATTACAGTGGCGCTGAAGCAGGATTTTAGATTTTTCACTGGCCACAACTTCACTTAAGAAACCACAATGACTAAGAGAAAACAATTAAGTGTGTAAAATATAGCAATTGAAAGATGTCGATATCCAGACACAATAAGTGATTTTCTTCCAAGTCAAGTACAAGTCCTAACCAAATGACGAAGCTGGAGAGGAACAACCTCGGATTCAAAAGCACTTCATGAATAGATACCTAAGAAATGGACCGAACATAAGATCCAAAATCTTACTAGCGTGCAAGAAGACAACACAACACCCACCTCACAAATAGAGGTTCCCACTTAGGACACCTAACCTAAGCAAAGCGACTAACTAAAGCAAACTAAACGACTTGAGCCACTAAAGGATCTTGAGTCAGATGACCCAAGGCAAATTAACAACCTGGCTCAACAAAACCTCTAAGCTATGCATGAAAAGAAAACCTACTCTAACTATATACAAAACTCCTAGAATGAACACGACTCAAAGAAATGACATATGTAGAGCATGGCAATTGTGATGGTTCTCAAAGGGGCAAATTCATCCTTGAATATGGAAATGTAAGCTATCACAATGTAGGTCTCATATTCAATCAAAACTCCATTCAAAATGATCAATTGGGGTAACTCATTAGGTCCATGATCTACCCAAATGCAAGTTGTTTTCCCAAAGCCCCCATAATCAAAATCATAAAAACTTTCAAAGCTAGGATTAAGGAAAGAGACAACCTGGGGATTTTCATGCTCAGGTAGGAATTCTCGCTCGGCATTCTCAATTCCTCATTAGAAAAGAGACTAACAGCTACATCAGGAGGTCGCCATTGGTGATGGATCATTCCACTTGCATCTTTGATATGCAAATCTTCGCTCACCGGTTCTCCTTGCGTCCTTAGGACTGGAAGTAGCGCAACCTCAAATTGCTCATCACTCTTCACTTCCATGGCAACAACAGGTTCAATATCTTGCATAAACCACGCATCTTTATGAAACTCCATAAGCATGTCCTCAAAAATGAGATTCTCCTTGATAAGCTGATCTTCAAAAATTTCCTCAATTCGCTTCTGGTATATGATCTCAAGTGATAGCGCCCCATCGAATTGTTCATTATCCTCTGGATCTATCTCAATAATGTTGGAGGTCTCTTCCTTCTTGATGGCTTGACATTCTTCATTCAACTCTTCTTCTTGCAAAACTAAATGCTCATCTATACTATCTCCTTGCAACCCATTCAACAATACCTCTGGAGGTCGAAGTTGGTGATGAATCATGCCATTCGCAGCAACTTGGTTGTCCTGGAACAATATCGGCAATGACTCCTTGTACTTTTTCCTTAAGACCTTTCAGTGCCCCCTCGAATTGTTCTTCATATCCGGGCTCACTTGTGATAACTTGTAGTTCTTCGCTCAATATTTCCGTATGATTTTTCTCTCCCTCACGACTGCTACTTGAAACTTCTTGCATTTCCTTCTCAATAATCTCCTCTTGTAGCGAGAGTGATAAATCATCAAGGAATTCTACATTTTGCAATGGATGCGAATCATTATCCTCCTTGATTGTCAGACGAACATCTTGATCATCACCTGTCACTGTCTCTTCAACTTGGATATTTTCCTCCTCAACAGATTCCTCCTTTGGTGCAAGATATGGAAAGTTATCCACTGCAATGCATGGATCATTAGGTGGACTTGTATCATCGACTTGCAAATGGCTTCCTTCACTATCGGATGATGTAGCGATGCCTTGTGTTTGTGTTCTTCTATACTCTATAGCTGCAAGGTATGCACTCCAAGATCTATCCACAATACACTCTTCTCTTGATGGGATTGGCAATCCGAATTGGCATCTGACTTTGTTGATAGCCTCTTCACATATTAGACAAGTGAATTCTGAGTGAGGTGCATTGTGAATCCAACACCAACGGGGAAGCAACACGCCTTCAAATTGTACATTACCCATCTCAATCTATTCTTGAACTCTCAACTTGAATCTTGAGAAAGAATCATTTCCATGGATATCATCATTAGGCATTATGCACAACTCTGGCTTGAGAGCATCCCAAACGAAGATCTTTCCTTGTAGAACCAATTCTATCCTTGACAAGAATGTCAAGCAATGCATTTCATCATGTTCATTCGTCTCATGGAGTCTAGATTGTCGTGGCCTTACAAACTCGGACATGTTGCGTGAATGCAACTGCGCATTCAATCTCCACCAAAGTTGAAGAATATCAACTTCTTGCTCATTTTGGTGATGCCACTCCATTTTCTGATTTTTATTTTTTGAAATTTTTCACTTTTTTTGGATTTTTTGACATAAGAGAGATCTATAAAATCTCGAATTCAACTTGAAAGCTCATTTTGGTTCCAGCCTCCTTTGCAAATCCACTTGATAATCCAGCAATCACCTCTAATTGTTCATGCATGTATTCACTATCAAGCCCTCCTTCTAGCGCCAATTCTGTTGATGTGTTTATTATGTACATGCGAACATAGAATAAAATACCAAGGTATCTTATCCTCTCTTGAACAAAGTCTGTCATATGATATGCTTCGCAATCAAATGAGACAACTCCAAGGTTACGAAATGTCAGGTCTTGACGTGTGGATAAGTTCAGTGGTTTGATGTGATAATGCTGGAATCACAAGGGGACTTACATTGTACATGAATGCTCAATCTTATCATGGATCAGGATAAGTATGCCAATAACCTAGGATTTGGCAATGAAGCTCCAGACTTAATTCTTACTAAAAAATGAGCAAAAGGAATAGGGTTCAGGAAATCTATTCTAAGCCTAGGAATGTAGGAAATAATGAATGGATCTGGTGGAATCAAACCAGGCAAGGTCTCACAATCAGGTATTGACACAAGCTTAGTGCAATCGTCTAAGGTATACTTAAAGATTTTCAGGCTATCACCATCAAACGTTGACACCATCCAAGTTGATGCTTGTCAAGGGACGCGTAATAGTTGAAGTTAAGCTTACTTAAAATTCCAGTTGATCACACGAGGCACACTTACCAACGGCAAGAGGCTAGTGGTATGGATTAAGGATTCCACACAAATAAATTCAACAAATCTTCCACTCAATCTAACATACATGAAAATAAATTCTAATCTAAAATCTAATCTAACTTGGAGGAATTGAGAACCATGAATGCAAATACAACACTAGAAGAGCAAAATCACCAACAATTGAACAATGATTATGATTCAAATAGCTGCAGCATATACCAACAATTCTACAAAAACTCTCCCTTACAAATGAGAGACAAAGAGGCATATATAGAGTCTCTTACAAAATGGATGGCCAAGATTGATCCAAGATCAACGGTCGAGATTACAAGATAAAACCCTAATTAGGATTTGCACAACCACCATTACATTGGCCAATAAGAAACGAGGGAAGGTAAGATAAATAATATTTGATGTAGTGCCATGTGTCACCTATTTCCTCCTTGAATGAATGTTGACTTGGTACCCTTTGATTGAACGAGTGGTGACTAGGATGCCACCTCAGCTTGCCTTATACACTTAACCAATTTGCCTTGTACATTCTTCATCTTCACAATGTTTGGAATCCCTTATGATACTTTACATTCCATCCTTATGTTAAGGAATTCCATGAATTGTTCCCTCCTTATGTTTGGAAAATTTCCCAATCTTGGAATTTTGAAATATTTCCTTCCTTGACGCACTTTAATATTGAAATTCCTTGATGTAGTTCTAGATTTCTTGATGTAAAATCCTTTGTGTTCATTTCTTGAACTTGCTTTCCTTCATTTGTTCACCATCAAAGTGAAGTCTTCTTCATGATTGATCTAGTCCTCACCTTCGCCTTCTGGAATCTCTATCCAGAAATCCCCATTCAATCTTTGAAGCATTGATCTTCCTTATACTCATTGCGTGCATCCTCCTTCACCTCAAGCCCTGATCATCATACTTCCTTTCCTCGTAACAGTCCTGCAAAACAAACAAGCATTGAATCAAACACCCATGTGATAAACTTGATTTCAACCTTGGTGGGAAATCCATCCGCATATGGACTGATCATTCCTCAAAACCATCCACATTATCCTCATCCATTCTTCACTTGGTGAAATTTGATGCCTATCTGGACAACTTCCTTCCTTTGTAATTCCGCCCTGCAGTGGAAATCTGACCCTCATCCAGACTCATTGTCCTTGAAAATCTTGTGTTGATTGGATCACCATTCCATGGAGTGGAAATCCGGACACCATCAAGACTTTGTTCTTGACATTTGTCCCAACATGTGATAGGTAATCTTAGAAAATTGTAACACCAATTCTGGAAAATATGAAGGTCTAGATTAAATTCTGGAAGATTTTCCTTCAGAAAAACCGATTTTCAGACTTAGGATAAGTCTGATCATAATTGCCAAGTCCGAAGACACCCCTATAAACTCAGAAAATCAAGTATTTGGAGTCCAAAAATGAATGTCCAGGTCTGAAAATATCACTTGGAGGTCTGAAAACACTTAGAAAGTGACTGATTTTTTATATCAAAGTTGTAATAAAAGTCTGATTTTCTAAGGACAAAATCTGAATACGCCCTCCAGTGCTTTAAAATACTTAGAAAATGGTGTATTGAAGTCTGATTTTTTGATTCTTAAGTCTGAATACACCCTCTGAAAGTCTGAAAATGGCTCCAAAAATTCTGAAGACACACTGAAAATGATGAATATCAATGGCTGGAAGTGGTCACAGCCATGTCACATGCTTGCATTTGAATTATTTTGACCTTCAAAACTCAGACATGGTCACATCTGAGCACAAGTATGTGGCTGGAAATGAAGTTTCAGTCTGAAGACAACCTGGTATACTCAGAAAAATGTCAAAAATGGTGCTCAGAAGTATACCACAATTTTGAAAATGCTAACCCATTACCCTGAGGGTAATAGTTAGAGGAAAATTTAAGGGTTATACCGTACTCAAAAGC
This sequence comes from Cryptomeria japonica, assembly GCF_030272615.1. NCBI lineage: Eukaryota > Viridiplantae > Streptophyta > Pinopsida > Cupressales > Cupressaceae > Cryptomeria > Cryptomeria japonica. The sequence goes on from NC_081415.1 coordinate 656,680,380, forward strand.
CCAATTTGAAAATCTTAATGATGTGAAGGCTGAGCCATTGTCGCAAACCAATGCATAAGGACACCCAAATTTTGTAATAATGTTTTCTTCAAGGAATTTAATTACGGCCTCAGTAGTGCATACCTTGAGAGCTTGAGCTTCCGACCATCTGGTACAATAATCGGTAGCAGTGATGATATACCTTTGTTGGGCTGAGGATGCGAGGTTGATGACACCAATAAAATCCATTCCCCATTTTGCAAATGGTCTTGCCTCGATTACTGGATTTAGTGGCATGACAGGATTCTTTTCTCTGAAGGCGGCAACTTGGCAAGTGTGACAAGTCCTGACATGATTAAATGTATCTTTGAAAAGTGTGGGTCAGTAGTATCCTGCCCCCAGGATTTGATGAGTTGTAGCCAGGTTAGCTCCATGTCCTGTCCCAAATTTGGAGTGAAAATGTTCAATTATTTGTTTGGCCTCTTCTTTACCAACACACCTTAGATATATTCCCTCGTGATTCCTGCGATATAGGACGGATCCTTGAAGCATATAATGTTGACACTTTATCCTCAATGCTCTTTTCTGCATGGGTGTCATATGAGTAGGGCATTTGTGGTCGAGTAGGTAAGTCACAATTTCCTTGTACCATTCATCTGGGGTGACATCCTCCAATTTATAAATTTGCTGAATTAACCCGAGCCCATCGACTGCCAGTGTCTGAGCTAAAGCCTGCCCTCGAACAAGTTTTATAGGTTGGATTTCAATATCAAATTCCTGAATAATGGCGACCCACTTGCCTCTTCTCTCTCCTAGTTCATTTTGCATGAGGAGGGTCTTTACAGCTGCATCTGGTATAATTGCATAGATTTTGGCCCTTAAGAGGTAATGTCTAAATTTTTTAATGGCTTTGACCAATGCATATGCCTGTTTTTCAATATTGGGATATCTGAGTTCTGCATCTTTCAAGGGGGTACTCATGAATGCAATTGGATTCTCGTTCCTCTCTTCACTCCTTTGGGTGAGAATAGCTGCACAAGTGTATTCAGAGGCAAATGAATACAGGTAGAAGGGCCTCATATAATCAGGACTGATCAGTACTGGCGCTTCCGCGATTGCCGACTTTATCTCCTCAAATGCTCTCTTGGCCTGCATCGACCATTCTATTTTCGCGTCTTTCTTCAACATCTCATTCAAAGGCCTGACTATTTCGGCAAACCCTGTGATGAATTTTTTGACAAAATTGATTTTGCCGAAGAAAGATTTGAGTTCCTTCTTACTGGCTGGCAGGTTGATGGTTGATATAGCCTTTACTCTTTCAGGATCAATAGAGATTCCTTTCTCTGAAATGACATGTCCCAACAGTTTCCCTTCCGTTACCCCAAATATACATTTCTTAGGATTGAGAGAAACACCGTATCTTTTGCACCTCTGGAAGACTTTTCTTAGATCATCCACATGATCTTCCCTTTTCCTAGAGAAAACTATGATATCGTCCATGTATATGATGATGCATTTCCCAATTAAGTCTCTGAAAGCAATATCCATGGCTCTCTGAAAGGTGGCCCCGACATTGATGAGACCAAAAGGCATCCTTTTGTATGCAAATGTTCTCCACTTGGTAGTGAAAGCGGTCTTCAGTCGATCTTCAGGTTCAACCAATACTTGATTATAACCTGAATATCCATCCAGAAACGACATCATCTGTGACCCGTTGACAATCTGCAATACTTCATCCAGCGATGGTAGTGGATAATTGTCCTTTTCTGAGGCTCGGTTGAGATTTCTGAAATCAACACACAATCTGATTTCTCCACTCTTTTTCTTGACGGGAACCAGGTTGGCAATCCACGTCGAATGTCTTACTGGAAAGATGATTTTGGCTGAGAGCAGCTTCTTAACCTCTTGATATATTAGAGGTTCCAGTAAAGGATTAACTGGCCTTTGTCTCTGTCTAAACGGTTTGCTTCCTGGCTTCAAAGGGATTGTTTGAGTGATGATTGCAGTATCATAAGTCTTGAGATCTTCATAGCTCCAGGCGATGACATCTGGGAAATCTCTTACATTTTTCAAGATACCATTTCTTTCTTGTGCAGTGCAGGCCTTTCCAATGAACACATTCTTAACTTGTCTATCATCACCAACATTGATTGTGTCGCAACATTTCCTTCCATGCTGTGGCTTTTCATTGCCCTCAATTTGTCAGGATCAAAGATTCTTTCTAATTCCACCATTCCTTTTGGAATAGTGTTTGTTTTCAAATTCAAAACTCCTTCTGCATCCAATTCTGCTCCCTCAATTTCTTCTTCATCAATGATTTGGGCTAAGAAGACGTCCATGTTGGTCAAGAAATCTAATATATGCTTGTCATCTTCAAATACTTGAAAATTGGTGATGTTATCTGGGACTGAAGGTACTGAGGTCAGCTCTACTGTGAACTTCTTCAATCCTTCCATGGCTAATGGTATCAAAGAGCCGGCGGCTTGTGCAAGAGAATTAGCCACTTGATTCTGATGTCTGTATATGGATTTGATATTGAAGGCCTCAAAACTTTCGATGAGGTCCCAAACTCGATTCCGGTATCTAGTCAGCCTTTTGTCATGGCACACATACTGCCTTCTTACTTGTCTTATCACTATTTCTGAATCTCCATATACTTGCAGTATTTTAGCTTTCTTTCTGATAGCTAGCAATAACCCATGAATCAAGGATTCATATTCAGCCACATTATTGGTGCAAGGGAATTGTAGCCTATGGGTGGCGAGGTAAGTTTCTCCTGCCGGACTAATTAATTCGAAGCCAGCTCCAGATCCGTGCTTGGATTTAGATCCATCGAACCTTAATGTCCATATTGGATTTCCTTGGTCTTCTGTTTCTTGGACCTCTTGGTTTTCGACTGATGTGTTGGATAGAGTTTCCTCTTCTGAAGAACTTTCAATTTCTGGGTCTTCAATTTCTTCTACAATCAATGTCTGTGGGACCCTCTTGTATACTTGTTCTAATGCAGTTTGGCACAAAGCATAGGATAATTTTGAATGGACAGCATTATGTATCCTACACTAGTTGGGGAGGAGCAGATCTCGGACGAACGCCAGGTTGCCAAGTTGCATACTTTGTTGCACATTCTTGTGGACAAATTTTCCAAAATTTTCAAACATTCCATCATCATCCTGGTCGGATCCTTGGTCACTTTCCACGACAATTTCTGTAGACTCCATCACTTCTTGTTGACTTCTTCTACTTTAGGTTTGTATGTCCCTAAATCAGTTTCTAAGAATAGGACTTCATTATCTTCTCCATACTCGGTTATCATAAGTCTCAATCTTGGAGTACTGTCGATTTTGATTTGGTTTGGAGCTCCTCTCCAAGGTAGCCACATATGTGCAAAGTCCGTTGACACATATCCATTCAACTTTCGTGACCAATCTCTACTCAGAAGCATCCCATATGTGTCAGGTATATCCACAACTGATATGTCTATGAAATTTTGAACCCTCGGGTCTGCAGCTAGTTGCATGTGGATATTGTTCAACTCTCCCATGACTGGAACTTGTGTCTTGTCTAGTTGAGTGACTTTCCTTCTGGTGGGAGCAGGAGTTATACCTAGCTTTTGACAGACGGCCAAGGGCATCACATTACTAGAAGCTCCTGAATCATATAGACAGTTGTGCAATAATTTCCCAAAAATTCTGACTGACAGCAGGAACGGGGCTGGCTCATCTTTTCCTTGGCAAAGGATTGAGGAATCCTCATCATGTTCTTGATTCTTTACTTCATTGACCTTTGGATTGTTACTCCTTTCTGATGTTTCCTCTTTTGAATTATCCGTCTTCTTTAGAGGCTTTCCTTTCTTGATCGCATCTTTCTTAGCCGCAACCCCTTTTTCTGGAAGAATCTAACTTGTAGTGAGACTTTCTTTGACGGTGGGTTGAGTTTTCTTAACCTCGCCTCTTTTGAGTAACACCTTTCCTTCTAACATATCTTCCTTTTTGGCTAGGAAGGCTACGGTCTAGACCATACATTCGTCTTGTTCAGATTGTTGCTTGCTATCAGGTTCATCTTGAATTACATTGATGGTGGCTTGAACATTGTTGGCCGCTTCTTTGGACGTATTCTGAACACTTGGCCTTACTGTGTTTGGATCATTCAGACTATTAATCACAGCATCTTTAATCTTTGATACCTTCAATAGCTCATAAAGCGGCAAGCTAATTTTAACCTTCTTGAGTTCTTCCAACACCAACATAGCCAGCCTTTTCATTTCATCCCTTGCGGGAGGAGGAACATTCTTTTGCCTATATTCTCGCGCATCTTGTGGATACTCCGGATTATTACTAGCCTGTGGATCTGGAGGAGTAGAGAAATTGTTTGGAGGGATCGATGTTGTCAGAGGTTCTTGATTTCTCTCATTTCTTTGGTATACTCTCGGACCTACACCTCCTGAGGATTGGTGGAATACTTCTTTTATCCCTTCAACTAGGACGCTATTATTCAAAGGCGCGAAATAATACTCTGAGTCTTCAACAGGTTCATTTGCTGATGCAGGTGGAAACTGGGAACCAGGAGGTACCATTGGTCCATTAGCCGACTCTGGTGGAAATCTCCCATTTTGAGCTTGGTTATTTCCCCCTTTTGGTAAATGCTTGTAGCTTTCCACAACCATGGCTTGATCATACCGGGTAGTTGGGACCATTTCATATCCTGTTGTAGGAGGATTTTCAGGTGGATCATTGCTACGCATCTCCTGCTGGAATATGTCGGCTGCAATTTTGAATTTAGGACACTGCAACTCAGAATGTTGGTTTGTATTGTGGAGTCTACACCAGCTGGACAAGGCCGCCTCTGCTAGAAACACTTTACTGGTAGGATGATTTTCTTGATTCTATGAACTTGATGGGTTGTCTAATGGCGTCACCACGTTTCCATTATTAGGAGCTATATTCCGTGTTCTCCTTTGAAAGCCTTGATTGTTGTTTCCTTGATAGTTGTTTTTGAAACCTTGATTATTATTTCCTTGGAAATTTTGATTGTTTGCTTGTTGGCCTTGGTTGATCCTTTGCATGCTTTGAAGTTGATTATTTTGATTCCTCAAATGAGTTACCTCAGTTGACAGTTTCTTGACTTGTTTAATCAACTCTTTCATTTCGTCCTTTTCTTCCTATGTTCTTGAAGAGTTTGTTGCATTTTGCAGGTACACAGATTGTGCTGGTGGGGCTTGTGAAAGTGCAATTCCAAGATGAAGAACCAACTGGTTTGACGGCTGCATATTAGGATATGTTGCTTGCGGAATAGGATTCACGACTGGGGTCTAATTGGCCAAGGCTAAACTAACTGCTTGAATTTGGTTCGATGCTGCAGTAGGTCCCATATGAAGTAGCGGCCCAGTAATATTCTGCCCCATGTGCTTACTGACTTCAATAGCTTTTGCATATGCTGCGTTTAGATCATTCGGGATCGGATGAGTTCTTACGAACATGGCAGTGAGATGATCTAAGGCTCCATAATAAATCTCTCTTGGGTCAGCAATGAGATATGGATGTCGTAACATCGTGTAAGCCCTGTGGAACCTGTTATTGAAAGAAGTGATCGGCTCATGTTCTCTCCTTCGAATCTCAACAAACTGCCTATACAGCTCAGCTGGTGTGGTTGGGATAGCGAACTTTGCAATAAATGTATCCTTCATTGCATCCCAAGTCCTGATTGACCCTGTTGGTAAGTGAATGAACCAGAAGTATGCTTCTTCTCCTAATGAGTAGGGAAAGAGCCTACATGCTACATCTCCATATTCAACTCGCCTATTACGAAGAAGATCTTCGAACATCTTGATATGATCCTTTGCTGTACGATTGAAATCATTGACATTGAATTTGGGATAGAAATTCTCCGGATTCTTTGGCATGTCATGATAGATTGCAAATTCTAATGGTGATGGATTATTGATCATCCATGTAGCGCTATTGAGCACATGAGCAAGAGGAGGAGGAGGAGGAGCATTGTGAGCCATCGTGCTTCCCGAAGGTTGGAAACTTGATTGAGAGCTTGATGATCTGACTTGGCTTGCTGGTTGAGAAATTGCCTGGATACTTGTGTGAATTGTTGCTTGTACTTGTTCTTGAAGAGATGGAGCTTGTAATGACTCGGAAGTGCCTTCTAATCTTGATTCAGATTCCCTTGGAGTATCTTCTCTTTTGACCCGCTTCGACCTTGAAGTGAACTAAAGTTCAATCAGATTTTTGGTGCCTGGTGTAGACCTCAATATTCTTTGGTGTTTTTCAGGCGAGAAAGAACCAATACGATCCAGCATGAAGATCTGTTTTGTGGAGATTATTGCAAGTTCCTTTGATTGCGAAGTTCTCTGGCGGCGGCTCTTTGGCGTTCTTCAACTCTGTCTGTTTCTGTTCCAAAATGATTCTAACTCTGTTATACTCAGCTTCACTTCTCCTTAAGTTCCACACTAAGTCGTTCAATCCTGAAACAATGTCTTCTTGAATGTTGCCTATTTCCAAATTAGGTAGGTTGCACTACCTCATTCAATCCTTCATGTGGCAACACCATCGTGATACATGATTATGTTGAAAAATATATATATTTTTTTTAATTTTCCGGATAGTTCTGTTCCTTTTGATAATCAAACTTTCGTGTAAGAAGGCCCTCCTTCTAGCGCCAATTCTGTTGATGTGTTTTTCGTACACGACCAAACATAGAATAAAATACCCAGAGGTATCTTATCCTCTCTTGAATAAAGTCTCCGAATGCTGAAGATGTCGCAAAAAGGATCAGTCGAGATGACTTCAAGGCTCTTTGTTGTAGGATCTCTACGTGTGGTTAAGCACCAGTGGTCGTTGTATATGCTGTTTCTTCAAGGGGCCTTATGTACTTTCAAAGAAAGCTTGTCCACGTTACTTTCTTTCCAAAAGCAGGAACAGGATTTTCCTAACACTAACAGATTTTCAAAAAATGCCAAAAGATAAGGTTTTCAAAGAAGGAATACTTGAACTGATCCTAAGAATGACTCAATGAAGACTAGACTTGATAAGATTCTACCAATTTCAGTTTTGCCAAGAAATTACAACTTTATTGAAATTGATGCGATCTTCTAAGGGGATTCAATAGTTTTTCAAATCATCAAGGATATAGATACTATCATAGAGATACATATCAATACTTCCAAGAATGATTGGATTCTTAATCAATCTCAAGGTTTCCAGTTGACCACACAAGGCGTCCTTACAATCAATAAGAAGCTAGTGGTTTGGAATATGAATCTTATCAAAGATCAAGCACAACACTTCGTCTTTCAAACTTAAAATCTAAATGCTATTTTGACTAAGAGTGATTCAAGAAGATAAACAATCATGAAGATAACCACAAGTATTACAATAAAACACCATAACTTCAATATTTTATTGATCTCATAGCCAAATGGACAACAATTGTTCAAAATTCTTTCTTCACTACTCAATCTTGCTACAACAATAACTTTCTAACTTTCTTCTCTTTAAGCTCTCTCTCTTCTCTAACTTTTCTCTCCAAACCTTTGAAATGAAATGATTGAAAGTATATATAGCATCCTCAAATACAATGAATGGCCCGGATCAAAAGAAGATCAATGGCTAAGATTTTGACACCTAAACCCTAATTAGGGTTTGTTACAAAAAGTCCCCATTTAGATAAACATCACTAATCCATAGCCAATAAAGAATTGGCACAAAAATCGAGGAGACATAGACCAATAGGAATTAAGCTGCCACATCATCCTATAACAACTTTTCATCTAGAATTTTGTTCCCTTTCCTATGCTCTTTCTTAGCATATTCAATGAATCTAGACACAATTCCCTCAATCTCAGCAATGGGAATCTTAGGAAGATTCTTCATTCATTCTTTCAAGTGAAGAACTTGATCAAAAGCAGTGAGAAGAGTTGTCTCCCATCCAAGTTCAAGTTCTTTGGTCTTCTCAATCAGGAACATAGTAGTGTACATCTAATCTCGTTGCTTATCTGTGATGATGTTCTCCTCTTTGCAAAAGATGACCTTGATTCTATCCTCCAACTCTTGGATGTCCACATCTGTCTCGATCTTGATCCGCCTGTCAAGAATGGTACACAACACCTCAAACACCTTATCTTGAATTGGATGAATGATACCTTCAACTCGACTGCATCTGGTGTTGATGTCTTCAAAAAGGACCTCTTTCATCTGGAGCAGCGCTGACCACTGTAGGAGGTTATGGGTTCCTCCATCCATTATCTTTTCTTGTGCCAGAATCCGTCTTGGTGTTTGTCTGATCACTTGTAAGACAGGGATGATAACATCTCTAGTGTGAGCGAATGCAGCTACAGTTATCATTAGATTATGGATAATCTCAAGGACCTGGATAGCTCGATGAACTGTCTTCATCATTCTTGTTGTAAATTCAATGGCTACCGTGTGGGATTTATCAATCCAAGAACTTATAAGTTGAACCAAGCTCTTCACCCTTTCTGCCTCACCTACTGATTCAAGAGGGAGTGCTTGTAAAGGAGATACTGCTGGATCCTGACGTCTCAAGGGCTGATTAAGGTGACTAAAATAGTTCCTCCAAGCACTGACCTCCCTTTCAAGCTTTTTATTCTTTTCCATTTCTTCGTTAAGTTTGTCTTTAAGTGCTTCAAATGAATCAGTTGCTTCTTCCATCACTTGCTCAGAGGTAAGTGGACCAAGCTCAAATGTTTCTAAGTCATACTCATCTGCAAGAATCTCATCCTCATATTTGTCCACCACTGGTGTAGCTACCTGCACTTTCCTGGAACCTGTCTCATCTCTAATTACTTTAGATATCTTTGTGTCCTTCTTCTTCTCCATTAGCTCATGAGAATTTCCTATAAGGCTTTCCAAGTCAAACACATCTTCTTCCTCTTCAACCACAACTACCCTTGTTAGTCTCTCTTTCAGCCAATCAGGAATGGCAGATCTTGTTTCCCTCACTTGTATTTCTTTAGGTAGTGGCCTATCTTCCTAGAAAGGAGATGTTGCTTCATCATCATTCTTTTCTTCGTGTTGCTCATTAGCATCAACTTGGGGAGATTGACTTGATGAATGCTGAGGTGTCTGTCCTTTCTCTTGTTTATCATTCTGTACCATGGATTCCATAGACTCATCAACTTCATATATTATCTGCCTCTAATCTTCCCCTTGACTCGCCTCCTTTTCATGCCTAGAAGATGTGCTTGGTGGGTGATTAGGGTTTGTTTTCTGCTTCTTCTTGGAAGGTTCTTTCTTTTCAGGTCCTTCTTTCCTCTTTGAGCCTTTGGAATGAGAAGTATTCTCACTCACACTTGCTTCTCCTTCTTCTGGTCTTGCTTCCAAAGTAAATGTCATTGATACATTTTGCTCCTTCAACTTTTGATGCTGTACATCCACCCATCTGCAAGTGCAGGATAAAACGGGAGCCATCAAAGCCCTCAAGTCTAAAACCTCGGGCTCATTCCAATCTATCTTCACTTCTTTGTCCTCTTTCTCATAGGACGACTGGAGGTATCTACCATTATCCTGAGCTTGATCGGCTACTCTATAAACTTTGCATTTCCTGATGAGATCTAAGGGTAGCCTGGAATGCATCTTTCTTTTAACCTCTAAATCACCTGGGAGATTCATCCAAAAGTCCTCCACCTGAAACTCATGCTTTTACTTTCTACCGACTGTCTCCTCCATATAACCATGAGGGTCAAAATTCTCTCACGAGGCAAAGGATGTGAATGAGTATAAAGATAATTCCTTCTCTGCATCTTCCACGGCTTGAGTATTAGGACACACCTCAACTGAGTTCCCTAGTATGATGGGCACGGGAATCCCATTTCCATGCTTGTGTCTGGATGCCTTCGCATAAGCTGCCAACTGTCTAGTCACCTCAAGTAGTACTATCCTGTTTGTTGGATATCTTGGCAACATGTAAGGTGGTGAAGGACACCCGTGAACTCTGATGTATGTGAACTTTTGAAACTGGATGAACCATGCGCCATACTTCTTCACAAGCTCTTGTGCATCTAGAGACAGTCGATTGTGAATTCCTCCTTGCAATATCCTGGTAATGTTCATCGTGAAGGTGTCATTGACTAACTTGTAGTCACTTCTAGGCGGATGATGCAGATGAACATAAGAATCACAAACTCTTATCTCTTCGGGTCCTCTTCCAATCACTCCTCTGTGAGATAGCCCTGCATATTCGAAACTCTTAATCAAGGCATATATAACATATGAGCTCATGTGGAATGATTTGGTGGGCCTTAGCCTTCTCAACTGTACGTCCAGACAATTGCTAATGATTTTGGCCCAATGAAGCATTCCTTTTCCTTGAACTATCACTTCTATGAAGAAGAACATCCACTTTTCGAATTGAGAAGCACCTATAACTCGATTGAGCAAAGTTATCAAGTCTCTGTATTCCTCCTGGAAGTCAATCCTATGTGGTGTATTGGGAATCTTGTTCAGGTGAGGCCGACTTTTGAGCAACCAATTCTTATTGATGAAATTCAAACAAGACTCAAGATCATCTTCATAGATTGACCTTGCTCCTTCTAAGCTTTTGTAAATCATGTCTTTATGGTCCGGAAGATGAAGAGCTTTGCTTATAGCTTCCTCTGAAAGGTAGGCTAAGATGTTCTCGTCTTTGGTTACGATCATCCTTGATTGTGAGTCATAGTGGCGGGCACACTCAATCATCAACTCATGACACTTGACTGCGGGAGGGAAACCTGCCGCCATGATGATGCCACTCTCGATTATCCTCTTTGCAACAGGTGATGGCTTACCAATATAGGGACCTCTCGAAACTTCTTCACATTGAAGTTTCCTAAGTTGGTGTCTCCGACATTATTCCACTTGGACACGATCCTGGTCTCCAATTCATCGCCCCTCTGATCTTCTTTGATGAGAGCTTGCCGACTAGTAGATCCTCCGGCTTTGGGGGTCGTCATTTGATGCCTACACAAAAATTTAAAATTAGTCTTAAAGTATCATACCTTAAAGCATAGAACTTAAGACCTTTCAAGGGAATAGTTCAAAACATTAATTTGAAAATGACATGATAACTCAAGAATTATGAATTTTCAAATTATGAATGAAAATCAGATTGCACAAGACTTAGATTTTCAAAGGATTGCTATGAAATCAAAATAAGTCTTGAATAGAAACTTCAAAAGGATTCTTCATACCTTCTCCTTGAATGCTTAACTATGAACCTTGGTAAATGGAAGAAAGAAGATCAGATTTTGCTGGACAAAAAATTGAATTTCTGGCCTTCTTTTGGATGAACTACACCTCAATTAGCCTTCAAAAGAACTTCGCTTCCACTAGCCTCCAAAGGTTTAGCAAATTCTGGAATTTAGCTTCCAATTTAGTAAGAAATTCGCCTCCAATCTGCTAGATTTTGCTCCTCTAATGTGCTCCTCAAATTCGCATAAGAAGGAATGAATGGATGATTCGAATTTTGAAACAATACTCCTTCCTTATATAGGGCGCTCACCCTAATTCTTGTTGAGGCCGACTTGACAAAAAGGAAATAAAATGAAATAAAACCCCCTTTTTGAAGGATGGCGGACTTGGCAAATAAAGGCAAAATAACAAATATTGAGCGCTCAACTTAATTTTTTCATTTTTGAATTAATTTCAAAGCTTTAAGGGTGGATTTTTACATTTATTTTAAGGCTTGAAAATTAATCAATTCAATTACAAAGGCCTCAAATTATGCGAACTTAATTTAACCTCTCCAAATGTCTTAATTTTAGCAAATTTGGTGAAAATTTGGGAATATGGAGGTTTGATTGAGGCTTAATTGAGCTTCCTTTCTCCTTAGGCTTTGAAATATTCAATAGTGATGAAGGTCTAGGTTCACTTCAAGACCTGTTTGAACCCATCCAGGCTTGTTCACTTGATCGAATTGAAGTTTTCTCAACCTACATTTTTGCAAATTTCCATGACTTTGTCTTCACAATTTGGCAATTTGCCTTGGACTTAATCAATCAAGGTTGAATGATAGGTTTTTTGATGATTTCGCCCTGGACCCTCTGGAAGGGTCAAGAGCGATTTTTCAATTTAAGACTTGAATACCTCATTCCCTTCACTCCAAAATCTCCCGGAAGGCAAGCTTATGTTTGTTTTGGCCTAATCAAGGTCTTGCATTTCAATTTTTTTATCATTTCTCATGAGTAATTAGGTGAAAATGTAAATTTCGCCCTGGACCCTTTGGAAGGGTCAGGAGCGATTTTTGCTTGTTAGGTCAAAATTCACCTTAATTTGATCGTTGACCTCCTCCAAGGCAATCTCCAGGGTTCATTTCTCTCCATCACTGGGTTAGCTCATCAAAATTTTGAAGGAAATGCCACCTTTTGGGAATTTCGCTCTGGACCCTTTGGAAGGGTCAGGAGCGAAATTCTCTCCTGAGCTCAAAATTCTCATTTTTGTAAGTCCAAAACCTCACCAAGGCATTCCAAATGGCATCTTTTACTGTAGTTCAGGCTTAGTTTCACTTGAATTTTGGAGGAAAAGGTGTCTTTAGTGTTTTTCGCCCTGGGCCCTCTGGAAGGGTCAGGAGTGATTTTTCTTGCTTAGGCTTACTCCTCCATCATTTTAACTCCAATCAACCTCACTCCAATCAACCTCACAAGGTTAGGCAATGATCCTCTTCATTCACTTCACACATGCTTGGTTCGTTATTGCAAGGCAAAATAGGTGTTTGAGGGATTTTTGCCCTGGACCCTCTGGAAGGGTCAGGAGCGATTTTCCTTCTCTGACCTAGAATCATCAAATTTTGAAACAAACACCTACTCACAAGTGGTCTCAAAGGCCTTTTATAGCTTGGTTTAGCCTTGTCTTAGCACAAACTTGAAAGGAATGTACTGGTTTTGAATTTTTTGCTCTGGACCCTTTGGAAGGGTCAGGAGCGATTTTTAGGTTTCAGGGCAATTCCTTCATCCTTTCATCTTCAAATCATTTCCAAGTGATAGAACATCAGGTCTTACTCCTCTTTGAGTCTTGAAAACCAAAATCCAATCATGAACTGCAAGGAAAATAGGAGGATTTGGAAATTTCACCCTGGACCCTCTGGAAGGGTCAGGAGCGAATTTCCCTCTTGGCTTCAAAATTTGCATTCTTAGCATTCCAATTCCATTTCAAGGCAATTCAAATGTCTTCTCACACCCATGTCTAAGCTTGGTCTAGTCCAATCTTTGGAAGAAAAGATAGGTTTTAGGATTTTCGCCTTGGACCCTCTGGAAGGGTCAGGAGCGAAAATCATGTTCTAGGCTTGATTGCTTCTTCTTGACAATTTCGATTAGCTTCAAAATGCAAAACACTCTTCCTCACGCCCATTCAAGCCATAAAAACTAAAAAGTTGCTTTGACCTTGCAAGGAAATAGGTGCTTTTAGGAATTTCGCTCTGGACCCTTTGGAAGGGTTAGGAGCGAAATTCACCATTTGGCTCAATTCCTTGACTTTTTGATAATTTCTTGCAACCTCAATTCACTCCCAGGGGTAATTCTTTCCATGCTTGACCTTATCCCATACTTGGCTTAGCAAAATTTGATAGCAAAAGGTGATTTTGAGGAAATTCGCTCTGGACCCTCTGGAAGGGTCAGGAGCGATTTTTGCAATCTTGACCAAAAATCTTCATTTTTTCACCTTAAAACTTCTTTGCTTAGTGGGATTTCATCTTTTATTGCCCTAGGAACAAGGTTTTCATGTCCAAGAAAGGTTAAAAATGGGTTTACAAGGAATTTCGCTCTAGACCCTTTGGAAGGGTTAGGAGTGAAATTACCTTTCTTGGCTAAAATCTCCATCCCTCAATGCTATCAAACACTTCTCAAAGCAAGATCATGTCCATTCCTCTTTTCAACATGCTTTGGGCATCACAATTTGGTCAAGTAGGGAAGGAAATGAGGTCTAGGAGGATTTTCGCTCTGGACCCTTTGAAAGGGTCAGGAGTGAAAATCATGATTTGGGCTTGATTCTTCCTTTTTCCAACTCAAAATCACCTCAAGAGGTAACTAAACAACATCCTTCACCCAATGGATAAGGTCTTAAGCCAAAACAAGGTTAAAAGAATAGGCTTGCAAGGAATTTCACTTTGGACCCTTTGGAAGGGTCAGGAGCGAAATTCACCATTTTGGCTAAAATCCTTCATTTTCAATGCTATCAAACATGCCCAAGGGTTCCAACATGCTCATTCTTGTTTTCATCATGCCTTTAACACTTCAATTCAACCAAACCAAGCAAGAAATGCCTCCTATAGAGATTTTCGCCCTGGACCCTCTGGAAGGGTCAGGAGTGAAAATTAGGTTTTAGGCTCAATTCAATCATCATTTCAAGTTGATTTCACCTCTCAAGAAAAAGGCACTACTCTTCTTTCATCTATGCCAAGCTTGACTAGATTTTTGCAAGAAAAATAGAAGGATTTGAAAATTTTCGCCCTAGACCCTCTGGAAGGGTCAGGAGCGAAATTACCCTTCTTGGCCAAAATTCATCATTTCTCAACACTTCCAAATCTTCAAAGGTATCAAATATCATCCAATCTTCATTCCAAGAGACCCTGCACATCAGAACTTAGCCAAAGTTAGGAAGGAATAAGTTTTGAGAAGATTTTCGCTTTGGACCCTCTAGAAGGGTTGGGAGCGAAATCTCCATTCCAGGCCAAATTGCTCATTTTTCATGTTTCAAACTACTTCACAAGGCAAAGTTAGGTCCTTTTCCAAGCTAGGAACAAGTTTGCAATTCCATCTAAGGCAAGAAAGAGTTTTTAGGATGAAATTCGCGCTGGACCCTCTGGAAGGGTCAGGAGCGAAAATCCTCTTTCAGGCATCATCTTGCTCTTCAAAAATCCATTAATTCCATCTCCGGGCAAAACATATCAATTCTCCTCCAAACATGCCTTAGAAAGTATCACTTATTCAAAAATGAGGAGAAAAAGAGCTTTTACAATGATTTTCGCCTTGGACCCTCTGGAAGGGTCAAGGGCGAAATTTCCCTTTCAGGCCAAGTCATACCTTAATTTGCTTCATCCTCCATCAAACTTGATCGAACCTACTCCTTTTCTTCACTAACTCTGCTCAACTGACTCAGACAGGGAAACCAACAGGACTCTGACAAGAAAACCCTCAATCTAGACCTATCCTGACTTGAGACCCATTCTCCCGCTCCTTGATCTAACCAATTTGACTCTCCTGAAAGGCATGCTTCATTCTGGCAATCCTGAGGCTTCAGGCAGACGACTAACAACCTTCTAAACCAGACTAGACTTAGCTTGAAAGAAACCCTAAAATGAGCTTCCAAGGTTTAACCCTAATCTAGCCAGCCCAGGCAGACCACTCACTCACTCAAAACCCTAAAAGCAGAGAGAAAAACGAGCAAAGAGAAAGCAAAACCTAAGGCAAAAAGAGGGGGTCCCCATTCTAATGGGGCGATGTGTGAAATGGTCACAACAGTATGGATAAACAGTGGTGGAAAATAATAGCCAGTATGGATTTCAGGGGAAACCCATGTGTAGTGTGGATTTTGAGTGGGGGAATGGGGTGGGTAGTCTGGAATGTGAGGGAAAAAGCACCTCTAGCATGGAATTTGACCCTCTAACCCTTGGAATATGGATTTCCCTTAGGATTTAATCATTTTAACCACTCAAAATCACTTAGAAACTTTGAATTTAGACTGGACTCAGGCAAATTTTCCAAAAATATGAGCAAAACGCTAGGAAAATATTGGAATAAAGTACGAAATCAATTTAAATAATACCTTAGGAGTGAGAAAACAACTCCAAAAGGTCTTGGAATACTTTGGCACTTTAAAATCACTGATGCGCGTGTTTAAAAACACGTTAACGTTCAAAAGGTCAAACACTTAGGCAAAACTTAGGATCATTAAAATATCAACGTTAGCAACTTGATCCTATAACTTCAAAAATACCCTAGATGGCACTAGGCAAACACTAGGAAACTAGGCAAAACTTTTACTCTAAAAAGCGAAAAGTGAGGGGTCCCCATTTTCAAGGGGTCCCCATTTTCAATGGGGCGATGTGTAAAGACGTCACAACAGGGTCTTACAACATTGCAGAAATCCCAGTAATGCTCTAGCACCTAGGATCCTTGCAAAATTATGTGAATAGAGATCACAAAACACGTGTGAATTTACATGACTGCCCTTTTGAAGATTATATTTTTTGGGTTACTTTGTGAAATCTTCCTTACAGAAGGCATGCAACCTACCACATTTTTTATTCCAAAGCATATTAGTATATAGCTTATAACTTTTAAGCGAATGGGTTTATAACTATTCTAGAAATACAAATACTTAATGCAATTTTATTTGACTGAATGCATGTAAGTCATAATTTGTTGTTTTCATGGTTCTGTGCTGCAGATACTCAAAAAAGCCATCTTGCTATACAACAGCTTACATTTCTGTGCGAAAATTACTAGTTGATGTGTTCTTTGGTTCACCACATGAGGGTGTATACAGCCCTTCTGTACAAAATACTCTCTATTTTATGGCAAAAGCTGTCTTGCACAGGTTTGATTTGCCAAAGGTTTTGATAGAGGCCCAGTGCTTCCTTTCACATATAATTTTTCTGGAGTTATTTTTCACCACATTAGTTCTTAATAATAGTTGTTTTTGGCAGATTTCCAGAGATTGAGTCAATTCGTTTGAGCATGCCCAACCTCCATTTCCTACCTGTCAACCTGCCAAATATCGTAAAGGTAAAGACTAACATAATAGTTTTGGCAAATGGGTCTTGGGATTTGTTGCTTTCCTTAGCTTCCTTGCAATAAGATGTACAGCAGCTAATATTTTTACTTGCCTTCATCCATTTTGTTTAAAGCACAAGCACTTTTACTGCTACCTTTAAAGTTTAAAATGAATTGATAAACTTGCCTTTGACCTTGGAGATTGAACATGATCTATTTGTACTTAATTTTTTTTCACAGTTCGATCATGATGTCTATTTGCCTACTGATGAACCTCATGGGACAATTGAGGCCAGCTTGACACGAAAAAACTTATCTACATTCTCAAAGCTGTAGCTGGAATTGGAATTTCAGTACTAATTAGATGTACCAGAGAAACATTCAGATATTGTTTTCCCTCTTGGTTGGTTCTATCATTTCTAGAAATAGTACATCCATCAAGAAATAAATAGACAGTGAAATATTTGTGTACTTCTTACTGTTGCCTTTCAAGAGATTGAACATAATATTGATTTGCCTGCTAACGAATCTCATGGGAGAACTGAGGCTTCTGAATACAAACAGAGACCAGTTTTTCAATGGTGTAGTATACTCAGAGTTGCAGCAATGTTGTATGTATCTAGATATATTTTCACATACTGCTTTTGGTTTTGGATTGTTGTCAAATGCAATTTCTTAAATGAAATAATACGAGCCCACTTTTACACAAAAGATTACAGTTTCTCCAATTCTTTGCTTTCTTCATTTAAAAATAAAATAGAATTTTAATTTAGGATATGACTATATAAACGTCCAGTGTGATCCTTAAATTATGATGATTGTGTCGATTTAATATGTTCTAACAATGATAAGCTTAATATCTCCTGTCATTTTTTGCATCAGGTACTAAGTTACTGTAAAAAACAATTTTGTTAACATGTTAATTCTGTGTTCTTCATTGAATATGTAATCAATGAAAAAGGAAACTGTTGTAATTTTTTAATGAATTATTTTCCCATGAAAAACGTTGAAAGAATAAAAGTGATTATTTTTTATAATCCAGTATTTTGTTTGAGTTGTTTTTAATATCGTCCTTTCAATTTTTTTGAAATACTTTCCTACGTTGTTTGGTCCCTACTTTTGGGACACGGCTAATCTGGCTCCAAAGCGGCTCACTAACCTTCGTGTTATACACTTTTCCGAAAAATGAAAAACTCAGCTAGTTCTGCCGAGCACGACCAAGATCTGTAATTTTTGTCTAACCTTCATGTTATGCGGAAATCATGACTTTTTGGAGCCAGTTTAGCCACAGCCCTACTTTTGGCATTTTATACTACAATTTATTCAACAAATTCATTTTTTTAATGCTGGAAACACGAGCAACTTTATAACAAATTTTGTTTAAAAAAGAAGAGAACTATTGAAATGGCATTAAGCATTTTACTCTATTGATTGAGAAAGAAGCTTATTATTCAATTTTCCAAGATTCTGCGTACTTGATAGTCTTAAATCAAACAGAAACAGCATATCTTGCGCTGATAATAAAATGTTGCTTTTCACGTGATTCTGATTAGAGTTCAAGTGATGAGGCTTGTTGGATACAATACATTACAATAGCTTTGGCAGTGAGCCAATCTTCTGATCATCCATCTCTGAGAGTAAATTGCTAAGGTAGATTCTGCTTCTACCAAGAGTGATTCATTCGATCTTTTCAGAGTGCAATCCATAATGCACCATAAAGTTAAACTGTTAAGATATTTTACTTAATTTAAGAAATGTTAGCTGTATAAAAAAGTTAACTTGGACTTTGGGGGATTGTGCACTGCAAATTCTAAGTTATAGAAAACGCCCCTTCTAAAAGGATGAGCTGAGTAAAGATACTAATTTACTGGAGTTGTAATTATGTTAAACAATCTACAAACTGAAACACATTTTAGGCTTCTCACAAATCAAGGATGTCAAACTCATTGGTTTCTGTTACATCTATTCTTCCTGTTCCATAACAGAAACTTTGTATTTATTGTCGCTATTTTTACATTTGTGCAAACCCTATGTTGCCCCAACCTCGTGCTAACATTTTTTTTTTACAACCATAAATTGAACCAAATTACTATAGGTGTTCTATTCTCCTGTTAACCTATTCTTCGATTTATTACTATCATTTGAACCAAATTATTAAATTGCTTTATCCGAATATCCTTAAAACATGACTTGTCTGAGGGACTGAATGATTGCTTGTTTTCCTTGGAAACATAGGTGACAGCAATTATCTTCTACACGTAACTACCTGGATTCGGAAGACTATCTTCCAATCACAGATTATGGTTGCTGTCTTCAGTCATAAAAGCAAATTTTAACTGCTTGATCTTCAAGGCCTTGATTTGATAGTATTTCCTTTCTTAACCATTTTAATAGTTTCTACTATAAAAAAAAGGCTGAATGCTTAAAAATATCTAGTTAAGTCTGTTGGGCTTGTAGTCTAGTCCAGTTGAGAAAGGGTGGCATCATACATGGCAGCCAATTTCAAATCCTAATGGGCAGAGCTACATTGTGCGTGGATAACAGGAGCTTAACCTTAGAATCATTCAAACAAAATGAATTATATATAAAATTCGTCCACAAAATTTAGTAGTACGCGATTTAACCGCGATTTATCCAGTTTCTTTACACAAATAACCGTTGAATTAGAAATGGTATTATTATGTTTGCCCCACACGACATATACCTTTAGCAGTTGAAATGGAATAATGTCTCCAACTATACCATTTCTAACTGCGACTTCTAAAGAACAACATACATACTTTAAAATTGAACAATGCCATAATTTACTTTCATCATTAATATAAGAAGACATACATATTTTAACATCAGCTTTTCCCAGAGAACAAGGAGGTGCAAGCTATCTTTCATTCAATTTTTCATGCATATGTTTATTTGAGAACTAATTTAAAAAAATATGTTATTGATTTACACAACAGACTAATATATTTTCAAAATATGAAGATAGATATTTTGAAAATTTGCACATAAAGTGCAGTGTAGCATCAAGTTGCTATAGTTTCGACATCTGAGTACTGAACAGAGCAGAACCCCTAATTACAACCTCCCTAATTCGAATATAAATGAGTAAAAAATATTTTTTAATATAATAATTTTGTTTTCAAGATCTTATCTCATCCTTCAAAGAGACTCGCTTGAAATGACGATCTAACTCTATTTTTGGTGTAACTATTATTGAAATAAAAGCTTGTACTCTGGATCATTTATTGTTGTAAGTTTATGACTAGTTGCATAGTGTTTGATTATAAATGATATGTTGTTTTTAATATTAATAAGCAGCAAAATTAGGGTGCTGATCTTGCAAACAAACAACTCGTAGGTAGCTCTAGTCGTTAAAGCACATTAACGGTCCAGTCTATCATATCAAAACAGTTAATAGTAATAAAAATAATAGTATAAAAGTCTTTGGAGTGTATGAAACTAAGACGATCAAAACACCAAAAAATGGTAGAAAAGTAGCTATGCAAATATGCCACTCCTATCCTCAATGACGAATTTAAATAGCTCCTTATAGTTCCTTTCATCTTCAACCTCCTTTATGAGCATCTTCTTTTGCAGCAAGCATACAGTAGTGGCAAACTTGTGCATCACCTTTGTGTTGAAACTAGAAAAATGAACCATTTTCTTTTCAAGGTTAATAGTTTTTGCCTTCAGGGTAGCAAGGTCAGCAGCTGTGGCATCACATTTAATGCAGGGATGGGTTTTCCTTGCTAGGTGGGTTTCATCAACCGAGAGGGCATCAACAAACATGTGTTTTCTCTGTTGGGTCCATAGGCATTGACTTAGTGCTATTCAAGTAGCAAATGGTCATTTTCTCTTAGTTGTTCTCATCAAAATCTTCACACTCCTCCATCTTAGAGTCTTCATTGAGTTTATCCACCTCCATTTTATCTTTTCTTTTTTTAGTAGTTTTCAGTTTTCACCGGATCTATAAACTTAATCACAAAAGTAGATCTGATAAACTACAACAATAACAAAGATAAGCAAATTGATAACGCAACACACAACACCAAGATTTTGACATGAAAAAACCCAGTTAAGGAAAAAACCACGATGGGAACCTACCCACAATAAGATGATACTCTACAGTAGTATGTGAAAATATTACAATGGGGAATGCACATGCATTCAGGCACATTGCCTAGAGCTCATTGCTCAAAAGATAATGACCCAGAAGGCTACAACCCTCAAGGAAGTCTGACTGACTTGCAACAAGATTCAAACTACAATTCGAAAGGAATGGACTGCAATAATAGCATCTCCAAATGTCTGATGACAGTTCCGGTTAAGCACAATTGTCTGCTCAACAACACCAATCTCTGCTCAATCACAATGCTGAAGGATGAATCACTTGATCGCACATACACCACTCTTTGATAATGCAGACACAACCACGACACCTAATTTACATAACTATATCACCTATTTATACAGTTCATCAACCTTGTCAACAAGGTCGGCTAAACCCTCAACACAGAATTACAAAATTATATCACACGATACAAAGATCGACCACCAGACCAATATAATGATATACATGACATAACATGGACCTAATTCAAGTCTCCAAACATGCAATACCACCGGAAATCATGCCAAGATCAACCGCAACACGTTATACTACCAAGAAAACTACATAACACGAAGAACATCATTGGTTCAGCAAAGTCACCAAGAACTCGCACAACAATCAATGTGGATCATCAAAACAAATTAGACATGATTAGGAAATACCAACAAGCACGTTAGAATCATCAGTATTAGTTGCACCAACACCACTTATCAAATCTTCATCTGTCAACATCTGGAACTTAAGAACACTCAAACAACATCAACTATCACGAAGAAAGATAACTTGCGGAGCACCAAATCATAAACCATTTGAAATGAAGATATAAAAGATCATCCCAAACAATATCTCAAAATTTCAGCTCAAGATCCGATCACACCGAAATATACTGGAGGAAATACCAAACTCTGCAAAGCACTGATTAGATAAACAAACTGCAAAACTGGATCATCTGATATGATCAATTAAACTTCCCAGATCACCAACACCAGTACAGAAGAATATAATGATACTAAAGATACTCCATACACCAAACCATGATCACAATGAACCGATCTACAATCACTGGAGCAGGAATTTGTTGACATCAATGGCAACAACATATCCTAGCAACAACAATGTCCAACACCAAACCCCTTGGGGAGTAGGCGAGCTAGGAGTGGCTTTAAGGGTTACGTTATTGTCCAAAGGTGAAGCTTCAGTTGCGCCTGAAATTCTTAGGAGCTTCTTCTTACTCTTGTGACTGTTAAGAGAGTCCATGATGGAAGCCACGAGTGGGGAATCAGAATGCAAAGGGGCCTTTGACACAATTATAGCACTTGGTGGGCACATGGCTAAGTGGAAGTGGTAAAGCTAGAAAATAAGCCCCTGATGGAGTGAGATGGGATTTTGTTAGGGTCCTTCACCATTTCAAGGGCATCCTTAATGGAATTTTCTAGGGAGTTAAACATGAACAATGAGAGGCAAATCAAATTATTATGATGGAAGTGATTAAGCAATGGAAGGTGGTACTAGTAGTAAACTTTAAACCTGCCTTCAAATGTGAAGAATTTCATTATCATGAGAATCTCGTACCGAGGCTTCAACAATTCCTCACGATCAAACCCACTATGCAACTTACTAGGCTTTTCACCTTTCTTGAAAAAGAGGGCAAGGCTATCATTGTCAACAATCCTACTCTTCTTTTTCTATTTTCTACCCTTGGTGGGTAGACCAGTTGCTTTGGCAATGACATCTTCTTCACCTCAAATGAGATTCTATCCATTGTAACCCTTTGATTCTCCCATGAAGTCGCAAATTGGATGTAGAGATTCTCATCAAACCCGTTGATACTCTCAATGAACTGAGAGATCCTCCCCAGAGCATATGTGCCACATAGTGCTATCATCTTTAAACTCAAAATGGGCACTAGGTTCGATTCTCACCCTATCACCCCCCATACTCATAAAAGTAGCAAGCAAAACAAACTTAGCAAATTTTCGTTGTCTAAGAAACCAACAAGCAGATACCAGAATAGGAAATATCCAAATAGATATCGAGTAGATGGGATGCACACCATAGTAATAAGAATTATTACTAGGCACCATCCACTTTAGATGCCAAACATGTCACCCGATGGCCTTAGTACAAAAAAAGAGGCCAAGTAAGGAAACACCTCTATTTTATCTCCAACAAATCTTAAGATTTAAGGGTTGCAATATAGATGTACTGCAAGATAAATTTTGAAACCCTTTGGGGATATATGCAGTATAGTAGTTACTATTGATCTAAATGATTGTCATCATGATGTGACAACCAAGAGGTTCTGCATTGGCTAGCCAACTAGTCGAGCGCTAGGTCACTATATGAGCCCACCACAATAGCACATAAAACCAAAGGGACCGTTGCTGAGTAAGAGGGACCACATCACTCATCTAGGTCATCCAATCGAATCACCTATGAAAATTTGTAAAGCAACCAGATAGCAATCCCAGTCATCATAATGGCTGTTAAAAAACTCCCACCAATAACCACCTATGCTCAAAACACAGAACATGCCAATCCATTCCAAACTACTCCAGTTGAGAAGAGAGGGGATCATATCCATCTAATTAAAAATGTCACTAATCATCATGACTAAAATCAATGGTCCACTCCTTAAATAGGATTCTTTGCACATTTTCAGGTAGACATCCAAAGCTCTGCCAACATCTCAGGGGCATTGTAGCCAAACTCAAGGTAGCCAAAGCATCAACAATTATATTTCCTTCTCTAAAGGTGTGTTTCATCTCAAATGACTCTAGAGCCACCAAAAGTTTTCTAATGTTAGTCACAATACCTTCCAATTTCCAACCTAGTGTATTAGAACCCTTAACAACATCAATAATAAGTTTAGAATTTCCCTCAATGATGAGATGCCTAATACCAATTGAGGGAGCAAATTTGACTTCCTAGAAAAGGGCCATGCCCTTGGTCTAATTATTAATGCCAAAGCCAATGCCTCCTGCATAACTAGCCACTATAGTTCTAGTAGGGAAATGACTTATTCCTCCTCCCCCAGCCGAGCCTAGGTTACCCTAGGCCACCCCATCAAAGTTTAGTTTGCACTAGTCATTCCAAGGGGGAGACCATTTAGTCTTGATTCTAGCTATTTGCTTTGAGTTATCAAATTGGAGAAGGAATTAGGAAGACCCCAAACCTTTGCAAGGGTAGTATCAAAGAGGGTGGAAGGGTGAGAAGGGCAAGCCCAATGGGAAATAGAGATGTTGTCCAGCAAGAGCTTATAGAAAAATTTAAGAACTTCCTCAAGGCTCTTCTTTTCATCCCTAAAGATCTTGTTCTTTCTCTCTTTTGAGAGGCTCTAGGCAATGTGAGAAGGGTTTTGTTTCCATAGTTCCCTAATGGGGGGTGGGGAGAGGGGGTGGTTAGTAGGAAGGGCCAATCCAATCATCAATAAGGGGAGGTAGCTCTTTGTTCATGCTCAAGTAATTTGTAATTTTTGCAACACATAACCTCACACCTTATGAGAAAAAGTGCAATGGAGGAGGATGTGGGGAACCATTTATTCATCTTGCTTACAGAGAACACATATGTTAGGAAGTTGGAACCCACACTTGGTAAGATTATCCTAGGTCAAAATTTTATTGTGCATAACAATCCACCAAAAGAAATCAATCTTAGGGAGGAGCTAAGGATTCTAGACTTTCATTAAAAAACCACCATTGTTGACATCCTTAAACAACATGTTGTAAACTAATTTGATAGAGAAGTTTCCTTTGGGATTTTTGGTCCAAACAAAATTGTCTGCCCTAGGAAAGAGGGGGAGCTTGATTTGGTGAAGCTCTTCTTGTAGCATTGAGGCTATCCTAAATAGATGAGCATGATTTTGACAACACATCCTCACATGCACCCAAAGATTGTTATGTGAGATGTAATCCAATACATAGGAACTGAGAAAAACTTTAGCCTATCCTTGGAGAGCCTTGTAGATGGGGTGAGTAGCAAGATGTTGATTAGTTAACTATTTATCCTCATAGAAGCGAATAAGATGGCCATTCCCTATCTACCATTTAAGGCCCATAGAGATTATTCTATAGGACTTAAGAATATTATTCCAAATCCTATAACCACTCAAATAGCCATACTCAAATGGAACCTTGTAAGATTTTTCATGGTTTAAGTACTTAGCACCCATGATAGTACCCAAATCTTTGTTTTCTAAAGTAAGATTCCAACTAACCTTATACATCAAGGCTTTGTTGAGGTGGATTGTTTTCCTTATCCCAAGATCCCCAATGGATTTTCTGAGGAGAATTTTATCCCAGATAACCAATGCAAGTCTTTTCTTCTCCCTAGTCCCAGTTCAAAAAATGTTCCTTTGTATTCTCTCAAATTTTCAGCTATGTTCAAGGGGATTTTGATTAAAGAGAAGAAGTAAACACGAATACCTTTAAGGGAAGCAACAAAGAGTTGTAACTTATCCACATTATTAAGAAGTTTTCATTTCCAACCAACTAATATCTTTTGAAACTTCTCTAGAATGGAGTTCTAGAAAGTGCGGGTAACTCCCTTAACAATAAGAGGAGCCCCAAATAGACCTTAGGTAGGAGAACACTTGGCAACCCGAGATGTTTTGGATTTTCCTTTTCAAACGATCAACAGTGTTGAAGAAATAGATGCTACTTTTTTCATAATTAATATATTGTCTAGAGACCATAACATATTGATGTAAGCATTTTTTCCATTTTCTTGCCTCCACCATTGAGGAAACACCAAACAAGATTGTATCATCAACAATCTATTGAAGAATTGAGAGAGTAATAATGGATGTAGCTTTGACACCTTTGAGGTCACCATCAACAACAAGCTTCTGAAAGTTCTTACCTAATACCTCTGCCAACATAATAAAAAGGTAAGGGGAGAGGGGGTCTCCTCTCTGATTCCCCTTTCAGTTCCAAAGAATCCCCTAGGGACTCCATTGACCAACATAACATATCTAATAATAGTAATGCAATCACTTATTAGCCTTATCAAGTTATCTTGGAATCCCAATTCCTTGAGGACTTTAAATAAAACGTCTCATTTGACCCTATCATAAGCCTTGGAGAAGTCAAGTTTAAGGATCATACCTAGGATGTGGCTCCTATCCATTAAGTGCATGATTTCATGTGTAGTGATTTTTGCATCTAGAATTTCTAGCCCAGGGACAAAGCCTTTCTGGTTGGCATTGATAGTGTTACCAAGCATAGGTTTGATTTTATTGACAAGGACCTTAGAAAAGATCTTGTAGACTATATTGCATAAACTAATAAGCTTGAAATTAGGCACTCTAGCAAGGTCAAGAATCTTAGGAACTAGAGCTATAAAAGAAGCGTTGAGGTTCTTGAGGATTTTACTAGTACAAAAGAAACCCATGGTAACCATAATTATATCATATCCCACAATATCCCAATATTCATGGAAGAAGGCTAGAAGGAAGCCATTCGATCTCGAGGCTTTGTAGGCCCCTATAGAGAAGACATGTTTAACTTCATTTTTAGTAACAGGTACCACGAGTTGGGTGTTATCAAGTTTGTTATCAAAGTTGTAGGTAAGTAGTTTAATAGCATTTCCTTCAAACCCGAGTCATTGGTTGAGCCATTCTCTAAGCAGGCATGGTGAAAGAAACTAGAATCCATGGTGCTTGATTGGGTATCATTCATGATCATATACTCATTTTCATCAGTGAGTGATTGGATGGTGTTTTTTTTCCTATGCCGGAGTGCAAATTTATGGAAGAAAGTATAGTTTCTGTCTTATTCATTTAGCCATTGGAATCATGACTTTTGCTTCCAATAATTTTTTTCTCTTTAAATTCTCTTTTCATTTCCATCTCAAGGTCTCCTCCTCCATATGAGTCACCTCTAAAAGGTTGTCATTAGCATTATGTACCTAGATGTTGATGAGCTTAATACTGAGCTCTTTCTTCCTCAATATGTAATGTCCCACCCTCTCTGGGACATTGAATATTTGAACGGTAGAAGTAGAACACCTACTTGATCTTTAATTAAATTAATAATACCATGTGTATTTTGAATGTGATCTTTCAAAGCTAGACAAAAGTTGCAGAAGGTGTGTTTTTTTGTGTTTGAAATTTGAATAGATAAATGCTTCCTACTAATAACAAAGAAGTAAATTGAACACTGATTTGAAATTACATTTCAAGCATCTATATTTTTATCAAATTTCTATTGAAGAAGATTTCACAAATCTCTTGATAAAAGTCTATTACAAAGCAAGTGAAGTCCTTAAAATCACTACCAACATACTGGTTAGCTTGAGTAGTAAAAAGGTAGAACTCAGGAGGTAGCATACAACCAAGGTGTACATTCAGAAAATAGTTCATTGTGATCAGAAATCTGCACCTTTTCTCCTCAAAATTCTATCATAGGGAGGTCTGTAAAAGGCAATAGCGATAGAGAGTATAGACTAAGGTTTCCCCTTGAGTTGGGGTTTGTTGTGAACACCAAAATCCTTAGATGGTACGACCTATTAAAGATCTGATTTTATTGACTTAGATGCCCTTTCTAACTACTACAACCTTTCTAAATTTGTTTGTTGTGTTGGAGATGATGATTTCACAGAAAAGGATTGATTTATATGAGGTTTGTGGCAAATATGATCTCCCAAAGTGTTGTAGAGGAGGCCAGCCTACCAAGGAGTCACCTCACTTCAACCACTATTGCAACCTCTTCAACTGATCCATTTGGTTCTTCAAAACTATTGTCAAGTCTTCACACAGTTTTCTCTGATGTGTCAATAGAACCCTTGTGCAAATATGTTCAAAAAATGTATTACAAATCCCTCTAAATAAGAAAATATGGCTTCACACACAAGCAAGGAGGAGCCTTTAGAACTACCAAAATTGATTCACCTTATACTCAATGGAGACCCCTGATGAATGGAGTTTCTCTTCACACCCTTGGTTGGTCTCTCATAGCTGTAGATGTGAAGAAACAATGGAGGTTTACATCTCCAAAGTCCTCAAAACTACAAGCTCCTCAAAGGAGGCGAGAAAGAGAAACATTATCCAACCTAACACCTTACCTTCCAAGTTTTCCTTTTAATAGATCTCCAAAGCTATGCCCTAATTAGGGCTAAAACCCTAACACCTCAAAAAGGTTTTATGAATATATTAATTAATGATTACTTTTGTTTCATAGCAATTCTTCCATTTAGGAGGACTCCCTTTATGTTATATGATTTTTTCACTTAAAGCGACCTTTTATCTCGCACTTCCCTTTTCACTCTCTCATTAGGAATAGATACATAGGAAGAGTGACAATTTAATATTATAAATGTGTTTTAAATGACCCAAATGGGAAATTATGAAGTTTTATGCATCAACTTTAATACTTCTTTTCATTTGCTCTTTTTTCTCTCCTCATGGATACTTGTCAAGGAAGCACCTCACTCTCTCTCTAGGATTTGACACTTTTTGATGATGTTTAATGTAGTTTCAAGTTGGCATCATGAAGGTAACAAGGCTTGACATTTGGTGTAGGACGTTTGACGAAGACTTGATTTTGAAACCGATTTTCTTTTAGTATAGAAAACACTTCAATTGGTGCTTTAAAATTAACCAGTGTCTTTTGTGGCTTGAGCAATAGGCTCTTTTTGTTTTACCTTTTAGAGGGTCTGCCTCCCAAGAAGCCCTTAAGGCTCAGTGAGAGGGAACTACCCAAGTGGTAATGAGACTAAGGCCAAGCCCATCCAAGCCACTATAAATAAATGTGTATGTGAGGAAACTTGCAGGCAATAGGTGTTGATGTGTCATATTGACATATCTCTCCCTTAGCATCCGTGTGATGCATAAAAACATGCAAGGGCTAGGAGGCCTCATTAATTTGAGCAAAACACCACACGTATGGCCATCTAAATGGATGTCCTTACTAGAATCTCATTGTTTTAGCAACCTTACCTTCTACATGTTGACTCGGGTGTTGTAATACGCACATGTCAAAGAAACCTCTCATGTACCCTTCAACTTGAGATAGAAAATTTCTCAAGATCTTTGGATCTTTAGAAATTTGAATCTTGGTATGCCTGAGAAGTGAGTGTTGTGGAGAGGAACCAGTGCTACCAAGATTCTATCTATCCAATTGAATGTAGTATTTTATTGCAAGGGGATTCAACAAATATTGTCCTAGCCAAACGTTAGGATTGTGCTTGAATGTACTTTTATTTCATTGCAAACATCAAATCAAAAATATTTTATCTACCATGTTTTTAATGTGCATTCAAAACAAACATTTCCAATGACAATCAAACACCACACTTCAAACCAAAACCTTGCAAAACAAACATTGAACATTAAATTCATCCTCTTGAAACAATCATTTTAGGTCTCTTGGGACATCGTTTTACAATTTTGATCTTTTAGGTCCTTGCATAGTCACATCATTCCACCTGGTCACACCTTTTGTCCTTTGCATCTTTAGATCATCCACACTAGTTAGTCCTTCCATTTGGTTCCATCCCTAGTCCTTCCATATTTTGATCATCCCATCTTTTATTCCTTGCATCCTTTAGATCATTTTTTTTTGGTTGGTAATAAGATTATTTTATTAATAGATCCGGGATTGAAACTGTCCTGAACCAGTGGTGGCTACAATTAGGGAGCCACCTCCCTGGGAAAACCTCCATCCTCCAGTGGAAAGGCAATATAGACACTCCCAACCAAACCCCTCTTACCTTTCTTTCGTTTCACCTCAATCCATCCATCCACTTGAGCATTCTCTAGTAACTTCAGATTTTGGATCCCAACATAATCCACTTTCTGAATAGCATGGTGCCCCTCCCTAAAACCTACAAAATAATTTCCTTGAGAACCAGACCCATCCTCCAACTTCTATTCAGCCACGACTTCACCCTTCATCTTCTTCTCGGATGCACATCCAGCCTATGTAGAGCTGCCACCCAAAAGAGAACCTCCATTATTTGCACACCACAAACCACTGACTACCCTTTGCATATTAATTGTTGCATCCAAACCCTTATCACTGGAAAGATCCCCCATGATTTGGGGGAGGGGGGGGGGTACAGATCTCCTACTACCTTATCCACCGTATAAAATTATGGAGAAACATCTTTCCACCAAGATGTTGAATGCTTCACCCTAAGCCTAGTGCAAGAATCAACAACATGCCCAACCTTAAAACATCGCCTACATCTGAAAGGAATCCCTTCATAATCTACAGACTGAAGCCAAATCCCTTTGGAGGATATAAGAGAAATTTTAGAAGGGAGGCCCAAGGTAACATCCACCACAACCAACAGCTGAGTGAAAGTAGTATGCAATAGATTTAAAGAGTCTTTATCTACCATTAAAAACTTACCTAAGGAGTTCCCGACAACTTCAAAACAAGAGTCAAACCAATACTGCATTGGAAGGTTTGGAAGTCTGATCCAAAGAGGAGTTTGATCGAAGGACTCTGATTTAGGGTTGAAATACAGATGCCACAGTTTCAGCATCAACACATGTTTGTCCTCCCAAATCCAATGACCTCCGCCAAAGACTTTGTTTCTGTATGCCCGACTTTGGAAAACCACAATGAAAAAGCCACGAGCATGTGGGTAAATCTGAACATAATCCTCCACCAAGGGTTCCCAATTAATTGAGATCCATTTGTGTAAATCACCAAGACTCGACCATCTGCCTATGAAGTACCCAATAAGCCCTAACTTTGAAAAAACCACTTCATTATGTTCAACTTCCTTCTCAGCCTCCTCTGACAGAATAACATAAGTAGATTTGGCCGTGGGGACCAAAGTCGTAGCAGCAAGGGCCTAGTTACCCATTCCATGGGACACGCCTCTCGGTGGAAGATGAGAATCTCTTTGGATCAATGCCCTCCCATCGCTTCCCCCCTCCCTCTTGTCATTCTCAGAAATGGGCCAAGAGCGGGTTTGAAAACCAAAACCCAGACGAAAGCGAACATCTCAAGCATCTAAACAAAGCTGGTTTCGCACCGCCGCAGAGCCTCCAGTAGCCTCCACACCCAGTCTAGTTCGAGACCTACCTCCCTTCACCATAGTTGCCCAACTTCAAGCCGCTCGACTAGGGGAAGAAGAAACCCTAGCCCATGGGGCGACTCGACACGACATCGCGCTGTGCCAAAATTTTTATGGTCCTTTAGATCATTTTAATCTCCTTGCATTTTGGTCCTTTCATATTGATCCTTCCATATTCATTCATTCAATCGTATTCTTTAGTCCTTGCGTATCCATCCCATTCAGTCGTATCCTCCATCTTTGCATATCCATCATGGGTCAAACAAAAATTTCAGGTCACTCCTTTTGGTCTTAAATCAAACATGGGCTATCATATCACCTTTTACCACTTGAGGTCTATCATACTTGAGTTGGGAAATATATCAATATCGGGGAATAGGGTAACTTTCTTGGAGTCCATCATCTCCTACCTTAGCATACCCTCTTTTCTAGAGCATTGTCCTTGTGTCTATCCATCATAGCACAAGTTAAATCTTGCCTACATAGTCATTTTCAGACCTAGAGTTACCTTTATCTTACTTTAGAGTTGTCAGCATTTGAGTCAGTACAAATCCTAGCATTGGTTTTCATAATCCATTTGAAGTCTGGTATTTGCACTCATTAGGTCATCCTTGCATTCTAGATTCTGCATATCATTCCATCTTGAGTCGCATACATTTTCCTAGGTCAAAGATCAGAACTATCATAAATCTCCATGGCTACCTTGCACCAAAAAATTCAAGATCTCAAGAGAGAAATATATGACATTCAAGTCCAACAAAAAGATTCAATGACCCCTCTTGAGATAAAATTTCATGATATCAAGAACAACAAACTTCAAGGAATGCTAAAAAGACTATATAAGGTGTAACAACAAGTAATTGAAAACCAAAAGCCAAATCTCAAACAAGATCACATGACTCCTTCACCAATACAACAAAACATTTCTTCCAAATATCCCTTAGATAGACATTTTACACCTTTGGGACAATCTATTGAGTTGTTTTTGAAAGAGCTTCTTGAGCACAATCTTATCACATTGCCTAACACAACCACACGAGGATGTAAATTTTTGAGTAACTATTGCATGTACCATAGACAAAACAAACATAAGACTTCAGATTGCATGGAATTAAACATAAGATTCAAGACCTCCTTGATAATGGTATTATTTAAATTGACGATCCTAATGATTCATCTCAGAAGAAATTAGATGTCATTACCAAGCTTGATCAAAATAATACACCTATGTCTAGCAAGGCTCCACATGTGGCCTCCATATCTTCCATGATGTGGCCTTCATCTCCTAAAGCTTCTCAACAAAATCCATACCATCTCCTTCAAACAATGAACCTAATGATGACACTTTTCATGTTGACCCTCAAGGGCTATCTCTTATGGAAATCCAAGCTAATCCCAATCTTGATACAAGTTCTTGTAATGGTTTAAAAATTTGAGATCCTATGCCATCATGCACTCCAATTCCAGACATACGCACTCCAAAGAGTCCCATCCAAAATGCTTCCCCATCATGCCAAAACATGAACACCTTCCAAGAATCCCCCATGCCTATGAAAAATCCTATCCCTTCCTTATAGGTGGATCCATTTCAAGAGGATAATCTGAAGAAAGAAGAAACAAGTCCTATCATAAATCAAGATCAAGATACCAAAACTCCCCATTCCCATCTAATGGTTGACCAAGATCTTATCTCCCTGGAATCCCATGATAATCCTCTTATACCTTCCCATTTGTTCCAAGATGATCTCCTTCCATCTCAAGAGCTAAGCATCCTTCCAAGTCCTATTCCAAATCCACTTTGTAAGCAAGATCATGTTTCCTCTTCCTCCTTTTCAAATGATCCTATTCAAAATGAAGAGCCAAACACCCTTTCCACTCTATCCAATGGCCTTCTTCCATGTCAAGATCAAAGTATCCCTTCATTTCCTTGTCATAATCCTCCATGTCCTCCGCAAGATTCTGTCCTCCAATATGAACATATCATGCCTCCATATCCACCTAAAGATCCCATCATTTCCTTTAGTCCCCCTCATGACTCCAACATCTCTATACAAGTTGTTAATGAACCTTTTATAGGTCAAATGAGTTCCTCCACTTCCATTCAGTCTAGTCTACTTTGTGACCCTATCATTTCTTTCATTTTGTGTCCATCTCAAAGTAAACTAGCATCTTCTTTTAAAAGAAACGAGTAACCCATTGATCAAAGGATTAATCAAGGCAAGGAGTCAAGCCTCCATGAACAAGGTACATCAAAACACCACCATATCAAAGCAAATCCCAATGGTCATGGTCACAACAACAAAACTGACTTTCAATGCATTGGTATCCCTATTAAATCCCAGATCCTTCCATCTAAGTCCAAATATACACCTATCCGTTCATCCCTTCCATCCATTTTAGGTCCTTATACCCCTCCATCCCCTATTCAAGACCAATAAAGACACACATCTTTGAGAACCTTCCCACCATCTACCTACATTACTCCATCCATCAACCCTCCATATAATCTCTATCCACCCATAAATCACATTCCTCTTCCAAACAATCTGGATGCTAAGAATAAAATCCACAAGTCTAAAAATCCACATGCATTTAAGGATCAACATGTCCCATCTAATCAACATGTAAAAACAAAGCAAGATGTGATCCAAAAAGAAAAAGAAGCATTTAAAAGGCCACAAAGTCCCATTGAGAAAAATAAAGAAAATTCAAAAGCCATATGGGTTCCCAAGGCACTTGTAGAAGCAATGCATTCCAAGGAACTACAAAATAAAGAAAATTCAAAAGCCATATGGGTTCCTCAGATGCTTGTAGAAGCAATGCATTCCAAGGAGCCACAAAAGATAGAAAAATAAAAAACCATGTGGATTCCCAAGCGACTCCTCAAAGCACAACATAGTAAGAAAAAAATAGAGTTGGCATCCAAGATTGCTATCCTTGCTTCCAAACCTCTACGACCTATCAAATCCATTTTGGGTCCTCATGTTCCAAAATCCATTGCCACTCCTCCATCAAAATCACAAAATCTAAAATACACTTTTCCTCCATCACTCCACCACCCCTCAAGGTGTGCACCAATGTTGATCCGACCCACATTTCCATTCACTCATGCACCACTCTTCCAATATATCATCCATTATCAAATACCTCTTTTTCACCCTTCCATCCCTCCTATCCAATCCTTTGCATAAATCCTTACCCTAGTTTCATTTAATTATCCTACCAATGTCTTTGAGCATATAGGTTCATAGCCATGGTCTATTGTAACACATATTTCAAGGGTACCATCCAAAGAAGTGAGACACTTGAGTCATTTTTCGATCTCCTATCATGAATTCATTATCTTCCAAGAAGTAAAAAAAAATGAAAAAAGAAAAAAAATGTAAAAGAGAAAAAAGAAAAGAAAAAAGTGAAAGATAAAAAAGAAAAATAAAGAGAAATAATTTCGTCCATGTGTGAAAACCACTTCTTGTGGCGCCTTGGGAAAGTATAATGATGAAAACCTGGCAAACAGGCATCATGCATAATCCATTATCCTTTTGTACTTTACACCAAGGGCAAGTTCGATCCATGCTATCTTATCTGCCACATCCATCTATTATCCTTCATCCTTCATTATCCTTCATCTTCCACTATCCCTCATTCACTATATATCCATGTATATACCTTTTCCACCTTTGATCTTAACAAGGTTAAGGATCTTTTTCGCCTTTGTGTGTCCTATCTATTACACTTGATCCACACCCTTCAACTCCTATCCATTATTTTGGCCATTTCTTGCTTTCATCCTTCATTACCCCCTTTGATCTTGCTTATCCTATCTACCTCCTATGGACAAAATGCAAAAGATGTTTTCAAAAAATCTCTTGACATGGTCATTTCTTTGGACCATATGACATTTGTTACACCATATCCTTGTTTTATGTTTCTATATCCAGTCCTTGTGCTTGGAATAACATGTTATCCTATTCAGAGGTAGTCCTTGAAAATTGCATAAGCTTCCTTCATCATTCACTTTTCCATTCATATCTCATTAGTTCATTCACCCACTCAAACTCCCTTTTACCCTGCTAGACATTAGGAACAAACATGAAAAATCTAAATATCATAAAATGTCCTAAAAAAATCATAAAAATCATAAAATGTCCTAAAACAAATCCTAAAAAATCATAAAATGTCTTGAAAAAATCCTAAAAATCCTAAAATGTCTTGAAAAAATCCTAAGAATTGTAAAATATCCTGAAAAAATCCTAAAAAGCATAAAATGTCCTGAAAAATCCTAAAAAATCCTTAAAAAATCTTCAAAATTGTAAAATATCCTAAAGAAATCTTCAAAATCGTAAAATATCCTGAAAAAATCATAAAATGTCTTGAAAAAATCCTAAAAATTGTGAATGTCTTGAAAAAAATCCTAAAAATGATAAAATGTCCTAAAAAAATCATAAAAATCATAAAATATCCTGAAAAATCTTAGAAATCATAAAATTTCCTAATAAAATATCCTGAAAAATCCTAGAAATCATAAAATTTCCTAAATTTTTTTTAAAAAATAATAAAATATCTTGAAAAAATCATAAAATGTCCTGAAGAAACCCTAAAAATCATTAAAATTTTCCACAAAATCCAAAAACATTTCAACATTGCGAAGACACAAACACTTCGGACAAGCATGCAACTTTGAACTTCAACGAAACCATGATGTGACGAGCTTATGATTGAGCAGACATAACGACACCCTATCGACATATATGAAATCAACATGATAACCAGACAATGATTATTTTGGCATAAAATATAATGTCTATTTGTTTCATTATATCTTCTGATTATTTTTATATTTTATCTTTGGTGACATGTCTTTTAGCTTTTCCGAGATGTCTTTGACTAGAGATTTTATCTCCAAGATGTATTTGACTAGAAAGGCGAGGATGAGGCATCTTCACGTATTTGTTGTTTATGGATTGTTCCTTAGTAACATGATGACTCGTCTTAGGACATGATCATCTAAGATCATTGAGGACATAATGGTCCAATGTAAATTGAAGCAATCCTTTCTCATTTGATGTATTTTCTTCCACACAATTGGTATGACGATTCATTTGGTCTTATTCATATCTAGATGATTTTTATCCTTTTTCTACAATAAGCTCGATGATGATACAAGCACTTAAAAAGCACAAGAATTTTCATCACTTTCATATCCTCTTTCTCATCATTCTTCTTTCTCATCACTTTTCTCCTGTCACCAACCCTTTCTTCTGTTTCTTTTTCATCATTTCTTTCATCATCTTCTTCATTCTTCTCATTACAACGAAATCAATCAAATTATTTATCCAACTAATGCATGTCACTAAATATTTAATCACTTTATCAAATCAATCAACTTGCTTCTTGCAATCTCAACGCCCCTGGATCAATCAATCCTTGGATCACCTTATCTTGTGCTAGCATTAATCTCAATCATCTTAATCAACTCAATCGACTTAATCAGCTTATCAACCTGGCTATACTGATCATTTCCATCAATTGTTCAATTACGCCTCATCAACTATCCATTTCCATCAAATGTACACCTCAAATTAATCACTTGCGCAATATCAATCATCCAATCTCCTTTGTATAATCTATCAAGAGATCAATCTCCATCAATCTCTCAAGGGGGCATATCATATCAATCATCACCCTTACCAGGGTATCTTTGGGGCATATATTAGTTTATCAATTTTTGTTTGAAACAATGTGACAAGCTACATTGTCTCAAAGAGGCAAAATGTAGAGACATACAAAATTTCATTAAAATATCCTCTTATTTAGTCCTAATTTTCCAATCATTATCAAGTGGATCCATATAATATAATAATATTATTCTCCATTATCTTATAATATTCATTCATGAGTATTGATTATTTCATTATTCCTCATTATATCATAATAGTCATAATATATTATTAATTCATTAAAATCTATTAATATATTCTATTATTAACCCATTTTCCAAATACCCTACATATCAACTACAACATCTATTTATCATCTCCCACTCTTGGCCATTTCATCCACCTAATGAATGTGGGATATACATTTCTACAGTACTCGTTTACCCCACATTCATCTTGGTACTTGGATTCCACCTTGCGAACATTATAAATACCTTGCTCCTCCTCATTTCTAAGCCCGATAAATCAATCCATCCCTTGCATCTTTGCTTTCTTTTGCATTCTAGTTAGTATACTTTTACATCCATCTCTCATATCTTTCAATCATTTTTGCATTTATCTCATAAGCTCTGTTCTCCATAGCTTATTGTGCCTAGTGCTTTGAGAGAAAAAAAATCTTAAAAATACAATACCTTGGTTGATAGGAGGGCAATGGAGTCAGAAATCCATTTGCATGCATGTGTGTGTTTGGCAGGTACTCCATTGATATGATGCTAGAACATTTGGATCTCGATTTATGAGGTTTTAGACTTGGTTTTGAATTTGCATCTACAGATACAACATCACAATCAACCAAAAACCAAACCAACTAACACAATAGAAATCAAAATATCATATCTAGACACTTGTCAATCAAATCATCACCTGAAAATCGAACTAGAACATTGCACAAACCACATGAACATGTCCTTGAAATTGTAACACTTGAATCCACATATCCAAAAGCCACTAGGTATTCTTCAAACCTATTCTCACAGATAGCCTTACTGTTAGAAACATCAACAACCAATTATACCATCTGAGTAATAGAGGAACTACAAATTTGATAATGCAATATACATAGAACATAGACATTATATTCAAAACCATAACACATATTCTTCACATACCATAGGAATGAAAGGTATTTTCCCACTAGAAAATTAAGAACACTTTCCTACATTGAAAATTCTACTATACCATCCATTTGAAAATACTTCAACATCTCCACAAGAAAATTCAACAATACCAAAACACATAAATACTCTTTCCTGCATATTGAAACTTCCACAACACCATTCATGCTTCAATATCAATGAAAACACAAGACGGGTTGAGATAAATGACAAAACAACACAACTTGGGTTTCCAACATTCTCCCCCTTTTTCATTAATGGCAACACATGTGTACGCCAATAGAAAAGAAAACTCAACTCAACTTGTATATATCTCCCCCTTTGACATCAAGGAGAAAGGGCACTCTACAAAAACATTATCTCTTCCTTACAGATAAATGTTAATAACTAAAATACTCACTGCTCCCCCTAAGGGCAGCCACCAAATCAATTTGGGAGAAAAATGTGAACTCTAGAACTCCCCTTGTATGGATGCACCACCTGAGTGGTTATTGTTTAAAAAAGGAGGGGAAATGACTCCTAGCTTCTATTAGAGATACTCAAAAATATTCTTCACCAACACCTTAGTGAAGATATTTGCAAACTGTTCTTTAGTGGATATATACTCCAATTTAACTTTCTTATTTGCAACCTTCTCTCTTAAGAAATTATAATAGATTGCAATATGTTTAAATTCCTTGAATGCATCATCAGATTCTTAGAGATGTTAATAACACTTGTATTACCACACAAAATAGGAATAGCTTCATCAAAAACTACCTTGATATCTTATAGAGTTTGTTTCATCCACATAACTTGAGTGTAACAAGATGCTGGTGCAACATATTCTTCTTCTACAATAGATAATGATATTGAATCCCACTTCTTACTCAACCAAGAGACCAATCTATCTCCCAAGAAAATACACCACCACGTGTGCTTCTTCTATCATCTGTACATCCAGCCCAATCAACATCTATTTATGCTTCTAGTGTAAAAATATCATCCTTCTTATACCATAATCCATAGTCTATAGTTCGTTTCAGATACTTGAATATCCTCTTCACTGCTTGTTCATGTGATTGCTTAGGACTGGCCTAATATCTAGCCACCAAACAAACAACATGCATAATATACAATCTTGAGGCAGTCAAATACAATAATCCTCCAATCATAGATTTGTACCTTTTTGATCAAGATCTGAAGATTCATCATCGTTGTTTAGCTTACAACTAGTAGCCATAAGAGTTGCAACTAGTTTAAAATTCTCTATTTCAAGCTTCTTCAGCAACTCTTTGATATACTTGGTTTGAGAAATAAAGATTTTTTGACTAAGTAACTTGTATTCCAAGGAAAAATGATAGCTCGCCTATCATAGACATCTCAAATTCATTTTGCATTTCTTCTGCAAACTTCATGCATACAATGTCATCTCCTCCAAATATGATATTATTGAAATTCACAACAACAATCAATAATTTTTTACCTTTAATTTTGAAATAAAGATTGTTGTCTGTAGTACCTTTTATGAAATTTTGTTGCAACAAATATCTATCCAACCTTCCATACCAAGCTCTAGGAGCTTTCTTGAGTCCTTCTTCAACCTACAAACCATATCTGGTTCTTCTATCAACTTGAACCCATACAGTTGTTCAATATATACTTCTTCCTCAAGTTCTCCATTTAGGAATGTTGACTTGACATCCATCTGATATACCTTGAAGTTTTGATGTGCTACAAATGCAAGAAACATTCTTATAGCTTCCATCCTTACCATCAGAGAAAATATCTCTTGAAAATCTATGCCTTCACCATTTGAATAACTTTTGCAAACCAATATTACCTTGTTTCTAGTGACTTTTCCATCTTCATTCAGCTCATTCTGGAACACCCACTTGGTTCCTATC
This sequence comes from Cryptomeria japonica, assembly GCF_030272615.1. Lineage (NCBI taxonomy): Eukaryota > Viridiplantae > Streptophyta > Pinopsida > Cupressales > Cupressaceae > Cryptomeria > Cryptomeria japonica. The sequence continues at coordinate 656,719,925 of NC_081415.1, forward strand.
ACATTTTTGTTCACTAATTTACATACCAATTTACCTATCTCATTCTTCTCTATCTAATTCAACTCTTATTACATTGCCTTTATGTAGCTTTCATCTTTACAGGCTTCCGCATAGGTCTTTGGCTCAACTTTAAATAGTAAATAATGGTTTGTTTGTTTACTAGATTATGCAAGTCTTCTTCTTGTTTGACCACCCTTGCTCTTGTCTCCAATGATCTGGTCTTTTGAGTGGTTCTTTTGCACATACTTTTCTAGTATCTTAGGAGCTTGTTCAAGTTCGTCTTCTTTTACATTAGTCTCTTCCTCTTCTGAGTCAATTTTCTTTTTTGCATTGACTGACATGATTTCTATCTCGATCTCAAGTTTAGATGCAACCTCAATTTTATTACATTCTTCAGAGACTTTCACATTTGCACTTTTCACAATCTTCTACAACCTCTTGTTGTAGCACCGATAAGCCTTTCTTTTTGTAGAGTATCCCAAAAAGATTCTTTCATCTACTCTTGCATCAAACTTCCCTAGATCAATTTCATCTCTCTTTATGTAGCAGTTGCTTCCAAATATTCTAATATAATTAATTGTAGGAGGTCTAGCATTCCAAAGTTCATAAGGTGTCTTTGCATGGTTTACTCTGATCAGTACCCTATTAAGAACCCAAATAATTTAGTATGCACAACTCCTTTCTAGTATACATTAGGCAAGTTAGCATCCTTCAACATAGTTTTAGCCATTTCAACAAAAGTTCTATTTTTTCTTTCAACTACACTATTTTGTTGAGGAGTCCTCAAAGCATAAAATTGCCTCCTAATAGTGTGTTCTTTACAAATATCAATGAATTCATTTGATGTAAACTCTCCTTCTATATCATACCTCAAACATTTGTTTCTCAATCATTGACTTTAATACTTTAAATGTATTTAAAGCTTCAAGATTTTCTGTTAAGAAAGTAACCCAATTCATTCTAGAGTAATCATCAATAAATAAAATAAAATATATGTCTCCTCTTAGTCCACTTGTCCTTGTAGGTCCATACAGATTTGTTTGAATCAACTATAAAAGTTGTGAGGTGGCATACTCCTTGTTTATGAATTTCCTCTTTGTTTTCTTTCCTAACTAACATTTATTGCACACAGTATCAATAGGCTTGATAATCCTTGGTAAATCTCTCACAATATGATTAGAGTTTATCTTCACCATATTATCAAAATTGATGTGTCTCATTATTTTGTGCCACAACCAACATTCATTGTTTTGGGTTAACAAACCACTTAATCCACTATTATCCCTTACATAGTCAACATTGTCATTGGTCCTTGTTTCTTCTACAAACAAACTTTCAAAGATTTATTTTATGATTTTACATCCAAACCCCTAAAATATGACCTGATAGCCTTTGCTACACATCTAACTTTCACTTAATATGTTATTTATCAAACCCTTAAGATAATAAACATAATTAGTTTTATGCATACCATCAATAGAGATGCTTTATTTTCCACATATAGGTTCAACTTCTTCTCCTACCAAAATGATCCACCCTCATATTTTTCAAGGTTAATAAACTTGTCTCTATCACCAATCATATGGTTTGAACATATGAAGTTGATGATCCATGCCTTTGGTTCCACTTTTGCATGTAGTGCAGTCTTCTGAACTTCCAAACTGCCCATCATTCTTTTCTTCTATAGCTTCGGGAACGAATATTCTTCATTTTAGTCATTTTAATATTCTTCTTCAAATGAGTAGGCCTTTGTTGAACAAAAACTCTTCTTATGTTTGTTTCTACTATATCTTTTGATATCTTTGCTATTTCCTCTATAGTTCTCCTTTCCTCTGTTATCATCATTAGGTCTTCCACCATAATATTCTTTATACATACATCTAGAAGCATAATGACCTATTCTACCACAATTGAAACATTTTAGGGGTAACTTACCTTTGTACTTTCCAATTCCTCTCCTCAATCTTCTTAAAAAGTTTACTTCAATCTCATCCATGTCTTCATTCTCTTCTTGTTCTTCTTCTAGCTTCTTTGTAGCTTTGAATACAACTTCCTTTCCCTCTTGATGTCATCCAATTAAACAATCTTAAAGGTAGCGAGTGAACCAAGGAGCTGATCCACAATGTACTTATCCATGTCATGGCTTTCCTCAATATTATAATTCTTTGGTTTATAGTTTTTGGGAAATGTGCCATTATCTTCCTTACAAATTCACTTTCTTCTACCATTTCACCAACACCTCTAAGAGCATTTACAATTTCATTCACTTGATGAATATAGCCTTCAATATTTTCATCATCAGACATTCTCACATTCTCAAACTTATTCTTTAGATTTGTCATCTTAGCTTGCTTTGTCTTTTCATCACCTTCAAATACACTCTTTAATTTCTCCTAGATTTCTTTAGCTGACTTAGACCTTGTGACTTTTCTAAATACTACATCATTCAAACAAATGATAATTGCAATTGTAGCCTTTGCATTACTCTCATACAATTTGATTTCATCCAGAGTTGTAGGACCATTCTGCGGAGCGGTATAACCCTTCTTAATGATTTCCCAAATTTCAATTGACATAGTTGCCAAATGATATTCCAACGTTTCTCTCCAATAAGCATAATTTGTGCCATCACACTTTGGAGGCTTGAATGTATAGTCCTAAGCCATCGTGGACCTTCCTTAAGTGATTAAGCTTCTTAAGAGAACCTTTCTCTAATACTAATTATTGAGCATACCATAAGACTAAGAGGGGGGGGGGGGGGGGTGGACCATAACCATATAATCACAATAGTAATCAATCATGAAAGTATAAATCACAACAAACACATGAACACCAAATTTACATGGAAAACCCAAGGAGGGAAAAATCATGGTGAGCATTAAGCTCACAATATAAATATAATTTATTACAATATTTCTTCCAGAACTTGCTCTTGAGAGGACTTGTAGAAAAAAGGTGCACAAACTTAGGGCAAGATACAAAGGACTTGTAGATTTGAAACACACTATCTCAAGGCTAGATACAGAAAGCTGCCAAGAGAGTCATTGTCTTTCACTAGAGAAAGGAATAGCTGAATTGAAAGAAACAATATCTCCTAATCATTAAATTGTCCTTGAACCACTATGTCAAGTGACAAAGATCATGGCTAATATATTTGACTAGAAACTCTATCTCTAAACTCTATCATACAAAAGATATAATCATCAAAGCTCTTCACAATAAACCTTCCCACAACCTCAATATAAAATCTGCTTGTAGACCACCAATATTTGTTTCTTATCACATCAAACTCATTACATACCATCACTCATACATTTGCACTCATTTATATACAAGATTAATCATTAAAATCCTTAACGAGGTCAGTCATAGAAAAAATAGACAATATTACATAAATTTGCCAACCAAACCAATAAAAACCTTTGTGGTCCACTCCAAGAGATAAAGAGGACCCAAAAACATCTTAAGACAACCCTTTCAAATTATTTCAATGAACCGCACATGCTAATACATCTTCCAAAGTCGGCATCAAATGAAATGTGTAGATAGTCATTAAAGAACTTTAGCTAGTCAGCCCAAAAACAAATTTCTAATGCAAATGTGCAATGCAGATCTACACACACCATGGTGAGAACTAAAACACTAACGAGACTCACCGGACCAAGAGAATATGATCCAAGTAGGATACAACATCACAGTCAATCGGAAACTAGAGCAATTGACAACACAAAACTCAAAACATCACAACTCCACTTGCCTATCAAATTATCACCTAAAAATTGAATTGGAACACTACAAAAAATACATGAACATGTATTCCAAACCATAGCACTTGAATCTACATATTTGGAATCCAACAAGAATTCTCTGGACCTATTCTGACAAACACCTTAACTATCAAAAATATCAACAACCAACTCTATCATATGAGCAATAGAGAACCTGCAAATCTAATAGTGCAATATACACAGAACAAAGAAATTGTATTTAGAACTGTAGACACTCAAAATTGTCCAGTCTAATTAAATAAATATTTTATTTATTTAATTATCTAAGCCTAATTCTTCTATTAATTAAATAAATCTTTATTTATTTAATTAATTCATTTATCCTCTTCTAGCCTTATTTCTCATTTAAATAAATACATTTATTTATTTAAATTATCCTTTTCCTAAATTAAATAAATATTTTATTTATTTAATTGATCCCACTTCTTCTATTAATTAAATAAATCTTTATTTATTTAATTAATTCATTATCCTTTTCTACCCATGACACATGTCATTCATCTCTTAATTCCTACAGTACCTACCTCTTTCATTATTTTATTATTTCTTTAACCTACCCTCTAATCCTAGCCGACCTCCTTTTTTTTACACCTCTCAATCTTATCCCTCCATTTCATATAGTGTCTTCTATTTAAGGAGATGCTTCCTTCATTATCAAACCCTAATCACTAATCTTAAGGACTTGACTATACTATGATCCTACTTGCAACCACATTCCGTTCTTTGTTGAGCTCTTGTGTACATAAAATCTGAGAGCAAATATATCAAGCAAGATCAATGGAGATAGGAAGAATGGAGATCAAAACCCTACTGGACATGTAATGGTATAATCTTTGTGATTTCATTTTATTTGCATTGTCTTAGGTAATCTTCATATGTTATGGTGGATCTTTGTTGTTGTTAGGCTAGGGTTTGGTGGTTGAATTCATTTAGCCTTTCAATTTTGTTATTATTGTTATCCATTTTCACCACAAACATTTTGGCACGCCCAGTGGGACTCTTGTCCCTTTGCATTTAACCTCCTTATTGCAGATTTTGTGTTTTTGAAGTTGCAGATCGGACGTTTTCGACAGCATTTTTGGTATTTCTGCGTCTGCGTACTTTCGGATCACGTTTTTGATTTTCTGGCGCGTCTGCGACAACTTAAATCACATCTGTGTTATCGGCAACATTTTGTTTTGCAGGTTTCGAAACTTGTGTTTATGCCCTGGAATCGCGTCTGTGATTGCTGGAGCCGCGTCTGTGACTTATAGCCGCGTCTATGTCTCACATAACCGCGTTTGTGTCACAGAACCGCGTCTGCATCTAGGATAGTCGCGTCTGTGTTTAGCAGTTTCAAAATTTTGAAGTTTATTCATTTAATTCCAGTTTCGCATTTTGGGTTTCAGATCTACTTTATTTTGCGCTAACATTTTCAGATCTCACTAACGAAATTGGTGCAGCTTGTCTTGGAAACAAAACGTTTGGTTGAAGGCCCCTATTTTCACAAAGTCTTTTGGGTTTAAAATTTACCTAACTTGTGTGCTTGTAGGAAGGGATTATTTGAAACAATCCAAACTACTAACAACCTTTTGTTGCAGATCCTTGGCAAGGGTTTTTTAATTTTTATTGTGTGCCTTGTTTTCATAGACTAGCAAACACTTCAATTGGTGCACTAAAATTGAATCATTGTCTTTTGTGTCTTGAGAAATAGGCTCTTTTTGTTTAATCTTTAGAGGGCCTGTCTTCCTGTGTGGTCATTAGGACTACTAGTGAGAAGAGAATGACCCAAGTGGTAGAGAGGAAAACCCACCTCTTCTGAACCACTATAAACAAATGTATTCATGGTGAAAACTATGGATAACGTGTGTTGATTAGTTCATACCGACACTATGTCTCCCCATAAACCCGTTTGATCAAATTTATTTGATCATTTGTAGGGCGTAACCCCTACCGGCTGGGAGCCTTCTGTATTTACAGAGCTGAAAGTGTCGCATGTATGGCCACATGAGCGGATGCCCTTACTAGCACCTTTTTGTTTTAGAAGCCAAAATCCTTCTAGTTGTTGGGGCAGGAGGTCGGACCTTTAGTAGCGGCCCACACACATACGGTTCTTAGTAGAGATACAAAGTTCACCACGGGGAGTTTTCGTGGGGACTGATGCTTGGCTGACCCGAGAAGTGAGTGTCGAGGGTGGAGCCAGTGAGGTCAAGCATCTAAGTATCCACTCTGAATAGCATAGCCTCGGGGGTAAAACCCCATGTGGGATCAACAACTATTGTCTTGGCCAGCCATAAGAATTGTGCTTGACTTATTTTAAACATTCAAACATTCAAGACCAAACAGCAAAACATTGTGTCTTTTGTGTCTTCAAGTGTATGCAAAACAATTTTACATCAAACAACACACTTTTCTTGGAGTCATTGTTAGTCTAAACACTTGCAAACATTGAGTCCTCATCAACATTGTGTCCTCTTGTCACGAAAAACAGTCAAACAGTCAGATTTGGTCACAACAAAGTGACTTCACAGATTGGAAAAAATTGCACAAATTTTACAGAAACGCGTCTGTGTCTGTTCTAATCGCGTCTATGCCGTATAACCGCATCGATGAAGGGCATAATCATGTCTGTGTCCCTAGAATCAACAGTGCATTTCAAAAAAATCTCAGAAGCGCGTCCGTGTTGAACAGAGCCGTGTTTGTGAAGTATACAGGCGCGTCTGTGTTCAGAATTGCAAAAAATTTTACAGTACAGCAAACAAACACAGTCAATTTTGGAATTCTTGAGCTTCCTAGGTTGTTTCTCCAGGTTTCATCTAGCATTCAACCTGTCTTGGGGTCTCACAGTCCATCATTGCTTCACATCTTGCATTACATTCACACTTGTCTAAACTTGAGTCAAAAGGTCACTTGCTTGTCCTCACTATACTTTGTCAACACATTACATACAACAATACTTTGCTAAGTGGTCCCTCATCAAGGTTTCTTACCTTTGGGTCTCATTTGGTCTTACTTAGAGTCAAGGTCAACTTACCTCATCAAGAGAAACTATCCTCTCTTTGGAAGCCACACCTACTCTACTACATACATACTTGGTCTTACACTTTGGACATTGCAAGTACACCTCAGATTCATTTACACTCCATCCAACTCTTGGTCTTCCATTCTTTATCCATTTTTCATCTAGTCTCACACATCTTGGTCAATACCTAGTTCATGGTTGAAACCCGTTTTCAAAAATCTAGGAGAGAAACTAAAGAGGCTCAAGAGTCCGCAAACATGAGTTCTTATGAGTATGACAATGATATCTTTTTTAATACTGATCAAACTACATTACTTGACATGGATGTCTATAGAAACATTCCAAATGTTGAGAACACGGACACTACAAACAACAATGCTACACACAATGACAATATGGACAACTTGTCAATACATTTAGCAGATGTGGAAGAATCCATTATGAATCCCCATTTCAATCGGTTGGTTGAGGAAATAATGAGGAGGGATAGACAATACTTCTTACAAATGATGGCACAAAGTGGAGCCAAGATACCTCATGATTTTGACATGTCTCAAATAATGGAAAATCAACCTTTGTAACAAACTCACTCCAACATGGATCAAAGGAGACCTAATAGTGGAGGAAATAGAGGACCATATATGGTACCTGAATCACCATCATCTTTGCTTCAAAAACCAGAGGTCCCACATACACATGGTCAAGTATATGATACTCACCTTCGCAGACCATTATGGAAGTCTTATGCAGACAGATATGCTCAATCACATACTCAAGCTACAGATCAACCAAAACAATTAGATATTCAAAGGCATGCTCAAAATTTGGACACAAGGAAACCCCGTGTCAAATTTGGGGGCAACACAATAGAACATGACATGCCTGTAGAATATGGTATACATGGACAAAATAGATATGGTGTTCCTCAAAATGAATCTATACCAAGTGCTCCATATATGCAGCATCACTATAGACCTCCCCCATATGAACATGTGTATGATCAATATCATCCATATGTGCAACATGCTCCTCTTCCAATGGGTGCCTCAAGCATGGGGTATGGTCCGAGAAGTCGATCTCCACCTAAGAGTAATTTGGAGCAACAAATCAGGGACTTACAAAAGAAAATGGAGGACTACACCAAATCCAACATACACAATGAGAGACATATGTCCTTATCCATTCGACAAGAGCATTCCAATGCCTCCATTTCCTACACACTTTGTGACGCCTAAATTTGATAAGTATAGAGGAAAAGGGGATCCTAAGGCACACATAAGACAATTTTTCACAGCTTGCATTGAAGTAGCAACAGAAGAGACATATTTGATGAGACTATTCCCACAAAGCTTAGGTGATCAAGCTATGGAATGGTTCTCCCAACTCCCACCTGGTATTAAGTCATGGGGTGACTTAGCAAAGGCATTTATTCAACATTTTTCCTACAATATAGAGACAGACATATCAGTCACTACTTTATGCAACACCAAGAAAAAAGAGGGAGAGTCTTTTGCATCATTTTTACAAAGATGGAGGAATCTAGCCAGCAGATGCTCTTGTGAGATTCCACAAAAACAAATGGTAGAGATGTTCACACAAAACGTTAACAAAGACATTGGCTATGATCTAAGGAAAGCTAGTTTGTCCACCTTCAAGGACGTCATTGAAAAAGGCTTAGCAACAGAAAACGTCCTAATTGAGCAAGGAGTCATTAAGATATTTAAGGAGAACAAAGATGACTTTAAAGGAAAAGACAAGCCAAGATTTTGGAATAAAAACAAGAACACGGTCAATGATGGTGTTGTTGATGCCAACACAGTGCGACCCAAATTCATCTTTTCGGGATCAAGTTCTACAAACAATCAAGTGAATACTCAAACAACTTCTAGATCATGAAGGAAATACACCCCGTTGGGAGAACCACTTGAGTCAGTCTTCAAAAAGCTAGTGGCGAACAAGGTAATCACAATTCCATATTTTCCTCCATATGAACCAAAGGTCAAACCAAATTGGTGGAACGATGATGAGTATTGTGAATTTCACAAGAGCAAGGGTCATAAGACAGGAAATTGTCATCAACTGAAGAACATTGTGCAAGATCTCATTGATAGAGGTGACATTGAGATTGAGGGACACTCATCCAATCAAGAACATGAGATGTTTAAGGAGTCGTTCCCAAAGCATGACAAGGGAAAAGCTAGAGTCACAGATGATCAAGCCAACTATACTAGAGAACCTTACAACTATGATTCAACTATCAATCACATCTCGATGGACAATCATGTCTCTACTATTATCATTAAGGACAAAACTCCTGAAAAATCCCACTTAGAGACCCAAGATTGTCCTAAGAGGTGTTGGATCTTCTTCCGAACCTACCTTTGAATGTCATGTTACAACCCGTCAAGGTAAAATCACTTTGCAAGGTGCCTTCACTAAAAATACCGCTTCTTCATCAACCAAACTTGAGTATGACCTTGTAGAACAGTTAGGGAAGACACTCGCGCTCATCTCCATCCTTGAGCTCTTACACATATCTCCCACTCATAAAGCTATTCTTGACAAAATCTTGAGAGACACTGCCGTTCCTACTGATCTAAATGTGGATCAATTTCAAGCCATGGTGGGATACCTTTCTGTTCCGCACTCACTGACATTCACAGAAGCCGATGATGCCTCCATAAGTCAGCCACATAATGCACCACTACATGTTGAAGCCTTCATACACAAACATAGAATAAAGCGAGTCCTGATAGATGGAGGAGCTGGTCTAAACATTTGTACATTGAGCACCATTAAACAATTGGGATATTCTAATAAAGCTGTAAATTCAACAAATCAAATCACCATCAAGGCATATGATGATGAAGAATGCTCATCCAAGGGCACAGTCACCTTACCTCTAAGAATTGGACCAGTTACAAAGGATGTGGTTTGTCAAGTCTTGGATCTAGATCTCACTTATAATATATTGCTAGGACGTCCTTGGATCCATGAAATGAGGGCAATCCCATCGAAATATCGCCAATGCATTAATTTTCCTCACAATGGAGTCGAGGTAACAGTTAACGGTGATCCTAATCCATTCATATATTGCAATAACCTGAGATCACATATTGAGACCATCATTCCCAGTAATCGTGAAGCTGTTCCTTCTTCGGCATACATTGATCCTGAGTCATTGAAACCTTTGACATCAAAACAAGGTGAGCTTAAAGGCAAATTTCAGGACAAAGGCATGGGAGAATACACTTTAAATCAGACCATGTACTTACAACAAGTCATGAGTTCTCCAAAAGAATATGGAAGACCACATCCTAACAAGCAAATATCCATCATGGTATTCAAATGGGACCCTACTACCTTTCAAAGATGGGGCGAATTGGAAGAGGAGGGTTTATACAAAATGCTATATAAAGACATCGAAGATGACACACAAGATCACATCAATATACCCTGTGAGAAATATGGCAAAGGCTTCAAGATTCTACAAAAATTTGGGTATGATGGAAAAAGCCCTCTTGGGTTACGAAAGGAAGGCATCATGGAACCTTTACAACCTGAATTGACTGTAAAAAAGGAACACTCGAAGGGACTTGGTTTCCTGACTTCCAAGATCCACACTAAAAGGACAGAAGAAGCATTACAAATCAAAGCTGCCAAAATTCAACAAGAGGATCGCTATTCCACAGACTCCAACGAATGGGAATGGGGTTCAGACAAATCCTCCAGCGATTACGAGCTCACCGAGACATTCAGAGAGCCAGATGAACCCACAGAAGAAGAGGAATTTTATAAAAAGTTCAGAGTTGGTCAAGAAATAACCCATGAGGATGCCACACAGTCTTTGTCTCAAGGTTCTAGGTTGAAATCACATAGGATGAGAACACTTGTCCCAAAATGTGCTACTAGTGATGACAATTTGGATTCACTCGCGATCAAAACTAATGAGAGTGCCATTGATGACCTCGATGATTACCTTGACATACCCGAATATAACTGTATCTTCACTCTTAGCCCCACAAACTTTGAATACATTAAAGGCCTTCCCCTTGTTCACCATCAACTCATTGACTGGGATTATGAAGGACCAGCACAGTTTGACACATTCCAAAATGATGAAGCTGTTATTGACTATCTTGGCATACGAGACGGCCTTCCCCCTGGGGACCATAAAGCAGGATACATTATAGAACTCAACAACATGGCATATTTTGGTGAGGGTGTCGGACCTTCCAGTCGCAAAAATGTGAAAATAAGAACAAACCAAGGGTCTTATGGCGAAAACCACATCGTGGCGCTATCTGATCCCGACAAAGTAAAAAGAAAGGACGTATCTGAGGGCGAAAACCTCTCTGAGGCACCCGAAGATGGAAGGCTCAACATTCTCCCAGCATCATAAGAGGAAAAGTCATCCATGTTGGTAGAGGAGACTATCAAAACAAACATTGGTACAAAAGAGGTTCCACACAACATATTCCTGGCTCAATCATTGACAGAGTCCGAAAGGTTAAAATTCATAAGCTTCTTCAAACAACGACAAATCAACTTTGCATGGTCATCGGCTGATATGCCTGGACTAGATCCGGATTTGGTAATGCATCATTTGACAGTCAAACTGGGGGCAAAGCCAGTGAAACAGAAATTAAGAAAAATTCATCCACAAGTGGCATTACTAGTCAAAGCAGAGCTGGAAAAATTATTGGATGTCGGATTCATATGCCCAATTGATTATCCTGAATGGATCTCTAATTTAGTACCTGTCAGTAAACCGGATCGCAACATCAGAATATGTACAGATTTCAGAGACATCAACAAATCTTGTCCAAAGGATGACTTCCCATTACCAAATATTGACTTGATTGTTGATCTCACGGTAGGTCATGAAATGTTATCATTGATGGATGGATTTTCTGGTTATAATCAAATCAGGATCGCACCTGAGGATCAACACAAAACGTCATTCACTTGTCCTTGGGGAACTTTCTGCTGGAATGTCATGACCTTCGGGCTAAAAAATGCAGGTGCTACATATCAAAGAGCCATGACTACTATCTTTCATGATCTCATGCATGTAACGGTGGAAGATTATGTTGACGATCTCTTGGGTAAATCAGTAGATAGAGATACACATTTGGACATACTTTCAGTCATCTTTGATCGGTTGGAAAAATACAAAGTAAGATTAAACCCCAAGAAATGTGTCTTTGGAGTAACCTCCGGGAAGCTCCTAGGATTCATTGTGTCCAAAAGAGGAATCGAAGCTGATCCAGCAAAAGTCAAGGCCATCTTGGAAATGCCACCACCCAGAAATATTAGTCAACTTCGATCCTTACAAGGCAGACTCCAGTCCATATGAAGATTCATAGCGCAACTTGCCGATAAGTGTAATCCTTTTCAGCACCTGCTACATAAAAACATCAAATTCAAATGGGATGATAACTGTCAACAGGGTTTTCAGACGCTCAAAGATTATCTTTTGAATCCACCAATTTTGATGCCACCAGTTCCAGATCAGCCTCTGTTACTATACATTTCAGCTACTCCAACAGCACTGGGGGCACTCTTAGCACAACAAATTGCTGAGGGCAAGGAAAAGGCAGTATACTATATCAGTCACACGTTGGTGGGATATGAGCTAAACTACACACCAATCGAACGTGCATGTCTCACCGTGGTCTTTGCTTCATAGAAATTATGACATTATATGCTCACTCATAAGACTAAGTTGATTGCAAGGATAGATCCGTTGAAATACCTTCTCAACAAAGCAACACTTACTAGGCGACTAGCCAAATGGGTAATGATCCTGAGTGAATTTGACATCAAGTATGTGGACAGAAAAGCAATAAAAGGACAAGCCATCGCAGATCAATTAGCAGATGCCCCCATGATTGATGATGTTCCTCTAAATTCAGAATTTCCAGATGAATCCATTTTAACAATATCACATGTAAAGCCATGGCAACTGTACTTTGACGGCTCATACACACAGCATGGGGCAAGAGCTGGCATCCTCTTTATAACTCCTCAAGAAGACTCTATACCAAAATCATACCGCTTATCATTTCCTTGCATTAACAATATAGCGGAATATGAGGCATTAACAACTGGATTACAGATTGCAGTTCAGTGGAAGATCCAGGAACTTCGTGTTTTTGGGGATTCTCAACTTGTCATCCGTCAAGCAACTGATGATTACCAAACAAAAGATGAAAAATTAATGCCTTACAAACAAATGGTGGATGACCTGAAACAACACTTCACAAGGATAGATTTTGAGCAGATACCAAGAGAGCAGAATCGTGCCGCAGATGCCATGGCTACAATTGTTTCACTGATCGATCTACCTCCAAATGAGACCTGCTATGAGTTCTTGGTGGATAACCTTTTGGTTCCTTCATATGAGATCACTCCTACTGAAATGATATTTGTTGTCGGTCCCGAGTCCCAGTTATATGGTTCCATCTTCACATACCTTCATGACAATACCCTACCTCCTGATCTATCAAATAACCAACGTCGCACCTTCATTCGCCAATCCTCTCGATATGTCATTTTAGCTGATATCCTATATCGACGAGGTCTAGATGGCACTCTTCTTAGATGTTTAGAAAGCGACGAAGCTCAGATTGCGTTACGTGAAGTACATGAAGGGATATGTGGTCCACATGCTAGTGGTCCTACCTTGGCCAAGAAACTCATTAGGACTGGATATTACTGGCCCAATATGGAAAAAGACTCATATCAGTTTGTTAAGAAATGTAAGCAATGTCAAATTCATGGAGACCTCATACATGCACCAGCACAAGAATTACAACCAATTGCGTCTCCTTGGCCCTTTTGTCAATGGGGACTCGATCTCATAGGCAAGATTCACCCTCCTTCTTCTAATGGTCATAAATTCATTATCACTGCCACAGAGTATTTCACAAAATGGATTGAAGCCGTGCCTCTCACACAAGTCACTGGAAAAAAAATTGCTACATTCATCCTTAACTATATCATTTGCCGATACGGTATTCCTGTTTCCATTATCACTGATAACGGGCGTCCCTTCAAAAATCAGGATGTTCGTGAACTCTGTGACCGCTTCCATATTTCCCATCGTTTCTCCACACCATATTACCCCCAAGGTAATGGCCAAGCTGAGGCGTCTAATAAAACAATCCTTAAAATCCTTAAGAAGACAATCGACGATGCTGGCCGTAATTGGCATATCCAACTTAATCCTGCACTTTGGGCCTATCGCACAAGTGTTCGCACACCTACAGGAGCTACACCTTATTCACTTGTCTACGGCACTGAAGCCATCTTGCCTATTGAGGTCGAGTTACCCTCTTTACGGGTCTCTTTGCAAAATATCATCGGTGATGAAGATTATAGGGTCTCTCGCTTACAAGAACTTGAACTACTGGATGAACGGAGACAAACTGCTTTTAATCATCTCAAGGCTTACCAACAATGAATGAGTCGTAGCTACAATCACAAGGTCAAGCCTCACACATTTGAGGTAGGTGATTTGGTTCTCAGAGAAAACCCCAAGAATCAGCAAGATAGAGAGAAGAAGGGCAAGTTCGAACCAAATTGGCTTGGTCCTTACACCATTATAGCAGCATATGGATCTGGGGCGTATCAACTCTCAACTATAGAAGGTGAACCTTTGGAGGATCCTATCAATAGCATGCACCTTCGCAGGTTCTACACATAGCTCTTCAGAGTATCCTAATTCAAAAATACAAAAAAAAATCAAAAATTTCAAAAATACAAAAAAAATTATAAAAACAAAAAAAAATCGTTACTTTGTGAAAACCTGGCAAACAGGCGCCTTGTGACACAAAAAACATCAAAAAATTGAAAAAATGTAAAGAGAAATAATTTCATCCAACGGTGAAAACCACTTCGGTGGCGCCCTGGGCAAGTACCATGGTGAAAACTGGGTCACTAGTGCCATGCGTAGAGACATTGCTCCTCCCTCCTTCAGGCTCCACTTTCATCCTTTCACTTCGCACACACTCACGACCAATCCATTCATAATAAACTTACCCATTCCCATCATGGCTTGTTATTGATCTACCCAAGATTGGTTAGCCATTCATAATAAACCTCCCTTTCCATCCATAATAAATCAGATCCTATCTGTGGCTACGACAAATCCTATGTCTAGTGATGGGTGTGGAACTAAGAACATCACATGTTTCAAGGAGTACAGTTTCTTCCAGGTTCCTTCAGTCTATCTGCGCACAATTCGCAATAAAACAACATCTGCATCGCCAGTCCGCAATAAAGTTTCATCTTCTCCGCAATAAAGTATCAGCTTCATGGATTCAGTCAGTTTCAGATGAGACACAGCAGCAACAATGAGCTTCAACAAATCAAATCTTTCAACAGACTCAGACAACATATGGTTCAGTGTTATCTATCCTTTTTGTGAAAGTAAACATTGTGACCACAATCAAATAAGACTTATACAAGTGACAAGAGACACTAAACTTGAGGACTACAGTGGATGTTGGTGTTGAGTCTTGGTTTTCTTTTGATTTTATCTTTTGGTGACATGTCTTTTAGCTTTTCCAGGATGTCTTTGACTAGAGATTCTATCTCCAGGATATCTTTGACTAGAAAGGCGAGGATGGGGTATCGTCACCTATTTGTATTTGTTGTCTGTGGATTGTCTCTTAGTAATGCTATGACTTGTCCAAGGATATGAGGACACTGTGAGTCTAGTATGAACTGGGGCATTCCTTGTTTGTGACTGTCTTATCTCCATGCAAACAGGTACAATGACTTTCTGGGTCGAATATATACCTTGATTGTCATAACCTACTTGCCATAATAAAGCTCAATGATGATAACGCACAGGAAGCTCTTTCATGTTCATATCTTTTGTCTTTCATCCCCCTTTCTTGATTGACTTCCATCATCCTTTTCGAGTCCACGTAGCTTGCTATCACATGACTGAGTATAATGACACACCAAAAACATTTGCATTTCATGTAGTTTGCACCTGCATTACCATGTATAAGCATTTCATACATACATATAGATATCACAACTACATCACATCCTGCACACAACACCTGTTAGCACAATTTACATTTGCATTATCATATTCACCTGCATTACATACATTCACATTTGCATCATGCATACACATATAAAACATAAAAGAACAAAAAAATATATTGCATTGCATCATATACATATTTGCATCCATATTATAAGCATCATATAAAACATACATCATAAGAGCATCTCATCACATAGGTACACATGCATATAGCTGCCACAAAGATGAATCATCTCATATATATATATAATCATAAGTGTCATGATACAATGATGTCAAAATCATATGGCTACAATCACCCACAGGTGTCTACATCATCATACAAAAAAAATGGTACAATACTGATACATAGGGAGCCCTCTACGACTATGATGAACTCCCTCCCTCGGAGCCACCTGGCCTCGATGGAATCTGAGCCCCTGAAGGACCTGCTCCAGGATCATCCCTCCTATCCCCTCTATCTGGTGGTGGTGGAGGACCCATCACCCCACCACTCTATGCCTATCTCCTCCAGCTCCCTCCTGTAGCTGTCGTTGTCCGTGATGGTCTATGGAAGCTCCTCGCCCACTGATCTGCTGGAACTGCACCATAATAGAGATCCTGCCAGTAGGCAATCTCCTCCCCTGCCAACAGGACATACGCATATCCTGCCCTTGTGTCCTCCGCTGCTTGTCTCCCTGCCCTCAGCACTGTCTCAGCCTCAGTGTAACGCTGAATATCCTGATCCTGCTCCCGCTTAGTATCTCAGAGCCTCCTCCTGAGCCGATCCCTCTCCCTCTCTAACTCCTGGATCTCATCTACCTGACCCTGGCAGCTCTCCCTCAGCTCTATCAGCTCATCCTCCTCTGCGTCAGCCCCCTCTGCCTCTGCCTATGGCTCTCCCTATACGGGTACCTGCACCTATGCCTGCCCTTGTGCCTATGCCTATCCCTGCACCTATCCCTACACCTGTCCCTGCACCTGTCTGGGACCCTGTGCTACTGGCACCTATAGCGGCAACCCACTGCGACCCCTCACCACCCGAGCCTGTCTCTCCTCTCCACCCTCCCTCCGAGGTGCAACCCTCCTCTCTCCAACTGCTCCCCTCCTCCTCCGTCGGCCCCTACCCCCATCACCTCCCCCATCATCATCATCCCCACCATCATCTCCGTCAAATAGCTCTCTAGGATCTGTCAAGCATGGGAAAGGATGCTCTGCCCAGTATGTTGTATACTCGGCATCCATGCTGGCATCGTCAACCTCTAGCCACATGTCCCAGGGTAGGGGCACCATCTCTGCTAGCTGTGTAACTGCCTGATCATATGACAGTAGAGGCCCAAACTGTACCTGATCTCTAACTGTCCATGCATACATGCCCGAGCCCCGTGGCATCCTCTGAATTCGGCCAAACTGCCTGCACACCCTGTCTACAAGCTGTCTTTCTAACACATAGGTTGTCCGCCTAATCAAATACCTGCTCCAGAAGGTGTACAGAATCTCAACTGCATCATCCTCCCACTCCTCGCATCCCAGGTATGGCCTCCAGATGACCACATCAATGTCGTCTATCACTTGTCGCCAGTGCTCCAACCTGCCAATCCGTGGCTACGACGTGATCATGTCATACAAATGAACAAAACCGTATCCATGTCCCCTGCCTCTAAAGTGTATCTGCCTCATCACTGACAGATGCTCATAAGCCCACACCTGTAGCAGTGTCACCCCGCAGCCCAATCCCACTGATCCATGATATACGAACTGATGCAGCTCATAGTACAAGTGTGCCAGCACACACGGTCCCTAGGCATATCTGGTGTGCTGTGTCACCAGTGTCTCCAATGCACCTCCCCAGCCTACAGCCAACCCCTGTGTCATCCTATCTGGACACAGGAACCCAGTGATCGCTCCTCCTACCACTGCCGACAACGCTAGCCCTGTGGCTATCATAGTGTCCCACGCCATGTGTCCTGCCCTCATCTCTAGTCCTGGGTCCTAGAATACTCATCTTAGGGCCTCCTTGTCTCCATCTTGATTGTATGGGATCAGATCCCCATCGATCGGTATCCTCAGTATCCTGTAGACATCTTCAAGGGTGACTGTCATCTCACCCATCGACAAATGAAACGTACAAGTCTCTGAGTGCCATCTCTCAGCCAGCGCAGTCAACAGTCCCATGTTCACCCGAAACTCAGGCACATATAGCACATGTCTCAATCCCATCTCCTCAATAGCAGCTCGCTCCTCAGCTGTCAGCTCAAGTCGCAATCTCTGAGTCGATGGGAATCTCTCTCGTGACTCCAGCATCGGCAAATACTCCTACAGTCAAGCAAATCAATCATGTCGATCATAGTGGCATTCACTGTTTATCACAAACTGCTACTTTTTGTCTAAATGCATATGGCTATCTATCCTAGTGACACTCACTATTCATCACAAAGTGTTGCTTCTATCCTAGTAGTACTCCCTGTTCATCACAAAGTACTACGTGTGTGACACTCACTGTTCATCACAAAGTGTTACTCACATTTGCACTCCCTGTTCATCACAAAGTGCTGCTCACATTTTAGTACTCCCTGTTCATCACAAAGTACTCTATCTTGGTACTCACTGTTTATCACAAAGTGCCTTGATCTATCCTAGTCTTCTTTAGAGGACCTGCTTGAGTGTATCCTCTCAGTAGCTTATCCAATCGACAGTGTATGTTCATCACAGAACTGTCGATTTGACCTGGAAGACAAGAATTTGCATTTTTTAGACATAAATGCGTTTTCTTGACACAAACGCGCTTAAAGACTGCACAGACACGTCTGAACAACACAGACGCGCCTGTATGACACAGACGTGCCTATACTCTGCACAGATGCGCCTGGGTGACATAGACGAGCCTTCTTGGCACAGATGCCCCTAAATTACACAAACGCGTTCGCATTTGACATAAATGCAGTTCTAAACACAGACACGGCTGGAACAAACCCAGACGCACCTGGTGGACACAGATGTGCCTGGCACCAACGCAGACGCGCCTAACCATTTTTTGACATTTTTGAACCCTATTTCTAAGCGCATTTATTACACTACCTAGCATGCATTAATGACAAAATTAAATGCGTCAAAGTACGAGGAGGTTTGGTGGTACTTACCAGCTCCCCTGCCTCTGCTGGCCTCTGGAATCGGCGAACGCGGTCGAATCTATGAACGAAAGCCATCGCTGCTGACTGCTACTGCTCTATTTTCGCTCTGCACTCTAATCTCTTAGATGTGTGGATGACAATGAGGATGTCTTTTGGCCGTGGTCTATCTTATAGCCTACCCTCGCCTTAGCCCTTGTTTCTCGAGTCAGTCTTCTTTATCCCGTGACTTTGTCACTTTATCCGGTCAGTCCATTCTATCCCGTCTTTCTTATCGAGAGATTGTCTGTGATCTTTTTAGACATTTTCATCCAATCTCTCGAGGGGGCATATCAATCCCATCTTGGGGCAACTTTGTATTTGTTCATCTTATCTTCTTTGAAACAACGCGACAAGCCACATTGTCTCAAAGAGGGGCAAAATGTAGAAACTCAAAATTGTCCAATCTAATTAAATAAATATTTTCTTTATTTAATTATCTAAGCCTAATTCTTCTATTAATTAAATAAATCTTTATTTATTTAATTAATTCATTTATCCTCTTCTAGCCTTATTTCTCATTTAAATAAATACATTTATTTATTTAAATTATCCTTTTCCTAAATTAAATAAATATTTTATTTATTTAATTGATCCCACTTCTTCTATTAATTAAATAAATCTTTATTTAATTAATTAATTCATTATCCTTTTCTACCCATGACACATGTCATTTATCTCTTAATTCCTACACTACCTACCTCTTTCATTATTTTATTATTTCTTTTACCTACGCTCTAATCCTAGCCGACCTCCTTTTTTTTACACCTCTCAATCTTATCCCTCCATTTCATATAGTGTCTTCTATTTAAGGAGATGCTTCCTTCATTATCAAACCCTAATCACTAATCTTAAGGACTTGACTATACTATGATCCTACTTGCAACCACATTCTGTTCTTTGTTGAGCTCTTGTGCATATAAAATCTGAGAGCAAATATATCAAGCAAGATCAATGGAGATAGGAAGAATGGAGATCAAAACCCTATTGGACATGTAATGGTATAATCTTTGTGATTTCATTTTATTTGCATTGTCTTAGGTAATCTTCATATGTTATGGTGGATCTTTGTTGTTGTTAGGCTAGGGTTTGGTGGTTGAGTTCATTTAGCCTTTCAATTTTGTTATTATTGTTATCCATTTTCACCATAAACAAGAACCACAACACATATTGTTCACATACCAGAGGAATGCAAGGCATTCTCCTATTGGGGAATTGAAAACTCTTTTCAGCATTGAAATTTCTACAATACAATCCTTCTAGAAATACTTCAACATCTTCACAAGATAATTCAGCAATACCAGAGCATGTATATACTCTTTCCTGCATATTGAAACTTCCACTACACCATCCTTACTTCAATATCAATGACAACACAAGCAACAATACTAGAACACATAAATACTTTTTCCTACATATTGAAACTTTTACTATACCATCCTTACTTCAACATCAATGACAACTCAAGATAGATTGACATCAATGACAACACAAGACAAGTTGAAATCAACGAAATCACAACACAATAACTCATGTTTCCAACAGGTAACTAGTGCTAGGAATGAGCTTAGTTCACCACTCAATCTAAATAGTTCTTTCCAAAACAAAATTAAAAACTTGATATCCCTATAGCTAACAATATTCTTAGGCATTTCATACAATATAAACACATCCCTAAAGAACAAATCCACCACTTGTACCATTATAAACATTTTTGAAATAGGAAAAAAGTGAGAAAATATGGTCAAACTATCCATAACTACATATATGCAGTCCTTCCCTTGCACTTTAGGAAAACTTATAATCAAACTCATAGAGAAACTTTTAAAAAAATTATTGGGAATGTGTACAAGCTACAACAAACCAAAAATATAAGCATACCCATTTTTATTCTATTGACATGTAGGACACTCCCATACATACTTAAGGACCTCTTTTTTAAGCCCTTTCCCATAAAATCTTTCTTGAATCTTCATGTAAGGATAAAAGAAACTAGGGTGACAAAGCATAGGTGCATCATGAAATGTCCTCAATATCTTCATCTTTAGCCCTAATTTGGGTGCCAAAAATGTACTCTCTTTTCAAAGTATGAGTTCCTCAACTACCTTATACTTGTCATCATGCAAAGTACCATCCAAAATACTATTGGCGAGTAATTTCTTAGTAGATTTTGTAAGGATTTGCTCTTTACAATTAGCTGCAATTTTTTTCAATGAACATAAATGAGGCTTCCTTAAATACGTGTCAACCACGTGAGGGATTCACTAGCTAGGCAATATTATATGACATGAATTCATATTGTGGGGTTTAATATCCCAAAAATGTGGGTACAATATTGTCTATTGGTGAAAATAGGGGGTCATTTAATTCAAGTTCTTTATTAGGAGGGGGTTCCAAAAAAGGAGTTTAGGGCAATATTTTTTGAAAATAGGGGGATTGTTTAGTATGCCATGAACGTGGATGATATAACCCAGGTTCACTAAGTGAATCCCCCGTGGTCAACCACTGCATTTATTTTCCCCTTGACATATTCAATGTACAAATGATAAAATGTCAATAAAAAAGTCTAAAAGAAAACTTACAAAGTTGCTTGTGAAACACCCAACTCATGCAATATTGAAATGTGGCAAGGGAATTTGTCAAACTAAAAGGCATAACCAGAAACTCAAAGTGGCCAAAGTGACATCTAAAGGCTATCTTCTATATGTCCTCCTCTCTAACCCATATTTGGTGATATCTCAATCTCAAGTCTATATTAGAGAGGTAGACCATTCCTTGTAGCTCATCAATACTTGTGATGAGGTACCTAGTTTTGTTAGTCTTCTTATTCAAGGCCCTATAGTCAATGCACATATGCATGGTCCCATATTTTTTCTTGACAAAAATCACTGAAGATGCAAATAGATTCTTACTAGGTCAAATATGTCCCCCCTCAAGAAATATCCTTAATTGCTTTCCCAATTACATATTTATGCGTCTTGGGATTCCTATGAGTGGTAATAACATTTTAACACCACCGTCCAACTCCATCACATTCTCAATGCCTCTATCAACTGGCTTACCTAGAGGTATATTCTTG
This sequence comes from Cryptomeria japonica, assembly GCF_030272615.1. Taxonomy (NCBI): domain Eukaryota; kingdom Viridiplantae; phylum Streptophyta; class Pinopsida; order Cupressales; family Cupressaceae; genus Cryptomeria; species Cryptomeria japonica. Next base: position 656,742,009 of record NC_081415.1, read on the forward strand.
AAAACCTTTCTTCACCTGGTTAGCAAATAATGTACATCTAGATGATAACTCTTATTCTCCTTCTGTGTATCTGAAGGCATAATAATGCACTTTTCTACCCACTCAATTTGAATATTTCTAATTAACCTCTTCATGCATTTGAATGTGATATCTTGTGGTCCCCCATTAGACACTCTCCTCAAGAACACTTTCTTCCCCTTTGAATGGAATTTCAATTCCATTGTCTAAAAAATATGAGTGATTTCCCCCAAAGACTATGACCGCTATATGCCTAATATTACATATAAGTCTCCAATAATAACTACATAGAGTTCATCTTTGACTTCATAGTTGGCCAACTATAAAAATCATATTGGGGATCATTCTGGTGCATGTAATAGTGAATCCATTTACTACCATCACCTTAACTCAATTTACATCATTTATTTTGAAACCTCTATAAGCTACTATTCCATTAATAAAATTATGCATAGTACTTCCATCAGTCAATGTCACTATACTTGTTGGCATTATTATCATTGATGTCAACAAGCGTTGCATGGATGCCAAGAGGATGCAAATAAACAAGTACTACAAGGATGCCAAGAGGATGTAGAGAAACACATGTTGCAAGTTGAAGAAGTGATCATATCAGGATAACTCAGCTGATCAAGTGTTGTGTAAGTGATATTTGCTCTAGTGGTTTGATCGGAATAACTAGGCCGATGTCGGGTCATGTGGAGTTTCTATTGCGTTTTGTCTATTGGAGTATCCTATGTTGAATACAAAGTATGTGCTACATATCGAAATAGCTATGGCGACCAGGAGACCAAGGATACCTATCGAAATAACTATTGAAGGCGGAATGACAAATTCTTACAATGGCGATAGAACTAAACTATTTTGAGATCCTCCTATTGGAATACCTTATGTTGATGCTTGTTCATGTTGGGTCATCGGAATAAGTTTGTATTGATGGGTTAGTGTCTAGATATAAATCCAATAGTGTTGGTTGTTTCAGTGAGTTTACATTTTGGGTAACCTATGTCGATGAAGTTTTTCACTGTGGAGTTCAAGTTTCGGGATACCTAGGTAGATAAAGGGAGGTTGATAGTATGCCATTGGAATGACTTGTTCTGTCATTCTAACATATTTTTTTCATATGTCAATAGTTATGGTGATCCCAATGAGTGGTTGTTTGGCTTGAAGTCTTTCAATTCAAGGTAACTTATGCCGATGAAGTGTGTCATCATGGAGATTGTGTTCTAAGATAGCTTATGGTGATAAGTGAAACCAAAGGCATCACAAGGTCATTAGGATAAGTTGTGGAGGCAGAGTAGATGAGAGATGTCAGCCTGACGGTTAAAGCTATATCGATAGAGCTTTGAGGAATTGTATCAAAATGAGTCAACCTGATACGTGCAACATAGAAATAGAGTGGGTCGACATGATAGCTTATTTTCAACCCGATGTGTTTGCAGAGCATGCCACCATGCTGCTTGATTATCCACATGGAATTTGACCTATCTTGACTGAGTGACCTAGATGACAAATGTGAAGACACGTGTACCCTAAGTGATCAAGCAAATGTGCTAGGATGCTGAATAAGGTATTTTGTCGATCAAGTCAATGTAGAGGTAGCATAAGACATTAATGGCGGATTTGTAGCAGTTGGTTGATGGGCTCAAGGTGATCAACAAAGGCTGGATCAGATTTGTTGGGCAGATTAAGATTACTAAGTTTAGTAATCTATGTACAGAACGACCTGAATATAGATAAAACACATTTAATGTGAGCGACTAGTCTAAAATCATACTCAAGACAGAGAATGAAATCTTGTTGATACAGAGTTGGCCAAAGGTACAAGCAATTTGACGTGATTCGCCAAAAGTAGATGAGACAGATGAGTTGGCAGAGCAGACAAAGTAGAACACAAAGATGATGTGGCGCGTTAAACCGCCACGATGCCAGCAATGAAGATTGAATCTAGCAGATAGACGACTCAAATTCAAAGCTAAAAAAGAATAGAGTTTGGCGCATCTGGTAATTTGAGTTGCTTGCTAGGAAGAGGAAAACCGGTTGAATGAATGGTTTGTGGTGTTGTTGAGTAGAAAAAGGGGGGTTGCCTCCAAGAAAATAGATGATATTGAGAATTGTGAAGAATCACTATTGTAGATAGAGTGAGTTAGAGAGAGAGAGAGAGAAGTTGTAGAAACAAAGCAGAGAGAGTAGTTGCAGAAGCTGAAGATTTAGAGTAGAGTAGTCTGCGAAAGGTGAAGCTGAGGCAAAGAGGAGAAGACAATCAAATAGAGGGAGAAGAAAGAAATAGAGGAAGAATACCAGCAAGCAAAGAAATCCTTTCTGAAAGTGTGAAAAATTTATGTGTCACAAAACACATTTGTAACAAGGTTTTATCATTGCATTGTAACAACTGAATATTATTGTATTTCTATGAGTGGGTGTTCAGAGCAAGGGTAGGTTCTCCTTGAGTTGGTGCTCTAAATTGTAGGGGAGTTGGTGCTCAAAATATCAGGGGTTAATGCTCCTTGGGTTGGTGCCCTAAAACATATTGCAATCAGTGATTTCTTGTGAGGCTGGATTGGAGCAGTAGACTCCAGTAGCTATTCTGACCAAGGTTTTTCCCACATTGTGTTTTCTTCATGTATCTGGTGTTGTGGCTTGTCTTTGTGTGTGTGTGTGTGTTTCTCAATTAATTTACAATAGCAGTATTAGCACACATGGATAAAACTTTAAAAATACACTGATTCACCCCACCCCTTTCTTAGTGTCCATTTGTATTCTTGAATTGGTATTAGAGCTAGGTTCCCCTATAGTAAAATATTTCTCTAGCTTGGGTAGATTCTAGTTAGTGAACACAATGGCTAGGAATGAATCCTCATCTTCTGAATCACCTATCTTTGATGGCACCAACTATGCCTTTTGGAGTAGAAGAATAGAAGCCTACCTGTCTTCCCTAGGATTTGATGTTTGGATGTCAGTAAAAAATGGTTGTAATCTCCCTCAAGTTCCTCCTAGAGACCCTGATGCTAAAAGGGAATATGAGAACAATTCCAAAGCTAAGATTTCAATATTAAGTGGTCTGTCTGATATAGAGTTTGTCAAAGTCATGCATTGCACATCAACAAAAGAAACTTGGGACAAGCTGCAGAAGATATATGAACGAGATACCGAAGTGAAAGAAGCCAAACTACAAAATCTAAGAGCTCAGTTTGAAAACCTTAAAAATGAAAGAAGAAGAGAACATAGCCGACTATCTACAAAGAGTGGATGAGACTGTGAGTGCTATAAGAGGACTTGGAGAGGATGTCGAAGATGAAGTTACTGTCAAGAAGGTTCTGAGATCATTAACTTCAAAGTATGACACAAAGGTCTTTGCTATTAAGGAAACTAAAGACTTAAAGACATTCTCTATGGATGAATTATTTGGCTCCTTATCAACTTATGAAATGAGAACATTAGGAGGAGAAACGTCAAAGAGAGAGGTTGCCTTCAATACCACACAAAAAGGAAAAGGACAAGATACAAATGAAGATGAAAATGATTCTAATGTTGTTGTAGAAAAATTTGTTAGAAAACTCAAAAGAGGTTCAAGAAAATACAAAGGTAAACCACCTTTCAAATGTTTCAATTGTGGCAAGATTGGACACTTTGCTTCTAAGTGCCCTTATGGAGAAAAGGATGAAGATGAAAAGAAAAAATGAAGGCTCTTGAAAAAGGAAAGATGAAGAATTCTTATATGCCAAGGAGAAGAAATTTTAGGAGAAAAAGAAGTCTTTACACATTTGAAGATGATGCCTCTGATGAAGAAAGTGTCTCTAAAGGTTGTTGCAGTGACGGTGAAAGAGAAGTTAATCTCTTTCTGGCACAAGAAGAGTTATTTATTGAAGATGAAGAAGAGAAAATTGAAGTTGTAGTAGACCTTGAAGGTGAGCTTGTGAGTGCACTAGAAGAACTTAGAAAAGTGAGAAAAAAATATAAAAAGTACAAGAATGTTGTTGCTGAAGAACAAGACCTACTGAACAAATCTCTTGAGGAATCAAAGAAAACAATTTTTGATTTGAAGATTCAGTTGGAAGAAGAAAGGAGGATGTATGAAGTAACGAAGTCAGATTTAGAAAGAAAGGATAAGGAGTGTCAAAAATTTGAAGAAGACCTTGTATATCTAAGAAAAGAATTGGAAAAGAATAAGGATGAACTCAACATGAGAATTAAGTATGGTGGCAGCACTGAAGATTTAGACAAAATGTTAAGTAAGCAAAAGCACAACAAGGACATAAATGGTGTTGGATTTGAAAATGGACAATGATCTAATAGTAAAGATTCATCAAGGAAGGAGATACATTTCACCTCTTCAAGTGAGAGTGAAGTCAAACAAACATTCATTGTCAGCAAGCCAAATGAGAAGAAGACATATGTTGCTGCTACAAAGAATCAGTCAATGAACCAACATGTTGATCTTAAAGAAATGGCCTAGATAAATGATGGAGGCTTCACAAGAGTCAAGGATACTAAAGGGAAGAGCTCAAGAAGACCGAACTATGCTGCTCCAAGGAGACAAATGAGAAACGACTTCAACAATGAGTGGTATGTACCTCAATTCCATGGCTACTGCTTTAAATGTAATACTTATGGTCAGAGAATTGTCAATTGTGAGATTATGCATAGGTCTTCTCCTAGTTTTGAAAGTAGAAATCAATTTGTTGCTCTTATGAATATGAATCTTATTTGTTATCATTGTAATGAGTATGGTCATAGGAGTTATGAATGTAGGAGAACTGTATCTCAGTCCTACAATAGATTCTCAAACTCATCATTCAATGTAATTGTAAAGTGCTATCATTGTCAAAACTTGGGCCACATTGAAAAAAATTGTAAGCTTAGGACAACTAAGTGAAAGAAGACAGTGTCAACATTTGAACATAGTGCAAAACCAAAACAGAATGGGACAACAGAAAAGAAGGAGAAATCAAATCCAGTTTGGGTAGAAAAAGAAAAGGACAAGGCTGAGTCGAGTTTGATTGTTCAAACTACCCTACATGCTAAAAGGAGAAACTTGTGGGTAGTAGATAGTGGTTTCTCCAACCACATGACTGGTGATAAGAATAAATTCATCAAATTAGAAGATTGAAATAGTGGTTCTATGAGGTTTGGAGACAACTCATCTATCAAGATCAAGGGTAGAGGTACACTAGACATTCATGGCAAGCTAAAAGCTCATGATGTATATTACATGAAAGTTCTGAAACACAATCTGCTAAGTGTGAGTCAAATGTGTGTCAAAAGATATAAGTTCACATTTGATTCCAAGGGATGTGAAATCATAAAAGAGAGCAGTGGTCAGCTTGTTGCTAAAGGAAAAAGGATAGATGACAATGTATATAATCTTAAGGAATTCTTTGAGTCTCAATGTATGATGGGACAAGTTGATGAGAGTTGGTTGTGGTATAGAAGGTTAGGACACATTAATTTTGACAATTTGGTCAAAGTGAGCAAGAAAGGATATGTAAAGCACATACCTCAAATTATTAAGCCAGTAAGAACCTTCTATGATGAGTGTCAAAAAGGTAAGAAAACTAAAGTAAGCTTCAAAACTAAAGAGTACTCAACTAAAAGGCCACTAGAACTTGTGCATACAAATTTGTGTGGGCCTACAAGAACAAGAGCCCTAAATTGAGAAAGATACTTCATGGTCCTCATAGATGATTTTTCAAGGATGACATGGGCCACCTTCTTGCAAGACAAATCACAAGCATTTGAGAGATTCAAGGTCTTCAAGAAAATGGTTGAAAAGGAGAGTGGTTACAAGCTAAATTGTCTGAGATCAAACCGTGGAGGTGAGTTCACATCAAATGAGTTTGAAGATTATAGTGAAAGACATGGAATTAGAAGACAATATTCATCTCCTAGGACACCACAACAATATGGTATTGTGGAAAGGAAGAACAAAACAGTCAAGGAAATGGCAAGGACAATGTTAAATGAAGCAAATATGCCTGATGTTTATTGAAAAGAAGCAATTCACACTCCTGTATATACACTAAATAGAGTGAAATTAAGGGTGAATAACAACATGACACCTTATGAACTATGGTATGATAGGAGACTCTCAATCAAGTATTTCAAAGTGTTTGGCAGCAAATGCTTCATCAAAAGAGATGAAGATGGACTAGGTAGCTTTGAATCAAGAAGTGATGAAGGTATCGTTTTAGGCTACTCTACTCACAACAAAGGCTACAAATGTTTTAACAAAAGGTTGAAGAAAGTGGTAGAAATTGTACATGTGAGAATTGATGAGGATTTACATAAAGGTAAAAAGACTCTAATAAATTAGATTGAAGAATCACACAGTGAATATGAAAATCAATTTGAAAGTGAACAAGAAGAAGAAGCATAAAAAAAAGCCCCTAACATATATGTGTAGAAAAATCATCATGAGGATCAGATTATTGGCAACAAGAATGATGGTGTACAAACTAGGAGAGCAAGGAACACTAAGCAAGTAACTTTCTATCTTATGACTAATATGGAACCTTGAACATATGATGAGGCCAGCAAAAGTGAGAAGTGGATAAATACTATGGAAGAAGAGTTACAGCAAATAAAGAAGAACATGACTTGGGATTTGGTTCCTAGGCCAGCAGACAAGAATGTCATTGGGACTAAATGGGTCTACAGGAACAAGATGAATGAAGAAGGAAAAGTAATAAGGAACAAATCAAGACTTGTGTGTAAGGGATATGCTCAGGTTGAAGGGATATATTTTGAGGAAACATTTGCACCAGTTGCAAGACTTGAAGAAATCAGAATGTTCCTTGCATTCTCAGCCCATAAAGGATACAAAGTATATCAGATGGATGTCAAGTCAGCATTCTTGAATGGAAATCTTGAAGAAGAGGTCTATGTAGAGCAACCTAAAGGTTTTCAGCTGCATGAAGATGAGAAATTCGTTTGCAGATTGAAGAAAGAATTATATGGCCTAAAGCAAGCACCTAGAGCATGGTATTCCAGGTTGGATAAGTACTTGAATCAACAAGGTTTTAGAAAGGGAAATGCTAACAACAACTTATATATCAAGGTTGATGGAGACCATATGATCATAGTTGTGGTATATGTGGATGACATCATCTTTGGAGGCAACAAAGATGTTTTATGCAAATAATTTGTTGATTAGATGCAGTTAGAGTTTGAAATGTCCATGCTTAGAGAGTTATCATATTTTCTTGGTTTGCAAATATCACAGCAGAATAAGGGCATATTCATTTCTCAAACCAAGTATACTCAAGACATGTTAAGGAAATTTTTTATGGAAGATAACAAACTGGTTAGCACCCCCATGGTGATAGGATGCAAATTAAATAAAGATGATGAGTCACCTAGTGTAGATAAGACTTTGTATAGATCTATGATTGGAAGCTTGTTGTATCTTATAACATTGAGGCATGATATAGTTCAAGTTGTATGCACGATTGCAATATTTCAAGCATCTCCTAAGAAATCACATGTCAATGTTGTGAGGAGGATATTCAAGTATCTGTAGGAGACACTTACTTATGGCCTATGGTATTCAAAGAAAGGAGATTTCAATTTACAAGCCTTTATCGATGCTGATTGGGCAGGTTGCATCGATGATAGGAAGAGCACTAGTGGTGGAGCTTTCTTCCTTGGAGACAAATTGGTTTCATGTCGTAGCAAGAAGCAGGATTCTATTTCTTTATCTACAAATGAAGCAAAGTATATTGCTTCTGCCACATGTTGCTCACAATTTTTGTGGATGAAACATACCTTAAAGGACATTCAAGTATATTTTTCAGATCCTATAGCTATTATGTGTGACAAATCAAGTGCCACTAAAATTTCCAAGAATCCTATCATACACTCAAGGACAAAGCACATTGCAATCAAATATCAATTTCGTAGGGAGAAGGTTGCAGAGAAGGAGGTAAAGGTTGAATATGTTCCCACAAGCAAGCAAGTTGCTGACATTTTCACAAAGCCTCTTCCAAAGGACACATTTGAGTATCTAAGATATAAGTTGGGTGTTGTTCCACCTTCCTTCAACACAAACATATTGTTGAGGTCTGTGGTTCAGGGGGAACATACTATTTTTTCTATTTTTCATCCTTGAGCCTCATGTTCGTCTCAGGAGGAGTTCTGCAATCTCTTTAAGCAGTATTAATGCTGCTTTTTATATTGTAATAATGGTTCAACTAGTGAAATCTACATAAAATATCATCTGATAGGCATTGTCCAAGTTGGACGTCTTTCAAAGGAGGATAAAATGTGTACAGGTTTTATGGAAGGTGGTGTGCAAGTCCCTTTGCCATTGTTGTCAAAGGGGGAGAAACAAAAGCCTGTGTGTGTTGACATCAATGCCAAAATGGGAGATTGTTGGTATTATTGTCATTGATGTCAACAAGTGTTGCAAGGATGCCAAGAGGATGCAAAGAAACAAGTGTTGTAGGGATGCCAAGAGGATGCAGAGAAACAAGTGTTGCAGATTGCAAAAGTGATCATATTAGGATAATTTAGTCAATCAAGTGTTGTGCAGGTGATATCTTCTCTAGTGGTTTGATCGGAATAACTAGGTTGATGTTGGGTCGTGTGGATTTTATGTTGTATTTTTTCTATCGAAGTATCCTATGCCAAATACAAAGTATGTGCTACATATCGGAATAGCTATGATGACTGGTAGACCGAGGATACCTATCAGAATAACTATTGAAGGCAGAATGACAAATTCTTACAATGGTGATAGAACTAAACTATTTTGACATCCTCCTATTGGAATACCTTATGTCGATGCTTGTTCATGTTGGGTCATTGGAAAAAGTTTGTATTGATGGGTTAGTGTCCAGATGTTAATCCAATAGTGTTGGCTATTCTGATGAGTTTGCATTTTGGGTAACCTATGCCAATGAAGTTTTTCACTGTGGAGTTTGAGTTTCGGGATACCTAGGCTAATAAAGGGTGGTTGATAGTATGTCATTAGAATGACTTGTTATGTTGTTCTAGCATGTTTTTTCCTATGCCGATAGTTATGGTTATCCTAATGAGTGGTTGTTTGGCTTGAAGTCTTTCAGTTTGGGGCAACCTATGCCGATGAAGTGTGTCATCATGGAGATTGGGTTATGGGATAGCTTATGGTGATAAGTGAAACCAAAGGCATCACAAGGTCATCAAGATAAGTTGTGAAGGTAGAGTAGATGTGATATGTCAGCCCGACAATTAAAGCTATATCGATAGAGCTTTGAGGAATTGTATTGGAATAAGTCAACCCAATACATGCAACATGGAAACAAAGTGGATCAACATGATAGCTTGTTGTCAACCTATGTGTTTGTAGAGAATGCCACCATGCAGCCTGATTATCCATATGGAATTTGACCTGTCTTGACTGAGTGACCTGGATGACAAATGTGAAGACATGTGTGCCCCAAGTGATTAAGCAGGTATGTTAGGATGTTGAATAAGGTAGCTGGTCGATCCAATCAATGCAGAGGTTGCAAAAGACATTAATGACGAATCTGTAACAGTTGGTTGATGGGCTCGAGGTGATCAATAGAGGTTGGATCAGATTTGTTGGGCAGATTGAGATTACTAAGGTTAGTAATCTATGTATAGAACGACCCGAATATAGATAAACACATTTAATGTGAGCGGCTAGTCTGAAATCATACTCAAGATAGAGAATGAAATCTTGTTGATACAGAGTTGGCTGAAGGTAGAGGCAATTTGATGTGATTCAACGGGAGTAGATGAGATAGATGAGTTGGCAGAGTAGACAAAGTATAACACATAGATGATGTAGTGCATGAAACTGCCACGATGCCAGCAATGAAGGTTGAATCTAGCAGATTGATGACTCAAATTTAAAGCTGAAAAAGAATACATTTTGGCGCATCTAGGAATTTGAGTTGCTTGTTGGAAAGAAGAAAACGGACTAAATGAATGGTGTTTGATGCTGCTAAGTAGAAAAAGGGGGGTTGCTGCCAACAAAATAGAAGATATTGAGAATGATGAAGAATCGCTATTGTAGATAGAGTGAGTTAGAGAGAGAGCAGTTGCATAAATAGAGTAGAGAGAGAAGTTGTAGAAGCAGAAGATTGAGAGCATAGTTGTCTGAGAAAGGTGAAACTAAGGCAGAGAGAAGAAGACAATAAGACAAAGGGAGAAGAAAGAAATAAAGGAATAATACCAGCAGGCATAGAAATACTTTCTGAAAGTGTGAAAAAATTGTAAGTGTTATAAAACACATTTGTAACAAGGTTTTATCATTGCATTGTAACGACTGAATATTATTGTATTTCTTTGAGTGGGTGCTCATAGCAAGGGTAGGTTCTCCTTGAGTCAGTTCTCTAAATTGTATGGGGGTTGGTGCCCTAAAACATATTGAAATCAGTGATTTCTTGTGAGGCTGGATTGGAGCAGTAGACTCCAACAACTATTTTCACTGAGGTTTTTCCCACATTGGGTTTTCCTAGTATGTCTGGTGTTGTGGCTTGTCTTTGTGAGTGTGTGTGTGTTTCTTAATTAATTTACAACAACAGTATTAACACACATAGATAATATTTTAAAAATACACTGATGCACCCCCCCCTCCCTTTCTCAGTGTCCATTTGTGTTCTTCAATACTCTCCTATATAATCCACATATCCCAAAAAAACACTTCAACTATTAGAGATTTGTAGGCAAAGGCCAATAAAGAATTGCTTTGATTTTCTTGTGATCAACACTTATTCCCTATGAGTCGATTATGTGGCCAAGGTATAAAATCTATATCATCAAAAACACACATTTTGACTCCTTAGCATACAAACACTCTACCTCAACAATGCTCAAAACTCATATAGATAGTTCACACGCTTATACCATTTCCTCCTATAAATAATAAGTTCATCAAAAAATATCAAAATAAACTTATGAAGTTTCTTGTGAAACACCAAATTAGTGCAAGATGAAAATGTGGTAGTTGTGTTGGTCAACCCATAGAGCATAATAAAAAACTCAAAGTGGCCAAAGTGGCACCTTAAGGTTGTCTTTTCTTCATCCTCTCTAACCCATATCTAGTGATATACTGATCTAAAGTCTATATTAGATAAGTAGACCACTCCATGTAGCTCATCTATTCTCAAGATAAGATACTTGTTCTTGATAGTCTTCTTGTTCAAGGCCTTATAGTTAATGCACATATGCATGGTCCAGTATTTTTTCTTAGCCAAAATAATTGAAGGTTGAAATAGGCTATTGTTCGACTGAATATGTCCCATCTTCAAAATCTCGTTAATTGCCTTCTCAATTTTATCTTTATGTCTCTTGGGATTCCTATAAGGAGTGCTAATAATAGGTTTAGCGTCCTCCTCCAACACTATCATCTGCTCAATGCCTCTATCAGAAGGCTTACTTGGTCATATACTACTAAAATCCTTGCTTCACTTGGTTAGAAAAACCTATGCATATGGAAGATAGGTCCTCTTGTCTTGCTCTATCTATAAGCATAATAATGCACTTTGCTACCAACTCAATATGATTTAATATCTAATTAACCTCACCATGTGTTTGAATGTGACAACTCAAGGTCCTCTATTAGACATTTCTCTCCATACCACTTTCTTCCCCTTTAAATGAAATTTGAGTCTAAAAATTAAGAGTGATTTCTCCCAAAGACTGTATCCATTGCATGCCCATGTAGACGTCCAAAATTAATTAAATTAAATATTTAATAAATTTTCTCCTTTCTACATAATTAATTTATCTAATTATGATAGCCTTTATTCTTCTCAGTATTAATTTAATTTACTCTTATCACTATAGTCCAAATAATTGTTTTATTTAATAAATCAATTATTCCCTATTCTTCTAAGGTTATCTAATTATTTATTTCTTCTAAAATCCCCTTAGTTAATTAATCTAAATTAATTAGATAAATCAAGTGCTTCCTACAAATCACTTTTCTAAATCCTCAATTACCTTAATTAATTCTTCTAATATCCCTCATAATCATGCTTAACATTATTCTTCAATTTTTAATTTCTCCACTCATTCTCTCTCCTCTTGTCAAATCCTCTAACAAATCCCACTTGTTCTCTAATCTCTCATTATCTCACCTAATCACCTTTTTAATCATTTGCTAGTGGCTAATCCCCATGATTAGCCACCAAGTCAACTCATAGCCATAAATGGTTGAATCCACTTGGCCCCTCCTCACCTTCCACCTTAAATGCACCCAATTGGGTCATTTCAAGGATTTCAAAATTTCACATTCTTCCATTCCTCTCACCTTCCCAAGGAATTTTAAATTCCTTTTCTCATTCCGTTTCCCCATGCATTTCATTATTTAGGAATTTTTAATTTCTCATCCATCCCCCAAGGAATTTTTAATTAATTTTTGTCTCCCCAATGTAGTTAAGGATCTCTTCCCCATGTACATTGTGGAGTGTGGAGACAAAAAATGTCTTTATGGAAAATCTCTGGGTCTCCACACTTGTCACCTCATGTCCTCTCAATCCATGTGCTCTCCCTCCTTCAATCTCTACCCTTGATTCATCTTCAATCTTGACCATCCATTCACCCCCCCTCAAATCTATAAATTGGGGTCTCCTCCCCTTCATTTTTCATCTCCAATCAAGTAATCTCATGTTGTCAACATGGCTCTAGAAATCCATCAAAAAGCATCATCATTATAGGCAAAAACCCATAGCATCCATATCCATCACTTGAGCATCCATCATCCAATCCCATTTATCCATCATTGTTGTGCAACATTGGAGAGAAATCAACATCCCATCTTGGAGCCAATCCAATCAAGTGGAGCATTTGGGGTGCATTCCACTTCATCAAAGGCTCAATCTAAGGAACAAGAGATTGTCTTCATGAAGGCACAATCATCTTTTTTATTTGTTTTATGTTTATTTTGATTTAATCTAACATTTAATCCTCTTGTGGATTTTCCCTTGGTTCAGCCCAATATTGCACATGTGTCTCCAATGCTAACTACATAGAATTCATTCTTGAATTCATAGTCGCCCAACTATAAACTCATCTAGTGGATCATCTTGGTGCATGTAATAGTAAATCCATCTGCTACCATCACCTTAAATCCATTTACATCCTCTCTTTTTATTCCTCTACAACCTACAACTCCACCACCATTAAAATTATGCATAACACCTATCAGTCAATGCTACTATGCTTTACCCTCAAAGGACTCTACATACTATAAAAGACTCATTCTTTTGAAAGCTATAAAGTTGGGAAAAAGTTCCCTCATTTTCCTTCTCCTTCTCTAACTCATCTAATGATTTTTGTGGCTCTTTCTCCTTTGAATCAGATCATTGGTCTAATTTTTTTTGTTATTGATTCATCAATTGAATAGTACTGAATGTGATGTGTCGTGTCCTTAACTAAACATGTATGACCTATGGCCCAAGGTTCCTCATATTTGTAACATAGTTTATTTATTCTCAATTCATTTATGACCTCTTCATCCATTTTCAATGATTTTTTCTTGGTTTGATTTATATCCTTGTGAAAATGTTTTTATCCTTCTTGTTTTGAAAGGTCATTGTAAAGGGAAAGTTAGGTGACTTGGCAATTTACAAGATAGAAGGAGAAATTGCCAAATCACCTATTTTTGCTTGAATGGGGAGATGCCTTTACATTCAAAAGAGGGGGGAAAATCCACTAGATTCGGCCACTAATTAGATTAGGATTGAGTACTAAGTAGATTTATTGAAATGGAATGTGTTTGACCCTCCTTTGTAAGTTGACTAGTTGAATTAAGACTAAGTACAAGAAATGAAGACAAATTTGAGAAAACGGTGAGTTGTAAGTTCAAGATTTCATTGTGCACCTAGATCTAAGAAGCATGAGATGATTCAGAGATTCTTTGTGAAGACTATTAAAAATAGCAAGGACCATGTGCAAGGACTAGGATAACCCCTCTTGGTCCTCTGAGATTTTCGATTGCTGAAAAGGGTTTTTTCGTCTCTGTATTTGAAGATTATCTCAAGAGTTAAAGTTGTGCATCTTTTTTTCTGCACACAAAAGGAAAGAGAAATGTGTTGGGTATAGGGGATTTCCTTTAGGTCAAACCCCAATTTTGGAATTAACGAGCAGGTTGAAATAATGTAATTGAAATGATTGGAATTATAAATCCTCCTCTTTGAGGGGATGTTGAATTGACTAAAAATGAAATGCTTATACCTCCTTGTGAAGTTTTTCTTGCCTCCACATGGAAATAGGACTTCATGAATTAGGATGATGATCTCCTCTTCAATGCTTGAAACCTTGACTCTATTGTTGCTCCAAGGCTTGAAGGAAGACTGACAATGCTCAATTTCTCTTGAATGCTTGAATGCTTGATCTCTTGGATGCTCAATGCTTTCTCATGAATGTCATATAATGATCAAATGAGAGGAAAAATCCCTCTTATATACTTTCTCGAAGGGAAAATGATTTAATTTTTTGACACGAGCTGACATGGAGGGGATTTTCTCATTGAAATTTGAGATGGGTCAGGGGGTCCAAAATAGGTCCCCATTAGGGAGGACCAGGATGCCACGCCCTGGTCCTGCCCTATTTTGGGACAAGATCAAGGTGGCATGTGAAGTGTACTTTGAGCTAGATGTTGATTTTGGCATGCGTGAGCATAATCAGGTCCCTGATCAGGCCAAGAGGCATAAACACTAAGGCGAAGACCCAATGCGATAAAAAATTGCAAGGGGTGAAATTTTAGGATGCTACATTTAGCCCCCACTTTAGCAAGAGTACGAGATTACACAAATACTCATGGTAAAGTACAAGGAGTTTGGATTGAAAGACTTTCACCACATCAAAAGAGGCAAGATACACCAAGCCCTTAGTGGACTTTAAGATCTTACGACTTCAATGATAAGGTAAAAGGGAAGATTGCGAGAGAGAAAGAGAGAACCATGACTACAACTAGTAAGGTTCTCTTACTATGAGTCATCAAAAGAAAAATACCAAAAATTACAAAGCAAAGACAAACTTCGCTAAGTAACCTTAAGTATCAAGAGAGATAATCATGAGTAGAGTGTATGCCCCCATGTTAAAGTGATTGCACACGCCTTGTCAGGAGAAATTACTTTAAGGTAGGATACACCCAAAAAGACAAGCATGTTATCTCAATAATTTAACCCCCAAGAGAGGACAAATCAAAGGATAATGAACACAAAACACAAAGGACGAGGTGACTTCACTTAACTTTTGGGTCAGTATGCTTTTTATGATAACTCATGTATATCATGTATATATATGTGCACAAAATTATCCTAATCTCCCAAAGAAATAAAACCACCATGGAAGAAGGGAACACATGTGTCTTTTGAGTCAACATGGAAGAGACCAAAAGATTTCTCAATGCTTTGCATTGTCCTCAAGTAGACAACACTAGGGACAACAAATAGAAGAATAGGGAAAGAAGGATCACAAACAAAAAAGAGAGAGAGGGAAAGAGAATCCACAGTGTCAATGAAGCTAATCAAGCACGTCATCCTCCCCCTAATATTATCAACCATTGTTTCGGGAAGCTGGACAACACGCAAGAGGAGCCACATCGAGTACATAATATGGAGCTATTACAAATTCCAAACAAGGACCATGCTCTAATAATGAGTCACTTTGTTTGTTACTACGAGTTAGGATTAATGATTTTGAAAATTTTGCAAATAAATCATTGTCAACATCAACATATTCATATTCATCATCAGGAATATTAGGATCAAAATTTTTTTCATTAACAACATTTTCATCCATTTCTACATCAAGATTAATAAAAATAGGAGCTCTAATAGGAATAGAACTTGAACCATCATTTGTCTTAAGCATTTCACATCTTCTGGAATTAGGTTAAACATCTTGTTTAGGAGAAAATGGAATCATGTCGACACTTGTTGTTTTAGGAGAAGAAATGGTTTGGGAAGCAACTTCACGAGCCCTAGCACAATGCCTTCATCGACGTTCTCTCACACAACAGTTTCGTCTAGTTTTGACTAAAAGTTAAGGATGTTTAAGTTCATCAGGTGTAGGCTTCTTCTCTTCTTTTAGGGAAGGATGAATGGGTTGAGGTTTTTTAGGTTCGACAATAGGAGAGGTTGGTTGCTTCGGTTTGTAAGATGAAGGAGGAGGAACCACATTGTATAAAGGAGGAATATGAGGTGTAGGAAGGAGACCGAGTCCATCATGAGGAGGAGGAATAGGTCTACCCTTAGGAGGAATAGCTTGAAATTTAGGAGGAAGATCATTTTTATCCTTGGGAGGAAGAATGGACTCATATTTAGGAGAAGGAATAGATTTTTCCTTAGGAAGAAGAATATTTCTTTCCTTACGAGAAAGGATACTCTTCTCTTTAGGAGAAGAAATAGGTGCCTCTTTGGCAAGAAAATTATTTCTTTCCTTAGGAGGAACAATAATATTATCCTCAAGAAGGGGTATATGATCTTCAAGAGGAATGCTAAGCATTGGATTTCTAGGTTTACTCAATAACAAAATCATCTCATTTTTCCAGTTTTGATATGATCTAAAGAGAGCATCACTTCTAGGTTGAAGAGGCTGGAATTTTTTGGACCAAAAGTAATCAAGACAAACATCTCCATGCCTCACTACAGTTTGATACATGCTATGGTTAACAGTTATGATTTTATCATTATGAGGAAATTTCAAACACTTATGAATAGTAGAAGCAATTGCTTTCATGGAAGAGAGCCAAGGATGTCCCAACTTCACACAAAATTGATCGGATGTAGGAATGATAGAAAATTTAACATCTAAACATTTAGTGTTAACATAAATAGGAAGTGTGATAGAACCAATAGTAGGACAGAAGCCATCAAAAACTTTAACTACCACATCAGTATCATCATATATCACTTGATGCAATTGCATAGTATAAAGAAATTCTTCAGTTATCACATTAACCATGCAAGCAGGCTCAATAAGAACTCCTCTCAAAGGTATCCCTTTGATTTTTGCACTTATGTATAATGGGCCATCAAGTGCTTTAATGGTCTCACTAGGATAAAATGTGATGAGCAAGTCCTTAGGAGGTTCTTGTTGATCTACAAGGTTCACCATATTATTAGATTTAAGGCCAACATCATTGGGAGAGAAAGCAAGATGATCAGTCTCAATCACATTAGTGGAATGAGATGGTAAAGGATTAGTGAAAATAAAGGTTTTGATTAGGAGGAGCTACAAATTTGTTTCCTTTATCATTCACACTAGACACATATATAGTATTGTTATCAATCAAATCTTGAATCTTACTTCTCGATGAAAAACACTTTTAAGTGTCATGACTAGGTTGACGATGATATTGACAAAAGGATTTAGCATCAAAGTAAGGTGAATTTGTCTTAGATGGATCAATTGGTTTGATTGGGGGAAGTTTTAACACATTCCTTTGTAATAACTGAGACATAATGCTATGCAAAGATTCATTCAAAGGAGTAAATTATTTTTTTCTTTTAAATTATTTAGACAGAGGCACACCTATAGTGGTGGCTACTTGAATTTTGTTGTTGTTATCATTGAATTTTATGAATCCTTTATTTGGTTTGAACTTCACAAATGGTTTTTGAGCACTATCACCCTTATCACTTAAAGACATGGAAGGAGATTGCTCCAACTGACTCATAGTCAATTGATAATTGTGAAGTATTGTGCACAACTATGGAAAGGAAGTAAACTCAGTTAAGAGAAGTTTATCCCTAATTTATTTTTGCAAATTAGTAATAAAAATTCTTTGGATATCTTGATCAGGCACAAGAAGAGAAATTTGAAAATACAAATGCTTATATCTACTAATAAAATCAGTCACTTTTTCTTTAACACCTTGTTTACAATGCATCAAATCGGTCAAAGTAATTTTAAGACCAATGTTATTGTGAAATTGTTGAATAAAATAATTAGCCAATTTTTGAAAAGAGGTGATAGAATAAGGAGGCAAATAACAATACCATTGCAAAGCTTTAATCCCTTGATGTTCTAGAAAATAATTTCACTAACAATCTTTGATCATGAGCAAAGTCACTACACAAAGTTTGGAATGTTTTAACATGAGCTAAGGGATCACCTTTTCCATTATAAAAATCCAATTGAGGGACTTATACATGTTTGGGAGGGAGAACTCTAACAATTTCATTGGATAATGGACTCAATACATCAAGTGTGGGTACATTATACTTAGATTGATTCATAGACTCTATTTGTTGTTGTAAGGACGATATTGGTTTGAGCTAAATTATCGATGGTAACTTTGGTAGAAGGATTGAAATTTGACATGATGGATTCACAGGGAGGAGTAACATTGTTGAATGAAGGAAGAGATTTAGAATAAGGAGGTGGGACACTATGGTAGGTAGGTATTGGAGAAGATTGGGTAATAAATGGAAGACTCGTAGGAGGAATGAAGGAATTGTGATTGAAGGAGTTGCCCCCTTGAATAATATATATAGGTGGTGAAAGTGATTGGGTAACAAGGGGAACACTCATAGTAGGATAAATGAAAGAAGAGGGATTTCCCCCATGACTAACACTTGTAGGTATGACATTTTGTATAGAGGTAGCCATAATGTATGATGTAAAGGTGGGAACACTAGCCATAGGAGTTGTCAAAGGAATGGAATGATTAAGTTGACTAGGAGGTTGTGTAAAATGTATGGCTTCAACACAACTCTTCATGGGCATAATATTAGAATCAACAATATGAGCAATACCATGCAAGATATCAACACCATGTTTATCACTTTGAATCATTCTTTTTAATCTTTCAATCAATGGGAGAGCTTCACTTTCCGGGTATTCTTGACTCATCCATTGTTGAAGATTATTAAATTGATTGTCCATTTTCACCAATTGGTCAATGGATACCCTAGTGAGTGATTCATCCTCATCATGAGAATTATCAAGAGGATATACAGGGATATATGTAGGATTGAAAGAACCACCAATATCCTTATTGAAAAAGATAGCCAAATTAGGCTCCATCTCCTCGGTAATCAAACCTTGGACAACCTTAATTCTACAACTTCTTCTTACAAGGATACTATAGGTAGGACTAATAGTAGTAAAACTCATGCACTAAGGGAGGGAAATTGGAAATTTGAATTTAAAATTAGGGTTGTCCAAAACTAACCTCTTAATTTTAAATTTTAAAATTTTGAAATACTGAAATGTTGAAGAAATCAATTTAATTTTAAAAATTAGGGTGTATGTAATTAACCACATAATTTAAAATTTTTAATTTAAAAATTAAAATGTTGAAATTTAGATTTGATTTCGACCTTAGGGTGACCTAAATTCAATAAAATTTCACAAACCTCTGGAATTGAACAAAAAAATACAGTCAAAATAGGCTTCCGAAATTTGGGGACAAAAAGTCGGGAACAGGGAGCTAGCTACTTGGTTCAACCAACTTTTTACCAAATTTTAAGGGAAGCAAGATATTGTGATTTTAAGGCGAATTCCAAAAGGATATGAAAATTAGATATGTCTAGATATGTGAAATCAAGCCTTGAAGGTCAAAATAGGACACACTTAGGATGCGTAATAAGATGATTAATTGAAAGAATGAAACAAAAAAGGGCACACTTAAGGTTAAGGGCCAACTTTTATGATGTTTAGAAGGACAAAAGAAAACTTTAGATTTAACAAAATTTATTAAATTCTTAAAGACAAATTGGGAATTGCACAAGGTTAATTTAAATTTAAAAATTAGGGTTTGTTGCATAAACCACTAATTTAAAAAAATTAAATTTGAAAATTTGAATGTTGTAAGGTGGGATTGTGAATTTTGAAATCGAAGCAAGAACTCAAACCTGAAAATTAATTCAAGATCTACACAATCCACAAGTTCAATTTTAAAATTAAAAGCTAGGGTTTTTTTTATTTAACAACTTAATTTTTGAAATTTTGTTGAAAATTGAACATGTAAATGAAAATTTGAATTGTAAAGTTAAAGGGTTCTCAGATCTGAAATAATTAATCCAATTTAGAAAAATCACAAGGTCAATTTTGAATCTAAAAAATAGAGTTTTTTGTGAGTTTAAACTCTAAATTTTTTTAAATTGCAAGGAAATTAAACTTGTAATTGAAAATTTGAATTGCAAATTGCATAACACACAAATTTGAAAATGAAAATCAGAAGTAAGGATAAGATAAGTTGGGTTCACCAAAAATGTAAAGGGGAAAATTAGGTGACTTGGCAATTTGCAAGATAGAAGGAGAAATTGCCAAATCACCTATTTTCGCTTGGAATGGGGAGATGCCTTTACATTTAAAAGAGGGGGGGAAATCCACTAGAGATGCCTTTACATTCAAAAGAGGGGGGGAAATCCACTGGATTCAATCACTAATCAGATTAAGACTTAATACTAAGTGGATTTATTGAAATGGAATGTGTTTCACCCTCCTTTGTAAGTTGACTAGTTGAATTAAGACTAAGTACAATAAATGAAGACAAATTTGAGAAAATAGTGAGTTGTAAGTTCAAGATTCATCGTGCACCTAGATCTGAGAAGTATGAGATGATTTAAAGCTATTGTACAAAGACTGCCAAAAATAAAAAGGACCGTGTGCAGGGACCAGGACACCCCCTCTTGGTCCTCTGAGATTTTCGATTGCCGAAAGAGGGTTTTTCCGTCTCTATATCTGAAACTTATCTTGAGAGTTGCAACTGCACACCTATTTTTCTGCACACAAAAGGAAAGGGAAATGTGTTGGGGATAGGGGCTTGCCTTTAGGTCAAACCTTGGTTTTGAAATTAACCAAGTGGTTGAAATAATGTAATTGAAATGATTGAAAGTAGAAATCCTCCTCTTTGAGGGGATGCTGAATTGACTGAAAATGAAATGCTTATACCTCCTTGTGAATTTTTTCTTGCCTCCACATGGAATTAGGACTTCATGAAATAGGATGATGATCTCATCTTCAATGCTTGAAACCTTGACTCTATTGTTGCTCCAAGACTTGAACGAAGACTAAAAATGCTCAATTGCTCTTGAATGCTTGATCTCTTGGATGCTCAATGCTTGCTCATGAATGTCATCTAATGATCAAATAACAGAGGGAATCCTGTTGGAAATTGACACTCATTCAGTTTCTTATGTTGTCATTGATGGCAACATATTTTGGTTCACATTAACATCCGGCAGACACTTCACTGACATCAAGGATTTCAAAGGTAACCAAAAAACTAGGTACCGGTATGGGAAGCTGACATCACTTGGAGATCTGGCAAAGGGTAGTATCTGGCAAATTGTTTTATAATTCATATATATTTGTAATGAGATCACATGTATTATCATTTTGTATGTAAGATGACATATGGCATAAATGTTTGTAAGGGTATATAAGTTAGTCCATTAGGTCATTTTAAATATAGCATTGGTGATAAGATCAGAAATGTGAAGTTTATTTATGCGAGATCATTTGTATGCGAAAGCAATATTTTGGAATGATTTGTAGATGATTTATAAGGTACTCATAAGGTGTATGTTATTCTGGCAAGGGTTTAGGGTTTAAGAACCAAAACAGTCAGAGCCTTAACCAAAACTCAATCAAGCTTAGCAGATGCATTATATGAGTTCAGTTTTGCATTTTGGTATCAGAAAGTGATTGTAGTCAGTGAGACTCTTGGTGATGAGCAGTGTTCTCTAGGCAGTGTTCCTTCCTACATGTGCAGGTCCCTGCTGTGTGTAATATCTCTTCATATGGCCAATGAATTGATATTGTGGGTCACAAATCCCACCATGGTTTTTCCTTTTTGATTTTCCACGTATAAATTATATGTGTTATGGCATTTGTTTATGTGATTGCGTTATTTTTTTCAATTATATGTATTTATGTTTACCGGTTGATGAATGAATTCTTTGATAAGGCTAAAATCTTATATTCCGATAGAAAAGTGATTCACTCCCCTCCCTCTCAATGTTCTTGGATTCCAACAATTAGTATCAGAGCCTTATGCCTTGGCGGAAGCCTAACAGCTTGAGGGAAATCCTGAATCCAAAATCCATGGAGATGTGTTTGAGGCAGCAGCTTGAAGTTACTCTTGAAGATTTTGAAGCTAAAAAATTTCAGAACATAAAGCTAGAAGATGAACTTAGATCCGCAAAAGAATTCATTATCACTCTGCAAGAAAAGCTATCTAATGCTCAAGCCAAAAGGAAGAAACTGTGGGAACAATTGCAAGATCAAAATGATGAAGAAAATGATACTCTGAAGAACCTATGTCAGAAGCTAAATCAAGAAAATGATGTTATGGAGAATGAAACACAAGCCCTAACTATGAGGATGGAAAAATAAATTGAAGACAAAAAGAAAAAGGAGGAAGACCTTGCTAGATCACTGAAGGACAGATCTGAAGAATGCATCAGGTTGGCTCATGAAAATGATGTGTTGAGAACAATATTAGTGCAATTCCAAAACAATGAACAAGAACTTGAAAGACAGATGATAATCCTAAGAGATGATCTAACTATTGCAAATGAGTATAAGGACAAATTCAAGGCTAGTTTAACACAACTTAATGAATTATTAGAGAGCCAAAGGAAGAATAAAGACTGCAGAGGACTTGGATTTGAACAAGGTTAGAGCTTCAGTATTGCAAATGAAGATTAGACATCCAGTATGCAGAATGATTAGAACAGCTGGAACTAGAGGACACCGTTAAGGAAACTCAATGCTAACAAATTCAATGGTTGATACTTTGTTTGTAATAAATTTGGTCATATGGCTAGACAATGTAGAAATAGAGCAAATCAGAATTATAACTTTCTCCCTGGTTAATGTTCCAAATGCAATAAGTATGGTCATAGGACATAAGATTGTAGAATGAATGTAAAATGTCATGCATGTGGAAAGTTTGGACATATGGCTAATCAGTGTGGGTCAAGCAATTATCTCAAATATAGCATAGCAATTCAAATGAACAATGTTACATGCTATGCATGCAGCAAGATTGGACACATAGCCAAGTTTTATAGAAGCAAAAATCCACCTCTTAACAATAATGGATCAAATGATAAAGGAAAGCAAAAGATCAATAAGATCTGACATGATCATACCAAGAGATGGGTCAGGAAGTCTGATGATCAATCGGGAGATGAAACTACTCCAGTTACTCAATCGATAGAGTAGAATGTTCCTGTACCAGCAAGAAGCTCATCAAACAATTGAGGCAGATGCCTTAGGGGTAGGCAAATTTGATGGAAATCTTTCATATTCCCCAAGAAAGAGATCTGGAAGGAAGGTTCGGACATTTAAGAAGGTTTATCCAACATATATATGTTGAATCAAGATCCAGTATGTCTCACAGGAAGGCATTTATGTCGATGACAAATTAGGGTTTTTTTGAAGGATAAAATAAAGAATTCACTTCAGTATGAGTCAAAGGCAATTCAGAGCGATCCAGAGTGAGTCAAAGGCGATTCAGAGCCATCAAAAGCAACAATCAACAATTTCAACTACATTCAAAGGAGATATCTAGGGTTTGTCATTGATGAGTATTTCCAGGTATTTTTTGTAATTCAATCATTCAAAATGGAGGTTGGTTCTTCTTCTATCCCCACTTTCATTGGTAATCCCATTGTAGTAGAGGTTAAGGACAGTCTGAGACCAATATTCAAGAGATGGCCTCATATTGCAACTCTGAATGATTCGGTCGACGCTTTTTCGAGGGTTCTCGAAGGCATTGTTTATGTTGAGGATGTCAAAGTTTACATCCATTGCAATATAGAGGACTTGGGAACAACTGAAATCAAATCAATGTACATATTTGAACTGTTGAATGACTTTGAAATCATCAAGCCCGAATTCAAACATATTGCAAACCTAAGGTTAACCAAAATCTTGGATATTCCTGAGTTTGAGGATAGAATAATCTGGTACGTGTTGAGCATAATTCATGGTGAATTTATCTGGTTGGATAGACCCCACAAGATCACCAAGGAAGCAATCAGGGCTATCACCGGCTTACCTTAGATAGGTCAAAAACCAGAGAAGAAGATATCAAATTATCAAATCAACAAGCTCACAGGTGCAACCTGTTATAGTCGGTCAATGAGAGTCAATACCATTACTGACAAGGTTGTCAAATTCGTCAGCATGATTATAGGTTACAAGGTAACCCAATCTAACTGACTTAACTAAGTTTCTATCTCTTGCATTTTTTCAGCTTATCAAATGTTGAAGAAGGATTAAAAGCATGATCTGTGTGAATGGATGAAAGAAGAGTTGATTATGAACTTAGGCAAGATCAAGGGAGAAAAGAAAGGAGTTTTTCGGTATGGAAATCTGATAGTGTGCCTAATGTTTTTCTTTTTGAATGAGATACCAGGTTTGGGCAAAAGGCAATGGGCCTTCGATATACTAGTAGGCAGGCAAATTAAGGGTGTTATCAGTGATTTGGGGAACCAAAGAGATGAAAAAGTTTGGGGATACTTCAAATCATTTTAGAAAGCCATGAAGTCAAGGGAAAGAATTCCAAAGCACATAGTTGAGAAATACTCAATAGAAATCTATTTCATGGTGAAAAAGGATGAAACTCTTATGGAAGTTGTGATACCCGGAAAGATATGGATTGAAGAAATGGGTTATGAGGTAGATGCAAATATTTTGGATGCATATGCTAATATGCTTATAGATGCACTAGTAGATGAATCTGAAAAATCATTTGGAACTGCCAAGCAAAAAGAACTTGAAGTTAAAACAGAATTTAATCAGAAGAAGAGAGAGAGTCAGCAGAGAAAAGTAAGTCAATTTGTTGAAAAATTCTCAAAAGATATTAAGACTATAATTGAAGCCTCATTAGCCAAAGAAGTCAATAAGAGGAAACAACTTGAAGCTCTCATTGCACCAATTAATTTAGATACTGAGACTGAAGATGAAACTCCTCTATCTTTCAAGAGGGTGCAGAGAAAGAAGGTAGAAGACCCAAAGGAGAAAGTTGAGAAGACAAGGAAGCAAGTGGCAAGGAAGGTAACCTTTAAGATACCGACAAGTAAGTCAACTGAAAGGAAGCCTACTTAGAAGAAAGGCCAATAAAAGAAACTCCTGCATCATCTGGCAAAAAGGAGAAGAAGAGAGACATAGATGAAGCTATTGAAACCAGTAATGTAACTATTATTCCACCTATGTCTTGTCATGAGTTAATAGATGAGATAAAAAAGGATGGTATTTTAAATAACATTCAACATTATTATAAATATTTGGATTATGATGAGCAAAAAGAAATTGAGGAAGCAGTTTTGTTACACTTCGATATATATAAGAAGGCTTTATTAGAGATTGAAAAGCAAATACTGGCATAATTATATAATAATCTAAATACTAGAAGATTATTCATTCTAGAGGAAGACCGACACATAAAGATTCAAGGATTGTTAACTATTTCTGGTTCAATTACCCCAGAGGAGGTGAATATGCATCTTGAAACTGCTAATAAAACAATTTTCTGAAGCAGGCACAAGACAATTAGCCTTATGGCAGGTAGAGTTTGTTAGACCCAACTGGTGCTGAGAGGGGAGGGGTGAATCAACACTTAATCAAAATTTCACAATTTAACTTTTATCATAAATCTTCATTCATCTAAGATCCAACAATGTACTTAATCACTAAAGTAAAATATGCAAGCATGAAAAGTTGACAATGACACCAAGGAGTTGTCTCGTGGAAACCCAATAGGGAGAAAACCATGGTGTGAGTAGTAACTCACAAAATTTTCACTCTTCTAGAGTACGCCCAGTTAAGAGCCATCTCTGTTAGGAGATTACAAAGACATTCTTAGGTGCCACCCGGTTAAGGGATTTTGATCAAGGCCGATTAGTGCCTTTACCTTGTTAAAGGTAGCCTAGTTAGAGGACTTAGAACATCAGCTAAGATGTTACCCAGTTAAGGGATTTTACAATAGGGATTTATTAAAGTCCACCCAGTTAAGGGATTTATGTTGTAGTTGTTAGTAAGCAACAGATGGATGATCTGCTAAATTAGCTACTGATAGCTTGATCAGATCTCGATATGCATTCCACTCAATACACACTAGTTGTGTCTTCTCTGCACAACACCGGTTTCCTTCTTACACCTTCGACTATTCACTCAGTCCGTCACCTCTCCTTTGGCACTACACTTTGTCGGTCCTCTGACCTTTGGCTCTGCACTCTGCCAATTCTCTTTCCTTCGGCTTTGCACTCAGCCGGTTCTTTGTCCTTCAGCTCTACACTCAGCCAGTTCTCTATCTGTCGACTCTGCACTTAGTTGATCTTCCTCACACACACTGTGCTAACACCACTTAGCACTTCCTCTCACTCTTCTCTTCACCTTCAATCACCTTCAATAAGATTTCCTTGTTTCAAATTTCACTGTGCTAACACCACTTAGCACTTCCTCTCACTCTTCTCTTCACCTTCGTTCACCTTCAATAAGATTTCCTTGTTTCAAATTTCATGATCAAAACTTTCAGAAAGAGCTCTAGACCTCTTTATACATTTTTTGTCGACACCTACAAGCATATCCTCAATCACATCAATCAAGGATTTCATAAGATTTCAAATTCAAACTCTCCCACTCTTTCTCTACACGCCTTTCAGCAATTCCACTAGGTGTTCAACCAGTTCTGCCACCGTATCTCCCAAGGATAGAAACCTCTAAGTCATGTTCAGCCAAATAAATGCAAACTAGAGAATTTGCATGTAATCATGCTTGACTGCATGATAACTAAAAGTTAAATTTACCAACAAATTATTTGGCATAGAAACAAGCTTACCAACTCATTCTTTTCCACTGCAACTAAATGGTCGATCACTGCTCCGAGATTTATGGTGACCGCCTGTCTTCCTTCTGTCATACCGGTGTATCGGTATGTAACTGCACTTCTTGCTTTACTTGTTCATTCTTTGGTTGTCATTTTGTTGTGCTAACATCATGTCTCTCCCCTGTTTTCCAGTGAGTTACTGGTTGGTTGGAGAGAACAATTTTCCTTGCCTGAGTCATTTTTTGTGACTTTACCACCACCAAAGTGACCTATCTTCTTGAGTGATAGATTGATTGACTTAATTTATCTTTCCTTGAGCTGAAGTAACCTTTGGTCATTCAATACCAATGTTGTTTCCATTCACTATTGCTTACTGAACAACAACACCACTCTACCTTTACCACTTCACTGGTTAGTGTCTTCATCGGTAAGTGTTGGACATGAATGACAAACCTTAGCACATATACCGATTTTCTAGATTGATCAGTTTTGTCAATACCAACAATCCAATAGAGTTAAAGAAATAATCAGTGAAACCCACAAGGCATGGATCAAATTCTTTATTGACCACTCTAATTTCTTTACATCACCGGAAGCTAATCCTAAGTTTGACATCTCGGTTGATGTCAAAGGCAAAGGTGTAGTGGGCAGCTCATTCACAATTTTGAAAGACGCCAAGGAATTAAATGCAGAATCTCTGGAAAAAGAAAATATACAAGATAAAGAGGAGATATCGGTAGAACAAGCTAGTGTACATAATGAACAGGTTATAGATGTTGAGGACAATAGTCCTCCAGATCAAAATGAATAGGTTGTGGATACAACAAATGAGGTACCAACAATAGCAGATGTTGCACCAAGTGGCAAAGCCACTAGTGCAAAAGAAGATGATATTGAAGAAAATAAACCAGAGGAGAAGGATAAAGAGAAAAATCAGGAAGGAGAGAAGGAAAAGGAAGATCAAACTGAAATGAGTGTTTCTGCACAATCATCAGAGAAAAAGGGAGAGAAATCCGACAGAGAACTGACAACCAAAACTTCATTGTTGGTAATTAACACTGCAAATATTGAGTAGAAGAGAATAATAGAGATGAGTTCAACTGAACTCATGATGATTGTAGCTCAGGAAAATGATCAAGGAAGGGACTAAGGAAAAGCAAACAATTGATCATTATTCCAATTTTGCACCAGTTAGTCCCAGAATGCCAAATTGATAAGGGAGCAAGCCCATCCAGTAAGCTCAAAATGTTGACAAAGCATATTTCAAAAGAATTTCAATCACTATAGTAGATCTCTAACCAACATGCTCTAGACCGGTTTGCTCAGGCCAAAAGGGCCACTTTTGATCAGTTGATTGAATTGGACAAAGTACATATAGCAGATAGATTGAAAATGATAGATGATGCTTTGAGGCAATGTACAAATATTTACTGGGTATGTTGCAATTCAAGTTTACTTACAACAGGTATAGACAAAAGCATTAAAGATATTCAAAATATGATTGCAGGCATTGTAAATAACTTTGATGGAGTAAATTCTTTAACCACATTTGTAGATGGTCAAATTTTGTTGCTAGAAGTCCATATTTTAGCTCTTGAAAGAGACAGAGACAAAATCATATGAAGAGATAAAGAGCTCAGAGGGTTAGTGAGTCCTCGGTTGGACACACTGTATGTACATAAGAAGGAGTGTATCGATATGAGGGGAAAGCCCACACCAACAGAACTCAAAGAAAAATTATCTCATGCATATGTCCTAAATGGACTTGTGTCAATTTCGGGGACATTCAAATCTAGTTAGCACACATATTTAAAATTCTTGAAGAATGCTTACTTGGAAATCTTCAAGCTCATTCAACTCTAGTAAGTATTTTGAGAGACATTCCCCTATACAAAATTTCATTGATTTATTCATTCTTTGTACCGGTTTTTGGCATTGATGCCAAAGGGGGGGTGATGTATGTGAAAATAGAAAGGAGAAATATGGTATGGATCAGATTTCAGATGGTATATATAGCTCAGGGGGAGCAGAATCACATTCAAGGATCGACAAGGTAGATTGAAATCATTTTTCACATGAGTGTGAAAAATAGAAAGGAGAAATATGGTATGGATCATATTTCAGATGGTATATATAGCTCAGGGGGAGCAGAATCACATTCTAGGATTGACAGGGTAGGTTGAAACCATTTTTCACATGAGTGTTGCCATCAATGCCAAAGGGGGATATTGTTGGGAATTGACACTCATTCGGTTTCTTATGTTGTCATTGATGGCAACATATTTTGGTTCACATTAACATTCGACAGACACTTCACTAGCATCAAGGATTTCAAAGGTAACCGACAAACTAGGTACTAGTATGGGAAGCCGACATCACTTGGAGATCCGACAAAGGGTAGTATCCGGAAAATAATTTTATAATTCATATATATTTGTAATGAGACAACATGTATTATCATTTTGTATGTAAGCCATCATATGGCATAAAGGTTTATAAGGGTATATAAGTTAATCTATTAGGTCATTTTAAATATAACATTAGTGATAAGATCTTAAATGTGAAGTTTATGTATGCAAGATCATTTGTATGCAAAAGGAATATTTTGTAATGATCTATAGATGATTTCTAAGGTACTCATAAGATGTATGTTATTATGGTAAGGGTTTAGGGTTTAAGAACCGAAATAGTCAGAGACTTAACCGGAACTCAATCAGAAATGTCAGGGGGTCCAAAATAGGTTCCCATTAGGGAGGACCAGGGCATTTTGGGATAGGATCAAGGTGGCATGTGAATAGCACTTTTAGCTAGATGTTGTTTTTGGCATGTATGAGCATAATCAGGTCTTTGATCAGGCCAAGGGGCACAAACACTAAGGCGAAGTACCAAATGTGATCAAAAATTGCAAGGGCTACAATTTTAGGATGCTACAGTTGTCAACTAAAAATTGTTTCTAGGGGTAGCCAATTCCATGTTCCTTTCTCTTCTTGTTGCCTCTTATAAAGATTTTGGATCAAAATCCTTATCCCATCCTCTCACAAGCTCCATTGGTCCCTCATTAAAAAGGACTAAAACACTCCTCTTGATGATATCAAGAACCATGATTGAGAACATCTAAAATTTTGAGATGTGTGTGTTAAGGGAACCATATTATTTCAGCTATGGAAGCTCTCTAGTGTGCAATGGAAGATCTTTCTTATCAAACCTATCAATGTGTTTGTTTGTGAACATATCGTATGTGGTTATTAGGTTGTGCCCCAATGTATCCAATCCATAGTATCATCACTCATTAGTTTTCTTGTCCAAATGCAAAGTGGCAAACTTGATTGCTTCATCCTCTAACATAAGTCTAAGTGCCAAATATTTGTCTAGCTTTTGTAACCACACTATAGCTATGTATTTCTCACTCCCATCAAAATAAGCTAAAGTTACCTTATCCAATTCTTGCTAAAAATAACTTTCAATGGCTCATCCTCTCTATCCATCTCTACCACCTCCTCTTTTCTTCCTCTAGATTGGGTAATCATTCAAGGACAAATGATTCTTAATATCAT
This sequence comes from Cryptomeria japonica, assembly GCF_030272615.1. Lineage (NCBI taxonomy): Eukaryota > Viridiplantae > Streptophyta > Pinopsida > Cupressales > Cupressaceae > Cryptomeria > Cryptomeria japonica. Next base: position 656,772,330 of record NC_081415.1, read on the forward strand.
TTTTAGTTTATGATACTCTTGATAACCAACTCTCACCTCATATACCAAAGGAAGTTGAACCTATGCAGTAACATGTGCCTCCTATTTGCATATGAAGGAGGACTCAAGTAGTCTAGGAATATATCATGACATTGTTGCCATTGCACGTTCTTTTTAGTACTATATTGGTTTGTAGCATTTGTTTCACCATTTTGAAAGTACCATGCGTATTATTTTGAGCTCCCTATGGCATATTTTGTTGAACAGTACCGGAGGCTATGAGTGGGGAGTGAATCATCATTCACAAAATATTACAAAATTAAAGTGATTGTATCTTCATCATTCATCCATATTAATGAGATGAAATTAAATAGCGATAACAAGAAAAATATCCACACAATGACACCAGATTTTTACATGGAAAAACCACAGTGAGAATTAACCTCACAATATATAGGGAGAGTTTTACAATAGACAAAGGCTTCCTTCCAAAAGAGCTTACTTTCCTAGACTTGTACACTGAGACACACAACCTCAAGCAAGCTACAAAAGAGTGACTTTATCAACTAAATATCACTTCTCTAGGGCAAGATACAAAACTGATCTCATAGAGAAATAAGAATAATAGATTGAAATGTGTACAAAAGCATATGTTAGAATGCAGATAATAGTTCTTTAAATATACTCATATGTTTTCTATGTACACCTCTGAACCGTTTCTCTTAGTCACTTCACATCTACTAGTCATTTATTTCTCTCTATCTATCCATCTCACACTCACATCACTTATTCTCATTTTTCTTCATCATCCATATCTAACATACCTAATATATATCAATCAGATCCAAAAGCAACCAACACTAGGTCGACCAAAGGAGTATGTAACGTGTACATAGCATCGACCAGAAAATATATTATCTAGAAGATAAAATGGATATGTACCAATTCAGCACTCCTTCCAATCAATATCAAAAACATTTTACACCCAACTGCTTGAACCAAAAAGCATAAACTGGTACAAAAACTTGTTCTGCGCGACACATTATTTATTCCAGACCAAAAACAATTAAAGAGATTCATCCAAGAGAATCATGACATCTGTCTCATCAAAATAGAAACTTATGATCTCCTAAGATATATCCAGTACAAAAACTTATTTTGGTCCATGATAAGTTTCTCTAGACAAACCAACAAAAGTACTTCAGCACCAAGTGAAGAACACCAATCCTTTGGAAACATATTGAAACATTGTTTCATATCTTCTCATCATCACAATGTGAACCTATAAATATTTCTGCATCATAACGTCAAGAGAGAAAACATCTAGACCACTATCTACACATGAAGTGATCCTATCCAAAATTTGGATGACCAATAACATTTGGGGCAATATGAGATCGGCAAAGGTTTGAGATCAATGACAACAATGTCATCCATATGTCTAGCAATCTCCCCCTTTGTAATTGATGGCAAAACAAAAAGATATTATGTCTCTCTCCCTAATACCATTTCTCCCCCTTTGACAATAGTGACAAAGGGTAAACACCTAAGTTAAACAGAAAAAACATAATAAACCAAAATTGCAACCTTCTTCAATAGAATAATTAAGAAAACAAAAAAGAAAGGAGAAATGCCAATCAAACATTTTCAAGCGAGATGTCCTTGAATTGATTCTTCAAACCAATAAATGATTAGTTACAAGAAAGCATAGTTGTAGACATGATCTTGTTTTGAGATTCACAATCAACACATAAATTTACTACAAGATCAAAGATATCATAATTAAACACACTCTGTTCAACTTTTTCTGCATCACCCAACAATCTAACAAACAGGGGCAGTCGCAATTCTATGACATCTTTAAGTCCACAAAATAATTTTGCATAGTCTTCTCTTTGCTTGTCTCATGGCCAACCAAGAATGAACATCCCAAGCCTTGGTTCTCATGGCATCGTTTGCATTTTTGTAAATATCAAAGGACAAGGCCAACTCTATATGTTGAAACTCAATAGAGTGTATCTAATATTTGAATTACTTCATAGCCACGGGCCATCTTAGACAATATCTATATAGCTAAGATGTAGTATCCAACATCTTCCTAAAATTAATCAAATTTAATTTGAGATCATGGTGTGCCTTCAAGCACCTTTTGGTCATCTTCTCCAATACATTATCTTCATTGAAAGGTTCGTTGGATTCATTTTCTTTTCTAACGATTGTAGTCATCCTCTCACTCAACAATTCTATTAATACCTTGGCAACATCAACAACATTCAAAGGAACAAGATTGTTCTGGAGCAAATATGTTTCACAAGCCTGCTCAATAGTGTCTTGATCATAGGACACAACCGTGAGATACAACTCACCAACTCTTTTAAAATCATCAGGCTTTGAGACGATTCAAGAACTTTATTTTCATCAAATATACCTTTAGGGTAGGCAATCACCAATTCCATAACTGAAGCACTATTTTGCACATTAGTCTTCTCCAAATATTCGTCATCACCCTCTATTGTAACAACTTTTGCAAATCTCTTTGCAATTCTTTTACCTTTTGACACTTTGGAGGAAGAAGCAGATGCTTCATCAAATGATCTTTTCATTTTCTTTCCTTTTGCCACCAATGCAGTTTTGCTAGGTCTTCTTCCGTCAAACTTGCCCAGAATCTCTTCAAAATTTCAAAATATTTTTGCATTCACATCCTTAGGCATCTTAAGGAAAATTTCTATAATGTTTAAAATCGTCTTCCAATACCTCATAAGGAAGCTTGTTAACCCATGAAGTTCTAGAAATAACAACCCCAATAAAACAGTTGTCTTTATCCACTAGTAAAGTAATATCCTCTTTGTACCACTTGACAATATTTGGAGGAATTTGATTCCTCAAAATTAACTCTTTCCGAATATCCAAAAATAATTTATGATAGGCAACATCACAATCATTCAAGTTATCAAAATATCCTTTTATCCAAACACAAACCGAAACATCTCTTATCCAAGCTATATTGTTCATTCTAGGTAAAGCATTAAGAAAGTAAAATACTAAACACACAATGAATGATCCATAGTAGAAGGGATATAAGTCGATCTCCATTAGTCAAAGATTATCCAGCAATTGATGCCTCAATAATTAACACAAATCATAGTCAACATTCTCCTTTACCATCTTATGTGATAATTTTCCAAGATCTAGAGTCAAATTGATAACACAAACAAGAGAGAATAAAATGTGACAATAAAAAAAAATGGCATTCCTATCAATGATGCAAAATACCCAACTGACTGAGTTGTTTGAAATTGAATGGATTACATACAATGTAAATAACCCTGCTTATAAAGGCAAGGCCATATGGATATGTGAGTACACAATAATGACATGTGGCTCAATGAGAAATAAGGGTAGGTAAGGGTAGGTAGGAGAAATAATAAAATATTCCATAAGAGGTGGATCACCCACTGAAGGTGGAATGTAACAACAAGATGAGACCACAAAAGGTGTAATTTCTCCTACATACATCATCCCTATGTGTACACTTGCCTAAGTGTCTCATATCCAAACTACTATGAAATGCATTACCCTAAGTCAACTTAAGTAAAGTGTAATTATGAGACATAATTTACACCAACAATCTTGTAATCTACATACACATCAGTAGAGGAACTTGAATGTTCCCAATTCCTATAGTACACTTTGTACATGAAATACCCATGTTTGCATATTTGACAACCAGTTCATCAATGGTGTAAATTTGTAGGGCTCTTTTATCAGACACAACAACAATTAGCTTGTTCACTTCATTATTATTGACAAAATTCAAAGCAAACACGGTTCTAAGTGAATATAAACAAGTCAAGTCACTTAGGGATAATTTTGAAGTTTGATGTGGTTAAATTAGCCACAAAAAATCCTCGTGAATTCTACTCAAAACTATCTTTATAATCTCCTCACAATGAAATATAGGATAGTCACTCATGCATCCAAAACCTTTTGCCCTAAAATAGCATGCTCAACCCTAAATCCTTATGTTTCATCTACTAGATGAATTTTCTTGAAATCCCTAACCATGCTATGATCATATTCTTCCAAAGGAACATGAATATAATTGAAAATATCTTCCTTGCATACCACATTGTTGTGAATAGCAAAAAATACTCCAATTTGATCGCTTGATGCTGAAATAAATTTTCTAAATTTTGAACTAGGTTGAGCCTTTTTGTTGTTACTAATAATTTTAGGATTTGACATCTGAGAAAGTTTCAAACAAGAGAAATTCCTTGAACAGTTCTTCTTCACTTATCCTTGTGCTCTACTACCCTTCTATCTTATTTGCACAAATTACTTTTGAATAAGAAATATATTATCTTCAATTAGGGTTTTTACAAAAAGATGATACACTGTACAACCATAACTCCCAAAAATATTTTGAAACACAATAGTTACTTAAAATCCACTAGAAAACACTTCCACACATCCATAGTGTTGAGAGAAACCCAACACCAATCCAAGAGGGGATGAAAGATATGCTTTTAAGGTCTCCCCCTCAAACACAATTGCTTGAGATAATTACCAGAAGAAGGATCTTCACCCACAGAAGGTGTGGATCCATCCTTAGTCTTTTGTTTTTGTAGCATCCTAAAATTGCGACACTTGCAATTTCGACCGCATTTGGGTCTTCACGATGGCGACACAACACTGAACCTGAATGGAGACCCCGAAACTTGTTCATGGCATCAAAAACTGCATTTTTCAGTACCCTGGCCTGATCCTCCTTGCACCCTGTTGTCCCTAGAGGTGGGACCATGGCGCCCAGCGCCCTGGTCCTTCAGGACTAGGGCGCCCAGCGCCCTGGTCCTTCAGGACTAGGGCTCCCAGTGCCCTGGTCCCCCAGGACCATGGCGCCCAACGCCCTGGTCCCTGGCCCTATTTTGGGCCCAGTCTCTTAAGGGGCTTCGGGTCTTTTAGTTTGCAAATTGGAAAATAAGGTTGCTATGTCGGCCCAAGGTCGGAAAAATCAGTCTTTCAACCCTAATTAACAAGTATATAAACTACATTTCCTCTCCCATTTTGAAGAGGAAGGACATATGTGTACAAGACACGGAAATGATATTCAAACATTCAAGCATTCAAGCATTCAAGCATTCCTTCAAGCAATTGATCATTCTAAGTCTCCATTCAAGGCTAAGTGTTGCATTCAAGACAAGGATTCAACCATTGAAGAGGAGATCACTTACAACATACAACAACAATTACACCTTCGCATGTAAGAATACAAACATTCTTACAACAAGGTGTTGGTACTTTATTACATTACAATCATTTACATTTGCAGCATTTCTCATTTCTTGGTTAACTCCAAAACCGGGGTTTGACCTAAGGGCAAACCCCTAATCCCTAACACCCCAATCGTCCTCTCTTTTCTATGTGTAGGTTGCAGGTACGCGGCTGTAATTGAAGATCTGGAATCCTTGTGCAGAGACGAATAGATCCCCCTTCGTTTCGCGGATTTTTCGGAGGACCGTGTGCACGCCGGGCACCATCGTCCCATCAACTTTCGCTCAAATTTGCAAGACAGCGTCGTCTCGACATTTTACTGCTAATTCCAGGTTCGCAGCTTCATCCCATATTCCTATCTCTGTTTATAAGTGAATCTTTCTCACTTTCTATGCATTCCTAGCTTAATCCTTCTATCTACATTCTTTACAAAAGAGGGTAGCCTTGTTGTCACAACCCTTGAAACTCATTTAGAATCCAATCTTGCATTGTGTGGGATTGGATCTTGTGGGTTTCGACCCCTCTTTTGAATGTAAAGTCTCCCCTAAGTGAAAACCGTCAACCCTAGTGACCCCCTTTCTCTCTCCTTGGAGTGGTGGGGGGAACACTTAGGGTTCGATCATGATTTTCCGCTTTACAGTTTTGTCTCAACATCTAACTTCTTCACCCATTTCATCTTTATCTTCTCCTTTTCCTTATCGATGTCAATTTTCCTTTCTGGACCATTAGATCTTTATGTTCCACTTCTGTAGTTTCTCGCAATATGACCCATCTTATTACAATTATGACATTTTAGACCTTTATGAGGTTGTCTACCATTCATCCTAATGTTCCCAAAGTTAATGTTTTTCCTACACTTAACACCTTTGTGTCCATATGTTTTGCAAGCATAGTATATTCCATAAAAATTATTAACATATTTCAAATTTTGGTTTCTATTCCTCATTATCGTACTTTAGCAAATGATGACCTTATGTCCAAACTTGTTGCAAGAAAAAATTCTCATACCAATTGACTAGTTTTTGTTCTGAAATATGCAATCACTAGCTCTATGCCCAAATCCATTACAAGAAAAACAATTACCATTAAAAGAAGAATACATGATAGGAACAGGAGGAGCTCTCTAAACATTTCTTGAATTTATAGAGCTTTAATTATTTTGATCTTTATCTTTATCCTTAACCTTGTATTTTCCTTTGTCCTTTCTTGAGCATTCGCCTTCCTTAAAGCCAAGTCCACTCTTATCTTTATTCTATCTTTGAGAATTTAGAACATCTAATACTTCACTGCCACGTTTGAGCTTTAACCCATTATCAATCTGGTCTCTTGCAATTTTTAATTCCTCCTTAAGTTTAACAACTTCTTCAACAAGATCTTCACATTCCCTGGTCTTCTCATCGAGCTTAGTTTCAAATTCATCAATAACCTTTATTCCTCTATCCAACAAAGTTCTTAAAAAAGAAATCTTTTCAACTGCCTTCTTATTCTTTTATCTACTATCATCTAGATCTATCAAAGACAAACTCAGTTCACCTTTTATGACAACTATATCATCCATATCATTTCATCCTATCTAATCCATATCATCTATGCCATTCAATTCTTTTTCAAACATACTATTCAAAATACAAGATCTACCTCAACAGTTAAGCTAACTCTTCAGGAACCAGAGCTCTCATACCAATTTTTGAACACTATCGGAGGTTGAGAAGGGGGGTCAATTGTAAGGAAAGTAGAGTGCGGAAAATGCCTTCCTAATGTCAATTTATTAGAGAAGTAAAATAGATGTGTGTTTCAATTCAAATTATAACAATTAAGATACACAATACAAGATAAATTGAGTACATGAAAAACATAAACACAGAGATGTACACCAAATTTCACGTGGGAAAACCCTTACGAGAGAAAAACCCACACACCAAAGTAACCCGTTGTATTACAGTAAAAACAATTACATACAAGTTCCATATATTTGATCCGATCTCTATTCAATGAGCAGTACAGAAGATTATAATCTTAATCGACTTTTCAATTCAGCTTTTACAGAATTACCAATCGATTGCTACAATCCTCTTTTCAGAGTGATAGAAATCATCATCACACAATCCAACATTTTGCAACTATTTTTCAAACGTTTTTATATGTCTTTGTTGAAAACAGTTTATTTCAGTTGCCCAACTATCAAACTTCCCAAACTGTCAATAACATGCATGTTGTCTCCATCGCTTCCTCTGAGTCGTTCTAGTTTCCACCAATCATCAACAAACAACTCAACAAGTCAAATGAGTCCATCGTGGTCCCCACCAAATCTCAAAGGTTATTGACATATCGACACCTGATGGAAGTGTAACTCATTAGTTCTTCATGCTTTGTTCCACCTAATCTTCGATCCATGATAGTGGGTCCTTCACAAGTCTCTTATCAATTGATCATTGCCTGATGGAAGTGTAACTTTCATTATCATCAAGTTTGTTCCACTCGATCTGCGATCCGCGATAGTGGGTCCCTCACAAGTCTTTATTGGTCGATCACACTTTGTCATAAAAGTGACTTTGGCTACCGAAAACCCATGTTCGATCGATAACACTTTTGCATGATATCAAAAAAATCGATAATAGTATTTATCACCACAGAATGAGACTTTCGTTTCCTCCTTTAGCCAGTCTTACCAAAGCCCCAAGTTACATGGAAATGGTCTTTTTCACCCAAACCACTCTAAAATCTTCCTGACATTGTATCTCATCGGAGAAACAAAGTGACTTTGACCAACTGCTTGGAGTATCTAGTGACATCAAATGTCACGTTGAAACTGCTTCATGTCAACTATCTCCCCAACATCAGTAAGAGCAGTGACTTCTCTGAACTGCCTGGTGGAGTCTTACCGAACTCAGATGCTATACCGAAATCACTGCTTCTCCAATCGAGTGCATAACATGAAGTTTCTCAACTACTAAATGAATAACACAAAGGTTATTCGGATTGAACTACTCATTCCAGAGACCAAGTGCCATCTGTTCGAGATTTCAACCAGTAAGTTTGAGACACTCATTCTCAACATCAATCAACATTCACAAAATATTACCAAATTAAAGTGATTCTATCTTCATCATTCATCCATATGAATGAGCTAAAAGTAAATAGAAGTAACAAAAAAATATCTACATAAAGACCCTGATTTTTAGAAGGAAAACCCAAACTGAGAAAAAGCACGGTGAGAATCAAACTCACAATATATAGCAACAGTTTTACAATAGACAAAGGCTTCCTGCCAAAAAGAGCTTATTGCTTCGGACTTGCAAACTAAGACACACAACCTCAAGAAAGATACAAAAGAGAGACTTGCTAAGCTAAAGATCACTTCTCCAGGGCAAGATACAAAATTGATCTCATAAAACAATAAGAATAATAGATTGAACTATATACAAAAGCATCTATTAGAATGTAGATAACATTTCTTTAAATATACTCATCTATCTACTTTGTACACCTTTGAACCACTTCTCTTACTCACTTTGCATCTACCAATCATTTATTTCACTCTATCTATCGATCTCACACTCACATCACTTCTTATTTTTCTTCATCATCCATATCTAACATACCCAATATGTATCAATCGAATCCAAAAACAACCACCACTAGGTCAGCCAAAGGAGCATGTAACGTGTACAAAGCATAGACCTAAAAATATATTATTTGAAAGGTAAAAAGGATATGTACCAAGTTGGCACTCCTTCAAATCAATATGAAAAACATTTTACACTCAACCACTCCAACCAAAAAGCATAAATCAATACTGTAGCGTCGTAAAATTGTGACACTTGCAATTTCGACTGCATTTGGGTCTTCATGATGGCGGCGCAACGTTGAACCTGAATGGAGACCCTAAAACCTGTTTACAACATCAAAAACTGCATCTTTCTACACCTCAGCCTGATCCTCCTTGCACCCTGTTGTCCCGGGAGGTGGGACCATGGCGCCCAGCGCCCTGGTCCCTGGCCCTATTTTGGGCCTGGTCTCTTATTGGGCATCGGGTCTTTAAGTTTGCAATTTGGAAAATAATGCTCCTAGGTTGGCCTAAGGTCAGAAAAATCAGTCTCCTAACCCTAATTGACAAGTATATAAACTACATTTCCCCTCCCAAAAGGAGGAGGAAAAACATATGTGTGCAAGAGGCGGAAGCGATAGGCAAACATTCAAACATTCAAACATTCAAACGTTCAAGCATTCCTTCAAGCAATTGAGCATTCTAGGTCTCCATTCAAGGCTAGGTGTTGCATTCAAGACAAGGATTCAACCATTGAAGAGGAGATCACCTACAACATACAACCCACAACATACAACATCATTACACCTTCACATGTAAGAATACAAACATTCTTACAACAAGGAAGCAGTACTTGATTACATTACAAACATTTACATTTACAGCATTCTCATTTCTTGGTTAATTCCAAAACCGGGGTTTGACCTGAAGGCAAACCCCTAATCCCTAACCCCCCAATCGTCCTCTCTTTTCTGTGTGTAGGTTGCAGGTACGCGGCTGTAATTGAAGATCTGGAATCCTTGTGCAAAGACAAACAGATCCCCCTTCGTTTTGCGGATTTTTCGGAGGACCGTGTGCACTCCGGGTGCCATCGTCCCGTCAACTTTCGCTCAAACTTGCAGGACAGCATCGTCTCGACATTTTACTGCTAATTTCACGTCCATAGCTTCATCCCGTGTCCCTATCTCTGTCTACAAGCGAATCTTTCTTACTTTACATACACTCCTAGTTCAATCCTTCTATCTACATTCTTTACAAAAGAGGTTATCCTTGTTGTCTCAACCCTTGAAACTCATTTAGAATTCAATCTTGCATTGTGTGGGATTGGATCTTGTGAGTTTCAACCCCTCTTTTGAATGTAAAGTCTCTCCTAAGTGAAAACCGTCAATCCTAGTGACCTCCTTTCTCTCTCCTTGGAGTGGGGGAACACCTAGGGTTCAATTTTCCGCTTTACAAATACAAAAACTTGTCCTACACAACACATTGTTTATTCCAAACCAAAAATAATTAAAGCAGTTCATCCAAGAGAACCATGAAATCTATCCCATCAAAATAGAAACTTATAATCTCCTAAGACATCCGGTACAAAAACTTATTCCAATCCATGATAAGTTTCTATAGATAAATCAATAAAATTACTTCCGGACAAGGTGAGGAACACCAATCCTCTGGAAACATACTGAAAAATCATTTCATATCTTCTCGTCAACATAATGTGAACCTGTAAAAAAATTTGCACCATAATGTCAAGAGAGAAAACATCCAAGCCACTATTTGCACATCAACGGATCCTATCCAAAATCTGGATCACCAATAACATTCGAGACAATATGCTATTGACAAAGATTTGATAACGATGACAACAATGACATCCATATGTGTAATATATTTTGATTAAAAATTGCTAATATTTGGGATATCATGTCTAACATGGTATCAAATTTTCTCTCAACTCTTCAATCAAGACTGACTAAACCAACTATTCTCTTTCCTTTCTCAACCATGGATTAAGGTGGATTTTGATTTTTAGAATGTGTAGAACTACCCTTGTCACTAGAAAAACCCCCTTATGATATTTAATCTATTGAGAGAGGATCAATAGCTTGTGTTTGTTGGATTTTTTTCTCCTCTATTTTTTGTTCTTTGGTGTAATATCTTATTTTGTTGTCACACATAGATGATATGCAAGCTACAACCAAGATTTATAAGCATAGACTAACATGAAAACCAACTCTAATACCACTATAACAACCACCTCTATTTTTTATTTTTATTTTCCAATATAATATTACATGTTTTCTCAAATAAACAATCCACTACTGTCATAACTATGATATGTTATTTCAAGGTGTAAGACATTGTCGATACAAATTTCTTAATGAATAAACATTTCAATAAGTACTTCAATACATGTAATGGACAATTTCGTGAAAAAAAAAACATGAAATGCCTTATGATTGATACAGGAACAAGTATTATAGATCTGAGATTGAATATATAATGTTGTTGCAGTCCAAAAAATATAAATAATCAATCCATTAGACTTCTTATACATTACCTACTCCTTCTAAGGGCCAAAATTGAAGTTGCACCCCAAATAATCACCTCCAAACACCTTGCACGACTAGTTGCAATAAATGAGGAAAGGTTTGATAAACATTTATGAGGCACAAGGTAGGTTTGTATTGGCTTGGAAAAGTAAGCACAAAGACTTGTATGACTCAAAAATGGCTTCATATGGCCTCCAACACACTTTATACATCTTTTATAGCTTTTAAACTCATTGGATACACCAAACAATTGTGAAAATATAATAAAAAGGACTCAAAACATGCCCTTCAATGCCCAAGTTTATCTACCATGGTATGACCAATTGAGTGTAGTGGTATAGCCCCCAAAAAACCTCCCTTAATCTCATAAAAAAATAATGTCAAAGTTCATATAATATTCTTTTCTCACATAAATTCCCTCAAAGTGCAACAATTTAGTTTCTTATTCCAACACCATGGTTACTAAGGCTCTTGCAATCTATATGACCTCACCTTGGGATTTGAGACAACCTAATGATAGAGAAAATATCCTCCAAAATACTCTTAATCAAATTGACCAAGTAGAAGTTAACCTAAACAAACCTCAGATTTTTTGATCACTTAACACAATTTCCCAAGCATGAAAAATGGTACATTTTTGCTACTACTTCACTTGGAAATCATAATCTAATGGCCAATCATAGGGATTATGAAAAAAAAATCTGAAATACTACCAAAAAGCTCAAGAAAAATATCAAACATCAATCTCAAAACCCTACAATCAAAGACTTTCTAAATATTCATCTTTTCTCAAAACCCTTGTCTAAAACTCTATAAATATCAATAGTGAACCTTGTGTGGAATCATTATAACTAGCTATGAACCATCTCTAAGATATAATGATAATAATTTGATGAGTGTTTCCATCCTCAATTAGTCTTTGGAAGAACTATTTGGTTCAATTTGATAACATCATGTTATGTGTGCTCTTTGAATCATGGAAATGATAGCCCAAGACCTCCTTTTATTTTGTAGATGAAGGAAATAGAATCTAAATCAAAGATTCAAATTTGTTCTATCATCATAACAATGGAGTACCTGTCAAATAAAACACATGCAAAACAAAATAACTATCTAACACACACATGCATTCAATGGATTTCTGACTCCATTGCCCTCCTATCAACCAAGATCCTATGTTTGAAAATTTTCTCCAATAGTACTATGCACAAGAAGCTACCGAGAATGAAGAAGTGTAGGGGAAAAAGTGAGATTGGGTATGGAAACCCTAATCCCACTCTCATACACACTCATGGAATACGAAAGAGCCTAGGGAGGTGACACACTTCGGGCTACTTCTTGTGTGGAAGAGAGAGTCAAGGATCACCTCTTAGGTTTTCTATTCCTTTGTTGTAAATGAGAGGAATGATTCAAAAATGCAATCTAACCTAGAATGCAAGTAAGCAAGCAAACCCTAATCTAGAAATGCAGATCAAAGGACAATTGATATACTGCTGAAAAGTATAGATTAGGAGGAAAAATAAGAGGTGCACCTGTGTTTGAAATTTGAGCAGAAATGTTTGGGACCAGGGTGCCACGCCACTGTCCTGATTTTGCAAGTCTGGAGCTGAAACTGACAAAATAGGTTCTGGAGCCTACAAGACACTGTTCTACCAAATCCTGTTGACAGAGGGCAGGACCAAGGCGCCACGCCCTTGTCCTAGACAAGACCAGGGTGCCATGCCCCTATCCTTAGGGTTTCTGATGAGATCTACACCTAAGAACTATCTTTGTGCACTCTTCCAGTCCTAAAACTTGTAGCAATGCTCGGATCCAAACTCGTACCTGAAGCTACAAAATAGGGTTTTGGGTGGCCATATAGGGTTTTGCCTTAGTCAAACCCCCGTGTTGGTGATTTCCACCTCCATAAATAGCTGATAATGTACTGAAAATGTGTGTGCAAGATCCTAAAATGAAAGCAAACAATCTAGATCAACCCTAAAGAGTAAACCCTAATTGCTTATAATTGACAAAGTAAATGCTCTAAATCTGTGATGCAAAGTGATCTAAAGCATGCATATGAATCAAAATGAAGCTTATGCAAAGACATGAAAACAACATGAAACCATACCCAACCCCAAGGGAGAGGTACAAGCCAATCTTTAGTCGGTAATCTCCTATTGTTCTCCTATATCTTCAAAAGCCCCCAATTGATGAAATGATGATTGATGAATTCTTGATGGATGAATGTTGAATGTTGTTGAAGACTTCAAAGATCTACTCTTTCACTACAAAGAAGGTTCTTTATGCTCCAAAAACCTGCTCTTAGATTCTTAGAAGAAGACCCCTTCAAATGAAGAAAGAGAGCTCTTAAGTATGAAACCCTAGATCTTAATTTTGTCTTTAGGCCGACCTAGGATTTGAATTTCCCACCAATATTTTGGGGTTAAGTGTTATTATATCATAGGATTATGCTCCCAAAAATTCAGGAAAAAACCGAGGACCATGTGCATTCCTGCCACGGTCCGAATGACTTTTCACCAAATTTATGGGGTCATTAGATATGATGATATTAGAGCGCATCCCAAAGTTACAGTTGATTTATAGATGTTTTGATATGCGAAATCGAGCCTTAAAGGTCGAAATATGACACAATTAGGGTTTATGATTAAATGATTTATTGAAGGAGTAAAATGGAAAGGGGCATGCTTAGGGTAAAGGGCCCAACTTTATAATATGTAAAGTGATAAAACATGACTTTATATTTAATTTAATTAATTAATTAAATGCTTAAAGGGAAATTAGAAATGCAAGATGCAAGACACACTAAGGTGGGTGCTAAATTAAGTGTGAAATTGTACCACCCTAGCAAGGGTGTACAATTTACAACACTACAAAAGATTTAAATGATGAATGAAAAATGATGCGAAAAAAAATTGAAAACAAATCAAAGCATGAGAAAGAAAGAGAATGCAAAAGCAAGATTGCAAGAATGCAAGAGATATCTCAAAAGATGCCAAGCCTAGAAATGAGAGGGGAAATTGATTTTATAGATGTCATGAAAGGGTGGATCCAAATATCGAAATGAATGTGGGAGAAAACAAGTGTATGGAGCTATAAATGTTTATCCCACATTTACTAAGTGGATGTAGCTAGTGAAGGTGGAACAAGATAAATAGAGGATAAAGTTGATATGAGAGGGATTAGGGATAATATGCATTTAATGGAATAATGGTAAAATATATGTTATTTAATGGATTTAATGAATTAATGGAGAATAATAGAATATATTATTAAATGGATTTAATGGAATAATGAAGAATTAATATTATAAAATAATCAAGAATAGGAATATTATAAAATAATAGAAAATAAGATTATTGAATAAGGATATGGATTCATTTGACAAATGGAAAAATTGAGATTAATTTAAGAGGACAATTTTTACATGTCTACAATTTTATTGGGGGGAGGGCATAATCTAATTTGAATTTAAAATAAAAAAAATTCCATCTAAACACCTTTCTAAAATGTTGAAACATCTTAAGTGCTAGTCCCCTTCCCCAAGGTGTCCACTTTAGGGGGACACAACGTTACTTTATAGGACTAAAATACTAAAGTACTATGAGTCTTATAACTTCAATACATAATTTAAATATTCCTCACCAAGATATGAAAATCATGGTCGAGTTACCCAAATTTGATATTAACCATGCTAGAAAGAAACTAAAGTTGAGGAATGATGACAGATGCTAAAACAAGAACTTACTAACAATTGACATATTTTCTAAGAAGTGTGGAGAACAACCCAAGAGGACAAAAATATTTCATAGAGAATCACAACAATCTAAATCACAAACTGAGCACAACACCACAAATGGAAGTTAAGAAAACTGAAACTAAGATCTCTAAGAATAATGTATTCTCCTAACCACCACCAATTAGCCTACAAGAACTCAAGAATAGGCTAATGATCATGTCTACTAAATGGGTCCAAGAAGCGGGCATCACATTAAGACATTGTTGGATTTTTGTTTATATCATAAGAAAATTAATGCATTTATGATGACTGGCCAATGAGCACAAAATACATGTTTGGGGCAACTCACAAGAGAGTCTTGGAAACTATGAACAACATATTGCATGTGAAGTGACAAAATGTAGGAAATAGGAAAATATTAAAAAAGAAAGGTGTTGTTGATCATCAATCTCCTCCTAAGGTCTTAGCTAAATATGTGGAGTTGGCTCTAGATGTAGCTAATGAGGAAGAAAGTTTGACAAAGAAGGAAAATTCTTCAAGGTTTGAAGGTATTTTAGGTTGTGATCACCTTGATATTTCTAAAGAATAAAAGAATGTTGATTAGTTAGAGGCTTGCATAGATAAGGGAAGGACATCATTTGGACCAATAAGAAATGAATAAACAAGAATTACAACAATCTAGTGAGGGAGAAAATTTGATTTTAAAGGAGGTTCCTTTGGAGACCCAAGGTAAGGAAGGGGAAGTGGAAAGAATATACAAGAAATTTAAGTAGAAAGTGTTTTAAATCATAATGACTCTTCAACAAAGGACAATCTTGTAAACAATTTGGATGTTTAATCTAATACACATAAGGAAAGGAAAGATATCAAGTCTATGCAGAAACGTGAAATTGTTTTTCTTACTAGAGGAATTGAAGAATCTCTAACTTTTTTAGGATTTGGGGTAGGTTCTCTCCCTTCCCCAAGTGGAACTTAGAGAAAAATATTGAGGTAGAATGAAACCTTGGTAAAAGTACAAAGTTGTGTCACACTTCTGTCCAACTTATCAACACAAGTACATTTAAGCAGTTGTAACTAAAAAATGATTTTGGACAAACACATGATCTAGCTAGATTCATTCTAGCTAAGTTAGATATACCCACAATGTTTCCAAATAAAAGTTTTCACTAAATACAAATGTAGCACCACTTTGAGGTCAATTTAGTTGGTGTTTCAACAACTCCTCATTTAATTAACATATTTTTTAAAATATAAAAATACCCTTTGTAGATCTATAAGTGTAGCTTTCAATAAAAAAATTATTATTTATATTTTATATTTTACTTTTACTAAAAGTAGGCTATTAGCAGTAGAATATAAGGTCGGTTGTCATGTCAAGGAAAAACAATATAGCTTATTTAGAAATTTGAAAAAACTATGATGCACTAGATAAAAGATTCTATGTCAAGATGGTATAATTTTTTTTCAATTTTAGATAGATAATTAAAAAAAGATGGCATCCCATGAAAATAGTTGCATTTTCAATTCATGCACATTTTAATATTGATTTGAAAAAATGTAATTACCAAAATTGAGGAAAAACATATTTTATAAAGAATGGCATCTCATGTAACTTCGAATTGCAACATTTATTGTGAACTAAATTATAAAGTCAAATTTATAATGTGTGTGTGTGTGTGTGTAATTTTTCATTAAAAAAATCATAAAATACAGTCAAATATATATATTTTATTAGTTTACATCATATCAAAATTCAAAACATATGTCACTCTTTAGTGATTCAAGTTTAAAACTTTGATCACTATTGTTTGTTTCATTTATAAAAGTGTGACACAACTTTGTACTCTTCCCCGTGTTAATGGAAAATAGAGAAAAAAGAAAACAAGATGTGAAAGGGGATAATAAGCAAGGAAGGTCTTCTCAAAGGGAAACTAGAGCTAGAGAAACTACAAGAGTAGTGCCTATGGGGAAGCAAAAGACCCTAGATAATCTTTCAGGGCCTAGGAAACAAAACAAAGAAGTGGAGAGGGAGGATGGGGATGTTTCCCCATTTTTTGGTCAATTGAGTGTTTCAATTAAAGATTGATTTGATGTTTGTTTTTTTGTCATTTTTTTTTCTAATGAGAATTCTCTCTTGAAATATTTGTGGACTCAATGGTCCTTATAAACAACATCGCATTAAGAGAAAATTATGAATAATAAATTTGATATCTTTATTATTTCAGAAAGTAAAGATAACAGAAACAATTTATTTTCAAATTGCTAAGAATGTGTGGCCTTTTGTTGATTTTTGTGTTAGCCCTACTGAATGTGCTTTGGGGGGTACTGTTGCTCTAGAATTTGGGCATATTTGTGGGAAAGAAAGTTAATCAATGTAAGAATATTTTAATTGTTAATTTATAGATCTACAAATAATGAGAAGTGGAATCTTATCAATATATATGCTCCTAACTCCAAGTTTGATAGAAAATAGTTATGAGAAATTCTTTGATAGCTACTCTAATGATCTGATTGATCTTGTTGATTTTGTATCCTATACTAGCCTTATTGATATTGAGCTCTAGGGTACTAATTTTGCTTGGTCTAATAGAAGATAAGGAAGTAATCTTATACAGGGTAAATTGGATAGATTTATGATTTCTAATGGATGGAACATTCTTCTAGATTTATCTCTTCAAGCTCTTCTTAAAGTAGCACCTTATTGTAACTCTCTTGTTTTGCAATGGGGTGATGCTACTAGAAAAGGTATATTCCCCTTCAAAAATGAAATAATGTGGGCTACTCACCCATATTTTAGAGATTTGTTTGAGAAGTGGTGGAACACTCGAGTGCAAGGAACCCTTATGTAAAAGGGTGGAATACAATGTCCTTTGGCAATATTTTTCATAAAAAGAACAAGACTTTAAAATATCTTAAATATATTCAAGATGGAATGGAGAAGGGTGATAGTGAATTGAACACTTTTATTGAAGAAAAATATTTAAGAGATGAATGGCAGAGACTTATGAGGAGTGAGGAGATTTTTTGGAAATAAAAATCCAAGATTCAGTGGTTGACTAAAGGTGATAGGATTACTAAATTCTTCCATCGGTCCACTCTAAAACATGGGAGGGGTAATACTATTAGAAGCTTAACCCTTCAAGATGACTCCATTCTTACCTCAGAGGAAGATATTGCTAATGTTTTTGTTTCTTTCTTTAAATAAACCTTTGTTAACAATAATCAAGACCTTAGTAGATTTCAAGAAGTATTGGAGGTTATTCCAAATGTGTTGGAAGAAAGAGAGAATGTTAAAATGGGTAAGGTCGTTTCCCTGGAGGAAGGTAAAGTTATTTTTTTGTTTTGGTCCCTTTAAGGCCATGGGTCCTAGTAGGTCTCCCCTTTCATTATTTCAAGAGTTTTGATAAATTGTTTCCTAAGATGTTCTTTTGGCTGCTAAAGATTTCTTCAAAATGGATAAGCTCTTGAAACAACTTAATTTCACTTTTATTGTTTTGGTCCAAAAAGAGAAAGTGGATGCTACTATAATGGATTATAGGCCTATTAACCTTTGTAATACAATATATTAAATTTTATCTAAGTTGATTGTCAATATAATTAAATCTCTCCTTCATTGGTTGATCTCTAATAATAAAAAATGGTTTATTCCAAGTAGGCAAATTCTTGATGTTGTTCTTACTACACATGAATACATAAACTCAATGGAAAATAATTAAAAATATAATTTGGTTCTTAAGCTTGATATCTATAAATCTTATAATTGAGGGTCTTGGCCTTTCCTTATAGTTGTTCTTCAAAAGTTTTGCTTCCAAGGAAGAATTTCTTAAACTTGATCAAGGCTTGTGTGACTACTCCTAAATATTTTATTTTGGTGAATGGTATTTTCGGTGATTCTTCTCTTGTGGTAGAGGTTTAAGACAAGGGGATCCTCTTTCCTCTATCTATTTATTATTGTTGCTAAGGTTCTTAGAAAAAAATAATAGTTTGATTTATTATAAAACTCTAATATGGGTTGAAGATGCTTCCTATTTATCCCCTCCTTCCATCAACATTTTGTGGATAATACAGATCTTTTTGGTGTTACTTCAATTATGCAAGCTAGACATTGGAAGATTTTATTGGATGATTATTCTATGGTTTCAAGGCAATACATAAATTGTAATAAGAGTGGTGTGCATTTCTTCAATACTAATGTTACTCTACAAAATATGATGTTGAATTTTTTTGGGTGTCAATTGGTTGCCTTTCTTGCTACATATTTAGGGCTTCCTGTATCAATGAATAAATTTTCAAACAATTATTGGAACAACATTGTGGAAAGGGTGTAGAAAAATTGTTCTATTGGGAAGGTAAGCTTTTGAGTCAAGCTCAAAACTATTAGTTATTGAAAGCTTCTTTGCAAAAATTCATGTAAATATTACCTCTCTTTATTTAAGTTTCTTGTAGCTTTTATAGTTGACTAAATATAGCAAAGACAAAGAAAGTTTATGTGGACATGAGTAGAAGAGAAATCCAGAATTGCTCTAATAAATTGGGAAAACATTTGAAAACCTAAAAATAAGGGAGGTCTTGGTTTTAGAAAACTACAGTTATTCAATAAAGTTTTTATGTATAAAATTGGATGGAACCTTCTTGAAAGAAATAAGGACTACACTCATATCTTTAAAGCTAAGTATTTGGTGAACAAAGTTTAATGTTATTTTTTATCTTCTCCTTCTCTTCCTCGGGTTTTAGTTATTGGAATAATTTTTTGAGGATAAAAAATGTGATTAAAAAAGACATTTTTTTGGAAGATGGGTAATAGTAAAACTTTTGTAGTGATAAATGAAAAGAGGGACTTTTTCTATCTTGGTTCACAAATTTTCTCAAATTAGAGACACTATGATAGGTCTATATGGAGAAAAAATATATGGGTATATTATTGGAATGGACCGCAACCTAAATGGAAAGACTTTGGAAAACAAGTGATTAGGGGAAGACATGGTGGTTTGAGGAAGAGTTAAAGAAATTATTTGAACAAATTGGGAATTGTCTTTTTTATTCTTTGGACAAAAAGATGAATGTATTTGGTTTCCTAATCCTTTGGGGGACTTTTTTGTAATTTCTACTTATGGTTTTATATTGGGATAATGGAGGTCGTTCATTTAATTGGAGGCAGGTTTTGAACAAAAGGATGATCCCTAAGATCAATTTCTTATGGTGGTTTTCCCTTCACAATAGTATTCTTTCCATGGACAACCTCAAAGGGAGGGAATTTCAATCTATTAATAGGTGCAATTTATGCTATATGGCATAATAAATAGTGGATCACCTATTCTTTCATTGCGATTTTGCTAGAGGAATATAGGAGGAGATTTTGAACAATCTTAAGGTTAACCGAATCTTCTCTTTGGGCCTAAAGAATTTTTTAGTAGCTAGAATCACTTTTATCCTTTTGGTCACCTAATCATTAAGGAGATTTGGATACAAGCCCTTCTCTTTGTGGCTTGGTGTGTCTAAAGAGAGAGAAATAATACAATTTTAGAGATCAAAAAAGGAATAACATTGAAGTATACATAAGTATTATAAAATTATTCAAGAGAATATTAATGTGTTGAAATTTGGATATGCAAAAGTAATGCCTTCTTACATTGAGTTAAGGGTTAAACAAAGTTGGGGGGTTACTCAAAATCTAACTAGCATCAATTGAGCTAAGATCCTCTTAAGAAAGAGTGTGAAGTGGAGGACCCCTGAGAAGGGGTGGGTCAAACTAAACTTTGATGGTTGTTCAAAGGGAAATCCTAAAGATGTTGCTACTAGGGGGTGATAAGAGATAAGAAAGATTGTTTGATAGAAGAATATACTAAAAATATAGAATGAAGATAAAATAGTGAAGCTAAGGCAAAGGCAATTTGGTGGGGGGTGAAAAGACTAAGGTTTTTAGTTTTCCAAAAGGTGGAAATTGAGGGAGACTATAGAATTATAATTTATTTATTACAAAGTAATCAATCTCCCTTTTGGAAGATTAGGAATATAATAGAAAAATGTATATATACTGTCTAGAGCTTTACTAAATTTCATATAAGGCATATAAATCTCTTCTCATTATCAAATCATCTACTCACTTTGGCCATGAGAATTGTCCTAATTATTGTATTTGTTTTCTTTTTTCTACATAATTCCACTTGATTGCATCTCATCAATATTATCAAATGTGTTATTCATTGTATGACATGTGTTACTATTGTTTGAAGTGTTTTACAACTCTCTTATGATATTGCTATCAGGGTTCAATTGTGTAGTTTGACTTGAACCCTGATAGCAATATCATAGTTTGACTTGCTGTGAAAAATACCTCCTACTTATCAACTCTCCTATTTCATATATTGATCGCCAAACTTTAAATTCTCTTTCAAAAGGAAAACTTTGGATATCATATGTATCTAGTTGTAAACATCTTCAAATTATTTAAAACTTTTGTCAAGCTCATTTCTAATCTTTTATTTCAAGAATCTTAATGCATTAAAAAACTCTCTCATCTTTCATTGATCCCACTATCAAGATTTGGCATAGAATGAAAAGTTTGAAATATTATGATATTGAATCATGTATATTTTACTTTGACTTAATATTGCCCATTTAGCTTTGGTATATATCAATCTTGGAAGGGATTGTCCATGATTTTAAACTATTTGATCATTGATGTTGCAAAATAGGACTACTTTATAAACTTTTATTTATTTATTTTATAATTCCTCCCAGATGTTTTCCATAGAATTTTAAACTTCTAGGAAACTAATTGGTCAATTTTTTTATCTTGTTATGAAAATCAAATGGTTGATGATTTATCTAGTATTGAGGATACACAATAGACATGACTTTAAACAATTCATCTCAAGGGAATCAATCTCTATTTTTTGGCAAAAGATATCTCACAATAACATTTAAAGTAGCACTTGCATAGTTAACAATTTTGGTATTATGCCTAACCCTAAGAAATAGTGCATTGGTATTTTATCCCTATATAACTTAGATATGACTCC
This sequence comes from Cryptomeria japonica, assembly GCF_030272615.1. Classification (NCBI taxonomy): domain Eukaryota; kingdom Viridiplantae; phylum Streptophyta; class Pinopsida; order Cupressales; family Cupressaceae; genus Cryptomeria; species Cryptomeria japonica. The sequence goes on from NC_081415.1 coordinate 656,794,437, forward strand.
TCATTTGCATTAAACTATAAAAATAACAGTAGTATTGTCCATATTTTTGAACAAGTGTCATCTTTAAATAAATCTTGAACTTACGAATTATTGTTTTGGTAGAAATAGATTATCAATGAGTCACACATCATTTAACGTAGTTTTGTATGTTTTTAAATATAGATAATTCATTCTTAGGTTTTTTCACAAGAATGTTCATTTTATTCAACATAAAAAAAATATTAGATAAATTTAGAAGTGTATTTATGTCACTTAACCTAAATAAGAGGTCAAGAGATTTATCTATTGTCAGACAGTGATTATACATTACTCTAGTTAAAAATTGATATTTTAAAAAAAAAATTGTTCTAGCACTTGCAAAGGAGATCCATCCATTATCAACATCCTTCAGAAGCTTATTTCCTATAGTTATTCTCTTAGAGAAATGTAAGATTTATTGAAATTATTTGATTTGGAAAATATATGAGTGAAGCTCATGGATTAGACCATCAAATTTTGATACTATAGAGAACTTGCTCACAATTTTTAATGTTAAATTTGTTTTGCAGGTCGTGCGGTGAATGATATTCATGTATGGTGAATGTGATGTTTGTAACTTTACAAAAAAAAAATGTTTCTACAACCTTGCATTATTGAAACTTCATCCACCTCCACACAAACCAATTGTTTAGCAATTATGTAGGTTTCCCCCCTAATTTCATTCAAAATTGTCTTAACTAATTTATATAAATTATATGATGTTTCATTTAGCTTCATTTTATGAACAAAGACTAGATGAGATTGGTAGAAATGATATTGTATTGCATACACATGCATACATGCCCAAGAAGTATTATCTAAGATAATGCAAAACAATTGACTATTTTATTTTTATTTTTTTTCAATACGCCAAGGGTATCCCGGCGACCTAGTCCAGCGACCCAACCTGCCTTACCTTGGGCTTAAGTTGACTATTTAATTTTATCATAAACATCTTATTTTTCCACCTAAGCAAAATAACTTGTCCATTCTCGTGCATTATTTTTTGACCAATTTGTATTAAGATAGAAATGCGTATAATATTCAATAAACTAGTATATTCTTGGTATTTTATCACATGATGCCCTCTACTCAAAATATGAAAAAACAAGTTAACTGAACAATATTTTCTGTTTGCGATGCTCCCATCATCTTTCCAAATTGGGTTTTAAATGTATCTTCACACATAAAAATATTTGTATTATTTTGAATATGCTCCTCAAATTCCATGGCATACTTAACATGAAGGTTGTCTTCTTCTTTTGTTCATCTTATCACCAGCGTATCCTTTATTGACTATGATTTATTTTTCACAAACTTTACAAAGATGTTTTTTATGGTGTCAACTTTTAGCTACAAATTTATTTCCCTAAAATATTTCCAATAGCAAATCTTACACTTAGAAGGTTCATTTTTATTTTCATGCCCACCGGTTTAGTGAATGGTACTTCGACACCTAATCAATCTAAATTATTTTTGACAAATCGGACATGTAAGCCATTTTTTATTTTTCTTTTATTTTCCCTTATATGCACAATCTACATTTTCATCATCACTCATTGGGGTTGGCTTGTTAATATTATTATTCTTGCTATGATGGAGATCTTTTGGAACATCATCTCTAGCATTGTCACATGACTTGTTACAGTTTCTTGTGAGGTATTCTTTTGTTTGTTAATAAATGATACAAATCTTAGAGTTGAAGGTTATTTTTATGGACCACAAACATTGCCAAAGTATGGCATTACGTTTTTACACTTTTATGAGAATTGTTTATTACTTTGAAGAAAGTGGCTCCTACTTGACATCTCTCATGAATAAGAAAGTGCAAACAATGTGCTTGTGTTTAAAGTTCACAACACAATGCTCAATATGATCTATAATAATGATCTAACCCATTTTGTATGAATATGGAGAATTATATATTAAAAAAATATCATTTGTCTTTCACTAGCTTTGGGCATTGAAGAAACCAAAGAAAGGAGTCCAAAGAAATATTCTTAAAAGGATGTAAAGGTTCAATAAATAATTAAAGAAAAATTGAAAGAAAAATAAGTTTGTAAAGAAATTCAAAATTTTAATTATGTTTATATGCATTCACATTTGGTAAATCTCACACAATTTAAAAATGGAGCAAAAATTTGATAAATCTCACATGATTATAAAATAGTTGATATAAATGTCGGAGTAATTTAGATCATGATCTAAAATATATTTTGTAATTTTTAAGGCAATTATCTTTGTATGACTAGAATGGCATTGGTAAAATTGGTCCCCCAATAAATGATGAAATTTTTATCTTATTGGCAAATATATTGATAAATTTTAACTATCCCTAAAAATTAAAGGCAAATTGTCATCGTAAATGCATAGTTTATGGTGGAAAAAGTATTAATTATAAATGTCTCATGAATAATTTATGGAAATTTAACATTTGCTTGATTGATTTGGATCTCATATAGTTCCATTATAGTTGCAAAATTGAATTAGGTAAATGTGAATTATTCAGAAATTGGTGATTTGTCACTAAAACAATTGTTTATTTGGAGAATTTTGACATAACAATAACTTAGTATGAAGTCTCCATATCAAGTACTCTATATACAGGAGAAACAATACATGAAAACGTCAATAGATAATTAGGAAATAATGAGCTAAAAGTGTAGAAAATGTGGTGTCACAATTTTTAATTATAATTCAATGCTCAAATTCCAACAATTTATAAGAACTAACTTTTAATTTAAGAAGCAAATTAAACTCTTTTTTTAAACAAATTAAACATTATTATCTATATGATCATAATCAACTTCAAATAAATTCTTGTCCTACACCAAAATTGATCTTTAAAACCTTTAAAATAACATATTTTATGTTTTTATACATAATTTTTTACCTTAATTTTTAAATTGTTTTATTTACAATTATCTTTCTTAAAAATTAAATAATTTGATAATAAAAATAATATTTACTATTTTAAATTAACAAACTATTTAATACTTGAAATATTAAAAGCACCATGTCTCTACTTTGAATATCAGTATTTTAAGAGTAAAATAAACTAAAAACCTTTATTATGTTAATAGAACATTTCAAAAGTATTCATTCCTCTAGTGCTTGCCAAACAATAAGGAGATCACAACTATAGTACAAACAAGAATGGCCGTTGTGGGGGCCTGTTATAAATCAGCTTGATCAAAATCTGGCCCACTTATGGTAAAGCAAAGTTTATTCAGAAAGTTTTTCATTAAAAATTGAATTTAATTTAAAAATTATCTTTTTATAAATATAATGTGATGATTAAATTGTCGTGTTATTATTTTTCTCATAGAGATTAAAATCACAGTTGTTGAAATATTATTATTGAAAGTCCTGAAATCCTCTGTAACTCCAAATCAAAAATATTTATCTTCACAAAAAGAATGCCTTGTCCATCTGTTAAACAAAATATAATTCAAACATTGAGCTTTCCACACCCATTTCAAGCTGAAAACAACTTTCAACCCCACATAATTTATCATATTCGAAAATATGACTGTTAAAGCAATTGAGTGGTCTGGTCTGGTTGTCACCCATCAAAGTAAAATTTGAAAATTACTCCCTCCTTCCCACTCAACTCAACGATCAACTTACACACCATTCATAAACCCATTCTCCTTTCTCACAATTCCCCCACTGCTGCACATCAACAAACAAAGTTCATGGAGTCCAAGGGATTCGAATTTAACACCGGAGACGACAACTGCGAGAACTTCAATGGCAATGGAATGCCATGTTTTTCACCACTGTCAACAACATTCTACCGCTGGCCTCTGCGTGATATCTCTAATCTGTTTTGCTTTGAAGTAAGCTACTTTGTTGATTCATGATAAAATTCAAGCTCTGGGTTTCGAACCTGAGACGAGGCCCAATTTGTTTTACCCTTTGGGCTTTCCTTACTGTTTGTTTTCGCCTGTGCAGGTTGGAGATATTCTTGAGCCACGTGTAACGAACACTCCAGCTCGGCGTACCGACGGGGGCACTTCACTTGCCACATCAGCACGAACGAATGTCATCGTCAGCCCCTCGATGTCCAACTCCCACAAGCTTAGAAAGGGCTTTAGGTGATTCGTCTTCCTTGTCCTACGCCAGCTCAGCAGATGATTCTTTTGTTTGGGCCAAGTCAGCATTTTTTAAACTTATTAATTAATTATTTGGGATTAATTCAATATGGGGATGAGTTTGACAATGTAGTTTGATTGATTGAGTGAAATAACTGGGTGTGCATGTTCAGTATAATTTGTGACAGAAAAAATGGAGGTGGTTGATCACACCCCATAGTGATAAGCCATTTGTAAGCCATTAGTGTGATTGGATCATACATATTTGTTAATATATGATTGGTTTCTTCATTGATTAACAGGCTTAGTTAAAATTATTCACTTCTTTGATTATTACTCACTTTACTCGAGGGATTGCATTTTCATCTATAAAATAAAATTTTGGTTTTGTTGCTGAATGGCGGCCATTTGATTTAAGGATTTTGCTTTCTTATTGGGTATTAGTAAAATTTAGATCACAGAAAAAAAAAATTAGCTACAATCTGTTTGAAATATGAATGATTTTGATCTCTTGTGGAATGTCAGATACATCTTCATACGTTAGAATTCTCAAATATTCAAATTTAAAATACATCTTGATACATTAGAATTCTCAGACATTCAATCCTTCTAATTTGAATGTTGTTTCCAGAGAGTGCTCTGTTAATAAACTGCATTTTGCAGTATCTCAAGGCATTGTACATAAAAAAAAAATTGTATGCAAATAATTACATAACTTTCAAATCTTTCATAAAAAAAAATTCTAAATTCCTTTATGTTTTGAACAGACTTCTTATCACAAAAAGGTAATTTCCTTCCGAATTTCATAACTGTGCCATACATTAACTTATTGATCAACTATCTACCTTTCTTTTGAGTTATGATTGATTGCAATCAACTAAATTTCTCTAAATTGTTTGTATATTATTTAATGTTATATACCTCTTCAAAATAAAATAAACAAAAATATATCTTAAATCCATCCATCTAAAAAGTCTGAAAGAAATAGAGTCTCAAGATGCCTACTACGACATCATTTAAATAAATATATTTAAGATATCTTTGATAGTCCACACTTCAACACTGGCATCTACACGTCATGGCATCAATCATGCCTCAGAAAATATTGCTAGTTGAATTTTTTTCTTAGACCTAATATGAGCATCATAGTAAGCCATGATAAAATGGACCCACAACAGGCAGCACAACCATCTACAAAGCTAACTAGGCGCGGGGTAGAAAAAAATCTAAGCAATCACCTCAGAGAAGGCGAAATGAATGGGATCACATGTTTAATTGTCTGGGAAATAAGTCATAGTAAACTATATAACCAAAGGGAGGGAGTTCCAAGCAAATCTGAAATGCACCGTGGCAAGCTCCTCTTGCTTCTAGTAAATTGATTCCATAGGTTTGGAAATCATAGCAGAGCACTTGTCTTCCCCCTTTTCATGTTCACATCCTGAACAACATTTCTTATCTAGTTGTAATTTGCATGTGTGTTAATGGACCAAACTTTGTAGCGTTCACCATTTCACTAGAAATTGAGTACCACCCCAACATAGATTGTTCAATTTTGTAATATAAAGTTCCTTTTTACTTTATCCTAAACATGACTTTTTGTGGAATTGATTCATGGCAACAATCAATTACAATACAAGATATACAACGTTTTGTTGTTACACTCTCTCTATTGTTGAACACCAGTACACTTAAATTGAAAGCCAGTGCTTTGAGAACATCATCAACTTTGCAGATCATCAATAGAAAACAAGCATCCAATTTGCATGGCATACCCTATTAAGTGTGACCATGTCATTAGAAATCAAATGTAAATGTCACATTCTCTCATCTTGACCCTTAAATGTTTCTGATTAACTATAATATGGAGATGGTTATTAGTTCTGCATTTGGAAAATGGAAGTACTGGCAGAATTAGTAAAAATAAAGTTTCTGCTGTTGGTTTTCATTGAAGAGATTGTATCTCCAGACATTCTGCATGGTTCATTAGGTGGCGTTTACAGCTTGATGACAATATCCATTGGTGATTTTACCATTGTCTCAGTCAGAAACTGCTAATTGACAAACTAGCTATTATTGTGTCAGGTTAGAGTAGTTGAGATGAATTGTTATTCTTTTAAACAACAATTCAATTTGAAATGCACAGGTGCAAGCATGATGAATTATGCTACATGATATACAGCCAAGTCTAAATATATAATTAATTTGGTTATATAGAAGCTAGCAGACCAATGATCCATCAAATGTATAGGCATCCCTCTACTTCACGGAAGTGTTGATCAATGAATCATGTTCTACTGAGAAAACGTGAAGAGTTATATTATTCATATTCTGTCTCTATAGAGGTACATCACTTGGGTAATCTTCTTTATGTCGTGCAACCATTTCACGGAGGTCTTTTTCTTGTTCCTGGAGATTTAATGGAACTTTATCATACACATCAGAGAAAAGATTTTCTATGCCTGGCTTTTCCATGCGCTCAGCAACCTGAATGGCCTGTAAAATCTGATCAGACAGAAAATGTGAGTTTTACAAAGTTAGGTGATAGAATTGAGAATAACTAAAAGACAAGCAAAAGAACAAAACCAAGGTCTAAAAGCAGTTATAGAACATTGAAAACTGTAAAATTCTTTAGATAGAGTATGTAAACTCCTCAGATTTACCTTGTTTCGTATTTCATTCCTAAGTTCTAATTCATCCTTCTCATTCCACCAATTATTTCGATTCAGCCACTTTCTAAACCTTGAAACAGGATCATGTTTTATCTTCCAGTGCTCAATTTCATCTATTCTACGATATTTGGTTGAATCATCAGATGTTGAATGGTGACCCACTCGATATGTAAGTGCCTGAGCACATAATTGCAATAATCTGTTAGAGGTTTCTGGGCATATGTTTTCTTGTTTTCTACCATGTTTTCTACCATCTAGGTGACAAATTGCAACTTTAAATTCAAATGCACACATTAAGCTTTAGGCTTGTCTGCACTTGCAGACAATTATGATTCAGCACAAGTACAAAACACATTGAGTAAAAAGGATGTGAAATAGAGCAAAAATTTGTACCTCTATTAATACAGGTTTGCACTCGTTGATTGCAATTTGTCGCGCCATTCTAACTGCGGAGTACATGGCAAGTGCATCATTGCCGTCTACTCGAATGCTTCTAATCCCATAAGCATGCCCTCTAACAACAATACCATCACCTAAAAATTGTTGAACAGGAAGACAACCGGGAAACAAATAATAAATTAAATCAAGAGGAGGCTCTCAAAATAGATGCAATAATTTTAACAATTGACTATAAATCCACAGTTCAAAAATCAGAGCTGCGAGTTACTTCTAAACTGTTCTGAAGATGGGGTGCTGATTGCCCATCCATTGTTTCGGCAAATAAATATAACTGGAGCTTCTAGAACTGCTGCAAAGTTCAATGCAGCATGACAATCTCCCTGGTAGAAAAAGGAAGAGTAAGACACAATGAAAACAAAAATTGAAATAATTGGGCATTCATTTGATTGAAACTAATTGTGCGTGTAAAAACAGATAAAGTTTGAGTCTGACCTCACTAGATCCACCATCACCAAAATAAGTTACTGCACAAGCTTGTTTCTTGTCCATTTTTAGTGAATATGCTGCACCTACTGCCTGAGGAATCTGTGTTCTGGCAAGCATAAGGATAAAATGAGATTTGGAACCGGTCGTGCTAGTTATTCATAGCATGATGTGATGAAACAGTATTCATCTAGTAACTAGTGTAGTAAAAAACTGCCAAAAGTCCACAGCACTATCAAGGAAAAAGTCAAAATAAATAATGCAATTGCATAATTAGTCCATAAAAATAATCATCATTTGAGTAAACAAGATCCTTACGCTATAGGTGAAGATATAGTAAAATAATTTAATGCATTAGATCCATAATGTATAGGCATCTGCCGGCCCTTGCCATAATCAGCCGCATTCCCAAAGCACTGGTTTGCAAATTCTTGTAATGTAAAACCACGCCACAGGAGAACACCTGGCTCCCTATACTGTACATAACACAGACAAGGTCCAGCTGAGTAGAGGCCCCCCTTAATGCATGAGTGATGTTACAGTATTTTCAGCAATAGAAACAAGTAAATAACAATTCCAGAGGAATAAACAATATACAACTCAATCTGCTTCTTAAAGTGATTTCGTAAAAATATAAAAAAATCTTTCTAAAAATGTAAAAAAATTAATGTGTGAAAACAATCCTGGCTTAAGAAAAGATATACCACTGGAATTTCATGCTTTTTGAAGCCTTATGAACCCAACCGACAAAAAATTCTAAATCTAGATATAACTAGTTAATATCAAGGCAAATGAGTTATTTACCTGAGGAAAAATAACATCATCAATACTCAAAGCAGCTGCTGATGAAATATTGATAGCCTCTTCCCCAATAGATGTTAGATAAAAAGAAATTCTGCCTTGTCTTTGAGCTTCATAAAAGATGATGTCCATTACCTGAAGAGTTACCATACTATCGTACATTTTCAATGCCAATTCTTTGTTAACCTGCCATAGTGTAAAATCCTGTAGATGAGACGTAATTCATTTCCAATAAATTTCATATCTTTTGAGTATTTCATGTCATATGTAACCTATTCAGCATTGATAATATCTTCATCAAATTACTCCACATAACATGTAAAAGATTCTCGTAAAAATTCTTAAAAGTCTTCACCTCATATATACCATCAGTTGCAATCTGATGTCCATAATTATCCAGAATTCTGTAGCAAGGTACACGAGTATTTGAAGACTCTGATATGAAGCTCATTTCAGAAGTAAATTGAACTTTCCCACCTGGAAACTCCAGAAACTGTCCATTCAAAAAAAAGGCATGTAAAGTAGTGCTCTACTTTAAAGCCATCCACTTTCTAGGATTAAAAAATTGAATTCATATTCAGCAAATAAAAAATATCTTCTCTGAATGGCCTTGGTTCTGTATTTTGATACAGGCCTCATACTCAATAATGAATATCAAACAGAATCAATAGTTTTAAACAACATTATTATGAAATATGTTGGGGTGTTATTCACACCTTCTCCCAAATGAACCACATTAGTGAATTGCAATTTCCGAGTTGAGAATTAAGATTGCTGTTCAGATTGTTTTAAATGACATCAATTAATCTTTTAGATGTTAAGGAACATCCAAGTTTGTAAGTGGATTGTGAAGCTATTTCTTTCACATTTTGATGTTACGTCGCATGCTTAGGATGGAATATGAACCCAGGTACACCCCCTAGCCAATGGGCTATTGCACTTCTAAGCTACATGTCCTTTCATGACAGACCTAGAGTGTGGACTGACACCCCCAACACTGCATATATCAGGCTGCACTTGGATAGATACCAACAGTGACTAGCCAAACTTTTAATTGTTTAGTCGCTCACAGGAAATTACTACAACCGAAAAAATGGGGGTTCTAAAGTTTCAGGGGTAAGAAAATTTTTAAGTTTGTCATCATTAAAAAATTTCAAAATCTTAATTATCTTCATAAAAAATACAGTCATTCAACTATTTACAGGTACAAAAGTATATATATCATCTTGAGCTTGAAACTTAACAAATAACAACCAATGATGTTCACCCAGGGTAACTATGGTAATTACTACATAATTTTACTTTCCACAGATGGTATCCTTCATTCAGAATTAAAATGTAGAGTATCTTTGGAAGACTGATTAAAAAAATGTATGTCCGAATACATGATTTCATATGACAGACCAAAAGACAGAAATTATGACAAATTTCAATATTAGTTTTTCAAATGTTTGTTTTTTCTGATTTGGCAAACGATTGTTGCAGAGAATAAAGAGCCTAATTAGCACAACTTCCTTGATAAACAAGTTTAGGCGTGACAGCCCTAGGTTATTTGCCTTTCGGTAACATTGTATAGGAATGCCGTATTAAGCTCTGCAACAATTTCTATCATGCGTGCAAAGGACTTTACTATATGGGAATGAAAGTAATCCATGACTCTAGTTTAGCATTTGACACTACCCAAAACTATATCTACCCCAGAGGATGCCTAACTCCATATGGGGTTCCTACGCTTACTCCCTTGCCATATGGAGGCACTACTTGATGGTAGCCTGGAAACGTATTGAGCATTATTTCTCTTTAGAAAATGAAAATACTATGAATATATGCTCCCTTCTGCAACAAACACAAATTTTAGCATTTTAGCAGTTTAATACCTTCGAACCTTTTTAATCAACAGGGATTTCTTGTCATGTTACCAAAAGACAGATAACCAGAATGATAATAGACTAAAATTTCACACTTATTCCAATTTCCAGAAAACAGACCTGGTTTTCGCCATCATCTTCCGAAGCAAGCTCTTGGCTGGAATACTCAGCCACACCTTTCTCTGCTTCAGTTCTAATCCCACAATGCCTCCACCCACAATGCACCGATTTGCCGGAAGATTGTAAAGCTTCATGGACCAAATGCTTTTGAATTGGGTTCTGCTTTTGGGTTACAAAATTCCGGCTTTGTGTTCCAGAATCCCATCTTTGTGCACCCAAAGGTCTCAAAAAACTATAGGGCCCTGGCCCATTACAGACACCATCAGAATTATTTGATATCCTCTGCAACAAACGACTTTGCACAAGCGAATTCCACCATACTCTGGAAAAGGAATTTGATGGAAAAGACATCCCAAGGCAATTTAGTTACACGCAAAACCAGGAAGAGAAATATACTGGTTTTGAAAACCCAATGCGGAGCACTCCCAGAAGGCAATTAATTAAATAACTAACACATTACAGTATGTACATTTTAACTTCCCTCCTCTTGGCTTGTTATAAACAAGAAGCGCTTATATTAAACTTTCTAGTTACTATTAAATGGGGATAAGATCTATGAATCCGACAATGCATATCGAGGAAAAAGATAGATTCCAATGAAAATACCCAATTCTGACACCGTAGTGTACAACGTTTTCCTCCCGCCCAGTTCTTTGGAATGATTCCAATGAAAATACCCAATTCTGACACCGTAGTGTACAACGTTTTCCTCCCGCCCAGTTCTTTGGAATGATGCATTCGCCTATCATCTTTCCAATAACCCCCAAATAATGATAAGGCAACTCCATTAAAAATGCCCAGTTCTTTGGAATGATGGATTGCTTATCAACATCCCATAACTACCAAAAAAAAATAATAATAATTGAGATTTGATGGAACAATGTGGGATAGAGTTTATGACACAGCAATTTTGAGTCCCCACGGTATTTCCCATCTTATCTTTCAGGGTATAATCGCAATCATGAAAATTGAAAAAGTGAGTCAGCGGATTCAATTAACAAGTGTTGCTCACAAATTTGGTTTTTTTTTATATTTTAAAACATAAATCAGTAACAGGGTATTTTGGTTTGTAATGGGTATGTCCAAAACGTGTGAAAGGTGAATTAGTAATATTTTATTTATTTTTATATATTTATGTAGTGATTTGATCAATTGGTATAGGATTAAGCAAATCGTATTCTATGTGAGGGTTTCAATGGACAATGATAGCTTTGAATTGATTATGCGATGGACAACGATAGCTATGAATTGATAATGAATTCATATATATTAACTTTATATATTACCTAATCTTTTTAAATTTAGCCTCCTAAGAGTGGCATCTTTGGAATACAAAACAAAACAAATAAAGAGTCTTTTTTTTTGGAAATATGCAATTATATTAATAAAATAAATAATATACAAAAGAGATGTCTTTCAAGAAAAATACCTTAAAAGAGCAATAAAAAAATTGACTACAACTAAGTTATTATATATAAAAATACCCTCTTTTTGTATATCTCTCTCAACCTCTCTTTATGTCTCTCTCAACCTCTCTCTCCCTCACTCCTATCTCTCTTCTCTATCTTGGATATAAAGAGTGAAATGAGTTTATGTGCCAAGTGCCATCAATTAGATGTACATTCATAATGCGTAGACCAATTGATTGCATGTTAGTAGTGTAAACTCCACATCTTCATAACTTCTTACAATTGATGAACAGAGTCCTTAGTATATGACATTTGAATATTTGCTAGTATATGAGTATATCATGTAGACACCTAAAATTGCTAGCACCTATGATGCAAAACTTTACTAACTTTCTTCAATTATTTAATTAATCTAGGCTTTATTCCTTTATTTGAATTCAAAATCAAAATTTCCCTCTAATCCTGTATTATCTAATTTTTCTCTAATCTTAATTAACTAATTTTATCATTATTTAGTCAATCTTCTCTTATCCATTTTAATTAAACAATCTTTATTATTTAATTAAAATTTCTATTACCCTCACACAATTAAATAATTATTCCAAACTATTTAATTTACCAATTATGTCCTCTACAATTAAATAAACTATATAATTGTCCATCCCTTTTCAAAAATCAGTTTCTCCTAAAATAAATAAAATGTTTATTTTTGTATTCTCCTACAACACATGTTTAAAATGGTTAATTATCCCCTCTTTCTAACTGCCACTGACTTCCACTTTGACTCCCTATCAACTTTTTTTTTACTGAATTTGTCAATCCACCTCACTCCCAATCAATTCAGTTAATAGTCTAGTTATCTCTCTTGATGGATCAATCAACCAATTTCAGTCACACGAGCAATAATCTCTCAATCAACTTGTTTCAACAATCCTCAACCATTGCTCTTCCTACTTAACTTTCAATTTGAATTGTCAATCAAAATTCCAAAAATTTGTAAAAGAAACCTCAATCTCCTATCATCAACAACCACAATCTTCAAATTCTTGTGCTTTCATGTTGAGGAAAGGTGCTAAAATTTTGAGAGCCACCATCATCTACAACACAAGGAGAAGAAGAGCAATGGAGGCACTTGAATAAATTCATCATTATTAGTTTGTATATAGTTATTTCATTTATTGCTTTTGTTGAATTTGATCACTTCCTCTATCGATTGCATTTGAGAATTTTATAATAGGTTTGGGTTTATGGTTATTACAGTTTCCCGATTTTCAACATGAACTAATGCCTTAATTAAAAAAAAATTGTGTTCTCAAATTGTTGTAGGTTACGGGTTTCACGTGTCGCATTCATGGAATTTGCACCACATTCACAAAATTATTTACACTTACATCTTAATTGCTAACGCATTTGTAGCTTCCTATAACTGCATGTGTAGAACAGAATACCACATACACATAACAGAATACCACACAAGCAAGGTAGAATACCGCATCTGTAGAAATTGGTGACGCATACGTTGTGATCTGTTATGCATTCGTGGTAATCAATACCACAATTGAATGTCTAAATTAGAAGGTAAAATTCATGTTTTTTAGTCATTTCCATTTTTATTTTCAAATCAAAGGTTTCTATTTTTTTTGTTATTTTCTAGCTCATAAGGTATAGGTTTCTAGTTCTTAATTGATTGTTGTAGCATTGTGGTGAGGAAAGTGCAAAGATCTCTAAATTGAAAAATCTAGCACATGAGCATTGAAGATGGATCTTTACTAGAACCTTAAGTTCTTGTGATTTTCAGAGCAAATAACATTTCATTTCTTAAGGTAAATTTACAATTATTTTTCATGTATTGTGTACTTGCACTTCTATAGGGTGGTCCCGAACTGTTGGATGCATATCCTCTTCCCTTGCCCTCATGGATCTTAGGTGCAAGAGAAACATGTAATGACACCCAATGCATGGAAATTTCATCACCTTAGGTTTGACCTCAAGCACACAACTCCAATGGGCTATATAAAGGGACGAAAGCAAAAGCTCAAGTCCAAACCTAGCATGTATCTAGCATATGTGTCCATGTGTTCCATGGTGATGGAGGACACATTTGGGTGAGGACCTAGGTTTGGTTATCACAATCAAACATATCCTAGGTCTCCACATGTATAAAAGCTCAAGTGCAAGTGTTCTTAGAGCCCATACTACAAACCTTTTTTTATGTAGAAGTTGAGTCTGATGGTATGATGAAAGAATAAGTATCTGGTAGATTACTAAGAGGGGGGGTTGAATCAGTAAATAGAAAAACTAATACAAACTTTCCCAATCTTAATCTCAATCACACAAAGTAAACTTATCAATGAAATACCACTGTCATGATAAATACTCATAAGAAAATTGGTTGACTGTTATAGCAACTTAACAGTAAACAACATTAAACTTGTAAACATCCAAATGCTTTATCATATGTCAACATACTTCATTTCTCAATGCTTCTGGTTATCATGCCTTATCAGAAATAGTTAAGTAGTTAATCAAATCAACCATAAGATCGTAACCACAAAAACATTCACCACATGACACAAGTATTTTTGATGTGGAAACCCAAATAGGTAAAAACCATGGTGAGATGGGACTCACAAGATAATATATGAACTCTTCTGAAGTTCACCCTATTAGGAGCCAAGCCTGTTAAAGCTTTTACAAAAGTCCTGTTAAGAATTAATCCTATTAGGAATCACCCAGTTAAGGGCTTGACTACAAATGCCTTGTTAGAAGCAAGTACCCTATTATGAGTAACCTCAGTAGAGGATTTGAAAATCCAATCCAATGGACCACCTTGTTAGAGGATTTAATAAGTAACCAAGCTTGTTAGAGCTTACCTGATTAGGGGATTTCAATTTTGTTGTAATTGTTAGAAAACGACAAGAGTTTGTTTGATCTATCTGAATAGCACTACACTTGCTTGATCATATCCTTTTAAGCTCCTATCTGCCTTTACTCAAACTGCAAACTCATTATCTGGTTTGGCAACCACGCACTCAACTAATCTCTGCCAACTCTACAACTCTTTCAGCTGAACATCATCATCAACCTTATAAACAAATCAATTAGGTCGCTAACATAACAAAAACCTAATTCTCTCATAGAGATTACAAACAAGTCGGTTCAAGTACGACCGTTGGATTACATAGCAATCTCTACACATCAATCAAGAAAACCTCAACCGCTCCTTGATTACTACTCCATTGAGCTCAGTAACTCATCAGGCGCTTTGCATTAGATGCAATACACTTTGCTCATTCCCTAGACAAACAAACGTGCCAAAACATTTTGAGCTTGTCTTCATACAATGACCATACGTGTCACCATCATTACCGCTCAACATCATATCATAAACCAACATAACCAATTCAACAACCTTAATCGGTTAGGGTTTAACAAAAATAACTGGTAGGGTTTACCGGTTACATTACATATATAGGGTTTAACCTTTTACACCAGTTACCGGTTTAACTCACAAACTTACATACTGGTTTACAATATCCTTCACAAAGTTCTTCCTCGTACAGGTTACAAGACAATATCAATAATAACAACAATATCAGCAATATCATTACCAGTTAATTGACATCAATGACAACATAACATATCATTAATGCAATCTTCATGCAAATGCCAACAGAGTCCTTGTAATCACTCAATTGGTTTAGGGTGTGCAAATGATACCCCATAGATACTCCTCATGTACCTGTCATACTAAGACAACAATTCCTCGGTTCATAAGGTCTTTAGACCTTTGAGGTAAGAGGAAAGGTGAGCAAGTGTTAGTTGAGCTTATGCTACCAAGCTCGTGCCACTGGACCTCTCTTTGTCAATTGTGGATGGGTATTTTATTGCAACGGAAACTCTAATCAAGTAGTATTGACCCTTGAGTACTAGGTTATACATGCTAATGATTGTTTTCAATGTGGATACAAGTGCTTTTTTATAAATATGGTATAATATAGGCCCCCTAGTCAAACTCTGGATTTCAAAGTGTTAGAGGTTACATCCAACCGTATTTTGTGTTTTCTAATTGTCTGTGAAAGTCACATTGATCAAAAATTGAGCCAAAACCTAGGAAAAGCTAGAGTTATGCATGCTTGAAATCTTCATCACATATGTTCTAATCTTTATCGCATGTGTCCAAATTGGTATCACATACATCTATCATTGTGTCGCATTTGATTTAATCTATTGTGCATTTCCTAGTGCCTATGATGCATTTGATTGACAAGATTAGGGAGTCCAAAATTCATAACAAAACCTTCAATCTAGATTTGTGTCAAACTTTTGAGACCACTAAGACTTTCTTTTGTGTCTCATTTAGGCATTAAACTCTTTAGGGTTATGTCTTTTAGGACTTGCATTAGTCAAGCCTTTTCACATAATAAATTTTAATCCAATTCGCATCATTAATCTTTCAGTCACCAATATAGGATTGGTCATTTAGCTATTTTTATCCAAATCAATCCTGCATATCTTAATCTTAAGTTTGCACATGTTAGCTTAAACCAATTTTGGAGACCTAGGAAGTAAGTTTTGGATCAATACCATAGTCATTGTTAGGATATTTTGACCTTATCAAACCTCTTTTATCTTTTTCCAATAATAGTCGAACCCCTAAGGTCATTAATCTAGTGAAGGGCAAGACTTTATCAATCCTATAACATGTCACTAATTCCATACTTAAAATAAAATAGATTACTATCTATATAAGATGATGTTAATAATCTTATCATTGATTTCAAAAGGATGTTGTATACACATAAAAATGGCTATGAGCGATTAAATAAATATTTTATATTTATTTAATGTTTATTCTTCTATTAAATAGTTAATTTGAAAAGATTAATTTATTTAATTCATTTTCGTGTCTTTCTATTAGTTAATTTAATTGAAATAATTTATTAATTAATTCATCTATTCTATTCCTCTAAATAATTAAATATCTAATATTTAATGGTTATTCTCCTATCCTATAGTCTCGAATATTAAACGATTTCCTAAATTATTTAATCCCCCTTTTCCAACTCACCTTCCATCTCCACTTCATCTTCCCCTTTGCCAACTCATCAAACATGTGGCTAAGGAAATTAATATTTCTTAAATATTAATTCATCATTTATCTTCAACCTCCAAACTTAATGAATATTGTATACGCACACATATTTCATAACCTCCTTATATATTCTCTCCAACACCCCCTACATCTTAGGAAGGACTTGAGTCCACTTGTCCTATCATGCCTAAATCTTCTCCAACCATCCTTAGATTCCCTCAATCAACAACCCAGTCAAGGTGAGATGAGTGACACTTGTCTTCTCCTTCCCCCTTTCTCTCAACCTTCACCTTTGCTCACAACCATCCAAATCTGCAGATCTGATCATGATCGTTGATCTAAGCCACATCATCTCATCCTCTCAAGGTTTATAAAATCAAGAGCTTCAATTGAGAGAGAGTTAGTCTTCAAGTTGTTTTTCAAAGCTAAATCATTTGTAAAACTTATGCATCTGTGAGTTTTAATCTTGAAGCAAATAGCAATTAGCATTTTAGCATAATCATGTAGTATTGCATATCATAGTATTTGTGAACTATCAGTTATCAGTCCATTCTTCATATGCCATCTTGGAAGCTATCAGTGCTCGTCTGAGAGCACACCATCTGCAACCAGGAATAGTGGAGTTAGGACACAATGAGACATAAACCATGAAGGTAAAATTAATATTTTTATTTTATATGTATTTCATGTAGTTTCATTGGTTGAGATTGGATTTCCTGTAACATTTCCATTGGTATTTTGTGAAACTAACATGTTGCAGGTAGCATTCTGAGGATGAAATTCAAGTCGACACATTTTGGCGCCCACCGTGGGGCTCATGGACCTCGCATATACCTTTAAAAATCTTGAAAAAGTAAAATTAACGCATTTGTAATGCAGATTCACGCATGTGTGAATTCTGACAACGTTTTTATTCAATAGGTTAGCACATTTGCATCACAGGTTAGCACATTTGCATTGCAGGTTAACGCATATGTCATGTAGGTTAGCGCTTTTGTTTGAAAAATCTGCGCATTTGCATTACAGGTTAACACTTTTTTCCTTTAGGTTAGCGCACTTGTTAAATAAATCACGCTTTTGAGTCCATAGAGTAGCGCTTTTGTAGTGCAGGTTAGTGCTTTTTCTTTGCAGATTAGTGCTTTTGAGGTGAAAGATAGCGCATGTGTTAGAATAGCGCTTTTGTTTGCAACTAACAAAATTTTCTTGCAAGTCCGAATGTCCAAGAACTTAAATTTTTCAAACTACTGACATGCATGTGCAGGATTGTGTTTAAGGCAAATTTTATGCATTTCCTCACCTAGTTCATTAAAAGCCTTATTTTGGGAACTAATATATATCATGTCTTGCTCATTTAGTCTAACTAAGGGGATAAATTGATAGCATGCAACTTGCATTTTGAGTAACTTCTCTAAGATAGTTGCACGTAGACTTTTAAAAAGGCTAAAATAAATACCATGCTTGTTGGAGCAACATCTCCAAATAGAAGATAGATCACATTGCTATGGAAAGTTTAAAAGAACACTTATACTCTGTGTCTCGAAAGTGGTAGGCATATGCTCTCCCCTTAATTGGGTGACCAAAAAGCCAAACCCACTCTTTTATGCTTTCTTTACTTTTAAGCATTAAATCCTTTAAAGGGCCTACCTTCCAGAAGCCTCAAAAGGGCTAGTGAGAAGGGTACGACCCAAGTGGGCAACGACTTTATCACCAAGTTTACCAACCCACTATAATCAAATGTGGAGGCTGATGAAAATCTCCTCCAACAAAAGTGTGCATTTGATAGCCTTCCCTAGTATCCTTGTGATACAAAAAGCCTTTGTTTTAAAGGTTGGGAAGCCTCTTAATTGAGTTTATCATTTGTCGCGTTGAATGAAATCCTTACTATGAACCATAGAAGTAGAAGATTGGAGCCGAGTCAGTTGCCATACATTGACAATATCATAGTGCAAGGGTGGGGAAGAATCCACCCCCAAGATTACTCACCATATATCTCCCAAGATAACTACCCAACTGTGAAGCAATTCACTTTGGGTTAATTTCTGGCAAAAGGCAAAAAACTAGGCACCCTCTAGGGAGTGATAAGGTTGTTTGAGCTAGCAAAGTATCGAGACTAATGGGCTATGATATTGTTGATGACCTTTAAATAAAGTGTCTATCTGATGTGTCCTTTATTGTAAATCAAACCAGTGAAAACATTGAGGATTTGAAAATATCCTCACAAAAACATATACTCAATGTTTAGCATAGGGATGATCATTGTTTTCATGTGTGCTATGTTTTCTTGTTATGAATATTAAAATGTCTTGCAAATCAACCAATACAACAATCAATTCAAAACAAAGAGAAAAGAGCAACCTTAGAGAGAAAAGAATTTCCAAATCCAACAAAGCACTTTTTTGAGGTGGTTATCAATTTTTCAACTATCTTTAGGCAAGACTTTCATCCAATAAGATTAGGGGAGTATCAAACCAAGTGATCAAGAGTTTATCATCCAATTATCTCAACAACAACAATACCTAGCTAGGTATTCAAGTTAGTCAAATCAAGTTTCCATATCAAGAGACTTTATCCATATCATTTGACGTACTTTGTCATAGGGGCCTATCAAACAAACCCTCTATTCGACTTAGTGAGCTTGAGTATCTAAAATGAAGTATCCATCAATTCAACAACATCAACCTATCTAAACTGAAACTTTGATCACTCATGTGACCATCCCTTATTGCTTGAAAAAGAAGAATCTTAATCAAAGGAAATGAGTCCTATCCTAAATCAAGATCAAGATATCATGGCTCTCCAATCTAATCCCATTTTTTATCAAGATCCTACCTATCAAGAATCTTATGATGATCCCCTAAAATTTTGGTATTCCATCCACGATGATCCCCTTTTATCTCAAGAGCAGAGTCCCATTCAACATCCACCTCCTAAGGAAGAGCATGGTATCCCTTCCATTTCCTTCACTAATCTAATTCAAAATCAAGTGAAAAACACAAAATCAAATGATCCTACTCCAAGTCAAGATCAAGATCAAGAAAACTCTTCATCCTCCAAATCCATCTTAGGTCCTTCTGTTCCAAAGTCAAACTCTTCATCCTCCAAATACATTATAGTTCCTTTCATTCCAAAGTCAAACTCTTCATCCTCCAAATCCATTTTAGGTCCTTTTGTTCGAAATTCAAACTCTTCATCCTCCAAATCCATTTTAGGTCCTTTCATTCCAAAGTCAAAATCTTCATCCTCCAAATCCATTTTAGGTCCTTTCATTCCAAAGGCAAACTCTCTATCCCTTCCATCCATCTTGGGTCCTTACTTCCCTCCATCCACCATTCCATCACCTCAAATGATCCATAAGAAAGATCAAAAAAGGCACGCACCTTTGAAATTCTTTAAAACAACTATCTAAACATCTTTTCAAAACTATTCTTCCATCATTTTCTTTATCTATTTTGGGTTCTTATGTCCCAAAATTCAATTTTGTTCCATCTTTTCATCACTTCTTAAGTTGTGTACCAACACTCATCTTGAATACATTTCCATCTATCCTCGCACAAATCTTCAAACATTCTATCTATTATCTAGCACATCTTTTCTATCCTTCCATCCCTTTCACTCAATCCTTTTCATAAATTCATCATCTGTGAAATAGGCATTTGTGTCATTTTGTCACATGCTTGCCCATGCTCGAATCTCATGTTCAGTACATTTCCTAGATATCTATTCATGATACACTTCAGAATCTGAGGTTATTCCTCTTTAACATTATCTTTTGGTTGGGATAGACACTCAATCCAGAAAAGAACCACTTATCGTATCTTTGTATTGACATCTTTTGATTACTATATCTCATACACTTAATCAATTGCTCTAAATCATTGTGATCTCTTAGTCGAAGACATGGCTAGTGAAAAATCTAAAATCTTGCTTCAGCGCCACTGTAATTATCAAACCCATGTAAGTTTAATTACTTACAAGCCAATGCAATCAAAATAAGAAAAGAAAAAGACAATATCAAAAAATCCAAAGCATGATTAGGAAAAGAAATATCTAAAAGAAGAAAAAATGAAATATCAAAAGTTTTGCTATGGGAATATGTGAGTAACTCCATTGGGGCTATGGACGCTTGGCTAGAAATGGAGCAATATTTGTGATATTAGAACAATAACCTCATTAGAGCTATGGATGCTTGCTGGCATCAAGGCTCTATCCAGGATGCTTTTGAAGTCAGGGTAACTCATGTAGCCAGCCACGTTGGATTCTGAAGATTACAATGATCATATGAGCCAGAATGAACTCAATTACACACACGTGGGTAATCAAAGACTAAGTACCTTGATCCAGTTTGGGATTCTTCTTCCCTTTTGAGTCTACTTCCTAGTTGCTAGATATGTTTGGTTGAATTTTTTGGAGGTTCTAAGTGTGGGTTGGGTCTCTATCTTTGAAAAGTTCAGGAAAACTTATTCAAGTGGCGCTAAATACTATGACAATCTTACATATCACCTCTTTACATATGGAGACCTCTATACTTGGGATCAAAGTTTCATCCACTCTATTCTTCATACCACATCTCCCATTATCCTTCCTCCAATATCCATTACTCTATCTAAATTCATCCAGTGTTATCTACGATCTTGCTTCATGCTAATCTATATCATATATCCTAACTATTCATTTCTTCCATCATCTATCACTATCTATGACCTTGTTTCTCATATCCATATCCTATCTCTATCCATATCCCCTTTTCCATCCTTGATCTCGATCAAAACTAAGGACAAAAACATGATTTCAAAAAATCTCTTGACGTGTCTCCTCATAAGCTACCTCCATCTTTCACCCATTCATCTTTAGCTCAATAATTCATCCATTCCTTGTCTTTCTATACATTGGGGCAACCAAATACATCTTTCTTCTAATCCAAAAAGCTCCAAAAATAAAAAATATCTGAAAAACTAAAAATTGACAAAATCAAATACAAAATTGAAAATCAAAGCATGAGCGCATGGCCCATCCATCAAATCAACAACAGGAAAACTATCGAAGTCTACAATCAAACTGATCAGATGTATTTTTAATCAATTCATCACTCAAAATCTATCAACATCAACATGTCTTATATAGGGATAGGTACACTCGAAACCAAATAGGTCGGTCTTATACGGGGTACTCACTCTTTGAAACCAAATATTATTATCAATCGTCGAACAAATCAAAACAATGACATAGATTAGTATGACTCCTGGATTTTTTTCTGGTTAGTCTTATCTTTATCAATTGATGGCAGGACATGTTTCATCTCTCAAAAATCATGAAAGACAAGAAAAAAAAATCAAAAACAAATCAAAATATGAAAAAAAAACAATGCAATAAATTTAGATAGTGAAAACCTGGTAAACGGGTGCTATCCACAAAGTAAGTTCCTCCATCTATGAGATCGCTTTGCGCACTTATCCACTCCATCATATCCAATCTATCGCTTCCTAGCTTATCCATTCCATCTTTAGCATCCATTTCTCTGAACCATTAGCAGAAAATATGCAACTTACCAACAATTATCAATCTTTGACATACTTGTCACAGTCATTGTCTTAGATTTTATCAGAATCAATCGATCTGCATTTGTATCCCGCCATGGTTTGGATCTTGATCAATTCATACATCCATAATAAATTTTTGTTTCCGCTGGGGGGAAAAATCCTAATTCCTTTTGCTAAGGTGATCTTTTGAATCTTTGAAAATCCAAAACATTCGGAAAACTTAGAAAAACCAAAAACACCTAGGCTTTTGAAACAGATAATGAGCAACAAAGCAACAAAAATCAAGGCATTTCATCGACAACTGAATCGTGAAACTCATAAAATGAAGAATCAACCAACAAGTAATAAACGATTATCAAAGATCATCCATCAAGATGATTATAACAGTTAATGACCATAAGAACATGTGAATCGCATACAAGATTCAGTGTTTATATCCTGATTTTATTGCTAATCATGTACTCTATGCGACTCAAGGATGTCCATGACTAGAGAAGCTATGATGGGGCATGATTATTTTCTTTGATTGTTGTATGTGGTTTATCTCTTACTAAAGTATGCACTTGTCTCAGGATATGATCGGCAAAATATCAAGGAGGACGTTCCAAGTCATGCATGAAAGGAGATAATCCTTGTTTGTTCTGCAAGCAATACTCAAGTCAACTTGATCCATTATATCAAGTTGCTTGTATTAACTTGCTATATCAAAATCCATGTAAGAAATACTCAAGTCATCTTGAATCTTTATGTCAAGTTGCTTGTATTTTCTTACAACATTTTAAAGCTCAATTATGAAATCAAGCATTGTTGTAAGATAGCATATGAACAATGATAGTATGATTTTTAGTTGGATCATTTTAGATTAGCTCATTATTCATCTGCATTATAAGCATTCATTGTCAGTTGCATTATAAGCATATCATTTCATTAACGGATCAACGATCATAAATAAAGATTGAGTATACTTGGACAAACAAAAATAATTTGCATTTGACCATCATAGGTGCATTCATCTTTAGAATCATTTCAAATCATTTAGTTGCATTTCAAAAACTGCATTAATTTGCATTCATCATAAGTGCATTTCATTAATCATGTAGTCTATCATCATTATTATTTGCATTATCATTCCATTTCATTTAGTTGCATCTTTGCACTTAGATTCATAATCATTATAAGCATTACATATAATAAAAAAAACATTTGAATAGCATAGTGCATAATCATTCATTTGCATTCCCATATAGATCATTGTATTTGCATCATTTAAGTTAGTAATCATTTTCAGTTGCATCAAAATCAAAAAAAAAAAAAACATTTATCATTGCATCATGTAGATCATTATCATAAAGCAAGGAAAGACAATCATCATCATATCATCATCTATCTAATCAATGCATATAGATCATAAAATAGAGTAACATGCATAATAAAGATCATCATCATATAGAGTCCATGTCTGCATATAGATCAACATAAAATAATAAGTCCAAGTATAGAATGATATCAGATAAACAATACAAGTGCCTCCAAATCAAGTCACGGTTGTCCTATATCACTACCACCTAACTCTATCCATCTCTATGGCTGTGGGTGAGAAGATCCTCCAGATTCCTGTCTCCCATGATCACCACTCCTCTGAGGAGCTCCCATGACTCCACCACTGCTAGTATCCATCAACACGGTGGTATGATAACTACCTGCTTTTTGGCTCTCTGTGACTACCTCCTCATATAGTTGTCACCAATGGGAAGTCTCCTTCCTGACCCGAACTAGTACTCTAATAGTGTCAGCTGAGAGAGTACCCGATCCAACCTGTTGAATATGATCAAGAAGGCCCTGAGTATGATGATGTCTCCTAACAACTCTATCCCTCTTAGCTATGAAAGTCTGTACTTGTGCTCGAAGCTGATCAATCTGTTCTCTAAGACTATCAATGGTCTCCTGCTCTAGTAAATCCACATGAACCCCAATCAACTCCTCACCACCTCCATGTCCACCTACTGGAATCTCAGTCCGAGTAGCTCTCAGAACTCGTCGTCTAATAAGTGGAACATGATCTTCTGGATTCTCATCCTCTCCACCATGAGCTGCAATAACCCTAGGGTCTGGTTGAATCTGACCAAAATCAATGCCTCTCCCGCAACCCCATCCACTCCACTCATCCTGCCTCCTCCTGTCAATGGCAACCCTCTCGGTGATCTCATCCCTGCCCTGCCAGTATCCCTCCCAATCCATCCAACATCTCTCCCACCCATAGGATGTGGTCTCCCAATCCTGCCCACTGGTCCAAATGGTCCTCCACGGACTCTCAATTGACCTCCTCTCTGTCCAGGTCTCCTACCACCCCCACCTCCATCCCCACCCTCATCTCCATCTCCCCCGGCCTCTTGAGAAACTCTAAGCTCTCATCTCCGTCTCTGTCTCCTGACACCTGGATCATCTGAATCATCATCCTCATCCCCTGAGCTAGGAGGAGGATCTACTGGAACAGTAATATGAGGACATGGATGTGCTAGTATATACTGAGCATACTCTGCAGTAACACTAGGATCAAGAATGTGCAATCTCATATCATAAGCCACTCTCGGAGTAGCAAGAAACTTTGTGTGAGCAATCTCAAATGACAAAGAAGGTCCCCAATCTCACCTATCTTTGTACCGTCGATCATATATCGTCACACCAGTAGGAATAGGCTGAATGATACCAAACTGTTTAAGAATGCGGCTAATCAACTATCGCTCAATAATGTAAGGAGTCTGACCAATGAGATATCTACTCTGCATAATAAATGGTAATGTCTGTGCATCATCCATCCATGGCTCACAATCAACATATGGTCTCCAAGTGATACTATCTAATGAATTAAGCACCCAACGCCAATACTACATCTTACCCAGCTTATGCTGAGTAAGGATACCTGCATATAGATACACATATGGTTGCCTCTCTCCATGAACTTTGTGATGGATAGGCTGACTAATAGCAATGTGCTCCCAGCACCAAATTTGCAATAGTTTGCATCATGTAGACAAACTAGCACTCTCATCATACACCACCTGATGAAGATCGTGATATAAATAAGCCAGCATACAAACACCCCAAGAATATCAAGTCTGATGTTGCATCATACTCTGAAGAATCTCACCCCATCAAACAGCAAAACCTCGCGATCGCCTATTAGGACAAATGAATCCTCCAATCAAACCAGCAAGAATCACAGGGAGAGTCTCGTAATACATAACCATATCCTCCCATTGGATCTCTCCTATAGAGATGCTCTCATCAGCAAAAACAGCTCTACAAGCCTCTATCCCAACATGATCATGAACATCATACTGCACTAACTCGTCGATCACTGGGATGTGCAGAATCCTATAGACATCCTCAAGCGTCACACTAATCTCACCCGTGGGCAAGTGGAAAGTGTTATGCTCATTGTGCCATCTCTCGGCTAACACTATCAACAATCCTCTATTATGGGTAATCTCAGGCATATATAATAGATGGCATAAACCACAGGCATCTATATGTCTCACCTCTGCTTGTGTCAACTCTGGCACTAAATGATGTATCATCGGGAATTTCTCCCGACACTGGAGAACATCAAGTTTCTCTTATTTACCAAGAGAATTAGATCAATCATCACTTATCTATCTATGAAATCAATCAAATGAAACTGAAGCAACTTATGCTATCAAATCAATCAAATCAAACTGAAGCAACTTACATTATCAAATCAATCAAATCATTTTCAAACCTATCAATCATGGTTTTCTATCAATCACTGAGTTCAATCAAAACTCTGCTAAGCTCTTACATCAGAAACTAAATCGGTTTCTTAGAGCTAATCTATCCAATGAAATCAAATCGATCTATCAAATGACATCAATCAATCAATCAAATCCCTATTCATCATACATGCGCATCAAACACGTTAAATCTAATCAACACAGTGATTTTTTTGGCTTTTGCATCTATCAAAAACATTCATTTAAAGCATATGCACTATCCTATTGAACATAAGCGCTAAACAAAGCATATGCACTAACTTTTTCAACAAACACGCTAACCCTAAGCACGTATGCACGAAACTTGCAAATGCGCTAACACACAATGCATATGCGCTAACAAATGAAACATAAGCGCTAACCGATGCATATGCGCTAACATCTTTATCATATGCGCTAACAAAATGAGCATAAGCGCTATCATAAGCAAAAGTGTTAAACCTAATTGCATATGCACTATATCTAAATGCAAAAGCGCTAACCTAATACCGAAAATCGCAAAAAAAATTTAAAAATTCAAAAAACGTGCCTAAAACCATGAAAAGTTGTACAACAAGTTGAAAACAAAGCTCGGGATAAGATACATACTGGCAACCCATACTCAGGTGGTCGCTGATATCGTCGAACACACTCAAATCGATGGTTCTCCACAGGAATCACCATTTCGCCACCTCACCAAGACAATTTTCTTTACAAGCTGACAAGGATAACAATGAAATTAAAATTAACCTTGGTTAATTTTATATTTACTATTTGAAAGAGTAATTAATGCTATTCAATGGGGCAATTTAATTTGTTTTTTTCTTACAAATGAATTTAATTGACGAAACTTATCAATTATCATGAGCTCAATCGTTCAAACCAAAGTTTTCAACAATTTCACGATCAATCTCCTCAGGGGGCACACAATCAAGATTTTTATCTCCATCAAGCGCACTATTGAGACTTGATTTAATCTTTGAAACAATGTTGTCTTGATATTATTTCAAAGATGAGCAAAATGTATACACGTAAAAATGGCTATGAGCGATTAAATAAATATTTTATATTTATTTAATGTTTATTCTTTTATTAAATAGTTAATTTGAAAAGATTAATTTATTTAATTCATTTTCGTGTCTTTCTATTAATTAATTTAATTGAAATAATTTATTAATTAATTCATCTATTCTATTCCTCTAAATAATTAAATATCTAATATTTAATTATCCTTTTAACCAAGTTAATTAAATATCTAATATTTAATTATCTCCTCCAAACAATTAAATATATAATATTTCATGGTTATTCTCCTATCCTATAGTCTCGAATATTAAATGATTTCCTAAATTATTTAATCCCCCTTTTCCTACTCACCTTCCATCTCCACTTCATCTTCCCCCTTTGCCAACTCATCAAACATGTGGCTAAGGAAATTAATATTTCTTAAATATTAATTCATCATTTATCTTCAACCTCCAAACTTAATGAATATTGTGTACATACACATATTTCATAGCCTCCTTCTATATTCTCTTTAACACCCCCTACATCTTAGGAAGGACTTGAGTCCACTTGCCTTATCATGCCTAAATATTCTCCAACCACCCCTAGATTCCCTCAGTCAGCAACCCAGTCAAGGTGAGATGAGTGACACTTGTCTTCTCCTTCCCCCTTTCTCTCAACCTTCACCTTTGCTCACAGCCATCCAAATCTATAGAACTGATCATGACCGTTGATCTGAGCCACATCATCTCATCCTCTCAAGGTCTATAAAATCAAGAGCTTCAGTTGAGAGAGAGTTAGTCTTCAAGTTGTTTTTCAAAGCTAAATCATTTGTAAAACTTATGCATCCATGAGTTTTAATCTTGAAGCAAATAGCAATTAGCATTTTAGCATAATCATGTAGTATTGCATATCATAGCATTTGTGAACTATCAGTTATCAGTCCATTCTTCATATGCCATCTTGGAAGCTATCAGTGCTTGTCTGAGAGCACACCATCTAAAACCAGGAACAGTGGAGTTAGGACACAATGAGACATAAACCATGAAGGTAAAAATAATGTTTTTATTTTATATGTATTTCATGTAGTTTCATTGGTTGAGATTGGATTACCTGTAGCATTTCCATTGGTATTTTGTGAAACTAACATGTTGCAGGTAGCATTCTGAGGATGAAATTCAAGTTGACACACGTGTCTTTGAGATGTAAAATGGTATGCACCTTTGAGCAAAACAAATAGTTTATGTGCATAGGGAAACAAACTATGAATAATGGTCTTGACCATTTACCCCACATTAGTAGTATGGCAGCAATATCAAGTTTTTTTATAAACTAGTGAGAATAGGTTAAGCAAGCAATAGCTTGCATGTTTTTGCTACCCGACTTGGAGCGTGTGTTGAGGTGACATAAACTACCAAGTGCAAGATCACAACCATCATAACAGACCATTAGAAGAGGCTATGAAGTTGCAATGGAACCATAAGAGTTAAGATGAAGTGTTAGGTGCAAGATCACAACGATCAAGACAGACCACCAAGGGAGGTTGTGATGTTGTAATGGAATGTCAAGCACGTGATTGCAGCGATTAGGGTTAACTGCCAGAGGTGGCTGCGATGTTGTGATTAAACCATAAATAGTCACAACAAATATTGAGTTGCATCCTCGCGGCTTGGAGGTAATAGTGGAATGTTAGCCCACGATGTGGCGAGAGATTGTCACGCATTGTGCTAGGGCCCATACAGCTAGAAGGATAGAAGAAAGTACAGCTTCACAAGGTGTGATGATGTAAACAAAAGTCAAATCGCGATATTGCAACGCAGCACCATGTATCCCTGGTAGTTGAGGTAAAGTGAAACTGACTCTCTGGAATATGATATAGATGAAGACCCAAGGAGATTGTGTAGGATGTAATGTGATGTGGCGCATGGAATTGCCATAGTGGCAACAATGACCAAATATTTTTGGTCAAACCAAGTGGATCAATGATCCAAATTTAAAGGATCTAGAGGAACTTGTTTTGGTGTGATAACTAAGCATTCTGGGAACTTGCACAAGTCGACTTTCACAGCTATCTATTGAATGCAATTGGACAATTACAAAATGTGATGGATTCTCTATGTTATGATGGTAAGAACAGACTGCAAATTGACTAAATAAATGATCCTATTGTAACATAGAAAAATTGTACATATCATATTGCATGAAAATGATGAAATTAGTTGCTTGTATGATCTGTTATGTGGTATTGACCAACTTTTTGGAGGTTAATACAGAGCATATAAATAGAATGAAAATCGATACAAAATTTGTTGCAATGAGAAGAAAGATTGAGGAGTTATAGAGAAGCAAAACGAAGTGAGAGCTGATATTATTTTATCAATCTAAGCACCAGAGAAGAAGAGTTGCAGATCTGAAAGAGTGTGAACCAAACTTCTGAAGAGGTAGATCAGAACTACAAAGGTTCATATTTATTCATTCTTCTTGTATTATATCAAGATTATAGTCTTATATGCTAGTCTGGAGGATTATTGTCTCCTGAAGGTTAGTGCCTTCAAATTAAGTAATTGTAAGGGGGTTAGTGCTCCTTTGGATTGGTGTCCATAAACTATAGGGTTTGGTGTTCCTTTGGATTGGTGTCCATAAAGTCTAGGGATTGGTGTCTCCTAAAGGTTGGTGCCTTCGATTAATAATAATTATTTGACACATTTGTGAGGCTAGATCTAGATAGTAGCTCCAAGCAACATTTTCTCACCGTGGTTTTTCCCATCTTGGGTTGTCCATGTATATCTCGGTGTTGTGTGTTTTGTTATTGATCTACAAATTCTTCTGCATTATTGAAGTAGTCACCGATGAGGAGGGACCTCAAAGAGATCAATCTGGACCGATCAGGAAGAGTAACACAACGGAAACACAAAGATATGATGGAGGCAATGTTGAACAAAAAAAATTATTGCATGAAAATTGATTACAACCAATCGGTAACAACCGGGTTACAGCATAATCGGCTCACCGGCCTGGTAGAATATATAGAATAGGTCACTACCGGGACCTTGAATCTTAAGATCTATCTTCTATGCATAGTCTCACTACTTCATTCTTGATTGATTGCATTCTAATGCGCAATTACAATTATATATACGATCCAAAGGATCCGGTCAGTTCAAAAAAGGATCAAAACCCGAAGAACAAGACCTAACATGTAAAATAAACAAGGTCGGCCCCCACCAAGAGATTCCTCTGAAAAATCCCAAGGATGAAATGTAGATCATGATAAAAGGTCAGCCACACACGCCAAGGAACATCAAAATCAACACCCAAGGATCTGCAAGCTTCAGAAGGGGTTCTGGTAGATCACCAAAATAGGTCCAGGCAACTAGTAACAAGAACTGTCAATCGGTAACAGGAAACTGTCAAGGAAACTGATAGCAATAACTTGCTGGAAAATGATCCAAATGCAATGTGGTTTAGAAATAAGAAAGATGATCAAGTCTTCAAGTAGAATGCAACTCCACAGGATCCAGTGAGCCAAAACCGGGACACAGAGAAAGAAAAGTTGAAACTGCAAATGAAAAGCAAAACATAAAGAAAATATTTTTGGTTGATGCAAGATTACTATGAACTGGGGATGCTCCTGCATCAATTATATGGTTAATTACTTGTGAATGTTGAAAAGTGGCTTTAGAATTATTTAAAAATACATTGATTAAACCCCCCTTCTCAATGTATTATTGTGTTCAACAGATAAAACATTGGGCATTTCACAATAAAACATAACTACTTTAGCTAAAATTGAAAACTAATTAGCTAACTGCTCTTTACCATAATAAGAATCTAACTAATTCAACTGAAAGTAAGGTAGTCTTCTAGATGAACTAAAACATGGACCATGATCTATTATGCAATCATTAAGGAAAGTTAATTAATATGATCATTTCATTTTTCAAAAGAAAGAGAATAAAGTTCAGAAATTACAAATCTTTAAGCTTTCTAACTAGAATTTTTCTTTATCAAGCCTCAACATGGTCTAAAAGAGTGAGAGCATCATCAAGGGCTTTACCTCCAACCATATACCTAGCAGTCTCCCACACACATTACAACTAGAAGTAGCCCTACCCTTCACGAGGGTGAAAACTAAGGACTAGATCTAGTTGTCATCTTGACATTTGAGCCTAGTGTTTAGAACCTACACAAATCTAGTCGGTCTCACACTATAGGTACCCCCTTACTAGTTGATCTTCTGACTAGTAGGTGTATCTGATTCATGTGAACTGACAACTCCATGCATAGATAAGCTCCACCTTGGCCAAATTTTCAAATTCAAGCATATTAAATGCGGTATCAATATTCACCACCCTTAATCGACTTGTACAAACTAGAGTTCAACTAAATCTTTAGATGCTTAAAATTTGGGTGCAACTATCACATTGGTTCTCTAACCAATTAGTTATTTAATTTATATCATGACTACTATCATTAATGGTCTACAATGACCACATTCACCTCGCACATGTGGCATCAAACTCTCAAGTCCAATCTCTCTCCCATGATGTCTCCCACTCAAAAGTTTTCAAATTCTCAAGTCCAGTCTCTCTCCCATGATGTCTCTCGCTCGCGTCATGTCCTCTGTTATGTTCGTTGCATATGGTGACAATGCTCAAAAGGCGTTTGGTGTGGATCCTCACGCTGAGGGGGCATCTTCTAATTCTAGGGATGATGCCTCTCGGCTGTCGGCCGCCCTTGCAGGGGATCTGGATGCCAAGGGATCCTCCTCAGTGATTGATTCCTCTCGTCCCAGTGTTGCTAGTGTGCGACCTGGTGGGCATGGTGTGACTTGAAACCCACGGCCTAGATACTAGTTGGTGGGTTTGTTCTGATAACTAATGTCATATCCGTCAATTTGAAAGATGATACAGCAAAAGATATTGTTTATAATTCTTCTATCCTCTCTTTACATGGTACGATCTGTCGGTTTAAGGGGTTTTGGCCTTCTCTTCCTCAGCTGCACGCTTGGATATCTTAACATTGGGAGCCTCTTATCATAGATAAAGTTCATATTTTCCCCATGGCTAAGGGGTTTTTCATTTCAAAGTTTGATAATGCTCAAGATAGAAACAAAATTTTATGTGATCATTTTTTAGCTGGGAGGATAAATTTTTGTTGATGATTAAGCTTCGGTACTCTGATTTTAACCCTTCTATTGAAATGTTTAATAAGGTTCTGACCTAGGTTCAGCTTCCTAATATCCCACTTCATTTATGGAATGATTCCCTTTTAGAGGAAGTGGGAGATGCCCTTGGTGATTTTTTGATGGTGGACGTTGAATCCTCTGATATTTTCCACTCCACCTTTGCCTACATACTTGTTGATCTGGATATTTCAAATGGGCCGCCTGCTTAAATTTTACTTAAATCTTCAAAGGGTTCTTGGGTCCAATATTTGGACTCTGAAGGGATTCCCTTTCCCTGTAGAAGATGTTATAAAACTAGGCATGCTGCTGAGCATTGCGGTTTTGAGAAAAAGGCAACTAAGGCCACATGGTGGAAAGGCACTTCTGTACAACATTATACAGTTTCGAAGATATCCGATCAACCTAGGAGTTTTTTTGAGGTGGTTGCTTTGGAACCACAAGATCTTGGGGAATCCCCTCCGGTTGTCTCTCTTGGTGGGGCTACTGAAACTATGCAAGTGTCTCCTTATGTTTCCTGAGTGAATGGGACTTGGGAGGCTTCTTCTCGTGATAACGATTTGGCTATCATTCCTGGCATCTCTTCTGAAAATACCAAATTTGTTGACTCTTTTGATATGGCCTTGTCTGTTTTGTCGCCTGCTGATGTTGGGGTTTTGTCGCCTGTTGGTTCTGGTGCAGTCGTGTCTGTCGAGCTGAGGCGGACTGGTGATGATGGGGTTTTTCCTTTATCGTCTGTTGGTTCCGATGAGGCTGAGACAGTGGCTGCTGAGATTCATTCTTAGGATTTTGGTGCGCTGGATTGGCATGTTAAGGCAGCGCAAGTGGAAGAGGGATGGATTTTTGTTAAGGGCAAGAAAGCTAAGTTCTCTAAGCCTTCTTTTGACATGACTCTTTGATCCCATAAGAGCAATTCTAAATGTAAATATTGATGGTTCTTGGGTGGGGGATGGTTTTAGGTTGGTTGTTGGTTGTTCTTTTTGTAGCTTTGTT
The DNA here is from genome assembly GCF_030272615.1 of Cryptomeria japonica. Taxonomy (NCBI): domain Eukaryota; kingdom Viridiplantae; phylum Streptophyta; class Pinopsida; order Cupressales; family Cupressaceae; genus Cryptomeria; species Cryptomeria japonica. The sequence continues at coordinate 656,827,886 of NC_081415.1, forward strand.
TTAGGTTATGGGGGCCTATTTTTTTAAAAACCCATGTTTTTGGTTATGGGTGTCCTTTTTACCCATGGTTGTCTGGTGCTTTCTTGTTCCTTTTGTTTGGACAACTTTCTGGTTGAGGGTTCCAGATCCTCTCAAAATCTATTTGTAAAGGGTTTCGAGTCCCTTCAAAACCTATTTTTACTCTAATAAAAAATGGTCTACAACAACCTTCATGGGATTTTGACATCTTGGGACTAGTCAACCACTTGCTATCCCCTGACCCAATCAAACTCTACTACCCACCTAGGTGAAACATCCATGGTTTCCAACTTTTTAGCTTAACTTAGATTTACATCTAGGGCTTGACTGCAACTCAATATTTAATATCACAATAAATATTTATTTGATGCAGACCCAAAAGATAAATAATTGATGAATGTAGTTAATTGATATATGCAATTGATTGATATTCAAAGGTTTAAAAGGATCTATGACTTAGATCAATATTGACTATGAAATGCATAGACAAAAAACCAACTCCTAGTTTTTATTTCTTATCATATCATAAATGATCAATCTTGACTTGCTCTGAGATTCCTTCTCATGGTTGTTCCTAAATTATAATATGAATAATTATACAAACATGATGATCCATAGTCAAGTTTTTTACTCGGTATTTAATGCTTCTAAAAAATTGAAATCTATGCTACACATTTTATCATAACACTCTTATTCATTTTCCTTTATCAACTATAGTAATGCACTCCAATACATGATGCTACTGAAACATGATATGATTGTTTGTCTCAGCTAATAAAATAAACAGAATGAAAAACATGCATGAAAATCAACGATGTTGAAGATGGAAGCCTTCACCTGATGAATACAACACTTCAATACACCTTGCAGACACTTAATGCAATGCAGACCATCCCAATAACTCAACAGATATCAATCGTATTCCCCTTGAACAATGATAGCATACTATGATTATTTTTGTAGAGAGAGTGTGGATAGTTTTGTATGCATATCAGTATTGAATAATAATGAAAATGCAAGCGAGCCCCCTCTCCCGAAAGAGTCACTTCTCATATAATGTTACCATGATACTGTAAAGCGGAAAATCGCAATCGAACCCTAGTTGCTCTCCCCTCTTCTAACTCCGAGGAGAGAGAAGAGAGGTCCCTAGGGTTGATGGTTTTCACTTGGGAGAATTTACATTCAAAAGAGGGGTTGAAACCCACAAGATCCAATCCCACACAAGGCAAGATTGGATGCTAAATGAGTTTCAAGGGTTAAGACAACAAGGCTACCCTCTTTTGTAAAGAATGTGCATAGAAGAATTAAGCTAGGAATGCATAGAAAGTGAGAAAGATTCACTTATAAACTGAGATAGGGATATAGTATGAAGCTGCGGACCTGGAATTAGTAGTAAAATGTCGATACGACGCTGCCCTGCAAATTTGAGCAAAAGTTGCCAGGACGATGGCACCCGAGCGCCACGGTCCTCCGAAAAATCTGCGAAACGAAGGGGGATCTGTTCGTCTCTGCACAAGGATTCCAGATCTTCAATTTCAACCGCGTACCTGCAACCTACACACAGAAAAGCGAAGATGATTGGGGGGTTAGGGATTAGGGGTTTTCCTTTAGGTCAAACCCCGGTTTTGGAATTAACCAAGAAATGAGGAATTGCTGTAAATGTAAATGATTGTAATGTAAAACAAGTACTAATACCTTGTTGTAAGGATGTTTGTATCCTTATGTGCGAAGGTATAGATGTTGTTGTTTGTTGTATGTTGTATGTTGTAGTAAGTGATCTCCTCTTCAATGGTTGAATCCTTGTCTTGAATGCAACACTTAGCCTTGAATGGAGACTTGGAATGATCAATTGCTTGAAGGAATGCTTGAATGCTTGAATGCTTGAATGCTTGAATGTTTGAGTATAGTTTCCACGCTTTTTCCATCATCTATGTATATGTCCAAATGAGAGAGGAAAATGTAGTTTATATACTTGTCAATTAGGGCTGATAGACTGATTTTCCCGACCTTAGGCCGACCAAGAAACAATAATTTCCAATTTGCAAACAAAAAGACCCGAGACCCCATAGGAGACCGGGCCCAAAATAGGGCCAGGGACCAGGGCGCTGGGCGCCATGGTCCTGGGGGACCAGGGCGCTGGGCGCCATGGTCCTGGGGGACCAGGGCGCTGGGCGCCATGGTCCTGGGGGACCAGGGCGCTGGGCGCCATGGTCCTGGGGGACCAGGGCGCTGGGCGCCATGGTCCTGGGGGACCAGGGCGCTGGGCGCCATGGTCCTGGGGGACCAGGGCGCTGGGCGCCATGGTCCTGGGGGACCAGGGCGCTGGGCGCCATGGTCCTGGGGGACCAGGGCGCTGGGCGCTCTGGTCCCACCTCCTGGGACAGCAGGGTGCAAAGGAGGTTCAGGCCAGGGTGCTTGAAAAATGCAGTTTTTAGTGTCGTAAGTAGGTTTCGGGGTCTCCATTCAGGTTGCGTGTTGCGTCGCCATCGTGAAGACCGAAATGCAGTCGAAATTGCAAGTGTCACAATTTTAGGACACTACATTTAGCCCCCACTTTAGCGGGAGTATGTATGCTCATACTTCCGGTAAAGTACAAGGAAACAACATTGAAAGACTTTCACCACGTCAAGGAGGCAAGACACACCAAGCCCCCAGTGGACTAAGGATCTTACAACTTCGATTGACAAAGTAAAAGGGAAGATCACGAGGGAGAACCATGACTGTCAGTAGTAAGGTTCCCTCACTATGAGTCATGCAAAAGAAATACCAAAAATTTTCAAGGCAAAGCTAAGTTCACCAAGAAATTTTCAAGTATCTTGAAGGGATAGATAGGGTGTATGCCCCCCTACGTTAAAGCGATCGCACACGCCTCAACAGGGGTGATTTTTTTAACGTAGTGATACACATAAGAAATGAGAAAGGAAAGGAGCATGTTATCGCAAAGATTTAGCCCCCAAGTGTGAGATAAACCCAAGGATAATAGACACAAAACACAAAGTATGAGGTGACTTTGCTTTCCTCGGGGTCAGTATGCTGTATGATAAGTCATGTATATATATCATATGTATGTATGCATAATTGTTCTTCATTCCCCAATCAAGGAAGGTCACCTAGAAGAAGGGAACACATGTGTCTTTTGAGTCAACATGAGAGAGACCAAAAGAGGTTGCAATGCTTTGCATCGTCCTCAAGTAGACAACACTAAGGACAACAAATAGAAGAATGAGAATAACACATAGAAGAAGTAACAAAAGAGAGGAGGAGAATCTGCTATGCTAATGTAACTAGTCTAGCACGTCATCTACCCCCCGATCTTGCTGATCAATGTTTCGGGAAGGCAGGGAACATGCTAGAGGAGGAACATCTTGTTGAAATGTGGCGACTGATCAGCAAAGTACTGTACACTCAGCACGTATCCTCGCCGGGGTCCGAGGCCGGGCCGGGCCCCGGGCAGGGGTTCGGGGGCGGCAGCCCCCGAGAAAGCGGGGGTTCGGGGGCGGCAGCCCCCGAGAAAATTTTTTTTTGCCTTTTTTTGTTGATGAAAACCGACATTGTAATAAAACCCTAAAAAGGCCGACTTTGTTTGTTGCCCTAAAAATGCATGTTATAAGTGGCTGGGATGCTTAAGGCATTGTAAGGTTGATGTACTATTTTTGCTGGATAATAAGAAAGATTGGACGGCTGTGTATGGTGGACGTAACCCATTCTGGGTGAACCACGTTAAATATCTGTGTTATCTGTGTCCTGTTTTATTTCTTTATCTTTTGTATTTAAATCTGCATATAATTGTTAGTTCATATTTGCTTCGGATCTGCTTGAAACCCTAACACATCCAACACAGCAGATGGAGCTATCACAAAATCCAAACAAGGGCTATGTTCATGTTCCGAGCCACATTGTTCTTGTCTAGGAGCTAGGATAAGTGCTTTAGAAAATTCATTAGATAAATGGTTATCAATATCAACAAGTTCATATTCACTATCAGAAGCAAGAGGAGTAGCATTTTCATCATGAATAACATTTTCATCTATATCATCATCAAGATTTATAAAAATAGGGTCTTTAACTCGCACATGATCAAGACCATCATGCATCTTATGTTTAGGAGATTTTGGAGAAAATGGAATAATGCTTGTTGAAGGTGTCTTTGGAGATTGCAAAGTTTGAGAAGCAGCTGCTTGAGCTCTAAGACGACGCTTTCGTCGGCGTTCACGTGCAGAACGATTTCGTCTAGTCTTAGTAGGAAGTGGAGAAGATTGAGGAGGAGGAATGTTCTCATCCTTATCACTTGGGTGTTTAGGTTGTGGTCTCTTAGGCTGGATAATAGGAGAAGAAGAAGGTCTCTTCTCTCTATAAAAGGAAGGAGGAGGAACTGCTCCATATAAAGGAGGAATTTTTGGTTTAGGAAGAAGACCAAGTCCATCATGACGAGGAGGTATAGGTCTACTTTTAGAAGGTTTTTTAGGCATAGACATAGTCACATCCATAGGAATGGGTTGGGAATCTTCTTGAGGAAAGACATTAGTTTTATCTTTCAAAGGAAGAATTTCCTTCTCAAGAATGATAGGAATGTCAAGTTTGGGTGTTCTAGGTTCACTTAAAGATAGGAGCATATCTGTTTTCCACTTTTGATAAGATTTGAAAAGATGATCACTTCGCGGAGGAAGGGATTGGAATTGTTTAGGCCAAAAATAATCAATAGGAACACTAGAAGTTCTTTCAGCTGGTTTAAAGAGACTATGATTGACAGTAACAACTTCACCATTATGGGGAAATTTCAAACACTTATGGATAGGAGAAGCAATAGCTTTCATGGAAGATAGCCAAGGATAGCCAAGCTTCACACGAAATTGTTCGGATGAAGGAATAATAGCAAAGTTCACATCAAGGGATTTGTTATGGACCTCAATAGGCAATGTAATAGAACCAATTGCAGGAGAAGAAAATGCATCAAATAATTTCACAACCACATCTGTTTTGTCATAGATCACTTGATTCAATTGCAAAGTAAAAAGAAATTCTTTAGTAATAACATTAACCATGCACGAAGGATCAATAAGCACTCCACGGCAAGGTGTATTCTTAACTTTTGCAACTATGTATAAAGGACCATCGGGTGCCCTAATAGTTTCACTAGAATCAAATGTGATGGAAGGTTCTTTAGGGTTTTCTTGCTGCTCTACAAAGTTAATCACATTCGGAGTCATAGACACAAGACCATCAGATGAGAGAGAGGAATCATTAGCCTCAATTGCATTAGAGGTATGAGAAGGTAATGGATCAGTAAAAATCTGAAGATTTTGGTTAGGAGGAGCTACAGATGTGTTGCCTTTATCATTCACTCCAGAAACAGAAATAGTATTATTATCAATCAAATCTTGAATTTTACCCTTTAAAGAAAAACATTTTTCAGTATCATGCCCAGGCTGACGATGAAATTGACAAAAAGCTTTGTTATCAAAATAAGGTGAAGTAATCTTTGCAGGATCAATTTGCCTTATAGGAGGAAGAGTAAGCAAATTTTGTTCCAATAACTTATTCATAATACTATGCAATGATTCATTCAAAGGAGTATACTTTCTTTCTTTCTTGAAAAATTGAGAAATAGGAGGCACACCTGATGCTGCATTTACATTGTTGTTGATGATGTTTTCATTGAATTTGATGGAATCTCTGTTCGGTTTAAACTTCCCAAATGGTTGTTGACTGCTATCACCCTTATCACTCGGAGCCATAGGATGTGATTGTTCCATTTGACTCACAGTCAGTTGATAATTGTGAAGAGTTGCACACAACTGTTGGAAAGAAGTAAACTCAAAAAACAGAAGTTTGTCTCGAATATCTTTTTGTAAATTAGAAATAAAGATTCTTTGAATATCATTGTCAGGCACTGGAAAAGAAATTTGAGCATACAAATGCTTATATCTACCAATGAAATCAGTCACTTTTTCTTTAACACCTTGTTTACAATGCATTAAATCAATCAAAGTAACTTTAGGACTTATATTGTTTTGAAATTGTTGAATGAAAGCATTTGCAAGTTGTTCGAAAGAAGTAATAGAATAAGAAGGCAACGAGCAATACCATTGTAGGGCTTTGTCTCTTAATGTTCTAGTAAACAGTTTCGCAAGCAACCTTTGGTCATAAGCAAAATCGGTACATATTGTTTGAAAAGTCTTAACATGTGTTAGAGGATCACCTTTACCATTATAAAGCTCCAAATGCGGGATTTCAACATGTTTAGGAGGGATAGCTCGAACAATGTCAAGAGAAAGTGGGCTCACAACATCAAATGTGGGCACACTAAACTTAGATTGATTCATAGAGGCAATTTGTTGCTGTAAAGAAGAGACAGTTTGTGCAAGATTGTTAATGGTCGCTTCAGTCGAAGAGTTCATATTAGATGTGTTAGATTGAGATGGAGGTGTTATGTTATTGAAAGAAGGTAAAGAGTAAGGTGGTGGGACTCTCTAATAATTAGTCATAGGAGATGATTGGACAGGAGGAACACTACAAGGAGGAATGGAATGGTTAAATGAATTGCCCCCTTGCGTCATGTTCATTTGCGGAGATGTAATAGGAACACTCATTGAAGAAATGAATGAAGAAGTTGGATTGAATGAACGAAGAGGGTTAATTGAAGAGGGAGGATTGCCCCCATGACTGGTAATCATAGGTGGAATGTCTTGTATAGAAGTAGTCATTATGTTTGATGTAAAGGTAGGTATGCTAGCAATAGAAGTTGTCAGAGGAATAGAATGATTGACTTGTGTAGGAGGTTGTGTATAACCTAAAGTTTCGGCACAACTCTTCATAGGCATCACATCCAAATCCACAATGTGTGCAATACCACGCAAAATATCAATTCCATTCTTATCACTTTGAAGCATATGTTTTAGACCCTCAATTAAAGGAAGAGCTTGACTATCGGGGTATTCTTGAGACATCCATTGTCGAAAATCGTCAAATTGGTTATCCAATTTTGAAAGTTGTTCTACAGAAACCTCATGGAGAGCTTCTTCATCATTAGGAGGATTAGAGGAATTACCCATGTCCTCATTAAAAAGGCTATTCAAATTAGGTTCCATCTCCTCGGTAATTAAACCTCGGAAAGACTTAATTCTACGGCTTCGTCTAACGGGAATAGTGTAAGTAGGGCTTATTGTTGTAAAACTCATGCACTAGAAAGAGAGAGAAAATTTTGAATTTAGAGGTAGCAATTTTCAGTAAAATCAGCCAATCTTCTAGATTTAAGCTGTTAAATGCAATCACGACAGTCTCCCGAAATTTCGGAAAAAATGTCAGAGACCGTGGCGCTCGGAGTGCACACGGTCCCGGCAACTTTTTTCAAAATTTGCAGGGATGAAAGTTATGATGATTTTAAAGCTAATCTGAAAAAATCGAGTGATTTTACAATCTGTAGATAGGCCAAATTAAAGTTGCAATCTCAAAATTGAACCTTACCAAGATTGTCGAAAAATGCAAAATTTGAATTTTGAAAAAGAGAGGGAAACTGAAATTTTGAATTTTATGATTTTAGAGGGAATACCAAAAGCAATGCAAGTTTTGAAATTTAAAAGTTGACTCAATTTCACACAAAATTCAATTTTGAGAGCGGAAATCAAAGTTGTTGTAATTAAGCACTTAATTTCACAAGTCACAAATTGCAAGAATTTGAATAAAGCACTGAAATTTCGAATGAATGCAAACACACTTTTCAGACTTAGGACAGTAAGAACACAATTTTGACACAAAATTTCAATTTCAATGATTTTTGAATAATTAGAAGCCTTAAACCAAGCAATCACAAGACCAACTTTGACTGTAATTTTGAAAGTGTTATAATTGATAAAATCAGCCAAAATTCTGGATTTTAGCAGGAAAATACAGTAAGATCTTGCTCCCGAAATTTCGGAAAAAATGTCGGGGACGATGGCGCTCGGAGTGCACATGGTCCTCGCAACTTTTTTCCAAATTTTCAGGGATGAAAGATATTGTGATTTTATTGCGGAATCCAAAGTTACAGCTGATTTGGAGATGTTTTGATCAATGAAATTGTCGGACAAAGGTTGAATCAAGAGGGTTTCAAAAATTAGGGTTTTGACACTTAACCACTTAATTTTTAAAATTAAAGCACAGATATGAATTGACAATTTGTAATAGAAGGGCATATCTGAAATAAGCATTAAAAATAAAACATTTCACAAGTTCAATTTTCAAAAAGAAAATTTAGGGTTTTTATGCAATCAACCTCTAAAATTTGCAAAAGATCAAACATGGAAATGTAATCAAGGAATCAAATTTTTCAAATCTAACCATGAATAATCAGAAAGGATGTTCACGTCGGGTTCACCAAAATGTAAAGCGAAAAATCGCAATCGAACCCTAGTTGCTCTCCCCTCTTCTAACTCCGAGGAGAGAGAAGAGAGGTCCCTACGGTTGATGGTTTTCACTTGGGAGACTTTACATTCAAAAGAGGGGTTGAAACCCACAAGATCAAATCCCACACAAGGCAAGATTGGATGCTAAATGAGTTTCAAGGGTTAAGACAACAAGGCTACCCTCTTTTGTAAAGAATGTGCATAGAAGAATTAAGCTAGGAATGCATAGAAAGTGAGAAAGATTCGCTTATAAACTGAGATAGGGATATACTATGAAGCTGCGGACCTAGAATTAGCAGTAAAATGTCGATACGGCGTTGTCCTGCAAATTTGAGCAAAAGTTGCCGAGACGATGGCGCCCGAGCGCCACGGTCCTCCGAAAAATCTGCGAAACGAAGGGGGATCTGTTCGTCTCTGCACAAGGATTCCAGATCTTCAATTTCAACCGCGTACCTGCAACCTACACACAGAAAAGCGAAGACAATTGGGGGGTTAGGGATTAGGGGTTTGCCTTTAGGTCAAACCCCGGTTTTGGAATTAACCAAGAAATGAGAAATTGTTGTAAATGTAAATGATTGTAATGTAAAACAAGTACTAATACCTTGTTGTAAGGATGTTTGTATCCTTATGTGCGAAGGTATAGATGTTGTTGTTTGTTGTATGTTGTATGTTGTAGTAAGTGATCTCCTCTTCAATGGTTGAATCCTTGTCTTGAATGCAACACTTAGCCTTGAATGGAGACTTGGAATGATCAATTGCTTGAAGGAATGCTTGAATGCTTGAATGTTTGAGTATAGTTTCCACGCCTTTTCCATCATCTACGTATATGTCCAAATGAGAGAGGAAAATGTAGTTTATATACTTGTCAATTAGGGCTGATAGACTGATTTTCCCGACCTTAGGCCGACCAAGAAACAATAATTTCCAATTTGCAAACAAAAAGACCCGAGACCCCATAGGAGACCGGGCCCAAAATAGGGCCAGGGACCAGGGCGCTGGGCGCCATGGTCCTGGGGGACCAGGGCACTGGGCGCCATGGTCCTGGGGGACCAGGGTGCTGGGCGCCCTGGTCCTGAAGGACTAGGGCGCTGGGCGCTCTGGTCCCACCTCCCGGGATAGCAGGGTGCAAAGGAGGTTCAGGCCAGGGTGCTTGAAAAATGCAGTTTTTAGTGTCGTAAGTAGGTTTCGGGGTCTCCATTCAAGTTGCGTGTTGCGTCACCATCGTGAAGACCGAAATGCAGTCGAAATTGCAAGTGTCGCAATTTTAGGACGCTACAGATACAAGATAACTGTTGTCAATATTGGCAACAAAAAAGAAGTATGGTTACAGGAAAGAAGTCTCACGAGGTGGCGAGGAGAGGAGTAATGCCCCCCTTACCTTTATAATATTAATTATGCATAACTTCAACTACTAACCGATAACTAAATTCCCAAAAATGTAGTAATATACTATATCAATATATATTCACTTATGAGATATATCTCGTATATATATTTATATTTAAGAGGCCCTCAACAACCACTGAATGAGGAAATAGATATAGAAAAGCAGTAATTATTGTTAAGCTAGGAGAAATGGAAGATATAGAATAGGAATTTCCCTTCAAGATGAAAGAGAAAAAAGGAGAGGAGGAAAACTCTTAGAAGAACACACAAAGTTAGGAATCAAGTAAAATCCATCAACAAAATCCAAACTAAACTATGAGAACAATTCTAACATGAAAGTAGGCAAGAAGCCTCTACAAGAGCTCATAGCCAAAGTAGGTAAAGCGAGGGACCAAAGGAAAATTACTAAGTTCATGGGATTAGGGTTGGGTAGCACCCTTCCCTAGGGGCCATTATGCTCCTATCATGGAATGTTAGGGGCTCAAATGCCCCTTAAAAAAGATACTTGGTCAAGTGCAGGATTAGCTTGACCAAGGGGAAAGTGATCATACTGCAAGAAACCAAGCTAACCACAAAAGAAATTGAAAATTTCACTAAGCAATTTGAGAATTGGAAAGTAGTAGAGATGCAAGCAGAGGATGCTTCTAGGGGCCTAGTTGTACTATGGGACTCCTCAATAGTAAATTTTGAGAAAGTAGGAACATGAACGAACTGGATTAGTGGCAATGTCAATAGTTTGAACTTAGTCTTTTAATTTCAGTTGATCAATGTGTGTTGGCCAAATAACTGGAGCAAAAAAAGAGAATTGTGGGGTGAATTAAATGCATTCCTTGATAATCACCCAATGCATTACAACATCATAGGTTGAGATTTTAATGCCATCTTAAAAGAGGAAGACAAAAGAGAGGGAATCACAAGACCCAATCAATCACAGATAGATTTTTTTGATTGGGTAGAAAGAATTGGTCTTATGGACATAGAATTAGGAAGTGGATCATACAATTGTAACAATAGGAGGCTCGGGTTCAACAATATCACTGAGAAGCTAGATAGATCTTACTTTTTGAAGGGTGGCTCAACCTCTTTTCCACACATCTTGGATGGCTCTATCCTACCCTACTCAAGATTAGATCACTGCCCTATTTAGCTTTTAATCAAGGAGGATGAAAAGCCATTTAGGTCTCCATTCAAGTTTGAGAATATGTTGATGAAGGATGATAATTCTTTTAATCTAATAGAAACATGGTGGAAGGAAGAAGAATTTGAAGGTTGTAAGGCTGAAGCATGTTAAGCAGAGATTGCTCTTATGGAACAGGGAGCAATTCAAAGGCATTTTTACCACAAAGAAAGATATAGAGGACAGCCTTAAAAAATTGAATGAAATGGTGTTAATCAATGGGATGGATCAACTTGAATGTTTCCTCAAGGAGAAGGAACTAATGAGAGATTATGAAGACATTTTGTCACGGGATGAAACATTTTGGCGACAAAAATCTAGAGAGGTATACATGTAGACACCTAAAAATGTCTCATTGATCATGTACTAATTATTCGTCCAATTAATTAAATAATTCTCTAATTATTTAATTAAGTTAATTAATCTTATTCTTCCAAATTCATCTTTCTTTGTCATCTTACTAATTATTTCAATTTCAATTCTGTCATCATTTAATCATTTAAACCTTTTTTTAATATTAATTAAATATTAATTATTTAATTAATTATGATTTTTAATCCCTCAATTTAAATAATCTTTATTATTTAAATAAATTCTTTTTCAATTTCTATCTCTATTCAGTTAATCATTTAATCATTAACCCTTTTCTAAATATTAATTAAATATTTATTATTTAATTAATTATGGTTTTAATCCTTTAATTTGAATAATCTTTATTATTTAATTAAAGTCCATTTCTAAATAATTAGATAATTTCTTTAAATTATTTAATTAACTAAATAATTCTTCTAATTTCATTTAATTAGATAATTTATTCTTCTAATTTCATTCAAATTCTTCTAATTTCATCAAATTCAAATACGTGTGCATGATTTCAAAAATCAAATTGAAAATCAAAGTCAAGTTTTAAATATATTCAAATAACAAATTGAATTTAAAATAAATTCAATATTTGAATTAAATCTCATGCAAAGATTAAATAAAAAATTAAAGTCAAAGTGCAAGCACATGCTAAATTAATTAATTAATTAAACCATTATCTTTTCAATCTCTATTTCTATCTTTTACTTTGCTTTTTTCCAAAAAGGTTTCAATCGGTCATCTCAAGTAACTATTCCATATATTTTAAGTGATTATTTCAATTAATTGATTAATTGCATCATTTCTTTAATTCTCTCCAATCATTCTTTTTCTATCTTCTAGTTAGCTTTTTCTAAATATTTAGCTTTCTTTGTCATCAATCAATTATCCTCCAATCATTCTTTTTCATCTTCCAATCAATTTTTTTCTCAATCAGTTAACTTAATTAATCAATTCAATCTATTGTGTTCCACCTCCAAATCAATAGTTCAACTATCAATCAGCATGTGAGCTCACCTGAGTTCCACCTCTTAATCAATTTGTTCCACTTTTCATTCAATCTAATCCAATAATCTATAAATTGAGATTTCAATCTCCATTTTCAACAATCACGAACTTTTAATCTTTGTGTCAATTGTAGGTTGTCGGCGCAATATCTGAGAGCCATCATACCACAAATAAGAGAAGAACAATGGAAGCTACATGTGATCATGGAATAGGGAGTTTGAATTGATTTATTTTACATTCCTATTGCTCGTTTGCACTATTTTCATTGAGTTTGTTTTCGGAGTTTGATTAGATAGGGATTCATGATTTCCCTCTGTTTCTAGTTGATTTGATGATGAATTTTACCTACTACATTTTGGTGAACCCGACGTGAAACAATAGCTAATTATCCTTCTTTGTTTTCTGTGTGATTTTTGTAGGTTGTACTGAATTTTTTTTTTTTGCAAGTTTTGTACGGATTGCATAGTAGATTCAACAATCACACAATCATGTTTACAGAATCACGCAATTGCATAGATAGGCTCACACAATCGATCACACAAGGTCATGCATTTGTGTGGACCCCATCACGCAATAGCCTTTATCCTATCACACATTCGCTCAGATTTTGTCATGCATTCGACAAAGTTATTTATGTTTTCTTTTTATCTAATCTTTCTTGTTTCCTGATTTATGTTCTGTTAAATTTTGTATGAAATTGGTTAAATCCAAACATTGTTTACCCTTATTGCATGCTTTAACTATGACATCTTATGGCATGTAAGGTACAATTCGGGATTTCAGGTGCCAGGAGGACGAAGGAACAAATAAGACAAGACAGACGCTATTAGCAAATCCTAAAGGCAAAAAAGAAGATACAAGATCTAGAGGACCAACCAGCCATTGATAGATACAACAGCCTAGTTCTCTCATATAGAGTAAAATATTTTTTTGGTTTGTTTGTGTTTTACGCATTTGCCTAGATATTTTCACACAATCGCTCTGTCAGTATCACGCATTCGCTTTGTCATAATTACGCAATTGATCTGTTAAGATCACGCAATTGCTCATACGCTATCACGCATTCGATCAGGTATCATTACACATTCGTATATTTCATAGTTAAGTTTTCTATTTTCTATGGATTTTCTTGGGTTTCTAATAATCTGTCTGCAGCATGTGGCAAATTTACAGAGAAGATTGGATTATTACTGAATCATAAACACTCATGTTATCACACTTCAGTTTTGGGCTTAAAATAAACCTGGTTAAAATTGGCATGCATTCTTTCACACTTCATTTTGGTGTTCTAAAATTGACATGCACATGCATATCTCACACCTAAGTTTGGGTCTTCAAATGAAAATGAATCAGACTTCTCAATAGAATTACTAACACTTCATTTTTTTAAAGGAATGAACTTTTTATCGTGTTTGGGGTGGACCTACTGTTGCATCAACTACCTTTCCACTCACCTTTGGGATCTTGGGAGAAAGGGAGAAGGTGATAACAACACCCAATTTTTCATTTTAGTAGTGAGGGGTATCTTTGACTGGGGATTTCATCACCCCACAGAGGTACTTCAAATTGAGATGCGTTGGGGATATCATCTCTCCCAGTGTACTCTCGAGCAGTTTTTTTGAGCTGCTATATAAATATACTGGTCAAGTGGCTAGATTTTTGAGTGAATTCGATGTATATGGGGGCCTTCCCTACACCAATAAGCTCAACTAAAGTCTAAAGTGGCTTTCTCTGAGAATCCATCATTGGATTGGGATCCCTCAAAATTTACAATAAGAACCAATTTAGTAGCCCAAATCCCACATTCAATGATTCTAGGAGTGTGGATCGTACCCCATAGATACCCTTCATGTACCTTGCATTATGAGACAAAAATCCCTCAGTGATAAGATCTTCAGATCTTCAGGGTAAGAGAGATTGGCATGCCCAAGAAGTGTGTGTCATGTAGTGGAGCCAGTGTTGCCAGACTCTCTATCTGTTCATCTTGTTTTGGTATTTTGCTATGAGGGCCTCATTGAATGGTTTCCACTTTCCAGCCTAAGATTTTCTTATGTGCTTTTATGTGTATCATTGTACTGGACGAGTATTGAGTCAGTATTTGGGCTATTTCAGGCCCTACCTTGTGTATCTCTAAATTATCAAAGTTTGTCAGAACATAGATCAATCAGCTATACCTATCTTCAAACAGTGTTCTCAGATTTGAAAAATAATAGACTTGTCCTACAAACAGAGTTACTTGAAACAAAGTCTATCTTGAAACATCAGACAGCCCAACAAAGTCCAAAATTTTGCATACTTGTGACCATAGGTTTTTTTAGAGTCCTTCAGGTTTGCATTGTCCTCGTTATCATCCTCATTATAGTCCTCATTTACGTCCTTAGGCTTTGCATAAGTCCTTGCATAGTCTTCATTATCATCCTCATTATAGTCCCCATTTATGTCCTTACTTTGCATAGTCCTCATTATCGTCCTCATTATAGTACTCATTTACGTCCTTAGGGTTTGCATTAGTCCTTACATAGTCCTCATTATCATCCTCATTTATATCAGTCCTTGCATAGTCTTTGCATAAATCTTCACATAACTCCTTGCATATTCATCATAATCTTTGCATAACTCCTTGCATAGTCATCATAATCTTCGCATAGTCATCATAGTCCTCACATAAGTCCTTACATAGTCATCATAATCTTTGCATAAGTCCTTGCACAATCGTCATAAGTCCTTGCATAAGTCCTTTCATAGTTGTCATAATCCCAATTTTAGTCCTTTCATAGTCTTCATCCTCATAAGACATAGGGTCAAATCATTATCTCCATTTTGCATTATCTTCAAAATTAGATTGTTCCTTAGTCCAAGTCCATAGGTTGCATTGTCGTTCTTTAGCATTTCATCTTGTCTTTCCTTAATCCAATTTGTCAAAAAATTCAAAAACATAGGTTGCATTTGTCATCCTTAGTTGCATTGGTCCATTTCCATCCCTAAACTTCAAAAATCAAAACAAAATGGCATATAGTGCAATGGTTGAAATAAGCTCTCGAACTTCTAGGAGACAAGATTACCCTTATCAAACTTCCAACTTTTGTGGGACCATGTCATTACAACCAAATAATCAATCATCTCAATCCAACATATACATGTCCCAAAATGTGCATCAAACCTATCAGGAACAAACAAGTGTCGTACCTATTTATCCATCACTTGAAGAGAAACTAGCTCGGGAAATAGAGATCTTGGAACAAAACATTAAAAAAGGTGAAGAGAGTAGATCCCAGATGTTCAAACTATTTCAAAAATTTGGAGATCCCATTACAAACCTAGAGCCAGTTGATGTGAGAGCTCTTATTACGAAATCAGACATACCAGCTATTCTCACACAAATAAACATGAGAAACCAATATCAACAACAAACACATCCAAAAATGTAAGTCCTGTTGGCATTTTTGATGTTTATGATGTGATTGTCATTGATGGACACACATTTGCATTGAGATCTCCTTTATATGTATGAGTTAGAGCTCAATCGGTATGTTGTATTATAGTCTTTAGACTATTGGTGTTTTGCAGAATCTGTTTACCGATCTGAAGCGGCATGTCGACCCCAAGCAGTTCATGGATCTCAAGCGGTACGAGGGATCAAAGTGGCATAACACATTTTTACCAGTCTTCATTTTTGTCAAACCGGCAACCGGTATTTTGTATGAACCGGTAATACTTTGTGATGAGTTACCAACTAACATTTTGTGATGAGTTACCATCCACCAATTGTTTGACAATGCTGACACTCTGGCAGTGCTTTTTGTGTCGTGTTACAGAGTATGTCCAGGTTCATTGAACCTAGGGAATTGGATTGTAAACCTATTGGACCGACATGAAATCAGATTCCTTGAAAAGGACATCATGTCTAGGGTTTTAGGTGGTTGTCAAGGTTTTTATGTTGTTGCTAGGGTTTAAGGTGGTAGATGAGTTTTTGTGAGAGCGATCTTATCTGAGAAGATCAAGTCTATGAGGTGTAACAGAGTGAGAGTTACTGAAGACTGAAGTAATGCTGAAATGCATTAGCTATGAGCTATACTGGACCTAACCAAGCAATCTATGCTATCTGCTAGATCATATACTTGTTGATTAGTCACATCTTTGACAAGTCTGAAGCCCTTAACTGGGTAGGCTCAGAGTAACCTTTGTAAAATCCTCTAACAAGGTGGTTCACCTCTATGAATCTAAAATCCTCTTGCAAGGTAGTCCTTGATCGGACTTATCTCCTAACAGAGATTGAGATTCCTAACAGGATCTGTTCTGGTAAAGAACATTGTAAGACCTTAACCGGTCTGACCTTAACTGGTATGGTTCCTATTCTACAGATAGTTACTTGTGAGTTTCATCTCACCGTGGTTTTTCCCATTTGGGTTTCCACATCAAATATCTTGTGTTATGGTGGTATTGCTTCTGTGGGTGAATGTCTTATTTGCATTTTGGTTTGCATGTGTGTTAACCGGTTTGTCTGTTAAACTGTTTTACCGGTTTATCTCAAGACCGTTTAAGTGTTTGAGTACAGTGTTTTTCGGTATACTAATTCACCCCCCCCTCTTAGTATTCATCAAGTCCAACAACCAATACAACAAACAACATAACTCTCAACACCACAAATTATGCAAACAAGTCAACCACTACCAAAGTCACACACAATTACACAATCAATTTTACCTTCAATCACATCACATGTTTATGAATATCCTCCTATATCTTCAAATACACCACCAAGGGTTCCCCAAATGAATTCAAGTGTATTTACAAACATGTCACCCTTTGGACATCAATTGAACATGGTCAATGTATCAGCTATCATGCAACAAGGTAATTTTCCCATGTCTAGCAATGGTTCTTCCCATCAAGACTTTGCACCTCAAGTAGCCTCCATATCTTCCACCATTTTCTCATGCCCTGAATTCACACAAGAGCAGTCCACACCATCTTTATCCAATAACGCAACCTCCCAAGGGCTATCCATAATACAAATCCAATCTAATCCAAGTCATGATGCTAGTCCTTTTGATGCTTCAGAAATTCAAGATCCAATACCATCATATATTTCATTTCCAAGAAAACCCACTTCAAAGAGTCTCATTCAAAATCTTTTCTCATCAGGCCAATATGTTGAAATCTTCCAAGAATCTCACATGCATATCCAAACTCCTTCCCCGTGTCAAGAGAATGATCCAAAATCAAAAGAAATGAGTCTCGAAACAAATAAAGATGAAAAACAAATCCTTCCATCCTACCCAATTTTTTATCAAGATCCCACCGACCAAGAATCTTATGATGATCCCTGTAGTCACACAAATCTGTCCAGCTTAATTAAATAAATATTTGCTATTTATTTGATTAAAAATCCACTAGCCAAGAGTTAATTAATTCATCTTCAAACATTCTCCTATTAATTAACTAAATTATTCAATTTATTTTAATTAATTCATTAAAACCAAGTTCACAAATCAATTAAATAAATAAAATCTATTTATTTAATTAAATCCCCCTATTCCTCTTTTAAATAAATTAAATTAAACATTTATTTAAATCATTATCCCCCCCCCCCACTTGCATTTTCCTACAAATGCAACTTGCACACATTTATTGAAATAAATGAATTTTTATTTTAATAAAATCCTATTTTCCCTCACCCACCAAATCCACTTGCAAATCTAATCCCTTCTAGATTCTTCTAACCCTTTCCTAATTAGCCTAATCCATCCCCTAATTATTGTCACATTCCTAAGCAAAATGGAGTCACTTCTCAAAGACTTCAAAAAGTCTTTGAAAAGCATTTAATGCTTTGTGTGTTCAACAATTTAACCTCCAAAGTCTTCCAAAACCACTAATGGCTCTTACATGACCATTAATGGCTCTTACATAACCATTTATGGTTATTTCAAACTTGTCTCCCCAAACATTTATTGTTTTGACCATGTTTATCCCTCTTGCCTTTTGCACAAGAGTTTATCCATTGGACAAAAGATTTATTCTTTGAATAAAGAGTTTATTCATTCAACTAACCTTGACCTTAACTCCCAAGGTCATGTCAAGCATTTAATTCTTATTCCCTCTCCTCTCAACCTATCTCACATTGACACTTGTCATCCTGGGATTGGGTTGAAAGCCCTCACATGGATTTGAAATCATTCAATCCTGACCCTTGTTGAGATTGCTCAATCTCAACCATCCATTGCTCCATTTTTCCTATAAATAGAACCCATTTCTTCATAATCTAGATCCTGAAAACTTGTATGCATTTAACCTATAGGCATTTTAGAGAGCATTTAGCATAGCAATCTAATATCTTGTTATTTTGGTTAAAATCAATCATTTTTAATAGCATCTAGTATTTTAGCTTTTCATTTTACATTTGGAGCAAAATACTCAAATCTCAATCCTCCATAAGCATCCATAGTGCAAAAAGCTGCTAAGAGCTACACTATTTTGGAACTTGGAGAGGAGAGGAACAAAGGAGAAGGAACCAAGAGCATGTTAGGAGGCATTTGGAGATGCCTCATCATATTTGCTTCTTTAGTTAAATATTCTTTCATGTTCTTAGTGTCTCTTTTGATATGCATGTTTAGATTAGCTTTTGGTTAACTAACACTAACGGTTTTTTGTGTCTTATGTTGTTTGTCACTTGCTAACCTTGTCCATTTTGCAGAGCATCTTGCTCTTTTCTATTCCATTCATAATGATACCCTTTTTTCTCAAGAATAAAGTTTCCTTTCAAGTCCCATCCAACATCCACCTCCTAAGCAAGATCAGGATAGCCCTTCTATCCTTCATAATAATCTCTTTCCAAGCCAAGATCAAAGCATACCTTTACCTTCATGTCCTAAACAAGATCCCATTATTTCTCCAAATCCTGATCAAGATCCCTCCATCCCTTCATTTCCATGTCATAATCCTCCATTTCTCTCACAAGATTCCCTCTTGAATGAATTTACCATTTCTCCTGGTGATCCCAATCCCTCTACACAAGTTGTTCATGAACCCCTTATCAATGAAATCACCAATCTAAATCATACTACACAGAGCAAGTTGTCAACAATTGTATGTGACCTATCATCAAATGCCAATGTCGTGACAGAAACAAGCATAACACCAACTAATGAAATCAACACCCATTTGGCTTCATCATCCTCTTCAAGTGCATCAATAAAAACAAACATAACACCTACTCATGTCATAACTTCTGAACTAGAATCTATTTGCCTCATACACCCACACTTGATAGATTGGGGGCAAGAGGATCTACTACAGTTGGATTGCCTTGAACAGGATGAGGCTATAGCTCAATTCATAGGTGCTAGAGCTGGATTTCCCTCTGATGATCCACAAAATCTAAAAACTAAGGAAATCGACATTGGAGATGTTGAACATGTACACTTAGCTAAGTCCTTAAATCCTATTGGAAAATACATCTTTATCCGAATCTTCAAACAAAGACCAATGAACTACCTACACAGAACTTCCTGACCCTATGAACAACATACACCTTAAACGATATTATATCTAAGGACTGGGCTAGTATAGGTTTTGTTTTCTGCATTGCATCTCATTTTATTCAAATCATTGCATCACATATAGTTTCCTTTTCAAATGCATCGCATTTGCAAAATTTCTGCATTAGCATATATCAGCATCAATAAAACAAGGCAACTATCCAAGTTTATCATTTGTTTGCATTCAAGAGAAACAAAGGTCATCTCCTTTCTTAGATATTCGGACATGAAGTCTTTGAGGTTGTAAGATCATTCATTTTCAACATTACCTTGTGACAACACTTTACTTATGGTTGGGTAGTGATTTCACTATTTGAGACTTGTGAAATCACTAATTCATTCTAGACACCTAGTTGATCATATGACTAGTGAAAAATCTAAAAAAATTCTTCAACGTCGCTGTAATTGTCACACCCAAATAATTTTCATTACTTACAAGTCAAGGCAAGAAAATAAAAAAAGAATAAGAGTTATGCCAGATATCCATCTCAAAGCAAAAGAGCAATGATATATAACTAAAATATCACGCATGAAAGTGCGACAAAAAGATTGACTATGTGAACATGCAAGTAACTCCATCAAGGCTATGAATGCCTACTGGTAATGGAGCAATATTTGACAAATTACAGTCTATAACCTCATCAGAGCTCTAAAAACTTGCTGGCAGCGAGGCTCTATTCGAGATGCTTTTAAAGTTAGAATAATCCATGTAGCTAGTCATATAGGGTGCTAAGGATCTTTAGTGAACACAAGAGTAGGAATTAACTCATTTGCACACACATGGGCAAAAAAAGATCAAATTTTCAAGAACCAATGGGGAAGTTTTCCGCGTCTCCATTTGTAAATCCTAGTTACTAAGTGTGTTAATTTGGATGTTCCAAGGGACCTTAAGGATCGATTGACTGCCTATCTACTAAATGTTTTGTACCTCCTATAGCTAGGAATCTGGAAATCATCAAAGCAAATAGCAAATTAGCCTAGCTCAATCATGAAAACTAAAATGCAGTGACAAATCCTAATTACATTCAATAGAGAACATGAAGACAAGATATTCAATTCAAATGCAAACCATCACAAATGTGAATATCTCCTCCAGAAATCTCCATTGTCCTTGTTTCTCCTTCAAATTACTTTGTTTTGTGGATCTCACCTTCAAGTGCATAAGTATAATATGAAAGCAAGATTGACAAGACGAGACGACAACATAAGGGTACTAGAAGCGTGATTGATTCGACCTTTTGATTGAAGAAATTCATCCAATTTATAGACAAATTGGAGAAAAGACAAGATTAACATGATTTTGATTCGAATGGAAATTTCAAATCAAGAATGACAAATATGACAAATTATGACAAATTGACACTTTCTATGTGAAATTGATTGATTGACAATTATGACAAATTGCTATGTCAAAATTGATTGATTAACAATTATGACAAATTATGACAAATTTGCTATGTCATTCCCATGAAATTAGGAGAAATATTAGAGAAAATAGAAAATTAGATGAATTAGAAATTAGGAAATTAGGAATTAGGAGAAATTAGTAAATTGGAAAATTAGGTAAATTAATTAATAATTTTTCATTCATTAATTAATTCACAAAGAGGGAGGAATTAGTTAGCCAATTAAATAAACATTTAATTGTGACAAGAAGACTTAGGACAAATAAATAAAATTTTTAACCTAGAGGGAGAAATGACAAACAAGGTTAAATGAATAAATCATGAAACCCTAGAAAATGAATTAGAAATGCAAGGACGACAATTAGGTCTTGACAAAAGATAATTGATATTGATTCGATTTGATCATGATTCTGATTAACAAAGGACAAATGCTGACAAACGATTTGATTGATAAATGCGCCAATTGACAAGGAACAATGACTAATTGATCCAAATTGACATGATTGAGAAGGATGATGATCGATGTCAAATTGATTGCAAAATGACAACGATCGATGACAAATTGATCGCAAAATGACAAGACTGAAAATGACAATGATTGACGACAAATTGATCGCAAAATGACAAGATTGAAAATAACAACGATCGATGACAAATCGATCGCAAAATGATAGGATTGATAAGAGGACAAAACCCTAACTCCATCATCAATTAGGATTGACAATGCCCAAAATGAAATCGAATTGACGATGTCAAAATATGACAAATGAGCACGCATATTGATGCGATAAGATAAGATCGACCAAAATCATGACTGAAGATTGTCATTGACAAGACCAAATTTGATAGTGAGACAAATGAAGAATACAGAAGAAGGACTCGATGCTCGCAAATGATAAAGACCAAGTGCGCAACATAGAAGAAATGTTAATGCGATGCAAAAACCCTAAAATAAGGCAATGTGCCAATGTTAACGTATGACTCCGCAGGCATTGACCATTTTTAGATGTCTACATTTTGCCCTTTTTTGAGACAATGTGATTTTAAGCGTTGTTTCAAAGAACAATAATGAAAATGCCCTAGACAATAACAATGACATATGCATGCCCCCTCAAGAAATTGGCCGGAAACATCCAGAAAAGAGGCCAATTAATCGATAAGAATGATAGAAAATGATAGGATCAAACAGACTGAAAATTGGGGATCGGATACACAAATGACAAGAAATTGAAGGTGCAAAATACCGCAACCAGTAGAAGATGGAGAGAGTGCACGTCCATCTATGCACTAACAAAGATCTATAAATGAGACAAAGAGAGTGAAAAGAGCTCATTTGCACTAGCCAAAGAGGAGGATTTGTTGCTCTGGAAAAGGACGCTTGCATAGAGATGGTGAACATTCCAATGGTAGATCACCTCAGGGAACATGTACGCACCTATAGATGACCAGACAACACGGGAGCAACGGTATGTATCTAAAAAAACCCAAATTGTCAATTTTATGAATTTGACTTGCTTGCGGGACATTGCGGGGCCCACAGAGAATGCAAAAAGTGACTTCTACGCCTGTGTGAGCACATCTTGTGCTTGTGTAGGGTATCCTATGCTTGTGTAGGGTACACAGGTGCAAGTTGATGCAACACAGGCGCAGTTGTGCACTAGGAACTCAAATTTGGTCAAAAACAGCATGTGAATGATCCGAAAAGGGGGATAAGGGTAGGAGAGGTCAAAATAGATTAGAAACACCCTGATTTGGACATGAAACAAGGAAATGTAGCCCGTAGGAGCAAACCCTAAAACTGACAAAATGTGCCCCAATTGTGATGCAGAGTCGACAGTATCCATTGATTACGCAGGAGAACCGACCTGACTGCTTCATGTTACGACATAGACTCAGGAGCACGGATAGAGATACATTAGCAGGACTTGGATTATACTATATCGTATTCATGCCCAAGATTAGGGCAAACACAGGACTACTCACCGCATTGGCAGAGCAATGGCATTCAGAGACCTCCTCATTCCATCTGGCGACTGGAGAGGCGACTGTGACACTAGAGGATGTATGGCGTATCCTCTGCATTCTGATTCATGGAGAGATGATAGAGTATGACCCAGTGATAGGGAAAGACACTTTGTGCAGAATATTTGAGTGTGACACAGATGATCTGGATATCGTAGAGAGGGAGATTGGCTGGGAGACCATGGCATCAGAGTATGATCGGTGATATGTGGTGATAGCAATGGTTATAGCATGCCTATTAGCAGGAGATAGACGAGGACATGGATTCCCTATTGGATGGGGAAGAGTGCTAGAGCGGATGGTGACAGAGGGGATGGTGTACGCATGGGGACCATGTGTGCTTGCTATGCTATATTTTTAGTTGCATCAGATAGCATATCAGGGAGTGCATACTTTGAGTTGTGGGGTCATACTGTTACAGGTATGGGCATTTGAGCACATAGCCATATGTTGACTGATTGCAGAGAGACAGGTAGTACCACACCGACCATATGTGTATGGCTATGGGGGAGCACTGAGACAGGGTCCTTTCGGATACATATTGTATTGGCGACATGAGCTAGACAGATTGAGAGAGTTTACATGGAGGCCATATCTTGATTGCCCTGGATGGTCAGATGATAGTGATGAGCTACCATATTGTAGATAGAAGAGGTACCTGATTGGGTGACCAGTGAATCGCCAGAGGGTGATTGAGACGTACCTGCCAGAGAGAGTCAGATGACAGTTTGGAGAGAGGCAGGATGTACCTAGAGGAACTGCACACTTTGCCCGATCTCACAGAGAGACGAGTCAGTGGGGGAGGATGATTCAGCCACACATAGCATATGCTAACTTCACACAGCTACAGCAGAGATAGTGGGATTGGAGATCAGATGTGGTGGACGCCGGTATGACAGAGGAGTATGAGCGATGGTTTGCACAATGGCAACCAGTGCCATTGACAGATCCGGACATTCTAGTACCGAGGAGACAGGAGGACTTCCCACTCACTGGAGAGGAGGAGGGAGATGATGAGGATAGAGATGAGGATGAGGACGGAGAGGATGAGGGGGATGACGAGGACAGAGATGATGAGGATGAAATTATGAGCCAGATTCAGGCGATAAGGAGTCATTGTAGGATATACCCATAGAGCCGGAGACAGCTAGCATAGAGGAGATGGAGATATGTAGGGCTACCATAGCGAGTCAGCATGATCACATTGCGACATTAGAGAGATAGAATGCCATCTTGAGGACAGAGCATGATCAGTTTAGAGCAGAGATAGCCAAACTTATAGCGGTTCGAGATACAACAATAGACCAGGCACAGCAAGAAGGGCAGAGAGTCACTGGGTATATTCTGTCGATTAGGGATGCTAGTGCACGTGAGATGGAACAGATGTTGGTAGAGATCGGAGAGGAGATACACCATTGGAGGACACTATATGAGAGTGCAGTTCCACCAGAGCAGAGAGCAGCATCATATCAGGCACGATCGAGGATAGAGAGCAGGGCACGCTCTCAGAGGTCAGTGAGCAGCATGGAGGTGAGTGGACCTATGAGACCACCACAGCCAGGACCAGGGACAGGAGGGCATCCTTGAGACATGGCAGGGATGAGGAGGACAGAGGGAGCACCCAGTGATAGAGGCACGTGATCCTTACGATAGAGACATATGTAGTTTGACATTTTGTAGTCAACCTGTAGGCCATACTTAGGATAGACAGTCCAATTTTGTACTCCGATATTATATGATATGATATGCATCTATATGATGGGCTGCAATGGGTTATGACTTATGTGTTTACTTTCCATGCATGGATGGGTAATGCACTATTTATGTACCATTGTGGAACATGTATAGATACAGTTTTATGTGTTTTTGATGCATGCATAATATGAAAATGGATAAAATTCTTGATATAATGCAAATGTACTAACCGATGAATGCAGGATGCAGCTTATGTGTTTTGGAGATCGGAGCACTAGACGAACTGAATACCCAAACTGATGGAAGAAATGTTAGTAAGAAGAAATGAGACAGAGGACGGTTAGAGACAAAAAAAACTTGCTTTCACTAATGCACTTTGTAGGTGAGAACCTTTATTTATTGTAGCAAAACGGATGCATAGCATCATGGCATTGAAGGCTATAGCTGAAACGCAACCCTTTTTGCAAAAGACAGACACATCGCACACAAGGAATGAGTGACGCATCCTAGGGTGCATACATCAAGGGTCGAGGTATGTGCGGCGTTCACAAAGCGAACGTACTTATCACAGACACCCAATGATATAGTTGCCCCAGTTTGTGACAAACATTCCACAAACAACAATCATAACAAAAAAGAAAGGGACCATGAACCATCCCGGTCACTCTAAATCACTCAGTGACATCATCGAGCAACATAGGAACATGATCAAAAATAAATCAATAAATGATAAGACTCGCTAATTCCAACAAGTCAAACAAACATCTTGATCTTCATTGTCAAAAGTTGAAAGTGTTGATAGGACGATCATGTTGTCTGGTTTCAGGATATGCGGTACCCCGTCTAAGACAGGACACAGTCTGGTTTCGAGTATAACACACCTTGTATAAGACCCATGATAATGGTGACAAGGACAAATGATTTTGAGGTTGATTGATATGACAATTTTGATCAGGTTGAATGTCTAGTTTGATTGAAAAGTTCATCTATTTATGCATGATTTCATTAAAGCACAATGTGTGATTGCATGTTGTTGGAGGGATGCTCAGTGATCTGTCTTATGCAAAAAGGGGATATTTTTTGTTTTGCTTTTTGAGTTTTTACAATTTTTTTCTATTCATTTGTTCAGGACTTTATTTGATGTTTAGGGAATTTTTTCAGGACATTTTTTGATTTTTGGGATTTTTTCAAGACATTATTTGATTTTTTTGGATTTTTTCAGGACATTTTTGGTTTTTTATGATTTTGCCCCCAGTGTCTAGCAAGGCAAGGAATATGACAGGTGAATAAATAGGCTTGCTGAAATGATGGTGGATAGAGGGAAGACAAAGGCCTTTTATCATGGAGACAATACGGATGTAATTTTCAAGGGCTATTGCGTGATGGGACAAGAGACTGGATATGACAATGTAAAACAGTGACATGGCATGAGGGACATGTCAAGAGTTTTTTTTGAAACCATGTTTAAATTTTGCATCCTTATGTCAGATCAAGATCAAGGAATGAAAAAGGGTGTATGGATAGTGATAAGATATGGATAGGATAAGCAAGACCAAGAATGGATAAGAGACATGGACTGAAGGTCAAGGTAGGCTAAGGGATAGTGGCAGATAGTTGTAATAAGCTAAGGAATATGGATGAAAAGTTATAATAAGCAAATGGATAAATACCAAAAGCTATGATAGACTAAAAGCTGCAAACAAGATGCATGATGCTCATGATGATCCTCAGCCTTGTCAAGATCAAAGGTGGAAAGGGAAACTGGACATGAGGGACAATAGGATATGAAGGGTAATGACATGGTATGATAGGATAATGAAGGGCAATAGGATATGAAGGAGGAAACCTGCCCCCAAGTGTGGTGTGCAAGAAGTTCATAGATTATGCATGATACCTGTTTGCCAAGTTTTCATCACGGTACTTTCCCAAGGTGCCTGTTTGCCAGGTTTTCACCAGTGGACGAATTATTTTTACTTTACTTTTTTTCTTTTTTTTGTCTTTTTTTCTCACTTTTTTTTTTTGTATTTTTTTCAATAGAAGATGGACACATGATAGGGGATTGAAGAAGGACTCAAACATCTTTTTGTTTGGATAGTAACCTTGAAAAAAAGGACCATGACCTTTGAAAGTATGCTCAAAGATGTTGGTAGGATAAGGACATGGAAAAAGAGATGAAATTAAGGCAAGGATTTATGCAAAGGATGGGATCAAAGGGATCGAAGGATGAAAAATATGCATTGGATAATGGATAGGGTATTGGAAGAACTGTTCTTGAGTGGATGGAAATGTTGGCAAGATTGACATTGGCACACACCTTGAGGGGTGATGGACTGATGGAGGAAAAATGTATTTTGGATATTGAGATTTTGAGGAAGGAAAGGCTATGGATTTTGGGACATAAGGGCCCAAAACGGATGAAGAAGGTGGTGGAGGAACAAATTTGAGAGGGTTGGATGGAGGAATAGCAACTTTGGATGCCAAGTTGGATGTTTCTTTAGGCTTTTGTGCTTCAAGGAGCCACTTAGGGATCCACATGGTTTTTGATTTTTCATGCTTTTGTGGTTCCTTGGAGTGCATTGCTTGCACAAGGGATTTAGGAACCCATATATATTTTGACTTTGCTTTATTTTGCTCAGTGGGCCTTTGTGGCCTTTTGGATGTTTCTTTTTCTTTATAGATCATATTGTTCTTTGTTTTGACATGTTGATTATATTGGACATGTTGATCCTTGAATACATGTGGATTGTCAGACTTATGACTTTTATACTTGGCATCCAAATTGCTTGGAGGGGGAAAGGAATGCATGGATGGATATGAATGAAATGGACTTCTTTTCGATGGATGAAATTTACTCAAGGATGTGTGCCTTTGCTGACCTTGCATAGAGGATGAAGGGATATAAGGACCTAGGATGGATGGAAGGTATGATGAGGAAGGTGTATGTTTTGATTTTGATGGAGGGATACCAATGTCTTGAGAGTGAGTTGTGTAGACATGACCCTTAACATTTTCTTTGATATGGAGGGGTTCTTCCTCATGAAGGTCTACTCCTTTTCCTTTATGAATATCTTGACTTGTAGGATACTCTTTTCTTTGGGAAGAAGACACGAGACCATTATGAGGTGGATATGATATGAGAGAAATAATGAGATCTTGAAGTGGATCAGATTGCACCAAAGTGGAAGAACCCATTATGCATGTTGAGGGTTCATGAACATCTTGCACTGACACGTTAGAATCATGAGGGGGATTAGGATCATGAGGGGGACTAGGATTGTGTAGTGGACATGGTTCAATGACAGGCTCTTCAAGAGATGGAATGGGAGAAATAATGGGATCATCAAAAGAAATGCGATCTTGGAGTGTATATGAAGCATTAAGACAAGGAGATGGAGAAACAAAAGGATCTTGTGGAGGATTTAAAGGAATAATTTGATCTTGACAAGGAGGAAGATCATTGGAATCCTCTTTAAAGGTGCTTTGCTCTTGACTTTTAATGGGATCATCGGAAAGGATGGAAGGGATATCTGGAATGTCAATGGGATTTGAAAGGACATTTTGTTCATGAAATGGAAGGGGGTCATTTGGGATTGGATGGACTGGGATATCTTGATCTTGCTCGGGGAATGGAGTGTCAATAGGACTTTGGATAGGATGGACAAGAATAGGGGAATCATCGTGAGTGTCTGGGAACATGGGGTACTACTCAACAATTGGATGGGATGATAAGGTTTCAGGATCTTGATCTTGATCTATTTTAAGACACGTTTCTTCATGCTCTAAGTTATCCTCTTGACATGGGGTTGGACTTTGGATATGCATGGGGGATTTTGGCAAGGGATTAATGTTTTGGCATGAGGGAAATGCACTTTGAACATTTGTGATGGATTCTGGCAAGGAATCAATGCTTGAACATGAGGAAGAGGGACTTCGAATGGGGTCCTCTAAAACAGGTAATGGTAATAAAGTGCATGGTTGCCTTGGGTCTAGTATTTCTAAAACATGACAAGGATGTGCATCATGAACTGGATTATCTTGGCAATCATTATGGATAGCTCTTGGATAATTTCATCCTTAGGTGTATTGTTTGATGAGGACAATATGGAAGGTTCCTGTGAAACTTCTAAAGGTGTAGGGATAGATGCCACTCGAGAGTCAAGTTGTTTGCGGGGTGATGAGGCATTGCTAGACATAATTGTATTATTTTTATCTTCCTCAAAGAACTCACTTGGTAATCTCCTTAAGATCCTTGCAATAAAGCCACCTTTCTTTCGAGGTTTTGACATAGATGTATCTGGAATTTAAACTTGTTCGGAAAGGAGTTGGTTCTGGTCTGATGTCATGTTTTGATTTCGAACTAGATGTTGATCAAATTGGTTTGACATGCTCAAAATTTGGCTTGGTGTGTGCTGCAAGTTTTTTTTGTGAATTTGTGATTGTAGTTGTTGACATTGATATGTTGATTGAACTTGTTGATATTCCACCATTGGTTGAACTATTTGTGGACATTGTATAGTTGGTTGGAAATATTGTTGAAATTGGACCATTGGTTGTGTTGGTTGTATATGTTGGACTATTGGTTGTGTCTGTTGGAAATGTTGGAACTATTGAACAATTGGTTGTGATGGTTGAAAATCTGACTGATAGTAAACACCTTCTTGTTCTTGTTGTGGAGGCACATAATGTTGAAATTGATGTTGTCTCTTTTCTTGAAATTGTTTCATCATCTCTATTTGTGAGAGGAGAGCTGGTATGTCTAATCGTTCAAGAAGAGATCTTACATCAATTGGCTCAATCTTTGGATTTTGACTTGGAAATTTTTGAAACATTTTGGACATTTGTGATCTATTCTTCTCAATGTTTTTCACTCTTTGTTCCAAAATCTCATTTTCTTGAGCTAGTTTCTCCTCTAGTTTTTGTATTTGGACATTTGCATCATCATGATAAGTTTGATCCAAGTTCTAAGACATGTAGAGATTGGATTGACATGATTGATTTCTCAATTGTGATGACATGGCTTCGTAAGAAGGTTGAGACCTCATTTCAACAAACATGTCACTATGAAATGCAACTAATGGGATTGACAAATGCAACCTAAAAGGATGACAATGCAACTTAATGTTTTTGTTGTTTTTCAAGATTTTGACAAACTCATGAATGCAATTCTAAAAATGAGACCCTTAGGAAATTGAAATGATGTCTAGACCTTAAAGGACAAAAGGACCAAGTGACAATAGGACAAATTGACAATGTCTCACCTATATGCTTGGATACCAAGCTAGGTTTGACCAAATGACATTGATGACAAAAAGACAAAAGTTTGATAAGGTCAAGACTTCCTACCAATAACTTAGAGTTTATCAAAGATTTGCATTACTCAAGTATGAAAAAACCTAGTTTTGACACTATATGCAAAGGGACAATTACTATGCAAATGACCCTGATATGATATGATAATGACCTAAGCTTAATGAAGAGACCTAGGGTATGCAAATGCAAATATATGACAATGTCAACCCAAGACAAAGCCTAAGGTTGAATTATGAAATGGTGTTACTCTAATGCAAGAGGACACATGCAAATGGATGACCCTTATTGATATGCAAAGGAGTATGACCTAGGTGAAACTTAACCTTGGTAATTGACAATGAATTTGCAAAATGCAAACCTAGGATGAACCTAAATCTAAGTGACATGAATGTTGAGACAAGACTTTGAAAAATGTTTGACAACCATGTTTGAAGGTGTTTTTGAACTTTGTTGAATGAAATACTCTTGTGTTTAACCTTGTTTTGAATCAATCTGCCTTATTTTTGAAATGAGACACAACTAAAATTTTGACAAGCAAATAAGACAAGATATTTTAACTTAGACTCAAGACAATCATGCTCATTCACACATTTCTTATGGTAGGTAAAGACAGTAGGTACTTGAGAGATAGACTCGTTATGAGATTCAAGGAGAATACATAGATGCTTGACCCCACGAGCTCCCCTCCACGGCACTCACTTCTTAGGGCAGCCAAGCATCAGTCCCCATGGAAATCTCCCCATGGTGAACTTAGTATCTCTTCCAAGTATCCGAACTCCTCCTTCTCAAGCAACTAGAAGGATTTTTGGCCTCTAAATACAAGGTGTTTAATAAGGATTTCTATTAAGCGTTACTCCTTGGTGTCACGCAAGCGTGATTGAGACATAAGCCCACCAAGATACCAAACAAATGTAGTCGCGCAAGCACGATTTAGACCGTGAGGCCCTACTTAGATGTTGATATGAGAAAGAGTCCAAGGGTCATCACTTCCCAAGTAACTACAATTCCCATGTAACCCTTCCTTCAAAGCTTTCGCCCATCAGGTATTTATTTATAGTGAGTTAGAATGCCAAGGTACTCTAGCTGTACTCACTTTGGGTCGTTCCCTTCTCATGATTGTCACTTGCTTGCAAAAGAAAGCAAATGGTCGGGAAGGCAGGCCCTCTAAAGGTAACAAACAATCCAAGATATGAGAATGGTATCGAAGATCTGGATTTCTGATCACCCTAAGAAGGATGAGAGCATACTCTCCTACTCCAATGTCAAACTCGACAATCAAAGCAAACACATGTTCATTCCATCCTACTTAGCAAATATACTAGGTGCCTAATTATGAATCACAAACACAAAGTTCGGTTGGAATACAAGGCAACCTGCAAAATCAATATGTTAGAAGTTTGATTTGTTTGGTCTTTGACTAGCGAACCTGCATAATATTTGTTAGTAGTTTCATTTTTGTCTTCGCCCTACGTAATGCCAAGGTGTTGCACAGAGAATCAATACCAAAGAAAAGCAGAATTTAAGAAAGAGAATGCAATTTTTTTATTTTTTTATTTTTTATTTTTTATTTTTTACACAAGCGCAAATTGCCTTAACACGGGCGCAAAACCCATCAAGTTGCACCTGTGTACCTTACACAGGCGCAGAAGGCACCCACATAAGCGCAAAATGCTTTGACATAGGCACAGAAGTGTCCAGAAAGCTCTGAGGCACCCTGTTTCTTGATTTTTCACCTGCAAATCAGCTCAAAAGCACTCGAAAACACAGTTAAGGGGTTAAGTTCACGTCGGGTTCACCAATTAATGTAGATAGGAATTTGGAAATCATCAAAGCAAATCGATGTTAGCCTAGTTCAATCATGAAAAACTAAATTGCAATGACAAATCCTAAAAACATTCAATAGAGAAAGGGAAATAAAACATTCAATTCAAATGAAAACCAACGCAAACGTGAATGTCTCCTCCATGATTCTCCATTGTCCTTCTTTCTCCTTCAAATTACTTTGTTTTGTGGATCTCACCTTCAAGTGCATAAGTATAATATGAAAGCAAGATTGACAAGACGAGACGACAGCATAAGGGTACTAGAAGCGTGATTGATTCGACCTTTTGATTGAAGAAATTCATCCAATTTATAGACAAATTGGAGAAAAGACAAGATTAGCATGAATTTGATTCAAATGGAAATTTCAAATCAAGAATGACAAATATGACAAATTATGACAAATTGACACTTTCTATGCGAAATTGATTGATTGACAATTATGACAAATTATGACAAATTTTCTATGTCATTCCCATGAAATTAGGAGAAATATTAGAGAAAATAGAAAATTAGATGAATTAGAAATTAGGAAATTAGAAAATTGATGAAAATTAGAAAATTAGGAATTAGGAGAAATTAGTAAATTGGAAAATTAGGTAAATTAATTAATAATTTTTCATTCATTAATTAATTCACAAAGAGGGAGGAATTAGTTAGCCAATTAAATAAACATTTAATTGTGACAAGAAGACTTGGGATAAATAAATAAATTATTTAACCTAGAGGGAGAAATGACAAACAAGGTTAAATGAATAAATCATGAAACCCTAGAAAATGAATTAGAAATGCAAGAACGACAATTAGGTCTTGACAAAAGACAATTGATATTGATTCGATTTGATCATGATTCTAATTAACAAAGGACCAATGCTGATAAATGATTTGATTGATAAATGCGCCAATTGACGAGGAACAATGACTAATTGATCCAAATTGACATGATTGAGAAGGACGATGATCGATGTCAAATCAATCACAAAATGACAAGATTGAAAATGACAACGATCGATGACAAATCGATCACAAAATGACAAGACTGAAAATGACAACGATTGACAACAAATCGATCACAAAATGACAAGATTGAAAATGACAACGATCGATGACAAATCGATCGCAAAATGATAGGATTGATAAGAGTACAAAACCCTAACTCCATCATCGATTAGGATTGACGATGCCCAAAATGAAATCGAATTGATGATGTCAAAATATGACAAATGAGCACGCATATTGATGCAACAGGATAAGATCGACCAAAATCATGACTGAAGATTGTTATTGACAAGACCAAATTCGACAGCGAGACAAATGAAGAATGCAGAAGAAGGACTCGATGCTTGCAAATGATAAAGACCAAGTGCGCAACATAGAAGAAATGTTAATGCAACGCAAAAACCCTAAAATAAGGCAATGCGCCAATGTTAAAGTATGACTCTGTAGGCATTAACCATTTTTAGACGTCTACACCTCCAATTCAATTGGTGTATTACGAAATGCTAAACAAACACAGTCATCCTTGTTCGAATAAGAAGTGCATCTTCATCATGCATATTGCATTAACATAGGTCATGTCAAAAATTCATCGTCTCCACATGCATCCTGCAAATCATCATGTCATATAGGTCTGCACATTTGGGGCATAACTGAAAAAAATCCTAAAAATCATATAAAGTCCTGGGAAAATCCTAAAAATCATATAAAGTCCTAAAAAAATCCTAAAAAATCATATAATGTCCTAACAAAATCATAAAAATCATAAAAAGTCCTAAAAAAAATAAAAAACAACAAAAAATACCAAAAACATTCAAATACGATCCTAAAAAAAATCCAAAAACATCCATAAATGATCCTGAAAAAATCAACCAAAAACATTCAGATATCAATCCACAAAATCCAAAAACAATCAAAAAACTTGCAATAAAATGTCTCGCAAGAAACAAATACCCTAGAAGATATCTAGCAAATGTTTCGCACGAAGTTAACAAAGGATATGACTATCCAGACAAACATATGCAATCAACTGATCAAACTGTCTTATCAATCGTATCATATACATATCGAGTGATCATTATCTTGTCTTAAATAGAAGAGGATACACTCGAAATCAGACAAATCAGTCTTAAACGGGTTCCGCAGCTTTCTGAGATCAGACATTATCAACTATCACATCAAGCAACTGAGAACAAAGGCACAAGGTTAGTATAGCTGTTGAATTTTGTCTGGGTCAGTCTTTATCTTTTATCATTTGGCGATAGATTGTGTTCATATGCTACTCAAGGATGTCCACAAGTGACTAGAGGAGCCATGATTGGAATTATCTTTTTCTTTGTTTGTTGTTTATGGTGTGAACCAATGAAGTTCTAGGGAAATTGCTCTAGTGGGTATCTGTGATAGGAGCATTCAGCTTGTGACTATCCCAGATACCTCAACCCCTGGCATTATTCCCAAAATGGAGGGTTCACTCCTTATCTGCTACATGTGTGTTTCTTCAATGAGATATCTTTACATCTTGGTTCCTTATACCCTGATGTGCAAAGCTCCATTGTTACATAATAAGGCTTGGTGATGAATATATATTGCGCAATAAATAATGGCACAAGTTCGTCAATCTATCATTCTAATTTCATCTCATTTGCTTATTGCTAGTTCGTAGATTCTTTTCTTATCATCTCTTTCTAAATCATTTTCTATCATCTAACATTATTCTATTTCATTTTAAGGTTCATTCTCTCATATTTTATCTCAATATCATCTTCACATCACCTATCTCTATCTCTAATCAACTAGCTATTCTTCTATCTAACATTCTTCTTTTTTTGAGAGATCATTCATACCTTTTATGCATAAACAATCTCTCGAGGGGGCATTACACCCTACGTTACTGGGGCATACTGGGGCAGAAAATTCTTATTTTCTTTGAAACAATGTCGTTTCGACTTTGTCTCAAAGAGGGGCAAATGTAGAAACCTAAAAATGTCTCATTGATCATGTACTAATTATTCGTCCAATTAATTAAATAATTAGAGAATTATTTAATTAAGTTAATTAATCGTATTCTTCCAAATTCATCTTTCTTTGTCATCTTACTAATTATTTCAATTTCAATTCTGTCATCATTTAATCATTTAAACCATTTTCTAATATTGTTTAAATAGTTATTATTTAATTAATTGTGATTTTTAATCCCTCAATTTAAATAATCTTTATTATTTAAATAAATTATTTTTCAATTTATATCTCTATTCAATTAATCATTTAATCATTAACCCTTTTCTAAATATTAATTAAATATTTATTATTTAATTAATTGTGGTTTTAATCCTTTAATTTGAATAATCTTTATTATTTAATTAAAGTTCATTTCTAAATAATTAAATAGTTTCTTTAAATTATTTAATTAACTAGATAATTCTTCTAATTTCATTTAATTAACTAATTTATTCTTCTAAAACTGGTGCGATGTCGCTTCGAGTAGCCCCGTGGGCTAGGGTTTCTTCTTCCCCTGGTCTAGAGGCACGAAGCTGGGCGTTTGTAGCAAAGGGGGTGGGTTTTGTGCCCGACTGGGCATGGAGTCAACAGGCAGATATGGAGTGGCTCTAAACCAAGATCGATTCGTTGCTCGGGATGAAGGTTTTAGTCAGGATTTTGGATTTCATTCCCACGCTTGGCTCTTCCAGAGAGTGCTCGATGGGTGGGGGGAAGTGTTAGGTGAGCGTTGGTTCAAAGGGATTACCGTCAACCGTCGGGAGGTGTGTCTCAGAGAACAGGTAACCCAACCCTTATTGCTACATCTTTGGTCCCTATGGTTAAATCTGCTTATGTTATTCTGTTGAAGAAGGTTGAGAAGGAAGTTGAGCATAATGAAGTGGTTTTTTTAGAGTTAGGGCTTACTGGGCACTTTATCGGCAAATGGTCGAGTCTTGGTGAGTTGCACAAATGGATCTTAGTTAATTGGGAGCCCTTGGTGGAGGATTATGTGCAGATTTACCCTCATGCTCGTGGCTTTTTCATTGTGGTTTTCCAAAGTGTGGCAAACAGAAACAAAGTCCTCGGCAGTGGTCAATGGAGTTGGGAGGAAAAACACATGTTGATGCTGAAACCGTGGCATTCAGCCTTCAACCCTGAATTAGAGTCCTTCGATCAGACTCCTCTTTGGATCAGACTTCCAAACCTTCCAATACAGTATTGGTTTGACTCTTGTTTTGAATTTGTCAGGAACTCCTTACGTACATTTTTAATGGTCGATGATGACTCTTTAAATTTGTTACATACTACTTTTGCTCATTTGTTGGTTGTGGTGGATGTTTCCATGGGCCTCCCTTCTGAAATTTCTATTACATCCTCCAAAGGGAGTTGGCTTCAGTTTGTGGATTATGAAGGAATTCCTTTCAGATGTAGGAGATGTTTTAAGACTGGGCATAATGTTGATTCTTGCACTAGGTTTAGAGTGAAGCATACAACGTCTTGGTGGAAAGAGGTTACTCCACATTTTTATACAGTGGATAAGGAGGGAGGAGATCCATCTTCCCCCCAAATTGTGGGGATCTTTCTAGGGATAAGGGTTTGGACCCAACTAATATTATGAAAAGGGCAGGCGAAGGTTTGGGTTGTGCAAAAAATGGAGATTCTCATTTGGGTGGCACCTCTTCACAGGTTGTTTGTGCATCCAGTTAGAAGTTGGTGGGTGTAGTTGTGTCTGAACAGAGGGTGGAGGGTGATTCTAGTTCTCCAGGATATTGTGTTGTAGTTTTTGGGGATGAGTACCATGCGTTTCAGAAAGTGGATTATGTTGGGATACATAATTTGAAGTTACTGGACAATGCCCAAGCGGATGGCTGGATTGAGGTGAAACGGAAGAAAGGTAAGAAGGGTTTTGCTGGGAGTGTTTGTATTGCCCCTTTGCTAGAGGGTGGAGGTGTTCCTGGGGAGGTGGCTCCCTAATCTTAGCCACCACTAGTTCAGGCCAGTTTCAATCCTGGATCTATTAATAAAATAATCTTATTATCGACCAAAAAAAAAAACTAATTTATTCTTCTAATTTCATTCAAATTCTTCTAATTTCATCAAATTCAAATACATGTGCATGATTTCAAAAATCAAATTGAAATCAAAGTCAAGTTCTAAATATATTCAAATAACAAATTGAATTTAAAATAAATTCAATATTTGATTTAAATATCATGCAAAGATTAAATTAAAAATCAAAGTCAAAGTGCAAGCACATGCTAAATTAATTAATTTAATTAATTAATTAATGAAATCATTATCTTTTCAATCTCTATTTCTATCTTCTACTTTGTTTTTTACCAAAAAGCTTTCAATCTATAAATTGAGATTCTAAAGTGATCCAATGATATTCGCATTCATAGCGTTCTCACACAATGGTCGCATACCAAGAGTTCCTCTTAGGATTGTTTTAGTTGCATACTCGTTGTACTCAACCTTATAGTATTCATGTAAAGGAAATAGTTTCCTTATGTTTTCCTACTCGTTAGGATTTTGTACTCGGACATTTTATCAAAATCTAACAATATGCCTCTAATTATATATTTTGATCAAGTCCCTTCAATTTTTGTTTAATTGTGTATACTTTATGTAATTTTTTTATTTTATTTTATGGGGTCCTTACATATGGTATTAGATCTTTGGGTTTAGCACTAGGGCCTTAATTTCACTGTGCTAAGTTGTGACTTGTGCTTGCAAGAACCTCCAATTGGATTGTGCTTAGCACATGTTTGCATAAGTGCTTGTTGATCGAGTTAGTAGTTGAATATATGTGGATCAACTTGAGTAGTGTGAAAGAGGCCCTCATATATTTTATTACACCTAACAAGAAAGGGAAAATGCCCTCTGGTTGAAAGTCTTTATAAGTGAAAAGCAGTCGCTCTCAAGGCATCACCCCTTGTATGTAAGTTCTTACCGAGACTTTGTGCAAATAGGTCTATATGTTGTGGTTTCTTAGCTGACCCTTGCTTGATATGTTTGATGAAAGTTGGGTTGTGAGAGTTAGTTAGAACCTTGAAGTGCTTTTGTATCCAAATGGTCCTAGACATACTTGTATTGGATGGTGTGGTCAATTTTTTTGTGGGAATTGCACATCAATGATTTAGTTCCTGACTGGACATATCAAATTGTATTATGTGTGTGACACAATTAAGGGAAAGGTATCTAGATAAAGGTGTTTTCATTAATGCTTATTTGAAAGTGTTTTGTGCATTGATCCTTGTGTGGATACATTATTGCATGCGTGGAAAATAC
The DNA here is from genome assembly GCF_030272615.1 of Cryptomeria japonica. NCBI lineage: Eukaryota > Viridiplantae > Streptophyta > Pinopsida > Cupressales > Cupressaceae > Cryptomeria > Cryptomeria japonica. Next base: position 656,866,272 of record NC_081415.1, read on the forward strand.
TTTTCAATGCATGAAATAATGTGAATTATTGTAATAGATCATTTGGGTAAAGGAGTATGTTTCTAAAATGGCATTTGTCTCTTAACTAAGGAGCTTATTGGATCATATGAATGATTATTATGATCGTTGTTTGGTGAAATAGAAAATGCATTAGAATTACTTGCATTTGTTGCCCATGGTAATGTTTGAGTCATCTCTTGCATAGTGTGCATATTTAAATCCTAAAGGAAATTGTGCTTGATAAGAGCATTGTTTAAGTGTGGCCTAGCCCCATTAACGTGTCATATCTTAATAAACATAAGGATGTCACTTTGTTAAACATGTCTAACAATGTTGTGTTGTCTATGTCCTCAAAAATAGAAGACATCTATAAAAGCTTGTTTACACCAAATTTATCACTTGCCAAAAATAATTGTAAAATCATATAAGAAGTTGCTAAAATTTATTTCTATTTGAATAATTATGTAGAACTTAAAAAACATATAGCTTCAAAAATTGTCAAAATACTCATATAAATGACTCAAATATCATTCTCAAATAAATTACCTCCAATAAAACTTTTTAAATAAATCTATATATACTCAAATGTCACCCATATAACAAGACCTCTAACAATATTAATGCATTACAATATGTATAGGGGCCAAACCAAGCACCCACACAATAACACCTTTCTTTAAATCAAATGGTTCTCATTTGACCAAAATTTTACTTAAGTTGAGGCCCACTTAAAATAATCATGCTTTAATTAAAAATAAAAAGGTTTGTGTATGCTTAAAGGACTGATCTCTTTAGCAACAGTTGAAAAAGCTTTCACCATGGTTTAACGGGGAAGGGGCCCACTTGGAAATCTTTTATTTTATGAATAGGTGCCAAAATTTAAATTATAAAATATAAGTACACATATTCACACAAAAAAAGATGGTTGGATACAAGATCACACCCCAAGAGTCAAATGCGGTTAAGCCCAAAACAAAACATAGAACTAAAAATCAAAGCTACTAAGTGATGAGAGAAACAAAACCTAGAGGAGGCAAAAGGTCCAACTCACTCAATTTTTCTTATACATCAACAAGGTTCATAGTGACATGAAGGATATCATAGTCTTCATCTATATCCTTATCTTTGTCTTGAGCATAGTGTGAGTCATAGAAATTGCCAGAGCCAATTCAGGAAACCACTTTGAAGAATTAACAATAGATCACCCATGAGAAACACCAATCAATGTTTGATCACTCCCACGAGGCCACCCAAAAGTGGCTCCCTAAGTAGGAGAAGATGTGAAGAACCATCAACTAGGTCATGTTGTGCTTCTATGATCAATAACACAACAAAGAGGATCCTAGGATTGAGGAGGCTAAGTGTGAACAGAAGAGTGGTTCCTCCCTCTGGCTAGCCATGAGTAGGAGAAAAATTATGAGAAGTCAAAGATGGAGGAAATATGGAAAAATTACAAAGCGCATTGTCCCAATGATCAAGCATCTTCTAACAATGGGCCACTTCTAGGAGAACCTTGTCAACTTGCACCTCAATTTATAACAAAATATTAGAACAAATGATGGCTTTAGAATAGACACAACATTTTGATTGATAGTACAATGAGAAAAATGGATTTTTTTTATCTTTCCATATGTTTAACATAATTTTTCACCCTAAAAACATGCCAAATCTAATTATATTTGTGGGGAATGTGAGGCCAATCCCTTAGAAGATCTAAATGCTAAGAGAAAGGTTCTAACCTAAAAGGTCAAAAGAACTCATGAATCAATTTCTCTAGTCATTAAGCTCAACAATAAAACCAAAAGGTATGTTCGAAAAAATTCAACTAGCCACAAAAAGGACAACAAGGGTCTCAAACCTATATGATGAAGCCTTTACCTCACTAATATGCCTTAGAAAATAATACAAAAAGAAAAGTGGGTGAGATCAACAATCAACCAAATTTTAGTGAACTTATTTTGCCAAATCGATATCGACAACTACAAGTTTTCATCTCTCATTTAAATTGGGCACCATAGGGAGGTGAGGAGAAAGATAGTAATATCCAAGATGTGGCTTGTAATTTTAGAAAGTTGTATTGGGACTCCACCTCCAATCTTTCCACCAAGGCTTGGTAGAATGTGTTGGCAATATGCTGAAATTGTTTGTGTTGTCATTAATGTCAACATTGTGCTCCAGTTGGATATGGTTTTGTCTCGATTGGTTACTGCTATCCTGGTTGGTTCCTGTTCCGATTGGACTTGGTTATCAGTGATTTTGATCTAGTATAATCAGATTGGTTGTTTTGGTTTTGGATGGTTATATGCTTGTCACATTTAGTTGGTTCATGATTTGGTGCTCTGGAAGCTATGGCTTACGTTCTGGATTACCAGTTGATATTCTTGGTACCGGTTGGTGATATTCGATGATTTAGTTAAGTGATTTTGATCCAGCTTATAGAAATGGTTCCTAACGTGTTGAAGGTGTTATTGACCATGTCCTAATTGTTTGGTGGCTTTGCATTGGTTGGCATGATGATTCGGTGATCCTATTGGATCCGATTGGTTATTCTATGTTATTTGCACTGAGGGTTTCTACTGATTGGTGAAACGTGTTGATATAGGTCTTAGCAAAATTTCTGGCAGATATAATTGTTTGGGAATTTGAATTAGGTCCATGCTATGTAATGTAAATCATAATATTGGTCTAGTGGTATCGTGTGGTGATTTATTTGTAATTATGGTTTAGGGTTTAGGGTTTAGCTGACCTTGTTATCAAGGTTGATGATCTGTATTTATAGGCGACTTATTCATGTAATTTGTAGAGGATGGTATGGTATGGTTGTGTTTACATTATCAAAGAGAGGTAATTGTGTGAACAAATATATATCATTCAGCGAAGAGTTGTGAAGGATTTAGAGTTGTAGAGCAGACATCTGTGCTTAATCGGAACTGTATCAAGCATTAGGAGATGCTATTCTCACAGTTCATTTTCTCTGAATTGTTGTTCGATGTTTATGTAAGTCAATGCGACTTCCCTTTTGTGATGAGTGTATATGGTGAAAATGGATAGCAATAAACAACAATATTGAAAGACTAAAATGGATTCAACCACCAAACCCTAGCCTAACAATGAACAAAGATCCACCATAACATATGAAGATAACCTAAGACAATGCAAAATAACTCAAAATCACAAAGATTATACCATCACATGTCCAATAGGGTTTTGATCTCCATTCTTCCTATCTCCATTGATCTTGCTTGATATATTTGCTCTCAGATTTTAATATGCACAAGAGCTCAACAAAGAATGGAATGTGGTTGCAAGTGGAATTGTAGTGTAGCCGAGTACTCCAAAATCAGTTATTAGGATATGTCATTAGGGTTTGATAATGAAGAAAGCATCTCCTTAAATAGAAGACACAATAGAAAATGGAGGGTTAAGATTGAGAGGTGTAAAAAGAGAGGTCGGCTAGGATTAGAGGGTAGGTATAAGAAATACCAAAATAATGAAAGGGGTAGGTAGTGTAGGAAATAAGAGATGAATGACATGTGTCATGTGTAGAAAAGGTTAATGAATTAATTAAATAAATAAAGATTTATTTAATTAATAGAAGAAGTAGGGCAATTAAATAAATAAAATATTTATTTAATTTAGGAAAAGGATAATTTAAATAAATAAATGTATTTATTTAAATGAGAAATAAGGCTAGAAGAGGATAAATGAATTAATTAAATAAATAAAGATTTATTTAATTAATAGAAGAATTAGGCTTAGATAATTAAATAAATAAAATATTTATTTAATTAGACATGACAATTTTTGGGTGTCTACATTTTGCCCCTCTTTGAGACAATGCGGCTTGTCGCGTTGTTTCAAAGAAGATAAGATGAACTGATACAGAGTTGCCCCAGGATGGGAATTATATGAAAATGTATATGGTGAAAATGGATAGCAATAAACAACAATATTGAAAGACTAAAATGGATTCAACCACCAAACCCTAGCCTAACAATGAACAAAGATCCACCATAACATATGAAGATAACCTAAGACAATGCAAAATAACTCAAAATCACAAAGATTATACCATCACATGTCCAATAGGGTTTTGATCTCCATTCTTCCTATCTCCATTGATCTTGCTTGATATATTTGCTCTCAGATTTTAATATGCACAAGAGCTCAACAAAGAATGGAATGTGGTTGCAAGTGGAATTGTAGTGTAGCCAAGTACTCCAAAATCAGTTATTAGGATATGTCATTAGGGTTTGATAATGAAGAAAGCATCTCCTTAAATAGAAGACACAATAGAAAATGGAGGGTTAAGATTGAGAGGTGTAAAAAGAGAGGTCGGCTAGGATTAGAGGGTAGGTATAAGAAATACCAAAATAATGAAAGGGGTAGGTAGTGTAGGAAATAAGAGATGAATGACATGTGTCATGTGTAGAAAAGGTTAATGAATTAATTAAATAAATAAAGATTTATTTAATTAATAGAAGAAGTAGGGCAATTAAATAAATAAAATATTTATTTAATTTAGGAAAGGGATAATTTAAATAAATAAATGTATTTATTTAAATGAGAAATAAGGCTAGAAGAGGATAAATGAATTAATTAAATAAATAAAGATTTATTTAATTAATAGAAGAATTAGGCTTAGATAATTAAATAAATAAAATATTTATTTAATTAGACATGACAATTTTTGGGTGTCTACATTTTGCCCCTCTTTGAGACAATGCGGCTTGTCGCGTTGTTTCAAAGAAGATAAGATGAACTGATACAGAGTTGCCCCAGGATGGGAATTATATGCCCCCTCGAGAGATTGGATGAAAATGTCTGAAAAGATTGCAGACAATCTCTCGATAAGAAAGACGGGATAGAATGGACTGATCAGATAAAGTGACAAAGTCACGGGATAAGGAAGACTGACTCGAGAAATGAGAGCTAGGGCAGTCTATAAGATAGACCACGGGGGAAAATACATCCTCATTGTCATCTACACCATCACAAGAGCATAGTGCAAAGCGAAAATAAAGTAGCAACAGTCAGCAGTGATGGCTTTTGTTCACAGATTCGACCGTGTTCGTCGATTCTAGAGGCCAACGGAGGCAGGAGAGCCAGTGAGTACCACAAAACCTCCTCGTACTTTGATGCATTTATTATTGTCATTAATGCATACTAGGTAATGTAATAAATGCGCATTTATGTCAAGAAAATGTGTTTGTGTCCAAAAATGCGAATTTGTGTCTTCCAGGTCAAATCGGCAGTTCTGTGATGAACATACACTGTCGATTGGATAAGCTGCTGAGAGGATACACTCAAGCAGGTCCTCTAGGGAAGACTAAGATAGATCAAGGCACTTTGTGATGAACAGTGAGTACCAAGATAGAGTACTTTGTGATGAACAGGGAGTACTAAAATATGAGCAGCACTTTGTGATGAACAGGGAGTGCAAATGTGAGTAACACTTTGTGATGAACAGTGAGTGTCACACACGTAGTACTTTGTGATGAACAGGGAGTACTACTAGGATAGATAGCAACACTTTGTGATGAACAGTGAGTGTCACTATGACTGACATGATTTGATTTGCTTGACTGCAGGAGTACTTGCAGATGCTGGAGTCACGGGAGAGATTCCCATTGACTCAGAGGTTGCGACCTGAGTTGACAGCCGAGGACTGAGCTGCGATTGAGGTTATGGGATTGAGATACAAGTTGTATGTGCCTGAGTTTCGGGTGAACATGGGATTACTGACTGCACTGGCTGAGAGATGGCACTCAGAGACTTGTAGTTTGCATTTGCCGATGGGTGAGATGACAGTCACCTTGGAGGACGTATATAGGATTCTACGGATACCGATCGATGGGGAGCTGATTTTGTACGATCGAGACGGAGATAGGGATGCACTGAGATGAGTGTTCTAGGATCCAGGACTAGGGATGAGGGTGGTACATGTGGCATGGGATACCATGACATGGACAGGATTAGCACTACCAATAGTGTTGACAGGAGTTATCAGTGGGTTCCTGTGTCTAGATAGGACGACACGAGGGGTGGCTGCAGGGGACACAGGGGCAAGGAGAGTTGATCTTGGGGTGGGTCCTTCTAGGGCTCAAACTCCGTCAAGGCCAGGCGGCTCCGAGGGAGGGAGTTCATCATAGCCTTAGAGGGCTCCCTATGTATCAGTATTGTACCATTTTTGTATTGTAGACACCTGTGGGTGATTTTGTAGCCATATGATTCTTTTGACATCATTGTATCATGACACTTTTGATTATATATGAGAGATGATCCATTTTTGCGGCAGCTATATGCATGTGTACCTTATGTGATGAAATGTTCTTATGTGATACATGTTTTATGATATGGATGCTTATATGATGCAATGCAATATATTTTTGTTCTTTTATGTTGTATATGTGATGCATGATGCAAATGTGAATGTATGTAATGCAAATGAATATGATAATGCAAATGATTATTTACATAATGAAAATGTGAGATGTGCTAACATGTGTTGTATGCAGGATGTGATGCAATTGTGATATCTATATGTATGTATGAAATGCTTATATGTGGTGATGTAGGTGTAACTATATGAAATGCAAATGTTTTTGGTGTGTCATTATACTCAATCATGTGATAGCGGGCTACGCGGACTCGAGAAGGACAATGGAAGTCAATCAAGAAAGGGGGATGGAAGACAGAAGATATGAACGTGAAAGAGCTTCTTGTGCGTTATCATCATTGAGCTTTATTATGGCAGAATAGGTTATGACAATCGAGGCATATGTTCGGCCCAGAAAGTCATTGTACCTGTTTGCATGGAGATAAGACAGTCACAAACAAGGAATGCCCCAGTTCATACTAGACTCACAGTGTCCTCATATCCTTGGACAAGTCATAGCATTACTAAAAGACAATCCACAGATAGCAAATGCAAATAGGTGACGATACCCCATCCTCGCCTTTCTAGTCAAAGACATCCTGGAGATAGAATCTCTAGTCAAAGACATCCCGGAAAAGCTAAAAGACATGTCACCAAAAAGATAAAACCAAAAGAAAACCAAGACTCGACACCAACATCCACTGTAGTCCTCAAGTTTGTGTCTCTTGTCACTTGTTTAAGTCAAATCTTGATTATGGTCACAATGTTCACTTTCACAAAAAGGATAGATAGCACTGAACCATATGTTGTCTGAGTCTGTTAAAAGATTTGATTTTGTTGAAGCCCATTGTTGCTGCTGTGTCTCCTTGGAAACTGACTGAATCCATGAAACTGATACCTTATTGTGGAGAAGATGGAACTTTATTGCGGATCTGCGATGCAAAATGTTGCTTTATTGCGAATTGTGCGCGGATAGACTGAAGAGAGCTGAAAGAAACTGTACTCCTCGAAACATGTGATGTTCTCAGTTCCACACCCATTACTAGACGTAGGAATTGGCCGTAGTCACAGATAGGATCTGATTCATTATGGATGGAAAGAGAGTGAAAAGGGAGGGTTTATTATGAATGGCTAACCAATCTTGGGTAGATCAATAACAAGCCATGATGGGAATGGGTAATTTTATTGTGAGTGAATTGGTCGTGAGTGTGTGCGAAGTGAAAGAATGAAAGGGAATCCTGAAAGAGGGAGGAGCAAAGTCCCTACGCATGGCGCTGGTGACCCAGTTTTCACCATGGTACTTGCCCAGGGCGCCACCGAAGTGGTTTTCACCGTTGGATGAAATTATTTCTCTTTACTTTTTTGGATTTTGCAATTTTTTTTTTTTTTGTTTTTATAATTTTTATTTTTTTTTTGTTGTCACAAGGCGCCTGTTTGCCAGGTTTTCACCAAGTAACGGTTTTTTTGTTTTATAAATTTTTTTGTATTTTTGAAATTTTTTGATTTTTTTTGTATTTTTGCATTAGGATACTCAAAAAGAGCTTATGTGTAGAACCTGCGAAGGTGCATGCTGTTGATAGGATCCTCCAAAGATTCCCCTTCTGTAGTTGAGAGTTGATATGCCCCAGATCCATATACTGCTATGATGATGTAAGGACCAAGCCAATTGGGTTCAAATTTGCCCTTCTTTTCTCTATCTTGCTGATTCTTGGGGTTCTCTCTGAGGACTAAGTCACCTACCTCAAATGTGCGAGGCTTGACCTTGTGATTATAACTGCGACTCATTCGTTGTTGGTAAGCCTTGAGATGATTAAAAGCAGTGTGTCGTCGTTCCTCCAGCAGTTCTAGTTCTTGTAGGCGAGAGACCCTGTAGTCTTCATCGTTGATTATGTTTCTCAAGGAGACCCGTAAAGAAGGTAACTCGACCTCAATAGGCAAGATGGCTTCAGCACCATAGACAAGTGAGTAAGGTGTAGCTCCTGTAGGTGTGCGGACACTGGTACGATAGGCCCAAAGTGTGGGATTGAGTTGGACATGCCAGTTACGGCCAGCGTCGTCGACTGTCTTTTTAAGTATTTTGAGAATTGTTTTGTTAGACGCCTCAGCTTGGCCATTACCTTGGGGGTAATATGGTGTGGAGAAATGATGAGAGATATGGAAGCGCTCACAGAGTTCATGAACATCCTGATTCTTGAAAGGACGCCCGTTGTCAGTGATAATGGAAGTAGGAATCCCGTATCGGCAAATGATGTAGTTCAGGATGAAAGTAGCGATTTGTTTCCCAGTAATTTGCGTGAGAGGCACGGCTTCAATCCACTTTGTGAAATACTCTGTGGCTGTGATAATGAATTTATGTCCGTTGGAAGAAGGAGGGTGAATCTTGCCTATGAGATCGAGTCCCCACTGACAAAAGGGCCAAGGAGATGCAAGTGGCTGTAGTTCTTGTGCTGGTGCGTGTATGAGGTCTCCATGAATTTGACACTGCTTACACTTCTTGACAAACTGATATGCATCTTTTTCTATGGTAGGCCAGTAGTATCCAGTCCTGATGAGTTTCTTGGCCAAGGTTGGACCACTAGTATGCGGACCACATATCCCTTCGTGCACTTCTCGTAACGCAATCTGAGCTTCGTCACTCTCTAAACATCTAAGGAGGGTGCCATCTAGACCTCGTCGGTATAGGATATCAGCTAGGATAACGTATCGGGAAGATTGGCGGATGAAAGTGCGGCGTTGGTTGTTCGATAAATCGGGAGGTAAGATGTTGTCGCGAAGGTATGTGAATATGGAACCATATAACTGGGATTCAGGACCAACAACGCATATCATTTCCGTGAGAGTGATCTCATATGACGGAATCAGCAGGTTGTCAACCAGGAACTCATAACAGGTCTCATTTTGCGGTAGGTCAATGAGTGAAGCAATTGTAGCCATGGCATCAGCAGCGCGATTCTGTTCTCTTGGTATCTGCTCAAACTCTATCTTTGCAAAGTGTTGTTTCAGATCATCTACCAGTTGTTTGTAAGGCATTAGCTTTTCATCTTTTGTTTGATAATCATCAGTTGCTTGACGGATGACAAGTTGAGAATCGCCAAAAACACGAAGTTCCTGGATCTTCCACTGAACTGCAATTCTTAACCCCGTTGTTAATGCCTCGTATTCCGCTATATTGTTGGTGCAAGGAAATGATAAGCGGTATGACTTTGGTATAGAATCGCCTTGGGGAGTTATAAAGAGTATACCCGCTCCTGCCCCGTGCTGTGTGTATGAGCCATCAAAGTATAGTTGCCATGGCTTTGCAGGTGATATTGTTAGAATGGACTCATCTGGAAATTCTGACTGTAAAGGAACATCATCTATCATGGGAGCATCTGCCAGTTGATCTGCGATGGCTTGTCCTTTGATTGCTTTTCTGTCCACGTATTCAATGTCGAATTCACTCAAAATCATTACCCACTTGGCCAGTCGCCCAGTAAGTGTAGCTTTGTTGAGCAGATATTTTAGTGGATCAATTCTGGCAATCAACTTGGTCTTGTGAGTGAGCATATAATGTCGTAATTTTTGTGAAGCGAAGACCACAGCGAGACATGCATGCTCAATTGGTGTGTAGTTGAGCTCATATCCCACCAATGTGCGACTGATATAGTAGACTGCTTTTTCCTTGCCGTCAGGTATTTGCTGTGCTAGTAGTGCCCCCAGTGCTGTTGGAGTAGCTGATATGTAAAGTAGCAATGGTTGATTCGGGATTGGTGGCATCAAAACTGGCGGGTTCAAAAGATAGTCTTTAAGTGCCTGAAAAGCCTGTTGACAGTTCTCGTCCCATTTGAACTTAATGTTTTTGTGTAGCAGGTGCTGGAAAGGATTACACTTATCTGCAAGTTGTGCTATGAATCTTCGTATGGACTGGAGTCTCCCTTGTAAAGACCGAAGTTGACTGATATTCTTGGGTGGCGGCATGTCCAAGATAGCCTTGACTTTTGCTGGATCCGCTTCTATTCCTCTTTTAGACACAATGAATCCTAGGAGCTTCCCGGAGGTTACTCCAAAGACACATTTCTTTGGATTTAATCTTACCTTGTATTTTTCCAGCCTATCAAAAGCAACTGAAAGTATGTCCAAGTGTGTATTTCTGTCTATTGATTTAACCAAAAGGTCGTCGACATAATCTTCCACCTTTACATGCATGAGATCATGGAAGATAGTAGTCATGGCTCGTTGATATGTGGCACCTGCATTTTTCAGCCCAAAGGGCATGACATTCCAGCAGAAGGTTCCCCATGGACAAGTGAATGATGTTTTATGTTGATCTTCAGGTGCAATCCTGATCTGATTATATCCAGAGAATCCGTCCATTAAAGATAACATCTCATGGCCTGCTGTGAGATCAACAATTAAATCAATGTTTGGTAATGGGAAATCGTCCTTCGGACAAGCCTTGTTGATATCCCTGAAGTCTGTACATATTCGGATACTGCGATCTGGTTTGCTAACAGGTACTAAGTTGGAAATCCATTCAGGATAATCAATTGGGCGTATGAATCCGACATCTAGTAATTTCTCCAGCTCTGCCTTGACTAGCAATGCCACCTGTGGATGCATTTTTCTCAATTTCTGTTTTACTGGTTTTGCCCCCGGTTTGACTGTTAAATGATGCATTACTAAGTCGGGGTCTAGTCCAGGCATATCAGCATAAGACCATGCGAAGTTGACTTGTCGTTCCTTAAAGAAGCTTATGAACCTTGCTTTCTCGGCCTCTGTCAATGATTGAGCCAAAAATATGTTGTGTGGAACCTCTGCTGTACCAATGTTTGTCTTTATAGTCTCCTCTACCAACATGGATGATTTTTCCTCGTATGATGCTGGGAGAATGTCAAGCCTTCCATCTTCGGGCGCCTCAGAGAGGTTTTCACCCTCAGATACGTCCTTTCTTTTTACTTTTTTAGAGTCAGAGAGCGCCACAGTGTGGTTTTCGCCGTAAGACCCTTGTTTTGTCTTTATTTTCACATTTTTGCGACTAGAAGGCCCGACACCCTCACCAAAGTATGCCATGTTATTTAGCTCTATGGCGTATCCTGCTTTATGGTCTCCAAGAGGAAGATCATCGCGAATGCCAAGATAATCAACAATAGCTTCGTCATTTTGAAATGTATCAATCTGTGGTGGTCCATCCTGATCCCAGTCAATGAGTTGGGGGTGAACGAGGGGAAGGTCTTTAGTGTTTTTAGAATCCGCCAGGCTAATAGTGAAGATGTGGTTATATTCAGGTATGTCAAGATAGTCATCGAGGTCGTCAATGGCACTCTCCTCATCAGTTTCGATCGTGAGTGAGTCCAAATTATCATCACTAGTAGCACCCTCAGGGACAGGTGTCCTCATCCTATGTGATCCTGACCTAGGGCCCTGAAACGAAGCTTGTGCGGGATCCTTATGGGTCGGTTCTTGACCAACTCTGAATTTCTTGTAAAACTCCTCCTCCTCTGTAGGTTCATCTGGCTCTCTAAATGTCTCATTAAGTTCATAATCGCTGGAGGATTTGTCTGAACCCCATTCCCACTCATTGGAGTCTGTGGAATAATTATCCTCTTGTTGAACTTCAGCCACTTTGACTCGCCATATCTGTTTTGTTCTCTTGTGTTGAATCTTGGGGTTTAGAAAACCAAGCCCCTTAGAGCGTTCCCTTCTTGTAGTTAGCTCAGGTTGTAGAGGCTCCATGACACCTTCTTTGCGTAGTCCGAGAGGACTTTTTCCATCATACCCGAATCTCTGCAGAATTTTGAAACCTTTACCATAGTTTTCACAGGGTATTATAATTTGATCATGTGTATCATCTTCAGCGTCCTTATATAGCATTTTATATAAACTTTCTTCCTCTAGTTCGCCCCATTTTTGAAAGATGGTAGGATCCCATTTGAGGAGCATGATGGAGATTTGCTTATTTGGATGTGGTCTCCCATATTCCTTGGGGGAGTTCATGACTTGTCGTAAGAACATTGTTTGATTCAGAGTGTATTCTCCCATGCCTTTGTCTTGAAACCTGGCTCTAAGTTCACCTTGTTTGGATGTCGAGGGCTTTAATGACTCAGGATCAATATATGCTGAAGAAGGAGTAGCCTCACGATTGCTGGGAATGATAATCTCAGTATGTGATCTCAAGTTATTGCAATATATGAATGGATTTGGATCACCATTGACCGTTACCTCGACTACATTATGAGGAAATTTTATGCACTGATGGTATGTTGATGGGACCGCTCTCATTTCATGAATCCATGGACGTCCTAGCAATATGTTATACGTGAGGTCTAGATCCAGGACTTGACAAATCACGTCCTTTGTTACTGGCCCTATTCTGAGTGGTAAGATGACCGTGCCCTTGGACGAGCGCTCTTCATCATCATAAGCCTTAATAGTGATTTGGTTTGTAGCATTCACAGCTTTGTCAGAATATCCCAATTGTCTGATGGTGCTCAATGTACAAATATTAAGACCTGCTCCTCCATCTATCAGGACTCGTTTTATTCGGTGTTTATGTATGAAGGCTTCAATATGTAGAGGTGCATTATGAGGCTGACTTATGGAGGCGTCATCTGCTTCTGTGAATGTGAGGGAGTGTGGAACTGATAGGTATCCCACCATGGCTTGAAACTGGTCCACGTTTAGATCCGTAGGGACAGCAGTATCTCTCAAGGTTTTGTCAAGGACAGCTTTATGTGCAGGAGATATACGTAAGAGCTCAAGAATAGAGATGAGTGCGGGTGTTTTCCCTAATTGCTCTACAAGATCGTACTCAGGCTTAGTTGACGGAAGATTGGTATTCTTAGAAGAGGTTCCTGGCAATGTGATCTTACCTCGACGGGTTGTAACATGACATTCAGAGGTAGCTTCGGATGAAGATCCCACACCTTTTAGGACAATTTTAGGTCGCTGAGGAGGATTCTCAGGATTTTTATTTTTGATAGTAATGGTAGAAATATGATTGTCCATTGAGATGTGATTAATAGTGGAATCATAATTGTAAGATGTTCTAGTGTAATTGGCTTGATCATCTGTGACTTTGCCTTTTCCCTTGTCATGTTTTGGGAATGGTTCCTTAAACACCTCATGCTCTTGGTTAGATGAATGTCCCTCAATCTCAATATCTCCTCTGTCAATGAGATCTTGTACAATGTTTTTCAATCGATGGCAATTACTTGTCTTGTGACCCTTGCTCTTATGAAATTCACAATATTCATCATCATTCCACCAATTCGGTTTTACCTTTGGTTCATATGGAGGAAAATCTGGGACCGTGATCACTTTGTTTGCTACAAGCTTTTTGAATACTGATTCAAGTGGTTCTCCCAATGGAGTGTACTTCCTTCGTGGTCTAGCAGCCGTTTGATTGTTCACTTGATTGTTGGTAGAATTTGATCCAGAAAAGATGAACTTTGGTCTCACTGTGTTAGCATCAACAACACCATCATTAATTGTGTTCTTGTTCTTGTTCCAAAACTTTGGTTTGTCCTTTCCTTTGAAGTCCTCTTTGTTTTCTTTGAATAGTTTGATAACTCCTTGTTCAATTAAGACTCTTTCTGTTGCTAGGCCCTTTTCAATGACATCCTTGAATGTAGACAAACAAGCTTTTCTGAGATCATAACCAATAGCCTTGTTAACATTTTGTGTGAACATTTCCACCATTTGTTTTTGCGGGATTTCACAAGAGCATCTGCTAGCTAAGTTTCTCCATCTTTGCAAAAATGACGCAAAAGATTCTCCTTCTTTTTGTTTCGTATTGCACAAGGTAGTAACTGAGACATCTGTTTCAATGTTGTAAGAGAAATGTTGAATGAATGCCTCTGCCAAGTCGCCCCATGACTTAATACCGGGAGGTAATTGAGAAAACCATTCCATCGCTTGATCTCCTAAGCTCTGTGGGAACAACCTCATTAAGTATGTTTCTTCTGCCGCTACCTCAATGCAAGCTGTGAAGAATTGTCTTATGTGTGCCTTGGGATCTCCTCTCCCTCTATATTTGTCAAATTTCGGTGTTGCAAAGTGCGGAGGAAACGGAGGCATTGGAATGCTCTTATCAAAGGGATAAGGGCATATATCTCTCATAGTATATGTGGGTTTTGATGTGCCCATGTCTTCCACTTTCTTTTGTAGATCTCTAATTTGTTGCTCCAAATTATTTTTGGGAGGAGATGGATTTCTTGTAGCATATCCCATGTTTGAAACACCCATTTGAGGAGGAGCTTGTTGCATGTATGGATGATACTGATCGTAGACATGTCCATATGGAGGTCTATATTGTTGCGACATGTATGGAGCACTTGGCATAATTTCTTGTTGAGGGACCCCATATCTGTTTTGTGTGTATAAACCATATTCAATAGGCCTTTCATTTTCCATTGTGTTGCCCCCAATTTTGGCATGAGGTCTCCTTGTGTCAAAATTTTGAGGAAGTCCTTGAGTATCCATTTGTCTTGGTTGACCCATATCTTGAGCATGTGTTTGAACATAAGGCCTCCATGATGGTCTTTGAGTGTAAGTATCATGCATTTGAGCTTGTGTATGTGGGATTGCTGGTTTCTGAAGCAAAACTGATGGTGACTCAGGCATCATATTCGGTCCTCTATTTCCTCCACTATTTGGTCTCCTTTGATCCATGTTGGATTGAGTTTGTTGTGAGGGTCGACTTTCCATAAGTTGAGATAAGTCAAAATCATGTGGTATTTTAGCTCCACTTTGTGCCATCATGTTTAAAAAGTATTGACGATCTCTCCTCATTATCTCTTCAACCAATCTATTGAATTGAGGATCCATTATAGATTCTTGTATGTCTGCTGATAGTATTGAAGAATTGTCCACATTATCATTGTGTGTAGCGTTGTGTATAGCGTTTGCGCTTTCCATATTTGGATTGTGTCTATAAACATTCATGTCTGGTAATGTAGTGTGCTCAGGATTGTAGAAGACATCATTGTCATACTCATAAGAACTCATGTTTACGGGCCCTTGAGCTTCTTTAGCTTTTCTCCTAGATTTTTGAAGACGGGTTTCAACCATGAACTAGGTGTTAGACCAATATGTGAGAGACTTAGACGAAAATGACAAGAGTATGTAAGACCAAGAGTTGTATGGAGTGTAAATGAATCTGAAGTTTACTTGCAATGTCCAAAGTGTAAGACCAAATATGTATGTTGTAGAGTAGGTGTGACTTCCAAAGAGAGGATAGTTTCTCTTGATAAGGTAAGCTGACCTTGACTCTAAGTAAGACCAAATGAGACCCAAAGGTAAGAAACCTTGATGAGGGACCACTTAGCAAAGTGTTGTTGTATGTAGTGTGTTGACAAAGTATAGTGAGGACAAGCAAGTGACCTTTTTGACTCAAGTTTAGACAAGTATGACTGTAAAATGAGGTATGAAGCAATGATGGACTGTGTAAGACCTTAGAACGGGCTGAATGCTAGATGAACCTGAAGAGACAATCTAGGAAGCTCAAGTGTGCCGAAACTGATTTCTTTGTTTGCTTGACTGTTAAACTTTTTTAAATCCTGACACAGACGCCTCTGTATACTTCACAGACGTGGTTTTAAGACACAGACGCTATTCTGTTTGACACAAACGTGATTCTGAGATTTCCTGTTGATGTTTGCTAAGACTGACAGTTTTTTTTTTGCAATTGTGGACACAGACGCGCCTGTATAATTCACAGACGCGATTTCCAGACACAGACGTGTCTCTGTTCGACACAGACGCTGATAAAAACACAGACGCTATTCTGTACTTCACAGACGCGTTTATCAGACACAGACGCGGTTTTAACAGACACAGACGCGTTTCTGTAACCTTAGTGCAATCTTTCCTATCTGTGAATTTGTTTTGCTGTGACCAAATCTGATTTTTCGACTGTTTTCCGTGACAAGAGGATACAGTGTTGATGACCCAATGTTTGCAGACTGTTTAGACTCCAAAAAGTGTGTTGTTTGATGTAAAAGGTTTTTGCATACACTTGAAGACACAAAAGACACAATGTTTTGCTGTTTTGTCTTGATTGTTTGAGTGTTTATCATAAGTCAAGCACAATTCTTATGGCTGGCCAGGACAATAATTGTTGATCCCACATGGGGTTTTACCCCCGAGGCTACGCTATTCAGAGCGGATACTTAGATGCTTGACCTCACTGGCTCCACCCTCGGCACTCACTTCTTGGGTCAGCCAAGCATCAGTCCCCATGAAAACTCCCCATGGCGAACTTTGTATCTCTACTAAGAACCGTATGTGTGTGGGCCGCTACCAGAGGTCCGACCTCCTGCCTCAACAACTAGAAGGATTTGGGCATCTAAAACAATGAGGTACTAGTAAGGGCATCCGCTCGTGTGGCCATACATGCGGCACTTTCAGCTCTATAAATACAGAAGGCTCCCAGCCGGTAGGGGTTACGCCCTACAAATGATCAAATAAATTTGATCAAACGGGTTTATGGGGAGACATAGTGTCGGTATGAACTAATCAGCACACGTTATTCATAGTTTTCACCATGAATACATTTGATTATAGTGGTTTGGATGAGGTGGGTTTTCCTCGCTACCACTTGGGTCGTTCTCTTCTCACTAGTAGTCCTAATGACCACACGGGAAGACAGGCCCTCTAAAGAATAAACAAAAAGAGCCTATTGCTCAAGACACAAAAGACAATGGTTCAATTTTAGTGCACCAATTGAAGTGTTTGCTAAGCTATGAAGACAAGGCACACAAATAAAATTACAAAACCCTAGCTAAGGCCCTGCAACAAAATTGTTAGTAGTTTGGGTTGTTTCAAATGATAACCCCTTCCTGCAAGTACACAAGTTAGGTAAATTTTAAGAAAACCCAAAAAGACTTTGTGAAAAGGGGCCTTCAACAAAAACGTGTTTGCCTCCAAAGCAAGCTGCACAAACCAGGTTAGCTAGATCTGCAAAGGTTAGCCAAAAATAAACCAGATCTGAAACCCTAAGTACAGAATCCGAAAAGCCGAATCGAAAAACTTGAAAAAAAAATTTGCAAAACAGAATGCACAGACGCTGTTATACTAGACACAGACGCGTCTATCCGACACAGATGCGGCTCTGTGATTCGCAGACGTGATTTCAGAACACAGACGCCTTTTTATTCTTCAGACGCGATCAGATGGTTCACAGACGCGATTAGGGATCACAGGCGCGACTCGGGATCACAGACGCGACTTTCGGAAACCTGCAAAAATAGAAAATGACAGAAACACAGACGCGATAAAAGATGTCACAGACGCCTCTGAAATACAAAAACGCGATCCGAACACTCGCAGACGCGGAAAAAACCTAAAATGTCGTCGAAATCGTCCGATCTGCAACTTCAAAAATGCAAAATCTGCAACAAAATGTTAAATGCAAAGGGACAAGAGTCCCACCGGGCGTGCCAAAATGTATATGGTGAAAATGGATAGCAATAAACAACAATATTGAAAGACTAAAATGGATTCAACCACCAAACCCTAGCCTAACAATGAACAAAGATCCACCATAACATATGAAGATAACCTAAGACAATGCAAAATAACTCAAAATCACAAAGATTATACCATCACATGTCCAATAGGGTTTTGATCTCCATTCTTCCTATCTCCATTGATCTTGCTTGATATATTTGCTCTCAGATTTTAATATGCACAAGAGCTCAACAAAGAATGGAATGTGGTTGCAAGTGGAATTGTAGTGTAGCCAAGTACTCCAAAATCAGTTATTAGGATATGTCATTAGGGTTTGATAATGAAGAAAGCATCTCCTTAAATAGAAGACACAATAGAAAATGGAGGGTTAAGATTGAGAGGTGTAAAAAGAGAGGTCGGCTAGGATTAGAGGGTAGGTATAAGAAATACCAAAATAATGAAAGGGGTAGGTAGTGTAGGAAATAAGAGATGAATGACGTGTCATGTGTAGAAAAGGTTAATGAATTAATTAAATAAATAAAGATTTATTTAATTAATAGAAGAAGTAGGGCAATTAAATAAATAAAATATTTATTTAATTTAGGAAAGGGATAATTTAAATAAATAAATGTATTTATTTAAATGAGAAATAAGGCTAGAAGAGGATAAATGAATTAATTAAATAAATAAAGATTTATTTAATTAATAGAAGAATTAGGCTTAGATAATTAAATAAATAAAATATTTATTTAATTAGACATGACAATTTTTGGGTGTCTACAATGAGCAATGAGCTCTAGGCAGTTGGCCTAATTGTAAGTGCAATCCCCATTGTAATTATTTCACATATTGTTGCTAGGAAGTATTAGCTAACTGTGGATAGGTTTTCCCACTATCATTTTTTCCTTTATCAAGTTTTCCACATCAAAATATTGGTGTTGTGTGATATGTGCTTTCATGCTTTATCTTTCATTTTGTTGTTTATTTTGTGCTCTGGTAAATGGTTTATAATCTGCATTAATTGTTTATACTTCTGGAAAATTGATTCCCCCACCTCTCTTAGTTTTCCTCCAGTATCAGAGATTTTAACAGAATGAACACCAATTGTATGCATCATATCAATATGGATGGGCCCTATAAGTGTATCAAATGTCTCTCATTCTGAAAGAGAAAGGAAAAACATAGGCTTAAGATTTTCCCAAGGCATGATACTCATAGAAATTTTGGACAATAAATCTTAAGGACATTGGTTTCCTTTATTATGGAATTGTAAGGCATGAACTCTTGGCAACCGGGCCAAAGGGAGACCTTGATTTCCTAGAATAAAAGACCACTACATATTATGTTGATTAAGGGAGATTCCATCCCACAAACTAGACCCATCCCACCAAAGCTAAGGCTTAAGAGCTTCCCAAGCATGCCAAATGCTTTGGTGGCAAAGGTTACCTCAATATGAACACGATCCTTTATGAGAAGGGTTTGAAACCCAATCCCCTTTTGAGAAAATCAATTGACCAAGTAGCCTAAAGAGATATAAGGTTGAATTAGAATCTTTCATGCTTCATTTCTAGAAAGGGAATGAGTAACCTAATTGACAAACATAGCCAACACTTGATTTTAGGTCGATAACAACATTAACCATCTATACTCACAAGGTAGGTAGCAGAAATCCCAAACAATCCAATAAAAACCTTTGTGGTCTTTAGAGGAGGCCCATAAAAAATCTCAAAGGATCTCCAAGTACTTCAAGTAAGAAGCCTTAGAAGTAGCCTAACAAGAGGAGTAATAGACATGAGTATAGAAAGAATTTTAGAACAAAGTTGAAACTTGCTCACCAAAGAAAGAGAATGCGATCCAATAGGCAATTTTTTTCTCAATTTTGGAAAGGAATATTGTCCATAAGGCAATTTTTAAGTGAAAGGCCAAAGGAATTCCACAAATAGAATATTTCACCATAACCAATCCATTTCCATCCAAAGTTGGATTGTCAGTAACACTAGGTTTTGTGTCATTGAATGGTTGAGCCAGAGGCTTGATAAAAAGTATCCAAACACTAGAGCACCTCTTTGATATTTTGATCCTCTTCAATGAGAGTGAGAAAAGAGTAATTTTGCAAAATTTCCATTAACCAACTTGTATGATAACTCAAGCAAGGAAATACCTTAGAAATGCCCTTGAGAAATTGAACGAACAAAAATATATCCAAACTCATTAGCAACAACAACATATAGAGAGGTTGCAAGAGGACACACTTGTTTGTTAGAGTGAAAAATACCAAAAACGTGAGATTTGTGATCATTGATGGTGATGCAAGCAGAGGCATCTACAAAGAGCATATTAACAATTCAAATGAAGCATGGTCCAAACCCCAAAGCTTGAAGCATAGCAAGAATGAAAGGTCATTCAATGTGGTCAAATGTTTTGGCACAATGAATTTTCAAAAAAAACCTTTTATTGAGAATGTCAAGTCCACTATGTGCCTTCCCAAAAAACAATGATACTATCTAGACTAGATTTAATGAAGCCTATTTTCTCAAGATGAACAATTTGAAGATGTTTTAAAAAAAAATTAGAAATAAACTCATGTGGCATGATTATTTTTGTATTTTCTTTTTAATGATAATATTTTTAAGCAAGTTTAGGCTTACAACATTTCCTATGTCCCCTCCTTCCAACACCGACAGCCAAAAAATGTAGTACCTAGTAATGCATGTGCAACAAAAATGGCAATGCCAATCATTGTTATATTTTGTGGCAACCTACTCAAAATAGGCACCAATAAAATTTAGAAAGTGGTCTCCAAATAGTAGCAATGCATAAATGTGCTAGGAAAAATGTTCAATTGTGCCTTCGTCACCACTCACAATGTCTCTGTTCAATAGATATATAAGCCATCTACAAATGTATTCTTACAATCTTTACAATCAAAAAAGGTTTTGATAGATCCGTAAAATAATGGGTCACAAACAACAACAAAATTAGTCCTACCTCAAATCAACATAGACCCAATATCTCACATATCCAAACGAAAAAGATTGAGATCCAAACATATAACTATGTCCAAAAGCCATGCAAAATTTGTTTAAACCATACACATTTAAAAACCCTAGGTTCACTATCAAATAACACAAATATACATCACATGAGAATTCATTTAATATTTGTTATCTTCAAAATGATTATTATAATATTTTCGTACAAATTTTTAAATTCGCCTATACATAACTTTCACTCAAACAAAAGAATAAAAGCATAAGGAAGTCGTCCATTACTACAATCTGAAAGTAAGCTCTAATATAAAATGTTAAGAATTTTAAGAAACAAGTGCTAATACCTACATAATCGTTCTTAGAGAAACTATGCTAAATAGCATGCATAATCCATATTACTAAATAATATAAAAAAACATACACTAAAAATGACACCATATGTATCTTGGGCAAACCCTTTCAATAAAAACCAAGCCTGTGAAACACCACAACAACTTAATGTATAATCTCATAGAGCTTCTCCAACAAGACTTCAATAATAATAAGCAACTTAATTACTCTACTTCATGTGGATATGAATGCCTTCTAGCTACACATCTCAACACTTGAGCACCCTCCCTATTTTCCAATTGTTTTCTCCCATGTGAAGTGTATTGAATTTTCATCAACAGGTGAAAAAATTCTATGAGAAAGTTGCCATAGATGTAAAGTTTTGATGCTTCTTTTTAAATTCCATTTACCTTGAATGATCTGAGAGTATTTATTTATGGGATTAGACACAAGTTGTATCTTATTTAAAAGCCAATTGATTGATGTTTGTATTGGATTTGTTGATCTTTTAACCTAGAACATGACATAAGGAAGCTTTATAATGCTTTTAACTTAAAAAATATATATGTTGGTTCTTTTATTTTTAAATCTTCCAAAAGAGAGGAAGGTGCTCAATAATCCATCATATTATTAGTACATATTCATAGATACAAAATACCTAAAATAAAATATAATATATATAATTAACTTAAATGTTAAAATCAATTAAACCATTTTTTTTTTTTAAATTATCAAGATGATCATTTGAATTTTTTTTTAGGTTCTTAGAGATATTTTTATGTTTATTATAGAAATATTATTTTTTCTTGATTATTTTCATGATTTTTGAATTATTAGACAATAGCTTTACACTCTTCCATATGACAATCTTTGTTCATTTCATTTTGAGGGTATTATAAATAAAAGACTTCTAATTTACTAATAATTTAGTAATTAGGATTAAAAGTTATAAGTAATCAATTTTAGCTTTTGAGATGAAAGATATGTGAAAATTTTGAAACTATTCCAATAATTAGGACACATAAATAATGGTATTTTTTCAATAGAAATTAGAGTTTTTCCTTCTATAAGCGTAAGTGAATTATTAGATGAAGAAATGATCAAACATAGAGATACCACAACAATAATTTTTTAAAATGTTTTAGTGCTTGAAACTAATTTGGTGGGGAGACATTATCATAACAACCTGAAATTATTAATTTATGTTCATAGACTACATTTCTAGGGTGGGGAGTTTAAATAGATGTATATGGTGTGCTTTCTATTGAGATCGCTATCTTGTTTTGACCATCTTAAGCATCATTAATAGCTAATTGAATTTGCAAGTTAATTCTCAAGACATTGAAATTTGTACCACTTTTGATATGAACGTATCTAGGCTAAAAAATACATTCGGTGCATCCTCATGCTTTGGTAAAGGATTTATAAAATCAATTATATATTCTAGATGTTGGGATTAGATGCCAACCTTGAAATGCAAAGTTAGCATATTCATTTAATTAAGTAGTATATTGGAATCATCATATTTGTTTTCTTTTTACTTAGGTCCTACGAAGATTGAAGGAAATTTTGTACGTGTAAATTGGAATTGTTTTGTGCATAAATTAGGTCAATGTAAATAAGTATAGGGGAGTTCGCTTGGCAGGCTTATCTTGTATCACCCTGAATCGTAAATCGTACTCTTAATTTGTATTTCTACTTTCATATGTTGATTTTTTTAGTATCTCTCCCCGTACATAGTTCCTATTAAAATATTTTCAAATTATACCAAAGATGTTAGTTGTTATTGTAGACACCTGAAATTGTCATGTCTAATTAAATAAATATTCTTATTTATTTAATTACTTTAGCCTAATTCTTCTATTAATTAATTAAATCTTTATTTATTTAATTAATTCATTTATCCTCTTCTAGCCCTATTTCTCATTTAAATAAATACATTTATTTATTTAAATTATCCTTTTCCTAAATTAAATAAATATCTTATTTATTTAATTGATCTCACTTCTTCTATTAATTAAATAAATCTTTATTTATTTAATTTATTCATTAGCCTTTTCTACCCATGACACATGTCATCCATCTCTTAATTCATACACTACCTACCCTCTCATTATTTTCTTATTTTCTCTACCTAACCTCTAATCTTAGCCGACCATTTATCTTTTACACCTCTCAATCTTATCCCTCCATTTCTTATGGTGTCTTCTATATAAGGAGATGCTTCCTTCATTATCAAACCCTAACTACTTGATTAATTGACTACCCGACTATGCTTTCGAACTTGCATATGTGATCAATCCTACTTGCAACCACAATTTCGTTCTTTGTTGAGCTCTTGTGCACATATAAAATCTGAGAGCAAATATATCAAGCAAGATCAATGGAGATAGGAAGAATGGAGATTCAAACCCTATTGGACATGTGATGGTATAATCTTTGTGATTTCATTTGATCTGCATTGTCTTAGGTAATCTTCATATGTTATGGTGGATCTTTGTTGTTGTTAGGCTAGGGTTTTGTGGTTGAATTCTTTTAGTCTTTCAACATTGTTGTTATCCATTTTCAGCGTATACAGTTATTAAAATATTTTTAAATTATACTAAAGATGTAAGTTGTTAATGGGCTTGAAAATTTAGTCTTTTTGTTATTTGTAGTTAATGAGTAATTTATTGTCATGTTGTGCTAAATTATGATGTTTCGTAAATCTAATTTTGTAGTTTGTTAGTCAAATTTATTGATTATATTATATAAATAGTTGTTGATACAAAATTCTCTTTGATGAATATTAATTGTTCTTACTAAATTGAAATCTATAATTTTTGAATCAAATTCATTTACTTATATTTTAAAGTAGTGGTTAATAGGAACCTATCTCTTACCAATAATTCTTTATATTTTATAGATAGTAGTTTAAATACAAATTTTTCTTTGATGAATATTGATTGTTCTTATTGAATTTCAATCTATAATTTTTGACTCAAATTCATTGACCTGTATTTTTAAGTAATGGTTTATAGGAACCCATCTCTTACTAACAATGTTTGAGTCTAAATGCTTCACATCAATGATGTGATTAAAATCTTATAATCAAGTACACTTTAATCCTTTAAACAAAATTATCTTTAATGAATATTGATCATTTCTCTGAATTTAAATCTATAATTTTTGAATCAAATTAATTGTTTCATATTTTCAAGAAATGGTTTATATGAACCTATCTTGCACTAATAAAGCTTGAGTCTAGATGCTTCACATCTATACGTGATTAAATGTTTACAATTAAGTATGATTGATTTTGAGTGTATGTGAGCATAACTTGCACACATCAAATGTTAGGTAGACTATCCATGCTCATAAAAAAAATCACTAAAATTTATATATATTCCAAATTTTAAATAAATATTGATTTAATTCATAATAAATATTCTTTCCTCTACGATTTCTAGGCCCTCCAAATAAATCACCCAAATTGTTGGTGTAATTGTTTATTCATGCTGGATATAATTACACATTAATTAAGCTTACTTAGGTACATGCATAACATTGTAGTTTGCATATGAGATATTTGGGGAGATGTGCATACATTGGGAGTGTGTATGTAGGAGAATTTACACCTTTTACGGTGTGATCTTGTTGTTACTCTATCATATCCACTTATTGTGGAGTGATAATTCCACCTTCAGTGGGTGATCCACCTCAAGTGGAATATTTTACTATTTCTCCTACCTACCCTTGATCTCATTGAGCCACATGTCATCATTGTGTGCTCTCTTATCTCCTAGTCTTGCCTTTATTAGCAGGCTCATCTACATTGTATGTGATGATTGATGATCCAGTTGATCTCTTTTGACATTATCGATAGGAATACAGTTTGTTCTTGTCACGTTTTATCTCTCTTGTCATTGTGCTATCTTATGGTATCATTGATCTTGGTTGCTTCAAGCATAATATCACACAAATGATATTTGACTATCGGCGTAACCATTGCACCTTTTGGTGCAAGTGCTAGTAATAGATATTTTTTGACAATCAAAATTACTTTTTACTCTTTAATAAATTATAAAATATAGACAATTTTGACATTTTACACAACTTTCTTTAATTACACTTAACCAAGATTAGACAATAGAGGACTTTTATAGATGATTTAAAGTACTTACACAATCCTTAAAGAACATGATTTAACCAATTTACATTGATTTGGTGGACTCAAAGGTTTAAAATTATCGTTAACAAATCTGAAGATAACAACTCCTTTTGACTAGGGACAAGGATAAACTCCAAATCTCAAGTGTCAAATAGTGTCTTATTAATTGGGTCATGGAATTAGAACTCTTCAACATGACAAGACAATACAATACATACGAATAGACTTTGCACACAACAAAACAAGTGTAAATGAAAACTATTGCACAACAAAATAGGACTAAACACTACAAAAAAATTTAACTTAAAAGGATATTTGTAACAAATTATACCAATTCACCATAACCTTAATGAGGAAAACAAATAAAAAATTAAGTATATGGAATCCACAATACAAAACAATAGCAAAGAACACCACAAGATAGCATTAGGTGTAACATGAGAAAACGATCTCAAAGGAAAAACCCAAGATCCAAAAGCACCCAACAAACTCATTGTATTGTGCCAAAGGACAATATTAAAATACATGTGTAGTGTCTCCATGCAAGTCCTTTGAAGCATCAAGCAACTCGATTACACTCTTCCATGTGAAAAATAAAATCAAACTATGTATCCACACATTCCAATCCATGCTTCCATGTGTGCAACCTACAAGAGATGTTCAATTCAACCTATAACCAGCAAGCCAAAGGTTACACATCATGTGCTCTCTTTCATAAGACAAGCTTGCACAAAACCACTAAGTGGTATTACATAAATCATGTTCCTCAAAACCATGATCACTAAATCATAATCTCAAATTTTTATTATTAGATAAACATGAGAAGGGCCTAAATTCAAACAATTAAAAAAATATTTTTTTTCCAATATAAATTATTTTTCTAATGCGACACCTATGTTAAATATTTATCCCAATATCTCATACAAGATACTCTTATGGAAGTGTGTTTTTTAGGCTTTTCGAAACAAATATATGTTTTTTTTCAAAACCAAACAAATATCTATTTTGAAAACTTACAATTAACAAAAAATTATTTGACACATGCAAAAATTCAAACATTCATTTTTGTGATTTTGGCTAGGTAAAAATGTATTTTTTTTCTATTGTCATTGTTTGGTCTATCATGATCTTCTACTCACTCATTTCTTCATCCAAATATGGGTGTAATCTATTGTTTGCATGCAATTTATTATCTAATTTACCCTGATTTCATGCATAGGGCATATGTTCAAACAAGGTTCAAAAAGTTACCTACTTGATAAACCCTATTAATATCCACTCACTTTCCCATGTACTATAATTTCCAAGCTATTTTTTAATTGATAGATCTTATGGTTGAGTGTCATTAAGGATGGAAATGTCTTCACCATTTAATGGCTTGTACATGCTTTTACAAAGGCCATTATGTAAGTCTATGATGATAAGGTGTGGTTTAATTTTTTATCGTGAGTCTGATACATGGTATTAGCAAGGTCTCTCCTTTAAAATTTAAGTCTTCCTCAACTTAAAAATCATTTTAATATTAGATATAAGGTTAAGTGCACCAAAATAGTGGACAGAAAAGTGGCCACATGCAACAACAACAAAAATGAAATTTTTCATAACCCGTGCGTGTTCTGAAAATTCAAAAATGTGCTAGGCTTGGTAACACCAAGCCTAGCCAAAAACAATTAAAAAAACACAAAAAGTTCCTCAAAGCCCGTACATTATATTTTTTAGAAACCCGCGGTTTATGCAAAACTAGAAGTTTTGGCCTTAGTTCTGCTACGAGTTATGTAAAACTAGGAACCGAATAGGAAGTGGAGAGAGAGAGAGAGAGAGAGAGAGAGAGAGAGAGAGAGAGAGAGAGAGAGAGAGAGAGAGAGAGAGATTGGGGAGAGGAGAGGGGGAGAGGGAGAGAGAGGGAGATTGGGAAAAGGAGAGGGGGAGAGGGAGAAGGAGAGAGAGGAAGATTGGGAAAAGGAGAGGGGGGGAGAGAGAGAGAGAGAGAGAGAGAGAGATTGGGAAAAGGAAAGAGGGAGAGAGAGTTAGAGACATAGAGAGAAGGGGATAGGAAGAGAGGGAGAGAGATAGGAAAAGAAAGAGAGGGCAGAGAGGGAGAGAGAATAGGAGATAGGAAGAGAGGGAGAGAATAGGATGAGGAGAGGGAGAGGGAGAGAGAGAGGGAGCGAGAGAGGAGATTGGGAGAGAGGGAGAGGGAAGGCGAAGATGGGGAGAATAGGATAAATAAAGGGGAGAGAGGGAGAGAGAGAGAGAGAGAGAGAGAGAGAGAGAGAGAGAGAGAGAGAGAGAGAGAGAGAGAGAGAGAGGGGGGGGGGGAGGGAGAGGGAGGGGGAGATAAAGAGAGAGAAGGGGGAGAGGGTGAGAATAGGATAGGATAATGAGATATATATATATAGAGAGAGAGAGAAAGAGAGAGAGAGAGCAGGAGAAGGAGGAGAGGGTGAGAGACATAGGTAGAGAGAGAACGAGAAGGAGAAAAGGGTGAGAGACTCGGCAGAGAGAGAAGTGTGAGGGGAAGAGAGATGAGATAAAACTCAAGGAGGATAATTAGGGCTCATAATAGATAGAGACGATGATGGGGGAAGGAAGACAAGAGAGAGAGAGAGAGAGAGAGAGAGAGGAAAAGAAGAGAGACATGCATGTATACATACATATATACATATATCTATATATAAATATATATATATATATATATATATATATAACTATAGATATGCATATATGCATACATAAACACATTATATATGTGTGTATATACATATGTGTAGTAAATGATAAGTTTACAAGCATACATTATTATGTCTTCATAACCCGTACGGGTTTTGTGAAACACAAAATAATGGTTTTAATTCTACATAACATGGTTATGTAGAACTGTGAATAGTACCTTTTGTTTTTCAAAACCCGTGCGGGTTATGTAGAACTGTAAATAGTACTTTTTATTTTTCAAAACCCGTGCAGGTTTTGGCTTGGTAAGAGGGTTGGAAAATGACCCTAAGGCTTGCAAGCCCATTTTTGTCCCTTTACACATTTTTTCATCTTCCAACATGATTTCTCAACTTTTTCGTCATTAGGTTTACAAATGATCAAGTGGCTATCTCTAAAATTAACACAATAATCTCACATGTCTTGTCAATTTTCTAACCATATAATTTTTTCTACTTTTGGACAACATTAGCATAGTAAATAGTAATTTTCTTTACCAGTGCCTTGACAGTCCTCACAAACATATGTCTACCATTTTATTAATAACTTTTTATATACTTGACCAAATTCAAAATAAATTACATATTATTGTTCTACACTAGATTCTATACACTTTTAAAAAAAGAAGTTTGCATTTTCGATTATTTTGATGAAAGTTATGCACAACGCACGAACAGGTACCAAATTTTCAGGATGCAGTCACTTCAAAAAATCATTAAAAAAATACTCAACGAAAAATTACAAAAAAAATACACAACTTCTAGATCTCACTCTTACCTATCATCCTACCAAAGGGTTTTTCAAACTACTAAATCTAACTATATATTTTGTGCAGCGCATGAAAACGGCTATGTTATATTTTTCTAAAAAAATCAGGAACAGTTTTTCGTGCGCAAGAGGTTTGACCCTCTTAATCTTATCCAATTTTAAAAAACTTTAGTCGTTTAGAAACTAGATTCATAGCAACTAAAATTATTATTATTTTCTCAACTCCTAGTTTTTAGTGCATGACCTTCAAATATCTCTTTGAAGTTCAGGTTTACCTATTTTCAGGGAAAAAAAATAAAATGGTCACTTATACCCCCTTTTTGCTCACCATCTTGGTGCACTTAGCCATAATAGGTTGTTAAGCCTATGGTGGTTTCTTATGTAGGTTCATAGTTTCCATGCATTATTGGTCATCCTTATGTGTTTTCCATTATGAGGTCATGCTTTAGGTATTTTTCAAAGGTTCATCTTATGCAATCCCAAGATGATTTCTCATCTTCATGATATTAAGCATCTAATAAGGTGGTATATACAAGCTTGGTGGTCAACTTGAAGATGATTTCGCATAGATTTTTTTTGTTTCTCCAATATGGTATATATTTACAATTCAAAGAGGAAAATGTTGGTTGTTGGCATTGTTGTAAATAAATAAAGAAATTTGCATGTGTTAGTTGTTGCATCTCATATTGGGCTAGACATTTTGACATTGAATGTGCAAGTTTGATTGTAACTATTATTCAAATTGTTTCATTATTTTGCATCTCTTTTATTAATATTAGAGTATAATGTTTTTTGGGGGGGCTACATTTAGTGTAATTACTCTTTAACAACATTTATAAGACTAACATATAAAGATTTTGTAGTGTTGCAAATTGCACTCCCTGATGATGCAAGCACAATTTCACTCTTTGTTTAGCATTTACCTTAGTGTTCATCATGTAGTCCATTTTAGGACCACTTCTAGCCTTGACCTTACCTCCAATTCAAGAGACATTCTTTGTGTTTCCCTTAACCTTTATCAATTGCCCTATGCTCAAAAACTTTTTCAAATGCTAAATCTAGAGTTCAATCTTGAGTCATGGGCTCCTTGGCTAGTTCCTCTCGTCTAGACATGTGTTTATGTGTGGACACTATCGCAGCATGCTAGTGTCTCACAAAAACATGCAAAAAGTTGGGACACTCTTAGGGCCGACCTTTTCCTTGAGTGATGTGACCTCAAGTTTGTCTTTTGAGCATTGTATGTCAACCTACACCCTTGTGCTCCCTATTTAAACATGTGCCTTTGTCATTACAAAGCATGATGTGAATCCTACAATGAATCCCTATCAGATTAAACTCTAGCTATGCAATTCTAAAAAGCTACATTTGAATTATGAACAAGATCTACTACTATTCGCTCTTTATTATCCTGATTGAAGCTCCATGGATGTTGCAGAATGATCAAAATCACTAAGTGGTGATCATCTTGTCCCTCTCCGTTGTGGTTTGGTACAGTTCTTTATTTATTCTCATATTCAAGGTTTTGATCACCTAGTTTGGTTTGCCATGTTTTACTTCCCTTGATCATAGTGTTTCTCTTGGGTTGGATCTTCCATTATATTTTTTGAGGCATATAGAAAATGACTCTAACACACTTAAGTAGGATTTTGCTTTTATTATTTGATATGTCACTTCTTGCCACAATCTTAGACACACTTAAGATTAAGAGAACACGATATTTTTTATCTTGGCTATGTGGAGGTAGGAATACCAAAATAGGGGTTTGATAGAGGCAAACTCCTATATAGTCAAAACCATCTAGATCATTTCGCGTGTTTGTGCAAGTACAGACCCAAAACTGGGAATACCAAGGGATGACAAGGAAGATCAATACAAGAACTGTAGGATTTGAGAAATACAAATCCACAAAACCCAAAAGAAACCTGCATGCAAGAAACCTGTCACAGAGAAAGAGAGAGAACGAATACAAGGGTTTTGGCTCTGACAAAGAGAAAAGATGTATTATCAGAGAAAAATGAATCAAGAATATGAATAATACAAGAGATCAATCCTTATAAAGGAGATCAACACCAAAAGGAAAACCTAACCCTAAGGTGTGAGCATTTAATAATTAAATATTAATTATTAAATGACTAATATGTGCATAAAGGGAAATCTTAAGAGGAGAGAAAAGTTAATTAATTACTTTACTCTAACACCCCCCCTTAAGATGAGCTACAATGCAACTACAAACAATGCAGACAGAAAGCAAAGGAACTACAATGCAAAAGAGGGTCCCGGCAACAAGGCCTGATGAGGTACCCGAATACAAGAAAATCTCTATAAAGTGGAGTAAAGGAGAAAACCCAGTGGGAAAAAACTCCTCTCCAAAAAGAGATAAAGAATCATGCTGAAAAGAAAACATGAAGGAAGGAAGGCCTCACTGAGACCCCCCAAGGACAACTTCCTTCACCCCAAGCATTGAGCGCAACTGAAGATAGCGCAGAGATGCCAAAGGTTTAGTGAAGATGTCAGCAACCTGCTCCTCTGTAGGAATATACTCCAAGATGAGAGAACCATCCTGAATCAACTGTCTGATGAAGTGCATGTGGATTTCAATGTGCTTTGTCCGCTGATGCTCCACTGGGTTGCGTGAAATGTGAATGGCACTCTGGTTGTCACACCAAAGAATAGTGGGACAATCTGGAGGAAACCCAAACTCTGTCATCGATTGCCAAAGCCATAAAACCTCCTGACTGGCTAACACTGCTGCACGGTACTCAGCCTCTGTAGATGATAATGCAATAGCAGATTGCTTCTTGCAAGACCATGTGATAGGACCAGAACCAAGGCAAAAAACGAAGCCAGAAGTAGACTTCCGATCATTGACATCACCAGCCCAATCGGAGTCAGTGAAGCCAATGATATGAGGGGATCCTGAAGAGTAGTGAATGCCATAATGTGTGGTGCCCCGAATATATCTCAAAATACGTTTGGCTGCTTGCCAATGGCTCTCATGAGGATCATGGGAGAACCGAGAGACAAGGCCAACCGCAAAGGAAAGATCAGGACGAGAATGTGTCAGGTACAACAGACTGCCAACCAACTGCCTGTATAAAGTGGGGTCTACTGAAGGAGTAGAGCAAGTGGAAGACAAAACAACACCTGACTGAAATGGAGTGGGGGCAGACTTGCAATCAAGCATGCCAAATCGCTGAAGCATATCAAGAGCATACTTCTCCTGAAAAATGGAAATCCCATCCGAAGACTGAATAACCTGTAGACCCAGAAAGAAGTGCAAGAGACCAAGATCGGTCATCTCAAACTGCTCCATCAAAGCTCTCTGAACACTCTGAATCATGGAGGATGAGCTACCTGTAATGATGAGATCATCTACATATAGCACTAGAATCAAAAGATCACCCTCCTGACGCTGAATATAGACTGTGTGATCGGAATGACAGCGTGTGAAGTGCGAGGAAAGCAAGAAGGAGTCCATCTTCTCATACCAAGCCCTGGGGGCTTGTTTGAGACCATACAATGAACGTCGAAGTCTGCAAACCAAAGAAGTGTCCTGCACAAAACCCTGAGGCTGCTCCATATAGATCTCCTCATGTAGGTCTCCATGCAAGAAGGCACTCTTCACATCCATCTGAAACACTGTCCATCCCTGTGAAGCTGCAAGTGAAAGTACCAGGCGTATAGAATTCATCTTGGCGACAGGAGCAAAGGTCTTAGAGTAGTCAATACCCTCTACCTGAGAAAACCCCTTCGCAACAAGACGGGCCTTATACTTATCAATAGAACCATTTGCAGCATACTTGGTACGATACACCCACTTGCACCGAACCAACTTTCTTCCCTTAGGAAGAGAACAAAGATCCCAAGTATGATTCTTCATCAAAGAAGAATACTCCTCATCCATGGCCCTATCCCACTCTGGGTGTCCTGTCGCCTCTGAAAACTTTTGAGGATCATCTGAAAGGGTATGATTCAAAAGACTAGAACCAGATGTCTGAGCACGAGTGCGACGAGTATCTGAAGGATCACCTGCCAAAGAACCAGCTGCATCAACAGTATCACGGGCCCACTTCGGCAAAGACGGAGCAACTGGTGGTGGTGGAGATGGTGGATCATGATCTACATCATCCTCAAGAGATAAGTAATCCTCAAGAGATGAAGAGGAAGGAGTAGGCAATGAGGGAGAAGCTGGTGATGGAGAATCCATCTGAGGATAGCACTCATCAAACTGGACATCCCGCCGAAACAAGACCTCTCTAGAATCAGGATCAAACAACCTGTATGCCTTAACATCCTCACAGTAGCCAACAAATATGAGTGGTCG
Source organism: Cryptomeria japonica (assembly GCF_030272615.1). Classification (NCBI taxonomy): domain Eukaryota; kingdom Viridiplantae; phylum Streptophyta; class Pinopsida; order Cupressales; family Cupressaceae; genus Cryptomeria; species Cryptomeria japonica. The sequence goes on from NC_081415.1 coordinate 656,899,349, forward strand.
GCTCTTCCTCTCCATGGCTATCCGCTGAGCATCAGGAATAAATGCCCAAGCCTCACTACCAAAAACTCGGAATGTAGAAACATCAGGCTTGACATGGGTCCAAGCCTCCTCAGGAGTTATATGTCGTAATGCCTTATGGGGCATCCGGTTCTGAATATAATTGGCACAATTGACTGCCTCAGCCCAAAATGAAGAACTCATAGCTCGAGACTGTATCATACAATTTGCCATCTCCCGTAAGGTTCTGTTCTTTCTCTCAGCAACACCATTCTGTTGAGGGGTATAAGGAACTGTAAACTGATGCTGTAAACCATGCTCAGTGCAAAAATCTCTGAAAGCCTGATTTACATACTCCCCCCCATTATCTGTGCGTATCCTCCTGATAGAAAGTCCAGATTGCTTCTCCACAAATGTCTTAAACTTCTTGAAAGAGTCAAAGACATCAGACTTGTACTTAAGAAAGTACACCCATGTACGTCTGGAGAAGTCATCAATAAAAGTGAGTACATAATGGGCCCCTGAAAAAGAAGGAGTCGGAAAGGACATAAGATCACTGTGTACCAACTCTAGGGCTGCCCTAGCACGAGAGGCTCGACCCTTAGGAAAAGGATCTCAATGATGTTTGCCAAGGACACAACCATGACATACACCATCTGTACAAGAGATTTGTGGAAGCCCAATCACAAGTGCCTGTGTACTCATCTGCTGTAGATATCTGTAATTGACATGACCAAAACACTCATGCCAAAGCCTGCTCACTGAATCTGCATGTGCTATAAGAGAGGAACCAACAGTGTCTAAACTCTCAAAGCCATCAAAACTATATAAGTGAGATGCAGAATCCACACTCCCAGTAGCCACAACCAAGTCAGGATCATGAAGATCTCGAATAACCACATCATGTGGAGAGAACTCAACTGTCTTACCAGAGCCAGAGTGGCAAATCTGATAAACAGATAGAAGGTTTGTCGAAATGTCAGGAACCAAAAGCACATCCTGAAGACAACCACCATCCAATGAAACAGTACCAGAACCCTGAACGGAAAGTTGTGCTGAGTCACCAACTGCAATATGTCGAGTGCCTGTAGGAGCAAGAGCGGTGACCAAATCCTGTGTGTGTGTCATATGGTGAGAGGCATCAGAATCTAGAATCCAAGTGGACGCTGAGGACAATGCTCGTGCAGAAAGAGCATGACCTTTCCCTGTGGGCTGTGAAGGAGGCTGTGGTGCACTGATATTATGCTGCTGCATGGCTTCCTCCAAAGCCTCTAAACGTTTCCAACACCTGGAAACGGGATGTCCTTCCTTGCCACAAAAACTGCAAGGATCACCTGATTTCTTCTTAGTCTTGGAGGAAGACTCACCAGACTTTGAAGATTTGCCCTATTTAGAATTGAATTGTGGTTTTGAATCAGACTTAGGTGGTGGCTTGGAGGGATTCTCACTAGCCTCTGAATCTTTCTTAGGCTTCGGTTTCTGCTTCTGTTTTCCTTTGGAGGACTGGGCTACCAATGCTTGGTTCTGTGAACCTGAAAGTGAATCCAACTGCTTAAGCTTAGCTTGCTCACGAGTCAGACGATCACAAAAGACCTCAAAAGAAGGCATGACATGTCGAGCACCCAAGGCATCCATGGTGGAATAGAAGGTCGAAGAGAAGATCTGAAATGGACCCCGAAGCTTAGAGAGAATTAGGAAAATGCACTCTGTATCAGTCTTAGTCTTACCACAACCTTGCAAGATAGATCTTTGTTGTTTGAACTTCATCAGAAAGTCCTCAATAGAAGGAAATGAATCAGGTACCAAGGAAGTTAACTCTGCCTCAAGCTGCAAAGCTCTGAACTCGTTGACAATACCAAAAAGTCCCTCAAACTTGGTCCAAATGGCTCGAGGAGTGATACAACCCTCAAGATGAAACTGGAGACTGTCGGAAATGTGTAAAGCCATCAATCCCATAGCCTGATCCATATTGTTCCTGTGCTGCATAATCTCAAAAGGACGTGTCAACTGAGGCTGAACCTCATCCAAACAGGACCATAACCCTTTTGACTGGAGAAGAGTCATCATGCGACCCTTCCAAGTGTGGTAATTATGCGGTGTGAGAGATTCAATAGGTCTGTCTACCATCCTGTGAACTGTGCCTCAACTGCTCTGAAATTTTAATTATTATTAAGTGGTCTTTCAGAACTAGACAGAAGATGCAGAAGGGGGTTTGATTTTTTTTTGTATTGGTGTTTGTAAATTCTAGTTTTCTGATGTAAATAACAGAAAGCAAGAGAAAACACCCCCCCACAATGCAAAAAACTAATCCCCAGTACAAACTGAAAGCCAGAAAATGATAGAAAGCAATAACGGGTTGAGACAAAATTTGGAGCACCTGAAGATTTTTCTGATGAAATAGACTGTAGATCTGGAAAGAGCACAGAACCACCTTTCCGACGCCTATTCGCTTTTGAAAAACGGAGTCCGTATGCAAAAGATATGGCTCCTGGAGTGCAAAAAACTTGTTCTGACTTCGACTTGCAAAAAACACTACAAAACGGAAAAATCAGAAAAAAAGATCTCCATCTTTTAGATCGGGCTCGGAACCAGCTTTCCAACGCCTATTTTCATTCGAAAATCCGAGCTAAAATGCTCGAGTTATACCCGATTTAGTAAAACTGCTCCAAAAGAGCCCAAATAGGCCCTTTAAGCCCTCAAGGGCTTAAAAAAAATAAGCCCCTGGTCCTCTGGGCGACCAGGGGCTGGCGCAGGAGGCGGCGGCGCTGGGGCGGCGCAGCTAGCGGTGGGCGGCGCGCTGGCTGCGGGCGGGCGGCGCTCGGTCGGGGGTTCTCGGTGGGCGGCGCGGTGGGCGGCAGGCGGTGCAGCGGGGGCGCGGCGGGGGTTACCGCCGGCGGCGGTGGCCGCCGGGCTGCGCGTGCCTCCAAAAGAGGCTGCACCCGATTTAAACAAAAAACAAGATTTTTGTTTTATTTTTTTGAAATTTTCGCCTCGGTTGTCGTGCCCTAGGGCCGTACGGCCTTGGGGCCAAAAAAAATTTGCCTCCTGGTGCAACTGTGTTCAAATCGGACGAATTTTATATGGAAATAGGGGTTTTTGGGCGCTACGAGCTCAACGGTGAGGTCCGTTTGGGCTCAAAGTGCACCGAAAAAAAAATACCCCCCTATTCCAAAATAAAAAACAGAAGACAAACACAGATCTGATGCAACCAAAACCTGGATCTCAAAATCTTTCAAAAGTCTGAACAAGCTGCAGCAGATCCAGCTCTGATACCATGTAGGATTTGAGAAATACAAATCCACAAAACCCAAAAGAAACCTGCATGCAAGAAACCTGTCACAGAGAAAGAGAGAGAACGAATACAAGGGTTTTGGCTCTGACAAAGAGAAAAGATGTATTATCAGAGAAAAATGAATCAAGAATATGAATAATACAAGAGATCAATCCTTATAAAGGAGATCAACACCAAAAGGAAAACCTAACCCTAAGGTGTGAGCATTTAATAATTAAATATTAATTATTAAATGACTAATATGTGCATAAAGGGAAATCTTAAGAGGAGAGAAAAGTTAATTAATTACTTTACTCTAACAAGAACCACCAAAATGAAGCAAAATTTAGTTAGTGTAATATGTACTAGTGTTTAGGACATTAGCTTCCTTATTTTGGTGACAATTTCTTCTATGTTCCCTCTTTTTGAATATGTATTCATTTTCAGTAAATATTTTTCTATATAACCAATCATTAAATAAAATTAGGTATTAAGTTTATTAGGTTAATTAAATCACATTGTTATCATTTAGTCCTCTTTGCAACAAAGGAATAAATCTCAAGCAACTTGACTCTTCTTTGAGGATTTTAGTCAACCACAACACCTTTGGTCAGTTCGTGTTCCAATAGTTTGTGGAGGAAAAATTGATCCAAGTTTAATTCATAGATTAGTCTAGTATCTTTTTTCCCATATTACTATAGTGTTGTAACTTGTAACCCCTTACAATTTCTCACTCCTCTTTTGGACCCTTTCTTTAGTGTGCCTTCTCCTATGTCATTTCAAGCTTATTATGGGTTCTATCATATTTTAAATTTCAAGGCACTTCATTCCCTACTTAAATATCACCAATTATAATATAAATTTTAAATCCAATATTAGGGCCCTATTATCTCATTCTCCTAAAAATTGAGGCCTACTTTTTTTGTCAAGACATTGGCAATCGTTGCTAGTGATCAACATATTGGCCTTAATGTTATTGGATCTAGTCTCAATATTGGAGAGTAACATGTTGGCCATAATGTTACCGGATCTAGTCTCAATATTGGAGAGTAACATGTTGACCTTAATGTTATTGGATCTAGTCTCAATATTGGGATATGGCCATTGTAAGTCAACCAAAAAGAAAAAATATCTTGAGAACCTTATATAAGACATCATCTTTGATTCATTTTGAACATCCGCAATCTAGCAATTTCATTTCAAGAGCAATTATTTTTCATTCAAGAACATATCTGAGTATAAGAAGCATCAAGCTTCTACAAGTTGTATTCAAGTATGTTTTCATGACGGATTTTATTATGATTTATCATGTTATTGCATCAACACTTGGATGACTTATTTAAAGATCACTTCATCACCAATCATAGGTATAATCATTTTATTTTAGCATTTCTTTTAGATTAACCTTTGTCTTACCAAAGGTAAGCTTTATTTTCATCATTGTTGTAGTGGAGGTTAATACCTACTTGGTGTTTGACTTAGTCAAGCCCCTTTACATCCCAACTCCATTTTCCTCTCCTTTTATGCATTTGTAGGCTTATAAACAGGTCTAGGCTTAGTTTGAAGGCACAAGAGCACATTGCAGATAAAGACAAAGATAGAGCCAACGAGACTAGATTTGGCACAAAAGACATGTTCTAAGGTGTCTAGTGTCTTATTCCACTTGGTCTATGGTGCGTAGTGCAATATTCAAAACAATTTGACCTAAAAAATTGACTAGAAGTCAATTTGGAGGCTCCTGAGACCAATTTGGACCCATGTTTGTACCTGGACATCTATTGGGACTAGGGTTCCTAACCACATTGACAAGCCATTTTGAGCCTTGATTTTAGACACAGGGTCCTCATTGTATCCCCTTTCTAGTTTTGTACATCTTAGTTCATTTCCAGTTTCACATTTGTCTACTTTTTGCATTTTCACATCTCAATCATTATCCAATCATAATCAATCACAAGAGAAATATTAATCAAAGTGTCGAGCTCTTCCAAGGGCCTAAAATTGGGCCTAATTGGTTGTTCTCCAATGTAATTGATGGGATTGGATTTGATTCCTAGTTTGCATGTTTAGACTAGTGAACCCCATTTCCACTACATTATAGTTACAGTTTTATCTTTATAAAATAATAAAGCGTAATTTATAAATGACTAATTAATTTATTAAGTGTATAACAAAAGGTCATACAATGAAAAGTTGTGACCTACTCACCAACCCTTAGATTGCTTTAAATGTTGGCAATCATAGAATATTTCAAATGATGTGAATATGCATTATAAATTTGTATGTGTCAAAGGCGAGACTACATGAGAGGTACATATTAGTGCATTATATATGTACATGTGAGGCATTATGGAATGAATGGAAGGAAAAAGCTATTACAATATCTATGTTCTTGACTTTTATGTGTATACAAACATTATTATAAATTCTCTCAATAATGAATGGTATTTTTTGTAGGGTTCTTTATCCAAAAGGATTCTCCCTATGTAAATATTTTGCAATGTGTTTCTTCTCAGCTTTCTACAATTGTGTTTAAGTTATTTCTATCTATATATGATGATTAGTTGCATATGGATCCTAATTTTGACATGGTATTAAAGCTAAATCAGGCAACAAATAAATTTTTGACAAATTTTTAACCTATATAATATCAGAATTTTTTTAAGGTTGTCATTCAAATATATTAAGTGCCCCTCCTGTCCACCATAATTACATCAACCCTATGAATTATAAAATCCCAATAGTTTTTACTTGTGCATACCCTAGAAACTTTGCCTTACCCAAGTTTAGATCACATGTTGAAAATAATGGACGTCGAAATAATGTCAACTAAAATTTAAAATGTTCAAAATTCAAATTCAAATACTTGTCAGAATGATTAAACGACTACCATTTTGCTTAGTCAACACAACTTGGTGATCTCATATGATGGTGGGAACTTCATGAGGGTAACATCTATACAAGGATCAAAATGCAACTTTGATCATATTTTTTAATTAATCAAAAATAAAAATTAATTATATTTTGATTTTCAATTAATTAATAAATATAATCAGAAGTACATTCTAATCATAAATAGACAATTAACTTAATGTTATACTTTAATAAATGATAACAAAAATAAGATCTTAAAAGTATGACTTTTTCAACTCTGATATTTAAAATAAAAACAAAAAAACTTTTATCATCACATTTACAATTTATTTATAAAGTCAAGAATTCTTTGTGAGGTTGCTTACCTAACTTTCATGAATAATCTTGTCGAATGACACAAATTATATATAATAAAAGATGATAATATTTTATCTTTCCACATTACAAATTTGTTTCTTAAACAATTGTCTAAATCTGCGTATAAACATCTAAGAGCCATCATGTGAATTACTATACCGCTTTGAAGCAACCATATTCTTTAATTTTATCTGCCTTTCTAGTTTTATCAATCTACTTTTTGAATTAATTACTCATGTTCTCTCTTTCTTGTGTTCTTTAGTAATACATGAATGTTAAAATACAATATAATGTTGAGAATCCAAGCCTGATTTTTTTTTTCATCATTAGAATTATTTTTAATTGTAACATTGTTGAAAATAAAATTCAATTATAATATGTTGAAAAAAAATATTTAAGATTATAGTTTGTAGTTGTTTTTTAAAAGATAAGTAGAATTTAAAATAAAGGTTTTAAAAAAAAGAATGTAATTCTTGAGGAAACAAATTTTATATGAGCATCATTGTATAGGTGCTTTCTCAATCTTATCAATGAAATATTCAACATTTCTTTTATTATTTGTCTATTTTCTTCTATATCTTTTTGAATGATCCAGAAGACATGTTCCCTCGATAATGCTTCTATAAATGATGAGACCTCACAAATTATGTCTCTATGGATGGTGATATCTCATATTGTTATACTTTTATCAGCTCACATGATGACTTTATCACAAATAGTCACACCTCAAATTGGTCTACATTTAATTTATCCAAGATTCTAGATATTGTATTTATATTGCGGTATTGAATTTGTAATGTGGTATTTAGGTTAAATCATCTAAACTTCTTTGATATATTGCACCTATTTATGATGGGTAGTCGCTACCCTAAGAGACTTTCTAGGGAGCAACCCTTGAAAGGATACATCACCTACTACTTCGATATTTTTTTTTTTTATTTGATTATATGCATAATACTTGACTATTTACTACTTTAAAAAGTATGAAAATTCATACATAATTATGTTTGTGACAATCTCATAATTTAATGATCTTGTGAAATATAAGATGGATAGATAATCATTATTTTTTGGCGTTAATTTAATCTTTTGGTCAAACATTATATCTATGCCATATATAAATGACTTCATAAGTAAATTGAATCAATTACTAAAGCTAACACATCCAATTCTCTTCATCATGTGGATTGACTATATTTTAAGATTTATCACAAAATACCTCAAATGAGAATATGCACATAGAGTTGAAAATGACAAAACCGAGCAAAATTGAGCACAATAATACTCTTTTTTTTGGCATTCCAATCAACTAAAGCAATACCAGCTACGACACTAAACATGTCACTTATTCATTTATGTTTTCATACATTCCCGCAACTTGTGCCAATAGTCTTAATATGTAATGAAAAATTCAAAAATAACTTTATGCTCAAACCATGAAAAAACCCTCTAATTGTCTTATAATCCTTGACATTGAAAACAAAGAGAACGGAGTCACTCAAAAATACACGTTAAGAAATTACTTGCAACAATGACATGGAGAGAACATTTACATCTATATATGGACAATCATTTTGGCAAAAAAATTGTACCAATATGCTTATGGGAATAAAAACAAATTCTTGATTGTGTTTTAATTAACACCTACTAAACCCTAATGCTCAATTCTTGAAAAAATCTTCTAATTTTCATATAGTCTTTGACATCGAGAATGAAAAAATTAGTCATTCATAAACAAACAAACACACACCAAAAAGAATTATTTGTAGTAATGCCCTAGATATTTAACAATCATATAAAATAAAATAAAACTTTCAAATGCTCACCACACAAAGCCTCAAAATTGTTCTCCAAAATAGCCATTATCATTGAAGCATGAGGAAAACAATTTTTTCATTGTAGAAGATTCATTCTCCTACAACTATATATTATAAAAATTATAAAATTTATGAACTCAAGCAATCATACCTACGCTATTGCTTAACACTCATCAAATATTGAATCTAAAACCCTAGAAGAAAAAACCTCTAATTTTCTTACAATCCTCATCATCGAAAGTAAAGAGAATAAAGTGTCATTTAAAGAAACGCATCCAAAAAAATCCAGCAATTTATGATATAACAACTTATATAAAATAACAATAAATTTACAAAAAAAACCAAACTTCTTGTTAAGACCAACTTTGATTCCTACATTACAAGAAAAACAAAATTTGCATTCAAGGCCAATCATACCATTTACATTGAAAAAAAACAAAAAAAATCATATATAAACATAAAAAAGCTTAACTCATACAATGTTGAAGAAAATAATATTGGTATATGGTATGTATCTTACTCAAACTGTGATTTATATATGATGGAAATCAGTAATATTTTCTACAATAATGTATATGCGTGTTTTTCAAGAATATTTTAAGAATTATATATTTTTCAATATTCCATAAATTGACTGATTTTTCTAATTTTTTGCTCTTGAATTTACAAAAAAAATTGGGCCAAAAGAATTATTGCTGAATAAGAGTTTTTCATCTTTAGTCCATACAACATTAATTTAATGAACTAACCATGATTATATATATATATATATATAAACATTTAAAATGGTTTAATCTATTGTGGCTTATTTTTAATTAGAATTATTAGTTAAATTAGAATAAATTATTAACATACTATCTGTGAAATAATTTATTAATTTTTCATTTCAATACTCTATAATATCTTAAATACGTTATAAATTGTGTTAAAATTAGATTCGCTGCTACACTTCTGAATCGGTCAAATTGTAACGTGTCCACCCCATAGACTCATCCTGTCCGGCTCAATCATCTAGACTCTAAAACTCGGCGCGTCTCCTAAGTCATACGCGTGCCACGTCATCACAATGACAATGACGTAGTCGCATGGGCCCATCTTTTTCACCGCCGCCTTATTTCACTTGCCATCAAAACTGTATTTCAATCCTTATCTTTGAAATAATTATCTCTAGTAGGTACCAAAAAACATTCAATTAATATGTATTTAAAACTAATTATTCTATTGATGGGTTCTTGTTGAGGAAAGTAGTGGTGTTGAAATTTAAGCCAGGAGTCAGATCTAAACTGGAACATCACTTTAGGGGACCATATATCTATTTCTTAATCATTAAAATGTTCAAAGAAATACCCTACTTCTCAGACAGCATTTGTTCGTTCCTTTCTTAATCATCTTTTGACTTACCTACTTTCAAAAAAATTGGTCTTAAAATCACAGAATCTCTTTTTTTGCACCTCCTACCCTTACAATAATGCTCTGTAATAGATCCCAAAAAATGCGCAGCACTATAAGATCCTCTTAAAATCTTAAAATGAAAAGATATAATGGTAACAGAGAACTAAGATTGCAGTGAAACACAGGATTTCATAAAAATTATAATGCGAGAAACTTACACGTTCAAACAACCATTTGGATGCTCGAGAGGCAACAAACCTTCAGAGCAAGGTTGGCAATGAATGCAACGCAAAAGGGAGTTCCAAGTTGTTTTCGGATATGTAGTGTCGCGGTTTAAGCACTTCGTTGGTGAAGCGGCCACCAAGGTTCCAATCCCTGTTGGGCCATTGTGCTCGCAAGGCCTTATGCCTTCGGTGGGCCATTGTGCTCGCAAGGCCTTAAACAAGTGAAGTGTAGGGATGAGGTCTGGGCGTGTCGTGCCAACGTCACTGGTCGCTTGAAAGCAAAAGGTTGCATGTCCTGATGTTGGCATCACTTTCCCTACCACCAAACCTCCCAAATGTCTCTCAATTTTCAAAATTATCTTCCGACTCTATTAAGACTCTGGATTTCAAAATCATCTCAGTACTGGTACCAAGATAAAAATGCCATAACAAAAGAATCTAAACTCATACCTAACAACAACAGATTGAATGACATCTAGCAACCAACAGCATGTGCTTGCAATAACTTGAATGACAAGATATTTTTAAATTTGCAGTACAAATCAATCTTTTCAACTTCAGGGGCATTCTTGAGACTGACATTTTCATCCCATCCAGTGCCATCACAGCCCGCTGCATAGTATAGCCTAAAGCCAAAAAGAGGAAAAACGTTCTTGCTCCTAGTTGATTTCAAAAAAAAAAAAAAAAAAACTCTCTTGAGCACAACATGAATTATATGACAACTGTTTATTTTAATCAAAAACATGAATTATATGACTCATTTCTATTGTAAATGTAAAAACAGAGATTAGAAATAGAATTGCAAAACTCTATATAACGAATAAGGTATGTGCATCAAGATAGTGAACAAAAAAGTAGTCATTCAGAAAAAAAAAAAAACACCTAAAATGGGCAAAACACATACATTTTTTTTTTCATAAATTCAAAAAACATGTATGTGTTCAGGCTTGGAAAATCCAAGCCAAAGCATGTACGTGTCATTGATTTAAAAATGCATACATGTTATTTAAAATAAAAACGTTTATACACTTTTATGAGAGCAAAACATGTACATGTTTTGCTGACATAAACTTAGAAAAGGAACATACCCTTAGATGCTAATACCTTTAGCCTTCCCTGAAGTTTTTTTTATTGGGATATATACATAAAATATAAAACTTAAAGTATAAGTTGTCTTTCTTATATTTTATTTATATATTAGCAAGATGTTTGAGAATGGTTTCAGATCTCTACAAGTCATAATGCAAATTCTACATTTTACAAGATCTTATAATTTTCCAAGCTTAGTCAAATTTCAATAATTAGTAGGCTCCTGACATCATTCTCTCTCTCTCTCTCTCTCTCTCTCTCTCTCTCTCTCTCTCTCTCTCTCTCTCTCTCTCTCTCTCTCTCTCTCTCTCTCTCTCTCTATCCCACGCTCTTTGTCTCCCCCAAGCTCTAGGCCTATCTGTTTTCATACCTCTCCCCTCCTCTCTCACTATCTCTATCTCACTGTTTCCTCTCTCCTCAAAGTCTAGGTCTCATAATTTCTCAGACTTAGTCAAATTTCAATCACCACACTCCTATATTATCATTCTCTCTATCTCTATTTCACTCTCTTTGTCTCCCTCGATCTCTAGACCTATATCTCTTCCTAGCACTCTCCCTCTCCTCCTCTCCCCCTCTCTCCCCCATCTTTCTATCTCACTCTCTCCTCTATCCCCAAGCTCTAAACCTATCTCTCTCGCCCTTCTTTGTATCTCCCCTCTCGTCAATACCTACCTCACACACTTTCTCTCCTTTCTATTTCACCTCTCTCTCCTTCCCTCTCTTAACTTATCTTTATATCCTCTCTCCCTCTCCCTGGATATATCCCTTCCTACCTCTACTTCCCTACATGTATACCCCTCTCTCTCTCTTCCTTTCTCTCCATCCCACCCTCAGATGCTCCCTATCTACTTATCTCACTCTTAACCTTTCCCTTTGTGCTTACCTCTATTTATCTACATAAATATTTATCTCTCCCTCTCTCTTGCTCCTCCCTCACTCCCTACTTCTCTCTGTATTTCTCTTTATCTCATTCTCTTTGTCTCCTCTAAGCATTATACCTCTCTCTCTCTTTGTCTCCTCTAAGCATTATACCTCTCTCTCTCTCTCTCTCTCTCTCTCTCTCTCTCTCTCTCTCTCTCTCTCTCTCTCTCTCTCTCTCTCTCTCTCTCTCTCTCTCTCTCTCTCTCTCTCTCTCTCTCTCTCTCTCTCTCTCTCCATTACATTTAAAAACTCAACAAGGTGTAATCAATTGATAAAGAAACATGTCTACAATCTAATAACTTAGAGATTGAATGAAGCGTTTGCTTTCCCTCAATTGGGTATCACATTCATCCAAGAATGAGCTTCCAAGATTATTTACTCTGTAAGATTGACTAACACTATGTATTTTCTTAAAAATGCAATGATGATAATGATCATGTTTTCCCAATCATCTCATACTCATATTGTCAGATTCCAAAGCAAAGTAAAATGATAGCCAAACAAGATTCAATTTCTATCATTGTTTCATAGTATTCATTTACCATTGAATCAACCACCACCCACATGGATGGTGTAGTGTTGTGTAACGTCACCAACTCACAAGTGAGCTTGGCACTTAATATGCATATTGTGGTGACTTTGGCTTTAAAAGTTGTTTCCTACTGTCACCCAAAATTTGAATTCTTAAATTAACAATTACACTTTTGTGTGTGTGTGTGTGTGTTGATAATAAAATTGGTTGAGTATTAAGTTACTCCCAAACCTAAGTTCATTACACGTATCATTAAAATTATATAAGTGTGTGTGTGTGTGTGTGTGTGTGTGTGTGTGTGTGTCTGTGTGTCTGTGTGTGTGTGTGTGTGTGTGTGTGCGCGCGCGTGCACTAACTTGACCTCTTCCCATGTATGTGTCTCTCTTTATGATGATACTCCCCCTCCCTTCTCTAAGGGTGATAGAATCTCCTACATCTACTTAGACACACGAAGGTAGTTACATATAATCTTTTTACCATACAAGGTATTCATATAACAAAGCATTAATTGCTTAAATTTATATCATTTATTCCATAAAGCTCATCAAAGAGATGTTTTCAATAACTTCAATTAACATCATCACATCTCTAATCATGTAATTTAAGCAAAAATGAAAAAAAAAAACATGAAAGAGGTTGTATCAAATCTTATATTAAATATTAAATGAAAACAAGAATAAAAGTACCATAAAATTGTATGACAAGAAAACCAATTTTAGAATCAACCATAGAATTGTAGGGGGAGTAAGTCTTAGAATTTTGACTTCTTCAACTTTGATCTAGAAAAAATAATCTTTATCATAACAGTTAAAAATTATTTATTTTAGTCAACAATCCTTTGTGAGATTTCTTACCTCAATAGATTTAGTGAACTTTATGAAAAAAATTTCAAATAACATTAATTATATAAAATATTAAAAAAGAATATATTTTATATTTTCAACTTACAAATTATGATTATTAAACAATTCTTCAAATCTATGTATAAACATTAAGAACAATAATGTGAATAGACTTTCAAACAACCATTCTCTCTAATTTTTACTATGTTTATACTATTATTCTTTTAACAATCTACATCTACCTTCAAAACCTTCAATTCACTTTCATTTACCAACACCTAGTAATCAAACCTCTTCTTTGTGCTGGTTAATCAGAGCACCATTCTTACAAACCTACACTATACTTGATCATGATGGCCTTTGACTATAGAATCTATGCAACCTGGACAATTTGAATGTAAAAACCAAACAAATTGTTAAATTGAAATTTTTTAAAAATATTTTGGCTCTGTAAATGCATTTGAAATTCTAGTCATCACTGATAAAACAGGAGAAGAATTGTATGAATGTGCTTATAACTATATTGCTTTTAAATATAGTTCCCAAGTCAGTCTCCTTTCCTTGTGTTATAGTCAATAAATCCTTTAGCTTTTTCATACGTTTAGGGAAGTGTATAATATCCTGGACCTTGTTGACAATCTGCTTGTGATGTAGGTGGTAGGAAAAGGAAGTTGTCATATGTGTACTTATCACAAACACCGGAGGGGGGCTTTCTAGTTCCATAAATCTACTTTTTGAATTAATTACTCATATTCTCTGATTCTTGTGTTCTTTAGTACTGCATGAATGTTAACATACAATTTAAAGTCAAGAATCAAAGTCTGAATTTTTCTTCATTTTGGCAATCATTTCAAACTTCTAGATGTTGTATGATATAACTTTTAAGTCTCCTTTCGGTTGTTGTTCCTTCTACTGATGCTCTTTCTTTCAATCTGGATAGATCAATGCAGCTAAAGTTGAAGAAAGATGGATTGCTGTAAAGGGGAAGCATTCAAAGACGTCCAAGCCTTCTTTTGATATGACTCTTCATTCCCACAAGGCTAGTTGTAAATCTCGAGGGCCCTTGTAGTGGATTGTTTGGGCTTGTTTTTTTGGCCCTGTCTTTGGTTGGCTTGTCTGTTGTCTTTCAGGGCAGACTCTGTTTTTTGGTTGTGGCTCTCTCCTCTTTGTTGAGCGGTCAAGTTTTATCCCTTGTTTGATTTGTAAAGGGTTTTAGATCCCTTCAAAACCTGTTTTTTATGTAATCAAAAACTTTTAAGTCTCCCTTTAAATGAAGTACAACCAGTATAAGAAAAACATGTAGACGTTTGTCACATTTGCTTATTTTCTATTTTAAATAGAGTTTATTCCCTTCCACTGTTTTCTCTTTGGTAATTTCATATATAGTTAGTTAAAATTAAAGCAAAACGCCACACGTTGATGTAGAAAAATTGCCCCAAGATAAGCAAATCCTAGTAGTGGTTTTGACTATGGCATAATTGATGTTTTCTGCTCACCCAATCTTAGACTTCAACAATGTTGTAGCAAAAAAAAATTATTTAGAGTTATAATTTTTTGTTATTTTCTGAAAGAAGTAGATTTTTAAATAAAGGTTTTAAAAAAATTAAAATATAATTTCTAAGAAAACAAGTTCTATATAAGCATCATGATATAGGCTGTTTCTCAATCTTGTCAATGAAATATGCAACATTTCTATTATTATTTGTCTCTTTTGTTCCATACTCTTTTTCAATGATCCAAAAGACATGTTCTTTTGATAATGCTTCCATAAATGATGAAACCTCACAAAATTATTTCTATAGATGAGCAGACCTCACATTGTTTTACTTTTATTAGCTCACATGATGACTTTATCACAAATAATCACACCTCAAATAGGTCTACATTTAATTTATCCAAGGTTCTAGATATTATATTTATATTACAAAATTGAATTTGTGTTGTGATATTTTGGGTAAAATCATCTAAAGTTCTTTAGTAAAATACAACTATTTATAATGGGTAGTTGTTGCCCTAAGAAACTATTTAGGGAGCAAGCATTGAAAGGATAGCTCATCCGCTACCTACTTATGTTTGTGACAATCTCATAATTTAATGATTTTGTATAATTTAATGATTTTGTGAAAAATAAGATGAACAAATAATTATTATTTTTTTGAATATTAATTTTATATTTTGGTCAGACATTATATATATGGCACATAGACGACATAATAAGTAAATTGAATCAATTGCCAAAGGTAACACATCGAGTCCTCTTCATCATATAGATTAACTATATTTTTAGAAGATTGATTAACAAAATATCTCCAAAAAAAAAGTATGACACGTGATATATAATTAGAGATCAATCATGCCATTTGCATAAAACAAATAACGTGTCATATATAACCATAAAAACATAACTCATAGAATGTTAAAATAATTGACCCAAATAAAAATTTAAAACATAAATCTCTATCAATAATATCATAGAACTTGACTATTCACCCTCAGAGCCTCTTGCATGCCTCCACATTTTGGGTTTATGTTTACAAACACAATGCAAACCATGACACACATAATAAGAAGAAAAACTAAACAAAAATACTTATCTCATGAGTTGCCCACACAACATTAATTTAAATGACCTAACCATGGTACAATATACAACATCGAAACATTAAGGACAGTTTAATCTATTTGTTTGCTTAATGATATTTAATTAATATTTTTAATTAAAATTATGAGCTAAATTACAATAAATTATTAACATACTGTCTATGAGATAATTTATTAATTTTTCATTTCTATAAACTCAAAAATATCTTAAATACATTATAAATTGTGTTAAAATTACATTCGCTGCTCAACTTTTGAATCAGTCAAATTGTAACGTGTCAAAATAGACTGATGTGTTTTACTGCCACAGATTAATCTTGTCCGGCTCAATCATCTAGATTCTAAAACTTGGCGCGTCTCGTAAATCATACGCGTGCCACGTCATCACAATCACAAAAGACACTAAAAGATGACGCAGTCGCATATGGGCCCATCGTTTTCACGTCCTCCTCAGTTCAGTTGTCATGAAAACCGTATTTCAATCCTTATCTTTGAAATAATTATCTCGAGTAGGTTGGTACCAAACAACATTCAATGAATATGTATTTAAAACTAATTATCCTATTGATGGGTTCTTGTTGAGGAAAGTAGCATTGGAATTTTAGACCAGAAGTCAGATCTAACTGGACCATCACTCTAGGGGACCATGTCTATTTCTTAACAGTATAAATGTTCAAAGAAATACCCTACTTCATTTGGAAAGCAATCACACAGCATTTGTTCGTTCCCTTAATTTCCACTTCTTAATCATCTTTTGACTTTACTAGTTTAAAAAAATTTGATCATCTTTTGACTTTAATAGTTTGAAAAAATTTGGTCTTATAATCACAGAATCTCTTTTTGCACCTCGTACCCTTACAATAATGCCTGTAATAGATCCCCAGAAATGTGCAGCACTATAAAATCCTCTTTAAATCTTAAAATGAAAAGATATTATCCCCACAGGATATTGCAGTGAAACACAGGATTTCATAAAAAGTATAATGGGAGAAAACAACCATCCAAATGTAATATGCCTGTAATAGATCCCCAGAAATGTGCAGCACTATAAAATCCTCTTTAAATCTTAAAATGAAAAGATATAATCCCCACAGGATATTGCAGTGAAACACAGGATTTCATAAAATGTATAATGGGAGAAAACAACCATCCAAATGTAATTTGGATGCTCTAGAGGCAACAAAGTTACAAACCTTCATTTGAACACCCCTTGCTTGGTTGATCTGCTTCATTTGAATGCCCCTTTGAATTCAATAATGACAAGTTGACTGCTAAACTTGAAAGCCAGATTTACACATCCTAACTGTTAAGTTGTTTGAGCTGCATAATGGTGCCACTCCAGTTGATATGGTTACTCAAGCAGGCAGATGCCTTTCCACTTCTATGATAAAATAATTAAATGAGGGCAGAAATCTAGAAAATCAAGATCCGTAAACACTAATCAAGAATTGACATACAAATAACTGAATCATACATTTTTTATGGGAGGATCATATCGTATTGTCTTCTTGAAAGCAGAAGGTTACAAGTCCTGATGTTGGCATCACTTCCCCTACCACCACAGCTCCCAACTGTCTCTCAGTTTTCAAACTTATCTTCCGACTCTATTAAGACTCTGGATTTCAAACTCATCTCAGTACAGGTACCAAGATAAAAATGCCATAACAAAACAATCTAAACTGCCTACCAACAACAGATTGAATGACATCTAGCAACCAACAGCATGTGCTTGTAGTTACTTGAATGACAAGATATTTTTAAATTTGCACTACAAATCAATCTTTTCAACTTCAGGGACATTCTTGGGACTGACATTTTCATCCCATCCAGTGCCATCGCAGCCCGCTGCATAGCACAGCCTATAGCCAAAAAGGAGGAAGAACGCTGTTGCTACTAGTTGATTTCTACAAAAAATGAATAACTCTCTTGAGCACAACATGAATTATATGACTCACTTGCATAGCAAGTGTAAAAACAGCGATTAGAAAAGAGAATTGTAGAACTCTATGTAACCAACAGTTATTGGACAAAAATACTTATATATTCATGACAATAATAGTAAGTAGGTCCCAAAATGGAATCAAAGCCTCCAACATATTAAACATGTTATAATTATCAATCTACTCGCTATAATTACATTTGTTCATAGCAATTATAATGAACAGGCCACATAGACCCTTCAAACTAGAATTTCATAACAAATACTTCCGCAGGATGAAGATTTTTCCTCTATCTATTAAGTATCTGCCTAATGTACTCCATTTAAATTTCGATGGATACTAAAGGCTAAAGCAATACATGCTTCAAACTGCAATGTATTCAAAGGCTGTAGAGTTATAAACTTGCCATACGCGCAAATAGGCAATGTACATGTTGGCCCTAAGCCAGTCTCTTTTCCCAACCTCAATTCTGTAACAAAATCCAAATTGCCAGCTCTAACTTCCAGCTAAAAAAGGTGAACAGATTGAAACGGCAAAAGTATTTGGAAAAAAAGTTATTTTCCACATAAAATTACGGTGCAGTATACACGTGTAAACTGAAAGCCCAAACTTACAGAATACTATACAACAGAAGCAGCAGAACATACTGCTATATGACAAATCAAGAACACTGTCTTGAACGTGATAGATCCTTAAAGACTACAGTAAATTGATACATCTTCTAGGATTCCTGATCCCAGAGCTCTTGAATGTTTTTAAGTGAAGTTTTTTCGATATAATCCCTGCTACAATCAGGATGCTAGCAGTTAAGCGCATATACAATGGATTCCAACTTGATCAGTGATACAGCATTCTGTAGTCTATCCATCCCAATCTGGGACTTAGCCATTAAATATCCCCATATACTCTGCAAATGCTTCCAAGTTTGATAATAGTAGAGACAACACCGTCAGGAATAGAATGATCTCTTATCTGTATTATTCTGCCAATTTCCTCAGCCCTTGTGCAACTAAGAAAACATTTTGTCTGAATGCACCCCTTATCCCAAACAATGAGAACAAATCTTCACTGGGCCTTGCAATATATTTTTATATTAAAAATGTGCCATCTCAATAAATTTCCACATTTCACAGTCTATATTTTAAATTATGGCACAACCTCTTCCAATTGTCTAAAAAGCCTAACAGCTTTTTGTTGCAATGATGATACCCTGCTAGTGCAAAGAGCTGTCAAAGACATCTTGACCATTTTCCCATACATATTTTTCATGCCTGAATGCCTCAGAATCAATTCAAATAGATCAATACATTTCTCAGAGCAGGCATGAGAGTTAGACTGAATCAATGGAAACAAATTATCAATGGCTTTGCACTTATCCAAGATTTGTACGCCATGCTCTGGCATGCTTTCCTCTACTATTAATAAATACAAAGCCTTTAACCCCGCTAAAGCAACTTCTGGATTTTGATCCTTCAGCATCTCCACAATATCCGGAACCACTCCAGCCTCAACAATGCAATCCTTTGAACTACATCTTCCTTTGTGTAGCTTGCAGGTTACAGAAGTTTTTCTGGATAAATTGAAACTCCACCTATGAGTTTCTCTATTTAGTTTGGCTGTGCTTTTAGATATGTTTTCCAGGAACTTGCATGATAAAATTTTGGCTTCTGCAGTTCCAGACCTTAGCACTTGTTTCAGACATAAAATAGGACACAACTGAATCAACAACCGTTGCGTTTGGATGTCAAATGAATCAGTTAACCTCACTAGAAATCCCAGGGCATTAGCTTGTCCTTCCCTGTTTTCCCCACACACAATCTTAACTAATGCTGGCAGCAGATTCTCGGTTGCCATCAGCTTATTCAAGTCATTTTCAGATAGCCGAATGTATGACAAAATTCCTGTTGCAGCTGCTTGAACGCTTCCCTCAAATACCTCATTTTTTATTCCATGCAGTAGCACTTTCAAACACTCATCATCATGCTCCACAAAAGAAATGGTGCTTGGATTCTTTCTGCACATGCAAAAAACCAGTTGAATAGCTTGATGTTGCAAGGGAGGCTGTGCCATTTTGATAAAACCCCGAATAGTTTGAAGGTTATTATCATTGTCCAGAATCAATCCTGTGAGATCACTAGCATCTGAAGCTTCAGTCAAAGATAACAGCACCTTCATTGCATTTTCTGCAATTGGTAATTCACAGAAAGTTAAAATTCCCATAATGACTTCAACAAGCTTGCATGCTTCCATTGGTGTCTTTTCATCACAGAGAAGAAAAGATGTCCCATGCAGCATAGTTATATCTGCTAAAATAGCTGTAGCTTTGACTTTCATATTCAAATGAGGCTTCTCTAAGAAGCGAAGTAGCAAAGGAACCCCTCCTGCTTCTGCAAAACATTTTTTAGAATTTGCATGCAAAGAGAACCTGTGTAAAGCCTCAAGAGCTGCAAGCTCCAAACTAAACTTTCCAGACTTTAGCATACCAACCAAAGCATCAATTACGTTTTGTTGAATCAAGGCTTCTCTTCTATTGTCATCAAGCTGCAACTGTGCAAGCATTTTGACCATTGCCAATTTGCATTCCTCTGTACCTGAAAAATAAAGTTCAACACAAAGGAATGTTCAGGCATCTGCTTCTTCTATTTTAACTTTAAGTATCCTTTTTGCTAACATCCCTTCAGATTTTGAAGCCAATCCTAAATACCAAGTCCACAACCAGAAGCATCTAGCGTCAATACAAATAGAATAAAAATGCACTATGGCAAAAAAAAACTAATAAATAAATATATCACCATGAAACCTTTTAAGTTTAAAAAAGAATTTCCCAATGAAATATTCACAAACTTTGAAAGACTCGGTTATTAAGTTTTAAAATTTTGCCAAAAATTTCAGTTTCATATGATTTATCATAACCATTAAAACAAACTCAAAAAAGTTAAATTTTTCCCATTTTCCACAGATCACGCTCACACTTTTAATAAGCACCTTCTGAAGATATTGTACGTCACAAGCAGGGGAAGAGGTGATTAAGGAAATTTAAGCAGGCACTGAACAACCTCCTGTAATTTGGACCTACCCTGTTAAGGCATTCACTAGATAGTCGGTTCAGTCAAATGCAACTCCAATTTTCTTCTTATTCTTATGCTTATTCTATGTTGAATCAACATCATCTGTAACTGTCATTTCAGATAGTTTTCCGTCAGCATTGAACATTGTCATTGACAGTTTCCACTTTTTGTGTGGAGACTTGAATTCACTGCTTCAGCAGTGCTGCTAAGTGTTTCATTGTTCACTCAACCAAAGAAAATATTCAAGTAATTACAAACTATTGATAGATATTTAAATTTAATTTTAGGCTTTAGTATTATTTTGATAATCGCATAAAATACTCTGAAAATTCCTAATTAAACCTTCCAATTTATTTTCCAAATCCACGTCAAATAATTTTTAACATTAGACTTAACTAAAAATTGAAAGGAGATCTTTATACTTTAGTTAAATTTTGATTAGTGGCACTTAATATTTTATTAACTTAGGCAATATTATAGAGATCTCCCCGGATACTATTTTTCATCATTTTATAAAAAAAGGAAAACATTAGTGAATTTGTGTTGGGTCACATCCTTCAAATATTGGATAGAAACTTGACAACAGAAATCTTATCAAACCCAAGTTGAACAAATTCTCTTAGGAAAAAACTTACCAGTAACTATATTGACCCTCAAAACTGAAGTTAAATTCTCGTAGTGGCTAATCTAATTGCACCTCTACATTCAGATTGTTTTCAGAAGGGATGACTGGCACTGACATTGTACAACACAGTATGTTAAGCATAAAGAAAAAATAGTTCCATGTACCTGTGCAAAGGCAGTGAGCAAAGGATTTGCACCAATTAAACTGAACCATTGATCTAATGTTTCCTGCATTATAAGAGTTTCCATCATAAGAGAGCTCATTGAGAATAGTCTCAATATCCATCGTCAACTCTGGATGATTGCCCCTAATTAAAATTGTAACAAGAGTCAAAATAGCACCACGTTGTTGGCCCAGCTGCTCCAGTATATTCTTATCTTTTGTCAACTCTGACAAGAGGTTTATAGCAACCCTTGTGAGGTCAGGGATCAAGTCATGGAATAGACATTTAATGATCTGACTAAGCCCATTGGCTTCAACTAGTTTTTCCTGGTTATAAATTATACGAAGAGTGTAAGAAGACTCATAACATACATACAAACAAGTCCTACCAATTAAGAAAGTAGAGTCTATAGATCAGAATTAGCTACAAGAACAAAAAATATGATGAAAAATTCTAACCTTCCCATGATTATTGTCTTGCACAACTGCAATTAAAACTGAAAAACAAAGTGCCCTCAATTCATTGTCATTAGGCTTCAAAGCTCCCACTATTAACGGAAGTAAAGATTCAAAGATAATCCAGTTTTTATCATTGGTACCCTCTTTGCAGAGTTCTGACAGATCAACAAGCGCTCTTTTTTGCTCAGCACATGATTTTGTCTCCAACTTTATCTTTGCCTTCAAAATCCTTGCCACATAGTTCTGCTGCCTCCAGAGATTTATAGTGCAATACAAGGCCTGATTCGGTATAAGAATGGAATTCTGGAGAACCATGCCAGTAATGGGATCCTTTGGCTCACCTCTTGCAAATTCACGCTCAATTGCTTCTCTCTCAAACGTATTATTACTTGAGATCATAACCGGATCATTCATCACTTTCCCTGTGAGAGGACACTTAAAATATGAATATGGCTCATGAGTAATGAAATTCTCCCGAGATCTGCTAACTGCTCTCCTCAATTCCAGGAAACGCTTGCGGGAGGTTTCCAATGCCATCTCAGCATCCGCTTGAGAAAGAAGAGCCATGACCTGCTGCATATACTGGACATCCTGGAGCTCCTTTTCCCGTTCAGCTTCCTCAATATCCCTCTTAAACTTATAAAGTTCAGTTGATATATAGCTGGGGCTTTGCCCAACACCCTGAGAAAAAGGAAATTTATGTGCATCAATTTTTACCAATTTAACATTTTGGTTTTGGTTTTTTTTAATATTTGGCATGTAATAAAAAAATTTCCTCTCTAGTTCTTTAGAACAATTTTGTTTTGAGAACCCTACTTTTGTATTTTTATCAGAAATATATTCTTAAGAAAATTAAATAGCTATTTTCAAATTATCACCAAATTTGACAACATAAAGAATTCTACACACGTGTTTCCTTCAAATTTTCTCTACCTGTGAAAAGGCAATCCTTTCAAGAAGCTCTACAGCAACGGCCCGATCAGCCCTACCTCTTTCACTTTCTATCGTCACTGTTTCTAGAACCCTCAGCATGTCCTCAGAAGCCCTGACCTCGGCATGAACCATCTGACTCTCCAATAAAGTTAGCTGATACTTGATTTCTTCATTGATTTGAACAGTATAGAGGTCAAACATATTGAGGGTATTCCCAATATCCCTGATGGATTGCTGAACCTCCTCGCAAATTCTCCGGCAATGCAAGACATTTGATATCCGAGACCTTTCTTTGTACTTTTTCACCAGAGTCTCAGCCTTGTTCACTTCATGTTTTAAACTATTCAATCCCCTGACTACACATGAATTCTCGTCTACTGTCTGGGTCTCCAATTTACGAAGAATAGATTGTATAGATAATAAAAAGTTTGCCAGCACAACGAAACTCTTCTCGTTCAGGATATCCCGTGCAGCAATTGCTGTTTTAGTCAGCCGATCGGTGACTAGGTTTACCAATAACCCCACAGGCACAAATTCCACTAAGCCAATAGTCATCTCTGCAAATTGCTGAAACCCTAGAGATTCCTTAGAAATTCCAGATTTCCGCCGTTAAAACCCCCAATTTGAAACAAGTAAAAAAAGGATTTTCTATAAAGCCCCAATTCCTAACATTTAAAGCTTCGTCACTTAGTCCCATCAACAAACCTTAGACTGCAAAACTCTAAACTCTAGGTAATTTCCAAATGTTCGTGGCAGCAAAACCCCATTTCTCAACAAAAAAAGAAAATAACTCCCATAAAGCCTTAATTGCTACCTTTTACTTGTTTTCTGTCAAGAGCGAACAAACCCACGACAGCAAAGCCCTAGAAAACACCATCTGCTGATTTTTTAACTTCTTCTATCATACAGAAAACCCAAAGGCTGGTTTTTTTTCTGGTTTTTATTCTAAGACTTCTGTAAATCTGGTCTTAAACAAAACCTAGACTGCGAAACCCTAGGTAGTAAACTTCCAATTAGTTCCAGATTCTCACTGTTTAAATCTCTCAAACCAAACGAAGAAAAAAGCTTCTTCGCATGAAAACAAATGAATTTTAATCTTTTATCATAATCAGCTACTAAGTGCTTGCTTACCTATGAATTTGCAGCCGATATTATGTGGGCGATTACGTCAATCTCCTCCACAGCAGGGCTGAGGAAGAAAACGAGCGTTTACTTCTCAGAAGCAAGCGCGCAATTTCTTATGCACTTTTAGCTATGACATTTTCGCGGTAGTTAAATTTACACACTGACCCAAAAGCTAAATTTCGTGGAATTTTTCGTGGAATTTGACGATATTATCTACTGACCTCCTCAATTAAAATATTTATATTTTGTCTGTCTAAATAAAACCGCGTCCCTATCGAGTCTGAATTAGGACCAGCCATTAAAACGTTCCTACCTAGGTGCTCTCGCCCAAATATTCCAAGAAAAATTTGTCAATAAGTCTCCTTAAACATTCTAGATTTTTTTTGGTCAGAAGAGTACCATTAGTTGTTATGGTTAATTTTGGGTATTTATAGATTCTAAATGGTCAATCAGAATTCAATGACTATTTTTGTTGTCTTTGTATGCAACTTAACAATTTATAGCTATTGTTCTGCTTTCTAGATAGTAAAGACAAGCATTGTGGGATCTGTTAACAAGGGTAAAAAAAAAGTCATTTAGAAGTGTCGCTCAATGCCTACTTAAAGATACCCCAATAACCATGCACTATAACCACCTCAAAAATTGCTACTAAATGCCCCAGTAGTCGTGTGCTATGGGTAACAATAAAGTTGCACAACTCCTACAATTAAAATCGATAAATTTTAACTATTGGGGGTACAAGTGGGCGACTATTGATACATGTGAAATTTATATTAATAGGCTTTTAGTTTCAATTGTTTTGGGTTCTTTAAAGTTAGTAATTGAGGGGTGGGGTGAGCAAGGAGTGAATGGTCATTGGGGCATGGTCGGCTACTGGGACCCTTCCCCTACTTGTTTGGTTGGTTTTCATACTCACATTTTGGTGTGTAATGAGTATGTCAATAATCCTTATTTGTTAAGTTCATAATATTTTTTTAAACATACATTAAGACAATTTATGAAGTCAATTGTGAGAATGCTAAGCAAGTAATGTACCATACACAATCTATGTCTCCATGAACATATGCACGTCAAATTGACAGTTTATTTTGTAAACACAAATGTCACACACAAATAAATATTAAATTATTGATATTTTGGAAATGTGAATTAGGAACCACCAACGACTTGAACTGCTTGCTAGAGAAAATAATACACATAAGAAGGCACTTGTGCTCACAAAACTAAGATTTATGAATTAGACTATGTAAGAGGATTTTTTTGTATTAAGTAGTGAAAATTTTCGTTTTCTCTTAAACAATTCAATAATTTTCATATAAAATTTGCACCTTTTGAAATATTAAATGAATAATTCAATAGAAAGAAGTGTTGGAGTAAATAATTCATACATTAATTATTCACTTAATTGTATTAATTCACTAAATAATCTATTCCTTAATTAGTAATTAATTATTGGTATTTATTATTTAGTTAATTAATTAATTAGGGATAATAAATTAGTATTTATCTCTATGCATAATGCAATCTAGGAAAAGCAAACTATGTTTACATTTCAAGAGTTTCATGCATTTAATTAGTCTATTATGCTATTTGTGCATACATGACTGATTCATGCATTCTGTTTTAACTCTCAGTCTATCTTGTAAACTCCACCGTTTAAGGTTTCTATCTTTACAGTTCGATTTCTTTATAAGGATGTCATATCCTTCATTGTAACTCAAGCAATTCAATCAATTTCATTGTTATTGTCTTCAATTATTTTGTTGTTCAATTCTCTCTTTATGTATTATAGGTATTCTTGCAGAAGATTACTGGGCTTGTGGGATTTGCATTTCACGAATTCTAACATGGTATTAGAGCTCCAAATCTGAAGATTCTTGTTCGCTTTTTTCGGAGATTATTTGCATACACAGCAAATTGTTCATCTTGGATTAATTTGGAGCACACCATTAGTTTCAGAAGGCTTGAGAAAGTCAGGATCGCCTTTTGTTTTGCTGAAATCGGATACATGTAGTCCATTTGCAAGGGTTTGAAGTTCAAGGGTTTTCTTTGTTCCAAAGGGTACCTTAAAATTTAGAGTGTTTTGGGCCCAAATGAATATCGCCATTGATTTCAGAAGGCCTTTCAAATGAATTTGGATATATAATTTGCCTATTTTGGGTGTAGGGACCTCTGAGGCAATTTTTTTTATTTCTCGATCGTACAGGTCATAATTTATGAATTCTCGTCAAAAAATTTTAAGGCAGTTTAACGGCATGCCAAAGCCGAGCCACTATGGAAACCGCTAGCAGTCACCATGACCGGTAGTGGCACCACCGCCGGCAATGGCCACAACGCTAGCCGCTGGTGACTTCCGCTAACTGTCACGTCCTCCACCAGGAACCACCACCGCAAACCGCCACCAGTGCTCCGCTCCGCCGCCTCCTACCACCTCTGCTCCGCTAGGGAGCCAGCACCCCACCACCAGGGAGGCCATTTCTTTTCTCCATGTCCTTTTCTGACAGCACAATGTTTTTTTCGCTCTAACATGAGTTTTTGGAGGCGAAATTGAGCAAATGAGATATTGTCGGAAAGTTGATTCCTAGCACGATCCAAAGGTGGAGGTTATTTTTTCTAATTTTTTCATTTTGTAGCCTTTTTTGCCAATTGAAGTCAGAAGTTGTTTTTTGCACTCCCGGGGGCATATCTTGTGCATCCGAACTTCGTTTTTCATAAAAATATTGTCAAAAATATGATTCAGAGCTCTATCCAGATCTTAGGTCCTTTTTTGCATATTTTTTACTAGATTTTTGTCTCTTCCTTTCGAAGTCAACAGTGCATGTTCTGCTCCTATTTTGTCTTCCTCTGCCATTCTTGTTCTCAGAGGAATTTTGTTTTGAATTTTCTTCTCAGATATGTACTTTTTCCTGCATCATGGAGAAAAGTAACGTGCCTCTTCTTACCACTTCTAGTTTTCTCAAGTGGAAGTCTCACATTGAGATCACTCTTAAGAAGTTGGGGTTATATCGAGTCACCATGGGTACAAAATTAGAACCAACAGGTGTTACACAAAAGAGGAAATGGTTTAATAGATGTGATGAAGCCTTTGGCACTCTTTGCATGGGTATCTCTTTTGATCTCTTGTTTCATGTTGAGTCTTGTAATACACCGCAGGAAGTTTCAGCACAACTTGAACTTCTATTTGGTAAGTAGGACACACACAGGAGTTATCAATTGGAGAATGAGTTGATATGTCTTAATCTTTATGATTTTGACACGATCCAGGACCTCTTCACAAAGCTTAAGTCCTTGAGGCTTCAGCTAAAGCAGTCTTGTATTGAGAAGAAAGATGACCAGTTGATCCTTTCTATTCTTGCAAAGCTTAGTCTGAATTATTTTGTCTTTGTTTTTGCCTTCTATGCTACGAAGGATGTTATGGGCTTCAAGTACAAAATGCCTTTTCTTGATGATTTTTCCATTCAAATCATGCGATAATAGTCCAAGTTGATTCAGATGGGTACATTGAAGCCTTCAAAAGCTTCAGCTCTTCTTACTACAACAACTCAGACAGACACGAAGGCTTCATCCAGCAAAGGAAAGAAACAGAATCCAAAGACCAGAAGGAAAGGAAAGGATTTAAATTCTCAGAACACCTTTGGTTCACCTTCTCCTAAGGGAGAATCGTCAAAGAAAGAAAGACCTATTTTTGCTTATTGCAAAAATCCATGGCATGATGAGTCACATTGCCATCAGAAAGAAGTTTGATGGATATGAGAAACAAATTTCAGATTTGACAACTCTTCTTGCAAAGAGCAATATTCCTTCTTCTTCTTCTTCTGGCAGATCTTCTTCTTCTCCTTCATTCCAGACAGATGGAAAGTCCAATGGAAAGGGTCATGCATTATGTGCAACCACTAGTCCACCCTCTTCTTGATGGCTACTGGATTCAGGTGCTTCACACCATATGGAATCTTCTCAAGATATTTTCTCATCTTTTCAGACTTCCCCTACACTAGACATCTTGATGGGCAACAACATTGTTATGACAGTATGTGGGAAGGGTTCTATTGACATTGACGATGGTACTTTTAGTGATGTACTTTGTGTACCATCTTTGGCTACTAACCTTCTCTCTATTTATCAGATTGCTCATAGCGAGACATAGAAGACAATTGAGTTTACACGAGATTCAGTGCACATCAGAGATAGTGAGACTAGAGACATTGTTGCCACAAGGACAGTTGATCATTCTTCCGCTTGTAATCCTTTTCTCATTTTGGTCCACCTTCTCCATTGTCTGCGAATCACTCTTTTTTATCAATAGAGCATGTTGAGGTGAAGTCGGGTCACTTGAACTTATGTGTTGTTCTTGATACCAATGTTGTTACTTCTACACCTCCATCTACTATTGAGTTTGCATATGTTTAGCAAGATTCCTCTTTAGCATCGCATGACATTGTAGCTCCATACATTAAGCCCACTACTGTTGTCATTGAGGACATATCAAAGGATGTCTATTCCCTCTTAGATGACAAATTCAGCACATCTATTATCCCACCACCATTGGATTACAGGATCATCATGCATTATCCTTTGATCAACATCCAGGGCTTCTAGTTTTGCCTTACACACAGGTTTTTCCTCTTCTTTGTATGTTGAGTTTGTTTCCTCCACATTGGATCCACATTAGTTTGATCATCGACACAAGGGGTTCTATCATTTTGGAGGGGCTTTGGAGCCTCGATCCTCTCTCATGGGGGGGTTGGACCTACATATGTTCTTGAGAGTCTCTTGAGACATTGGTTTTGTACTTTCTTTTTTGTTTCTCTTTTGGAGAGGAGTTTTGTTCCTACTAGGTTCTCTCCTTTGCTTTGTTCCTAAGAAACTTGCATGTTTGTTCATGGGTACCTCACAAGGCTTTATGTCGGGACCCATCTTGCATTCATCTTTGCATGCTTTTTCCTTACATCTCTTTTGCCTCTCTCCCTAGTTGTGCATTCAAGGGGGGCGTTTGAGTAAATAATTCATACATTAGTAATTCACTTAATTGCATCAATTCACTAAATAATCTATGCCTTAATTAGTAATTAATTATTGGCATTTATTATTTAGCTAATCAATTAATTAGGATAATTAATTAGTATTTATCTTCATGCATAATGCAAACTAGGAAAAGCAAACTATGTTTACATTTCAAAAGTTTCATGCATTTAATTAGTCTATTATGATATTTGAGCATACATGACTGATTCATGCATTTTGTTTTAACTCTCAGTCTATCTTGTAACCTCTGCCATTTAGGTTTCTATCTTTAGAGTTAGATTTCTTTATAAGGATGTCATATCCTTCATTGTAACTCAAGCAATTCAATCAATTTCATTGTTATTGTCTTCAATTATTTTGTTGTTCAATTCTCTCTTTATGTGTGACGGGTATTCTTGCAGAAGATAACTGGCCTTGTGGGATTCGCATTTCACGAATTCTAACAAGAAACACAAAATCTTCTAATGTACAAGAAAAGCAACTATTTACAAGTGTAAATTAATTAAAGAAAAAAAGGGCAACATATTTGATTTCACGTGGAAATCAGATGCATTATAAAACATTTAAATATTTATTTCAATTGCATGGAGTGTATTTGAGTAGAGGGCAAAAATGCAAACAATAAATGATTTATGTTAAATAGTAACTTATCTATAATAATAAATATAAGTGACATACAACTAATATACCCATCGTTAGAGAAATATAAGGTATGTCAAAAGATATCATATTTGTTTATTATTCAACTTAAAAAATAATATATTATTATATTATAATTAATATTAAATTATTACTATATAAAGATGTGGTAATCAGTATTAAATTATTATTAAGATATTACTATATTTTTATATTTCTATTAAACTCTTCACCAAAGAGAATATGACCTTGCAATGCAACAATTAGTTACGAGCTATGTCAATACGACAACCATGGTTTGAATCCCTGCAGGCCTGCATTTGAACCCTATTAATGTAGGTTGGAGCAGAGTGAAGAGATTAAAAAAAAAACCTCTTCACCAAGCAAAAAAATCTATTAAAACCAATTATTATTATATTATCATATTTTTATATAAGTATTCTACTTTTTTATTAACACATATTTGTGCATCCATTATGTGAGTGCAATATGCCTTCGACGTAATCACTAATTTTGAGTTAGCTAAACATGTGTGACCTAAAATTTGAAATACTTGAATATCCTTCAAACATGATTATTTCAATTACATACCTTTATGTAAAATAATATCTTATTAGTTCCTACTTGCTACTAGAGACAAGAATACCAATGCATCCATTAAGTTTCTTAACTGGTAAAAAAATCAATGAGAAAGAAGAATTAAAACGGGTTAACTATATTTTTCGAATGTATATATGTTTTCAAAATATACAATTTACTTTATCTATTATTCTATTGAATGATAGTGGTATACATTATTATAAATATGATATAAGCTACTTACTATTAATATGATATTTTTTAATTCATTTTGTAATTAAAGTTAATGGTGAATCTAATTGGTTTCGTATTATTTAATACTATCATTTAAAATGATATTATTGCACAATAGTTTCACTATTAAATAATAATAAGAAGAATAGATGTGAATTGTTTTATTAGCCAACTATTTGCTATTGTTAGAACGTTTTTCATGTGTGACAGAGCAAAAAGTGGAGCCATTTTTAGAAAGAAAGTCATACCCATAGTTAATTATAAAATCACACACAAATAATTATTAGTTCTTGCTCACATACTAATGTATTCATAAAGTTTTTTAAATGTGAAAGCATAAACCAATGAGCATCAAGAATTAAACTATGTTGACTTAGTTTTTTAATGTTTTTTTAATTATTTTTTAAAGTTATTTATATGTAAATTTTCTTTTATATGTTTGTCTATTGAATAATAGCAATGTACAGTATTATTAAGATGATGTAAGCTTTGTACTATTGTTTCAGAAAAAATTGCATTTTCATAGTGCTATTTAAATAGTATTTGTATTTGGACAATAATGTCACTATTATGAAATAGTTTTGAATAGCTTAATAGTTTGAATAGTGCATAAATTTATTGTTCTTAGATTCTTTTTTTATTAGTTCTTGTCACACGCACGAATACTTTATGCATTCATCCAAATATTTTAATTATCAAAGCATCAACCAATGACAACCAAGAATTAAAATACTTTGACCAATTTTTCTAATGTCTATATTTTTTCAAATTTATCTCAAAATACACATATTGTTTTATCATTATTATATTGGATAATAATACTCTATAGTGCTATGATGTAAGCATTTGGCTATTCATTGAATTTTTCTTGGCATTTTCATATTGTAGACCTATAAAAATGACCATATTCCTAAATGAATATTTTGTGTTCATTCCTCTATTTAATTAAATTCAATTTAATTAAAACACCCACATTCCTCTATTTAATTAAGTAAATTACTCGATTTATTTAGTTAAATTCACTAGACCCCCTTTTGCCATTTAATAGGATAAATCATTTTATTCAATTAAATCCCTTCTATCCACTTTTAATTAAATTCAAATTTAATTAAATAGTTACCCCAAATTGGATAAATCTAATTTATTCAATTTCCTATTTTACAACCAAATTGAAATAAATTAACTTTATTTTAATTAAATTCTATTTTCTCATCTACTTGCATACTAGACCCTATTCCTAATTCCTTCTAGAATTCATCTAATCCTAATCAATTAGCCCTAAACCCATGCATTATCCCTTTTCCCTAAATTTGAGGAGGTCGCTTCTCAAATTTGGAGTAAAGTCTCCAAAAGGCATTAAAGCCTTTATCCATTCAACAAGCCAACTTGTTGAATCCTCCCAAACTTGGAAGGACTCTTACAAGTTTGTCCCCAAAATCTTTAAACCATTAATGGTTAACTAACCCTTAGTGGCATGATTAAAGACTTTTTGACTAACTTAACTTCCATGTAACCCAAGGGTCTCATCAAGCATTTATTGCTTTGACCATGGTTATTCCTTTATCCTTTGCACAAGAGTTTATCCTTTGGGTAAAATCTTTATCCAATGGATAACCTTAACTTAACCTTAACCCTTACCCCCTAAGGTAACCATGAGGTCTTCTCAAGCATTTAATGCTTCTTACATCTCCTCTCAACCAACCTTATGTTGCTAATTGTCACCATTTCATTGGTGAAAATTGTGAACTTGGATTGAGCAACTTTCAAACTCAACCCTTGATTGACTCTTTCAATCCTAGCCATCCATTGCCCTATTTTTGCTATAAACAGAGCTCTCATTCCTCCATTTTCATATATGCAAGCTCTTAGTATCACACTTATGCTCAATTTTTAGCACATCTAGTCTCTCTTTGCAATAAGAATTAATCTAATAATCATTTTAGACTTCTTCTTTCATCAATAGCTTAATCATATAACTAGTATATCATGTTAAGATAGTATCACTACTAATCTTGTCATCTTATAATCTAGTTCATTGCATTTGTAGGATCATGCATAGATAGGTTGCATTTTCATGTTAAAATCAATCAAAAGCATCCCTCGTTCTTGCATTTGTCATCCCTAAACCACTTTACTCAGTGATCTGAGAGCAGAGGCATTGGTTTGAGGGACCTTGTGAGATAGAGAACCATGGAACCAACCTTGGGAAGCTGGGTCACCCTTCATGACTCCATAGCTTGCACCAAGAAGTCCTGTGGGTGTGTGGACAAGTCTCTTTGGGCTTCACTTTTCGTATTTTAAGTTTTATTGACCCGCTTCTCCCACATACATTTCTGGCACCCACCGTGGGGCTCAACCCCATTAATCAAATCGATTTTAAAAAATAAGCACTTTTGCAGGTACGCGGGAAATAGGAATTAGCACGTGGAGAATATTATTTAGCGCATCTCGCTAACATTATAGTGCATCCCGTACATTGTTTAGTGTGTGGGGTTTATACTCTAGCACGTCAAGTTCTTATCTTAGCGCATCATATTTACTAACCTTTTCCTGTAGGTTTCAAGGTGGAAGAAACACAGAGCAACACATTCCGAAAACAAAGCAGTGCATCTGGAACACAGAGCAGCGCATCAAGTTTGTTTGATAGCGTATCCCAGTCATCCTGTAGCGCGTACAGTTTGTCCTATAGCGCATAACAGGCAGAAAACAAAAAAAACAAAAAAATTGTAACCAAACTTAAAGTTAGACTTGTAGAAGTCCACCGAATCCAAAATCTTTCTAACCGTTTTGAGTTGATATTTTTGCAGGATTTCTAACATCTTATTGCAGGGATGAGCTTAGTGTTATTTTTAGAGCTATAAATAGTTTAAATTTTTACTAACTTAGTTAAGTTAGTTAGAATTTAAGGTCTTTTTAACTCTTGTTAAATAAAATCAAACTCACCTTATTTGGGCTGTAAAAAGAACCACAAAATCAATCTTTTCTTGTTTTTTTAGGTAAAAAATTCTCAATTTGGGGTCTAAAAGGAACAAATCAAATTTTCAAGTTTTACAATCAAGAGGGTTAAAAAGAACTTCACCATCCTTTGGAGCATAAAAGGATTCATTTTAATTTGTGCAAAGTAAAAAATCACACAAGTTCAGAGGTCATTTACAATCAAAGAGGGAAGTTCTTCCCCTTTTATCGATTTCTTTTGTTGACCACCAAGATCAAAATTTTGCTTTGTTGACCATTTCTTTTCAATAGATCAGAAAACCATTGCATTGAAAAGTTAAAAGGAACACCATGTTTTCATGGAGCAAGATCTCCATATAGATCTTAGAAAAATCATTGACTTAAAGAGTTAAAAAGAACTTTGTGTGCTTTGACTCGAAAGTGGAAGGTATATGCTCTCCCCTTAACTGGGTGATCAAAAAGCCAAACCACTCTTAAGCTTTCTGTACTTCAAGCATTTACATCCTTTAGCAGGACTGCCTTCCCGAGGGGTTGAAAAACTCTTAAAGCCATTTATGGTCGGTGTGAAGGGAACGACCTAAGTGGGAAACGACTTTGATGCCAAGTGTTCCAACCCACTATAATCAAATGTGGAAAGTGACGAAAGTCCTTTTCAACGGTTGCGCATAGCGATTAGCCTTCCCCTAGTATCCTTGAGATACGTAAAGCCTTTTTTTTAAAGGTTGGGAAGCTTCCTGAGGGAGTTTATCACTGACGACCGAACAGGAAGCTTGATTACGAACCTTAGAAATAGAAACCTTGAGCCGAGTTAGTAACTAGACATTTGTAATATCATAGTGCAAGGGTGGGGAAGAATTCGCCCCCAAGGTCGCTCACCATATATCTCCCAAGATAACTACTCAATTGTGAAGCAATTCACTTTGAGTTAATTTCTGGCAAAAGGGAAAAAAATGGGTGCCCTCTAGGGGGTGACATGACTGTTTGAGCTGATGGAGTATCGAGACTAGTGGGATATGGTATTACTTATGACCCTTGAATAAAGAGTCTTTTCGAAGTGTATTCTTTGTAACCAAACCCATTAAAACATTGGGGATTTGAACACATCCTCGCAGAACATACACTTATTGTTTAGATTAGGCAAAAAAAATGGTTATGTATTTGGTGTTGTGTCTTCATTTGTTACTTCAGAAAATCATCCATCAACATTAAAAGCTTAAGGCAAAACACCAAAATCGCATAAAACAATCAAACCAAGGCAGTTTAGCGCGTAAGAGAAACATCTTAGCACGTATCAACCATATCTTAGTGCATCAAATCTTATCCTTAGCGCATAAAGAATTCACAGCAGCGCTTCATTGAAATTTAGAATCAGCAGTAGCAGTTAGCGCGTTCTCAAAACAACATAGCGCGTTGAAGCATCAGCTTAGCGTGTTGAAGTCAACCCTTAGCGCGTAGAGTATAAACATTAGCGCGTCAACGACTCATATTAGCGCATGATATTTTGAAACCAGATCTGAAACAAAAATTACTGTTAGAAACTGTTAGCGCGTAGACTGGGGCAGCATAGCGTGGGGTCTTTTCCTTAGCACTTTGAGAAAATTTTGTAGCGCATAGAGTCTCTGTTTTAGCACGTGGTCAAAACCAGAAAAACAAGGGGCAAAACAAAGGTAAATTTAGAAAATTTTGAAAACATTTTTGGAAACCTCCTTTGATCAACTTGAACTTCGTCAAACCAGAATACCAAAAACAGAGTATCAAAAACTATTTCTAGGGCAAGTTTCATATCAAACAAAAGTTGTCAAACATCTAAAACTGGTCGCACGATAAACATATCTATCCTATCAAAATCAGGAAACATCATCACAAGTGGCAAATAGGTCCTTCTTACCTCGTGGATTTTATCCCAAAAACACACTTGTTTTAAAACTCCCAAGTTGTCAAATCAAGTTTCCATATCAGGAAAGCTCTATTCCATATCATTTGACGCACTTTGTCATGAGGGGGCATCTAAACCTTCACTTTGATAAAGTAAAACTTGAGTTTCCAAAACAAGATAAACAAAATCCAAAACAACTCAAAAGGAAACCATTGATCGCTTGTGCATGACTAATTCTCATATTCTGAGAAGAAAGAATATTTATCGTAGCACTAAGTTGAAGAAACAACAACCATGTTCTTCGAAATTTGCCAAAAGAAATAAATTTTTATACATCAATCGTCAACTTTTCAAATCTCATCGAACATTCTTTCGTCATGTATGACTCTATATTCTAAACAAATCAAACGAATTTGACAAGGAACCTTTGAAGACTAGAGCATTCAGTCAAAAATCCGTGCTCAATCAAAAAATAAATCATGGAGAAAAGATCAATCCAGCATTCTTTCCTGACAAGTGCATCACTTACAACATACCCCGATTTGAACCACCAACCCCTGAGCAACGTATCGAAGAGGATTTTATCCCCTTTGTCATAGAAAGTTTCTACTAGATGCCTACTGTTACTCACTCTCAACAAAACAAACAAAGCGAAACACCACCAGAATCAAGCATGAATCAAAGGTTATCTAATCCCTTTGAAGGTCCGCATCTAGAGGACACTGAGATTTCTGAAGAACTTCTTCAAGAATGTCAAGAAAGTGCTTCATTTCAAAAACTTGTGGAAAGACTCATGGAAAATGATAAAGAGAAATATTTGCTCATGCTCACAAGCAAAGGAGTTAAACTTACAGAGGACTTAGACACAAACATTTTTAGAACTGGCTCTCGACAGTATGAATATCAAGAATGACAAAGAGAAGAAGAAGCATGTGACCCTGAGCAAGATATCCCTGAGCAAAACATCCCTGAGCAAAACATATCGTTCCATACACCATTTCAACCTAGGATTAATGCCAGGGAAGAACTCTTTCCTTGGCAAAATAATGCACCTTTGATTGCTCTTACTCAACAAATGCAAATGTTACAAAGACAAATGCAAGACATGTAACAAGGGACAATAGTATGGTACTCATTAAACAAAATTTGTCCTTATCCCTTTGATAGAAGATTGAACATGGTTCCTTTTCCTCCAAACTCGGATGTTCCCAAATTTGACAAGTACGATGGGAAAAGCGATCCCCGTGATCATGTTCGAGAATTCTGCACAATGAGTCTCGAATTTGCTCATGATGACACCTATTTAATGAGGTTATTCCCAATAAGCTTGGGGGGACAAACAATGGAATGGTTATCCAAAATCACACCTCCTGTTAGATCATTTGATGAACTTGTCAACAAATTCATAACTCAATATTCCTATAACATTCAACATGCTATCACCATGCTAGACGTCTGTAACACCAAACAGAAAAACAATGAAACATTCATGGTATTCCTTCAACGTTGGTGACTTATGGTTTCAAGATATCCACGTGATATCCCTGAAAAGGAGAAAATGGAAATTTTCATCGACAACTTGAATGGTGAGATGAGTTACAGGCTCAAACTCCAATGCATACCATCTTTCGCTAAATTGATTGAAAATGGCATTCAAGTAGAAGAAGCATGTGTCAAGAAACGAACACTAAAATTCTTCAAAGAAGGAACAAGTTCATCAAACTACAATAATCAAAACAACAATAATTTGGACAAATATAGATTCTAGACTAGAAACAAAAACAATAGAAATGAAGGAGGCAATGAATCACATGATCCAAAATCTAAGCAGCCCATGCTTGCATTATCAGGAAATCCTCAAGCTACAAAGAATCCCAAAGGTGCTAACCTAGACATTAACACTTACACACTGAAAATACCAATCAAAGTCAACCCACCACCAA
The DNA here is from genome assembly GCF_030272615.1 of Cryptomeria japonica. Lineage (NCBI taxonomy): Eukaryota > Viridiplantae > Streptophyta > Pinopsida > Cupressales > Cupressaceae > Cryptomeria > Cryptomeria japonica. The sequence continues at coordinate 656,936,823 of NC_081415.1, forward strand.
CAATGCTCAAAACAATAACACAAATCGAGGGCCTAATAACAATTCACGAGGTAACACCAACCATTTTCAAAAACGTGTCTACACACCACTAGGACAATCGCTAGAGTCAGCATTCAGAGAACTCCTAGCAAACAAAATTATCTCGTTACCAGCAATCAGCAACTATGAACCACAGATCAAACCACCTTGGTGGAATGACTCACACTTTTGTGATTTTCATCGTAACAAAGGTCATCAAACAAACGATTGCATGAGATTGAAAAACATTATCCAGGACATGATTGATAGAGGTGATCTAACAGTTGATGGTCTCAAGACAAATGGTGACCATGGAGCTTTTAAGAATCCTCTTCCAAACTACAACAAGGATGGAGCTTCGACCTCAAATGATACACGCGGGACTCGTATCAATCACATCTACAATAACACCATCAATCATATATCAGCTGTAGACAATCATGTAAACGTTATCACAATCCGAGATTAACATAATCATGAATTTGCCATCGTAACAACTAGAGCTCAAAAATATGTCTTGAAGGGACATACGTCAACAACAAGCACCATACCCAAAATTCAATATGATTTAGTCAGCCAACTGCGCAAAACTCCTGCTCAAATATCTATACTGGAGTTACTGAAACTTTCGCCAAAACACAAAGACATATTGGAACAAGCACTATTAGAAACAAATGTACCTCAAAATCTGGATGTTGATAAATTCCAAGCCATGGTCACTCATATGATAGGACCTCATAATCTCACTTTTTCTGAGCATGATAATATCTCATTAAGTCATCCACATAACACTCCTCTCCATATTGAAGTCATTGTCTATAAACACCAAGTAAAATGAGTATTGATAGATGGAGGAGCTGGACTTAATATATGTACCTTAAAACTTATCCGTGCATTAGGCTTCTCAGAGGAGTTTATTGATCCACACAAAAAGATTACTATAAAGGCATATGATGATGAGGAAAGATCCTCTAAGGGAACAATAATGTTACCGATTCAAGTTGGACTGATACAAAGAGATACTATGTGCCAGGTCTTAGACATAGACCTCACATACAATATTTTATTAGGTCGACCCTGGATACATGAAATGCAAGTAGTGCCTTCTACGTATCACCAATGTGTCAAATTTCCCTATAATGGGCAAGAGGTTTCTATATCTGCTGATCACAATCCATTTCAACATTGTAATGCAATGGGGGCAGCCCAGGATAGTTTGGTTCCACATAATAGAGATAAACATAATTCCCCAGCACCAGATCTTCAACAAGAAAAGTCTAACTCATTACCTAGAGATTTCAAGCAGAAAATGAAGATCAGAGAACAAGGCATGGAGGAATACTCTTTGGAACCCATGTGTTTGGCTAATTTACCAACATCACCCAGATCTCATGGATTACCTACAACATCAACACATCAAGTAGCTCAGCCCATCACCAAGTTTGATGGTACATTCATCCAACTCGACACTCTAGCACATGAATCAGAGGAAAAGGACATCCTTAGCTGGTTATACAAAGATGAAGAAGAAGATAGTAGAGCAGCTGCTATGGAAATAGTTATACCAACACACCTATATGGAAAAGGCTACTTAATCATGCAACAAATGGGATATAATGGCAAAGGACCTATTGGAAAGCGTAAAGAAGGTGTCACCGAACCAATAGACCTTCATTCACAGTTCAGTAGAGACAAAACATGATTGGGCTTTGAACTCACTCTCCTACCAAGAAGGACACCACACAAATATCCAAAACCTCAGTGGAAAGCAAAGAAGAAGTACAAGGAAAAATCCTGGAAAAAAGCACTATTTGAGTCAGTAGAGGCAATCCGTAAGGAACGTAAACATCAAGAAAAGAAGCAACATCATGGGGAGCCCATCATTCACAAGAAGGCAACATCCACAGAAGTAGATCATATTCAAGCACCAATATCTAACAAAGCATAATCATCTCCTGATAACATCATTCCTCCCCAAGGAGGGACAGTATATGAACAAATACAAAAGGTAGAAGCAGGATTTGACACAGAATCAGAGAAAACTATCAAACTTGTATCAATCATTAAGGACCTATTCTCACCATACAACATACCAGTTCACAACACTAATAGAATCTGGGAGGATACCTCTGAGACTAATTCCAATGAATATGAATGGGGCAGCTGTTCTAATATTACTGAAGATGTTGCTGAAAATAGTAGCCATGCACCCATTTCTCAAGAAGCACGCAACACAGAATATAGAACACTTGAATTTGGTCCACAAAATATCTATGATGCCAAGGAGAATGAGCAACGTCATTATGAACAAGTCTACATGAAAAATGATACCATCGAAGACCTCGATGAAATTCATGAACTCTTTAACACCCAATCCAATCACGATGAGACCTCCATCCTGACACTTACAGTAGTCAAACTTGATCCACCTAATGACTCCTTACCACTTGTCTTTCTTGACCTGATAGATTGGGATGAACCTGAAATTCATAATATACCAATATTCCCAAATGACGAATCCATCATTCATTACTCGTGTACCGTTAACCCAGAAACATAATCTACCAGTAAACAAAGTAACGACATCTACAATCCAGGGAGTGCCAAGTCTCAGTCACAAAAATGAATCAGATAAAGGATCTATAGCTGAAAACCAGTCAATGGCAGCTATGGATCACAAAAAAGTAAAAATAAAGGACGCATCTGAGGGTGAAAACCTTTTTAAGGCACCTAAAGATGGGAGACTTGACACTCTTCTTGAACATTATCATGAACGATCACCCATATTGATTGAGCCCACTCAAACCATCAACATTGGTACTATAGAAGCAGCCAAAAACATACACCTAGCGGAATCTTTGACAGAGGAAGAAAGATCAACATTTATCAATTTTTTTAAAGAAAAGAAAATCAACTTTTCTTGGTCATATGCAGATATGCCCGGGATTGATCCACACTTATTCATGCATCACTTTTCCATTACTCCAAAAGTTAAGCCAGTTAAGCAAAAACTACGAAAGATGAATCCACATGTGGCACTCATGGTTAAAGCTGAACTAAAGAAACTATTAGATGTTGGATTCATTCTACCCATCGACCATGCAGAATGGATTTCCAACATAGTACCAGTATCAAAACCAGACGACAGTATCATAACATGTACTGAATTCAGAGATGTCAACAAAGCCTTTCCAAAGGACGACTTTCCTTTGCCCAGTATCGACATAATTGAGGACCCCACAGTAGGACATGCAATGCTATCCCTAATGGATGGTTTTTTAGGCTATAATCAAATCAAGATAGCCCCAGAAGATCAAGATAGAATAACGTTTACCTGTCCTTGGGGAACGTATTGTTGGAATGTTATGCCCTTTGGCTTAAAGAATGGAGGAGCTACTTATCAACGAGCAATGACAACAATCTTTCATGACATGATGCATACCTTCATGGAAGACTATGTGGATGATTTACTAGCTAAATCCTTCACCAGAGCAAGACACCTAAGCATCTTAGCAAAGATTTTTGATCGATTGGAGAAATTCCAAGTCAGGCTCAACCCTAAGAAGTGTGTCTTCGGGGTTACATCAGGTAAGTTACTAGGCTACATAGTCTCAGCTAAAGGTATTGAAGTCGATCCAGTGAAGTTACAAGCCATTATGGAGATGCCACCACCAAAGAATATCAGTCAGCTTAGATCTCTACAAGGACGATTTCAATCAATTAGGCGATTCATCGCTCAACTAGCTGATAAGAGTCTCCCATTCAATCACTTGCTACATAAGAATGTACCATTTAGATGGGAAACCAAATGTGTTGAATCTTTCTATCAAATCAAACAGTACCTAATGAACCCACCAGTTCTAGTACCACCAATAGCAGGAAAGCCACTCATTTTATACATTTCAACAATAGATGTATCACTGGGGGCACTATTGGCACAAGAAGATCAACAGGGGAAAGAACGAACTATATACTACATCAGCAGGACATTGAACAGATATGAACTCAACTATACATTCATTGAGAAGGCTTGTCTAACAATAGTCTTCGTCTCTCAAAAGTTCTGACATTATATGCTAACGCACACCATTAAGCTAGTTGCAAAAATTGATCCTCTCAAATATCTACTTAGCAAGGCAGCTCTTACAAGCAGATTGGCTAAATGGGTCATGATTCTTAGTGAATTTGATATCCACTACACAAAACGAAGAGCTATCAAAGGACAAGCAATTGCAAATCAACTGGCTGAAGCACCACTACCTGGAAAACAAACTATGGAGATCAAATTTCTGGATAGGGACGTTCTTGCTATTTCTACCACACAATGGACATTATACTTTGATGGGTCTTACACACAACATGGCTCAGGTGTTGTCATTCTATTCATCACTCCTGAAGGACACACTATACCGAGATCATATATACTTATGTTTCCTTGCACAAATAATGTGGTTGAATATGAGGCTTTGGTTATAGGCATCAAAATGGTCGTAGAATAGAAAACCACAGAGTTAAAGGTCTACAAAGACTCCCAACTAGTTGTCAATCAAATCAATAACGACTATCAAACAAAGGACGACAAGCTGCTACCCTACAAGCGAATGGTGGATGACTTCAAGCAATATTTTGTACACATCACCTTCGAGCAAATACCAAGGTTGGACAACAAACAGCCAATGCAATGGCTATTGTCACTTCATTATTGCAAATTCTAGAGCAATAGAGTCATTACGAGTTTCTGGTAGAGCAACTGTTCTCCCCAGCCTATGACCACTCTAAATCCCATGTTATCTATGCTTTGACCAGTTCATATTCTCCTTTATATGGACCAATATATAATTATCTTAAGAACAACATCCTACCCATTGATCTATCCCGAAACCAAAAACATAATTTTATCCGCCAAGCCGCCCGTTATACCGTTATTGCTGATACTTTGTACCGTCGAGGTCTAGATGGTACTCTTCTTCGTTGCCTTGATCGTAATGAATCTGACTCCGCTTTACATGAGCTTCACGAAGGTATCTGTGGCACACATTCAAGTGGGACTACTCTTGCTAAAAAGCTTTTGACAATGGGATATTACTAGCCGACAATGGAAAAAGACTCTTATCACTTTGCAAAAAAGTGTCCTAAATGCCAGATCCATGGCAACCTGATACATGCACCAGCACAGGAATTGCAACCATTCACGACATCCTGGCCCTTTTGCCAGTGGGGACTAGACTTGGTTGGCAAGATTCATCCTTCATCTTCAAATGGACACAAGTTCATTATAACTGCAACAAAATACTTTACCAAATGGATAGAAGCAGTCCCCATGACCACAGTAACTGGGAAACAAATTGCCTCTTTTATCCTAAATTATCTAATCTACAGATATGGTATTCCAAGTTCCATCATCACCGATAATGGACGACCTTTCAAAAACCAAGATGTCCGAGAACTATGTGAAAAATTCAAAATACAACATTGTTTCTCTACGCCATACTATCCATAAGGGAATGGACAAGCAGAAGCATCCAACAAGACAATATTGAAAATCCTAAAGAAAACAGTGAATGATGCAGCCAAAGATTAGCATGTACAGCTTAATCCAGCACTTTGGGCATACAGAACTAGCATCCGCACACCTACAGGAGCAACACCATACTCATTGGTATATGGATTGGAAGCTATTTTACCCTTGGAGGTAGAAATTCCATCTCTTAGAGTCTCTCTGAAATGTTTAATTCTCGGTGAAGAGTATCGAGTTAACCGACTGCAAGAACTTGAAGTGCTCGATGAAAGATGCCAGCGTGCTTACACTCATCTCAAAGCATATCAGCAACGCATGTGTAGAAGCTACAACCACAAGGTCATTACCATAAATTTTAAAGTTGGTGACCTAGTACTCAAGGAAAATCCTAGAAATTAGCAAGATCGAGAAAGGAAAGGGAAATTTGAACCTAACTAGTTAGGTCCCTATGTCATCATATCAGTCTATGGATCAGGCACTTATCAGCTAACAACTTCAGAAGGAGATGTGCTCGACGAACCAAATAACAACATCCATCTGAAGAAATACTACACTTGAGTAGTCTAATGCACAAAAAAGTCAAAAAAATCAAAAAATCAAAAAATCAGAAAAAATAAATTAAAAAAAATCAAGAAAAAGCAAATAAAAAGGTACAATAAAAGCAACTAGTGAAAACCTGGTAACAAGCGCTATTGTGAGAGGACAACTCCTCTATCTATATCCATATCATTATATCCATAGTAAAGCACTATCAGCCATCACCCAACATTTTATCCCAAAATCCATTCAGGACATACTTAGCGTAGTCACTATCCTGGTTTATCCGTATATTCTTTCACCCAATCTCACCATGGCTTGGTAATCACTGTACATACCCACATCAAGAGGTACACTTAGCTAGGGGAAATAATCGTAAAAAACTTGTAGCATGTTCAAACCATCAAGATTAGTTGCAAACTCAGAACATCATATCCAGCAACCAAAAGCTCACACAAATCACAAAGCAACACATTGATCGCTTAAAAAAAGGATTCACAAAATATGATGGATGATTTTCTGAAGTATCAAATGTTGCATTTTGCATAAAGTTTTGACTATTTTTGCACTTGAACTTTTTGAATTGTTGGATTCTCTAAATTTTCTCCACAATGCTTCAAAAGCTAGAGAACATCGGGAAACTCCAATATTTTCTTAGTCTTCTGTCTGTGAGGTGATCATTTGTACTGTGTAGATACTTCTCTCGAGACGTGATTCACAGTATATCATTGAAGACATGATTCCACTATACGCATATAAATGGTTTGATCTTGTCTGTTTATACACAATCCGCACTCAGGTCATCCTGGTTCAATTATACCTTGACGCTTGTACTATCTTGCAAAATAAAAAATCATGTAAATTTTTCTCAGGTCATTATGGTTCAATTATATCATTGTGCTTGTATAAATTTTCAACATATCCCAAACAAATCAATACTCAATGATGATACATATATCAAAAGCAAAACAACATGTGGCTATAGCAGGATGACAAATACAGAATGAAGATGCTCAAAAACAATTAGTTGCATATCATTTACAATTAGTTGCATATCATTTTACAATTAGTTGCATGTCATATCATACATCTCATTTTCAAGATACATCTCACAACATATCATATCATACATCTCATTTCAAGATACATCTCATAACATCATACATTATTACATCATGCATTATTACATATCACATCACATGCATCTATCTAAGCATTGCATCATCATAGAATAAACAAAAGCATATAGAAAGCATAATCCATATATATATATATATATACATATATATATATATATATATATATATATGTATATATATATATATGTATATATATATATATGTATATATATATATATATGTATATATATATATATGTATATATATATATATGTATATATATATATATATATACATATATATATGTATATATATATATATGTATATATATATATATATATATATACATATATATATATATACATATATATATCTATATATATATATATACATATATGTCATGTCTATGCCCAGTACAACAAAAACAATGATCAAAATACAATAGAGACAACGTCTCTCAAGTATGACTATCTCTTGAAGGAGATGGTCTCGCAGTAGATGTCCCAACACCTGGATCTCCAGGTGGATCATGTCTAGAAGGCCTTGTCATGTCTTTGCTCTCTGACTGCGACCCAGTCTCTCGGGATCGACTAGATTTCGACTGTGTGAAGCTCTGCACTCGGTGCTCCTTGGGCACTGCATCCTCATAATGTCTCCTATAATACTCCACCTCCCTGACTCTCAAAGCTAGCTCTCTCAAGGTGTCTCTCATCAGACCACTTGTTGTTGCTCTCTCCAAAACCTCTGCTCGAGCCTCAGCTCGACCCAACCGCTCCAAAGCAGTATCTCACTCTGTAGTCAGCTGTATAATTTGACGCTATTGCGCCAACATCTGTGTCTGCAAATGCTGCATTGACAACTGCAGCGATCTAATCTGTGCGTCCTCCACATGTGTGGGAACCTGCATCTGTAAGGGTACCTATGAAGGGGTACCCCCTGTCCCTCTACCTATCCTCGGTGCTGGTGGAGGTAACACATTTGACCTCCTCCGCTGAGTCGGTCGCCGCACGTCCTCATACCCTCCAACCGCTACTATCACCTCCTCCACCCGCTCCTCCTCTCTAGCTCTGATCGCCAAACCCCCTCTCCCTCTATCCAATACCACTCACCGGACAACTCTCTCTTCCCGTATCCCCCTCCCACCACCATCTCCACCCCTATCTCCTCTCCTCCATAACTCCAATCTCCCTCTAACTGCTTGCTGACCTCTCCCACCTCCTCTATCATCTCCTCCATCTCCTCCTCCATCACCCCCTCCCTCATCTACCTCCTCATCATTATCAAATGCTGGAATCATCTCAGCTAGATTAGATATCCTAGCTATTGCCCGTGCTGCAAAGAGTCCTGCAAACTCATGAGTCATCCCTGCATCCATGATCTCAGGGGCATAATCCCAAATGTGGTCAGCTAACTGAAAGAACTCCTCTACCACTGTCGTGCTTTCAATCGTAGGACCCTAATTTGGGATATCCTGTCTCCGTCGAGCATATAGGCATGCTCCTTATGGTATGCCCTATTGTCGCCCATACTGCCGCAACACCTGACTATGCAAAAACCTCTCTATAACAAAGGGCGTCCGCCCTATCAAATACCTTGAACTGAAAACATGAGGCATCTCCATCCCATCCTCAGCCCATACCTCACAACTTTTATATGGTTGCCAAACGACCGTATCAATGTCATCCAGTACTCTCCTCCAATGCTCTAGTTTGCCCAGCTTGCGCTGGACAACTATCCCTCTATACCCATATGCGTACGCGCCTCCAACAAGCTTGTCTCTATCTGCTAGTGGCCTAGCTACGGGGATATGCTCCCATGCCCACACCTGCAACAGTGTCACACCGGTTGATAGACTGTCATAACCCAGGTACACTACCTCATGCAGATCCCTGTATAAATGGGCTAGCATAGCTGATCCCCATGCAAAATGATGACCCTACGTCACCATGTCCTCCAACACCAGTCCCCATCCCACGGACAGTCCCTTCGACCTACGGTCGGGACATAGAAAACCACCAATGAAACCTGCTAGAACTGATGGCAGAGGAGCGTAATCCAAATCCAAAAACTCCTGCCATGGGATCTCAGACCCACAAATAGTGTCATCCTGGAATATCTGGCGCAATGCCTCAGTCCCACCCTCCTCCATCTTCTCGTAAGGTAGAAATGCACCTACTACAGGAATCCACAGAATCCGATAGCAATCCTCTGAGGTCACTGTCATCTCCCCTGTAGCCAAGTGAAAGGTGTTTGTATCGCTATGCCACCTCTCTTCCAATGCTGTCAATAAACCCTGATTTATGATAAATCGAGGCATCTCTAGCAAAGAGGTCAAACCACATCTATCAATAATATCCCCGTCTCCCTGTGAAATCGTGGTATAAATGACCACGGTCTCGGAAATCGCTCACACGACTGCACTACACCAAGACGCTCCTACCAAAAATAACGCAAGTCCAATATCAGTTCCCTCATCAACACATGGATATCAAAATCAAAATCATCTCAAAAACTTGAAAATTTTGAACAAATCTAAATCAAGTTTCACATCATATCAATCCATCAAATCATATCAACTTGTAATACAACTCAAGTTTCACAATCATATCAACTTGTAATACAACTCAAGTTTCACAAACATATCAACTTGTAACACAACTCAAGTTCCATATCAACTTGTAACACAACTCAAGTTCCATATTAGCTTGTAACACAACTCAAGCTCCACAAATTCATATCAATCATATTCATATCCAAAACTTGAAAAACTTTGAACAAATTTAAATCAAGTTCCACAAAATATCCAAAATCACATCAAAATCACTATCAACTTGAAACATCGCAAAACAAATCAAGTTATATCAGAACTCATATTGGACACACTTATCACATCAATGACAACAGACACAAAGACAGACAAAAATTCACTTATCCCAGCAAACCTGACATCAACCCACAAAATTTTCTCATTCACAAAATCCCACTTTACCATCGAAATTTTCTATATGCACTAACCTATCCTATCTAGGTGCCAAACTGCATCTCACGTGCTATCCTTTTCTTTGAATGCGCCCTCTAAAATACCCTATGCGCTAAGACCCTTTATGCGCTATTTTATGCCCTCCACGCGCTGCGAATTTAACCCTATGCGCTAAGTTACATCTACGTGCTATCTAACCCTACCCATGCGACCTCCTACAAGCCCTATGTGCTAGGTTTATCCTACGCGCTACCCATTTTACCCTCTGCACTAGCCTATACACCCGGTGCGCTAACCTAACCCGACACGCTACCCTAACCTAACTATGCGCTAGCCTAAAAAATTCGGACGCTACCCTATTCGTTAAACCCTATGCGCTACGAAATTTTTCGTATGCGCTACCCTTTCGACGCGACGCGCTAAAACATAAAAACCGCATAAAAAAATTCAAAAAATGACCCAAAACGACAAAACCAAAAATCAAACAGGGGTCAAAAAGGTTGACTTACTAGTGGTCCATATGCAGCAGGCCTCCGATACCTCCTAACACGCTCGAATCAGTGAGAAGAATATAGAATTGACATGTTGACTTCTCTCCAAATGTCACTATCTCCAAAGTCAACAAGCACAAATGAGACAAAAATGATTACTTTTCGCCTTTTATAGGGTAAATCAAAATTAGGGTTCCGTAAAAGACCATGAAACTCACTCGTGGTGTCTCATACCAACCTATCCAACATCATTATCGGGAGATGGATCAATACATGCATTCAACATAGACCAAAATTTACAATGCTATCAAAATTATCCAAATCAATGAAATTTTCAAAATTTTGATTCATCTCCCGAGGGGGCATTATCAACATCATTTTATCGAATCTAGGGCATCGATTATCAAAACTAGGGCATGACACATCTCAAAATGATATAAAAAAAATTGATCATAAATCACGACGACACATCATTTTCTTTGAATCAACATGTGCACACACGTCACTTCAAAGAGGGGCAAAATGTAGACATATAAAAATGACCATATTCCTAAATGAATATTTTATGTTCATTCATCTATTTAATTAAATCCAATTTAATTAAAACACCCACATTCCTCTATTTAAGTAAATTACTCAATTTATTTAGTTAAATTCACTAGACCCCCTTTTGCCATTTAAGAGGATAAATCATTTTATTCAATTAAATCCCTTCCATCCACTTTTAATAGGATAAATCATTTTATTCAATTAAATCCCTTCTATCCACTTTTAATTAAATTTAAATTTAATTAAATAGTTTACCCCAAATTGGATAAATCTAATTTGTTCAATTTCCTATTTTACAACCAAATTGAAATAAATTAACTTTATTTTAATTAAATTCTATTTTCTCATCCACTTGCATTTTCCTACATCTCCCACTTGCATACTAAACCCTATTCCTAATTCCTTCTAGAATTCATCTAATCCTAATCAATTAACCCTAAACCCATGCATTATCCCTTTTCCCTAAATTTGAGAAGGTCGCTTCTCAAATTTGGAGTAAAGTCTCCAAAAGGCATTAAAGCCTTTATCCATTCAACAAGCCAACTTGTTGAATCCTCCCAAACTTGGAAGGACTCTTACAAGTTTGTCCCCAAAATCTTTAAACCATTAATGGTTAACTAACCCTTAGTGGCATGATTAAAGACTTTTTGACTAACTTAACCTCCATGTAACCCAAGGGTCTCATCAAGCATTTATTGCTTTGACCATGGTTATTCCTTTATCCTTTGCACAAGAGTTTATCCTTTGGGTAAAAGCTTTATCCAATGGATAACCTTAACCTAACCTTAACCCTTACCCCCTAAGATAACCATGAGGTCTTCTCAAGCATTTAATGCTTCTTACATCTCCTCTCAACCAACCTTATGTTGCCAATTTTCACCATTTCATTGGTGAAAATTATGAACATGGATTGAACAACTTTCAAACTCAACCCTTGATTAACTCTTTCAATCTTGGCCATCCATTGCCCCATTTTTGCTATAAATAGAGTTCTCATTCCTAAATTTTCATATATGCAAGCTCTTAGTATCACACTTATGCTCAATTTTTAGCACATCTAGTCTCTCTTTGCAATAAGAATTAATCTAATAATCATTTTAGACTACTTCTTTCATCAATAGCTCAATCATATAACTAGTATATCATGTTAAGATAGTATCACTACTAATCTTGTCATCTTATAATCTAGTTCATTACATTTGTAGGATCATGCATAGATAGGTTGCATTCTCATGTTAAAATCAATCAAAAGCATCCCTCGTTCTTGCATTTGTCATCCCTAAACCACTTTGCTCAGTGATCTGAGAGCAAAGGCATTGGTTTGAGGGACCTTGTGAGATAGAGAACCATGGAACCAACCTTGGGAAGCTAAGTCATCCTTCATGACTCCATAGCTTGCACCAAGAAGTCTTGTGGGTGTGTGGACAAGTCTCTTTGGGCTTCACTTTTCGCATTTTAAGTTCTATTGACCCGCTTCTCCCACATACACATATAATAGTATTTTATAATATCATTTTACAAAAGTGTCTCTATTACTGACGAAGATCATAAAAAAGAACAAGCCTATAGTTAAAGTATCATTAGAGAGACCAAAAAAGTAAGGAAGAAAAACTAATTAGTCCTAAGCACCAGTGATATTATTGTTGCACTCTACTTGATCACATTCAAATGTGCCTAAGAGAAGCACAATCAAATTGGGATTTGTTTCCATAGGCTCAAACAAGGGTATAGTCTCCTTTCCCAAATCAATCATTTCTAGGTCAGGCTTCTTTATCTTCTTCTCCTTTACGAACTTCTTTAAAAGTTCTATCTCTTTTGTGTTTATGTTGTTTCATCCATGGGGAAAAACTGAGCCGACTATATTTTTTATTTGTAAACAATGGACATGCCTTATTTCAATATAGTTATGAATCGGTCCTTTGGGATCTCCATGGTGGCCAAGACCTGCAACATTAAAGAAAAAAGGTTAGTTTACTATTAAGCTCAGTAAGCTACCTTCTTTTGCCTTGGAAGACTTCCTCATTCATCTTCTTCCATAAAACCTATAAAATTTGATTAGAAAAAATAAGTCGAAAAATACTCAACTCAACATTGAAAGCATCAACATAACCAACTAATATTTTTTGCCAAGGGAAACCTTTCTTATCAATCCAAATGATAGGCTACCCAACAAATAAAGACCATAAACTAGTGGCATACTTATAAGTCAAACACTAATGCTCAAAAGACTAAAATATCACACAAATCACATTTCCTGATTTGAACTCCAGTATCATGTAGAATTTGGCCAACAGGAAAATTATTAAGGATTAAAAGCCATTTAAAACAAGCAAATCTAAGTTCAATAGAGTTGTGCCAAATGTGGGATATGATATAAGACCAATGAGCAATAGATCAATTAAGATTCCAAGTGTAATTAATCTAGTTAAACACCTTGCCCGAGCTAGTCAACATGGTGTAGATTTATTCACATTAATATCAAATAGATCAAAGCCATCTTTCCATTTTAGCTACTTAATAAATTATATTTATGTCATAATTTTATCCAGGATACCATGCTTTAAATCTTTAGTGGCCATTGAAAGAGTTTTTTTTTCTGGGTATCAGGAATAAATAACTTAGACAACATCTATTCCCAAGACATCACTATGTCATTAATAATCATGTCTTTCAAACTAGAAATCCCTAGGGAACACCACCTTTAGCTAGAGCAGCCCTAAGAGAGAGCAAGTAATTTTCCATTAATAGAGCAATTCCACCACAAAGATCTATATGGGGCACAATATGAAGGAGGGTAACTAAAGGCCTCTCCATTAAGAAACAAAGATCTCGCAGTAGTCCAAGCCTTCTAGAGAGAAGTAAAGACAACAGAACCAATAGCTCTAACCTCAAAGTGCCCAAAAAATACCATGCAGATGAAGTGGGCCCTAGTGTCTACCTTTTTTAGGTTTAGAGGGAGCCATTTTTTTTCTAATTAAAATCTTCCAGGGCTCATTAAGCTCAATAGCCTTAAAAAGCCACTTAGCTACAAGGGTGAGACCTTAGATTTTTAGGTCTTTTAAGCCCCCCCCCCTCCCAATATTTAGGAAGACAACACCAACCCTAGTTAACACAATGTCTTTTTTTACCCCTTGCCATTAGACCATACAAACTCCCTCGCAATTTTTTACTACTTGTCAAATTGGCAATTGGCAAAATGCCAAACAAAAGATTGATAAACATGATGAGAAGCAATGGCCTTCTGAACAACCTATATCTTACTTGCAAGGGAGAGTGAGTTTATCATTTAATGTTTTTCTTTTCAATATTTTGAAATATCCACTCCCACATATTTTTAAGGGATGGGTACAAAGAAAAAATAATTCCCAAATAGCTAATACTCTTATGAGAGCCAGCCTATTACCAACCCCACAAGGAAAGCCAATCAGGAGAACTATCACTCCAACCTACCATTGTGGATTTATGAGGGGAAATTTTTGACTCGATAGTAGAACAAAAGACCTTAATTCTCTTCAAGCTATTCAATAAGCTATCTTCATCCGATTCAATAAACAACGTGGTATCATCAACAAATTGGGCATTGACTAGCTGAGAATCATTAGGGAGTCTCAAACACTTAACAGGGCGAGAGAAAAAGTTTTTTGTAAGGACATAATGAAGCGCATCAGCTGCTACCACAAAAAAGGTTAGAGCAATTGGACAAACTCGTTTGATTGATCTCTAAAGCTAAATGAGATTTTTTAGCTCCCCATTAACATCAATCTAAGTGGAGGAATTTGTGAAAAGAATATCAATCCATCTACAAAATTTAGGAGGAAACCCAAAATCCCTTAGCATTTATAGCATAAATGGTCATTCTATTTTGTCATAAGCCTTTTCAAAGTCAAGGAGTATCATGGCAAAATTTTGATTATCCTGGTCAAGGAATCCCACTTCTTGATTGGGTTGAGATGATAATTCATGCAAATAGACAAGAATGAAATAGTTCTAGTGGATGACAAGAACTCTTTATACAAAAAAGAAACATTAAGCTTCAATATAGAGGGGTGGGGTTGATAAGGAACATAATAAACAAGGTTCACACAAATGGAGATTAAAGTAAGAGAATGATAGATGACATGGAGAAAGGACAAATAGAGACTAGAGCCCCATTACCAATATTAAAGAAAGAAATATTCTCTTTGTTATTATTAAACCTATCAAGCTTGTAGTAAACCCTTTTGTCCAAAGATTGATTGTTACACCATGTGAACCAAGTAGAAGAGGAGGAAGCCCTACCCCTTTCCAAGGGATCAACCAAATTGAGAGATCTCCTTATCCTAGACCAAAAAAAAGTGTTCATCCTCCTTCCACATGGAAACTCTGCCTCGAGGACCTTTTTGTCATGCTTGTTTTCAATTATGTTAAAGTCAGTAATACATAGCCATGGAATCCTTGGTAGGTTATCCACCATCCTATTCCACAAAGAGGATATTTCTATATAGTCATTAGAGGCATACAAAAAGCATATTCCAATAGAGTTAGGACCATCCCTCAATTAAATCCACACTAATCTAACAAAGGGATAAGCCCCAATTTGTAATAAAATTATTCCATTTAGGGTGGATGAGGATTTTTGTCCTCCCTTTACCCTTATCATGCTTGGTCATCATGACTTTAGCATTATTTTAGATAAAATTAAGAGCAATATCAATACAAAACCCCACCACCTTAATCTCTTGTAGGCATAAAATATCTAAATAAGGTTTGTTTTTGCAGAAATCCCTCAGGACATATTTCCTGTCAGGAGACTCAAGTCCCCTCACTTTCTAGCTGCAAAGTTTTAGGTTCATCAATGGGATGGAGAGGGAGCATTTTTATAATTCTTATAAATCCTATCAAAACATTTAGGCATCTTGTCAACTTTATTCTCCTTAACTTTTTTGACACTTTTTTTTTAGTACTAGAATTGGAGTTCTTAGGTCTATCATTTTCTTTTTCTTGAGTCATCCATGATCTTAGAAGACCCCAAGGCCATTGGGACTGACTCATTATCCATCATTGAAAATAATGGATTAAAGCAAAGATGATACCATTTATTTTTCAAAAGCCTTGTCCCCTTATTTGAAGCTAGAGTCACTAATAGGCATTATCTCTACCAAACACTAGTCAGCTAGCTTGGAAGCTTGTCTGATTATATCAGCTCTCCCTTTCAAGGTTTCAAGGGCTAGTTGTTGAGCCTTCTTAGGACCCAAAGGTTGGGGATCCTTTTTCCTACTCATTATCTTATTAGGATTAGTCTTGGGGACGATTGCGGTTTGTGCTTTGATAACTTGTTTTTCCCTATCACAAAGGGGGTCCTCCAATGACACCTTCTCATAATAGTTCCCATTTCAATTTTGTGAGAGTCTATCTTTGAATGAACCGCTTCCATTTGATGGGAGTCTATAAAAATATCATTACAAGAAACTCTCTCTTGATATAATCCCCCTTCCTTGCCAAGATTATGATTTTTAGGGTTAGCTAGAGAGGGCTTGAAATCCCCTTAAGGATTTGACCTCAAAATAGGGTAGTCTTTCTTGAGGTGATTATTACTCTTATAGAGAAAACTAACATTCAAAGAACCAAGCAATTCCATTGGACAATTAATTGTATAATTATCAATATGGCTATTGAGAATATCAGGGGTTTCCACCCCTAACAATAATGAAATAAAGTACCTTGCACTAAGATGTGACAAGGTCATCCTAGATTCTTCTACCTGAAGCATGTTTCTAATAGGTTTCATTATACTGGGAAAAAAAATTGCAACTCTTGTGGAATATCTTTAATTTATAACCAATTAGGGGTAGACTTGATAATTATATCCTCACAATTTTTCTTTACAACCCATGGGACAACTTGAAACATGCACTGGCCAACATTTCAATGTTCCCTTTTAACAACCTTGTTTTGCATTACAATTATTTCTAAAGGAAACAACATATAAACCTTTCTGAACCATTCTTCAAAATGAAAGATGAATCCCCATTTTTTCCCCCACACAAATGCAGTCCATTCATCAAAAAACTTTTGAGATGAAAGTATATGTGGGTCTAAGCAAACAAAGAAAACGACAATATTTCTCAATCTATTTTCTTATGCCTTTAGGGATTTTTTCAACATATCCCCATTTGGAGAAATGGAAAGGACTTTGGGAGAAGATGGCATCTTACCTTTTTTCTCATTCTCAAGCATTTCTAGAGTCGATGACACCTCTGTCTCCACTTCCACCAACCCCTACATCTAATAGTCCCCCTCCTCCCACTATGAACTTAGTGGGAAGGTCTCCTTCATGGGTTAAATTTTTTGTTGAACTAGGGATTTTAGGGACACTGCTATCAAAATTTAGGGCTTCCTTATATGCAGATTTCTTTGCCAAATTTTCCTTTTCTTGAGATACCCTCTATTGAAACGTTAGTGTGCTAAATTGTACTCCCTTACAATTTTGTCTGCATTTGAGCCCTCACCTTGGCATTCGTGAAAATTTATCATCATTTTCACTTAGCACATCATCCTGCCCTTTGATTTTGGTGCCTAACTGGGTAGGACTAGGGCGTGGCACCCTGGTCCTCCCAATTAGGACCCAAATTTGGGCCCCCTTAACGATCATAAAGTTTGAGCGATAATTCCATCTTTGTGTCAGCTCATGTCAGAAAATTAATTTTTTTTTTGATGGACAAGTATAAAATGAGGTCTACCCCTCTTGTTTGATCATCAATACACATGAAATTCAATTTGACATCAATCATTCAAGTTCAAGCAAGCAAGCAATCAACCTTCCTTCAAGAATTAGAGTAGAGATTAAATCAAGATTCAAGCATTGGAGTTGACATTCATGTTCTATGTTATTGAAGTCTTCATGAAACCTTAATTCCATGTGGAGACAAATAAAACTTCACGAAGAGGTATATTATTCGTGTTTTAGTCATTATTCAACATCTCCCTTAAAAGGAGAATATTTCATTACTGCAATTGAATCATGTTTCATTTCTATTTCATGGTTAATTCCAAAATCAGGGTTTGACCTAAGGCAAACCCCTATTCACAACCTATTTCCCTTCTCTATTGTGCACAGGAACATATACGGAGTTGCGATCTTCAAGATAAGCTTTATTTACAGAGGTAAATCAATCCCCCATTGGAGTGTGAAAAGTTCGGAGGACTAAAGTGACCATCACACTAGTCCTGAAAATTCAGGAGCTCCTTCTAGGAACAGATCTGAATCCTCTTACAATCCCCAGATCTAGGTTCATGGCTTGATTTGATGATTGTAGCTTATTGTTTATGCCTTTTTACATCAATTCCAACACATTTACCCTAATTTCAACAAATTCAATGAATAAATTCAACTCAAGGGAAAGAAGAGGCTTATCCAAGACCCCCTGGAATCATATCAACATTCAAACCTCTTAGGTTTAGATCTATCTAATTCCTATATTTCCCTAATGTATTGGTCCCTAAGTAAAAAATTGGCATTTTTCATACATCTAATGGTGGATACCCTAATTTTTCACCAAAACATTTTGGTGACCTTGAATCCTTTTCACCTATAATTCTAATTTATGTTCTCAAATTTGAGTGTTTTTTCATTTCAAATTCAAATTTACATTTGCAAGCTTGAATTTTCATTGAATTTTAAAAATTTAGAGGTTGAATTCACAAAAACCCTATTTTTTAATTCTAAAATTGGGCTTGTGGGTTGTCTAAATTGGGTTTATCATTTCAGTTTTGGTTGTTCACTTAATTTAAAATTCAAAATTTTCCTCCTATATCTCATTTTCAATCACATAAATTTAGCGGTTGAATTTACAAAAACCCTAATTTATAAGTCTAAAATTTACCATGAGGGTTGCATAAATTTTTAAATTAATTTTTTCATCTGACCTTTATGAAAGTTATGTTGTTATCTAGATGCACTTTCCTTTCAAATTCACAAATCATATTTCTTAAATTGATTGGTCAATTAATTATTTTTACAAATTTTTGTATTGCTTAATCATATTTTGTAAATTCAAATTCAAATTTCTCTCCTTTTTGCATGAGTTTTACTACCATTGCTCCTACCTATAATATTCCCATGAGAAGAAGTTGTAGAATTAAGGCTTCCCAAGGTTTAATTACTAAGGATATGGAGCCTGATTTCAATAGCTTGTTTCATGATAATGTGGGTGGTTCTTCTATTCCAACAATTGATGTTGTTTATCCCCATTCTTTACATAATTCTCATGATGAAGGTGAACCACTAAATAAGGTTTTCATTGACCGATTTGAGAAGATTGATAATGAATTTAAAAATATTCAACAATGGATGAGTCAACAATACCTAGAAAGTGAGGCCATCCCATTGATTGAAGGATTAAAAAGAATGGTTCAAGTTGATAAAATTGGTGTTGATTTGTTGTGTGGCCTTGCTCATATTGTTGACACTAATATCATGCCTTTGAAATTTTGTGTCGAAGCCCTTGGTTACACTCAACCTCCTAGTGAAGTTAATCATTCTATTTCTATGACTACTTCTATCACTAGTGTGCCTACCTTTACATCCAATATCATGGCTACTTCCACACAAAATGTTATTCCTACAAATTCTAGTCATGGGGAAAACATTGCTAATCAAAACTCTTTCATACCTCCTTTTGTGAGTCTTCCATTTGTTACCCAATCATCTCCCATGCCTACCTATCATAGTGTCTGACCTCCTCATTCTCAACCTCCTCCTTCATTCAACAATGTTACTCCTTCATCCCAATCAAACATGTTCAATTTCAACTCATCCACCGAAGCAACTATTAACAACCTAGCTCAAACCGTGTCATCCTTGCAACAATAAATAGCTTCTATGAACCAATCCAAGTACAATGTGCCCACATTTGATATAGCAATCCCATTATCTAATGATATTGTTCGTGTTGTCCCCCCTAAACATATGGGAAGTCCCTCAATTGGAGCTTTATAATGGAAAATGTGACCCTATGATTCATGTGAAAACATTTCAAACATTGTGTAGTGATTTTGCTTATGATCAAAGTGTAGACACCTAAATTTAATCAAATTTAAATCCTATTCTTCCAATTAATTAATCTAATTAATTAATTTCCCTATCCCTTTCTTCTAATTAATTAATTCAGAATTAATTAATCTCCCAATCCTATTCTTCTAATTAATTAATTCCTCAACCCGTTTCCTCCTAATTAATTAATTATCCTTGTTGTCCATCCATTTTGATTAAATACTTTAATTAATTAAATATCCCCTTTCCAAGCCCATGGATTAATTAATTTAATTAATTAATTTTGTTCAAATTCCTATTTGAGCACATGGACCCTAACTTTTCTTCCTAACCAACCCCATCCTTCTAACCCACTTCCCTAGCCTAGTCATCCCTCCAACTAACCTTATCCTATCCCTTCTAACCTCCCACACATGTGTGCACATTCTAACTAATTTTCCTATTTATTAGGAATATATTCCTTTATTTGGGTGGTTATTCCCCAAATAGACATGTGTCTTTGAGGACACATGCCATTCCTTCCCAAGACATGTGTCCCTCATTTGAGACAAGTGTGGAATCTTCTTCCACTTGGCTCTCTTTGGCATGCCACTTATCTTCTTTGAGAAATTGTTTTGCATTTTGGGATCCCCTCTCCTTCCTCCCATCTCCTATTTAATCCCCCTCATTTTAGACCAAATCATCCACCTTTTTTTTAATCATACCGTCATAATGTCGAAATAATTCTCTCTCTCATCCACTTTTTCATACATCATATTGTTACTCTGCCAAAATCATTATTCAACCTATCTATTATCATTTTCATCCATTAATCCATTATCATTTGCATTTTCTATCATGGAGCAATATTGAACATCTGAAGCTATGTCATGAGCACACATCCAATCGAAGAATAATCAAATCGAAGCAGGCATTTGGTTTGCATTTGTGTTATTGTTTTCGTGCTTGCTTTGATTTTATCATTCTAATCTTGAGTTGTATGATGTATTGTGTTTGTTTGGTTAATTAGTTTTCTTTTTAGCCCTTAGTTTAGCAGGCACATTTTTCATCGCACACAAAGGCTTTTGTCTAAATTGTTTGCTAGAACATTTAGAGATAAAGCTTTGTAATGGTATTTTTCTTTACCTCATTATTCAATTACATCATTTAAACAACTGGCTAATGCCTCCCTTCAACAATTTCACAATAATATTGGTCCTAAGATTACCATGATAGATTTACTGCATTGTAAGCAAGGTGTTAAAGAAAAAGTGACTGATTTTATTGGTAGATATAAGCATTTATATTCTCAAATTTCTTATCCTATGCCTGATCAAGATATTCAAAGAATTATCATTTCTAATATGGAAAAAGACATTAGGGATAAGCTTCTCTTTATTGAGTTTAATTCCTTTACATTGTTGTGCACAATACTTCATAACTTCCAACTTCAAGTGAGTCAATTTGAACAATCTCCTTCAATGGATCCAGTTGATAAGAAGTGCATGATTGTTTTATTGCATTCTATCATTCATATGTGCTTGTTGTGTTTGTGTCACAATGATCTTTTTCCAAAATCAGTATTAGTCATCAAACACATCACATTTCACACAGTCCTAGTTGTTGTTGTCCTGCAGCAGATTCACTTCCTAGTATAGCAAGAATGCCTCTGTCTTGAGCTAGATTGACATACTTAGCGTAGTCATTGTCATTTGAACTCTCGTGGGTTTTCTCTTTACTCTGGCAGGTTTTCTGTCAGTCTCACCTATCTTTCATGGTCTTGTTCTTAGACGTCGTCATGTTGCCAGAATTATGTCTGTTTAGCGTTAGAGTTTTCTTGTTCTATCGGCGGTTTACATCTATCTTTTATGATCTTAGTATTAGACATCTATTGCACCATCGTTATGATGCTCGCATTACATTATACACTTCTTGATATCTTGG
This sequence comes from Cryptomeria japonica, assembly GCF_030272615.1. NCBI lineage: Eukaryota > Viridiplantae > Streptophyta > Pinopsida > Cupressales > Cupressaceae > Cryptomeria > Cryptomeria japonica. The sequence goes on from NC_081415.1 coordinate 656,958,988, forward strand.
TAGTTTGCATCTATCTTTTATGGCCTTGGTCTTAGACACTATTACGCTATCCTTATATTGTCTGCATTGCATTATCTACATTTCTTAATCTTTCAGCAGTTACGACTTATCTTTCGTGGTATTGTCCTTAGAAGTCATAGCATTATTATTATGCTATCCACATTGTCTTAGAAACTTCTTGATCTACCAACTTTCAGGATCTATCTTTTATGATCTTGGTCTTTTGATTTTGTTACACTGTCATTATGTTGTTCGCATTGTGGTATAAATCTTTGGATTATCAGTAGTTGATATCTTTATCCTTGCATTTCTCTGGTCCTAGATGTCCTTGGTCTAGGTGTTATGTTGTCCGTGAGTCTCTAGATTCTTGTTTGATTAGTATCATTTGGTTCTTGGCTTCATGCGATGTTCGATCATTGTATCCCATTTGCATCCAAATGTTGTCAATTTTTTGTTAGATCACTTTATGTCTCATATCTCCCAACATCAAGATTATCGTCCATCATCATATCTTGTCTCCCAATTCACATCATCATTTCCTTCTTCCTAAGTCAGAGGTTGAACATCAAATATCCAAAATTGAACATCAAACATCATGCTCTTTCTAGCTTCATCAGATTCAGTCCCCATCCTAGTCTAATCTTGTCATTCATCCTATTCTGAGCTTTGGTCTATCATCCATTCTCATCTTTCATCTTTCCAACTCATTAACTAATCATCATGCTGCAATTTTATTATGATGAGTTTGGTCATCCTTCATTTTCTTCCACTTCACCCTATGTCGATGATGATGAGGGTATGGTCGATCAACCTGATGACACAGATGTCCAAGTCATGTCTCAATCCTACTATGATGAGTATGGTCATCCCTCATGTTGGGTCTCAAATCAACAGATTGGATAGGTTATAAGGAAATGCCAATTCCTATGCTCAAACCTTCCAATTGACTTGGCCAACTTATAGAGTGAACCTATTTGGTTACTAACTCTCTCACTTTAGGCTCTGCAGAACCTAGGTGGGTATACCTACTCACTAGTTGTTTTTAATGACTAATGGTTTTTATAGTAGATTAAGTATCTTGATCTGATTTCCTCCTATCTTAGAATGGCATAAATTCCTAGGATGGAGATATAGTAGATGAGTTCAAGATTGTTGTTGTAGAAGCTATTCGATCTTTGTGCTTGAAATTTATATGTATACACTATTGCTAGTATACTCTATATTTCTTACTCAGCTACTCCTATTACTTTTAAAGTGAAAATGTGAATTGATGGGTTGTGTTTTGTAACTGACCAATGCCTTTCTTTGTTGTTTGGGCTATAGAGTCTTTATGTTTCTTTAGTACTTATTGTGTAAACTTATGAGAGTTTTTAAACCCACCCCCTCTCGATGAGTCTGTCAATTACTGTTTCTTATGAGCTCTACTTCAATGTCTTTGTTGTAAATCACCTAAATGAATTTAACTCTAACCTTAAGAGACCATCCAAGGAAGAAATACGAGGAACAATTACAATTCGCAAGTAAATCTTTTATTCAAATCTGCAATATAAAACACAGAGTTTTACTGGAAGAACACAAGTAACCTTATCTCCTTTTAGATAATATCACAAGCAACTGCCTACAGAAAGATGCAGTAATCCACAACATATACACAAAGGAAAAATGAGTGGTTATTTTTATATATATTCGCAAAAAATAGTACAATAGTATGCCTGAGGCTATCTTCTACTTCTTGTTCTCTTTTCCTTGCTACAAAAGTTCCCTTATTTATATGAGGGTATACATTGTCACCAAGCATCGTGGCTTTTTAGCATATAACTATTAATTAGCACACTTGTTAACAAACTAGAAGATAAACAAGTTCAACACTCCTATGTGTTTGATATACTTATCATCTTTATACATCACAATATCACTGTTTAATATCCTCATGTTGTTTTCTATCTGGAAATAATTGGACAGAATGTGGTTAACACAAATTGATAAGTCTTTGTCTTGATCCAATTCTGCCACTGCTCGATTCTTCTCATCACCAAACTCTTGTTTCCACTATTCTAACGATGCTAATTGACCATCACTGTAAAAAGAGGGCACCCTAGGGGTATTCCCATCATCCAAATTTTGAAGCTCTTTCCTTAATTGACTTGTCATTACATCATAGGACTTCAAATAAGCCTCGACTTCAATTCTTTCACCTGGGTTCATCAAACTGTTGTCATTCATCATGTCTTCCAACTGAGACCTGAGCCTTTCATGCTCTTTCAAAGCTTTGACTGTTCCAGTGTATGTTTTCCAATAGATTTCTGCAACTTGCATCATACTTCTGAACCTATGTTCAATGATCTCAAGAATCAACTTATCCATCTTTTGTTGTACCTTTTCTACTTGCCGAGATGTCTTTTCGGCCCCATTCCTCCAATATATAGCATCTGTGAAGGCATCCATGGCATCTCTATCAACCCCGTAAGTCATCCCTGTGGGACTAGTACCTGTGTCAATCCGAAGCAATCTTGCTTGCAGCCTTTGTTTCTCTTCACCGACTTTCTCATATAGGCTTTTGTATGCAGAGTTTTCTCTGACCAGAAACTCTACTTGATCCTGGTTTAATTTAGCCACATCCAAATTTAGTTTGGCAGTTATTCTAGGGTCAGTCCTTCCCACCTACTGCACCATCAAATGTCCGAAAGCTTCTTCCGTATCAATAAATATAGGTCTTTTATCTTTGGGATAGATAGCCCATTGTAAAAGAGCCTTCTGATCTGGATCATATCCTGATCCTCTAAAGAGTTTGTCAATCTCATTTGGCATCATCTACTTATTTGGGTCCTGTTTCTTAAGGAATCCATCAAACAACAAGGCAGATCTCATGTCCCATCCAGAGTATAGCAACACACCAACTTCCTTAAGCAACTGTCTTCCTTTCTCAGGTGTCATTTTTTTCATCTAAAGATCCATCTCCTCTTGAAGCTTTTGAAGTTGTTGTTCTTCATCCTTATCTTTCATGTTGTCCCTAATTTGAGATCCTTTATGTTGATAGAGGATTGTGGTAAACTCTTTAGAAGCAATGAAGTCACTATCAGCAATGAAATCCTCATGCTCTAGGAGTCTGATGTCAACCACTTCTCAGACATTCATTTGTCCTATTGTTAGGTCTATAGGTGTATCCTCTGCATAGCCAGGGGGGTAATCCTCTCAAGGAGTGAATGGAATAATGCCAGATGTGGAAGCAGGAGACATATGAGCCAAAGGCTTTGCACTCCTAATAGTATCAATGTACTCCCCAAAGACATGAGGCAGAACTCCTTCAAGTACTTCCAATTCATGCTCCATGAGTTTGGTGGCTAACTCCAAGGGATCTTCAATATTTTGTAGTACATTCAAATCCATTTTCCTTCTAAAAAGCTTCCATTTATAAGCCTGCATTACTTTCTCAAACTTTATTCGCTTCAATCTGGCCTCTTCCCTGCCAATGTTTTTAATGAGGTCATCCGGCAAGTAAGATTTATGCTCTCCAGCCTTCAGTTTTTGTGATGATCGGACTGTTCTTATGTATCCTTTGGGATCAAAATTGGGCCTTGGATCCCCTATAGCCATGCCATAGTAATCCAATTTTGTTTGTAATAGGCCATAGCTCTTTGAACTCTTCACAATAAAATCTGAAAATACTAGCAACCCAGGTACAATTGATTGTTTTCCATGGCTTGTCAGATGTTCTGTACTCACTATTGACAGTGGCCTTACAATCTCCAAACAAGCCACTTTGTTAGGTACTATAAGTGGTAATAAGTATGGTCTCCCTTTGAACCCGTATACCCTTACTTGTGTGCAGTCTAAAAAAAATACCAATCTCCCCAATTATGGTCAATTGAGGGATCTTCAGTGAAATCTCTTGGTCTCAGGAATCTTTGAATTTCTGGTGCAAGGGCATGATCGCACGGGCATCCCAATAGTTTATATAATGGTTTGACAAAGAACTCCTCAAAATTCCAATATTGATTATTCACATATCTTTGGTCCCATGAAGAAACCCATAGTTGCACTGGTTTTCTTATCCCGACATTGTCATATGTCCTGACACATAACGCTTCTGGCCATAATCCTTCATCTTGGCCTACATACAATAGCATATGCATAAGCAAGGAATAATGCTTGAAATAAACATTGATGACATCCCCCTTTAAATTTTCTCACCCATGATTCAAAACCTCAACCAAATAAGCAGAAAAATCAAAGAAGCGGGGGTCCTTAGACTGCAAATCGACACAAATGACCATGGCTGCAATATCCATCAAAGGATGGGCTTTTATCCCTAGCACTTGGGCAACATAGTAATAGGTATACTTGAAATATGGATGGAAATAGTTGACATCATAGGGGGCCTTGTCATCTTGACCTAGTGACACTAAGGACCCTGCATTTCTAGGTCTATGTATCGGGAGTCTCCATGTTTTATAAATGTGCTCTAGGTTAAAATATTCACCTGTTAACTTCTTGAGGTCAATCAATTCTTCAAAACCCCAATCCAACTCAAACACAATGTCAATAACTTCTTTTGTGATTGCAAGAATTGGCTTACCCATGTAGTTATATATGGTCCTTGTTTTAGGGTCATAATTGTTCACCAATGCCTTCATGAGCTCTACATTTATGAATACATTAGCCACAACTAACCTACCTAGGTTCAATCACCATAAATTGTTGATAGGTTGAGGGGAAACTCTTCCGTTGCACCCATATATGAATAATTTGTACCCTCTCAACTCTATCCATATGTCTCCAAGATCCTCAAACCAATCCTCTAGGGCTTCCTCATGAGCCCTAATCTTCTTGGACCTCAAACTGGATGATGGCCACTGATCAATCAAGTCCTGGGCCAAAGAACACCCTTCCTTTTTCTGTCTTTTAGGCTTTTCTTCTACAACGATAGGTTCCTTTCCCTTTCTGGTCTTACTAGCCTTAGATGATGATTCCATTCGAATTTAAGAAAGAGGTCTGTGTGTAAACAACTTACTTGGAATCACTAAGTTTTATCTATGAATTCGCCCAATTTCTGCTTCTAGTTCGTCACTTGTGAATTCCTCAATGCTGTGTCTTTTGATGTTGATCTATTACTTATGGCGCATTTAATCAGTTAGTAATGGTGGTTTAGACAACGATCACCTAGGCACATGTTTGAATTTAATGGCGATGTGACCTTTCCTGAGATTTGTTTATGATTTTCACGGCAATCAATAACCATTTCGATGAGAATATATCTTTCGATCATTAATTTCTTTAGTCCATTGATCGCTTTGTTTCTATTGACAACACTTTTATTTCGAATATCACTTCGATCAAGTATTTCCTTCATTCATTGAAATATAGTATTCGGTCACTATGGCTGTCTCCTCACCGATACCTATCTGATATCCATCAGGTTTTAATGTCGAAGAAACCTTGGGCTTTAGTGACCTCCTTTATTTTTCCACTGAAATACCTCTTCCATCGATATCACTATGCCCTATCGATGAATGGATCTATTGTCTCATCGAAGCCTTTCTTTATCCTCTCTTGTCGTCTTCCACCAATAAAGTTGTATCGGTGAAACAACGCATATCGGAGACATGCCTTTTAGCCTCCTCGAAACCTATTTCCTCATCGATATCTTTTAATGATGTAACTTCTTTTTGTCTGATCGACCTTATTCTTTCGATGAGAACATTTCTTTCAGTGAGTCCCCTTGCACCGATGGTATTATCTCCTCAAAGACCTTTTCCGGATGATGAAAACCATCTCCACTTTCCACGATATCTTTTGTCGATGGAATTACTGTCTTCGATGAGTCCTTTTTGAAGTTCATCGATGTTTCCTTTCTTCGATGGCCCTTCTATATCGATGAGACATCGTTGGGTCTCATTGATAATATTTGAATCCACATATCTTTATAGGACACTATTATACCCGCTTGATGAGTTGTGGGCTATCATGGTATTAATGAAAATGATGATTTCTTCTAACAATAGGGGGCTTTTATGATTTAATTCCATAGATAAACATTCAAATTTGATGCTCAACACCTCATTTTCTTCTACTTCTCCCTATTTCAATGATGATGAGGGTATGGTTGATCAACCCGATGAGACAGATCTCCAAGTCACGTCGCAATCTTATCTCACTTCTCCATCCAATTCTAATCTTCCAACTTATCTAAATTCTCCATCTATTTCTAATCTTCCATCATATTTCAATCCTTCATCTAATCCCAATCTGCCATCATTTGTCACACAAACTATGTTTCAAGGCATAAATTACACAATGCCATTATAATTTGTGCCTCCACCCATCCAATTAGTGCCACAAGTGGTTAGTTCTCCATAATATCAATCTCAAGTAACATCACAACCTGTTGTTTCAAAACCACAATCCAGTTAGCTATAGGCACCACCTTCACCCATTGTTGTGATGAACATTCATGAACAAGCACGTGGCACCAGTCACAATCTTTCATGCTACCACAATCCTCCACCATCTATTCCCTCCTCCAATCCACCAACTTCACTTCCAATTCCCACACTTATCATTCCTCTCCCACTTCCTAACACCATCGAAAACCTTTCATCCATTAAAATCGTCCACCCATAATCCCCATCACCTACTCCTACCATCATTCACACTCAATCCAAGGAACCTCTCATACTTCCATCCAAGCAACCTACCCTAGTTGAAGAACCTATCATCCTTCCATCCACTCCATCTCTCCTAGTTGATGAAGCTCTCATCCTTCCATCCACTCCATCTCTCCCAGTTGATGAATCTTCCATCCTTCCATCCACTCCATCTCTTCTAGTTGAGGAACTCCCATCCTTCCATCCACTCCATCTATCTCAGCTAAAGATCCTCTCATCCTTCCATCCACTTCATCTCTCCCAGTTGATGAATCTCCCCTCCTTCCATCCACTTCATCTCTCCCAGCTGAGGAACTCCCCATCCTTTCATCCACTCCATCTATCCCAGTTGAAGAACATCTTGTCCTTCCATCCACTCAATCTACCCTAGATGCAGAACCTCTCATCCTTCCATCTATCCCAATTAAAGAATCTCTAATCCTTCCGTCCAGTCCATCCACCCAAGTCATTGAATCTTCCATTGTTCCATCTGTTCCCCTTGAAGAGTCTTCCCACTCACCTCTTGTCACAACATCCACACCAATCTCCTCATGCCAAGATCTTGTTCCAGAGCATGTTCAAAGTATTATTGATCCAAATCAAGATCCTACCATTCCATCTCCTCCATCTTAAGATCCCTTATTATCCCCTCTTCCAAGTCAAGATCCTACCATTTCGTTAATCCTATGAGGATCTGGTTAATATTGAGAGGGGGGGGGGTGAATCAGTATTAACACAATCTATAGCTTTAAATCAAAATACCATTTACAACATATCTGAAATCATTTAATACATGAATCTACCCCTTTAGTAGATCTCATACACTTGTTACCCACTTATGCAATCTTATTAATCAGAATATTCATCAACTAGATATTTGATCAACACATACTCATACTAACTTATTATCATATCAGAATACTTCATCTATCAATTCATTAACATTACCGGTAACCACTTACAAATATCTAATAAACAACAGTAAACTTATCATAACCGGTAATCAGAAATAATGCATGAAAACATAAACACTATGAAAAGACATTCCACACGTGAACGCCAAGATTTTTTTGACAGGGAAACCCAAATGGGAAAAACCACGGTGGGGATTGGTACCCACAATAATTTGTACTCTTTCGAAGTACACCCTGTTAGGAGCTTAGCCCGATTAGGAGCTTACAATACGTCCGATTAGGAGCAGACCCTGTTAGGAGTCACCCGGTTAAGGGATTTGCCTATCACTCCAGCTATGAGCTTAATGATATGTTAGGATCAACCTGGTTAGAGGATTTAAACACTCTTTTGTGAGCTGCCCTGTTAGGGGACTTAGATGGCAAAGGCTTGTTAGGACCTACCCGGTTAAGGGATTTATGTTGTTGTAACTGTTAGGGAACAACAGTGAAAAAATGATCTATTACTTTTCACTTTCAGCTTGCTAAATCAGATCCAGTTATGCTTCACAATCTGCAACACTCAAGCAAATCTCTATCTTCTCTGGGACAACTTAACTCATTCTCCTAATGCCACTGACACATGAAACATTAATTGTGTCGCCCTAAATAGCCATAACAACTAAGTCAGCCATAAAACCTAATTACATCTTGAATTTACAATATAGATCATATCATATCAATATCTAGATCATTATAACAATTTAGAATGCAATATCAACTATTGATTATTCATAACCCATCACAAAAATCTGATCTGTACAGAAGTCAAACCCTTAGAACATTCTGCTAAGCAGTTTGCACATTCCCAGGACATTCTACCATCTTCCGTGCTAGAACACAATTCAAATTATTCACGTGGGTTGTGTCGTGTTATCTCCTTCATTTAGATTCACCACCAATCACTGTCATATCAAAAATCATTACCTGTTGAGTGAATTCATCACCGATCCTAAAACCCTAGCACAACTCCATAAAAAATTCAAAACATGCCTTACGGTAATCAACATAGGATGTAGTTCTGGTCACATACACAAATCCATCATAAAAGCTTAGGTCTCAAACCACAAGTCTCCAACCATCACCGATTTACCAATTCAATTAAAATCTTTTCTTTTATCGGTTGAAGTTCTAATTCTCAGTCCCGCCGACAAACCCTATCATACTTACAAATTCTAAATCTGGTAGACTAAATTACTTATCCAACAAGTCAGACATCAAAGTTCATCTGTAACCATCATCAAACATTAATTGACATAGGATGCCATCAATGAAAACACAAATTACTGATCATGTCATCATCATTCTCCTACAGATACAGTCATCAACTCATCTACACTAGTTATGCCATTCATGCCAACACATTCCATCCCTTTCATCTCAAGATCCCCTATTTTCCCCCCTTCCAAGTCAAGATCCTCCCATCCCATATGCTCCACCTCTTGATCATCCTTTTCCTCCTATCCAAGCCATCCTGCCACCATCACTTTATCCCCTTGGTTCACTTACATCCATCCATGGCAGTTCACTCGTAGCAAAATAACATCTCATATACACCACCCATTCTCCTCCATCTAATAATGGGCTTGCATATTTTTACCTAGAGAACAAGTATCCTACTTTAGAAAAAATGCTCAAAAAAATGAACTATCAAGGAAAAGGCTTAGGCCTACATGAGCAAGGTACTTTGGAGCCCATCCATGTCAAAACACATCCAGGATTTCATGGTCTTGGTTACATATCCCAAGGCACTTCATCCAAAAATGTTGGTACAACTAATGCAAAATCCAAGTATACTTCCAAACACACCATTGCATCTCCCCATCATTCCTCCAAATGATTTATTGCCATCCCCCCTCCTCCATCATATAGAGATAAAATGACCATCCATCTTCCTCCATCCTCTAAATTCATTTTGGGTCCCTATATCCCAAAATCTACCTTCATATATCCCTTGCATGTTAAATCCATTTTGGGCCCTTATATCCCAAAATCCCATGCTCCATCTCCTACTCGTCCCTCCATACACAAATCCCATATCTCCATCATCTATCATAAACATCCTACTTCTTTCATTCTTAATAAGGATCAACAAAGGCACATATCTCCACATTCCATTGAACATCCTACATCCATCACTTCATCTATATTTCCTCCATCTACTACACCTTTGCACACTCCTTCCAAGGCTACTAGCAGAAATTGGATGTCAAATAAAAAATGCATAAAGCTAAACATCCACAACAATATAAAGATGATCATGTCCACTTAAAAAGACATGTTCCAACAGTGCAAAAGTTGATACAAAAATGCAATGAATCCCAAAGCAAAAAGAAGCAATGTATCCAAAAGAAAAATCTCTAATGGCATCCAAGGTTGCTAGTCCACCAGCTAAACATTCTCCCCCTCCATATCCTAAATCTATTTTGGGTCCCTATGTCCCAAAGCTCCCTATCATAATTCCTCCATCATATCCACATACTACATCCATCTCCCCTCCACTTATCCCACATCCTTCACAACATGTGCCAATGTTGGTCCTGATAACATCCCCCATTCACAGTCACTTTCCCTCATTTCATTCGAACACTTGCCACCACCATATCCCTTACATTCCTTACATTCCCCATCAAAACCATCTAATCCAAGCCTTTGCATAATTCCCCCATTCCTAATAAAGTTGTACCAACATCCAGTGATCACTCCAAATGGGCTCCTACTACCTTGATATTGAACTTGATGCTTGAGTCATCCATTCCTTTATCCTCATCCATCTCCATCCATATTTTTCCTCTAGGAATTAGAAAATTCCAAAAAAAGAAGAGAAAAAGAGTAAAGATAAAGAATTCGTCCAATGGTGAAAACTTGGCAAATAGGTGCCTTGGACAAGTACCATGATGAAAACCTGGCAAATAGGCATCATCCATAATTCCCCTCACCCTTTTTCTCTCTACACTTGGGGGAAAGTTCTTCTTTCCATCTAGCCATTTCCTCCTCCATTCCATCTGCCTACCATATCCATCATATCCAATCCATTTCAATTTCTCCATCCTCCCTTGGATCTTGATAAAAAGAAAAGGCCCTTGTGTATACGTGCTTTGGACACCTCTTAGCTTCCACTTCCCCGACATACTTTTCCTTCATAGTCCTTATTTACCCATCACCCTATCTTCCATCCACTTCCCTCAGCTTCCTATCCCTCAGTCAGTTATCTTATCCTATCCATCCATCCACCAATTCTCATCTCCTAGTTCCTCCATCTATCCATCCATAACCCAACCACATCCACAATGCTTCCATCTCCAATCCTTTTCATCCTATCCTTTATCATTTCATCTACCTCTCATATCATTTCATCACCTCTTGCATACCTTATCATTGGTATCTAGCTCTAGGCTACCCTCGCGCAATCCAATGCCATTTCGTCCAAATCAATCCATTTTCTCCTTGCAATCTACCATTGCGTGCAAATCTTATCCATTTTCCTTGATTATCCAAGGTCAAATGCTAATTGAATCATCCAATTGTATCCTTGGTCTTGTTTCCAGCCTTGCTGCAATACTTGATCCAACCCATCAATCATCAATCTCATGTGGCTTTTCATCTTAACTGTGGCAACATTAGGCCTATTCTCGGGTCTTCTTCCATCATCCATATCTCTTGTACATCTTGTATATAGGTCTCATTGTGCATAGTCATGTGTCGGTCCAGTCCTTTGAGATCATATCCTATTAGCTGGTTCTTCAACAATTATCTTTGAGCATCTTTGTCATCGTGATTGTATCATATACCTTTTGTCGTCCCATCATCAATCTCTTATCTTGGTGTTGTTTTGAGATGTATCCTTCTCACCAACACCCATCATCTGTTTGCATAGGATGTATCCTTCCTGAAGTGAGACATCATCAAATCCTCATCCAATCAATCATCCTTTTGGCAAAAGATATTTGAGGCTCTCGTGTTGGCTTTGATTCTTTTTCATCTTTGTTTATCTTTTTAAGCTCTTGAGGGCTCTATTTCCTCTTTGTTGCCATGATCTTTTATATCATGGTGCACTAAGAATAACAAGGCTCGGGATGTGATCTTGTTGCTTTTGGTTTTGCTTGGTGTGTATTTTGGATGTGTCCCTTGTTGTACCCTCATGAGGTCTCTGTCATCTCATGTTACATTGGGGCATATCTTCTACTTGGGGTTCTTCTAGTACTGTTGCCTGCATGGTCTCTATAACCCTGTGTGGTGCTAGATTAGCCTGTCTGTCTATTTATACGTGTCAGTTCATACATTGGTTGTGAAATTCCACCCTAGTTCCTTATACCTTGGTGACTCACAGACATTGCTAAATCAAAATAAGTGCTAAGTAAATGGCATCCTAATTCACAGGTGCTCATGCTCTATGATCATTTCATCCATATCATCCATTGCATTTGCATTTTTCTCCTCTTCCCGTTTTGCCTCTTCCCTTCTATCCTACCCACTAGGGCACTATTTCTTTCTAGACACCTCCCAATTCCTTTTTCCTTGTACACCCTCTCGAGGGGGCATCCCTAACCATTCCTTCATTCGTCAGGGGCATCTTTTCGCTCCCTTTTTCTTCTCTCACAAGTGTCTTATTGTCTTTGCACTGACGCTATTCTAGCACCACCACGAAGAGGGGCAAAATGTAGACCCCTAAATTTGGCTAATTAATTTAATCAAATTTAAATCCTATTCTTCTAATTAATTAATTAATTTCCCTATCCCTTTCTTCTGATTAATTAATTAATTTCCCTATCCCTTTCTCCTGATTAATTAATCTCTCAATCCTATTCTTTTAACTAATTAATCTAATTAATTTATTCTCCAACCTGTTTCCTCCTAATTAATTAATTATTCTTGTTGTCCATCCCTTTTGATTAATTACTTTGATTAATTAAATATCCCCTTTCCAAGCCCATGAATTAATTAATTTAATTAATTAATTTTGTTCAAATTCCTATTTGAGCACATGGCTCCTAACTTTTCTCCCTAACCTCCTTCCAATCCTATCCTAACCAACCCTATCCTTGCAACCCACTTCCCTAGCCCAGTCATCCCTCCAATTAACCTTATCTTATCCCTTCTAACCTCCCACACATGTGTGCACATTCTAACTAATTTTCCTATTTATTAGGAAGATATTCCTTTATTTGGGTGGTTATTCCCCAAATAGACATGTGTCTTTGAGAACACATGTCATTCCTTCCCAAGACATGTGTCCCTCTTTTGGGAAACTTGTTTGTTCCCTTTGAGCCACTTGTCCTCTCCTTCCTCTCATCTCCTCTCCTTCCTCTCATCTCCTATTTAATCCCCCTCATTTTAGACCAAGTCATCCACCTTTTTTTTAATAATAGCATCGTAATGCTGAAATAATTCTCTCTCATCCACTTTTTCATATATCTTACTGTTACTCTTCCAAAATCATTATTCAACCTTTCCGTTATCATTTTCATCCATCAATCCATTATCATTTGCATTTTCTATCATGGAGCAATATCGAACATCTAAAGCTACGTCATGAGTACACATCCAATCATAGAATAATCAAATCAAAGCGAGCATTCAATTTTCATTCGTGTTATTGTTTTCATACTTGTTTTGATTTTATCATTCTAATCTTGAGGTGTATGATGTATTGTGTTTGTTCGGTTAATTAGCTTTCTTTTTAGCCCTTAGTTTAGCACACACATTTTTCATCGCACACAAAGGCTTTTGGCTAAATTGTTTTCTAGAACATTTAGAGATAAAGCTTTGCAATGGTATTGTTCTTTACCTCCTTATTCAATTACATCATTTCAACAATTGTCTAATGCCTTCCTTCAACAATTTCACAATAATATTGGTCCTAAGATTACCTTGATTGATTTAATACATTGTAAGCAATGTGTTAAAGAAAAAGTGATTGATTTTATTGGTAGATATAAGCATTTATATTCTCAAATTTCTTATCCTATGCCTGATCAAGATGTTCAAAGAATTATTATTTCTAATTTGCAAAAAGACATTAGGGATAAGCTTCTCTTTACTGAGTTTAATTCCTTTACGTAGTTGTGTACAATACTTCATAACTACCAGCTTCAAGTAAGTCAATTTGAACAATCTCCTTCAATGGCTCCAGTTGATAAGAATGATAGTTCTCAACAACATTTCATGAAGTTTAAATCGAACAAGGAATTCATCAAGTTCAACGGCAACAACAATACCCAAGTAGCAGTTGCGACAATAGGTCTGCCTCCTTTATCCAAATATTTAAAAAAAGGATTTACTCCTCTTTTTGAATCTTTGCATAGCATTATGACTCAATTGCTACAAAAGAATGTGTTGAAAATTCCTCCCATCAAACCAATTGACACAACCAAACCTTTTCCACCTCATTATGATTCAAAATATTTTTGCTAATACCATTGTCAACCTAGTCATGACAGTGAAAAGTGGTATTCCCTAAAAGTAAGATTCAAGACCTTATTGATAACAATGTCATATCTATAGTAGGTGTGAATGACAAAGGAAACAAATCCATAGCTGCTCCTAATAAAAACATCCAAATATTTACAAATCATTCGCCATCTCATTCTACTAATGTGATTGAGTTTGAACATCTTGCCTTCTCTCCTAATGATCTTAGCCTTAAGTCTAATAATGTGGTGAATCTTATTGATAAACCTACACCTCCTAAGGACCTATGTATTACCTTTGATCCTAAGGAGACTATTGAAGCACCTGATGGTCCACTATATATCACTACAAGAATCAAAGACATGCTCTCATGAGGCATGCTCATTGATCCCACATGCATAGTAAATGTGATAACTAAAGAATATATTTATACCTTACAATTGCATCAAGTAACATATGGCAAATCTAATGTGGTCATCAAGATCTTTTATGGTTTCTCTTGTCCTACAATCGGCTCTATTACTCTTCCCATTGAGGTTGGTACTAAATATTTAGATGTCAATTTTTCTATCATTCCTACATCAGATCAATTTCGTGTGAAGTTGGGACATCCTTGGCTCTCTTCCATGAAGATGATCGCTTCTACTATTCACTAGTGTTCGAAATTCTCTCTTAATGACAAAATTATAATGATTAATCATAGCATGTACTAACCCATGATGAGGTGTGGAGATGTTAATCTTGATTACTTTTGGTCTAAAAAATTCAAACCTCTTAAACCTGAAAGTGATGCTCTTTTTCAATCTTATCAAAGGTGGAATAATGAGATGATCTTATCCTCGAGCAAGCCTAGAGATCCCATACCCATTCCTCTTCTTCATGATAGACCTATCCCTCCTCCTCATGATGGACCTAGTATTCTTCCTACACCTTCTACTCCTCCTTTATATGTTGCAATTTTGCCTCCTACATCTTACAAAGGAAAGCACCCGACATCTCCTATCTTTCAACTAAAAACCCTTATCCTATGCATCCTCAAAGGAATAGAAGAACTCTATGCCTATTGATCCTAAACCTTCACAACCTTCAGTTAAAACTAAAAGAAATCATTGTGTGAGAGAACATTGATGGAGACATTACGCTAAGGCTCATGAACATTCTTCTCAACCCATTTCCTCCCTGAAGACTTCAAATGTTGACATGATCCTACTTGTCCAACCTTCGCCTAACCCTGAGGAGGAAGTTTAACCTAAATCTCCAAGATATAAAATGCTTAAGAAAAATGATGGTTCATGTTCTATTCCAATTAAAGATCCTTTATTTATTAATCTTGATGAAGCAATGGATGAAAATGATGTTTATGCTAACAATATTGATTCAAGTGATGAATATGAATATGTTGATGTTGACAATTATTTATCTAAACAATTTTCACAAGCATTAATCCTAGCTCCTAGTAACAAAAAAAGTGATCCATCATTAGAGCATGGTCCTTGTTTGGAACTTATGGTAGCTTCATCTACCGTGCTCGAATTTTCTCCTCTTGCATATTGTCCACCTTCCCAAAATAATGTTGAGAAAGATTGGTAGGTGGATGACTTTCTTGATTATATTCATTGTGTCGTAGATTATTTCTCTCTCTCTCTCTCTCTCTCTCTCTCTCTCTCTCTCTCTCTCTCTCTCTCTCTCTCTCTCTCTCTCTCTCTCTCTCTCTCGTTCGTAACCTTCTTCTATTTGTTGTCCCTAGTGTTGTCTACTCGACGATACAAAGCATTTAGATCTCTTTTGGTCTCTCCCATGTTGAATCAAGAGACACATGTGCCCTTATTCCATAGTGGTTCTAGTTTATTTGGGGGATGAGGAAAATTCAATGCAAAAATATACATAATATACATTATTTATCATAAGAGCATACTGACCCCAAATTTAAGTAGAACACTTTTGTAGTTCTGTGTTTTGTGATGATTATCCTTTGATTTGTTCTCTCTTGGGGGCATATCATTGTGATAATGTGCTTGTCTTTTGGATGAATGTATACTAACTTAAAGCAATTGCTCCAGATATGGCATCCACAATCTCCTTAATATGGGGGCATACACTCTGCTCAATATTTCTCTCTTTGTGCATCTCGATACTCAAGTCACTCAACGAACTTAGCCTTTCGCTTAGTAATTTTGGTATTTTTCTTTTCATGACTCATAGTAAGTGAAACTTACTAGGCTTGTAGAAATGGCTCTCTTTCTTATGATGTCCCTTTTATATTGATCATTGAAGTTGTAAGATAATTAAAGTCCAATTGGGGCTTAGTGTGTCTTACCTCCTTAGTATCTTGATGAAACCCTTTCAATGTTAACCTTTGTACTTTACAAAGAGTATGATTAGTCTCATACTCCCACTAAAATGGGGGCTAAATGTAGTATCCTCAATTGTAATACCTTACAATTTTGTTCGCATTTGAGCCCTCACCTTGGCATTCATGTTCCAAGGTCTGAATAGGGCCTATTTTTGCTCTTGCAATGCAAATTTATCATCATTTTCACTTAGCACAACATCTTGCCCTTTGATTTTGGTGCCCGATTGGGTAGGACCAGGGCATGGCTCCATAATCTCCTCAGGAATAGAGTGCCCAATGCCTTGATCCTCCCAATTAGGACCCAAATTTGGGACCCCTTAACGGTCATAAAGTTTGAGTAGGAATTCTAGCTTTGTGCCAGCTCATGTTGGAAAATTAATTTGTTTTTCGACAGGAAAGTATAAAAGGAGGTCTACCCCTCTCATTTGATCATCCACACACATGAAATTCAATTTGATATCAAGAAATCAAGCATTCAAGTTCAAGCAAGCAAGGAATCGACCTTCCTTCAAGCATTGGAGGAGAGATAAAGTCAATATTCAAGCATTGGAGTTGACATTCATGTTCTATGTTAATGAAGACTTCATGAAACTCTAATTTTGTGTGGAGACAAAGAAAAATTCACAAGGAGGTATATTATTTGTGTTTCAGTCATTATTTTGCATCTCTCTCAAAAGGAGAACATTTACACTACTACAATTCAATCAAATTTCATTTCTTTACAAAGCTATGATCTTTAGGATAATCTTTATTTACAGAGGCGAATCGATCCCGCATTGGAGTGCAAAATTTTTAAAGGACTAGAGAGATCATCACACCAATCTCAACAAATCAGGAGCTCCTTCTGCAAATAGATCCAAATCCTCTTACAATCCTTGAATCCAAGTTCGTGGCTGGATCTGACGACTATAGCTTACTATTTATGCCTTTTTACATCAATTTCAACACATTTATCCTAATTTCAATAAATTCAATAAATCAATTCAACTCAAGGGAAAGAAGAGGCTCATCCAAAACCCCCTAGAATCATATCAACATTTAGATCTCTTAGGTTTAGATCTATCTAATTCAGGTATCTTTCCCTAATGTATTGGTCCCTAAATAAAAATTAATGGTTTTCATACATCTAATGGTGGAAACCCTAATTTTTCACCAAAATAGAAACATTTACATTTGTTGGTCATGGCAACTTAATGGTGTTCCCATTAATAACCTTTCCAATATCCCTTACTCTAGACTCCTCATTAATGTCACCCATGGGCCAAATGGATCGAGAGAGAAATCCTGATTGGCCTTCGTACTTTAGTGGGAAAGACACAAATAAAATGCAATAGATGCACCCTCGCTCAAAAGAGGCACACAAGAAAGGGGAGGACAAGCAGTTCAGAAAATTAAAACAAACCCTAATGGCTGAAACACATAAAACACAATAATAAAAAATAAACTTGAATCAGAGAAACAACAAGGAAACAAAGAACATAAATTAGGAAGAAGATGAGATAAAGAGGATGAATACAAACAAGCATAACAAAGAGCACCAATCTGGTTTTGTAAGTGAAGCAAATCTCTTGGAAGCAACAATGGTAGGACATCATTCGTTTTCCATAGAGCTCTACACTCACCTCTCCTTAATTAATTTCTATTTGTCAAAAATTATATGATTTATTTTAATTATTATATATTATTATTTTTAAACATATAATTTATTATATTTATCAATTACTTACTTATTTATTTATTATTATTATATTATATAGTGTGTAGATGTAATATGAATTTTTATTTTTTTATTTTGTGTTGCAACTAAATTAATATATTTTTCACAAGACTATAAATATATTTGTCATATATAGAACTTACTGATAGTGAAATAGAATTCATTGGAAGATTTAAATGTTTGGGTAGTTAGTGTTTTTTGGTTTGTTAGTAAAATGCAACTCAAGGTTGCGAAGTATTATATTAATTCAAAAAGAAATATTTACAATTTTTAGAGTTACTCCATCTGAGGGGACCATTGGGGAACACAATTGTCATTGGCATCACAAAGCAGTATTATAATGAACCATAAAACACTCCATATTGTTATACGCTGAGAGAAGGAGCTAGGTAAGAAGACCATTAAATCTTGACCCCCTTCCTAACTTTGCATAGATGGTAACCTCAACAATGTCATCTAGGATAAATTCTTCCTTCAATACCTCATGCAAAAGAAGAAAAGTCCACCTTTGAGACTCCTAAATGAAAGAGGGATGCCATGAACCAAGATGTAATATCAACATTTACACAATATCAATTAGTGGAGTTGAGGAATTCTCTTCCCAACACCATTCTAGAAGTCTCCATTACCAAAAGCCTCGGTGCTTTACAAACCGATTGAAGTTTAGAGTTGGAGATGAAACCCAAAAAAGAAATTTGTCATTTGTCACAGTAAAGGCGAATGAGAGTCTCCATATTGATAAATTGTTGATTCACTAGAGTGAGCATTGTATACACCTAAAAATGGTATGAAGATAATTAATTGAATAAGCAATAATTTAATTAATCCCCCTTCCCAATTTAAATGAATTCATTAAAAATTTGATTAAATTCTCCCACTCATCTACTTATTAATCTAAGAATTTATTTAATAGGTTCATTTCAATAATCCCCTTTAATTAATTAATTCAAATTAATTAATTCCTCCCCATGAGATTCATTTCTTCTAAATCCCCTAATTAATTAAAACAAATTAATTTATGAGTTGTTGAAAGTTAATTAGCCTTTTCCTATTATTTGAATTTTTAAATTCAAATTCTCCACATGCCTCCTAACTTCTAACCACCTAACCTAACCATCCCTAAACCTAACCCATTCCATCTAACCCTGGGTTTAATTAACCCCATCTTAGCTTGGACATCCTAACCTCCTTATCCTAACCTCCTATGGTGTGGATACTCTCCCTTTAAGACACATGGCATTCTTGGGCTACATGTCTCCCCTCTTGGACACTTGCCCTCTCATGAGCAAAGCTTCTTGACACTTGTCACTATAGTGTCCCCTTTGCTCCAACCTCTTCTCCAACCACCTCCAATTGTCCCCTTTCATCTAACCTCTTCTCCAACCACCTCCAATTTCACCCTTGATATCTTCAGATTCAATCTTGATCGCTGATTCCTGCCACCTCACCCCTGGCCTTGGAAATCTTATAAATATCCCCCATGTTGGAGCACAAATCATCCCATCTCATTTGCATCTTAGGCATTGTTACTATAGGCATATTCATAGTAGCATTATCATGTGAGCATCGTTATTATAGGAAATTGCACCTTAGATCTAGCTTAATTTGCTTATTTTCTAGCCTAATTATTGAATCATGTAGCTTAATCATCATCATTTCTAGCTTAAATGCATCATTATCTTCTCAAATCCTCCATCTAGGTGTAGTCAAGTCACTGGAATTTTCTTATCCAGATCTGAGAGCAAATCCACACTCGCATCTATTAGGAGGCAATAGATCGATTTGTCATGGTTTTATATTCCTTTTTTTAAAATTTGCTAACCATGCTTGTAATGATCTATTGAGTGTTTGTGTGCAGCTGCAGGTATCACACTTCACAGGCATGACATTTTGGTGCCCATTGTGGGGCCGAAATGATCATTTTTGGCCTCTCAAGCTTCATCAAACCTTCATGTCTGGTGGGTCTGAATTAGAATCTCATACGAGTTCATTTCCAGCTTCGTACGAGCTCCTTTTCATGCTTGGATGATAATACTGTCTAACTCGTACGAGCTTTTGAATTATCATACGAGCCTATTTCTGCACTTGTACAATCTCAGAAGGCTACTCGTACGAGTTGGTAAATCATGTCATATGACTCTTTGCTTCTGTGTTTTTAAAATAGACTGCATTTTAGGGTTTTCATGCTTAAATTTGATTACTACTAATGCTAACCCTGGTCTATTTGTGAGCTTTTTGGCAGCCTAACTAGTTTTTGCAGGATGTTGTCAAAGATTTTGCTTGTCAAAGACTCATTGCATAAAAATACATCATGACTACTAATGAATCTATTTTGCAAGTTGCCTAGGAAGCCTCAACTAAACTTTTTGTCTTCTTTAAACTTTCTAGGCACACTTGTTTTTGATAAGGAAATGAACAATCATGTATTTTGTGTTTTGATGATAGGCGAGTATGCTCTCACCTTTCTTAGGTGATTAGAAAGCTAGACTAATCTTTTTCTTTCATTAGTGCATATCTTTAGTGGGCATGCCCTCCCGAGGAGCTAATAACTCTTAGCCATTAAGGCCGGTGAGAGGGGAACGAACTAAGTGGGAATGGCTAACGCCAAGTAATCTAACTCACTATAAAATAAACGTAATTTGATGAAAATCAAGTCAATGACAGTGCTTGGGAATAGCTCTCCTCCGTACCTTCGGGTATATCAAACCTTGGTTTTCAAGGCTGGGAGACCTCTTAATTGAGTTTATACCTCAATGCATCGAATAGATCCCTTGCTAGTTATAATTAAATTAGAAGCTACCCAATTCACCTCCGAAAGGGGGATAATCTTTGTGCAAGAGAGATAGTAACTCTCCCAAGACACTTGCCATATCGTGCCCCCATTAGCATTTGGAGTCAGATAATACGGCATTGAGAATCCATTGCGTGAGACTCAACGGTCATATTCTGATTAGCTATTGGGTGTGTACCTAAGTTTGCAAGCAAAAGTTTTCTCTCTCAGCCAAATTCCTTAGGGTTTAGCATGCTTGTGGTCACTTATCATATCGCGTGTTTGCTGTGTATTCATCCCTAAATTGAAAAATCAGACATCTAAAACTGGAAAACATAAGCAAAACATCAAACTTCATTGATCAAAATTCGACCAAACAAACATATTTGGCTCTGTTCTATTCTTTGTCGTACGAGTCATTTATCTTGTCGTATGGCTCAGTAAAGTTTGTCGTACAATCGGGTTATTTGTTGTATGAGATTCATCTTTTTTCGTATGGCTTAGTAGGTTGTGTCATACGAGCCTCTGCTTTTTCAAATGAAATTCCTAGTTTGTCGTATGATCTTGTATGTATTGTCATTTGGGGCTGTATAGTCTGTCGTACAAGTTTCTGTATCTGTCAGTCCAAAACTATCTTCTTGCATGCCCTTTTCAGATCTGTCATTCTTGCTTGGTCAATTTACAGTGAGCATAAACACCTGTTATCTGTCGCTTGTGCTTAGATTGTCTTCTTGGTTCATTTGATCAAGTTATCATATGTCAAATCGGATTCTAGAAATAGACACCTCAAGATTGTCAAGTAGTCACCCTCAACAACTTCAAGATTTAAACATCTCAAAGTGCATTATCACCCTCTTTGGTAAACTGATCACTCAAACATAGTTTCTCATCAGGATCTATCATCTTCTATCATGAAACTACAACATTTAGTTAGGATAATCTTGTCCCACGTCGTAGGATATATCGTTCCTATTGGACTTGGTTTTTTACCAAAAATCATCTTTGCACTCTAAAATTGAAAATCGAAAAACTTGCAAACTTTTAAACACTTGAATCCTCTTTTTATGTCATATCACTCTATCATATCTACCTTGATAGTTGATCACTTATTGAAATGACTTTTAGACAATCAAATCTTAGCACAATATCAAACACACGTGTATTCCCATTTTAACTAGGGCGTAGAGACATAAGATCATAGAAACGGAAACGAAAACTTTTGGAATAGCTGAAGATCATAGAAACATGACATATCAAAGCAAAAGATGAGAAGACATAACAAGCCAACATATCAGAGAAATCAAACAAATCCAAAATCAAAATCCAACTATGTCAAAACCTAACAAGGATTCAAATACATATTCAAAGAAAGGTGGCTCTTTTATGCAACTCTTAAAGAGATCCCTAAAGAATTTGGCTGAAGAAGATCAAAAGTGCACACCTATGTCTAGCAATGGTTCACCCCCCCATAAGAAAATTGAGTCTCCAAAGGCATCTATTCCTACACCTCTTAAAAACTTGCAAGAACCTTCCATAACATCCTCACCAAACAATACACCCAAGGATGATGTTCCCCAAGGGATATCCATAATGGCCATCAAACCTATTTCAGAGGATCCTATTCAAATCCCATCTCCTTCATATCCAAGCATTGATTCCTTGCAACATCCCCATAATTCTCCCTTGCAAATTGAAGTCCCAATTCATAGAACACTCGTTAAACATGTCCTAATAGATGGGGGAGCTGGCTTAAACATTTGCTCATTGAGTCTTGTCCGTGCTCTAGGTTATTTAGAAGATGTAGTGGATTCCCAAAAAAAGATCACATTCAAAATACATGATGAAGAAGACCATTCCTCTTAAGGAGTGGTAATATTACCCATCAGAGTGGGACCTTTGCAGAAAGACACAGCATGCCAAGTTCTAGATATGGAATTACCATACAACATACTCTTGGGAAGACCATGGATACATGACACACAGGCTATTCTATCAACATGTCATCAGTGCCTAAAATTTCCCTACAATGGGCAGGAAATCACGATCTCAGCAGACTCAAATCCATTATAGTGTTGTAGTAATCTAAAATCAGCTCAAGAGGTCATTGTTCCTCATAACAGAGAGGCAACATCTTCAAGCACACAATCCAAGGAACAATCATTTGCATCAATTTTGTCAAGCATGGAAAAACAAATGCAGCTAAGAGATCGAGGGAATAAAGAATATTTGCTATCATGGAAAAACAAACAAGAGCAACTTCAAATTGAAAGGGATGAGGAAGATATAGGTGTTGATGTAGTTCACACGTATGCAAGACAAACATCAGGAACTAGCCCACTTGAATTAGAATCACATTCGGCTGACTTCGACTCAATCGAGGATGATCAGGAGCTCCTTGCAAGAGATCATTCTGATGAGAGTATCATTCTAGACATGGAAATACATATTGAAAGCTTTGACATCTCTACCATGACCCCTAATATCTTTGAAACAATTCAACCTGAAGATCCTTTATCCTTAATCTCTCCTAAACCTATGGACTGGGAAAATGAAGGACATATTGCAATTGATACCTTACCTAATGACCATGTCATATCCTTATATCTTAATGAAATCAAACCCGCAATAAATTTCATCAGGGATCCTGCTAATGTATATTCAAGTCAAGTGGGTGCCAAATCTCCTAGTCGCAAATGTGAAAATAAAGAAAAAAATATTAGGTCTAATGTTGAAAACCATTTATTGGCAACATTAGACCGGGAAAAAGTAAAAATAAAGGACTCATCTAACGGTGAAAACCTCCTCGAGGTGCCAGAAGATTGGAGATTTGATACCTTACCCGAATTTTATCAAGAGAAGTCATCTATCCTAATAGAACCGACAAAGGCAGTTAACATTGGGACAACTGATCTATATCCAACAACTTCTCTATCAGAACTAGCAAGGCAAAAATATTTGAAACCCTTCAAAAGATGGCAAATCAATTTTACCTGGTCATATGCAAATATTCCAGGGTTGGATCCAGATCTTATAATACATCACCCAAATATCAATCCAGGAGAAGGCATCAATAATAGAACACAATATGGATCAAGAGTAGGCATTTTATTCATCACACCACAAGGTCATACAATTCCGAAAGCATACAAATTAAGCTTTCCATGTACCAACAACACAGTAGAATATGAAGCTTTGGTTACAGGGATCAAAATGTCTATAGAATGGAACATTACACAACTTCAAGTTTTTGGAGACTCTCAGCTTGTCATCAATCAAATTAATGATAATTACCAAACAAAGGATGAAAATTTAATGCCTTATAAGAAGATGGTTGATGGTGTCAAGAAATATTTTGTAGAAATAACGTTTCAGCAAATTCTAAGGAATGACAACAAAGTAGCAGATGCCATGGCAACACTTGCTTCTCTACTTCAAACACAAGAAAATCAAGAGTGTTAGGAATTCCAGGTGGAAGAGTTGTTTTACCCTACTTATAATTGTCCTAATTCACAAACTATCTGTCACCTTGCTAGGCATGATTCCTTTCGCTATGGCCAAACTTACACATACCTGAAAGATAATGCCCTACCTCCTGACTTATCGAAAAACCAAAAGAGAAACTTTATTCACCAATCCTCCCATTATACTCTCATCGCAGATACCCTGTTTAAACGAGGTCTAGATGGTACTCTTTTAAGATGTCTCGAACAAGAAGAATCTAAGAAGGCCTTACATGAAGTCCATAATGACATTTGTGGCACTCATTCAAGTGCTCTTACTGTAGCGTCGTAAATTGTACGCACTTGCTAGGGTGGTACAATTTCACACCTAGTTTAGCACCCGCCTTGGCGCATTTTGTATTTTGCATTGCATTTCCCCTTTAGCACTTAATTAATTAAATTAATTAGGTCTAAGGTCCTATTTTATCATTTCCTACATCATAAAGTTGGGCCCTTTCATTAAAGTGTGCCCCTTTCATTTTATTCCTCCAATACATCATTTAATCAAAAACCCTAATTAGGTCCTATTTTGAACTTGGGGGCTTGATTTCGGGGGTCAAAACATCTCGAAATCAGCTGTAACTTCGGGATTCTCTCTAAAATCATCATATCCGACGGCCCTGAAAATTTGGTGAAAAGTTGTCCAGACCGTGGCGCCCGGTGCACATGGTCCCGGACATTTTTCCCAAAATTTTGGGAGCACGATCCAATCATAAAATAAAGCTTAACCCCAAGAAATTGGTGGGATATTCAATCTCTAGGTCAGCCAAAATACGAATTTACGATCTAGGGTTTCATACATAAGAGCTCTCTTTCTTCATTTGAAAGGATCCGATTTCTGTTTTCAGGACCTCATATGCAGCGAAAGAGCAGATCTTTGAAGACTTCAACAACATTCAACATCCTTCTATCAAGCATTTATCAATTTCATTCATACATTTAGGGCTTTGAAGACATTGAAGAACAATAGGAGATTACCGACTGAAGATTGGCTTGTACTCCTCCCTTGAGGGTTGGGTATGATTTCATGTTGTTTTCATGTCTTTGCATAAGCTTCAATATATCCTTTATTCATGCTTTAGATCACTTTGCATTTTGATTTAGAGCATTTACATTATCATTTACAAGCAATTAGGGTTTACTTTCTAGGTTGCTCTAGTTTGCTTTCTTGCATTTAAGGACCTTGCACACACACTAGGTCTGCACACACAATACATTTTACAATACAACTTGGCTATTTGTGGAGGTGGAAATCACCGAAGCGGGGGTTTGACTAAGGCAAAACCCTATATAGCCGCCCAAACACCTTTTCAGGTATAAGTGCAGGTTTCGGGACTCGGACGACGCCGCAGGTTGCAGATCCGGGAGAAGTAGACTGAGACCGACCTTCCCACCAAGTTTCGGAGCAAAAGACCAGGACAGGGGCATGGGGCACCCTGGTCCTACCAGGACAGGGGCGCTGGGCGCCCTGGTCCTTCTGGCAGACAGCAAGTTTTAGCATTTTGACAGCTTTTCAGGTTGCAAAACAGCAGTTTTCGGAGCAGTTTCAGGGGCAGAATCAGGACAGTGGCGCCCGCGCCCCCGTCCTGAACATTTTCAGTCAGATTTTAACTCCGGGTACGCATTTTCATTCTTGTCTTATCCTTGTGTTTACAGCTTTCCATCATTTAAGTTCAATTCTGCAATCTTGTTATTAGTTCATACTTGCACTTTGGGGTTAGGGATTGAACTTGCATCATTTCATCTTTCAATTACAACAAAGGAATAGAAATCCTAATAGGTAGCCCGTGGCTCTCTCTTCCACAAAAAAGAAGTAGCCAATTGTGTGATACCTCTAGGCTCTTTCGTATTCCACAAATGTGTGATTGAAAGTGAGATTAGGGCATGTTTGCTTAGTCTCGCTTTTTCTCCCACACACTTACCCTTTCAAAAAAACTCATACGCTTGGGCTATTATTGGCCAACTATGGAATGAGATTCTTTTTAGATAGCTAGAACATGCAAACAATGTCAAATCCATGGGAATTTGATTCATGCACCAGCACAAGGACTTCATGCTTTAGCAACATCTTGGCCTTTCTTCCAATGGGGTCTTGATATAGTAGGAAAGATAAATCCTTCTTCATCCAATGGTCACAAATTCATCCTTGTAGCTACATAATATTTCACAAAATGGATTGAGGAAATACCTCTCATCAATATCACAGGAAAACAATTGCTGCATTTATCTTGATCTACATCATTTGTCACTATGGAATACCCAAGACCATTATCACTGATAATGGGCAACCGTTCAAGAATCAAGACGTACAAGAGCTATATGAAAAATTCAAGATCCAACACAGATTTTCACACCCTACTATCCACAAGGAAATGAACAAGCTAAAGCATCAAACAAAACCATTCTTGAAATCCTCAAAAAGACAGTGAATGATGCTGGCAAGGATTGACATGTTCAATTGAACCCTGCTCTATGGGCATACCGTACTAGTATCCGCACATCGACAGGTGCCACACCTTTCTCTCTTGTTTATGGATCAGAAGCAATACTGCTAATCGAAGTAGAGATACCTTCTCTATGAGTATCATTAAAAGGTCTTATCCCAGATGAAGAATGAGTATCTAGATTGCAAGAGTTAGAATTGATTCATGAGTGAAGACAAAATGCCTTTGACCATTTAAAGGTATATCAGCAAAGAATGTGCCACAGTTACAATCACAAGGTCAAACCAAGAGCATTTCAAGTCAGAGAACTAGTACTCAAAGAAAATCCACGCAACCAAGCAAATCGAGAAAATAAAGGGAAGTTTGAACCAAATTGGTTAGGACCATTTGTGGTCATAGCAGTATTTGGGTTAGGAGCATTTCAGCTATCAAAACAGGATGGGGCTTAGCTCAAGGAACCCATCAATAACATGCATCTAAAGAAGTTTTATGTCTAAAAAATCAGAAAAATCCAAAAACAGTGAAAAATAAAAAAAATCCAAAAACAGTGAAAAATCAGAAAAATCCAAAAATAGTGAAAAATTAGAAAAATCCAAAAAAAAAAAGCAAAAAAAATCAAATATGAGAAAAAGTGCAAGAAAAACAGATGGTGAAAACCTGGCAAACAGGCGCTATCTGTCAGCTAGCTCTTCCATCTAAAGTTCATGCATTTTTCTGCTTGCATTCATTCTTCATCAACGCTGTCCATATCCATCATAAGCCTTTGTACATATGCATGAATCACAGCTACTTTCTCGCCATGGTTTGGATCATTGGGTATATCATAATGACTTTGTTTCTAGGCTTGGGGCAAAATCCTACACCTAGCTGGGGGCAAGATTTATGATCATTTTGAGCTTACAAACAGGTAAAATAATAGTTAGACAACACTTGTCAAGCGAAAACACTGAGACACATCCAACGTTGAACATGAGATCACATTATTAACTATCAAGCTATCACACATCAGTCTAAGCACATCGCACATTTTTCAATGGATGATATCTTTTGGATACTGCTTTCAGAACTTTGGTTCAACTTTACTGTCTTGATTTTCGCTATCATGATTTCTAAGTGACTCCGGGATGTCTTTGACTAGAGGAACAAGGAAGGAGCATGATATTTTTCTTGTCTATTGTCTATAATTTAATCATTAGTAGGTGCAAATTTGTCTCAGGACATGATCATCAGAGTATCATCAAAGACATTTCCAATTTGCATATACCAATGGTTAATACTGTCTGTTTTACGCAAGCAACACTCAAGTCATCTTGGTTTAATTATACCTTGATGCTTGTGCTAACTTGCAATATCAAAATCCAGGAAAGCAGTGCTCAAGTCATCATGGTTTAATTATACCATCGATGTTTGCACTCACTTCCCACATTTCAAAAGCTCAATTATGACAAAAAGCAATAACCCAGTGACTGGTCCAATCATAGCTTTGCATTTCATTAACATTCACATTAGCATTTAGCTTGCATTTCATTCTTGCATGGGATCACAAAAGCTCATCTTATCCAAGGTCAAATCTATCGTAGGAATCATCAATGTATTATCATAGGTGTATACACAATCAGAATGATGACTCATCTCTCTCTAGATATTGTCAACCCAGCGCAAATATTATGCTACCCCCTCAAATGCACCAAAATCAGCATATCTAAATCATCCTGCAACCTGATATCAACAAAATGTCAGTTCTTTATCCAATCAACCTTATCCATTCTATCAATCGATCACATCTGATCTATTATATCATGTCTTATATAGGATGTATCTTTCCTGGAACCAGACATTCTGATCAAGTCTTATACAAGATATATCGTTCTTGAAACCAAACGCTTTTGATCATCTTTGTCTTATATAGGATGTATCTTTCCTAAAACCAGACTAAATCTAGATCTTATCAAACTAATCAAACTTGTTGAAATTTATCAAGCTCTATCGATCATCAAGAACCACACCATCGTGATCAAAGAACTCACACTTTCATCAGTCAATGTTGCAGAATCAAATCTTTTCTAATCAGGACATCAATTTCGCAATCGCCCAAAAACTCCAACAGTCAATTATCTCAATTGATCTCCCGAGGGGGCATTATCGTACCAAAATTTATCAATTAATGTATGGGGAACCCTATCAAACCAATATCATCATCAAAATGAAATCATTCTTTGAATCAACGCGTCATCACACCTCACTTCAAAGAGGGGCAAAATGTATATACCTAAAAATGGTCTGAAGATAATTAATTGAATAAGCAATTATTTAATTAATCATCCTTCCCAATTTAATTGAATTCATTAACAGTTTGATTAAATTCTCCCACTCATCTACTTATTAATAAATCTAAGGATTTATTTAATAGGTTCATTTCAATAATCCCCTTTAATTAATTAATTCAAATTAATTAATTCATCCCCATGAAATTCATTTCTTCGAAATCCCCTAATTAATTAAAACAAATTAATTTATGAGTTGTTGAAAGTTAATTAGCCTTTTCCTATTATTTGAATTTTTAAATTCAAATTCTCCACATGCCTCCTAACTTCTAACCACCTAACCTAACCACCCCTAAACCTAACCCATTCCATCTAACCTTGGCTTTAATTAACCCCATCTTAACTTGCACATCCTAACCTCCTTATCCTAACCTCCTATGGTGTGGATACTCTCCGCTTGAGACACATGGCATTCTTGGGCCACATGTCTCCCCTCTTGGACACTTGCTCTCTCATGAGCAAAGCTCCTTGACACTTGTCACTACAGTGTCCCCTTTCCTCCAACCTCTTCTCCAACCACATCTGATTGTCACCTTTCATCCAACCTCTTCTCCAACCACCTCCAATTTCATCCTCGATATCTTCAGATTCAATCTTGACCATTGATTTTTGCCACCTCACCCCTAGCCTTGGACATCCTATAAATATCCCCCATGTTGGAGCACAAATCATCCCATCTCATTTGCATCTTAGGCATTGTTACTATAGGCATATTCATAGTAGCATTATCATGTGAGCATCGTTATTATAGGCAATTGCATCTTAGATCTAGCTTAATTTGCTTATTTTCTAGCCTAATTGTTGAATCATGTAGCTTAATCATCATCATTTCTAGCTTAAATGCATCATTATCATCTCAAATCCTCCATCTAGGTGTAGTCAAGTCACTGGAATTTGCTTATCCAGATCTGAGAGCAAATCCACACTCGCATCTATTAGGAGGCAATAGATCGATTTATCATGGTTTTATATTCCTTTGTTTTAAATTTGCTAACCATGCTTGTAATGATCTATTGAGTGTTTGTGTGCAGCTGCAGGTATCACACTTCATAGGCACGACAAGCATAAATGTAGCCTTCAAGGCCCTTATAAAGTTGGCCATCTTTTTCATCTTAATTGAATTTAATGCATCTTGGAGTGTTAATTGAATGAGAATGTCCGACCTTTCTAACTTAAGCAAGTCACACCACCAAATATTAATCCTCGCATACATTTTTAAGGAAATTACTAATCAATTCTTTTCTTTGTAGGGAAGGATGATAGAAGGATGATAGAGAAAGAGGCCTATTAAAAGTATGGGTGTTGTAGCAATATTGAGTCTACTAGGATATATTTTAGTTTCCCTATAAAATACCTTTCCACCAAGTCAAAACAATCTCATTCTCAAGGAAAGGGCATACTGCTTGTGTGGTTATCAATGCCCATAATCACCTCACAAAGATAGTCTTACCACTAAATTTTTATTTTTAAAAAGGGAATCAATCTTGTCACTACCGTCATTTTCCAACTTGTCTGACATTGAATTTCCTTCATGATACATATGGTTATATGTTATAGCCTTAAAATGACCAATCAGATCTTGCACTTTCTCCTATGGATCTCTCAATTTTTAGTTGGGGGTGGATCCTATTTGTGAGGCATCAACGACGAGGGACAAATCACCTACCACTTCTATCCATGAAATCTCAAGGTATTTACTAAATTTGAGACCATTAGCCTCATTGTTAGTTCCTTTAGGTAATGATTTTGAAGAATTGAGTATAATGTGGTCATCCTAGTCATGG
Source organism: Cryptomeria japonica (assembly GCF_030272615.1). Classification (NCBI taxonomy): domain Eukaryota; kingdom Viridiplantae; phylum Streptophyta; class Pinopsida; order Cupressales; family Cupressaceae; genus Cryptomeria; species Cryptomeria japonica. Next base: position 656,989,885 of record NC_081415.1, read on the forward strand.
ATGACACAACCGGCCCCAAACTTTCTCAGGTTCCCTCTTGATGACCCATCAAAATTAAGCTTGAACCATCAATAATTGGGAGGGATCCTGATTGTCTATTCTCTTGCAGATTTTGTCACCTCTCTTCCCAAACCCACCTAAGGTGGAACTTTAAGTCCCTGCAAACTAAGTCTCATCTTTGCATCCCACTCAGTGAAGGGAAGACATCTTGGGTGCATATTTGTTATCATACTATTGAAGAATTCCACTATCGATGCCTCTCTAGACGTCCAAAACTTAATCAAATTAAATATTTAATTAATTTATCCCTTCTACATAATTAATCAACTTAATTATGTTATCCTTTGTTCTTCTCAGAATTATTTAAATTCAATTTAATTAATACTGTCACTATAGTCTAATAATTGATTTATTAAATAAATCAATTATTCCCTATTCTTTTAAAGTCCTCAAATTAATTAATTCTTCTAAATTCCCTATTAGTTAATTAATTCAAATTAATTAACTTAATCATGTGGTTCCAACAAATCAGTTTCCTCTAATCCTCACTTAGCTAATTAATTCTTCTAGAAGCCCACTTAACATTATTTCCTAATTTTTAATTCCTCCACTCATTCTCTCTCCTCTTGTCAAATCCTCCTAACTTTCTCACTTGTCTTCTAATCCCTTATTAATTTTCCTAATCACCCTCTCTAATCATTTGCTAGTGGCTAATCCTCATGATTAGCCACAAAGTCAACCAATTGCCATAAATGGCTTGTCCCCTCTCAACCTCCAAATTTAAATACACCAACTTTGGTCATTTCAAGGATTTCAAATTTTCTCATTCTCCCATGCACTCTCATCTTCCCAAGGAATTTTTAATTCCTTTTCCCATTTCCTTTCCCCATGCACCTCATTATTTGGAAATTTTTAATTCCCTTGTCCTCCCCTAAGGAATTTTTAATTCCTTTTTGTCTTCCCAATGTACTTGAAGATCTCTTCCCCATGTAAATTGTGGAGCGTGGAGACAAGAAATGCCTTTATGGAAAATATCTTGGTCTCCACACCATGTCCCTTCAATCCATGTCCCCACCTTCTTTCAATCTTTCAATCTCAACCATCCATTCATCCCTCTTCAAATCTATAAATTAGGGTCTCCTCCCCTTCATTTCTCATATCATTTTCAAGTAATCATATGCTGTCACTTTAGCTTTTGATTCCATCCTTTGAGCATCCCTACTATAGCCAAATAACAATCAAACCCATAATCATCCCCTATCCATTTGCATTCAACCCCAATCAATCAAAGGAGCACATCCAATCAAGTGGAGTAATTGGGCGCATTCCACTACACCATTTGCTCAATCCGAATGAGAAGGTGGAAGTAAGAAGGTATAATGGTTTAGTTTTTATGTCTTTTGATGTGTTATTTGATTTCTAATCATTACATCTTTTTTATCAGTTTTCGACCCTCTTCATTTTGGCATGTCAGGTGGGACCCATGTCCCTAAAAACTAATCAAAATTTTGAGTTTTTGTGATTTTTTGCTCGTAGGTCCTAGTTCAATGCCTGCGTTTGCAAATCAACGCTTGAATCGGGTAGTTACGTCTCTGCCAAATATCGACATCTGTGCTTCAAATTTAAATTTTCTAACCGCCATTTTCTGCAGGATTGCACTTCGACGTCTTCGTCCTGCTTCGACGCCCGTGCTAGTGTCTTTTGACACTTAGTTTTAGAGCTCAAATTTTCATTTTTTCTTTTCTCTAAAGTTTAAAAAGAACAAAAACAACACAAATGGTTTAAAAATAACAAAAACAACCTAGAACAGTTAGTTGATTATTGTTTTTGAGCAAAATAGTTAAATTTTTGGGTTTTTGGCGCATCAACACCCGCACAGACGGTTGATGTCTGCACACTGCTTCAACATCTGTGTTGAAGTAGAAAAAGCCTGCTTAAATTAAAAATGTCAATTTTTTGAATTTCAAGTAGCTGTATAGCATTTAATTTCCCTACTTCGACGTTTGTGTAGACGCTTAACGTCTGCGCATAGGATTAACGTCTACGTCATAGCTAGTTTCAAATTTAAATTTTGAAAATTTTGAATTCTGTCATTTTTCTCGCTTTTTGTTTGGTAGGCCGTGCGTAGACAATTTCAGTGTTTGTGTAGACATTTTGGCATTTGCACAGGCGTTTCGACATCTGCACAGGCATTTCGGTGTCTGCACCTGTGGTTCAATGTCTGCGCTATAACCTTAGAGATTTTGTGTTACTCATATTTTTAATTTTTGTAGGTTTCCCTGCTGGTCCAAGATCAAAATCTGATACTACTAACAGTTGTTTGCAGCCCTGCTTGTCAAAGATCAATTTTCTCATTAGCTTAGTTTCTTTTTTTGCATCTTAGTGTAGAAAACCTTTGCATGTGGGATTAAAATTAACTAGTGTCTTTCGTGTCTTGTGCGCTTGCACACATGTTTGGGTGGACCCACCATTGTGCTTGAGTATCCTCTCCACTCACCTTTACGGATCTTGGGTGTAATAGAAACAACAATCGAAAACACTCACTTTTTATTTTGTAGAGAGGGGTAGTTTTGAATGGGGATATCATCACCCCACAAGAATACTTCAAATCGAGACATGTTGGGGATATCAACTCTCTCGACGTGATCTTGAGCAGGTTTTTTCCAGCCGCTAAATAAATAAGTTCGGTCAGGTGACTGAGGTGCTGAGTGAATTCGACATATGTGGGGGCCCTCCCTACACTGATAAGCTTAGTTAGAGCCTTAAGTGTCTTTCTTAGATAATTCATTGTTGGATTGGTGATCCCTTGGAAATTACACTAAGAACTAGTTTTAGTAGCCAAAATCCTACATTTGATAGTGCAGGGGATGTGGATCGTACCTCGAAGTTACCTCTCATGTACTCGCTCAGGATGAGACAAGAATTCCCCATATCATAGATCCTTGGATCTTTGGGGTAAGATAATCTGGTGTGCCTGAGAAGTGAGTGTAATGTAAGGGGGAGCCAGTGCTACCAGAGTCTCTATCTATCCACCTAAGTGAGGTATCGCTTGTGCGAGAGGCCTATCAAGTGGTTTCCACTTTCCAGGCTTAGGTCGTATGTCTTAAAAGCATGTTTTTATTTGTGCAAAACCTGTAAAATTTGTTTGGGATAATCTAGGCCCCCATCACTTTCACGCTCAATTGTTGAAGCGTCACACTTGACCAACGTGTATACTCTGCTTGATGGATTCTTGCCAAGAGTAGTTGACAATCATCCAACCTCCAAAATATTTTCCAAACATTTTCCCAAACATTTGATAGCCTTTCCAATCTGTTTTTTCACAAGTCCAAACCATTTCCTATCCACCAATTTTCTTCACGTGTCATATTACCAAATCCCTCAAGCATCCCAAAAGTCCTTGTGTCGTCAAGTCAAGAAGAAGAAGCCTAGTTATAAGCAACTCCTTAAGCATCAAAATTTTGTATACATCAATCGTAAACTCTTGCTTAAGCATAGAACCTTCTTGCATAGGTTCCATGATTACCTTCATGGTTATGGCAATGAGTTTGACGAGGAGTCATTAAGAGCCCGAGCTTTCCAACAAAGAGACGCCTTATCCCAAAGTACTAACCTTAGTGGTCCCATCAATTTGTCCTACTTGCTTGAGAATCCCATCACCTATTGAGTCATCCTAGGGCAACCTTTCCTTTTCACCACACTTCTTTTTCACAATCAATTTTCTTTCCCTCCACATTCACCATTCAATCATCTTCTAAAGACTTATCACAACCAAATCCAATCAATCCTTATCCATAATCAATCAATCATCCTAATCCCAATCAACCAAACAATCAAATCAACCTCATCCAAAGGTTCACATCTTTGTGAAAGTTTAATTTAGACCTTATCTTAAATCAATCATCATTTGGCTTTGTTCTTGTGGAAGAATCTACCCTAAGTACCCTTGCCTAATCATTTGGGTTGATCAAAACCCTAATCCTTTTGCCCTATTTTGATTGGGAACACAAGTTTGTCCCACATAAGAGAAGGTTTAATCAATTGATCCTAATCCTAAGGTCTAAATTTTACTTAGCCTAGTTGTCACCTCGTGTGAGGTTCACATTAATTTCACATCTTCTAAGGTGTCATTTTAATCCAATCAATCTTTTCCTAATCTAAGGACCCTATCCAAAACAATTTCAATCAACATCAAAATTTTCTAAGTACAATCATCACTTCCTCTTGTCAATCCTTGATCATCTCTAAGGTCACCCGTGCATGGTCTTAACTCGCACTCAAAAGGCAAAAATGGTAGGCGAAGACTTTGGAATTCCTGACACTCTATAACCAAGATCCGCCACATCAAGAGGAATAACTTTTCGATCAACCCAACCTGTCTCCATGTGTCCAAAAATTCATAAACAACCCTTATAACCAAGACATGATGGAGAAATTCATCAAACATAATTCCAATAGGCTTGTAGCCAAACTCATCGCCCAAGGGGCACGCTTGCCCCCCCAACTTTGACAAAACCATCCTTGATAGGTCGTCACAAGGTGATCTTGTGAACAATTCCATTCTCGATCCTCTTCTCCATCCTCAACTCGCAACATTTGCACCCACAACTTCTATTCCTATGATAACATTCCCTCAACTCTCCATTCCTCCTCACATTTCCAATCCATCAGGTTCATCTACCCCCCTTCACAACATGGCTAATTACATCAACATGAGCTTACCTTCCGTTACCATGGTTAGGGGATCACAAGCTCCCAACACTTCTCAACCTCATCGTTCTTCACATCAATACATTGGTGGTGGTGGTGGTAGCATCCCCTCCTCATCTTTTCAAATCTTAACGAATCACCACATTCCTAATGTCCAAAATAAAGATTAATGCATTGGGGGGGGGGGTGAATTAGTTGTCAAATAAATTCAAACCAAAACAACTTAACCAACCTTATTGCTTAATACTAGTGAACTAAACTTTATGCCTGTAGACAGTTTATCAGTTAATTGCAGTACCGGTAAAGATTAATGCATGAAACAGAAAGACAATAACATCCACAACACATAACACCAATATTTGTACGTGGAAACCCTATAAGGGGAAAAACCACAATGGGAAACCTTACCCACAATCAGATGATACTACTACAGATAGTATGTGTATACAAATGGGGTCTGCACATGCAGAAAGGCCAAGCACCTAGAGCTCACTGTTCAATCACAAAATAAGATTCACACTGACTACAATTGGATGGTTAAATCCAATAAAGACGTACTGCTCAAAATAGCATCTTTCTATGCTGGATTTAGTATTGGTGTAGTTCTAATTATCTTCACAAAAACCCTCCTCCAACCTTCAAATGATGTCTGCGTGTAAAGCTCTACTTATTCTCACATATACTAATTTATTTCTTCCTTGGCATTCCACACTTGATCTTACAAATAAGATCTTACATTTATATCATATCTTAAGACCAATTTTAGTAGGTAGGTTCTAAAAGATATTACAATAAAATTTTTTACAAGTAAATCAATAACTGATGCAATAACCGATTCAACATGTCGGCTTGATGCATTTACAACAATAATAAATCATCTCCAAAGTGTGTCGTGCTGATCTGGAAAAGATAAACCCGTCGGTGCATAACCTGGACCTATTTGCCGGTAACAGCAAATATGCAAACACGAATATACCAATGAACAAATCTCCAAGACAAAGTATCCAAACGATGTCTTCGACATAACCAGGTGTTTTCCATATCATTCCAAGTGCTGGTGAACATTATATCCTGTCGGTGTACCAGATACCGGTGACTGTGCATAAGTCACTTGCTTGGAGGTGAACATTTCCGACTCATCAAAGTGCCAGAGTTGATAAGTGTCAATAGGTGTTGACATCAATGACAAAACCATATCAACATAACCAAAATACCAACAATCTCCCCCTTTGGCATTAATGTCAACACAAGATGGAAAAACCATCAAAGTGCCAAAACAAAAATGCTAAATACCAAAAACCAACAATCTCCAAAAAGAGATCAAAACCAGAAATCAAAATACAGATACAGTGAGTAGTCAATCTCTCCCAAAATAACAACCTCTCCCCATAAGATAATGTGTTTTTCCATAGATATCTCTCCCCCTTTGACATCAAATGCCAAAGCAATACAAAACCATATTCAAATACAAAATACCAATACTCATCAAATCTTAACGAATCACTACATTCCTAATGTCCAAAATCAACAACCTGATATCCTAAATGAGATTCAAGACATGAAAGACATCATAAAAAATCTTAAGGAAGGGACAAATAAAAGATCTTATTCTTTCCAGGAAATGTGTCTATCTCCTTATGACCCATCCATCTCTGTTGCCCCATACCCACTAGGTTTTGAGATGCCCAAGTTCAAAAAGTACAAAGGTAAGGGTGATCTTAGACATCATGTTCATGAATTCTATTTCTTATGCCAAGACGTCTCCTACAATGACATCTATCTTAGGAGGATTTTTCCAAAAAGTCTTATAGAAGAGGCCCTCACTTGGTTCTCCGCTCTGCCTCAGGGCTCTATCACATCATTCCCTGACTTGGTCGAAAAATTTGTGGATCATTCTATAATATTAAGAATGATGATTCTATGATAGACATGTGCAACACAAAGCGGAGGCCTAGGGAAACCTTTGCCAATTTCCTTCAAAGATGGAGACATCTTATTAAAAGATTCCCTTGGAAATTACTAGAGCCTAATTAGGTTGAATTATTTCAGCGCAACTTGATACTAGAATTGTCCAAACCATTGACTTGTCAATGCTTGACCTGCTTTGTATAAATTTCTAGGAAGAGTATAGCTTTAGAGCGTGTGCTCCTAGAGGATGGAACTATAAAACCTTATCAAAATCAACTCAAAATTCCTCCTCTTATAATGACAAGCCAAAATTTTGGTCCAAGAACAAAAAAGTTGTCAATGATGGGGTCACCAACGCCAAGCGCGTCCAAACCATCGCCGCACCATCCAAGCCCACCACCACTAGCAATTTATTCAATAATCGATATAATCCTCGCAACCAATCCAAAACTCATGATCAATCACAACCTCACAACAATCCAACACTCATGATCAATCCAACACTCATTATCAATCAACAATTTATTCAATAACCGATATAATCCTCGCAACCAATCCAATACTCATGATCACAACCTCATAATCCATCCAAGGTTTCCCTCCCTGATCCAACAATCAGCTTGAGTATACCCCACTAGGTGAGCCCATTGAAGTTATTTTCCAAAAGCTTGTCAAGGTCAGCGTCGTTGTCTTCCCGATGACTTGCCCTTTTGATCCTAATCAACCTAAGCCCCAATGGTATAATGAGAACGAATATTGTGACTACCATCGGATCAATGGTCATTACACACGTAAGTGCATGAAACTTAAGAAATATATCCAAGACCTTATTGATAAAGGTGACATTGAGGTTGATGTAGTGAAACCTAGTAACTCCAATGATAAGCTTAAAATGTATGAGGAACCATTCCCTAAACATGGTAAGGACAAGGCCTCATCATCTAACAATGTCAATTATGACTAGACTAATTACATCTTTGACTTTGATTTCCTGGTAGGTCACATAGATCCCATCGATACCTAGGTAAATATCATCACTTTCCAAGGAGTTGACCCTCCTCCTACCCCTTATAGACCCAGGGTTACCATCCAAGGTGTCCCTCCCCTACAATCATCCGCTCATACCTCTCAATCCAAAATATTCATTCAAGGAGCTGCACCCTCAAATGATTGCAATGTGACTACCCGTCGAGGGAGAGTAACCATCCAAGGAGCTCCTCCTCCTCCTCTGCAACCTCCTATGTCATCCACCCACCGGTATGATCTCCTTGATCACCTCAAGAAAACTCCTACACAAATCTCCATACTGGTGCTCCTCAAAACATCCCCCATTCATAAAGAGATCTTGGAGCAGGCTCTTATAGAATCTTGCCTCCTCGATAACATCAACACAACCCAATTTCAAGATCTAATAGGAAACCTCGCTGCCTAAGACCATGTCATTTTCACATCCAAGGACGCACCTGTCGATGACCCATCCCACAACAAACACCTTCATATTGAAGCCCTTGTACAAAAGCATAAAGTTAAGTGAGTCCTTATAGACAATGGATCTGGTTTGAATCTATGTACATATAAGTTAATTAAACAACTGGGACTCTCTGAGGACTTAGTTGACCCATTTGGAAGGATCACAATAAAAACATATGATGATGAAAAGAGAGTTTCCAAAGGTACCATTATATTGCCTCTTCAAGTGGGCCTGGCTATTGTGGAAACAACCTGTTAGGTTTTGGACCTCGAGCTTCCTTATAACATCCTCTTTGGCCATCCATGGATCCACTCCATTCAAGTCATTCCCTCCACCTACCATCAATGCCTTAAATTTCCATTCAATGGTAGAGAAGTCACCATCCACGTGAACTTGAAACCCTTTGATTATTACAAACTTCTTGAAGGGAAGCACCCCTACCACTGCCCACTTAATAGGCCCGCTCCACTTCCCCCATCTGATCCATCCAATGTTGCATCCACCTTGTTTGGACTTGAAAACAAGGTTAAGATCATTGACAATGGCTATGGAGAGTATACCCTATGAAATTCTCTCTATGTGGGTCAACTCCGACCCTCTCCTAAGTCATACGACAAGCCAAAGGAAATTAAGAAACAAGATAAACCCACTATCAAATGCAAAGAAACTACCTTCCAACAGTGGGGCCCACCAGATGAGGAAAGTTTGGAAATCGATGTTACCTCTTTGTTGTATCGAGAGGGAGATGAAGAACTAGTAGACATCCCAAAGCAAATGTATCCAAAAGAATCTTCCATGGTAGATAAGATGGGCTACAAGGGACATGGTCTTGGAGCAAAAGAAAAAGGTATAAATGCACCCATCTCTCTAATCTCCTATAAGTACAATAGAGGCTTGGGTTTCTCTCCTAGACCTAAGATCACTATTGTTGGGGTCCAACCAGATCCTCCTATTGAAGTTGAAGATTCTGATGAAGAGGAATTCCACGAAATGCCTTTTGAATACCTCGACGACATATTCCATGATGCCCATGTAAACACTATTACCCTTGTCAGCCCTCCTAATTCATATAAACTTAAACTTGTCCATCCCGAACTCATTGACGAGGACCACCTATTTTGGACATCTGTGCCAATGACGATGATCTCATAGCATTACTTAACATGCAAGAGCTCAACAACCACACATCTATCAATGGGATTCTGCTTCATCCAGAAGCTTACTTTAGTAGTCAGGTCAACTCCCTCAGTTACAAAAATGAAAACAAAAGGAAAAATCAGAAGTCCCCTAGTGAAAACCTCTCCGAGGCACCTTCGGACATGGAAAAAGTAAAAATAAAGGACACATCTTCAAGTGAAAAGCTGGATCAGGTGCTTGAAGATGAGGGAATTGACCTTCCTACCATGGTTCCCCTGCAATAGGAAAGGTCCTCTGTACTCATTGAGGAAACTAGCACAATCAATATGGGCACAAAAGAAACACCAAAGAAAGTACTCGTCGTCAAGTCACTCACTAATCAAGAGAAGTAGAATTTTATAAGCTTTAAAAAAGAAACACAAATCAATTTCACCTTGTCATATTTTGACATGGCAGGCCTTGATCCTGACTTGGTGGTACACAATCTTGTAGTTCGTCCGGATGCCAAACCTGTCAAGCAGAAACTACTCAAGATGAATTCTCTTACATAAACCCAACTCGATCACAAATGATCGATCAAATCCTCTGCCTGAATGATTATTACATTATTCGCTCATTACATCCCATATCCCATACCTTATATTCCATACTGGTGTAGTCACCGGTGAGGAGGGACCTCGAGGAGATCAGTCCAAACCGGTCAGCAAGAGTTAACACAACAAAAACACACAGATATGATGGAGGCAATGCATAACAGATTGTTTTATTACATGATGGTTAATTACATCCAACTGGTAACAATTGGGTTACAACATACCGACACATAGGCCTGGTAGAATAGGTCTCACCGGGACCTTCAATCGAAAGATCTATCTTCTAGGTATATTCTATCCAACTGATACTCCTTGATTCTTTGAGTTGATTGATTCCTTCATTCTAAAGCATGATTACAAATATATATATCGATCCAAGGGATCCAGTCAGCCCAAAAAGGGATCAAAACCCTAACGTACAGAAATGAATGTGTAGACACCTAAAATTAACATTTGATTAATTTAAGCCTATCAACATAATTAATTAACTTAATTGTGTTATCCTTATTCCTCTCAGAATCAATTAAATCTAATTTAATTAATCCTATCACTATTGTCCAATAATTAATTTATCAAATAAATTAATTATTCCCCTATTCTTCTAAAGTCCCCTCCAATAATTATTTCCTCTAAACCCACTCAGTTAATTAATTCTAATTAATTAACCTAGTCATGTGATTCCTACAAATCACTTTTCCTAATCCCACTCAACCTAATTGATCCTTCTTGAATCTCTCATAATCATGCTTATCATTATTCTCCTATTTTTAATTCCCACTCATGTCACATCAACTTTGAATCTTTCAAATAAATTCAAATTTCTTTGAATCCCTCAATGCATCCTTATTTTGGAATTTTTAATTCCTCAAGTTTCAAATTCAAATTTCTCCCCACTTTTTCCAAAGGAATTTTATATTCCTGTTTATTTTCACAAGGCACCCTTGATCTATGCCTTGTATCTCAAATCAATCTCAACCCTTCATATTCAAATCAATCTTGGTCCTCCATTAGCCTTCTCCAATCTATAAATTGGAGCCAATCCTCCTCACAAAGGATCCACTTCTCATGCATTGTCATGCTGCCTATTTTTTCTATCATCCTCTTCTAATCCTCCCTCAAATATATCAAATCCTTAATCCATCATCCAAATCCAATCCTATCGAATCCATCCACTTATCTTGTTGAGCACAAAGAGAGCAATCCACATTCAAAATCAAGCAAGGAGCACATCAAGTGGAGCATCATCAAGGGGTGCCTTCACTTCATCAAGCTCAATCCGAAGGAGAAGGTAAAATAGCAAAGGTATCAAATGGTCTCTTGATGTTTTTAGCATTTTCATGTTTATTTTATTATGTTTTGATCATTTGACCTTCTAATCCATTTTCCCCTCTTCATTCTAGCACGCCCGGTGGGACCCACGTCCTAAATTTAACAAAATTTTGAGTTTTTTGTGAAGGTTTTTCACAGGAATCACGCTTTAATGCGGGTGCACGCGCATTGGCGCGACCGTTTCTGAATTAGCGCGAGTGCTTGTTAATCAACGCAACCGTCTCGGGTTCGACGCGATCGCAGGAAAATTCAAAAAAATTTGGGCACCACTGTGTTTCAGCGCGACTACCTTGGCTTCAGTGCGTCCGACCAGAAAATTATTTTATCTCCTCATTCATTCTTCCTCTTCTATCTCCTCATTTCTGTTTCTTTTCTGTTTCTGCTTCAACCCGACCGCTTTGCGATTAGCACGAGTGTTTTTGTAAAAAAATTGAATTTTAAATTCTGGGCGTGAACTGTAGTTTTTTTGATGCGAGAACTGCGTATTAGTGCAAGCGCCCGCACATCAGCGCGAGCGCCTGATAATCAGCACGACTGCAATTTTCCTTTTTCTGTTATCTGTCTGTTTAAGTTTTAATAATTGGCCTGTTTAGCGCAGCCGCTCGCGCATTAGCACAACTGTCTGCAAATCAACGTGATCGCAGGATTAATCAAAAAAAAAAAAAATTGACTGAGGTTTCCAATAGGTTGCAACTCTGAGACACCAATGGTAGGCACCCCAAGAACTTGCCAAAATTTTATCTTTATGCTAAATAGGTCTACTTTTACATTGGTTAGATTGGTTTCTTGGATGAACGTATGTTGTCTTTTTTTGATGATTCTATTTGACACTTGACCAAATGTTGCTTGTCAGGGGCATTTAAGCCCCTATCATTCCATGATATGAACCTCATGGCTCCTTGGGAAGGGGGATCTCCTTCCCTAGTCTTTGCATCAATGTGGTTATTTTGGCTTGGTCTTCAACATCGCTGACTTAAGATCTCAACTCTTGAATCAATTTCCTACCAACTTTTCCTTTCCCACAATTTGGTTTCCTCTTTATTGAAGGCTTTTGAGACACCCCCAACTTTCTTCCTTGTCTTCCCTTACTCAGGTCTACTCATTTCACAAAAGAGCAGGGTGTTTTCTTTCTTCGTGATGTCTCCTCCTTCTTCCATCAAGTCTTGGAGACCCCTTTCTTCCTCTGATGCTACCATCCCTTTATTCCCTTGCTTTTCCCCACCTTCTTCTGGAGGATGAAATACTTCAAGTCCATCTAATGCAATCTTTATTAGCTACTAATATATGTCCCTTTGAAGGGTCGTTGTGTCTTCTAATAGCAGTGTGGGATCTTACTCCTATTGTTCCACTGTCACTCCCCCTAAATGGCTTCTTAGGTGAAAGGGTCTTCCCATGATTAGTTGATCCTCTTCCCCACTGCCATCTTTGGTCACTTCCAGTAGGGTTTGATGTGGATTGAAGTTCTCCTTGCTTTTGCTATCCAAACCCATTTCTTCTGGCATAGGGGAAAAGGACACATTCCTCTTCTTATTTTTTCCTTATTTTGTTATATTCAATGTTGAAACCTTGCCCTTATTTATCGTTTGAACACTAAACTCCACTTTCCCTCGGTTTGTTCTACTATAGGCTTGCTAGGGTTTACAAAGGTCTTGGGAGGCACTTTAATGTCTCTTTTTTCTGAGGGATACTTCTCATCCCACAATGAGAAGCTAGTTGTAATAACCTTGCCAAGGATACATTTGCCCCCAAGGTTGCTCATGTCTACCTCTACTTTTTGGAACCATTTCCCTTTATCTATAATAATTTCTAAGTTTTCTAAATTGTTTAAAACTTGATCTAGGTCCAAACAAATTTTTGCTTCTAACCTAGGTTTATCAAAAAGAAATCCTCTTCTACTCTTATAAAAGAGGGCTTCCCCAATTTAACTCAAAGCTTAAAGATTCCAATACTTTGGTGGAAAATATTCTAACTTGATCCAACACCGGAATCTCCACATTTTATGTTTTGAGGGGTCAAATTTTGGTTCCCAATTAATGTTGTAAAAGTTGAAACCCTAAAAAAATAATGGGTTTCCACACAAAATTTCATGCTACAAGAATTTATCTACATATTCTATAAGGAAGAAGTCCGTAGAGAGTGGTTTGGCACAAACTTATCCACCATAGCTCTCTACCCACCAGTTAATGATCTGCTCTAATGGATTGCTTGAAAGCCACAATTGCCAAGATGGTCCCAATACAAAGCTAGAATTTTGGATGAAATCACAAAGGCTTTTCTTTTCTTGATAGGAGGGGCCCTCCATTTTTCTCCATCTACCTTCGACTCCATGGGTTATTTTTGGGGCCTTCCATGCCTAGGGTTTTTTTATGATCATTTATCCTACTATTTGTGAAATTTGGTGTCGACCAGCCCCATCTCTGCTCAAAGGTATTCTATTTACTCTCGGTGGTGAACCGGGGTATCACCGAGGATACATGTTGCCACCAGTATAAACATTTTCCATTTTTCTCTTTTTGCTTGCCTTGCCACTTTGTCATCTTTTCTTTCTACAAGCTATATCGATTAGTCTTATTTTTTTTCCAGCTCTGCTTTGATCACTACCTATGCTGCTTTTGCACCTGCACCAGAGCCATTTCAATTTGTATTGTAGGTCTTGGGTAGGGGAGATTCTATTCTGGTTTTAAAACTTTCAATTCGTACAGTATGTTGTTCACGATTTAAAAAATTGTGGTCATTTTTTTCAAAATCAATGGTGTATAACGATAAATAACACATGTGTTATTGACTTCATACTACAGTTTTGGAGTCAAAATAGCTGCAAGCCTTGGGTAGATAGTGTTTTATTTGCACGTGTATTGTAATTACGCTGAAGGCGTTCCCTACTATGAAGTGAAACAAGCTGATTTCCACATTCAATGGTCAACAATACTGGAAAAAGGATGCAAGACCATTGGGGTGTTGACTGCCGTTGGATCTTTCCCTGCCGATTTTCTCTCTTTTCGCATTAAAAGCGTTTGCCTGCCTTGCTCTTCATTTTATTGGATTTTTATTGTTTTCTTTTTTAGTTTTTATTTTTCCTAATGATATTCCCATCGACGAGTGCTTCTCGTAATTAGTGGAGAATAAACATTAAAGACGTTACGTGCTTTGACAATAAAAATGAATTTGCCTTTTCTTTTTAACCTTGCATGATACGTACTGCATTTTTTCCTTTTATGCTAACTTGAACTAATTCTTTATCTTATTAATAAAACATAACTTTTTAAATTTTAAACTTTTTAAATTTAGTTTTATTTATTTATTTTACTTATAATATATATAAATATCATAAAATAGTTATTGATTTCATATTTAAAACTTTTTAAACATTATTTTCATTTTTAAAATTTTAATAATTATTATATAAAAATATACATATTAATCAAATGAGAGATTTAAATAGTATTATAATTTATTTTTAATATATGTGTAAATAATAAGGTTTCAATATATATATTTTAATTATTTATTAATTTAATAGATTAATTATTAACTTTTTAATTTGTTATTTATATATATTTTTAGATTTTGATATGTTTAAACTTTACATTTATTTTATTTTATTTTAATTATTAATTTGTCCCACTATTTCTCTCCCTCTCCCTCTCTCTATATCACATTATATCTCTATCTACTATCACTCTATCTCATCTTCTATATCTTTCTCTATCTCCCACTTTCCCTATTCTTCTATATCTATCTCTCCCTCTCTATCTCCCTACCCCTTTCTAACTTTATCTCCCCTCTACCTTTCTCTATCTTTCTATCTATTTGTTTGCCTCTTCCTCTCATGTTCAATTATCATCTATCTCTCTCTCTCTCTCTCTCTACCCCTATATATCTTCCCCTATCTTCCTCTCTCTCTCTCTCTATCTATATATATATATATCACTACCTATCTCTATATTTATCTTTCTATCTCTCCTTTCTCATTCTCTCTCTCTCTCTCTCTCTCTCTCTCTCTCTCTCTCTCTCTCCAGTTATCTCTTCATCTCTCTCCACCCCTATATATCTTCCCCTATCTTCCTCTCTTTCTATCTATATCACTACCTATCTCTATATTTATCTTTCTATCTCCCCCCCTCTGTCTCTGTCTCTGTCTTTGTCTCTATCTCTGTCTCTGTCTCTGTCTCTGTCTCTATCTTTGTCTCTGTCTTTGTCTCTATCTCTGTCTCTGTCTATCTGTCTGTCTCCCTCTATATATATATATTTCATCTATATCTATCCCTCTCTCCTCTATCTTTATCTCTCCCTACTCTTCTCTCCATGTAATCCTACCCATCTCCATCTTCCTCACTATCTCTATCTCTTTACCACTCTCTCACTCTCTCCCCCCCCCTCTCTCTCTCCATATATCTCCCTCTCTATCTCCTTTTATCCATACATCTCTACCATTATCTCTCTGTGTCTTTACATCTCTATCTCACTATCTCATTATCTATTTCCCTATTCCTCTACCTCTACCTATCTATTTCTCTTCCAATATATCTCTATCTTTCTCTCCACCTCTCTTTATCTCCTGTGTTTCTCACTCCCTATCTCTCCATCTCTACTTCTTTATTTTTTCTCTATATATTGCCCCTTGATATATCTCCTTATATATCTATCTTTATTTGACCACCTCTCCTCTCCCCCATCCTCTATATTTCTCTATCTTTTCCTCATTATATCTCCCTCTCTATCTCTCTATTTATTTGTTTCCCTCTTCCTCTCTTTCTCTATTTTCATGTCTACCTCTATCTCCCTCTCTACCCCTATATTCATTTTTCTTGCTTACCTATTCAACTTATCTTAATACATTATTTAATTCCTTGTAATTGGCTTTTATATATTCTTCGGTGATTTCTAATATGAAATGCACGTGCTTGATTGCAAAAATCAATGGCTAATAACATAGTAGAAGAATGTAAGACGATTCAAAAATTTTGAACCATTAGATGTTCAAATTTTAATTTACTTTGAATTTTTTTTTCCGATTCACCGCTATTATAACTACCTACCACAGTCCACAAGAACAAGAAAAATATTCACCATGTTCCTTGCGGGCCTCATGTTTTTCACGTTTTTCACTTCATAGTTCATTCTTACCAATAAGTTTATTTTGCAAATATCGAGATGCTATATAATGGGTATTTAATGCCCAATCTGATAACATGGGCACATAACCCTGACTGTAAAAAACAAATAGTTCATATTAAAAATAAATTCCTTTTACTTAACAAAATTTAAATTGATTATTTATTTATTTATTATATATAAAAATAATAAAGTGAAGGTATAAATAATTATTACATTTAAGTTTTTATTGAAACAAAATTATAAAAAAAATTGGTATATATATATATATATATATATCTATTTTTTAAAATTTAAATCATTAATATACAAGAATATATAATAAATATAATATATAAATAATAAATTATATATTTAAAACTTTTTAATTTTTTTTTTTAATTTATTTTAGTAATTATTATTTTATTTTTTTTGATAGGTAATAGGCCGAAGCCGCAATATTTTGAATTATTATTATTATTATGTTTGATTAGATTGACCCATGACCTTCCCCATTATGGAAGGCCAAGAATCACACTTTAGAATTCCACTTTAGATGTCCCTATTGGGAATTGAACTTGGGTCTCCAAAGTGAGAACCCAATGTTTTAACCAGTTAAGCTCAACCCCTTGGACTTTATTTTAGTAATTATTATATTACAATATATAAATAATTAGTTTTAGAAATATTAATTATATTAAGGTTTTTTTTCAATATTTTGATTTGTATGAGTTGTAAAGAAAACATGAGCCTTTTGGTGATGGATCTTGATTATATTCCTGATTCAAAGGTTTTATTTTAGTTGTGTTTGGATACCTATAAGTGGATGTATAATTGTTTCAAAGCTATTTCTTCTCCATTTAGATCTACTTTGTGCAAATGCCACCATTCACTATATGACCTACCAATTGAACTCATGGACTACCAATGTTTGAAAAAATGTCTTCCATATCTCTTCGACGTACCTATTGCACACTAAGGTGCGATTGCTAGTTAAGATTGATAACTCAATGATGAACGAATAGTACCAAACCAGTACTGAGAGGGGGGGGGGGTGAATCAGTACAGGAAAAAACACACTCTTAAACTGGTTGTCAGCAGACACAGTGCATTGACAGGCAAACAACAACACCTTTCCTTAAGCAGAGTACAACCGACAAAACCCAAAATAACTGAGACAAGCATAAACCAGTTGATGCATATGTTCTCATACAATCTAACACTTCATTTCCATTTCACCCTAATGCATGAACAGGTAATCTACCATCAAAGATATACATATAAGTAACTAGACCAACATGATTCACAGCTTGACATAAAACAACATAGCATCACATGAAGAAGACATCACACATGACACACATATTTTTCACGTGGAAACCCAACTGGGAAAAACCACGGTGGGGATGAATACCCACAAGCTTGTTTTTGAACTCTTTAGAAGTCCGCTCTTTTAGGAGCCTTGTCCGATTAAAGACTGATACAATAGGTTTTGTTAGGAACTGATCCTGTTAGGGATCACCCGGTTAAGGGATGGCTAGAACACCTAGTTAAGGGTTAAACCCTGTTAAAGGTTACCTTGTTAGAGGATTTCAAGAACTCAATGGTTTTGAGTCACCCTATTAAAGGATTTACTGTAAGCCGATTAAAGCTACCCTGTTAAGGGATTTCTCAACTGTTGAAGTGGTTAGAGATCAACAAGTATTACAATGATCTAAAAGTAGCACTCAATGCCAATGCAGATCCACTTTAGCTCCTCAACACCTTTTGCACTAACACTCTGCAGGTATCACTTCTTTCCTTTGGTTTGGCAAGAATCACGTATCTCTTCTCTTGGATACACACACACAACTTTTGCCAACAACTTCAAAAAGAAACACAACATTGACCTTATAGGAAATAGACAGGTTGGTAGCATAAACCCTAAACCCTAAACTTGTTAGGTTAAGCAAATCAAACGGTTCAATCCTGACCATTGAACACATTGCATTAAATGCAACAGTCTTGAGCTAATCTCAAGATGTTCTCCATCGTTCATTTTCCACCGCTTTCATGGTGGCTGATAACCCATCACGCGTATTCACCGTTTACAGACTTCGCACATTCCCGAGGTAGATAGGAACAATCTCCTCCATGTAGGATCCTTCACGTGCACAAGGCTGACATGGCAACACAGTCTGTTCTTCGTTGTAATGATAACTCATCACACAAAGTCACCGGTTGAGTTACACAGGCTTGAAACTCATCAACCGAAAACCCTGAGACTGCCAACCGGTAGTCATACAAAGCTTCCATATACTAGTTCTCAGTAACATGTCGGTTCCGTTATCTGCAGCATATTGACATCAATGACAACATACAATGTTATCATGTCCTTATACTGGTTCACATAATGCCAACAATCTCCCCCTTTGGCATTGATGGCAATATACAAAGATATCTTGCCACTTCACATCACCGCTTCACTTCTTCTCCCCCTTTGACAACAATGCCAAAGTGGAGGCACATGCTTTTCCTATTCCATTATGCTACTCCCCTTGAGGAGTAGCATCCGTCACCACATCAATCTGAAGAGAATTTTGACTATGCAATACTTGACTGATGTGGAGTATACACCTTTAGTTTACCTCCTGAAGGGGTAGCACCCCTAACTCACCTCTTAAGTACATAAATGTAGCCTTTGGGAGAGGCTTGGTGAATATATAAGCTAACTGCTCCTTACTGGAAACATGTTCCAGTGCAATCTCTTTGTTCTGCACCTTTTCCCTCAAGAAATGATATTTAAGCTCGAAGTGCATGGTTCTAGAATGTAAAACTGGATTCTTGGAGATATTAATTGCACTAGTATTGTCACAAAATATACTTACCAGTTCAGATACATGAACTTTGAAGCCATTCAATACATGCTTCATCCAAATTGTTTGAGTACAGTTCATGAAAGCTGCAACATACTCTGCTTACGCTGTAGACTGAGAGATACAACTTTGCTTCTTACTCATCCATGAGACCAGTCTACCACTGAGAAAGAATGCACCACCGCTTGTACTCTTCTAGTCATCTACATTACCAACCCAATCAGCATCTATGAATACTTTCAAGTTGAAGTCCTTGCCATATGGATACCACAATCCATAATCAATTATTCCCTTCAGATACCTAAGAATCCAATTGGGATTCTCTTGGACTTTTCTAAAACCTTGCAGTGATGCCAATGGCATGTGCAATATTTGGTCTGCTATGCACTACATAATGCAATTTACCAATCATTGATCGATATTCCTTCTCTTCAACCAATGCTGAGTCATCCTCTTTGGACAGTTTACAACCGGTCACCATCGGTGTACCAGTCAGTTTGCTATCTTCCATGCCAAAGGTCTTCAACACCTCTTTGACATATTTGGACTGAGTGATAAAGATTCCATCTTTCATCTGCTGGATCTACAGTCCAATGAAGAACTTAATCTCCCCTATGAGTGACATCTCAAACTCTTTCTTCATCTCATCTGCAAACTCGTGACTCATCTTGTCATCTCCACCAAAGATAATGTCATCAACAAATACCTCACAGATCAAGATCTAATCTCCTTCAGACTTCAAGTAGATATTGCTATCTTCACTTGTTCTTTCAAATCCAATCTTCACAAGATGGGAATGCAGATGTTTATACCAAGCTCTAGGTGCCTGCTTTAGACCATATAAGGCTTTATGTAGCCTGCATACCATGTCACTATCTTCAGATAGGGAAAACCCATCTGGTTGCTCTATATACACTTCCTCTTCAAGTACACCATTTAGGAATGCAGATTTTACATCCATTTGATATACTTTGAATCTTTTAAAGGCTGCATATGCAAGAAGCATATGAAGTCCTTCCAATCTGGCTATAGGAGCAAAGATTTCTCCATAGTCTTCTCCTTCTTCTAGAGCATATCCTTTACACACCAGTCTGGCTTTGTTTCTAATCACTATGCCATCCTCATTCAACTTGTTTCTGAAAACCCATTTGGTACCAATGACATTTTTATGCTCCGGTCTGGGTACCAGGGACCATGTACCATTCTTCTCTATCTGGTCAAGTTCCTCCTCCATTGCCTTGATCCAGTCCTCATCTTTATGTGCCTCTTTGAATGATTTAGGCTCAAATTCAGAGATCATACAAGAATTTTCTCTGACCTTTCTTCTTGTAAGGATTCCTGCATCCTTATCTCCTATGATCTGATTAGGATCATGATTCAGCTTGACATACCAAGGAATGGTCTTGACTGATTCCTCATGCTTTTCTTCTTCATCCTCTTCTTCATCTACATCAACATTCACCGGTGAAGGGACACTATTGCTGGTACTTGGCTGATTAGCAACCGGTTCCCAGAAGGTTACTACCGGTTCATCTCTTACTTGCTTACTGCCGGTTTCTTCAAGTTTTCCAAAGTTTTCATCAACTTTAACATTGATGCTTTCCACAATTCTCTGAATCCTATTGTTGAAACATTTGAGAGATTTGCTCTTGGTGGAATATCCTAGGAATATCCATTCATCACATTTTGCATCGAACTTGCTCTGATCTTCACTCCTCTTGATATAGAATTTGCTACCAAACATTCTAAAGTAGCTTACTGTTGGAGTCTTACTGGTCCAATACTCATAAGGAGTCTTGTCTTTTCCTTTCTTGATGAGTACCCGGTTCATTGTATACACTACAGTGCTCACCACTTCTCTCCAAAAGGTGTGAGCTACCTTCCCTTGGATCAACATTGTTCTTGCTACTTCAACCACAGTCCAGTTATTCCTCTTTGCTAGGCCATTCTGTTGTGGAGTCCGGGAGGTAGACAGTTGCCTCTTGATGCCATGTTCTTCATAGTACTTGTTGAATTCACTAGAAGTGAATTCCCCTCCTTGATCAGTTCTCAGGCACTTGATCCTTCTATCGCTTTCCTTCTCCACTAATGCTCTGAAAGCTTTGAACTTTACAAAAGCTTCAGACTTATCTTTCAAGAATGTGACCCACATCATTCTTGAGCAGTCAATAGTGAGAATCATGAGGTACCTATCACCCCACACACTCCTAGTTTTCATAGGACCACACAAATCAGTATGCACAAGATTAAGAAAATTGTCAACAGTAAAAGATTTACTTTTAAATGTTGAGGAAGGCATTTTCCCCAATTGACACTCTCTTCACAAGGTATTATCCAGTTTCCTTAGCACCGATAACCCTCTAACTGCCTTGATCTTACTAGCCTTCATAATGTTATCAAAGTTTACATGGCAGAGTCTCCTATGCCATATCCAGCTATCATCAAATTTAGCCACAAGACATGTACTTATATTTGCATTCAACTGAAATAGGTTACCTTTGGTGTGCATGCTGGTGGCCACCATTTCACCATTCTTTCCTTTGATTCTGCACACTCCTTTCTTGAATTCCAGAGTGAGACCACTATCATTTAGCTGGGCAACACTCAGAAGGTTGTGTCTGAGACCATCAACCCAATACACATTGTCAGCACTACTCTTTCCATTCAAAGAGATGGACCCTCTGCCTTTGACCAAACATGGTGCATCATTACCAAAACGAACCACACCACCATCATATTCTTCCAAGGATAGAAACTTGCTCCGGTCACCAGTCATATGGTGAGACCAACCACTATTAATAATCCACTCATTGGAATTATTAAACCGAGAGATGAGAGCCTTCTTGTCTGACACATCTTCCTTGACAACAACAAACACAATATCTTCATTTTCTTCATCTTTAGATTCCTCATCTATAACACCTTCATCAACTGCCACAAAACAGTTTCTCCGGTTTCCTCCTTTGAATTTCTTGAACCTTTCTGGTTTGTCCTTGATGTCACCATGAGGATAGTTTATAGCAATATGTCCTATCCAGTTGCAAGAAAAGCACTTCAAAGGGAGCTTACCTCTGTATTTACCAGTTCCTTTTGGAAGTTTCCTGGCAAGAAGAGCTTCAAATTCCATCAGGATCTCTTCATCATCCATTTCTCTGCTCTATCTTGGTTCACCAATGGTGCGTGCTTCCTTTCCTTTTCTTGACAATACAACAGAGGCTTTAAAAGCTGATTCAGTCTTTTGAACACTACCATCAAAACTATTTAGCTCATAGGCTATCAACTTTGCAATGATGGAGTCAAGGGATACCTTAGTCTTGTCTATTGATCTCAACTCCTGAATAGCAACAACCCTTATTGCATAGACCAGTAATAAGGATCTAAGAACTTTGCTTACCATAGTGGAATCTTCCATTTTACCACCTGCACTCTTGATATCTCCGACAACAGTTTTGATTCTTATACCATACTGTTGAATGGTTTCACCTTCAACCATCCGCATGTCTTCAAACTTCTCTCTAAGGCTTTCTTCCTTAGCTTGTTTTACATGCTCATCACCTCCATAGATATTTTCAAGAGTATCCCATACTTCTTTGGGATTTACTTTATCTTGGACATCAATAAACTCAATGTCAGATAAACTACTGATTAGGGCTTCCATGACTTGCCCATTCTCCTGTATTTCTCTCTTTTGATCATCAGTGAGAGTACTAGTAGGAATGACATAAACATTCTCAACATAGCTCCAGTGTTGAGCACCCATGCTTTTGATGTATATCTTCATTTGTCTTTCCATATTTTGAAATTGTCTTTGTTGAACTTTGGACATTCCCTCTTCATCATTACAACAGGATCTTTCCCTCAAGCGGTTAAGCTTACAACACAGAGGACCTAGAGGATGCTCTGATACCAATTGATAACTCAATGATGAACAAATAATACCAAACTGGTACTGAGAGGGGGGGGGTGAATCAGTATAGGCAAAAACACACTCTTAAACCGGTTTGTTAGTAGACATAGTGCATTGACAGACAAACAACAACTCCTATCCTTAAGCAGAGTACAACCGGCAAAACCCAGAATAACTGAGACAAGCATAAATCGGTTGATACATATCTTCTCATACAATCTAACATTTCATTTCCATTTCACCCTAATGCATGAACAGGTAATCTACCATCAAAGATATACATATAAGTAACTAGATCAACATGATTCACCGCTTGACAAAAAACAACATAGCATCACATGAAGAAGACATCACACATGACACACAAATTTTTCACATGGAAACCCAACTGGGAAAAACCACAGTGGGGATGAATACCCACAAGCTTGTTTTTGAACTCTTTAGAAGTCCGCTTTGTTAGGAGCCTTGTCTCATTAAAGACTGATACAATAGGTTCTGTTAGGAACCGATCATGTTAGGGATCACCCGGTTAAGGGATGGCTAGAATACTTGGTTAAGGGTTAAACCCTGTTAAAGGTTACCTTGTTAGAGGATTTCAAGAACTCAATGGTTTTGAGTCACCCTATTAAAGGATTTACTGTAAGCCAGTTAAAGCTACCCTGTTAAGGGATTTCTCAACTGTTGAAGTGGTTAGAGATCACCAGGTATTACAATGATCTGAAAGTAGCACTCAATGCCAATGCAGATCCGCTTTAGCTCCTCAACACCTTCTGCACTAACACTCTATAGGTATCACTTCTTTCCTTTGGTTTGGCAAGAATCACGTATCTCTTCTCTTGGATACACACACACAACTTTTGCCAACAACTTCAGAAAGAAACACAACATCAACCTTATAGGAAATAGACAGGTCAGTAGCATAAACCCTAAACCCTAAACCTGTTAGGTTAAGCAAATCAAATGGTTCAATCCTGACCGTTGAGCACATTGCTTTAAATGCAACATTCTTGAGCTAATCTCAAGACGTTCTCCATCGTTCATTTTCCACCGCTTTCATGGTGGCTGATAACCCATCACGCGTATTCACCATTTACAAACTTTGCACATTCCCGAGGTAGATAGGAACAATCTCCTCCATGCAGGATCCTTCACGTGCACAAGGCTGACGTGGCAACATAGTCTGTTCTTCATTGCAATGCTAACTCATCACACAAAGTCACTGGTTGAGTTACACAGGCTTGAAACTCATCAACCGAAAACCTTGAGACTGCCAACCGGTAGTCATACAAAGCTTCCATATACCAGTTCTCAGTAACATGCCAGTTCCCTTATCTGTAGCATATTGACATCAATGACAACATACAATGATATCATGTCCTTATACCGGTTCACATAATGCCAACAAATATGTTATACACATACCATCCTTAGTAACTAAGTTCTTGTGAGAAGTGAAAGGTGGAACTAACTTTGGGTGAGTAGTGAATGGTTAAAAAAAGGAAAATGGAAATATGTAAAAGGAGGTTTATAGTAAGTAACGATCTATGACAATGACCAATGGACGTGATTTTGACCAACTCATGGATATAAGCCATCAATCTACTGCTATTCAAGTGATTGAATTATATTATTATAATAATATAATTCATCATAATATTCATTTTTTCTCTAAAAAATTATTAGTTCAAATTTTGTTAAAAATGAATAACATGCTTCCAATGGATTATTGTCTTTGTCACACTTTAATGTGAGTAGACATAAAGTAAGATAAATTGATTCAGTATAATCTATTCATGTTTACTAATGACAGGGACAATATGCATAATTGATGGTAGGATCTGTAGTTATATTTGTATGAATATTGTGATTTGCAATAGATAACCAATTAGAAGTTGTTTTTTTAATTTGCGGTCTTCAAAAAAACTATTTAGCATAGATGTGTGTGAATCTTTTGTTGTGAGTGATGCGAGTGAACTTGCAGTAGAAAGAGTGGATGATGTGCATGCTAAGTGTTGTGAGTTGCAATACAAAAGCATCATTTGTTGACAATAATAAAGGTACATACAATTTCTTTTTTATTTTAATGTTACGAATTTTATGAGTTGCTAAAAAACATTGTATTTTTTGAAAAAAAATATCCTAAATCTAAGGTTGTTTGTGACTTCTTTTTTCTTTTCTATTTAAGGGAGGTAGATGAAGGCATTGTTGAGGGACACAACTATGAAGACACTATGACTCAAAAAATACTTCTAGTTGGATTGTGACGAGGTAGTATACATAAGGATGGTAATACCTATACAAAGAATTGTGACATTTACCAATGAACTAGACATCCACTACATGAGATGAAATGCCCCTCCAGATGATTCTAGCACAAGTCCCATTTGAGAAATGGGTTATTGACTCTATAGGACCTATAGACCCATTGGTGAAACTCTCCAGGGTTATATTCCTAATATAGACTACTTGACCAAGTGGGTCGAGGTTGAACCCACCAAAGACTTTACTACATATACTGCAACTAAATTTTTATACCATAATACAATTACTAGATTTGGGTGTCCATTACACATAACCATTGATAAAGGGAAAACATTTTGTCAACAAGATAATAAAGGAATTACTAGCTAATTTTATGATCATTCATAACTATAGTACATCATATCATCTGCAAGAAAACAAGGCAAGTGAAGCACTCAATAAGATTATTGGAAGTACTCTGACCAATATGTATGATGCAAACATGATAGATTGGGACATTAAAATTCCTATGGTATTATAGGCCTATTGCGTCACATACAAATGTTCTACCAAGCACACTACATTTGACCTTGCTTATGGAATGGAGACTATCCTACCTCTAAATTTCATCATCAATAATCTTCACATAAAAATGACACTAATACTCACTAACAGAGAATATATTAAGTAGCGCCTTAAAGAGCTAGATAAGCTCTAGATGGAGCAATATAATTGGTGGAATTTCATCTTTTGGCAGAATGACAAAAATAGAAAGCAAGACAGAACTGAAACATCAAGTCTAAACAATTCAAGGTTGATGATATGATCCTCCTATACAATATAAAATTCAATAAGAAAGGCATATTCTTGAATTAGGGACAATGACTAAGAACATTAGATGACACATTAATAGAATGCTATGTAAATGGAGCATGATTTAAACATTATCATACAAATATTTAGTAGAGTTAACTTGAGGGCAGATCAACATTTTGAAAGGGGGGATGATGTTGGTAGGAAAGTGTAGCAGTTCAAACATGGGTGACCTACCACATCTTGCCGTAAGGAGCTCATGAAGCATAAGATTTGGAAGATACCATCTAGGGTAGGGCTGCGATAGATGGGTAACATTCCATCCTCTAGATATAAGTATAAATAAATGTGTTTATGATAAGATATGATGTAACTAAGATGAGATGTGTATGAATTTTATATGATGAGATTGATTAATATAAAAGAGTACAGAGGAAGATATATGATGTAAAAAGATATATAAGGATATATGAATGTACTTAATTGATATTAATAATAAAAATATATCAAAATTCTATATGTGATGTGTTATGTGATATAATTTGATGTTTAGTTAACTAGCTAGTATTTTATTCAAATCTAATCATTGTTTCCTTTGTATAACTGAGTCTAGGGTATAAACTATAACACTCAGAAAGTACTTGGGGCTCAAAACTGTAGTTTGTGATCCCCAAATTTCTTGTTGTCAATAGTCTTGACTTAAGATACTACAAATTAAAATATGATATTAAATATTTATGTAGTTAAATCTAACATCATAATATAAACAAAGTTTTGAAAGGGAGTAAATTTCATTTTTTTAAGGGAATAAAACACATTAAAAAAAAAATTATGGGTAATTAAATAAATTGCAATGAATGAATAATATTGGATAAAAGAGTATGAATATTTTGATTAAATATACTAAAATAAACATTAAATTTAAATAATAAAATAATTGTATGTAGTTGGAATCTTGAAGATGAAATATATTGTGCAAGATGTTTAGAAATGATTTGTCGATGCATAAATGTTTTAGGGCTTGTCAAGAAAATTCTTTGAAATTTAGAAAATTAGTGTTTATCTATCTAGTTTACTTCTATGACTAGGGAAGTGACTGACGCAAGTGTGGAGCCAAACCCTTTGTGCAAATTTGAACCTCAATTCGTTGATTTTGATCTCTATGATCTACATGCTTCAATGTCTACGATTTGAAATCTTTAATTAATAGGTTTACAAACACCTTTAAGAAGATTGCTAGGTAAGATGATAAGATTTATATTCTTCTTTGATTAGGCCCCTAGGATACCAATTGATGAACTTTTCTAAATGATCAAAAACAAAAAAAAATCTTATATGGATGCCTAAATTACTAATGCAAGTAGATGATGTGGTTGATGCTCTGACATAATCCTCAGATGATTATCTAATTAAGAATAGTCCAATGTTTATATATGAATTCAAATGAAATGGGGCTAGTCCTTAAATAAAATTCCAAATGTTGCAACTAAAACATTGTGTGCTTCAAATTGACAAATAATGCTCACCTACAAAGGAGTTAGCCTGAGCCGAATTTGAATTTGAATTTTAAAATAGCGAGGCAATGGATGAATAAACAAATGATCAAGAAGTTAGTCTAAAGGAACTAATGCAGATGGAATTAGGTTAGGCTTGAGTTATATGTCAACTTTATACATAAAATATACCACTTGCACACTAGTCAGGACAATCAGGTTAAATTGAATTCGAAATGAGGGGAAAAAGTGCAAAGTTTACAATTTTTGCCATTACATTTTGCACTTGCTATTATTTGCATGTGTATTATGAAGATGCATGTCAAAGTAAAAACAAGTAGCCTACATAAAGGAATATTTTTAAAACATACATAAAAAATTTATAAGTATATGGTAATTATTTAGTTACATTTTCCTTTCAATGAGAGCTCAACTTGAAAATTGAAAAAATAGAAAAAAATGAGTAGTATCTAAAAAGCATGTAAAATAGATAAAGTTATTTTCAACCAAAAAAAGCGAACAAAAGATATAAAAAGGTTCAACTTCAAATACAAGAGGATATATATGCTGGGTTTTAGGTGCAACCAACCTTGTAAACCCATGTAATTATATATTCATAACATTTTTTTAATTCACCCATAAGGGATGGAGGGCTTCATTGACAATGGTAATTGATATTTTATTGGTGTGGTAAATATGTTTTTACTAGCCTCGGTAATTGTTTTAGCGTCCTAAAATTACGACACTTGCAATTTCGACCGCATTTGGGTCTTCACGATGGTGACGCAACACTGAACTTGAATGGAGACCCCGAAACTTGTTCATGACATCAAAAACTGCATTTTTCAGCACCTTGGCCTGATCCTCCTTGCACCCTGCTGTCCCTGGAGGTGGGACCATGGCGCCCAGTGCCCTGGTCCCTGGCCCTATTTTGGGCCCGATCTCTTATGGGGCTTCGGGTTTTTAAGTTTGCAAATTGGAAAATAATGTTTCCTGGTCGGCCTAAGGTCAAAAAAATCAGTCTTTCAACCCTAATTGACAAGTATATAAACTACTTTTCCTCTCCTAGAAAGGGTAGATGGAAAAAAAGGCGGAAGCGATATTCAAACATTCAAGCATTCAAGCATTTCCTTCAAGCAATTGAGCATTCTAAGTCTCCATTCAAGGCTAAGTGTTGCATTCAAGACAAGGATTCAACCATTGAAGAGGAGATCACATACAACATACAACATACAACAACAATTACACCTTCGCATGTAAGAATACAAACATTCTTACAACAAGGTATAGGTACTTTATTACATTACAATCATTTACATTTACAACATTTCTCATTTCTTGGTTAATTCCAAAACCGGGGTTTGACCTAAGGGCAAACCCCTAATCCCTAGCCCCCCAATCGTCCTCTCTTTTCTGTGTGTAGGTTGCAGGTACGCGGCTGTAATTGAAGATCTGGAGTCCTTGTACAGAGACGAACAGATCCCCTTTCGTTTCGCGAATTTTTCGGAGGACCGTGTGCATGCCGGGCACCATCGTCTCGTCAACTTTCGCTCAAATTTGCAGGACAACACTGTCTCGACATTTTACTGCTAATTCCAGGTCCGCAGCTTCATCCCATATTCCTATCTCTGTTTATAAGTGAATCTTTCTCACTTTTCATGCATTCCTAGCTTAATCCTTCTATCTACATTCTTTACAAAAGAGGGTAGCCTTGCTGTCACAACCCTTGAAACTCATTTAGAATCCAATCTTGCATTGTGTGGGATTGGATCTTGTGGGTTTCAACCCCTCTTTTGAATGTAAAGTCTCCCCTAAGTGAAAACCGTCAACCCTAGTGCCTTCCTTCCTCTCTCCTTGGAGTGGTGGGGGGAACACTTAGGGTTTGCTCGCGATTTTTCGCTTTACAATTGTCTATTTACTAGTAGGGATTTACTGAGTTACTTTCACCACGTAGGCATCATGGTAATAGTAAAATGGTAAATTTGAACTTTCTACGCATCCACCTTGGGAATCTAAAGTTGTAAGAGCACATATGACAACTATCATAATATTCTATGATGAATATGATGAAATATTTGTTATCATGGTCCCTAGGCATCCATGCATAATGTAGTGTCCCTCCTAGACTCATATTTTGATTTATGCTTTGATAGACCTATTTAGATATATGGATGGTGCTTTGATGATTACTTATGAATCTATTTCTATTCAAATGATATTGATGATGCTAGGCACTTTATATAGACATATGCTATTTGATGATTCATATGATTGATGATGCATTCTAGATTACTCGATGGATGGATTTATATTGGATGGATTATGTTGGCATTATGTGAACCGGCATGAAGACATAATGATATTGTATGTTGTCATTGATGTCAATGTGTTATGATGAGAACCGACATATGTGATAGGTGAAAAGAGAGAGGAACTGACATGTATGAACCAATTTATATGCCAAAGTGAAGCGGCATATTTGTTCAAGGTGAACCGACATGTAGTTATGGGAATCGGCACATGGAAGCATTGTATGACTACCATTTGGTAGGTAGCTTCCACTTTAGGATTTTTGGTTGGAGTACCTCAAGTCTGTGTGACTCAATTGATGATCTTCGTGTGATGAGTTAGCGGTATAATGGAGGATAGATCATGTTGCCACGTAAGCTCTATGTGCGTGAAGGATCTTGCATGAAGGAGATTATTCCTATCTACCTCGGGAATGAGCGAAGTCTATCAAACGGTGATAACGTGTGATAGGTTATCAACCGCCATGAAATCGGTGGATAATGGATGATGGAGAATGTCTTGAGATCGATTCAAGATTGTTGCATTTAATACAGTATGATTCAACGGTCAAGATCGAACCGCTTGAATTGCTTAACCTAACAGGTTTAGGGTTTAGGGTTTTTGCTATCAACTTGTCTGTTTCCTATAAGGTCGATGTTGTGTTTATTTGTAGGGTTGTTGGCAAAAGTTGTGTGTGTGTATCCTAGGAAAGTGATACGTGATTCTTGCCAGACCAAAGGAGAGAAGAGATACCTGCAAAGTGAATGTGCAGAAGGTGAAGAGGAGCCAAAATGGATCTACATTAGCATTGAGTGCTGTTACCAGATCATTGTAATTCCTGTTGATCTCTAACCACTTCAACAGTTGTAAAATCCCCTAACAGGGTAGCCTTAACTGGCTTGTTGCAAAATCCCCTAACAGGGTGGTCTTAACAGGCTTGATTCAAATCCCTTAACCGGGTAACTCAAGGCTAATGAGTTATGAGAAGCTATAGAGCTCTGGAGATCCTTTAGCTATTGAGTTCTTGAAATCCTCTAAAAAGGTGACCCTACCAGGTTTAACCCTTAACCGGGTATTATTGCTATCCCTTAACCGGGTGATCCCTAACAGGATTGGTTCCTAGCAGAACCTATTGTAATGTCTTTAACCGGACAACGCTCCTAATAGAGTGGACTTCAAAAGAGTTCAAAAGCAACTTGTGGGTATTCATCCCCACCGTGGTTTTTCCTAGTTGGGTTTCCATGTGAAAAATATGTGTGTCATGTGTGATGCTTCTGTCTTGTGATGCTTTGTTATTACCTATTGAGCACATGATGGTTCTATGTTTTATGCCTATCTATAAAGCATGCCAAACCAACTGTTGTGAAGATCAAATAATAGTTTACCTGTTCATGCATGAGGGTGTAATTGTATTGTAGTATTGGGCTAAGAGGAAAGCTTAGTGAGTTACCGATTTATGATTGTTTTAATAGTTTTGGGTCTTACCGGTTGCACTCTGCTTCAGCTAATATCACTGCTTGTAGTCATTTGAAGTATTTGCTGTCCAACTGGTTTTGGATTGTATTTTTGTTTGTACTGATTCACCTCCCCCTTTTAGTACCGGTTTGGTACTATTGGTTCATCATTGAGTTATCAATTGGTATCATAGCTCCTCCAGGTCCTCTGTGTTGTAAGCTTAACCGCTTGAGGAAAAGATCCTAGTCAAATGATGAAGAGGGAAGGTCCAAAGTTTAACAGGGAAAAATTTGGTATATGGAAAGACAGGATGAAGATATTCATCAAAAGCATGGGTGTTCAACACTAGAGTTATGTTGAAAATGTATATGTTGTTCCTACCGGTACTCTCACCGATGACCAAAAGAGAGAGATACAAGAAAATGGGCAAGTCATGGAAGCCCTCATCAGTAGTTTATCTGACATTGAATTTATTGATGTTCAGGACAAGGCAAATCTCAAAGAGGTATGGGATGCTCTTGAAAATATCTATGGCGGTGATGAGCATGTAAAATAGGCTAAGGAATAAAGCCTGAGAGGGAAGTTTGAAGACATGCAGATGGTTGAAGGAGAGACCATTCAGCAGTATGGAATAAGAATCAAAATGGTTGTTGGAGAAATCAAGAGTGTAGGTGGCAAAATAGAAGATTCCACTGTGGTAAGTAAAGTCCTGAGATCCCTGTTGCCAGTCTATGCAATAAGGGTCACTGCTATTCAGGAGCTGAGATCAATAGACAAGTCTAAGGTGTCCTTGGACTCCATCATAGCCAAGTTGACAGCCTATGAGCTGAATAGTTTTGATGGCAGTGTTCAAAGGACATAATCAACATTTAGAGCCTCTGCTATACCATCCAAAAAAGATAAAGAGGCTAGCACTAGTGGGGAACCTAATCAAAACAAAGAAATGAATGATGAAGAGTTTCTGATGGAATTTGAAGCTCTTCTTGCCAAGAGATTTCCAAAAGGAACTGGTAAATACAAAGGTAAGCTCCCTTTGAAATATTTTTCCTGTAACCAGATAGGACATATTGCTATGAACTGTCCTAATAGCGACAACAAGGATAAACCGGAAAGGTTCAAGAAATTCAAAGGAGGAAACTAGAGAAACTGTTTTGTGGCAGTTGATGAAGGTGTCACAGATGAGGAATCAGAAGATGAAGAGAATGAAGACATTGTGTTTGTTGCTGTAAAGGAAGATGTGGCAGACAAGAAGGCTCTTGTCTCCCGGTTTGATAATTCAAAAGAGTGGATCATTGACAGTGGCTGTTCTCACCATATGACTGGTGACTGGAGCAAGTTTCTATCCTTAGAGGAGTATGATGGTGGTGTGGTTCACTTTGGCAATGATGCACCATGCATGGTCAAAGGCAAAGGGTCCATCTCTTTGAATGGAAAGAGTAGTGCTGACAATGTGTACTGGGTTGATGGTCTCAGACACAACCTTCTAAGTGTTGCCCAGCTAAATGACAGTGGCCTCACTCTGCAATTCAAGAATGGAGTTTATAGAATAAAAGGAAAAGATGGTAAATTGGTGGCCACCGGCATGCAGACCAAAGGTAACCTATTTCATCTGAATGCAAATATAAGTACATGTCTTATGGCTAAGCTTGATGATAGCTGGATATGGCATAGGAGACTTTGCCATGTAAACTTTGATAACATTGTAAAGGCTAGTAAGATCAAGGCAGTTAGAGCGTTGCTGGTGCTAAACAAATCGGATAATACCTTGTGTAGAGAATATCAATTGGGGAAAATGTCTTCCTCAACTTTTAAAGGTAAATCTTTCACTGCTAAAAACTTGCTTGATCTTGTACATACTGATTTGTGTGGTCCTATGAAAACTAGAAGTACTTCATGATCCTCACTGATGACTGCTCAAGAATGATGTGGGTCACATTCTTGAAAGACAAGTCTGAAGCGTTTGTGAAATTCAAAGCTTTCAGAGCATTAGTGGAGAAGGAAAGCGGCAAAAGGATCAAGTGTCTTAGAACTGATCAAGGAGGGGAATTCAATTCCGGTGAATTCAATAAGTATTGTGAAGAATTTGGCATCAAAAGGCAACTATCTGCCCCCCGGACTCCACAACAGAATGGCCTAGCAGAGAGGAATAACTAGACTGTGGTTGAAGCAGTTAGAACCATGTTGATTCAAGGAAAGGTAGCTCACACCATTTGGAGAGAACCGATGAGCACTGCAGTCTACACTATGAACGGGGTACTCATCAAAAAGGGTAAGGACAAAACTCCTTATGAGTATTGGACCGGTAAGACACCTGTGGTTAGCTACTTTAAGGTATTTGGCAGCAAATGTTACATCAAGAGGAGTGAACATCAGGGTAAATTTAAAGCTAAATGCGATGAGGGAATATTTCTAGGATATTCCACTAAGAGTAAAGCTTTCAAGTGCTACAACAATAGGACTCAGAGAATTATGGAAAGCATCAATGTAAGAGTTGATGAATCCTCTGAGAAGACTGAGGAAACTGGCAGTGAGCAAGCTGTAAATGAACCAGTTGCAACCTTCTGGGAACCGGTTGTTAGCCAACCAAGTACCAGTAACAGTGTCCTTGAACCGGTGAATGTTGATACTGATGAAGATGAGGATGAAGAAAAAAAGCAAGAAGAACCAGTTAAGACCATTCCTCGGTATGTCAAGTTGAATCATGATCCTAAGCAGATCATAGGTGATACGGATGTAGGAATCCTTACAAGAAGAAAGATTAGAGAAAAATCATGTATGATCTTTGAATTTGAGCCTAAATCATTCAAAGAGGCTCATAAAGATGAAGACTGGATCAAGGCAATGGAAGAGGAACTTGATCAGATAGAGAAAAATGGTACATGGTCCTTGGTACCCAGACCTGAGCATAAAAATGTCATTGGCACCAAATGGGTGTTCAAAAATAAGTTAAATGAGGATGGCACAGTGATTAGGAATAAAGCCAGATTGGTATGCAAAGGATATGCTCAAGAAGAAGGAGAAGACTATGGGGAAACCTTTGCTCCCGTAGCCAGATTGGAAGGAGTTCGTGTGCTTCTTGCATATGCAACTTTTAAGAGGTTCAAAGTATACCAAATGGATGTAAAATCTGCATTCCTAAATGGTGTACTTGAAGAGGAGGTATATATAGAGCAACCAGATGGGTTTTCCCTATCTGAAGACAGTGATATGGTGTGCAGGCTACATAAAGCATTATATGGTCTAAAGCAAGTACCTAGGGCATGGTATGAGTGCCTACATTCCCATCTTGTGAAGATTGGATGAAGTCTGAAGGAGATCAAATCCTAATCTATGAGGTTTTTGTTGATGACATTATCTTTGGAGGAGACGATAGGATGAGTCATGAGTTTGCTGATGAGATGAAGAAAGAGTTTGAGATGTCACTCATAGGAGAGATTAAGTTCTTCATTAGACTGCAGATCCAGTAGATGGAAGATGGAATCTTTATCACTCAGTCCAAATATGTCAAAGAGGTATTGAAAACCTTTGGCATGGAAGATAGCAAACCGGTAGGTACACCGATGGTGATCGGTTGCAAATTAACAAAAGAGGATGATTCCACATTGGTTGATGAGAATGAATACAGATCAATGATTGGTAAGTTGCATTATGTAGTGCATATTAGACTGGATATTGCATATGCAGTTGGCATTACTACAAGGTTCCAGAAGTGTCCAAGAGAATCTCACTTGATTGTAGTTAAGTGGATTCTTAGGTATCTGAAGGGAACAGTTGATTATGGATTGTGGTACCCATACAACAATGATTTCAATTTGAAAGTGTTCACAGATGCTGATTTGGCAGGTAATGTGGATGACTGACAACTGATGGTGCATTCTTTCTCGGTGGTAGACTGGTATCATGGATGAGTAAAAAGCAGAGTTGTATCTCTCAGTCTACAGTGGAAGCGGAGTATGTTGCAGCTTTCATGAACTGCACTCAGACAATCTGGATGAAGCACGTACTGGAAGGCTTCAAGATCCCTGTATCTTAACTGGTAAGCATATTCTATGATAACACAAGTGCTATCAATATATCAAAGAATACAGTTTTACATTCTAGAACCAAGCATTTTGAGATTAAATATCATTTCTTGAGGGAAAAGGTTTAGAATAAAGAGATTGCACTGGAGCATGTGTCCAATAAGGCACAATTAGCAGACATATTCACCAAGCCTCTCCCAAAGACAACATTTGTGCATATGAGAGGTGAATTAGGGGTATTGCCCCTTCAGGAGGTGAACTAAAAGTAATTGTTCCACATCAGTCAAGTACTAGAAAGACAAATTTTTGGTTGATTGATGTGTTGAAGGATGCTACTCCTCAAGGGGAGCAGCATGATGAAACATAGATGCTTGTACCTCCACTTTGGCATTGTTGTCAAAGGGGGAGAAGGAGTGAAGCGAAAAGATATCTACAGCAAATGGGAGAAGATGTGAAGCGGAGAAGATATCTTTATATATTGCCATCAATGCCAAAGGGGGAGATTGTTGGCATTATGTGAACCGGCATGAAGACATAATGATATTGTATGTTGTCATTGATGTCAATGTGTTATGAAGAGAACCAACATATGTGATAGGTGAAAAGAGAGAGGAACCGACATATGTATGAACTGGTTTATATGCCAAAGTGAAGCAGCATATTTGTTCAAGGTGAACCGGCATGTATTTATGGGAATCGACACATGGAAGCATTGTATGACTACCGTTTGGTTGGTAGCTTCCACTTCAGGATTTCCGGTTGGAGTACCTCAAGTCTGTGTGACTCAATTGATGATCTTCGTGTGATGAGTTAGCGGTATAATGGAGGATAGATCATGTTGCCACGTAAGCTTTGTGCGCATGAAGGATCTTGCATGAAGGAGACTATTCCTATCTACCTTGGGAATGAGCGAAGTCTGTCAAATGGTGGGTTATCAGCCACCATGAAATCAGTGGATAATGGACGATGGAGAATGTCTTGAGATCAATTCAAGATTATTGCATTTAATGCAGTATGATTCAACGATCAGGATCAAACCGCTTGAATTGCTTAACCTAACAGGTTTAGGGTTTAGGGTTTTTGCTATCGACCTGTCTATTTCCTATAAGGTCAATGTTGTATTTCTTTGTAGGGTTGTTGGCAAAAGTTGTGTGTGTGTATCCTAGGAAAGTGATACATGATTCTTGCCAGACCAAAGGAGAGAAGAGATACCTACAAAGTGAATGTGCAGAAGGTGAAGAGGAGACAAAATAGATCGCATTAGCATTGAGTGTTGTTACCAGATCATTGTAATTCCTGTTGATCTCTAACCACTTCAACAGTTGTAAAATCCCCTAATAGGGTAGCCTTAACTGGCTTGTTGCAAAATCCCCTAACAAGGTGGTCTTAACAGGCTTGATTCAAATCCCTTAACTGGGTAACTCGAGGTTAATGAGTTATGAGAAGCCATAGAGCTATGGAGATCCTTTAGCTATTGAGTTCTTGAAATCCTCTAACAAGGTGACCCTACTGGGTTTAACCCTTAACCGAGTATTATTTCTATTTCTTAATCGAGTGATCCCTAACAGGATCGGTTCCTAGCAGAACCTATTATAATGTCTTTAACCGGACAAGGCTCCTAACAGAGCAGACTTCAAAAGAGTTCAAAAGCAACTTGTGGGTATTCATCCCCACCGTGGTTTTTCCCAGTTGGGTTTCCACGTGAAAAATATGTGTGTCATGTGTGATGCTTCTATCTTGTGATGCTTTGTTATTACCTGTTGAGCACATGATGGTTCTGTGTTTTATGCCTGTCTATAAAGCATGCTGAACCAACTGTTGTGAAGATTAGATAATAGTTTACCTGTTCATGCATGAGGGTGTAATGGCATTGTAGTATTGAGCTAAGAGGAAAGCTTAGTGAGTGACCGGTTTATGATTGTTTTAACAGTTCTAGGTCTTACCGGTTGCACTCTGCTTCAACTAATATCATTGCTTGTAATCATTTGAAGTATTTGCTATCCAACCGGTTTTGGACTATATTTTTGTTTGTACTGATTCACCCGCCCCTCTTAGTACTAGTTTGGTACTATTGGTTCATCATTGAGTTATCGGATTATATGCACTTGATACTCCTATGTGGACTATATGATTTATGATGTTATGATGTTATGATGGTTCTAACCCCTATTTCGTGGTTATGGTTTCATGCAATGTATTGATGTTGTTATTGTGTGACTATCTTCGTGAAAGGGATGATGCCTTATCACTCATTGCGAGCATGATAAGGTGTTGCGATTCTCTTTTCACTTGCCTATTTATCATGATGGATATATGTTGTATATGTATCGTATTGTGGTTGCAGGATTGCAGGTACTAAACATCGACTCCACCTAGTCCCATAGGTCTGAGCATGTCCTCTCCCAATGACAAGTTGTTGGAGATGTCATGGGTTTCTTTCACCAACTCTAGGCTTGGTTGTTCACCTTGTCATATTGCGTCATAGCGCAAGTCGGTGGTTAGAGTCTTGTGTCGATGTTGACCTTTTTGTCAGATTGTTTGAGGTGTTGTGAGTGTGTGTTAATTATTTAATTAATAATTAGAGTAATGTAATTTACTAATGTTTAAATTAATTTATCCTATAGTATGACTATTGTTTATTTATTATTGAGGTTTGTATTTATTTAATTGAGGTTAATTTAAATAATTTAATTAATTAATTTGATTTATTGTTTAATGATTTATTTATTTATTGCTTTGATTAATTGATAATTAAATTTATTTTTGAGATTAATTTATTTGATTTGCTGATTAATTGATTTGTATCAATTATTTATTGTTTTATTATCTATTCATTGGTTTATTAATTATTTAATATTTATGTTTAATTGAGGATATGCTTTATATTTATTTATTAATTAGTTTCTATACAAGCCTTTTATTTATTTATTGTTAGCGGGTTTGATTTATTATTATTATCCCATTTGTATTTGTATTGTTACATTAGTCTTGTTTGTATAAACAAAAATAATATAAAGTCTACCTACCCTTGCATTTGATTGGTTATTTTCGAATGGTAAGTAAATGACATTAATAAATAATATTTTTCTCGAA
Source organism: Cryptomeria japonica (assembly GCF_030272615.1). Lineage (NCBI taxonomy): Eukaryota > Viridiplantae > Streptophyta > Pinopsida > Cupressales > Cupressaceae > Cryptomeria > Cryptomeria japonica. The sequence goes on from NC_081415.1 coordinate 657,028,295, forward strand.
ACTATGTATGGTAGGTATATTATATTGTTTCCTCAAATATTATGATTGGTTGGAATTTTTCTATAGTTTGGGGGTTTAATTTTTATATATATGGCCTTCTGAGAATGCCGTTGGGTTGATCATCTGGCAGAATTTTTGAGTTTGGATTTCGAATTGGTTTGGAGATTGGATTGATTGAATTTCTGGATTGTTGCTCTTCTTCGAATCTACCATTATTGGATTGCAATTGTAGGTTGGTTTCTTCTTCTTTTGAATTTTTATTTCCAGAAAGCATTTATCTATATTGTGTCTGTCCAAAGATTGTTTGTTGGAAATTGTTGATTTATAAAAAGATTGAATAAGGATTGGGAAGAGAAATTGGGGAAAGATTTGTATTTGATTATTTTCAAATTTCTGAAAGTGTGTTTGTTGGGAGTGTGTTTCCGTGTCTTTCTTTGTGAGTGCCCATGATTTCACTTTCCTATGATTTCAACAAGTTAATGGTTTGGTTATGGAGATTGATATCCCCATATGTTGTGTTCTTTGCATCTCCTTCATTATAGAGTTGAAATTGTGAGTATTTGGGCTTCTTATAATTTATCGAGAGTTATTTTACTCCACTGTAACTTGCAATTGTTGGGCATAGACCATTTGGGAAGGTCTAAGGATGTGTTTGGGATTTGGATAACTCTTGTGATGCCTCTTTGTGGTTATTGTAGAGTTATTAGGTATTCCATTTTTGTTATGCATTTAGGGTGCCATTCTGAGCACTGTTTGGACTCCTGTGCAGACCTGGGAAATTGCCTATCCTTTCATGCCAGTTTTAAGTTGGATTTTTGCTCTTTTACCAAAAACGTTGCTCAAACTACCCAAAACACTGACAAAACTACCAGAAATGCTAATCCTCAAACCTAGAATGCTAGAGTACATACCAATAATGCCAATCTTTGTTCCAGGGGTGCTTAATAGTGTACCAGGAGCACCGAAACATGATAGTAAGTATCCACACAATGGAAACACATAGATATGATGGAGGAAATGCATAACAATTAGTTTTATTGCATGAAAGTTAATTACATCCAACCGGTAACAACTGGGTTACAACATACTGGCATACAAGCCTGGTAGAATAGGTCTCACCAAGACCTTGAATAGAGAATCTATCTTCTAGGCATAGTCTATCCAACTGATACTCCTTGATTCTTTAAGTCGATTGATTGAATTCTAAAGCATGATTACAAATATATATATATATATATATATATATCGATCCAAAGGATCTAGTCAGCCCAAAAGGATCAAAACCCTAACGTGCAAAAATAAAGGAGATCGACGTCTGCAAAATCGAAAGGATGAAATGTAGAAGGTTGGCCACATGCCAAGCAAAATTGAGATCAATGTCCAAGGTTCTGCAAGCTTTGGAATGGGTTTTGGTAGATCACCAGAATAGGTCTCAGGCAACCGGTAACAAAGGAAACTGATAACAAGAAATTGTCAAGGAAATCGGTAGCAACATCTTATCGAAAAGTGATCCAAATGAGATGCAGTTAGAAAGTAAGCAAGGTGATCAAGTCTTCAAGAAGAATCCAACTCCACAACAAACTAGTGTGTCAAAATCGGGACACACAGAAAGGCAAACTGAAACTACAAACAAAAAACAAATAGAAAAGAAAATGTTTTTGGTTAATGCAAGATTGCTGTAAACCGAGGATGCTCCTGCATCAGACATCTGGGGTTAATAAAAAAAAGTGAGCCTCTCAATTTGCTAGGGTCAGAGGAAAACCAAGGCGGTCTACCTCTACCTGAGAAATATAAGATGAATCTCCCACTGGTCTGTTCTTCCACTTCACAAGATATTCTTCATACTAACTAGTTTGGGTGCTATGCCCAATCCTACTATCCAAAATATCTTCAATCTGATCTGGTTCCTTCCGGGGCAATTGTTTCTCCAAGTCTGCAATACTGTCCTCACTGAATGTTGGTTCATGATACTCATGAAGATCTATAATGTTTAATATAGGTGAAATACTTAGACTATCTGGTAGCTCCACTTCATATGCATTTCCAAAAAACTAAACTTTCTCAAGATGTTACAGGGTTCAAACTTCTTCATCTGCAACTTATTATAAGTTCCAATAATGAATCTCTCTTTTGTCAAATAGTCCATCACTGCATTGCCAACTTCAAATTCCTTATGTCTCCTATTCTCATCGTCCTTCTCCTTGTATTTTCTATTCATGTCTTTCAAATGTTATTTAACTTGAATGTGCAATGTTGCCATGTGATCTACAAATTCTTCTACTTCTGAACTCTTCCGGTCTTCACTGCTAATGTGTCTCAATTCTGCTATTCCTTTAGGATGCACTCCGGTAACAATCTCAAAAGGTGTTTTTTTGGTACTTCTATTCACTAAATTGTTATAGGCAAACTATGCTTGTGCAAGGATCAAATCCCAACTTCTGGTTTTATCTCCCACTAAACATCTCAACAAGTTTCCCAAACTCTGATTAACTACTTTTGTCTGTCCATCAGTCTATGGATGAAAAGTAGAACTAAAATTCAAATCTGTCTTCATCTTCTTCCAAAGTTTTCTCCAAAAATAGCCAACAAACTTAGTGTCTCTGTCTGAAACTATGCTCTTAGGTAATCCATGCAATCTTAGCACTTCCTTGAAAAATAGGTCTTCTATATGCAATGCATCTGATGTCTTCTTACAAGGTATGAAATGAGCCATCTTTGAAAATCTGTCCACTACCACAAATATAGAATCATTCCCTCTCAATGTCTTAGGTAAGCCAAGTACAAAATCCATACTTATATCCTCCCAAGGTCTTACCGGTACTGTCAAAGGTTTATACAATCCTACATTCTGACTACTACCTTTTGCAACTTGACAAACTCTACAACTCCACACATATCTCTTAACATCCTTATGAATGTGGGGCCAAAAGTACTGCTCACTCACTAGTGCAACTATTTTATCAATGCCAAAGTGTCTAGCTAAACCTCCACTATGCTTCTCTTTTATCAAGTTCTCTCTCATGGAACTTTTAGGTATGCACAACTAAACTCCCTTAAATAACATCCCATCCCAAATGAAGTAATCAAACCATTTGCTACTATCAACCATAACCGGTTCTCTACATGCTTTCCAAGGTTCTGCAAAATCCGGGTCTTCATCATACAAGGTCTTTAAATCTTCAAAACCTAATACTGCCACTCTCATCTTTGTCAGCAAATTCCTTCTCCTACTCAATGCATCAATAACTTTGTTAGATTTCCCACTTCTATGTTTCAACACAAAGGTGTAACTCTACAAGAACTCTACCCATCTCACATGTCTCTGATTCAACTTACTCTGACTATTCAAATATTGTAAAGCTTGATGTTTAGTATACAACACAAACTCCTTAGGCAACAAGTAATGTCTCCATTTCTTCAAGGCTTGAATTATGGCATAAAATTCCTGATCATATACTGAATATATCCTCTGGGCATCATTCAATTTCTCACTGAAATACACTATTTCTCTCCCTTCTTGACTCAAAACCGCTCCTATTGTTGTTCCACTTGCATCACAATCTACTTGAAATACGTTATTGAAATTCGGTAAAGACAACACAGGCTGCTCGGTGACTTTCTATTTCAACAACTCAAAATTTTGTTTGCTCTGGTGGTCCACTTGAATTCCTTTCTATCTCCCCTCATGGTCTTAGTCATAGGATTACAAACTGAACTAAAATTTTTGATAAACTTCTGGTAAAAACTAGCCAATCCATGAAATGATCTTACCTCTCCAATTCTTTCTGGTGTAGGCCACTCAACAATGGCTTTCACTTTATCAGGGTCCATCTTCAAACCATCCTCAGATATCACAAATCCTAAATAGACTAGCTCATCCTTCATGAAAGTACACTTCTTGTTATTGATCAGTAACTTTTCTTCTCTCAACCTCTGCAAAACTTGTCTTAATTGCAACAAATGTTCCTCTTTTTTTTAATTGAAAAACAGAATGTCATCCAAGTACACAATAACAAACTTACCCAAGAATTTCTTCAAAACCTCATTCATCAGCCTCATGAAAGTGCTCGGTGCATTAGTCAATCCAAAAGGCATCACCAACCATTCATATAATCCTTCATTTGTCTTAAATGTTGTCTTCCATTCATCACCTTCTCTTATCCTGATATGATGATACCCACTCTTCAAATCTATCTTTGTAAAGTACTTTGCTCCACTCAAACAATCCATTATGTCATCCATCCTAGGCAAGGGAAACCGATATTTCATTATGATCTTGTTTATTTCTCTTGAATAGGTACACATCCTCCACTCTAAATTCTTCTTAGGTGATAATACTATTCGTACTACATAAGGGCTTGACTCTCCCTGATCAAACCTTTCTTCAATTGCTCCTGCACTTGTCTATTCAATTCTTCTTTCTTTGTCGGTGTTAACCGGTGTGCATCTTTGTTAGGTAAAATGGCTCTGGGAACTAAGTCCATGCAATGACTAATACTTCTAACAGGTGACAATCCATCAGGTACACTATCTAAGATGATGTCCCCATACTCTATCAACAAATCTCTTAATTCTGTCGGGTGTTCTCCTTCCGGTTCCGGTCTCCCAGTCTTCTTAGGAATTAAGGCAAAACACACTTTCTCATGTCTCAGTCCATCCATGAACTTCCTTCCATCTACAAGACAGATTCTGGTATTTGTATAGACTTCATTCTGTAGCGTCGTAAATTGTATGCACTTGCTAGGGTGGTACAATTTCACACCTAGTTTAGCACCCGCCTTGGCGTATTTTGCATTTTACATTGCATTTCCCCTGTAGCACTTAATTAATTAAATTAATTAGGTCTAAGGTTCTATTTCATCATCTTCCACATCATAAAGTTGGGCCCTTTCATTAAAGCGTGCCCTTTTCATTTTATTCCTCCAATACATCATTTAATCAAAAACCCTAATTAGGTCCTATTTTGAACTTGGGGGCTTGATTTCGGGGGTCAAAACATCTTGAAGTCACCTATAACTTCGGGATTCTCTCTAAAATCATCATATCCGACAGCCCTGAAAATTTGGTGAAAAGTTGTCGGGACCGTGGCGCCCGGAGTGCACATGGTCCCGGACATTTTTCCCGAAATTTTAGGAGCACAATCCAATCATAAAATAAAGCTTAACCCCAAGAAATTGGCAGGAGATTCAATCTCTAGGTTGGCCAAAAGTTGAAATTAAGACCTAGGGTTTTCTATATAAGAGCTCTCTTTCTTCATTTGAAAGGATCCGGATTTTTGGTTTAGGGGACCTTCTATGCAGCGAAAGAGCAGATCTTTGAAAACTTCAACAACATTCAACATCCGTCCATCAAGCATTCATCAATTTCATTCATTCATTTAAAGCTTTGAAGACATTGAAGAGCAATAAGGGATCACTGACTGAAGATTGGCTTGTACCCCTCCCTTGGGGTTGGGTATGATTTCATGTTGTTTTCATGTCTTTGCATAAGCTTCAATATATCATTTGTATTCATGCTTTAGATCACTTTGCATCTTGATTTGGAGCATTTACATTATCATTTACAAGCAATTAGGGTTTACTTTCTAGGTTGCTCTAGTTTGCTTACTTGCATTTTAGGATCTTGCACACACACAAGGTCTGCACACACAATACTATTACAATACAACTTGGCTATTCGTGGAGGTGGAAATCACCGAAGTGGAGGTTTGACTAAGGCAAAACCCTATATAGCCACCCACCATACCTTTTCAGATATAAGTGCAGATTTCGGGATTCAGATGACGCCGCAAGTTGCAGATCCGATGGAAGCAGACCGAGACAGAACTTCATACCAAGTTTCAGAGAAAAAGACCAGGACAGGGGCATGGGGTGCCCTGGTCCTACCAAGAGAGGGGTGTTGGGTGCCCTAGTCCCTGGGACAGAGGCGCTGGGTGCCCTGGTCCTTCTATCAGACAACAACTTTCAGCATTTTCGACAGCTTCCCAGATTGCAAAACAACAGTTTCAGGAGCAGTTTCTGGAGCAGTATCAGGATAGTGGCACCCGCGCCCCCATCCCAAACATTTTCATTCAGATTTTGACTCCGAGTATGCATCTGCATTCTTGTCTTGTCCTTGTGTTTACAACTTTTCATTGTTTAAACTCAACTCTGCAATCTTGCTATTAGTTCATACTTGCACTTTGGGGTTAGGAATTGAACTTGCATCATTTTATCTTTCAATTACAACAAAGGAATAGAAATCCTAATAGGTAGCCCGTAGCTCTCTCTTCCACAAAAGAAGTAGCCAATTGTGTGATACCTCTAGGCTCTTTCGTATTCCATAATGTGTGTCAAAAGGTAGGATTAGGACATATTAGCCTAGTCTCGCTTTTTCCCCTACACATTTTGGTGAACCCAACGTGAAACTATCATTGCTTCCTCTTGCATTGCATTTGTTAGATCTAGATCTAGATTTAGTGTGTTTCATTTAAGTTTCATTTTTCATTAAGGAAAAAACAAAAAAAAAAAAGAAGAAAAAAAAAATAGGGAAAAGAAAGAGTGTTTTTCTTTGCATTGTGTGTTTAAGTTTTATGCAAAATGTCATATTTTTATTTGCAAGATGTTCGTGTTTATGATGATGTATGGAATTATGTTGATTATGAGTTTAGCCAAGATGAATTAGATGAAGCTTTGGATGAGTTTTTGAACCCTAAAGATACCAAACCTTCATTTTACCAAAAACTCATAAACCTTGTTAGTATGCCATTTAGGTGTGATGAGAAAGATAAGTCGAATGATTCCTCTCAAGGGTACATTCCTATCAACTCTTCCACTAAATCTGGTAAGATGGTTGTTTTCAATAATCTCCTCTATGAAGAGATGTCTCTTTTTGAATCAAAAGATAAGCCTTTTAATAGCTATGATCATGCTTTGTTGGATGATGCTCTTGATGACTTTGGGGCTTTATCAAAATCTTTAAACAAGAACAAGACTTCTAAATTAGTTAACATGATAAACCTGAATGAGCATAATAAGCCTCTCTTTGAAGTCCAAGGTGCTTATCCTTCTCCCACCTTTCAAGTTCCTAAATCACCTCTCCTTACTGTCCAAGGAGGGTATGGTCATGATTCCTTTCTTACTCCGAATAAACCTATCATCACTGTGCAAGGAAGAAAACCTATAAGTCCTTATAGTTATGCCAAGCAATTAACTAGAGAGAGTTATCATGTGGTTGCCCATACTTATCATACTAGGAATAATAGGCAGCCCAATCCTCCTCCTGTTATTCTGGTTTCTCTTCCTAATCCTCAACCAATTCTTCCGCAAGCTCCACGTATTTCACAAGTTATGGGTAAGGAATATGATCTCATAGAACAACTTAAAGTTACCCCTGCTAAGATATCCCTTTGGGATTTGATCCAAACTTCTTTCGCTCATCACGGAATGTTACAAGATGCCTTGAAAGATTTGAATGTTCCTCCACCTGATACATCTAGTAGTATAGTGTCTTTGGTTAACTCTATGATGAATCCTAAAGCTCAAATTGTGTTTACTCAAGATGAATTGCCTACTAGTGAAATTCAACATCAATATGATCCCTTGATGATTGTGGTTATCATAAATGACACCGCTATAAGATGAACACTGGTAGCTAATGGCTCTGGCCTTAATGTGTGTAGCATTAATCTATTGCATAAGATGAACGTGGATACATCCCTTATTGAGCCTGACTCTTGTCCCATTCGAGGCTTTGATAATGTGGCTAAGTCTTCATTAGGTACTATCACCTTACCCATCACAGTGGGACCTGTTACTTTGCCTACTCCTATCCATGTTATGTCGGGAAATTTAACATACAACTTGTTATTAGGGAGACCTTGGATTCACAGTATGCAAGCTGTCCCCTCTACATTGCATAGACAAGTTAAATTTATTTATAACAATAAGACATATACCTTGATAGGCGATACTAATTTTCAAGCTTGTTTGCAAAGATCTACTTCTAAAGGGAATTCTTCTGAACCTTCCTCTTCTAGTGATGACTCTCTACCTATGGATGAGTCATCACCCTCTGATGATCAAAATTCTTTGGATGAGTTTGAAGAAGATTCTTCTCAACTTGAATCTACACATGAAAAGGCTTTTGATCCTGAGAAGGTTCTCGCAGAAGACGATTGGGGATCTCATGACTTTAATCCCACCTTTGTAGGTGAATATAGGGTTCCTCCTAGAGAGTTTAAAGTTAAAAAGAAGGAAGAAACTAAAGATCAATCAACCTTTCCTGAACCTATGAACAACAATTTTGTGGCCGCTTCTCAAACTTCTTCTCCTCACACATCTAATTCTGAAGAATTTGATTCTTTGTCTTATGAAAAACCACCTCCTCTTTCTGAAATGGCTGATCGTTATGGTCATGGTTTTCATATTTTAGCTAAGTATGGGTATAATGGAAATGGTTGTGGCACTCACGAACAAGGGATAAAGGTTCCTCTAGGGAATAATCTTTGCGATGAGACCTTTGGACTTGGTTATAATCCCTACAAGCGCACTAAAGCTTCTAAGAGACCCTGTATTAGTGTAAATGTTATTTCTACAGCTCTACCAATGAGACACCCTAAGTATATTGATGGGGATCCTTCGTGTGCCTTTGCTTTGGATGTCTTCCCTACCGATGATGCTTTAGCTGAGTTCTTGGGAGCATATGACACTCTTCCTCGTTATCATCACAATAGGGGATTTCCTTATTGTTTGAACACTGAAGTTTATTTTGGAAAAGAGATTGATAATGATGAGATTGTGGAAGAATTCCCTCAGTTAAAGGATATTCCTCAACAAAGTAATCTTCTCATAAGTGACACACTGATGTTAAGATGGATCCTTGCAAGGAAGAAAAAGTTATTAAAATTGGAAAGTGTTTGGATGAAGAGGAACAAAAACAATATGCAGATTTATTGCATGAATTCCCTGAGATCTTTGCTTGGACATACTTTGACATGCCTGGTATAGATCCTAAGATTGTTACTCATAATATTGTCTTAGTTCCTGATGCTAAGCCCGTGAAACAAAAGATTTGAAAAATGAATCCTAAGGTAGCTCTCCTTGTTAAGGTTGAGATTGAAAAATTATCGGAGGCTGGATTTATCTGCCCTATTGACTATTCCTCGTGGATTTCAAATATTGTCGCTGTGGCTAAACTGGATAATAAAAATAAGAATGTGTACCGACTTTCAAGACTTAAATAAGGCTTCTTTAAAAGATGATTTCCCTCTCCCAAACATTGACATGATAGTTGATTCTACAGCAGGACATGCTTTGTTATCCTTCATGGATGGTTTTTCAAGATATAATCAAATTTTGATTAATCCTCAAGATCAATTCAAAACTACTTTCACCACTCCTTGGGGTACGTTTTGTTGGGTGATGATGCCTTTTGGACTTAAAAACGCTGGCGCAACTTATCAACGAGCGATGACCCTTATCTTTCATGATTATATGCATAAGATTTTAGAAGATTATGTTGATGATATTTTAGCCAAATCCACTCTTTGTATAGATCATATTAAGATCCTTCGTCAAATCTTTGAAAGAATTCATAAATATCACATGCGCTTGAATCCCCAAAAATGTGTTTTCAGTGTGGATAGTGGAAAACTATTAGGATTCATAGTTTCGCATCGTGGGATTGAGGTGGACACTAAGAAAATAGATGCTATTGTCAACATGCCACCTCCTAGAAATGTGTCTCAACTCAAAAGCTTACAAGGAAAGATTCAAGCTATTCGTAGGTTCATATCTCAACTTGCGGATCGTACCTTTCCTTTTACTCAACTTCTCAAAAAGAATATTACTTTTCAATGGAACAAAGATTGTCAGCAAGCATTTGAAGATTTAAAAGTATATTTGGCTAATCCTCCTGTCCTTCAACCTGCCGAACCTTCTAAACCCTTTCTTCTTTATACAGCTGCTTCCCTCATGCTCTCGCAGCATTATTGGCACAACATGATAAAGATGGTAAGGAATGCCCGGTTTATTATATAAGTCATACCTTACTCGATTATGAGACCCGATATTCTGCGATAGAAAGACAATGCTTGGCCTTGGTGTTTGCGACTCAGAAATTGAGACATTATCTTTTAAATTCAGAAGTCCACGTCATGGTAAAGTTTGATCCTTTGAAGCATCTTTTCTCTAAAACTGATTTATCAGGACACCTAGCTAAGTGGGTTATGATTTTAACTGAATTTGACCTTAAATTTGTTTCAAAAAGAGCAATTAAAGGGCAAGCGTTGACCGATGACTTAGTTGAGGCCCCTTCACCTTTCTCCTTCCCTAACCCTGAGTCTTTTCCTGATGACTTCATTCTTTGTACAGAGAAAGATGAAACTTGGGAGTTATATTTTGATGGCTCTAAGTGTCGTACGGGATCGGGGGTAGGTGTTGTTCTAATTTCTCCTACAAAGAAATCCATTCCCTTATCTTATCGTCTAAATTTCCTATGTACCAATAACATTGCTGAGTATGAGGCTCTTATAGCAAGAATAAAAGCAACTTTAGCTTTGAATATAAAGCACATACATATTTATGGAGATTTGCAATTGATTATAAGACAAGTAACAGGACTGTATCAAGCAAAACAAGACAAATTATCACAATATAAAGACCTTGCTATCTCTTTGTTACAAAAATTTGATTCTTATACCATGGAACCTGTTCCTCGAAAAGATAATCAACATGCGGATGCAATGGCATGTGTGGCTTCTCTTGTATCTTTAGAGGACCCTGTGGTTGATCTTAAATTTGTTAGTCACAACCTTATTTCTCCAGCTATTGTAGACGATTCTAGCTTGGTAACATGTTGTGACTTTATAGACTTAGATAAATGGTATTCGCATATCGTAAGATATTTGACCGATGGTACCTTTCCTGATTCTGCCAATAGGAACACTAGGGCTAGAATCCGCAAGCTGTCTGCTAGATATATCATTCTTTCTAATGTTCTTTACCGAAGGGGTTATAACAGTCTTCTCCTTCGCTATCTTAACAAATTGAAAATCCCCGTTGCTCTTGAAGAGGCACATTCAGGTGCCTGTGGGGGGCATTTTGGAGGCAAATCCTTGGTTCAAAGATTGCTTCGTATGGGATACTATTGGCAAACTATGCAGAAGGATTCTTTTTCATTTATTAAGAAATGTCATCAATGTCAACAACACAATAATTTGATTCATGCTCCTGCCCAAGAACTTCATTCTCATGTAGCTTCTTGGCCTTTCTCCGCATGGGGGTTGGATCTCATCGGTAAAATCTCTTCTCCTTCATCTCAAGGACACACTTTCATTATAACCGCAACAGATTACTTTACAAAGTGGGTAGAAGCTGTTCCCCTTCGTTCTACTACTACTGAAGTGATTTGTCAATTTCTTCTAGAAAACATTATTTCTCGATTCGGGATACCTTCCACTATAATCTCAAATTATGGGACATCATTTAAGAACAAGGACGTGAAGAAATTCCTTGAGAAATATCATATCAAACATCGATTTTCTACACCATACTATCCTCAATCAAATGGTCAAGCTGAATCATCCAATAAGATAATTGAACAAATTCTTCGCAAAACTATGAATAAGCATGGTAAGGATTGGAGTACTCAGCTAATCTATGCTCTTTGGGCCTACCGAACAAGTGTACAAATTGCTACAGGAACTACCCCTTATAACCTTGTTTATGGTGTTGATGCTATTATGCCTTTAGAGTTAGAGATTCCATCACTTAGAGTTTCTCTCAAAGGTATAGTAGATGATGACTCTTATAGAGAACAAAGACTTCAACAGCTTGAGATGCTTGATGAACAACGTATAAATGCTCTTGAGCATATTCAAGTGTATCACAAAACTCTACAACGAAGCTATAATGATAAGGTTATTCAACGTTCCTTCTTAGTAGGTGACTTAGTTCTCTATGAGAATCAGCGCAATGTGAATGCCTTACCTAAAGAAAAGGGAAAATTTAGTCCTAATTGGCTTGGACCATATATCATTATTGAAGATTATGGATCAGGTGCTTACAAAATAGCAGATGTAGACGGTACACCTCTTAAAGAACCTATAAATGCTATGCACTTGCGTAGATACTATGCTTAATTCATCATTCCTTATCTTTCATTTCATCTATCTTCTTTTCAGCTCTTCAAAATTGGGTAATATGTTAGCATATCTTGATTAGAGCAAATAGAATTAAATGATATTGTGTTTAATCTATATTGCTTTGTTCTTGACAAGTGTGTTTCTTCACTTTATAGTTTGTCTTGAATTCATTTATGTAAATTGCAAAAGATTTACATTTCCATTATGCTAGCATATTATACAATGTCTTTATGTGTTAAGGAGAATCGTATCATGTTGTGTTTAAGTTTAAAATTAAATCACATTAGTTATATGATTCTTAGGCTTAACAAATATTTCTTCTCTATCATCAATGTAGTACTTGATTAAATATTTTAATTAAGTCACACATGTATCAATTTAATCATGGAGCATTGAGAAATCAATCACATGGAAATTAAATTCAGAACATACATGTACATCTACCAAATGTATTAGCTTTAATCAAAATATACATTGTTTTAGGCATTAAAGATAACACATTTGAGACAAAGAGAAGCATGTATATATATATATATATATATATGTGGATCATGTTTTCATATACAAAAGTAGGTCACTATACATCCAAAATGTGACCTATCCTACATCATGAGATCATCTCCTATCCCTAGGGCTAGTGGCTGGAGAATGACGACTAGACGCTTCCTCCTGATCTAGCCGTGGAGGTGGACCCATAGGTGTATAGCGTGATATAGACCGTGAATGACTCCGAGACGAACTCCCACGATCCCTATCCATCGCGATACAAGGTAGCCTCGGCCTAAGCTGCTGCTAGGTCACACTGTGCTCGCTGAAGGTTCTCTGACAAAACTCTCTCTCTCTCTCTCTCTCCGTATGTCCACTTGTACTCGAAATGGGGAAAACAAGTCCTCATGCCGACCCGCGTTCCCCTGAGGCCTATAAGCAACCTGTGAGGAACTAGGGATCTGTGCCATCATGGAAATATCTGTCACTGCTTGCTGAATCAAGGAATGCCACTCCTGCACATTAGCTGTAGCGATAGAACATATTTTTGTATTAGTACCATTCTATATCATCAAAACATTAATCAATCGATATAAACCTACTATACCTGGATCTCCCTTGCACCAGTAGGGATCATGATATGGTAGCATATGTGACTGGGAACTACTAGGCTCCCCACGCTCAAATAATCTATGCACTATGGGTGTAGGCTGGCCCATACTAGAAACAGGTCTCCATTTCACCTTAGGTTCCCCCTTTTGGGGAATAAGAGGAGGATCCAAGGCTATGGTATCATCTCTTGAATGGTGGGGAGCTGCATTTGACTCCTCCTCATCATCTCTATCCTCCTCCTCCTCATCATCCTCATCCTCGTCTGCATCCTCACCTGCATCCTCATTCTCCTCATCTCTATCTATGTCATCCTCCTCTCCCTCCTCCTCCTCCTCCTCGGCACTAGGCTGATCTCCTATGGGTGGATCAGGATCTCCTGCCTCCTAATGACCCTCTCCCTCCTCTGGCTCCTCCGATCTGGATCCTTGATCCTCATCTCAGTCTCCATGTCTCCATGGGCCTGGATGGCATGTTGGGTAATCTGGTGGAAAGATAGGCCCTGGGTATGACCTCACAAACCATGAGAGATACCTGCGCTGTGCTCTGGGATCTGTGGAGTAATCAGTGACCACATCCTGATCAAATCCCTCTATATCTGTAATCTCGATGTCATCTATCGTAGGTTTTGCTCTGGGTCTGGGAAGGACTCGCAAGTGTCGAGTATAGATAGGTACATCGGCTGGAACACACTGCTCTAGCCCAAACTACCTCCGTACTCGGTCAAAGTAGAATGGGACTATGATATGTGAGTATCGTCCTCGTAGTAGGTGGTTCCTTTGTAAGCATGCTAGCTGCCTCTCCATCCCATCCCATCTGTGCATCCGCAGATATGGTCTCCATACTGTCACCTCAGCTGTCAATCTATCAAATATCACTCTCCAATATAGTAGATCCCCAAATCTCCACTCGCTGGTAAGTGGAAAAGAAAACACCCTAGGTCGCTCACTAGCCGCACTCATCGGATAGCCGACAGGCCTGGTGCGTGTGAAGTGCTCAAATATCCACACCTGCAGAAGTGTGCATGTCATCAAGCTACAACACTGTCCAAACACATACTCCTCGAGGTTGTGATAGAGATGTGCAAGCATACTCCGACCCCAAGCATATACTCCGTCTCACAAGCGGGCACCTCTCTTGTAGGATGTAAGAGCCAGCTAATCATGATGCGACCTCTAGTCTCATTCGGCATGACTCTCCCTATGTAATATACTTGCTCCCTCTGATAGTCCTCCACTGACCGATTGGTCGCGTATGTCACAGTGGCTCCTCTGATAGGTAGGCGAAGTATGCGGTACACATCCTCAAGTGTAACCATCATCTCTCCTATTGGGAGATGGAATGTACATGTGTCAGGATCCCATCGCTCCATAAGTGCCATCAACATAGCAGGATGGAATTGAATGGCCGGCATGAGGATTGCATACCATAAACCCACAATCAATAACGTATCCCTCTCTGCCTGAGTCAGCCGGGGAATCTGATCTCCCAAACTACGAAGAATCTACCCCACAGTATGCTCTCTCATGTATGGGAAACCCTGCAATGCAAAAACATTAGTATAATCAGTACTCAATCATCAAAATCATCTACGTGAAAAACAAAAACTGACGAACATCAAAAGCTAACCCTTGCCAAGTCCTGATTGGGACCATGGCGCCCTGAGAGGACCATGGTGCCCTTCAGGGACCATGGTGCCCTGGGAGGACCATGGCACCCCATAGGGACCATGGTGCCCTGGGTGGGACCGAGGGTTAGATGCTAGGGCCCGCATTCAATCATAGAAACTCAAAGTCAACAGAAATGTAGAAAGTCAAAGTCAAAGTTTAGTCAACTCACCTCATCCAGTGACTCGTCATCGATCACGGCCTGTCGCATGATCTCAATCCTCGTGGGATGCTCCGGTCATCATGAAGGCATGATGATAGCTATGTGGGCTCCGCTGCAATGAACAATACTCCGAAATCAACAAAGTGACAAATGAAATTGTCACTTTCAAGGTATATATTTTCATTCCTTTATTTTGAAAACCCTAATTTTCCTTTATTACTCATTTCATCATAACTTGAGTTTGGGAGATGCGATTTTTGAACCGTTTGTTGCGTAGGAATCGTATTTTCATTCCCTTACTCTCGGGATGTTCCAAAACGTGCTCTAATGAAGCATCTTCAGTGAACATCTCTCATCAATAATCTCTCACACAATTTGTCATAAGTAAACATGCTACCCTGTTTCACCTCCCTAATAAGCAAGCTGAAACAGGGGGGGCATATAGCTACTCGCAAATTTCATCACTTTCCTTAGTAAGCATTAGGTGATTTTGTGATCTAACATGTGTTTTGTAGGGTGTGGTTCCTAACTGTTTACTACAGATGTTGCTGGGGGCTTCGTTTGACAGACTTATGGATATATCCTTTTTCAAATAATGTTTACTTTTATGTACTTTAGCTTGCATATGCACGTAGTACTCATATGACCGCTAAAGTGGGGGCTAAATGTAGCGTCGTAAATTGTATGCACTTGCTAGGGTGGTACAATTTCACACCTAGTTTAGCACCCGCCTTGGCGCATTTTGCATTTTGCATTGCATTTCCCCTGTAGCACTTAATTAATTAAATTAATTAGGTCTAAGGTTCTATTTCATCATCTTCCACATCATAAAGTTGGGCCCTTTCATTAAAGCGTGCCCTTTTCATTTTATTCCTCCAATACATCATTTAATCAAAAACCCTAATTAGGTCCTATTTTGAACTTGGGGGCTTGATTTCGGGGGTCAAAACATCTTGAAGTCACCTGTAACTTCGGGATTCTCTCTAAAATCATCATATCCAACGGCCCTGAAAATTTGGTGAAAAGTTGTCGGGACCGTGGCGCTCGGAGTGCACATGGTCCTGGACATTTTTCCCAAAATTTTAGGAGCACAATCCAATCATAAAATAAAGCTTAACCCCAAGAAATTGGCAGGAGATTCAATCTCTAGGTCGGCCAAAAGTTGAAATTAAGACCTAGGGTTTCCTATATAAGAGCTCTCTTTCTTCATTTGAAAGGATCCATATTTTTGGTTTAGGGGACCTTCTATGCAGTGAAAGAGCAGATCTTTGAAAACTTCAACAACATTCAACATCCGTCCATCAAGCATTCATCAATTTCATTCATTCATTTAAAGCTTTGAAGACATTGAAGAGCAATAAGGGATCACCGACTGAAGATTGGCTTGTACCCCTTCCTTGGGGTTGGGTATGATTTCATGTTGTTTTCATGTCTTTGCATAAGCTTCAATATATCATTTGTATTCATGCTTTAGATCACTTTGCATCTTGATTTGGAGCATTTACATTATCATTTACAAGCAATTAGGGTTTACTTTCTAGGTTGCTCTAGTTTGCTTACTTGCATTTTAGGATCTTGCACACACACAAGGTTTGCACACACAATACTATTACAATACAACTTGGCTATTCATGGAGGTGGAAATCACCGAAGCAGGGGTTTGACTAAGGCAAAACCCTATATAGCCGCCCACCATACCTTTTCAGATATAAGTGCAGGTTTCGGGATTCAGACGACACCGCAAGTTGCAGATCCGACGGAAGCAGACCGAGACAAAACTTCATACCAAGTTTCAGAGAAAAAGACCAGGACAGGGGCGCTGGGTGCCCTGGTCCCTAGGACAGAGGTGCTGGGTGCCCTGGTCCTTCTGTCAGACAGCAACTTTCAGCATTTTCGATAGCTTTCCAGATTGCAAAACAACAGTTTCAGGAGCAGTATCAGGACAGTGGCGCCCGCGCCCCTGTCCCGAACATTTTCATTCAGATTTTGACTCCGGGTACGCATCTGCATTCTTGTCTTATCCTTGTGTTTACAACTTTTCATTGTTTAAACTCAACTCTGTAATCTTGCTATTAGTTCATACTTGCACTTTGGGGTTAGGAATTGAACTTGCATCATTTTATCTTTCAATTACAACAAAGGAATAGAAATCCTAATAGGTAGCCCGTGGCTCTCTCTTCCACAAAAAGAAGTAGCCAATTGTGTGATACCTCTAGGCTCTTTCGTATTCCATAATGTGTGTCAAAAGGTAGGATTAGGACATATTAGCCTAGTCTCGCTTTTTCCCCTACACACATTCTTCAAAGGTTCCTCCAAAGGTAACAAGGTTTGCTTCATCCTATTGGCCACAATAGTGTATGTATTCTTCCTCCCATCATGTATTGCCTGTCTATCAAATTGCCAGGGTCTTCCCAACAAAAGACGACAAATATCCATAGGCATAATATCACAGAAAACTTCATCACGATAATTCCCAATTTTCAGTTTTACTAAACACTATTCACTTACTGACAACTTATGTTCATCCTAAATCCATGCTATCTGGTAAGGCTTAGGGTGTTTCAATCTCTCCAATTTCAACTTATTCACCATCTCTTTTGAAACAAGATTATCTAAACTACCACTATCAATAACAACTTTACAACACTTACAAAATACCTTACATCTGGTCTTGAACATGTTCTTCCTTTGCAAGGGTTCTTTATCTTCTCTGATATGACACAAAACTCTCCTCATCATCAATAGTTCTCCATCTTCTGATTTATTGTTTGATCCGATGGGGTTCTCTTCCACCACTGCCGCTCTTCCATAGTCTCTGACTTGTTACATTCAAATGCATGGTGTCCTTCTTCTCCACATTTAAAATAGGTTCCTCTGATTGTCCTTTTATCTTGTCTTCCAAAGTTCTCATTCCAATAACCATCTAGTTCTCTCATCTGGTAGAAATTTCTATCATCTTTCTAGTATGAATTACCTTCTTTGCTCACTTCCTTGTCCTTGTTCTAATTTGTATTGGTTCCTCTTCCTCCGATGTATCCTCTTCCTCCTTGAAATCTTTCCCTGGTAAACCTTCCACCTCTACCTCTTTGTCTCTGCTCATGCCTCTTATTCAACTTTTCTTCAGCCTTTATTGCATAGTGGTAAGCCTCTTCAACACTCTCTAATTTGATCCTCTTCAACACTCTCTAATTTGATCATACTGAGTTCATCTTGTATAGAAATCTGCAATCCGTTCAAATATCTTGCGATTTGTTCAATTTCATCATCAACATGTCTAGATCTGATGTTCAACTTGTAAAAAGCTTTAGTGTACTCCTTCACACTAGATTCCTTTTGTCTTAGATTCTACAACTTTTGGAAAAGATCTACTTGATAATTTGTTATGACAAACTTTTATTTTAACTTAGCAATCATCCTATCCCATGTCTTAATCTTTTCTTTACCTCTTCTTTGCATATCATCTTGCATGTGTTCTCACCAAATAGATGCATGACCCTTGAACCGGGTACAAGCATACTTCACCTTCCTCTCTTCTGTAGTATTTTCAAAATCAAAATACTTCTCCATCTCTGAGATCTAATCCATCAATTCATCTGAATCTAACTTCCCATCATATTCCGGTGGGGTAAAATGAGGTTTGGTGTTTGCCTTACTCAAAACCCTTAAAAACCTTTCCTCCTCCAGATCAACTGTTGGTAGGTTTACTTGTTCTGCCAGGGCTTCTTCTCCCTCATCTTCACTCACATCCTCAACATGTCAGCCTCTTCTTTGGGTTGTCTCCACGGCTTCTAACCAGGCTTCTATTCCTCATAAAATCTCCATTACAACAGGGTCTACATTTCCACTCGCTCCATCATTCCTAGTCCCTCTTCACCCCATTGATCTATGCTAGTCCTCTGCAATTGTAGATGCCGATCCACAATCCACCACCCTACAACAAGATTTGGGACACGCAACCTCTGGAATAAACTTTGCTCTGATACCACTTGGTGTAGTCACTAGTGAGGAGGAACCTCGAGGAGATCAGTCCAAACCGGTTAGCAAGACTTGACACAATAGAAACACATAGATATGATGGAGGCAATGCATAACATTTAGTTTTATTGCATAAAAGTTAATTACATCCAACCGGTAACAATCAGATTACAATATACTGACATACAGGCTTTGTAGAATAGGTCTCACCAGGACCTTGAATTGAAAGATCTATCTTCTAGGCACAGTCTATCCAACTGATACTCCTTGATTCTCTGAGTTGATTGATTGCATTCTAAAGCATGATTACAAATATATATATATCGATCCAAAGGATTTGGTCAGCCCAAAAGGATCAAAACCCTAACGTGTAGAAATGAATGAGGTCGACCTCTGAAAAATCCAAAGGATGAAATGCAGAAGGTCGACCACATGCCAAGAAACATTGAGATCAACATCCAAGGCTCCACAAGCTTTGGAATGGGTTCCGGTAGATCACCAAAATAGGTCTTAGACAACTGGTAACAAAGGAAACTGGTAACAAGAAACTGTCAAGGAAACCAATAGCGATATCTTGCCAAAAAGTGATCCAAATGAGATGCGGTTAGAAAGCAAGTAGGGTGATCAAGTCTTCAAGAAGAATCCAGCTCCATAGGAAATCGGTGTGCCAAAACCGGGACACACAGAAAGGAAAACTAAAATTGCAAACATAAAACAAACAAAAAAGAAAATGTTTTTGGTTGATGCAAGATTACTGTGAACTGGGGATGCTCCTGCATCAAGTTTTTAGTTTTGAATGTCATTCTTTGTGGTTGTATTATTTGCATATAAAATAGGAGGCTTGAAGTGAAGTTTCATCAAGGTTTGTTCAAGTTTTTCTTTGCAAGGGTTATCTTGTTGAATTAAAGAATGAAGAGGAGTTTACAGTGTTATATTGTAAATACTTTGTGTTTATAATACAATACATTCATCTCTTCTTAGTGGAGTTTTTCCAGGGTTACGTGCTCAGTTTTTTGTGGTATTGTCTTTTCATTGTTATAGCTTATTTTATCTCTATTTGCTAAACATTATTAGATCCGATTTACAACAAATTTGAAGATTCCTATATTGTTTCCAACCTCTCATTTTATAACAATATTCTTATTTAATTAAAATTTCATCAATATTCCAACCATCGACACCCAAACCAATGAACCTTGAGTCAATAAAAATATTTAAAAAAACTATAACTCCAAACTTACAAATAATATTCAATTAATCCATACCCAACCTAATAGTGTTTAGCTCTATCACCTGCTTAAAAACGTAAGGAATGGACAAAGTGTTAAAAGAATGTTGAAAGTGCACATTTAATAGATCAAATAGGTTGCATAGTTGAATGGTGAATGATTGTGAAAATAACCACCATACTCTTACATATTATTTAGTCGATTGAATACCACCCTCATTGAATCATTAAGTGGAAAATTACTAAATTAATAATGAAAATGTAATTAAAGAAAATTTCTTTACTAATAATATCTATAATTATTTTGATAATTGCCACCATAAACACCCACATTTTTAATCTAAAATTTCTTCTACTTTTCAAGCTAATGGAATTTGAGGAAATAGACTATAAGGAATTCTAATGTGAGGCACCAAACAAGCCAACTTCACAAAATCAATATAAATCTAAAATAAAAGGAACCATAATTTATCCCTTAGAGAAAAAAAATTTAACATATACAATATTTGAAACTAAAATACTATCTCAATTCATTTGATCTAAAGCTTTATAGATCAAATCAACATATTCTTAGAAGTCTAATGCTAATTTATAAAGAACATCTTGAGTCATTAAGTGGCAATTCAAAAAAAAAAATTAAAATGCAAACAAACAATGTGTACGACCCTTGCATCTAGCCTCCATTGTCCTTCTTCCTTTTGTGATGTATGATGTTGTCTCTCATAATTGTAGTACTTTATTTGACAGCATGATCACACAAAAGATTGAAGACTGTGGTTGTAGATGAATGACAATCAGGGTTGCATTTATATATTTTCTGATATCGATCAACAATTGAGATCTAATAAAAAAGATTGATAATCGATGGACGAGATTCATTGAGAGGAATTGATTGGGAGTTAACTAATTTCATAAATGGTGTTGATTAATTAGTTAACTGAATTAATTGCTTTGTTAAGAGAATTGACTGATTTGTTAAAAGAATTGAATGATCAGTTGAAGTAGATTGATTAATTGAAGAACTCAAAGTGAGTATCAATTAAGAGGTGAATTTAATTCACATTTAAATAATTAAAATTATTTAAACATATGCATGAGAGAAATAAAATAAATATTTTACTTATTTTTAAAAGAATTTTATTTTCAAAAAGTGAAAGATTAAAAAATTAAAGAATTTATTTAACTGTACATGCAAGATATAAATAAAATAAAGATTTTATAAAACACATTAACTGTGAACAAAAATCATTCGGAGGGGAAACAACTATGTCGACGCGTAGGAGATTGGGGATGCCACCCAAAGATTTCAAGGAATTCAGGCACAATGATAGGCCTAGATTCTATGCAAATCCAGGTTTTAGAGCATGGATGAAACCTAAATGGGCTTGGGAGGATCAGAACAAAGTGTCGGCGTTTGGTATAGATGCAAGGACAAACGGTAGATGGAGAAAGGATTTTCATCGACCCAAAAGTGAACATCATTACAACCTTAATATTCATAGTTCCAATATAGCAAGTGCCAAGATGGATTGACAGAAGATCCATGAAAAGGAATGGAGGTTGAAGAAGATTCCCAGACTGGAGTCGATGGAAAAGGTAAAACCTAAACCCGTGGAATCCCAAAAGCTGTCCTTCTTTCTGGATTAGAAAATTTTGAATGATTTAGTTGTATTTTTTAGAGAAAGGGATTTTTTTTTCTAAAATGCTTTGGGGATTGGCCGACTGTGTGTCATATTAAGAAATGGTGTGAGGATAAGTGGCCCTTCAGTGTGGAGATTAAGACGATGCCAAATGGCCTTTTTCTGGTTATTACAGAAAATAACAAAGACAAGAATTGGATTCTTAATAATGGGCCTTTTTTCCTAGGAGGAAGAGGTATTTACATCAGAGACTGGGAACTAAACTTCAATCCTATTAAGGCTTATGTGGAAGAGGTTCCTGTCTGGCTGTGATTATATAATCTTTCAATGAATTATTGGAACGAGGAGATCTTCCAAATGATTGGGGATAAATTAGGGTTCTATCTCAAATAGGATGAAGCTATTGAAAAGGAAGAATTTAGCTCGTATGTGAGAATTTGTGTCAGTTGGAAGCCCCAGTTCCCATTACCGACATGGCTAGAAATAAATACAAATGCAGGTTGTTGGTTGCAACCGATTGAGGTTGAAGATCAACTGGAAAAGTGTTCAGTGTGTAACAAGGAAGGACATTTAGAGGATGTCTGTTTGATAGGTCCTAAGGGAAAGTCTGTTAAGTCCTCATAGGAAGATAGAGTTGCACATTTTGCTGGGGTGAATAAGGAGCCAGGCCAGACACATACACTGGATTTTGGGACTTTAGCTTCTCTGGTGCTAGCGAAGGAGGATTATCGATCAATTGCAAGAAATCCACAAATGGATGACAAGGAAGGAGGGAAGAATCTTGCAAACAAGTTGGATGCCACACATTTAGTGGAAGAAGCCCTCAATAAGATCGAAGCTTCTATGAATGTACTTGATGTGAGTATTGAAGGTTTCGAGAAGGTTAGACATACAAAATGTGAACGGTTGCAAGAACAGGTGCAATGTGCCAACTTGGTTAATGAAACAAGAACTGGATCAGTTGAAGGGGGAGAAGATGATTCTTGGGAAGATGATGAGGAAGATTGGGGAGCTTTTGATAAAGAGGACATTCTGGAGAGTCAGACCATCCATCAGTCTGATTCTCAACTTGACAAAGTTGCTATAGGTGAAAAGAAGTCTAGAGGATGGAAACCCAACATAATCTGGATTGTGATGGTTGGGAATGCTAAAGGTCAATCCAAACTTTCAGTAGGGAAGGGAGGCCCCCTTCCTAAAGGAAAATGAAGCTCCTTAGTTAGAATGTCAGGGGCTGTAATGCCCTTGACAAGCGTCGTCTGATCAAGCGTGGGCTTGAACAGATGAAACCGGATCTTGTTTGTCTTCAATAAACCAATTTGAGCTTGGAGGAAGCTGGAGGATACACTGACTCATTTGGGTGCATTTTCTGACGAATATTTCTGACAAACTATGTGATTTCTTTTGCTTTATCAAATTTTACAATGCAATTTGAGTCAAATTTTCCTTTTTTTTTTGAAACCTTGCCCGCGTTCATCGGAATTCTGATGATAATGGTGTTCGTTGAAAGTCACTAGTACATTTGGAGTGGTTTTTTGATGAGTATTTCTGATGAGCTATGGGATTTCTTTTGCTTTGTCGGATTAATTTGTTTTTTTTTCAAAAATTACCTCATGTTTGTCATAATTTCGTCGTGTTAAAATTTCACGGATTTTGCTTGTTGATCGACATATGTTGGTCTGATGGTTTTCACAGCCTCTTGATTTCTTCTTACTCATCAAGATAACATAAGCCGATGACCTCTCTTCTTGCTGATCGGTGCGAGTTATCCCGCTAGTCTCATCGGGCATCAGGATAGCTTAAAATGTGTTTAGGTGATGGGCATAATTTCCTCGATGTCTTTTCCCTTGGTGTAGGTCCTCCTGATACGCTATGTCTCCTCAGCATAAGCTTTGACCCTTTATCGCCGTAACCTTTGTTGATGCTTTTTACTTTTTGCCAGTGTTCATCGAGATAAGTCTTACCGATAGCATCATCGGCTATCGACAATACATGATTTCTCCATTGCCACTAGTGTGCATTTTGCCGATGGAATTCATCGTTGTATTCTATCCCGATAATATGCTTCTACTTGTGTGTTATCTGTGTATGGTGAAAATGGATACAACAATAACAAGATTGAAAGGCTAAATGAATTCAACCACCAAACCCTAGCCTAACAACAACAAAGATCCACCATAACATATGAAGATTACCTAAGACAATGTAAATAAAACAAAATCACAAAGATTATACCATCACATGTCCAATAGGGTTTTGATCTCCATTCTTCCTATCTCCATTCATCTTGCTTGATATATTTGCTCTTAGATTTTATGTGCACAAGAGCTCAACAAAGAACGAAATGTGGTTGCAAGTAGGATCGTAGTGTAGTCAAGTCCTTAAGATCAGTCATTAGGGTTTGATAATGAAAGAAGCATCTCCTTAAATAGAAGACACTATCTGAAATGGAGGGATAAGATTGAGAGGTGTAAAAAGGAGGTCGGCTAGGATTAGAGGGTAGGTAAAAGAAATAATAAAATAATGAAAGAGGTAGGTAGTGTAGGAATTAAGAGATGAATGACATGTGTCATGTGTAGAAAAAGCTAATGAATTAATTAAATAAATAAAGATTTATTTAATTAATAGAGGAAATGGGATAATTAAATAAATAAGATATTTATTTAATTTAGGAAAATGATAATTTAAATAAATAAATGTATTTATTTAAATGAGAAATAAGGCTAGAAGAGGATAAATGAATTAATTAAATAAATAAAGATTTATTTAATTAATAGAAGAATTAGGCTTAGATAATTAAATAAATAAAATATTTATTTAATTAGATTGGACAATTTTGAGTGTCTACATTATCATCAGGTTGAATTTTGTTGATAGTGCAGATTTCATATTTCACGTCGGAATTCCGATGAACATGTGATATTAAAAAAAAAAAGTAATTACATGCCATCATTATATGCAGGCTCAGGGCGCAAAAATTGGGAGGAAGTGGGCACAATTGCTAAAGATAGATGCTTGACAAC
Organism: Cryptomeria japonica; assembly: GCF_030272615.1. Taxonomy (NCBI): domain Eukaryota; kingdom Viridiplantae; phylum Streptophyta; class Pinopsida; order Cupressales; family Cupressaceae; genus Cryptomeria; species Cryptomeria japonica. The sequence goes on from NC_081415.1 coordinate 657,053,207, forward strand.
AACTGTACAAGAGGCTGGTCCTTTCGTTCTTGTCATCAAGATTTTTTTGCATGTTCCTTTGCTTTCCTTGCATTCTCTTGTTCACTTTGTTTAATGGTATCCGCTTTGGCAAAATATGGATCTGCAACCTCCATAACCTCTCCATTCTGTGGTTGCCAGTTATAAAGACAAGTCGCTTAATAGCTTCTAGAGGGGTCAACAATTCTCTGCGACTGTAAACCCTTCCGACCCTCAAAATAGCCCTTTGTATGGAAACAACTTTTCTAGGTCCAAGGCCGACTACAAATTGTAGAGGAGAAAACATCCATTAATGTGATGTTGCTAGGTTTATGTCAACACCAACTTGGCTGGTTACTGTAACCATTGCCTATTTGAAAACTTCATACTTGTCATCTGGACTAAGGAAAAGTTCCAGTGAATGAAGCTTCAATGATAATATCTCTTTGCCAAGACCACATAATCTTGCAACCATGGCCAATGGATTCAGAAGATACCAACCAAGAGCCACATCACACCTCACAATCGTTGTTGTAGATGTTCTTCTCCCAGAAGGATTGATTGATCTATTTTTTATATTTTAAAATTGTCATCTATCCATCAAGAGATCCTTACTAAAGTGTTAAAAGATGTCTATGTTCCTACTGACATTCATCCTACCCAATTCCAAGCACCAGTATGCCATCTATCATCCTCTTATCAGCTATCCTTAAATCAAAATGATATGCTACCAAGTGATCCAACCCATAAATTTTTCCCTACACATTGAATTCATCATCATAAAACACAAGGTGAAATGAGTCCTAATGGATATTGGTTCTATCGTGCAGAATCGTTTTGAGTTGGAGGCTTGAAATATGAATAATTTATCTCATTTTATTTGTTAGTTGCATATTTTGTTATGGGTTAATAGAAATCTGGGTATTGTATATAACTTTAAAAGAAAGTAGAATCTAATCAAACACTATATTTCATTTGATGTTATCAATAATTTTGACTAGTTTTTTTCATAATGTGTATCTTGTATAATTTATCTTGATATTTTCTTTCTTGTATCTTGTAGCAGTTTTGGAAGAATTATCATAACTTTCATTTGAACTGTTGGATATTTCTATAAATTGGAGGATAAGTGTGTAACATTGATATCAAGATACCAACCAGAGCGATTGGATTCATTACAAGGTAAGGGCAGCCTTCGTCATGTTTGTCTTCTGCAAAGTATGGTTGGTGTCTATTAAGTTGTTGTCTTGTAAGGGTGTATTGAAGATTGAGAAGAGACTTTTGATGGTTATTGATCCCATTGTTGTCAAGTATGCCTGATTGGAATTGAATGTTTCTAAGGTAATGTGCATTAGAGGGCAAATGATTCCTGAGATTGTCACTTCAATTAAATAATTACTGAAAACTTTGAATTTCTTTCTTGTAAATGAATGCTTTAAATAAAAGGTTACTTTATTATAAGTATGATTTGTTAATTGATATTACTCTGAAAACACCTAATTAAATTATCTTCAAACAATAGTAGACCATTTCCTTCACCCCTGACATAATGTTGCAGTTAGTCTTACTGAATTTAACTTTGCTCTAAAAGACTAATAAGACAGAATGAAGCTTGACATCCAATCCTTCAAACTGATAATCAAACTGAAACTTAACCCAAACTATAATAACATAGGATAGCATATTGAAACAATTTAAATGAATAGATTTATCACAGGGAAATAATCAAACAATAAAAAAGATAAATACCATCAGAGATGAAAAACACTTGATCTTTGTATTGAAATAAACATAAGATAATCAACTGATTACATATAGCACAATGTCTTTTAACCAGTTTGGCATTTCCAGAAAATAAACCCCGAGAGTATTGTATATAATTGCATCTCTAAATCTATTTCTCATTTCATCAAAAGATCCTTGATATATACAAATGAGGATTCAATTTCAAAATGAAAGGGCATACCCCTTCATTCAGAATCACACTAACTAATATCTTAACTAAAAAAGACCAAGTAATAGACCCTAACACAACTACCAACATAAAAAACATATTATATAAGACTTTAAAAGACAACAATTTGAAACATTCAGAACAAGATCTAATGGCCAAGTACTTTGCCACAGTTCTTAATATGCTCCAAATACTTTTCTAACTTATAGGTATCCACATTATAAATCACATCCCTGACAACGATCTCCAATGTGACAAACTACGCCATTTGTGCAATGGTTTCCTTTAACTCTATTCCATCTTTCTGGGTAGCATCAAAAGCAACACTAAGGAGACTCTAGCATTCAACAATCCATTTATCCTTATCCTTAATTTCACCTTTCTGGTCAACAAACATAGGAATACCATGTTGGATTACATCTTTACACTCATCATATTCTTTTTGTAATTCTGCATCGAATTTATCATGCTTCGCAAGTAGCCTTTCAATTTTCTCAATCTCTTTGGCATATGCTCCCTCCAAATTATTCTCATGCAAGTTGACCCTCAGTCTGTTTTTGTTCCTGTTATATGCTACTACATTGTCCACATTTTTCTGAAACACAACCCAAAAGTCTTCCAAGTGACCCTGCAACTTTTCAAATCTTTTATTCAATAAGAAAGAAGCAGTATCAATTCTTACACTTTCCATATGTTTGAGAATTCTTTGATTTTCCTACTACAATTGCTCACATTTCTTCTTCCATTTTGAATTTTCAGGAGAAAGCAACATGGGTCCAAACTATCCACTTCTTTTGATGGCCTCCTCATACATAACTTTGTACTGATTCCTTTCCCTTACCACTCTAACTGTGTGTGCCTTGTTGAATTTGGAAATATCTACTCTTATATCTGCTGAGACAATAGGATCAATTTCTCCCACCTTTAATTTCATCATGTGTCCAAAAGCCCTATCCACATCAATGATTGTTGGTCTCTTGTTTGGTGGATATAGTGCCCATTGTATTAGTTCTTCCTCATCTAGATCAAACCTTGACCCAATAAAAATGTCATTAACTCCCTAAATATCCAATTTGAATTCCTTATATCAGAGTGCAATAAACTGTCAAAAATAAAAGAGGCACTTAGGTCCCATCCTAGAAAAAAAATTACTCCGACCTCTATCAATAATTGTCTCCCTCTCTATGGAGTCATTTTCACCAATTTTGCTTCTATATCCTCTTCAATAATTCTGCCTCGTTTTTAGGTGTCACATTTGGGATAGAGTTCCTCAACCTTTTACCTTTGAAATTATAAAGAAAATACTTAAATTCTTTGGATTTAACAAATACATCATCTGCCACAAAGCAACATGTCCATCCAATCTTGCATCATTATAAATTTCCATTTTAGTTACAATTTGATCATCTTCATTGAACTCTTCTTCCACATCTTTTGCTTGTGACCTAGAAATGGCTTCAATGTCTTCTGGTTCATTTTCTGACATTTCTTCTTCTAACTCCATCTCCATTAACCTCTGTCTTTTCTCCCGCAATTGTTTTTTTAGGTTATAAATCACTTATTGAGCCTCTGCATCTTCTCATCAAAACCACATGTTATAGCTCATTCCACCTTCTCGACCCTCCTATATGCAACAAATCTAATACAGTTATCAACACTTGAGGCCCCAGTTGGACTTATTCAAATTTTAATCTCAACATCAACTTTAGGGTTGACTTCTTCATTTGATGGAGTGCAGGTACCACCAAATAGGTATTTGTCAGATCTGTCTTCCTCGAGTGAGGGAAATTTAGGAAGAGGAGATGAAAGTGAGATATGTAGTGCGTCTAAAAGAGGGAGATCAACTAGAGGTCAAAAGATTAGGAGTAAATTCAATAAACACATGCAATTTTTTCTTGCTCAAGGGGGGTCATGTTCTTATGATGATGAGAGCATAGGCAACATCGAGGTTCCCTTGAGGTAGAAACATTTATAGAAACAATGGGTACCCAAGGAAATTACTCCAATAAACATTGATTTTTGTGTTAACGAGAGGATATATCACATAGCAAGAAAAAAAGTTAAAAGATGAGCTAGAAAAAAAGTTAAAAGATGAGCTCATAAACCATTTGGTTGGGTTGTTTAGAAATGACAAATTTGAGAAAAGCAAGGTCCTCAACCAAGCTAGCAAACATATAAATTATGTAAGGGATCAGTATAGGACACATTTATTGAAGAACAAAAAGTACGAGTATCCCCCCATGATTCCAGAGAGGGAGTGGAAGGACCCGATTTTGGATGCATAGGAGAGAGTTGAAAGGAAAAAAGGAAATACACCACCAGGCAGAAGAAGGTATGTGATACTATTAAGAATGTAATTATGTACTAATTACTCTTTATATTTATATAATCTAACATATTTCAAACTTTTCATAGACTACTTGACACATCAAAGGCAACTAAGGCAAGACTAGAAAAGCATGGGCAACACAAACTCGGCTCTGGTGGTTATATGAAAGTTGTCACATGAATTGTAAGTATCAATAAATGAAATATCGCATCGAAATAATAAATTGCAAACAATTTTTTTAATCATTAAATAATACAAGCAAAATTCATGATATTAAGCAAAAAATGCAGGGCTCTGAATTCAATAGAGTGCCCACAGAAGATGACATGAAATTTGCCTTCTGGGAGGGCTATAGAGTCATGGCTGAACGTCTAAAAGGATTGAGTGGGCAAATAGAAGAATCCGGTGCATCTGTCAATCATGTAAATAAGCTAAATGAAAATTATTTAAAATTGAATACTTGAGCAATAATCTATTCGATGTTAATTTCCAACATAATGTGACTATATTTGTTTTAAATAATCAAGCAATCATAACAATGCACATGACATTGGAATGCAACCTGCACAAGGTGGAACACAACTTGCACATGATGAAGGTCATGGTGTGCATCCCAGTACTCGAGGTATTCATGTGCTAAACAATTTTTTTATGTAATGATTATTACAATTAAACATCTTTAATTGAAATTGGTGTAGTAATTAATGTAACCTTTTTTGTTTTTATTTTAGAGCATGTAGACCATGGTGAGAAAGTTGAGCATGATCCAGGTAGACAACATCAGGAACATGATGGGGCCCCACCAGGTAAAGAGGACCACTGTTATTCCTTTCAATGAATTTAATTGCAATTAGTGTATTGATTAATGTAACCTTTCGTGTTTCAACTCCAAAGGATTTAGAGGGTGTTCAGGATGTTGAGGATGAGGCTAGACAAAATGATAAAGAAGATGAATTGGCCCCATCAGGTAAAGAGCACCCCTGAAATTTTCTTTTAATTAATGGAATACTTGTAACAATAATAATAAAACTCATGAATTTAACCCATTTCTTTGGTATTGCAGCAGACCCCTCTTTGCATACACATTCTCATCATGAGTACAGGACTAGGCATACATTAACTAGATCATGAGCACATGACATAAGAACTAAAGAGGGGACAAATGATGACGACAACGCTGGTCCAATTAGTCTTTACCTCCAAGCTTCAAAAAGAAAGAAAAAAAATGATTGTAATCTTATTATATGTTAACAACTAGATTTTATGTGTTAATGAATTTAATTACGTGTTAATGAATGTTAATGAATGTTGATGAATGTTACTTGTTAATGAATGTTAATGAATGATGTGTGTTAATGAATGTTGATGAATGTTACATGTTAGTGAATGTTATGTGTTAATGAATGTTACCTGATAATGAATTAATGTTATGTTTCATTAATGGATGAAAGAATGTTAGATGTTAATGGGGAATTTAGAGTGATATTTGGGTGGGGGGGAGTGGCCAAATGAGTTTCCACCTTTGCATGGTTGAGCCTGTTAAGTAGAGAATATTAAACTATTCTTGAAACAAAGAGAAACTCAATAAGGTAACACACTTTTTAATATTTCATTATGCTCCATTGTTAATCTTATTGATGCTAAGCATCTTGTTTGCAGGTTACTTATTAAGTGTTGCAGGTTGTGAACATGCTTCTATGAGACAATTCCCCATTACAAGTGAATGCATGCCTCATTGGTTTTGTGAGATTATTTTGTTCTAGAATAAACATACTTTCTCTATTCATTCGTTAACATTTGTTTATTTTATTTTAGAATAGACACACTGCCTCATTTTGTTCATTCATTGTTCATTTTGAGATTATTTTGGGTCGAATTTGAAGAAAGAGCATGCATAAAAGGAGGTGGAGCTGTTGGAAACTAACTGTTAAACTAAGTTACTGATTCTTCACTAAAACCCCTAGATCTTGATTTTGATTCTGCGTGGGTCCTGGTCCGAGCCTGATTCCCCTTGGATTCCTCCAAGGTGCTTCTTAGGTGGTTGGGTCCTTAGTGATTATTCATCATCTGTTGTGCCTAATTTTGGGGCAAATTAATAAAGTAGTGCTAGCTACAAAGTGTACAATTTAAATTGCTATCTCATAGATGCTGCAACCTTTTGTAAGGGGTGTGATCTAACCCAAACTAATATTCAAATTGCAATTGTCATAATTACACAACTTGTCATCATTGGTGCATTCTGATCTTTATTTCTATTTTTGTTGATTTCTTCATACTGTCATAAGGATGTGAAACTACTATTAGTGATTTCTTATTGGTCAACCGATTATCATATTGATTAGTAATCAGCTCTGAGATCTTCCACTAGTTATAGTCGCATTATTTATCACTAGATTTTGCTGTCCTACTATCTTGATGACTAGATCTGGTATTGCCAATATTTTTCTGAGGGTTTCAAGACCTAATTGAGCATCATTAATCAAATCAATTTCTGCATCTATGCAATTTAATGTATGAGTGTTTACTTTGATTTCATTTCAGTCCGACATAAACTAAATAAATTCAAGATTATATTTTCTCTCAGCTGCTTTTATATCATTGGAGTAGATTTTATGTCATATGTGTGTGTGTGTGTGTGTGTGTGTGGATGTACCCGCACCCATACCCAAGGATTTGTTTTTTGCCGATTCCATATTCGTATGCGTACCTGAATCAATAACTTAGCTGTTAAATTGTCTAAAAGCCATCTTGTCTCATGTATGACCTATGAGGGGCTTCTAACTGATGTAGAACTGATGATTTTTTTCTCAAAACTCCACCTTTTCAGGCTTCAAACTGATGACGAACTTAGAAATCCACATTTTCTCTAAAAACTAATGCCTGAACTAATGAATTTTACTAAGAACTTGCATTCTAACTTGAAGTTCACTTAACTGAAACTCCCACCCTTTAGTCATTTCCATGTGCATGTTTATGGTAGTCCAATCTACTAAAAAATACTATCATGACTGCACTTTCATTTCTCATAGAAGGTGATCATATCTCCATGTTGCATTGTCTAATCTCAAACTTACTGTCATGTGCCTCTATATTTAGAACCTGATTTCTATCACAATCCTTATTCTTCACTCCTCGTTACTAGTCTGCAACACTGTATCACCATTGTACTGAGCCTTTGTGCATGCCTTATGACTATTACATCTTTGAATTCCTTTGAGTTCTTTTTTTTCTTTGATAGACTTGATCTTGTTATCTCTCTATGACTGTACTTTGTCTTTGATTTGCTTTGCGACAAGGAGTTTATGGACTATAATTGCAATTGATGGAATCTGCTTGTATTGCCCTTAAGTTTGGAGCCTTGAAATGGAGTGTATGCCTTATGATGGCACTGTCTACTTTGTGTTCTACAATATTCTCATGTCTCCAACTCAGATGATTATCTTTTATGACTAGATATATCTTTGAAAGTGCTTTCTTTGTTAATATTATCTCCTTGAGTTGTGTATGCCTAAGACTTGAATACTATTCTTGATAGTCTTTCTGCTCACTATTTTGTAGAGTTTTCCTTAGGCATGTGCACTATCACATGTTGCCTTTTAAACAAGGTCTAGGATTATACCTAACCCTACACTGTTATCCATGACTGTATACTAAGTTCTAGGTCTCTATCTTTATAATATCCTCCTTTAATAGTATTTTTAAACAACAATATGACTATCTTAATGACTATTTATGAATACTTTATGTACTGGTTGCAAGACATTTTTGGCATTTACTATTATGATTCCTTATGATAAGTCTTCTCATGCATTCTTGTAGCTATTTCATCTTTATTTTCTTGATAATGAAGTACCTAATGCACTTAATCCTTTGTAATCTCACTGATATTAATGCTTTTGATATTAATCCTTTGTAATCGGCAAAAGTCAACCCGATGGTAACACCGACAAGTAGAAGCATGTGATCGGGATAGCATACACTGTTTAAGTCCATCGTCAAAACACACACTAGTGGCAATGGAGAAATCTTGTCTTGTTGATAGTCGATGAGGCTATTGGTAAGAATTATCTGAATGGACACTAACAAAAAGTAAAATGCATCGATAAAGGTTACGACGATAAAGGGTCATTGGTATAGACAAAAGCAGTTGGGATTTTTTCTTTTTTTAAAAGTTGGGGAATGTCGGAATTCGGATGAACACGACAAGACAACCGATGATGTTGCCATACCTACGACGACAAAAATGTCACAAGATGCAGCCTCATTAGTCGTCGTAATCGTTGAAATTTCTAAATCTCCTTGAAGATGGTCCATTGATATAACACACACTAGCGGCAATGGAGAAATCATGTCTTGCCGATAGCCGATGAGGCTATTGGTAAGACTTATCCTAGTGGACATTGGAAAAAGTAAAATACATTAGCAAAGGTTACGACGTTAAAGGGTCATCGACAAAGGTTACGACAATAATGGATGCAACGAGGTCGGAATTTTGACATCTCCTTGTCAAACAAACATGCCGCCTAACGACAATGGAGAAATATTGTCTTGCCGATAGCCGATGAGGCTATCAGTAACTAGAATTATCCCGATTGACACTAGAAAAAGTAAAATGCATCGGCAAAGGTTACGACAATAAATAAAGGGTCATTGACAAAGGTTACGATGATAAAGGATTCAACAAGGTCAGAATTTTGACATCTCCTTGACAAAAAAATATGTCGCGGGTGCAAAGAAATTTCTGACGTGGTGTCGTCAAAATTTCAACGTGAATCTCATCATCGGAATCACCAACAAAAAAATAGCGACGAGGATATTCTCCCCGAATACGTCTGAATTTTGATGTTTAGTTGTTTGAGTTTCGACGAACGGTCATCGAAAAACTGCTCCAAATGTACTAGTGATGGATGGATGCCTGGAGGTCTTGGGTAGGGATTTTATCGAGTGTTATGGGTTCCTCAAGTGGGATTGGCATCATTTGGAATCCTTCTCTCATTCAGGTGGAGGAATTCATAAATTCACAATCGTGGTAATTGTGCAAAGTTCATTCTTTTGGCATTAACTACGACTTCTTTCTGATTAATGTCTATGGCCTAGCAAGAGCTAATCTGTAACTAGAAACATGGAAATAAGTATCAGTGATTTTCAGCAATTTGTCTCAGGATTTGGTGGTGCTTGGGGGCGATTTCAATGCTATTTTGGAATTTGAAGATAAGAAAGGAGGAAAGGTGGGAATTAATTCTTCTCAAGTGGGATTTCAAAACTTTATTTCTAACAATGGGTTGCGGGAAGTAAAGACTAACAAAGGGGCCTTCACTTGGTCAAATCGTAGAGTCGAAAGGGAGCACATAATTGAGAAATTAGACAGATTCTTTTTGGGAGGTAATTGGGCTTCTAAACCCCTACCTTTTGAAGCCAGGGTTAATCCAATGGATGCTTCTGATCATTTTCCTATTGAGCTTTTGATATGTTTAGATAGTGCTCCAATTCATTGTCCCTTTAAATTTGAAAAAATGTGGTTATGGGATTCCATGACGAAAGAGTTAATAAATTCCTGGTGGCTGGAAGCTCCAATGATCCACGGATCGTGGGCTTTCAAGTTCTTCAAAAATTGTAGTATCTCAAAGGGAAGTTAAAGGAATGGAACAAGGTTAAGTTTGGGAATATTTTTTTGAACAAGAATGAAGTAGAGGCAAAGCTTAAAGACCTGGAGATGACTATTATGGACCAAGGTATGACATGGGAAGATTTCAACAAGGAAAAGTCCCTTAAATCCAAATACAATGAATTTCTGGCCAGAGAAGAGGTGTACTGGAAACAAAAGTCTCAAGAAGGATGGTTAACTGAAGGCGAGAGAAACAAAAAGTTTTTTTCATAATTCGGTTAAGGTTAGGAGATATTGGAACAAGGTGACCTCAATCAAAAACAAAGCAAATGCTATTTTAGATAAAATGGAGGACATTAACAAGGAAGTGGTGGATTTTTTCACAAAACTACTTTCAAAGAATCAAAGTTTAGACTCTCGGCACCAAGACACTCTTATGGATAATATTCCTCATGTCATTTCTAAGAATAAGAACCAATTCCTTTGCAAACCCATCTTGTTTGAAGAGGTGAGACATGCTATTTTTTCAATGGTAGGAGACAAGGTTCCAAGGTTGGATGGGTTTCCTGCATTTTTTTACCAATAGTTCTGGGATGTGGTAGGCCATGATGTCTGGTAGGTGGTGGAAGAAGCGAGGGTTAATGTGAAAGTTGCGAAAGAACTAAATTGTACTTTTCTTTCTTTAATCCCCAAAGTTGAGAAACCAAGCTCCTTTGGGGACTTTAGACCTATTTCTCTTTGTAATGTGTTATATAAGGTGATTGCTAAAGTTGTTATGAATAGATTGAAACCTCTTTTGAAGTTCATTATTTTGGAGTAGCAAAGTGGATTTGTCCCAGGTAGATTGATTGTGGAAGGCATCATTATAACGCATGAAGCTATTCATTCAATTAGGAAAGCAAATGTTGAGTGGATGTTAATCAAATTGGATATTAGAAAAGCATATGATATGGTGGAATGGGAGTTCCTTTTTCGTATTCTAGAGAGGTTTGGCTTCTCTTCCCACTGGATAAATTGGGTGAAGGCGTGTATTGATGGGCCATGGATTTATGTCTTAGTCAATGGGAGCCTGCAAGGTGTCTTTCAAGCATCCCAAGGTTTAAGGCAAGTGGATCCTCTCTCCCCCTTTCTCTTCATTTTCCTGGCTGAGGCTTTGGGTAGACTTATTCAATAGATGAGACGTGAGAGAAAGTAGAAAGGTGTTCTTCTTGTTGATGGTGTTGATGCGGTCACTCATCAACAATTCGTTGATGATACAATTCTCTTTGGGGATGCCTCGCTAAAGGAAGCCCGTCTCATCAAAAAAACACTTAATGCTTTCTGTGAAGCGTTTGGGCAGCAAGTTAACTAGAAAAAATCAAATATATTCTTCTTTAATACTGATCTGAGAAAGAAAAGAGAAATAGTTAGAATTATGGGTATTAAAGATGGTTCACTCTTGGGTAGATTCCTGGGAACCCCATTGTTTGGGGGTCCAAATAGGATGAATATGTGACATAGACTTTTGGACAACTGTGTTAACAAATTAGATGGTTGGAGGTGTAAATGGCTTACATCGGCTGGTAGGTTATTATTATTAAAGTCAGTTTTATCTGCAATGCCCATTTACTCCATGATGTGTTTTAAAGTCCCAGACAAAATTGTAAGAAGTATTAATCAATTCATGAGGAAATTATTTTGGAATGGCAAGAGTGAACAAGATAAAATTCCTTTGGTTGCATGGGATAGAGGGTGTCAACCTAGATTGGCAGGAGGTGTTAGTTTGAGAAAGTGGTGCATTTTGAATGACGCTATGGGTGCAAAATTGTTATGGCAGATGTATGATAGACCTAATAAAAAATGGGTCCAAATCCTAAAACACAAATATCTGGACTCATAAGATAGAGAAAGAATCTTTACAGTTCGTGACCCCCCAAGAGGATCTGCAGTGTGGAATTTTTTACTATCTTGCACGAAAGTGATTAGAGAGCATATCACTTGGCAACTGGGGAATGGGGAGAAAGCCAATTTATGGATGGATTCATGGGATGACAAACTAGCCCTGTCTATTAGGGGGGAAGTAGCTCAAATCAAACAAGTGTTTGAGGCTATTTGGGGTACAAAAGTTAAAGATTATTTGTTTATAGAGTGATGTAACAGAGTGGATGTTGGAAAGATGTTGATTTGTTACCATTATCTCCTCAACAAAAAATGACATTTCACAATATTTTGGATGAGTACTCTCCAGTACTTGGTCCGGAAGATGATGTTCTCAAATGGTGTGGTTCAAAATTAGGAAATTATTCAATCAAAATTGGCTACAACATTATTGAGAATACAGAGATCCAATTAGAATGGCCTTCAAATTTATGTTGGAGTTCTTAATGTCTTCCTAAGGTTGGGGTTTTTGCCTAGTTGGTTCTGAAAAGGAGGATTTTGATGGGAGATATAATTTTGAGATTGGGATTCAACGACCCATTTCAGTGTGTAATGTGTAAAGAAAAGAAAGAATCACTGGATCATTTACCGTTACAATGTAATTTGGCTCAGGGTGTGTGGAAATTCTTATTAGGAAAATTGGGATGGCAAACTCCTCTTCCAGATAATATATCTGATCTGTTTAAAAGTTGGTTTCCGGAACACAAGAAGTCAACCTTGTTGAGTGTATATGATGGTCTCACCTTCCATTATTATCTGGGAATTATGGAAAGAAAGAAATAGGCGAGTATTTTAGGATAAAGCAGAATTGCTGGATAGAGTTTGTGGCAGGGTGGAGAGGGCTATTTTTGAAGTGGTCTCTTTAGCAACAGTTAATCATAATTTTGTGAAACATCCATATGGTTTGGTTGATAGTTGTTCAAGCTAGGTGGCCTCTTATTCAACTCAGACTCATTCATGGGTTCCCTAGGGTTAATCCTTTGTACAATGTTCCTGGAATTGAAGAGGTGAGTTGGTCAAAACCTGAGAGGGGCTGGGTGAAGATTAATTTTGATGGGGCTTCAAGGGGGAATTCGAGCATCTCTGGATTGGGGTGTGTGGCCTGTGATGATGAAGGGAAGATTCTCTTCAAAGGTGCAAAAAGATTACAAGATGGAACTAATAATGAATCCGAGGTGCAAGTGGCTTTGTTAGCTACTGATTTGGCAGTGAATATGAAGGATTTGAAAGTCCACTTGGAGGGGGATTCCCAAGTGGTGGTTAATGCTCTCATGAAAGGTGACACCATGTGCTGGAAATTGAATAAGTTCATCACCATTATTTGTGCAAAATTAAAAAAATTTCAAAACTTTTGTGTTTCCCATGTAAGAAGAAGTGGAAATGTTCTTGCTGACGGTTTGTCTAACATGGATTGTGAGTTGTCCAAGGGTGAGGTGAGGTGGTGGGATGGTAATGACAACAATGTGCTATGGAGTTAAGTCGGTCTACCAAAGACAATACTTTCACATACTTGATATATGTGACATGTGGCCTGCATCTTATTTAAGGAGTTGAGACTGGATCATGATTTACAAGCAATTATTACCGAATGCTTCTGCAATGACGACGGTTGTGGTGCATGCCTCCTTAATTTCTAAAAATGAAATTTACGCTCATTCAATGTGGCAGTTGAGCGTGTTTAGAGGGGAAGATTACGGTTTTTTTGAAGAGCTTGACGATTTGGTGAGGCTTCCATGTGGAAGATAATTTCACCCTGAAATCTTTTAAGTTGATGCTTGCATTCTGGGGTCTTGTTCCTGCAAAGAGGCTTGAAAACATGTTTTTGGTGAGAGATCCCCTATTTTTGAATGTTATTCAATTGGTTCTTGGCGAGGAGGTGGTGGTGATTGACCATAGATATCATTCGAGGGTAGACATATACTCTTTAATCATGGCTTGGGGACTTGACTTGGGCTATTCATGCGAGGAGGTTAGAAAGGTGATGATGGAGATAGTCCCATGTGATTATCTTCTAAACATGGAGTCTTTGTTGGAGTGGGCAGTCTCGAGTTGGGGTTTCAATGTCTCTGAAGGCATACCAGAGGAAAATGCAAAGCTTCAAGGTAGACACACAAAGATTCCCTTCTTGCGACGTCGTAGGGAGGTTAAAGCCAGGTTTCAAGATGACGCGAGGGGAGGGTGAGAAGGAATGGTAATCTATGTTGAAATAATGGAGTTGGAAGAAATTATCAGACAAGCGAGAGAGGAAGCCAGGGTGGTGGACGAGGTGTGGAGGAGGCGACCGATTACCAGACGTCTTTCAACAGAGTTAGCAAGGCAAAATGATCTGGGCAGTGCGGTTGGCGGAATCAATAGGTTGGGGGACGCTTCAAGTGCATCGAATGTTGCTGAGTGAAGACTGAAAGATGAAACATGACGGACAAGGGTACCTCTCGGTACTAATTTTCCTTTCATTTTAGATTTAGTTGCTTTCAGTTTTTCCGTCTTGCATAGTTTATGCCATTTCTGGCACAATGTAATTGAACTTCTTTTTCTACAGTATTTGTGGGGGAGGGTTTTTGATTTTCTATTTTTAAGAGCAACATGGTTTTGGCAGGGTGGTTTGGTGAACATAGGGTGGTTTTTTTGGGTGGATGATGGTTTTTCATGTACTATTTTAGTTATCTTTAATAAAATCATAAATATTATCGATAAAAAATAAATAAAGATTTTATTTATTTTTAAGAGATATAACTCATGTGCGAGTTGGAAAAGAATTAGAAAAGGAATTAAATAAATAAATAATTTAATTCCTGTGCAAGTGGGGAATAAATAAAATAACAATTTTAATATTAATAGAAGAAATATATTTTAAAAATGAATAATTAAATAAATATTATAGAAGAGAATGCAAGATAATTAAATAATAAAAATTATTATTTGATTATAGGAAAAGTGGAAGGAAATGATTTAATTAAATAATTAAAACTATTTAATTAATGTGCACGGAGGAAGAAAACTAGAATAATTAAATAATAAAGATTATTTAATTATTTGTGCAAGAAAAATTAATTAAATAGTAAAAATTATTTAATTAATGTTGGAAGAAATTAAGATGATTAAATAATAAAATAATAATTTAATTTATGATGGAGGGAGATAAATTTGAAATTTGAATTAAAAGAATAATGGTACCTTAATTAAATAATAAATTTATTTAATTAATTTAGAGGAATAATTAATGAAAATGTCGTTAACTGGCAATGAAATTTTTTGAGTGTCTAATCAATGTTTTGATTAAATTTAGTGTTTTTGCATCTGTGAGGCCCTACCTCAACTCAGCTTGACATTTTCTGTTATTTACATATTAAGACTATTATGGATGCTTTATTTTATGCATAATGGATTTAGAACCTATATGATTCCATGATTTGGATCACATTTACGTATATTGATGCTTCATTTTATGCATTATGATTATGAAACTTTATATGTTGCTAGAATAGAATTACTTTGAAATGGTGAATGTCATTATTGGAATTGCAGGACTTCATTTTGATGATAGAAATAGGATGCTTATTATATGAATGGTTCAATTTTGAGGATTATGATAATTGCTTATGTGGAATCAAATTTAAATGAATGGGATATTGAATTATTATTGTCAAATGTATGAGTGTTTGATGTGCAATGAAATCCATGTGTTTAATTATATATATAATTGTGATTATTTGGAATTACTAATGTGTTAATTGAGATGTGCAGGAAAATTATCCATGTGACCATGGAAATAATATGGAGAACCAAACCTAGACCAATGTACGTTTGTTAAGCCAGGGGTTGTCTATTTGGAGAGACAACACCCCGTTTGTATTGTATTTTATTTGTGAAGTGAATGATGCTTGAGTGTTAAAATTGATTTTATGTATATGTGTAATCCTACAAGAGACAAATTCCATGTGTGATTTTTTATATTGTATTTTATTGTGTCACTTGACACATGTGCTGATTAGTGTCATTGATTTTGACTTGTCTCTTGGAGGGAGTTTTGTTTCTACCAAAGCCTTTCAAACACAAGAGTGTGGTCCCAAATTGCCTTGGGTAGGGAGTCTTGGGAGTGATCAACTCAAGTTTGACCCGTAGGTTAACTTCAGTTGGGTTTCTAAGGGGTCAAATGGACTCCTAGGGTCAATTTTAGGGCTTTTCCAAAGGTCCAAAGGGTATACCTATGGGTTAGGGGTATTTTTAAACATGTGACTACTCCCATGCGACTGTTTAGTCACCTCAAAAAGTGCTTTTTCCAAGGTGAGCGAAAATTTAACTTAGAAGGTTCCTCCTAGGATAGACAACCTTCCCTTTTGATGTCAAACTCTCTTCCCCATCCTCTCTCACCTTTTCCCTTTCCATTTTTAGCAGCATGTAAGAGGTTGGGAAGAGCAACCAATGGGAACTCTCACCTTACCCAAGGGGTTGGGAAGTGTGAGAGGAGCCTTCTTAGGCAAGGATTAGGGACTTAGTGAGTAATCACCCACTCTTCATTGTTGGAGATTATGCATTTTTTTGAAAATTAGTTGTAGGATAGAATTTTGGTGAAGTGTTGGTGGAAAGTTTGTGTGGATTTGGGCAGCTCATCCCCAACTAAGTCTAACATACCTATTGGCAGATTAAGGTTGGATTTACTTCCTTTTGTTTATGTTGTTTATGTTGTTTTTGAAAGAAAGAAATGCTTGTATGAGGAGATGTGTATATGTAATTTTTTTTGTAGGAGAAAAGTGTAAATGTTTCCTTTCCTTGTTCTTTGTTTATGTGTTCTTGTTTTGGGAGTGTCCAAGGCCTCCTACTCTTGGGAGAGTAGGATGGTCTTGGGGTGGAAGAAGTATGACAACCTTGGGTGAGAGGCTCTCCTTATGGAGAGTGATCTCAAGGGTTTCCTTTGTGACCCTTGCTGCATAGCCTTGTGTATGCATTTGGGGGTCATAAGGGGAGAAAATATGGCTTTTATGCCTTTGGGGGGCATAAGGTGTGGAGATGAATTTGTTGTATTTTGTTTTGCCATGAGGTGGCTTGAGTTGTATCATGCTTGCAATCTCCCCAATGGTACTTGGTCCACTTTCACCCGTGGAAAGTTCATCACAAGTTGTGGTGAGAGTGTAGCTTGGGATGGGAAAATGCATGTTGAGTGTTTGCCCCTTATTTGTTGTGATGTTTGTTTGTTTGTGACCCGTCTAGTGCTTGGTTCTCCAAGCTCGGGGGTGGCTTCTAGTAAGCCTAGGCTGGGAGGTGAGCTCTCCATGGTCAAGTTGTATTTTATTGTAGGTTGCTTGGGATGGAAAAGAAAAGATAAAGGGAATAGTTGTTGTTCTAAGTTGCAGAAAAAGTGTTAAAAAAAAGAGGACTGTATTTATTTGTAGCAAAAAAAAAAAAGAGCCATTGTTGTATTTATTTTCCAAAAAAAAAGAAGTGTATGTATTTATTCATAGTCCTATGGAAGGGAAATTCTAGTTGGGGTCTCAAACCCATTTGTATTATTATTTACCTTGTATTTTAACTTGCTAAAGAAATGTACTTCTCCTATTTGGTTAGTTTTGCAAAAGGAAAGATGGAATATATGAGCTTGTATTTAAATCTTCATTTAAAAAAAAAGGAAATAAAGTTGTTGCATTTATGTTTATTTCTGCAAATAAATTAATTATGTTATTACATGTTCATTTATGTTTATTTATGCTGCTGCAAATAAAATAAATCTGCCATTTATTCTTTCATTTAATGTAGAAAATAAATCCTATAGTAGTAGCTTATTTTATCAAAAAAAAATATAAAAGTCGTTGCATTCATGTTTCCTTTTGAAATTTAAAGTTCCTTTTATTCTTCATGCAAATAAGATTATAGGCTCTTGAGCTAAATGCAATTACTAAATGTGTTAAATAGGTTTAATCTATCTATCTTTAAGTTGATTTACATGTTTTCTAGGCTAATGTAGTTGCTGTTATAAATTACTATTTTCTGTCATTTTATTAGTTGCAGAAAAATAAAGCTAATTAGCGTTCCAATTCCAAAGTTAAAATCTAAGTCTTAAAAAGGAAAATAAATAGGTTAGAGCTTGCTGTAAATGTATATTTGTAAATAAGATGGGAATAAATAGAATGCGTTATCAACAAAAAAAAAATATAGCATATCTATTAGCTTATAAAAAAAGAAGATAGTGAAACCTTCATCTATAACTTATTGTCATTATTCTTCTAGTTTTCTGCTAATTTATAGACTTAATAATACTGCAAAAAAAAAAGAGAGGAGGAAACTCATAAACTTGTTTAAGTAAGTCATTTAATATATATATATATATAAATGAATGTTAAACGATATAAAAAAAAAAAATTTAAAAAAAATAATATTTGCAATGAATAAGGAGTGGGCCGCAGCTATGGCGGCGACGTCCACAGCCTACGGGAGCCGCAGCTGTGGGCGGCGACGTCCACAGACTACGGGGCCCGCAGCTGTGGGCGGCGACGTCCATAGACTGCGGGAGCCGCAGCTATGGGCGGCAATGTCCACAGACTATGGGAGCCGCAGCTGTGGGTGGCGACGTCCACAGACTGCAGGAGCCGCAGCTGTGGGCGGCGACGTCCACAGTCTGCGGGTCATTGCAGCTGTGGGCAGCACTGTCCGCAGCCTGCGGGTACACACCCGCACTGCCTCCTCCTCCTCCGCGGAAACGCCCGACTCGGCCCTGTGCGCCCGCTGTGGAATAAAATAGAGCATCGCGTCCGCACCTGCACACACACACTCACAAAAATAAAAGAGAAGATTCACACACACCTAGCACACACACAAAAAAAAAAAGAATATTATGTTGTCACACACATGCCCTAACCCTAATTTCGGGTTAGGGCAAATACAAATAGGAATAAAAGGAAAGAATATGTTAGGGCAAATACAAATAGGAACAAAAGAAAAGAATATGTGAGGTAATAAGAAAATAAAGAAATAAAAGAAAAAAAGGAGCTCCATTAAGCCTTGGGTATCAACATATATATATATATATATATATATATATATATATATATATATATATATATATATATATATATATATATATATATATATATATATATATATCTGTGTGTATATTTGTGTGTGTGTGTGTGTGAATATATTTTTAAACAGTCCCTCACACTTGTTTAGATATGTAAATTTATATATATGTATTAGATAAATAGCTATCTACACATATATGTATGTATGTAATTAAACACTATAATTATATGAAATCAAATAAATTAAGTAATGCACTTTTAATTATTAAATGAATGTAGAAGCATTCTAATAAGAAGATTTTAAAACTCTTGGGTAGGATAAACCCTTGGGGAAAATAAAATGATATATGTATGGTCAAGTTGGCTCCTTTTGAATTTTGAATTATAAGGCATTTTAATTTATGGAAATTTTGTTTAATAGGTTTGTTTAATCTAATAACTAGGACAATTTGTTTAGACCCTAGGTAATTAAAGAATTATAAGAGATTATTAATCAATTAATTTTGAGATTATTTGTTAAGTGAGTTTAATTATTTATTAATGGAAGACAATATTTATTTTGTTGGAGATTTTTAATCCGCTTGTAACTTAGATATTTAATTTTGCCAAATTGGCTTAGTGGTTAGATTCACTCAAAAACAAAGTTAAGACTAAACTAGTTTTGCATCATTTTAATAAGTTAGTTGTACTAAGTTAAGTATTTTAAAAAAAAAATTATTCCGTTTGTGCCCAAAAGTTTGGGCATGACAGCATCTTGCATTTTTAAGACTCTTTAAAATAAAATTTGAATATACAAGCGTGAAAGCTTGGTTACACTATGCTTCAATGTATCTCAATTAGTTTGTGACCTAATATTTTCAAACACATTCAAACTTTGAAATTTAGTAAAAGAGTCCAAAATCATGATTCTAAAAAGTGAAATACCAAAAATAAATAAAACACGTTTTTTTAATTTTCTAGCAATTTTTCCTTTTTGGACTTTCCATCTCCATTTCCAAGAATGACATGAGTCACCACCAAACACGTTGACTTATTAGTTCTTATCATAAACCCTAATTTATTATTTAAAAAATGTTAAATTTTTGAATTGAAGAGCTATAGAATTTTGTGATTGGTAACTATTTTGTTCAACTATTTAAAAAAATTCTACATGTATTATACCCTTAATTACCAACTTGATTCAAAGCAATCAATTGTATCAAAGACTTTTCATTCCTACATCTATTCTCCAACAAAATCTAGATTTATTGGGTTATCTTCCTAGTAGATGTGAACAATCATATTTTGGAATTCAAATAATAAATTATTTTTTGCTCAAATTACATCAAGGGGTTAATCATGGTGAAATTTACATATTAAATTATTTTTTGTTCAAACTTCTTCAAAGTTTTAATCAAGGTTGACCTAAAAAGACAAGCTAAGATAATGAAAAAGGTCGTTTTGATACTCTATGTCTTAAGTACATCACAAGCTTCAAGAAGATCAGTTCTCAATCAAACTTCATTTCACGGAAATTTTGATACTCCCACTTTTAACGAAAAAATGATATAATTATTTTTTATTAAAAAATAATTCTCTATAAATTGTTGGAGTAATTAGCACGTTATCTAATTATTCAATTAATTAGAATCTTTAATTTCTTTAATTACTTTATTCACTTAAGTTAACCTTAAGTGATTTTTCCTTTTATTTAATTATGCTAATAATAGCTTAAGTTGTCACATTCATTATGATTATGACACTTGATGCTAGATAATTTAATTTTCCATTAAGGTTTGCATCTAGGATGTTATTCATCCTTTCACAAGGATTCATTTATTCATTGTAATCATATCTTTTTGTGCAATCAATAAAGAATTTTTCAGGTTGTGTTGAGCATTTTGTCTTTGCTTGATTTCTCTAAGTGACAAGTGGTGTGCTTGTGGAGGATTCTTGGCTCGTGAGGTTGAAATCATCAACTTCTGCATGGTATAGAGGAAATTTGCTAAATTCCTATCCATATTCTTAAGGGATCCAACATTGAGAGAATTTTGTATCCACATTGGGCTCAAACAAAGGTTGTCATTGCGTTCACAACATCCCAAAATCTATAGATTGGCTATCGTTTCATCAAAATCCAAGCAAATGAAGTTTTGGGTTAATTTGGTTGATGGCACAAAAAAGTAGGCAAATTCTGGGGGTCAACAAAAAATTTGGGGACTTTAGAGTGAAATGGACATCACCAACATGTTTAGAATGCCAAAAAAACCTAAGATCAACTATCAAATTGTCAAAATTAGAAAAGTTGAATCTGGAGCCAAAAAAATTGGTCGCATGGAAATTTGTACAACTATGCAGTCCCTACGCTTGTACTGTACCAAGTGTAGCACACATGTTAGAGAAAAAATTCACAGGTTTTAATTTTTTTTTGCAAAAAAGTTATATTTTTGGGTCAAATTTTTGCAAAATTTTAAAAAGAACTGTAGGCTACAAGTTGCACTTTCTGCTTACGCAAGTACGTACAACCAACTAGTTGGGTCATGTTATCTTTTTGCATGCAGCCTAACCAAATATTTTGAGTAATACTCCAGCATAGTAAGATTCTTTTCCCATGAAAATTCTGGCCGATTTTTTAGGTAACATGAATATTCTGGAAATACTCCATTTTTTGACCCCTTTTTTGGCTTTTCAATCTGTCCTCAATTTTTTGGGCATAACTTGGTCATATTGAGTGAAAATCGAGAAAATGATATATCATTGGAAAGCTGATTCTGGCATTGATCTAGTGGTTTTAGTTTGGTTTGTTAATTTTGCTCCAATTTTTTATACCAAGCTCGTGAAGTTAGATCTTTAGTTTTTCACTTTTGTGGCCATATCTTGCACATTTAGACTATTTTTCATAAACAAGAAGGTGTTGGAAAGATATTTATTTTCTCTACCTAGATCTTAGGTTCATTTTTCTAGAACTTGCATCATGTACTCTAAGATTTCAGATTAAGTTATTTCCTAATTTTGTCATTTGTATACTTTTAAAAATTGCAAAAGGGTTGTTTTTTCTTAGTAGGAGGGGGGGGGTGTAGAATCACCGTCTTTAAAATTCACATCCTACCCTAGCCCTTTCCTAATTTGACAACCAATTCCAATGTCAAGACCCTCTGTTGAGAAAAGCTTACACCCTTAACTATCGTAACTAAATGACCAAGATGACCAGAATGCTTCGATCTAGGGATTTATGGTTCTATTTAGACGAGACCCAACCTAATTTGACTCATCAGTTTAAGATATTTAATCATAGGGATGAGATGGACGAGGTTGTAGGTTTGATTGGTTTGCATGTTTCAAACGGTCTCTAGTTCCATATTGATTCTTGCAACACTACTAGGGCTATGCAACTCAAATTTGAGGATTTTTTGGGAGTATTAATGAGTTCTGTCTAGTTTAGCTTGAGATGGATTCGACATCATTGGTGCTTGATTCCTTCCCCTCCATTGAGAATTTTTTGGAAAAATTCAAATTGAAAAAAATTCTTTTATAGGGTTGTGGCAAGGAGAAGATTGACAAAGACTGCATCCTTTTTATTTTGTCCAAGCTTCGAGGCCCCTTTCAATTATTTATTTCATTATTTTATTCCACCATGGATTCTTTGGGTACCAACTTCACTATGTCTTCATTTGAGGTGTTTTGTGACCACCTAACATGAGAACATGCCAAGTGAACACAACTTGATTCATTATCTAGTTCCAAATCACAAGATTTGGTTGCTCAGACATCTACAAGGAACAAAAGAAGAACTAGAAGGATAGAGGTTGTCAATCTACTCAACCAGCTTCAGAGTATCATGTACAAGATTCAAATTCTTCTTTCTCTTCCAAGAGGTCTTCATCTAGGAAGGACAAGCCTAAGTATGCTTATTGCAACAAGAAAAGACATGATGAACATCGTCGTTATCCAAAATAGATAGATGAGTTGAAAGATCTTCTTCAGAAGAATCATATTCAGTCGCCTTCATCTAGCGCACCATCTTCTACAACTTTAGGACCTACACATTCTAGGTTAGCTTCTATGGAATATGGGGAATACCAAACAAAAGGCCATGGTCTCTTTGTATTGACACACCTTCAGTCCAATAGTTGGCTTTTTTATTCAAAGCCTCTCATTATATGGCATCATTTTAGCGTAAGTTCTCTTCTCTTAAGTATCACGCATTTTCACACATTTTGATGAGTAATAACACTTACATGAGTGTTATTAGAAGTGTTTCTATTGAGGTTGATGATGACATATTCAATGATGTTATTTGTGTCCCTTAACTATCTTCCTACCTCCTTTCCATCTACCAGATTCCTCATAGTGGGATGCACAAGACAATTGAGCTCACTCTTAATTCAATTCTCATCAAAGATCTACATAGTAAACAACTTATCACAATTGGTAGTGTTGATCACACATCATGGTTATATGAGTTCTCACATTTTTATCCCATTAAGCATGCAATTCCATTTATTGGTCCTAATTCTCATTCATCTTAGAGTGGATAAGGTATCCAAGGAGAGGTTTGGTCACTTTATCCTATGCGTGCTTTAATCATCCAGAGTGGTTCCTGAGACTTGTTGACCCTCCTCTAGCTCCTAGTTCTTCAAAGATCAATTCAATTCAACAGGTTGATTTTTTCCTTCTAGTTTGTACTTTGTGGGATGAGTACTTGCTAGATATTGTAGCTTTGTTTGATATATCACACACTCCAAACATTGGGGACATGATTGAGGATATTTCATTCCTCATTGATGGCAGCTTGGGTATTCATGCCATCCCATCTTCAATGCCTTCAAAGGTTATTCATTATGTATCATCACAATTATTTGATCTTGCTTCAATTGATTTGGTGTATCATTATTCAGACATGTGGACCTAGTTGAGTAGTCTTTCATGGCACACATGAGACTATTCATTCCATCTCCTTTCATGGAGTTGCTTCTACCTTGGCTATTTGATTTGTTTCTTCCCAAGGGGAGGAACATGGTTTTCCGCTCTTGTATCTTCATCA
This sequence comes from Cryptomeria japonica, assembly GCF_030272615.1. Classification (NCBI taxonomy): domain Eukaryota; kingdom Viridiplantae; phylum Streptophyta; class Pinopsida; order Cupressales; family Cupressaceae; genus Cryptomeria; species Cryptomeria japonica. The sequence continues at coordinate 657,077,045 of NC_081415.1, forward strand.
ACATTTGTCCTCAAACCTTCATCTTTGACATTAGAGCTTCTCTCTTATGGGGAGATGCATTGTCTCTTCTTTTATCTCCTATTAGGAGTGGTATTGATTGTACTTATGTCATCGATTCAATACTTAGGGGGACATTCTAAGTCCTTTATTCTTAGTCACATGCATTCTTTTTCATTTCTTTTTCTCTCTTTTGGAGAGGATTTTTCTCCCACTAGGTTTTTCTCCTTTTTTTCATTTGTGATAGTTACATTGGTTTGTACATGGGTACCTAATTAGGCCTTGTTGCCATGACCCATTCATGCTTACATCTTTATATTCATCATTAGCTCTTTAGCTTATCCCTAAGTTTATTTTAAGGCAGGGGGGGGGGGTGTGTGTTGGAGTAATTAGGATATTATCTTTAAATTATTTAATTAATTAAGTCCTTTAATTATTTTATTCACTTGAGCTAAAGTTAGGTGCTTTTTCCTTTTATTTAATTAGGCTAATAATAGCTTAAGTTGTCTCATTCATTATGATTGTAACACTTGGCACTAGCTAATTTAATCTTGCATTAAGATTTGCATCTAGTGTTGCATTCATCCTTTCATAAGAAAAGATTCATTCATTGTAATCATTTCCTTTTGTGCAATCAATACATAATTATCAGCTTGTGTTAAGAAAATTATCATTGTTAGATTTCTCTATGTGATAGGTGGTGTGCTTCCAGAGGATTCTTGGCTTGTGAGGTTGAATTCATCAACTTCTACATAAATAACATGTTAGATTTAAAGAAAAATTCATGTTCACCCAGAATCAACCCATGTTCAAGAATGTTGGGAAGCTACTCTACTAGTGAAACCATACAGATACTAATTCAAGAACACTATTAATCAACCACACCTAGTAATCCCAAAACAATTTTAATTTTATATTTCACACTTTACAATGCTCAAACAACGATTATTATAGCAAGATTAGGTTACACAAGGTAATCATTGAAGAGGCGGATTACAAGTCAAACTTCATCACATATATAACATAAAATCATTGAACAATAGTAGTTAAGTTTCTTAAAGGAAACTTCCCAACAAATTTATTAATCAAAATATATAAATATTGATTTGTTTGCACAAAATGATTAATCAAAACAAAATATAAATCAAACTTCATTACATACCTATTAAAAAAAATTCAATAATAGTAGTTAAGTTTAATAAAGATGTTACTACTTTATTTTAAATAGCTACTATTTTTAATTCTCACCACATTTAAACTTTTGTAACAAGAGACGCATAGCGTCAAGTTCCAGCCCAAAGTGTACAAAGATAGAAGGGAAGAGGAGGGAGAGAAATAGATAGAGGGATAGAGAGAGGTCGATGGAGAAATCAAAATAGAGAGATAGATATATGAAAAAACACAAATAGAAAGGAAGAGTTAGAGAGAGATGAAGAGATAGATAAGTATATAAGGAGAGGGAGAGATAAAGGAAGAGATAGATAGATATAGAGGGAGAGGGAGAGGGGACAAATAAAAATGCATATGATAATGATGAAATTATGATTATGTTAACTAATTAAGACTTGAGACTTGATACAATAGAATGCAAGACAACAGGTGTCAAAGTGACTTGGTGGAAGAACTAGGTTGTTGATGTAAGAGCCAATATGACATACAAATTATTAATTTTGAACTCTTTAGTGCTCTTTGTGATAGATAAGTTGTCTTTAAAATGATGGATGGGTAGGATTCTTTGCTTTATTAAAACATTCTAGAGTGATGTCTATTTTTAAATGTCTCAGGCTTACAATTTTAAAGTTTCGATGCAAGAGTTAGTGAGCTATAGTTAGTTAGAAAAGAATCAAATTGGACCTATTAGTAAATTAAAATTTTGTAAAAGTGAACCAATCAATCACATATGACTTAAAATTGAGTTAAGACTCAACTCCCAACCTTATTCTAGTAAAGGCTTTGATACGCTAGAATATGAAAATGGTTCGAATGAAGGTTTAATTTAATTTTTGAATGTCAAAATAAAAATGTGAGGTTAAGAGAACCAAATCAATATAAATTATAAACTAAGCCAAAACATCTAAACATATCTAAAATAATCACCTAATTTTTTTTAAAAAAAATCCAAAATCATTTTGTATACATGTATACAAATAAAATTAACAATCTTACATTTATTATTTAAATATATAAATTATTTATATGTTTCTTCCATTAGTCAATATGTGAGTTTACAATTCGGAGGTTGGTTAGATTAGTCATTTTTTTTTAATTTTAAAATTATAATTAACTATAACTACCTAATCTTATATTTAAAAATCATTTAATTAAAATATTTGAAATAATAATAGATTTTATAATAATATTCAATTAGAATCACAATAATAATATAATTGATTAAATTTTTTATAAATGTTTTATGATTATTTTAAATTTTCAAAGAAGAATAATATTTTGTTTATATTACAATCTTAAAATTAAATAATTGTATACTAAAATAATTTATATAATTTATTTTTTATTTTGAATTTTAATTTGAAAAAATAAAACTTAAATGAATTAATTAAACACATTTTAATTAATTATAGCTCTAATTTTAATTTAATTAAAAAATTATATAATTATAATGATAATATAATCTATAAAATTATAATTTAAAAAATAAAATATAAAAATAAACCTACCTCTAAATATAATATAAACCTATAACTCAAATATTAATAAAATAAATTATATTAACTTATTATTAAATTTACCATTTTAAACAATTCTAATAATTTTAAATTTTAATAAATGCCCATTACATTTATCAAAAAAGTTTCATAAAAAAGGTCAAATTAGATTTACTCATTGAAAATTTTTAGATCATGGATGTGAAATTATATATACAAGTAAATTTTAAATAAAAAGTATTGATCATATATTATTGATTAATGGAACTGCACGTAAATCAAGGTTGCAGGTGAAATTAAAGTGATAGTATGTTGGAGTAAAAAATAACAGTTGTAAATAATTTTCAATATTTTTTCATTGTTATTTAGTGACAAAGGATGAATGTGGTATTAAATAAAAAACATATTATACGTAAGAAAATAGAAAGTACATTACACATGTTATTAGTATTATATAAAAAATAATTGTAAAGATATTTTTTATTGTTATGATTTGACATTAATTTGACATTTGATTAATGGAAGAGATAAATTTTGTATTTTTTGTTGACAAAAATTAAATTTTATGTCCATGAAAATTAATACAAACCAATCACATTACGGATAAATCATTTTTTAAATAGCTTTTGTTAAAAAAATTGCATGTTAACTTTTGAAAGGAAAAAAATTATTTTAGTTTTAAAAACTGATTGATTGGCAAGGACAATGATTAATAACTATTTAAACCTTTTAAATGCAGGTTGGGCCTAGAAAGCTAACATTTTATGAGAGGTGGTTGACGCCGGCTGTAGCTATTCTGGCTCCAAAACGGCATGCCTCTACATGATGCCAAAGGCATACCATTCATATCTGAAATGTCCATGAGACCGACGTGCCTGGGACCCACAGATGACATGGAGGTATTTGCCACAGCGATGATGTGGATGATGTTGCCTTTTTGCGTTTGACGGAAAAGCTTGCTCGCAGTTAATATTTTCCCAGCCGATGTCACGGTGATGCGACGATTACATCAGGCGAGGCGGTTAACATACCACAGGCACGCGATTTACATTTTTGGTAACCGACTTTATTGCGTCCACGAGTTGACTAACATCGGTGGTCACGTGTTATGGACACAATTTTCAATTTTTTTAAAAAATGTCCACGCGGTTTACATTTTTGGTAACCGGCTTTATTGCATCCATGAGTTGACTAACATTGGCGGTCATGTGTTATGGGCACAATTTTCAATTTTTTTAAAAAAATTTGAATGAAAACTCAATTTTGCAAAAATTTTGGATATATTTCGTATGGGAGCTGCATGCAGAACATAGTGGAGGCAAAACAAAATATTTGACGGTGTAAATCCATGTCGATCGTGGCATCACAATGTCTTTGGTTGAATCACTGAGCGAAGGAGTTGCGCTTCCATTGGAGTTATAGGTATGCATTGTCAAAATATCTGTGGCTCTGAAGGGGAGGACAAAAGCTAACCGCATGCATAACGCGAGTTGTTTGGGTATATTGTTATCGCCTATTAACATGCAGGTTTTTTCATGTGCAGGAAGGAGGTATCGTATCGCACAAGTGGGTGAGACGACTGAAGATTGTTGTGTAGGGTTATGGCGGCATCGGTAAATTCAAACCCTAACAGATAACGATAGTTTTATGATTCCTTCATCAACCCTGTGTTTTCGATTGCAATTTTCTATATCATTTTTGTATTGCAGAGGTGGTTGTGAGTGTGCCCTTGGGAGGTGTCAAGAGGACAACGATTTGGGTGGAGGTTTAGGCGGCTGCGGTAATTTGAAACCCTAAGACATTCAATAATTTTATTTTTATTTCTTATGTCATTTGGTGTTCTGTCTATGAAAAGTAGGCATCATTTTGTAGCATGGTTGTGTCAGGATACCAAGGTTCGTTGTTTGTGGATTGGTAGAGTGAAGAAGATCTACAAGATTTTAAAGGTATGTATATTTCCATAATTATATGTGTCAATTTTCCATAGTGAGCAAAGCTGTTAAAGATGAAATGCTCGTTCTTATACACGCACATTAAAAGCCAGAAAAAAATAAACAACCGTCGGCATGTGTGTGTGTGTGTGTATTGCGTCATATATATATGGATTTGGCAGGTTACGTATATTTTGGCTCATTGTTGAAGGGCGTCTGATTGTTGAAGGCTTGATTGGGTTTGCTTTGTTTGTTTGCGGTTTGGTGTGTGCTAGTGTATATATATGTGTGTGTGTGTGTGTGTGTGTGTGTGTGTGTGTGTGTGTGAATATGAAGCAATATACACACAGACACAGACTCACACACGCATGCACACACACACACACACAAACACACACATTGAAAAAGGTGATACAGATGATCCTCTGACCCTACAATTCAACAAACATGTCCTCTGCAATACAAAAGAAAATGATATAATAAAACATAGACAAAAGAAACTATGGAAATATTATGCTTTGTTTCCATTATTCTCAGCTGCTCATTAGATCAAAAAAAGAAAACCTAACCCTAATGGTCTCTAACCCTAACGCGATGGTATGCATCTATTCTGGCTCCAAAACAGGCAAATATTCGACATAGGCTGAAGCTATTCTGGCTACATATAGAGGCAAACAAGAAACACAAACAAACAATGCAAACCATGATGATTTTAAACAAAATCCAAACCGAAACAGGAAGAATACAAGTTATAGAGGTAGATTTCAACATACCCCAAGCCGCAACATGACATAGAAAACTGCAGTCCCATAAATCCCCCTTCAACAATGAGCCAGAATAGACGCACGCTGCTTCAACAAGGAGCCCTTCAACAATAATGTTTTCGTTCGCGCATGAGTCTTCCTTTTTCCACGTTAGGCAGATAAAAAAGGCACCATGTTTGCTATTGTCAAAAAAATAGAAGATCAACTCCTAATTGCCAGCAAACAACAGATCAACTCCTAAACAAGAGCAGGTCATCCACAGTCAAGGAATGGTTGCATCAACTAGTCAACAACCTAATTTTTAGGAGTCTGTTTGCATGAAAAGGCAAACCATAACATGTAAATGAGGTCAAGACCATGTAAAAGAAGCTCAATTTGAAACATAACATTTTACCTCACTTTCTCTTTCATGTAGCTATTAGGTGCCTGCCACATGTATTTGCATATATATTTATTCTCGGACATGTATGTTGATGCATGTCGTTGGTACGATAGGTCCGTTTTGGAGCCATAATAGATGCATCCTATGTATGTTGATGCATGTCATTGGTACAATCGCATTTTGAAGGTAGAATAGACATGTCTGACACAAGTTGGACACACCTAATCTCACTAGAAAACTGCAGAATAAACATGTATGCAAATATATGTGGGAGGCTATGTGTATTGTGGCTCGACAATGGACCTATCATAGAAATGACATGCATCAACATACATTTCTGAGACATGCATACCATGCCAACTTGTCATGGCACTCAGACCCACGGTATGTGATGTGGAGTTGTTGTCGACTTCTCGGTTTCACTCCTTGGGGCCCATGCAAAATTATGTGGACATGTCACAGGACGGTTGTGGTATGCTTCGTGGTTACCGGTGGTTTATTGTGCATAACAAGCACATTAAAAGCTTGCAAATGAAGGAACCGTGTTCGGACGACATCCTGACAGGAAGAAGAGGCCGCGAGCTGCACAACTTGGTACGTTTGTAAGAGAAAAGACTAGCACGAAACTCAAGTTAGTATCACAACGGGACACCTCTATTGTGGCTACAAAAAACGGTATGAGGGGACTAACACCCCATGTTTGTGGTAGGCTTTTAATTGTAGGTTTTGCATTTGATGCCTGCTTTTGTCTAACATGGCACTGTCAGTCTGTACGATTTGTCTATTTTGGAGCCAGAATAGACACAACCTCTCAGACCATTGTTCATGTACGGTTTGTGATTTGATGTAGCTAACAACGGTAAAATCAAAGGCTAACATGCGATGCAATTTACAATTGGAGTTGCAGTTAGTCAATAACAAGGCTCGAGAATAGACAAATGCTATTGCGTGTTAGTGACATGTTATTCAATCCCAGTCGTTGAATGTAAAATATAGAGTAAAATGTTTGACTAAGCTGCGTGTTAGTCAGACCATAGTGTTGATTTTGATTCGGAATAGAGGCATCTTTCCTTGAGCACATAACAACAGTACCAAAATAGGTGGCTGATATACACAACTCTGGCACTATGGTAAATTGACACATATAATTTAGGTGATATATATTACTTAGTGGTAGTTTATATTGAATGTTAAACTGCATTTTCATATATGAACATGTAGGTTCCTTTTATGTCTTTTGAAATGCATTTACTTCCCAATGTAGACTACCACTAACATTAGTTATCCATGCAGGTTGTTGATTTTCAAGGACTATTAAGCAGTCCCTCGGCAAACGTCCAGACATTCCCAGGTTGTTGATTTTCAAGGACTATTAAGCAGTCCATCGCAAACGTCCAGACATTCCCAGGTTGTTGCTCTCTCTCCCTTATTTAATACTATTTGCACTGTAATGTCCCCTTATTAATAATCTTTGGGCTTGTGCAACGTTTTGAAAGGGGCTTGTTATATATATATATATATATATAGTTTGTTGCATATAATTTTTTTATGCGATAGAAATGTATGTATAAATTTCAGTTCTTGATCATGTAATATTAATGTCCTTACTTTTACTGAATTTGATAATGATGAAAATGAACAATGCAATTGGGTGATGCCTTATATTCTATGCTATAGATGCACCATATTAGACAATAAGATATTATTTTCCAACCTGAATGCAGTACGATTGTTTTTTATGGATCTTTGAGTCATGAAACCAGTGTTGAATATATGAACCTAAAATCCTGATTATTGCGAACTATGTGTTATAATTTTGTATATATTCTATTGATTTGCATGAGAGTGTTTATGTTCATCCCAGTGTATTTGTATATCTAGATTATCGATGTTCGTGATGTTTGAGAATTGCATGTGTTTGATGATCCAACTCCGATTTGAAATGTTATTTGGGGTTCTATTTCAGATGTCTCTGGTTGGCATGACGAACTCCTCACGTGTCTATCCTTCACAGTGTTTTTTTTTCTTTTGGGAACTTAAGACTATGTTATTAATAAATAATAATATTCCCATATCAACAAAGAGATGAAACCATTAGAATAGATACTCATTTCAAAAGACGTGTCTTCCGAATAATGAATTGGAGGTCTCTGTACCCATTAATTATCATCAAAGACTTTGTTAATGGTAATGAATCCCCATGTATTCTGTGACATAGAGTGATCATCTTAATTGTTGCACACTCTTTTTACACTGTTGACTTTGCAATTAGCGACTGCGGTTGACTAACTTGTTGCTAACACAGTGTACGAGAGGTCTGTTTTGGAGCCATAATAGACGCAACCGATGTGTTAAGCGTGTTTTGGATCCTTCTTTATCAATCATTAACAAACTCTAGTTTTTGTGTTGTATTTTGGATGGGGAGAACACATGAAGCCTTTTTGACAGTGTTGGCGATGGATCATAGTCATTATTTTATTGCAATTGCACCAAAATATGTTCTATAGCTGAATGTCATGAATAGTTTATGGCTAAACTGTTAGCTGGGTTGTACATAACACAATGACATGCTAGCTTTATATTGCAATGTGGGAATAACCGTTCGTGTGTTGGTTGTGTCATTTGTGGTGTTAGTGATAGTGTGAAGAATATCAATTGCATCTTTCTTTCTTTTTTCAGTTCAATCATGTCAATTGTGTTGCAAAAAGGTTGAGGGAAACTATTGATCTTGATTATGGGTTACTGGAGCTAAAGGTAGATGATCTCCTGGGATTTGGCCGCACTCGCTTCCCAGTGACATGTGACATCGACCTGCCTGTAAGCTAAGCAGTTTTAATGGATTATGCAACATGTAGCATTCCTTGGTGTTGTCACCATTTAACGCTTGTGACTGGAGATCTAGTTTGTATACCTAGGAGACAATTGGGATTTCATATGCGGGACTAGTTTGGCATTCAAATCTGAAAGATTCAAGAGTTGGGATTTCACATCCAAGAGTAGTTGAGGATTCAAATCTGAAAGAGTCAGGAGTTGGGCTTTCAAATGCGCAACCAGTTGGGGATTCAAATCTAAAAGATTCAGGAGTTGGGCTTTCGCATCCAGGACTACTTGAGGATTCAAACCTGAAAGAGTCAGGAGTTGAGATTTCAGATGTGCGACCAGTTGGGGATTCAAATCTGAAAGATTTAGGAGTTGGACTTTCACATCCAAGACTAGTTGAGGATTCAAATCTGAAAGAGCCAGGAGATGGCTTTTAGATGCGGGACTAATTGGGGATCAAAATCTGAACGAGTCAGAAGATGGGCTTTCAGGTCAGGGACTAGTTGGGGATTCAAATTTGAATGAGTCACAAGTTGGGTATCCAATTTTGAACCCATTGTTAAGCCAACTTCTCAGTGACTGCACAACCACAATGGTAATTATTTATCATTGCATTATATTTTTTTTTCCATCATTGCATGGCATGGTTGCTGGAAGTTGGGACTTATAAGTGGAAATGTAGATATATTTATATGGGCATAAAAAGCATCGATGATGTGTGTTATTTTATCTAACAATATTATGACAGTGGCTTTGTTGGTGAGGAAGATGAGGCCATTGGCAATGTAGATGAGGGCGATTATATTGATTCTCCAAGTGGTGAGAGTGAAAAAGGGGATGTTCGTAGCGAGCACGAGGTGAGAATAGAGCAAGAGACTAAACGACAACATGATTCTGTCAGCGCTCACGAATAGGAACAAGGATGAGGGGCGAGTAACAAGGAGGTCCACTATTAGTCATTATATTTTGGATTATCTTTAAAATGCTTGATTAGTGCAAAATTGAATGTGACGCTTTCTCTCTGTTGGTTGTGCGCAGCAACAAGCCGATCACAAAAGAGAACATATTAATGGCAGGTTGCACTACTTTTATCTCTTCTGTTATTGTTCCGACAATGGAGGTCGTCATCTTCGGGATCTGGGGAGGCTTAATATGCATAGAGCCAGAGAACATCAACTTCCATTATAGGGGATTGCACGATGCAGTCATGAACCATGTGGTAATGGACAACGTAGCACGGATCATACGAAGAAATCGTTGATGTACTTGAAAAAGAGGTAGTCTAATATCGAATACCAAATGGGTGTATGATACAGTATGCAAACAAAGCGTGCCACTGATCGGAAGTGCATGAAATATGGCAAGAAAACATGTGATGAGCTTCTTATCGAAGGGAAGGAAGAGATAAAGGAAGCAATGCGAGTGTATGACAACAGTCTGGTTAGGGAGACGAGAAGGAAGAAGGTTTTAGAGTTATTGGAAAGAAATAATATTGCAACAGAGGTAATTTTTAGTGATCGTATTGTTTTGCAGTTTACTAAATTTGTTTAAACATCTAAAAATGTCTTATTGAGATATCCTATCCTGCTGCCTAGAGTTTAAGTGACAGTACAGGCCATGGCGAGGAGGTTCTGGCATCAAAGGCTAATTGCGAAACAAATGTGCCAGTGAATGAGGCTACATCTGTTTCATTGGGGAAGCAAGAAAAGAAGAATGTTGTGAAAAAAACAAGGCCGACTTTAGATCCTGAAACAAATGAGGGTGCATCTGTTTTGTCGGGAAGCAAAAAAAGAAGAATGTTGCGGAAAAAACAAGGTGAACTTCACATCCTGAAACAAATGTGCCAGTCAATGAGCCTGCATGTGATTCATCGGGGAAGCAAGAAAAGAAGAATGCCGCACAAAAAATAAGGCTGACTTCAGATGAGGCCACACATTTGTCATTGAAGGTGACTGTCTGTTGGCCTGTCCATATGTGTGTTTCCATTGCATGGTATGCTTTGCACTCCACTGTGTAGTATGTTGACTATTTCGTCCATGTCATTGTAGGCCGATTTTGATGGGGTCCGTGGAGGGAGCATGGAGTGTCCCTTGGTATTGGATGACACAGAACAAAGTGTGCCCCAAAAAGAAATTCAAAAACCTCAGTCGTCTGTTAGGTATTAGTCCGTTTGGTCGAAGAAGCTAAAGGAGACGTCGAATGAAAAATTGGGTGCATGTAGTGGTGAGAAGATTGCGGAGCAGGCTCTTGAATTGGGGCAGACGATGGATGATAGGAGCAAAGAATAGTCAATGTAGTTGCCTAATGACATCGTGTGTAGTGTTCCCTAAAAACCAAGTCCAAAATCTTGGACGTTTGTTAGGAGGAAGAAGGTGAAGGAGACGACGATTGAAAAAGTGAGTGCATGTAGTGGCAAGACGATTGCAGAGCAGTCTCCTGAACTGGGCCAGAGGTTGGAGGATAGGTGCAAAGATGAACAGGTAATGCGGTGCCATTGTGCATGACATGTAGTGTTATATCATCACATGGTGTGTTATACTATAGAGTAACTCTTTTTTGTATGCAGTCGGTCACGGTATTGGACGAGAAACTTTAGAAGTCTGTTTGGAGGGAGAAGTTGAAGGAGACGTTGAATGGAAATTTGAGTGCATGCAATGGCGAGAAGATTGTAGAGGAGTCTAGTGAATTTGGGCAGACATTGGAGGATAAGAGCAGAGATGAATAGGTATTGGGCTCTTATTTTGCATAACAGGCGGTGAGAAGCAGTGTTATACTGCAAAGCATTTTTTATGTTGTTATGGTTTGTGTCCATTATCTGTGTTCCTGTTATTGCCATAGTCATATAAAATTCATCCGCCTTGGTCCAGTAGTGTTTGTAGGCATATGGGTTAAATGTGTACTTACACTCTTGTACAATGTGTCACGTTTTGCAGCATAATCTGATAGAAGAAAGCATTGAGAAAGAGTATGGGGGAAATGATGATGGATGTACAAATGCAGACCGTGACCGCGATGGGGGCAATGGGCCGGGAGACACAATTATTTCAGTATTGTTGTATTACATTGCCATGAATTGATTTTCCTATGTTTGATGGTCAGGTATAAAGAATTCTATTTAAGCGACCGCGTCCACTTGTTACTGATGCAGGCAATCATGGAAGACAAAGAAGAGTGCGCTAAAGAAGATGCTCACACTGTTGTTGTCGGAGTTGAAGTCCACCTACTAGTGGATGGGGCAATGGTTGGGGAAGGTGTTGTTGATGGCCTAGGGAAGGGTATAATGTGTCATACCATTTCAATCCCACGAGATTGTGCTAAAGTTCACATCGTGAAAGTCTTTGATGCAAATGCCCAGCTGCCTCGCCCAGGTCCTTTTGTCGATGTCTTGTCGGATTCCCTAAACTTGTGGACGGTGTGGCCTATTGAAGACCTAGTTTGTTCCCCACCCACGGTAAGTTTTGAAGATGAAAAGATCCCTTCCTCCATCTTCTCATTCCATCGTTTATCTTATTCCAATGGAATGAAATAGGAAACACTCATATGATGTCGTTTGTATGTGGCGAGATAAAGTTGGCGAAAGTGCCAAGCCACAAAAAGAGGATGTTAAATGCGGCCCTGTGATCAGATGGGTAAGCTAGAGGCTACAATAACTTGGCATCACCCCTCCCGAGTTGCATAAGCATGAGAAGAATCATAAAGCATTTTATGGTGCTGTCAACTCCATTGCGTAATCCAGACAGTAGAGGCGATAATATTTTTTGATCTGCGTTGTTGTTCCTCTTTCCTAATATTTAGAGTGAGATACTGTGGTGGAAGATCAATCTTGATAGACTATTCAAATGGGATTTGGAGATTTTATATTGAGATGGCTTTTACCTTACCATAGTTTAAACCCTCTCAATTATTGCTTTCATTTTAAATGAACTGTACTTTATTTTCAACATTTCCTTCTATTTTAAGCAACATAACTGTAAAGGCTTGATTTGTTGGATTGTTTCATGGTGATCCTACACCATCAACTACCCTTTAATAACTTCAGAAACCTGTCTTTGGTGCGCAACATTTTTAATAATGATAGTGGATGGTAGAATAAAGTCGATGATAGTCATTTTTTGTTCAAGGTCTCTTACTTATTGCATATGCATAGGTTTTGTTATTGCGTAGCAATAGGGTTCCTGCAACTCTTTTACGTATACAGATCAAGCAGAATGCTTGATTGAAATTGTGAACCATGTGCTCGTTCCACTATATCTTACGATAGTTCAATATACCATTGTTATTGTTTGTTTTTGAACACTGAATCTGAAATGAATTAACAACAACAAAAAAATCAATTAAAAAATAGAATACTTGAGTTATAGTTTCATGGCAGATGTGTAATAAGTTGGATGCAGGATGAGGAGTGGGGAGTTATGGAGCTATCTTCCCAAAACATGGATTCCCAATTGGTAGGTAACCTGCCACCCAAGTGCCCAGTTTAGTGAACATGTTAACTTTAGTGAACACGCTAACTTTTGTATTGTACATAATGTTATTCATGCAAAAATGCAATAGATACTTGTTCATTTCGTGTTGGCATAAACTATTGTTTCCTGCATATTTCATGTTGTCTTTCCTACCTGTCTATTGATACTTCTTTTTTGGCATTGTTTGCAGGGATGGAAATGAGAAGAGCAGGGACAGGAAAAACAAAGGGCATTGAAACATCTGTTTCGGAGAAGGGAACGCCTGCTACAAATTCAAAGGTGAATGGGACGCTCGATGTTCTCACCTCTGATGATGATTTAGGGAAGTCTGCAAGACAACCACCACCACCCAAGTTGTAGACTGGAACGATGGGATGGATAGAATGAAGTTTGACGCCATGCATGTAGAACTGCTAATGTAGAAGGTCGAAATGTCCCACACTAAAAATGAAAGGTTGAAGGGGATTGTTTTTTATCTTGAATGGAGATTCACTAAAGTGAAAAGGAGATGCACTGAACTCAATAAGAAATGCATGGAACTCAATAACATGGTCATGGACTTCGATGATAAGAATACGGACCTTGAGCTGGAAGTGCGTAGACTACAAATGGAGAATGAGAAACAAGAGGTAGTGCGTGAGGCGTGTGCTAAAAGCAACAAAATCATAAGTGACTAGATGCACAACATGCTAGATGTTTGTACCTAACACACCGAGTACTAGAAACAAAGGTACGAGGAGGTGCCTACCTCCGTAACTGATGAAGATGATGCGAATGATGTGCCTCCCCTTACTCTGACCACTGGGGGAAACAAAAGTCATTTAAATACTCAACCTCCACCTCCATAAGAGGCTTGTACTGTTATGAAAGTTTTCTAGATGTATATTCCTGACCCCTGTTGAATAAAACATCAGCAGTGGTGCAGACTATTTGTAATCAAACATATTCTTTCATTTAAGAAAACACTTTGTATGCTTCATGAATGGTTATTTTCAATAAATGTGATTGACTTCACTTAAACAACTTCAATGGTTAATGAGTGGTTTCTTGTACACTTTTTCATGCTTTGTGAATGGTTATATATGGCTTTTCTACACGTCTTGTATGATGAATGGTTTTGGCACTTCTCTTAATGACTTCTGAATTAGTCTTGGTGAACAAACAAGAATGATTGATAGATCAAATTCCCTTGCACTTTAGGCTTCTCTAAACCAAGGCGGGTGAACCTATACCTGAAACCTAAATCCGTAGGTTAAAGGTTTTTATATAGCGGATTTAAAAGAACCAGTAATTGTATGATGACAATTTTTCGTAACTTCCACCTGCTTATAATAGTTTCTTATTGAAGATTGAAAAATGCTTATTTATAAATGAAGGATTGTAAAAGATATGCTTATATGAATTTAAAGTATGCTTCCTTTAATGAAGATTGCTCTGAAAATACTCGATTTAATCACATCAAATCAACAAAAGACCTGTGGCTTCATCCCTAATTAATTTCACACCGATTCAATTGAGAAAACCTACATATAACCCTAGAGACAGTTTTGATAACTTGTTCTTATAACAAGACCATCACTTCAAAGGCATCTGTATGAGTTGTAATCAGAATATAATATGCATTTTAGTCTTATTGAATTTAACTTCTCTTTGAAAGACCAATAAGACAATCTGAAGTTTGTCAATCAACCCTTCAAACTGATATTCAAAATGAAAAATAAACTGAATCATAAGTACATAAGATAGCACATCAAATTAATCTAGTTAAATAGATTTATCACAGGGAACTAATCAACCAATTGAAAGGTAGGTACCATCAGAGATAAATAAATAATTAATTTTTATATTGAGAATGAAAGATGAAATCAATTTGTCTCAACACATACTGTCCTCCTCCAACTTAGTATTTCCAAAAACAACTTGCATAAGTACCACATAGGATATTTTCTTTAAAAAGTAATAGAAAATGAACACTATCCCCTCTTTTGAGAAAGATCCCCTACATATAAATGAGGATTCAGTTCCATAATGAAAAGGCATACCCTTTCATTTGGAATCCAACTAACTAAACCTAACTAAAAACTAAGAAGCTAACTGACTAAACTAACTTGACTACTGGACTCATTACATAAAAGCATTCGAAAATAACAATTTGAAATATTTGGGAAAAATTTTAATCTTTAAGGGCCTTGCCACATTTCTAAATATGATTCAAGTAATCTGTTGATTTTTAGGTGTCTACATCGTGGATCAGGTTCCTAACAACAATCTCCAATGTGATGAACTTTTCCATCTATTCTATAGTCCCCTTTAATTCAACACCATCAATCTGGGCAATATCGAGGGCAGCATTGAGAAGACTTCAGCACTCTGAGATCCATTTGTCTCTATCTTTAATCTCTCCATTCTGATCAATCAACTCTGGGAAACCCTGTTGCACTATCTATTTACATTCATCATATTCATATTGCAACTGTTCATCAAATTCATTGTGTTTCACCAACAATCTTTCTATCTTTTCAATTTCGTTGGATTCTGCTTTGTCTGTTGTCTTATCATGCAATTTAGTTCCCAATCTATTTTGAATCCTATTATGTGAAACTGCATTGTCCACATTCTTTTAAAAACCATCCATAATTCTCCCAGAAAACCTTGTAGGGTCTCAAATCTTTTGGTTAGGACAGAGGCAGTATTTGCTCTTACAATCTGCATTTGTCTGAGTAACTTTTTATTTTCTTGTTGCAGCTCTTCGCACTTCTTCTTCCATTGTGAGTTATTGGGAGAAAGAACCAGTGATATTGGTTGTCCACTTCTTCTTAGTGTTTCTTCATACACTCCTTTATATTGGTCTCTTTCCCTTATTATCATGACTATTTGTGCCCTGTTGAATTTTGAAACATCAACTCCAATATTTATAGAAATAATAGGGTCAATCTCCCCTGTTAGCACATATTTTTGCAAAATATTTTTATGCTATTTAATGATACATTCTATGTATATTTCTATCATAAGAGCATTTATTGATGGGTTGTATGTGCAGGAGCTATGTTGCAGCATCGAAAAAATCCAACTGTGACATATTTTCTAGATGGACAAGTATCACTTGGGCATGTTAAGGGTTGGCACTGAGTGGGGACTACATGAAGAAGTTTCATTATGACAGTATTGGGATCCTTATAAGAGCATTTTTGCACATGATAGAGATTGGGCCTATGTGATGGAATCTGACATTTTATTAGCACATTTGAAGTCTCCATGGAAGATTGGAAGCATCAACATTCATGAAGAGGACCTTAATTTGCATAATTTTCAAATTTGAGTTATTGGCATAAGTTACCTCGACAAGATCGCCTAGTCAAAACAATGGAAGAATCTATCAGCATAACACAGACCGACCACTCCGAAGGAGAGATAAAAACAAGTTCATAATGGAAGGTGACTTGGTTCGCTGATCTGAGGAGATGACTTTATCAGAGCGACCTTCACTAAGGAGTAATCACGAAGAAGGGTTCATCGACATAACATTCACTATCGGAGGCATGAGAAAAGTTTTATGTCGATAGCCGATGAGGCTATCGGTATGATTTACACCAATGAAGGAGAATGCAAAGTGGATACTTTGAAGTCATTGAGATATCAGAAAGTGTAAAAGATAGCTACCCCGATACCCAATAGAATGGATATCATGGCAGATGGAAATGAGGTTTCGTCGAGATAGCCTACACTGAAAGAAGTGATTAGGAAAGTAACAAGGTGAAGTCATCGGGATAACATCGACTAATCAGAAGAAGACATTTTCTTCTACACCGATACCTGATGAGGAAGCTGAGGTAGTTGCTAAGAAGGAGACTTCATCGGGGGAACATAGGCCGATAGACAAGAATAACATAAAGATAGACAAGATGGAGCCCGATCTCATTGGGTCATCAGAGAAACATAATATAGGTTGTCTCGATAGCCGATAAGCTTTGCAACATGATGAACAAGAAGGAGGATTCATCAGGATAGGTCAGGTTCAGTGGAATGAAAGAAAAATGGCTACGTCAAAGCCTGATGGATTGATTGGGGAAACCTATGTTGATCAGAAATATAGAAATCCGCATCATCATTGCATGTACAAATTGGAAAAGTGTACAGTATGGGTGGCGCCAAATGATTGAATTATCGGGAAGAGTTATGCCAATTATCTGTTGTAAATTTTGATTCTAAATGGATTGGCCCGCCATTATTAAATTTAGACAATGGGTAGGTGTGTGTTCACATGAGGCAAATCATAGCAGGATTTCAATTGAGTAAATTCTTCTAATGTGTAAAATCTGTATATGGGAGTTTGTACAAGGAATTTGCATAACAGATTGAAGCGAACAGAAAGGTTGAAGTGCAATTGAACTGTACAGAATTGAATTTCAGAAGGCTTGAAAGATTCAAATATGGAGGGTTCTAGTTCTAAAGGCAAGAGGAAGGTCATTGAAGTCTCTGATAGTGCCTCAAATAAATCTAAAGGTGGAGAAAGCATGCAGAAGCAGAGGTTGATTCAGGACATGATCGACCAGATGAGCTCATCGGGAGCCAAGTTACGAAGGTTTAAGGTTAATTTGCCTATATGTGATCAACTAGAGGATGATTATAAGGAAATTGGTGATGTCTAGACTAGGGTTAGGGGGCATGGATTGTTCCTCTATCATTACCCATGAAGACAGAAGCCGATGGCGATATCTAATCCGTGGATTACTAGTCTGGGTAAGCTCGTAGTTCCAAATGTATTCGTGAATATTGAATTGTTGAAAACCTTGGTTAAGAACTACAATGCTACAAAGAGATGCATCCAATTTCCCAGTGGTGATGCATTTATTCACTTCAATACGGCCATAATGTACGAAGTGTTTGATCTGAGTTATGAAGCAGATGTGCTTCTATCCTTTGAAAAATTGAAAGAAGAATCCAAAACCATAGACACAACCTATCAAGGATAGAACTTAGTCATCCACGGGGCGGAGAAAGGGAAGCTAACTGATAAAGATGGTCCACCCTACGATGTAAATATTTTTAGATAGTATTTACAATACACATATATGGCTTGCAGACAGGTAGGAGGAATCGAAGATCCAGATGTAGCATGAATGGGGCCATTGGTTCTTGCAGCAGACATTCAAAGGCATGAACCAAGATAGTTTGATTATGCAACCTATTTGGTTGACAAATTGCATGAGGGTTTTCTGAATCTTCAGAATAACTCTGACAAGTCCTTCAAGCATTATTCATTATTGATGCATATTGTGGTGTTATATGGAAGATTCAAAGGACTATGGCCAGATGGCTTAAGGGTAAATCCTCAGGGCAAGGATGGACAAGATCAGCCTGTACACTTGTGGGTGTTGCTATGGGATTCGAGGTATGAGATTTGAGGAATTTTTTGTTAAACCACTATTCAGGGTTTATAATGTGTCGTGTGAAGGGTCATTCTCAGAAGTGATTAAAATATTTCTTAGGCCACATGAATATAAGGATACCAGAGTCAACCATAATTGGGGAGATTGGTATACTTGCAAAGATTTCACATTTGTTAGGGTTTTTGGATTCAAAGGTGTTCCCTATGTGCTACCAAAGCCTTTGCTAGACCGAATTGCTTACCTGGAGATTGTGAGACAATTGCAATTGAGTGTCTCTAATGCACAAAACTTTGGGGATTCCCACAAGAAAACCTTCTTACTTGGGACTCTTCAGTTTGGATATTTCAGGATAGTCTCTACCAGAGCTTATGAAACCATAAATAAGAAGCTAGTGGATGAATTCAATCTGTGTAAACACACACCAAGGAAGAATTATGACCCAGAAGGTTACATACACATGTGTATAAAAACACAAAACCTGGGAGATTATCTCCATGAGTATGATGACTATGAGGATATATGCAAGAACAAAGAGTTAGAAGAACTTGCAAATATTTTTGATGACTTGGAAAGAAGATTGGAAGAAAGGAAGCAAAGACTTGGGGATCTGGAAGGAGAAGAAGAATAGGATATGAAAAGTGATTCTGGAGAGAATGAAATAGTTTCTAAGCTTAAAGTACTAGAAAAAGAAGATGAACCAGATGCTCAAGACAAAATTGTAGCAACATTGAATGTAGATTCAGATGCTAGGCTAGAAGAGCATACATCTTTTGTATCAAATGATGAATTTGTTAAGTCAAAGGAGTTTAAGTCTTTTTTGTATCATTTTAAAGGAAATAAATTAAGAGATGCAATGCCAGATGTGACACCAGAGAATGAGGTAGAAATGCTCAGGAAGCTAAAGGCATAAATTAATTTTGAGTTAGAGAACATGACCCCTCAAAGGGAAGACAACTTCTTGTAGAGGCAGGAATCATTCTTTTCCCGGGGTGGGACCTCAGTGCATCTTTTATTTTTGATAGCTTGTTGCATTCGGATAAGAAAGATTTTAAGTTAGACATTCAAGGTGTTAATGATATTTTTATTGGATCAAGATATGATCTAGATGATGAGGCTATGCTTTTATGGGACCTCTATCCCCCGAATAAGAGGCCAAAGATTATAGATGTTGACAAGGCCTTTGGCCATATGATGAAACTAAAAGTTGGAGAAATAGATCTCATTGTCACAACAGAGATGGGGATAGATCTTTAAAAGTTGAACAAAGCTCAGATGAAAAATGAAATCACAGAAAAGGAAAAATACAAAGCTTTGTATGAAGAATTATTGAAGAGAGGTGGTCATCTAGTGCCACAGATTACAGATGGTTCAAAGATAAAAAAAAAAAAGGTATGATGAATTGTTACAGGAGTACAATAAGTTAAAGAAATGAATGTGAACTGTCAGAGTGGATGCAACATGTGTGTTGATCACTAAAAGATATGAGAATTTGTAGAAAGTATTAGAGGAATTTTGTACTATTTATCAAAAAAATATGGATAATATTGTATCACACTAGAGAATTTATGATAGATCAAATTTGTTATTGCAAGATAAAACACAGAGTCACAAAGTTGTCAACAAGGTCAATAAATTAATTAATGCTCATGAGAAATTTACAATTGAATTAAAAACTGAATATGAGGAATGTCAAGGGATTATCCAACATGGATTCCCAAGTGTTGTGGATGATACATGGATGATAAAGGATAAAGGTCAATGGATTTCTGATTGCAAATCACTACTCAGTGCAGCACTTAGCATCGCCCATGCAGATGCCTTGGACATGACTGAAACAAGGGAACAACTAGAGGTTTTTTTTACATTGGAAGTGGTAGTCAAAGATGTCATCTTCAACGCTTGTACTTACAAAGATGAAGGATATCTTCGGCATATTCAGAAGTGTGGTCAGAGGCTGGATGGAAAAAGTTAATTTGTGTCATTGTAATATGTTTTGTAATGTTTTTGGTTGTCATAGTAGTTAGGGAGTTATTAGTTAGGTTTTTGTCAGTTTTTAGTTTATGTTGATGAAAGGGTGTGTCCTTTCATTTGTGTCTTTTGACTCACATATGTATAAGGAGTCATTTTGTATGTAAAGGGGGTTGCGATTTTTCACATTTTCTATTGTGACTGCTAGTATTTTGTTAAGGCAAGTCTATAGGAATGAAAAGTTATTTTTATTCAAACAAGAACATCATGAAGTACTTGTGAGTTTGCAGCTTCTGTACATCTTTTTATTCCAAAACTAATATATAAGATTTGTTGTTTTATCTTCAGATCATTTTGTGTTACATTGAGTTGATGAATCGAGTCCTTTGGATAAATCTAATGAGACTATGATTCATCAGGATATGTCGTCCTGATTTATATTTTCCTCTGCCAAACCTTTCTTTTATCTCGGTAACGTATTCTTCTTCATCAAGATATCCTAAGCTGACAACTTTATTTTCTCATGCATCGACGTAGGTTGCCCCGATACTTTCATCGGCTATCGAGTTAACTTATTTGGCATCATAACGATAAGCATTATTTCCCTGATGACTTTCTTTTCGCTACAACCTTCACCAATGGACATTTTCACTATTGTGCTTATTGGTATAAGTCTTATCGATAGCCTCATTGGTTATCGGTAAGACAATTTTCTTCTTTTGCCACTTATGTTCACTATACTGATGAGCCTTATCAGTATATGCTTCTTCGATATAACTGTCATTCACTCCATACTACAGTCGGCAAGACTGATGCTGATAGGTCTGACCTTGGATTTCCATGCATGCTTATTGGTATATGATACACCAATCAAAAGTTGTCATGTGAGAAGAGGGTTATGTGACAGGGTTAGAGAAGAGTAGGGGATCGCATAATTTTTCAATAAAGGAAATACAAAGTATGTTAGTCAGGAAGACAAAGATGTGGGCTATAAAGTCATACCAAAGTAAATATTAAATATAGATCAATGAGTATTTAACTATTTAAGCTTTAGCACACGAATAAGATGAAGTATAACACGCAGGTTAGTTATACTTGTATTCTTGAAACAAACAAACTAAAATTGAAACTAACACTTCATATATATGTGAGAAGTTTTTTGATTCTTCTATTGATTTTGCCACTAAAATGAGGTACAACATACTGTTACGGTATTATCAAAAGATCTACTTTGTTTTCTATTAGTCTTAGTTTATCCCTTTTATACAAAATCGAGATAAGAAACAAGCTTCAGACTGTTACAAAACACCTCTTCATAACTAAATGACATAATGGAGAAATGAGAGAAATGAGAAATAAAAAATTGAAGAAGATTGCAACTCTCGGATTCCACGCCTGGCAATCTCTGTTATCGATTTGCAGGCACATTCAGATGAGTCACTTCTCATTGGTAAACTTCATAATCACTGGGATGGGCATGTTCATCAAATGATCTTTCCACCTCTTGTTTGTTAAATTCCTCACCTCTGCAACAAACCCGACGTAACCAAAATCCACATTTATAATATCGTCTTGAAACACATGAAAGCTCTCAACATTGATATCTCCTGCCTCCTTCAAATGTGCATTGATCTTTCCTAAAATCTGAGTGAAGTCACTCTTCCAATCATCGAAGTCTTGTATATGCTTGTCATTGTCTGTGATACGAGGGATAGTCCAATGCTCAAATGTGTGGAAATAATCAATTTTTGCTCTCACCTTTTGCTCCATACGTCTGACATCATTGAGTCCACTTTCGATTGTTTGCACCATTTGCCAAGTTTCTTTTATTTTCAGTTTAGCATCAGGGTTTCTCCGAGTCACCTTGTGTAGCATTTCCAATGTCACATATGCAGGTTGCCACCTGTTTGACAGGTTTTCCAATTTTAGCCTATTCTCTTTAAACACTTCTAACATCTTGAACAAAGTATAATAACTCCCATATATCTCTTCCAATTTCTCAACTATAAAGTTGACCATGTGTAGGAGAATTTGTTCAAAAACTCACAGAGTTTCTCGTGCCATTTTTTGCAGGCTCTCCTCATTGGCCACCCTCATTTCCTGTATCTCTTTCTCGTATTTCTTCTTTTCTTCATTCCACTCTTTTCTATCACTTGTTTTATCAATTTTCTTTGAAGGGGCATGCATATGTAGAACGCTTGGCTTATTTTGATTGTTAGGCTGACCTTCCAACTTTCCTCTCAACGTAGCATTCTTAATATATAACCTGTTTATTTCATCATTCATATCCTTTTGCCCAGCCTCTAGTTCGTGTAACTTTCCTTCCATTTGCTTTACTGCATCCCTCGTAAACATTGTAGAGTGCATGGTCATTGTAGTGGCCTCTAATGGAGATGTTTCTTTTATGGATTTGAAAAGTGCTGCCCCCTAAGATTCCTTTACCAAATCAACCAACTTCGGCTTATGAGTAGTCTTTGAGCTTACCCATAAGGCTAATATCTCAGTTTTGGGATTATACCTTGTTTCACTCACCCCTTCATCTAAATCAAATTCAACAATTAGCATTGGATCATCTCGTTGCCTGATCTGATCCAACAAGAACGTTTGTTTCATGGTCATTCCTAAAATTATGAGCATGCTACTGTTTATAACCATTTCTCTTGCTTATGCAAGGGTCAAGTCTGTTTCATCCAATCTCATTTCTTTCAAAGTTTGAGCAATCACCTCTTCATGTTTCTTTTCCTCTACTCCCTTGAGGTTCACTTGTTTCCTCTCTTCAAATTCCTTCAGTTTTGTCTTTAACCAGAAATCTTTAAATTCCTAACTATGGATGAAATTGTCATCATCAAGGAACCTCATTGACATGTTCACTCTTTCATCGCTAGTATTGACAGGATTTGCCTCTTTTCTTACTTGGGCCTCATAGCCATGTACCTCTTCCTGGTACCTGGGTGGAACCATATTTGATTGATCATATGGCTCCTCTGTCCGTGGTGCCCTCAATGCAGCAAAAACTTCAAGTGTATCGTCCTGCTCTTCATGCACTTCTCCTATGGATTTGTTATTTGTTACCTCTTGAATCACAACCCCTACGGGTTTCTTTGGTGGACCCTCGGCCTTTTCTGGTGGGCCTTCCATGCCTGATGATTGGCAATAAATATTTTTGAAATTTTAGAAACATAATTATATTCTCTCCAACCCATCAGTCACACCAGCATAGAACCCAGGGAAAGATGGATCATTTTGTTTCTTTTCCTCTTCAACTCTTGCTATGATTTCCCACTTCTTCCTTTTATCCATAATTTGTCCATTTGATGTGAGATTTCTGCTTAGGTCTTCTTCTATTAGTAACTCATGTGAAACTGACTTAATAACATAGTCGATGTGGTTTTTTGGATCACACATTCTTTCCTTGTACCATGTCTCAGCTTGAAATTGATGTTTAAGTAACTTTGTAACTTTTTGAGCATGTTGGATCTAATTGACAATCCACCAAATGTCACATGATGAGGCATAAATGACCCTTTCCTCCTTGGAACAATCAACTCTCTTTCCAACCATAACATCTGCCACATAAATTCCAAAAATGTAAGCCTCTCTGATACAAACATGGGTAGCAAATGGGGAGTCTGGGGACAACCATAGACCCTTATAATAGTATATTTGCCCATGTAAAACCAATCTGCAAAATGTGAATGTGACCCTTATGAGAGTCATAGGCCAAAGGTCTCAATACTTTCCTTATTCCAGGAGACAATATGTCAACCACTCCATGGAAAACAACAAGAATATTGCAAACAAAGGAGTCGCGGAAGACCTTGTAATCTGAATCCCTGCATCTCTTATCCCACAGGTAACACCAAAGCTGAACTGGGAGCCTATATCCATTTTCGTCCACTATTCCTAATTTCAATCTTTCTGCAAATGCTTGCCCTTTTTTAAACAAGGTAAGATGACATAATAAAGAATAGTGGTGGAAATTAGTGCTCGTCTTCTCCTTCCACACCACCAACTACCCTCGTATTCTCCTTTCAATTTCTGAAGCAAAATCAAACTCCACATTGACATCCGAGTTTTGAATTCTTATAGCCATGTACATAAAACTCACAGGTATCCTAGGACTGGCGTCCTCCCCCAGAATATGACACAAGGCAAAGTAGGTTTTTTGGAAATACCCAAGGAAATCATCGACGAGGAATGGCTTGCTCCTTGTAACCATCAACCATTGGTTCTTCAAACCCCTTCTCCTATGATATGGGAGCTCATCTTTCTTGTATGTCCTCGAAAACCTGTCATACTCCATTTTAGATTGTTCTAGGTCTACCTTAGTGAGGGCTTCTTTGTTCAATGTGAAACAATCAATAATCGCAGACCTAGTAATTACCACCAAAGGTTTCCCACTCGGCATCCTCACAACATTAGTGATAGGGTCATAATTGTCAACCAATACCTGAATCAACTCATGGTCTATAAACACATTTGGCATGATTAATTTGGCTGCATTGTATGTCCAAGCATTTGATATTATAATTTTCTCATTTCTATTTTTATAGAAAACCCAAAACAGGTCTTTTCCGGGAACTGGGATTAAAGTATCTCTACAACACTCTAAAGTGTCTTTAAAAACACACTTGGCTGATTTATCTACAGAACTAGGAAATGCATCTAGCAACGCTTTTTGCATAGGCCTCTTGGTTGGGTTTACCATCCTAGGTTTTTTTTTCTGGGCTAACCTCCTATTTTGGACTTTCTCTGTCCCTAGTTTCCCCTTTTTGTTTAGGCATTTTTTCTTTGTATTTCTCACTTGCAAACATGCGTCTATAGATATCAGGTTGAGGGAGAGACTGTATACTTACTTGCAAGTTTCCACCCAAATTTGTCCCCAAATTCTATCGTCGACCCTCATGAATTTTCATCCTCGAATGAGAATATGGAGCTAAAAATAGGGTTATCGATTATGAAATTTTTAAGTTGTGTTGTCCATCAGTTGTGAAATTTTTAAGTTGCGTTGTTGATCTTTTATGTCCTCGAAAACCTGTCATACTCCATTTTAAATTTCTTTGGCCTCGTGAAATGGTGAAAGCGTCTAAGATAGTGTGTTATGCGCCTTCGCTGATTTGCGAACTACCTGGCCGACATTTTACTTCATTCGCGAATCAATGAATTATACTAACACATCGTGTTAGTCGATTTCATCGTTTCATAGGGCAAAAGGAAATGGCAGCCAAGCAGTCCACAAATCAGTGAAATCGAGTAAGATGTCGTGTTAGTCGATTTCGTCATTTTGTGGAGCAAAAGAAAATGGCGGCCAGGCAGTCCACGAATTAGTGAAATCAAGTAAGTCGTCTTGTTAGTCGATTTCACCATTTCATGGGGCAAAAGGAAATGGCGGCCAAGCAGTTCGTGAATCAATAAAATTGAGTAAGACGTCGTGTTAGTCGATTTCGCTAATTCACGGACTACTTGGCCGCCATTTTATTTCGTCCGCGAATCAACGAATTAGACTAACATGCCATGTTAGTTGACTTCGCCATTTCGTAGGGCAAAAGGAAATGCTGCGTCTATTCGGGCTCCAAAACGGAACTTTCGTACAACGTGTTAGTGACACGTTAGTCAATCACAACCATTAATTGAAAAATTGATGGTGTAAAACGCGTGACTAACACGTGTTTTAGTCAATCCATACTGTCATTTTGGAGCTAGAATAGATGCGTCAAAGGAAATGGCAGCCAGGCAATCCGTGAATCAGTGAAATCGACTAACACAACCTCTTACTTGATTTCACTGATTCGCGGACTGCCTGGCCACCATTTCGTTTTGCCCCGCAAAATGATGAAATCAACTAATAGGGACGGTTAGTCTAATTTGCTGATTCGTGAACAAAATAAAATGTCGGCCAGGCAGTCCGCGAATCAGCGAAATCGAGTAAAACGTTGTGTTAGTCAATTTTGCCGATTCGCGGACTATCTGGCCGCCATTTCCTTTTGCTTTGCAAAATGGCAAAATCGACTAACACGACGTGTTAGTTGATTTCACTGATTCGCGGACTGTCTGGCCACCATTTCCTTTTGCCCCGCAAAATGACGAAATCGACTAACACGACGGGTTAGTCTAATTCACTGATTCGCGGACTGATTGGCCGCCATTTCCTTTTGCTCCATGAAACAACAAAATCGACTAAGATGACATCTTACTCGATTTCGCTGATTCACAGACTTCCTGGCTGCCATTTCCCTTTGCCCCGCGAATGACAAAATTGATTAACACGGCATGTTACCCGATTTCGCTGATTTGCGGACTGTGTGGCCACCATTTCCTTTTGCCCCGCGAAATGACGGATTAGACTAACATGATGTGTTATGCGGATTCACTGTTTTGTGCACTGCATGCTGACAATTTTTTTCGTCTTTAGCATGTTTGACAACTTTGTCGATAATTTCTACTATATGTAATTTATGTTCAATTTTAAAGTTTCCTTGTCGATCACTTATGAAATTATTTTATACTATCTGCTTGTGTTATACACAGAGTCTAGTGTTGTCTTCAATTATCTTTCCCCATTCCCTTTGATGACATGTAATGGATTGTTTATATTGTAACAATAATGCATTTCTAAGACCTCCTTAATTAATCTTGTTGATCTATCTTAAAGGAATCATTGACATACTTGCATCATCATGAAGGAGAGAAAATTGTCTTCAATATAAGTCTTCGCAATTTACACATCTGAATTCCATATCTCACATCTTAATTTCATTGCATATCAAAATTGCATTATTACAGAAATCAATGCTATTCCTTTTAGAGTAGACTTAATGATATGACATGTTTAGAGAAAGGATTATATTTATTAGATTTAAATTAACATATAAAGTGTATTGGTTTGTAGACATATAAATTGTAAACACAACTAACACAAACATATAAATCGTAAACATAATCGAGACAAACGACGAACGAAGATCGGCTATGTAACCATAGAAATGAACTATTTTATAAAAAGATCATAGTCATACAGGAATAGTTATACAATTTTAATGAGAGGACCTCCTCTGTGTTAGGAAACTACTTTGTATCCTGACAAACCTCGGTGCTGGCCGAGGACTATTATAACCAGTGAAAAAGTGGGTGTAGTCCATAATAAGGAGGTTCCATGGAAAGAATGTCATGACATCCTCGATACTCTCATCAGAGCGTGGCACTAGGGCCCGTCCACGTCTCCAAGGGGGTCTCTCAACACACATTATGTGAAACCGAGGGAGAGTGATTGGCCAGTACGTAAGGGTGAAATACACTGGCCATAGTCACCTATACAAAGCGACTGTCCCCAAAATCGACGTTTGGGCGAACAACATCACCTCTTCTATGTGCACAATGTACATATGGTCCTCGGTATAATGTCTTCCAATTCAAACAGTCCACTCACCGGCCCGTATGGGAGTTATCATTCAGATAATATCCGCAATGAGGATATCTGGGAGGCGCTGAAATAACTCAGACTCCTCGTCGTTCTCTGCCAACCTTTGTAGCAGTCTGCAAATACATACGATAAGAGTGTTAGTAATATAGCTATATCATTCAATAAATGTAAGACATGAGAGTGTTAAGCACTAAAAAAATGCAAGACATAATCACACCATAAGAGTATTAATTATTTAACTAGAGCATTCAATAAATTGAAGACATAAAAGCGTAATACTAAAAATTAAGTTGCATAAAATCTGCACCTGTCCCCTGACGTGTATGTGAAATCCATCGAGGTATAAAAAACGGCGAAAAAAAGGGACCTACATACAAAGATACATTATAAAAGATGGTTAGGGACAGTAATAGTAAACATTACAACGCAACTACAATAAACAAAGTTGTTCCATATTACACAACAGGTTGAATGAAGAATGGCTAAACATGAAGCACATATATGACATACTTACAAATAGGAAGCTAATTTGAACAAATAATACCAAAATTAGTATCAATGAGGATCATTCTATGATCCTTGTCCACGTAAAAGACCATCAAAATCCAATCGCTGACAATGACTCCTATGGCCAGGTGTTGAGGGGGTGTCGAACACTATCACACATAAGTGTGGATTACTTTCACCGACTACAAGACATGACAACTAAATAAACGCATGCAACATTCACATGTTTGGAAACCACTTACAGGTGTCACTAGAGTACCAACCTATATTAGACACAACAGATGCAGTGGCAAGGACATGCGGTTTCAGTGCTTGGTCCAATTGCCTCTTTCCCGTTCTCCTCCTAGAAGTCTCGAAGGGGAACTCAAAGGTGACAGGCTATTGAACATCATGATAGATCTCACTCGTAGTACTCTACCTATGTTGCCACCGATTGCGACGACAAACCCGACTTGCATTGAACCAAGGCCGCATACGTTTGGTGGTTGTATTGGCTAGATCGCTAGAAGGACTAAAATCAAATGACATGGCACCGACATTCTGAAGATCAGCCATGAACCTATCCAAACAACCTACAAATGCCATTAGTTTATCGCCTGAACCTGGCATTGTTTGTGACAACATGTTTAACTTTCTGCTTGTTTCGTTCCACATTACAGTGTCCACATCCTCTAAATTTGTATGTGCAATTGAAATGCTATCGACGACAGGTTCAGGTGTTGGGTTTTCATTAGTATTAGTAGATGTTGGAGTCGACGTAGGAATAGGATCTGTATGAAACAAGATCTTAGAGTGAACTACACATCTTTTAAGTTAGCAAAGATCAACATTTACGAACATCCACTTACCCGGAACACGTGAATCGTGGAATGAATTGTTCATCATTGCAACAACCTTCAACGCATGCTTGCAGATGTTTCCTTGCAAACTCCACGGACATTCACAGATGTAGAAGTGATCCCCAAATTTCTTAACCACCTACCAGTTGCACGGGGAGTGACTTTTCACCCAGTACCAACCAGGAGTAGTGTTGTCTGGAACACAATCGGCATCAAGAATTGCATTTTCCCTCTTCATACTAGTTTGCAAATGTATCAACCTGTAGTTTTTGATAAATCCAAAATGCTACAATTCTCACTTACGCTGGTAGAATGGTTCCACTTTATACACAAGTATAAAATACAAATTGTCCATCCTCCTCAAGCATGTCTTTTTATCATCTCTTAGGTGCAGTGACTTCAATTTTCCATGGTATGATTCGATGGAATTATTTGTGTCCTGGTTAGTATCAGCAAAATTCTTGAAGTTTTTCACCCACATAGCTAGCCAAAAAAAAAAGAAAAAAAGAAATGAAAAATAGCAGCAGGATGTCAACTACCAAACGACAACCAAAACGGGTAACAATTCATAAAGCCAAATTGAAGGTAATGTCCAACTCACTGATACAGCCTTCTCCTTGACACCGTGTGCTATAGAAGTACTCTAGAAAATGTGGTTGATCATTAAATTCAGCAAAGAAAGTGTGCATCTCCTCCATAGTGCTCTCTTCACTTTCATGCATTGCCATCATTATCGCCCCTAGACGGTGAAAAATGTCCATTGCTCTTTCCTTCGTTGCATACTTGTACACATTCTTCAACCATGCTCGACGCACGTGCCAAATACAAAGTATGACACGACATTCAAAAACACTCATGTTACGAACAAAACGTTTAATTGAGCCTGCTCATTTGAAATAAAATGTAGACCAACGTATCATAATGTTTGATTCCATGTAGACAAACATTTCACTCTTGCACTTACTCTATCGCATGAATATATGCACTCACATCATCCATGATAAATGCATTGATCCTCCAATCAGACATATTTTCCTTTGCTCATCTCCGCAACTCCATCAACCACACCTAAATATCCTTGGTCTTGTTCCTCGATGTCACAACCTATGCAATAGGAACCCCTAATTATTGCTCGTCGAATATGAGACATGAATACAATTGATACTGTTTGAAACAACAAACAAGAAGATCATGAGCATATACAAATCAAATGGGCTGCTTGAAAACAAGTTAAGTTCGAAGAGACTTACCCCGTATTTGTTTGTTGCAAATGTCGAATCCATTGAGATGATTGAGTCATGCGAGAATCGAACCATCATGTCAAGCATCCAAGACGTTTGTATTCCCATAATGAAAGGTCTGTTGACACCTTCTAGCTATTGGAAAAAAAAAAATTGGCCTCATCTTGTTTTTTCCATTCTAAGATGCTAGTGGCATCGTGCACATGCTTTTGTGACCGAATAGAACGGACCCTCGTTGCCGCGTTGATAACATCCTTGCGTGTGACGAATGAATCTCTCTTCTTCAACATGTCATGAAAAATAGGATCATCAAGATGTCTGTCCATAATAGCATCAACACTCACATCCGTCAGCAACAACCTCTTTATATATGATTTTCATTCATCTGAAAGTTTTGGTGCAAATTGAGAGCGCAGCTCATTGCTGGTATCATCCATGTAATGACAAGCTTTACCATTCTTGTCTACATGCAACACTTTCTTCAATATCAAGATGGCCACATCTAGCCTACCATATAACACCTTAACAATGAAGTGGCATGTACAACCTCTTTTTTCTGATATGTCCAAGTGCTCTTCTTATTTGGTGACTTTTTCCTATTGTCTTCTGGTCCATATGAACACCAATACCTTCAAAAACAACTCTTGTATTATCAATAATAGTCATAATGTCATTAAACATAGACAAAGAATACAAAAGAATGTGTGTACTAACCGGCTGTACATCTTTGTTGTATGTGTGTTGTGCACAGCACTATCATTCTCACTTTGCCGCTTTTGGAGGAATTGGGTTTCAACACCTTCACGCAACGATTCCCCTCTGATGACTGCATCCAATCTACCGAGTGGAATTGCTGCACAGAGGTTTGTCGTTGAATCATTTTCAACACAAATTGGCGTCCACTGAATATCCCTTGAAGAGAAATGACGCAAACCTTCACCAACATCTTGAACTTCCAATACCATAATGTCCTTCCATTTTCAGTGTTTTCCCATCCCGGTCCTATACATATCAGACAAAGATAGAGACATTATCAATAATAAACAACCATAGTGATGATATCTTCAATGTGATAGTGTTTTGAGATAGTGGTTGATGTCAAATGTGTTTGCCATGATATTGGTCGCTTGGCACAAATGACTTCACAAAGCTACATTACATAGGCTCAATCAATGAATCATGTTAAATGTAATCCTCTACACGAAGATCATTCGCTTTGGGAATTAAGCTAATTGACTTAGTACTATCAATTCATCATGTCCACAATATGTTATACCAATATGTTGAAGATTTCAACATCTTTGCTTCTCAAGGGTTCTAAACATCTACAAACATAACTTCCCCTGAATTGATACCCCTTTTAATTTAGTTTCTAGAAGAGCCATATGTACTATCTTGAGCTAGAGATCCATCCTTCACTTCATCATCTTTCTTTTCTTCTAATATTTGAACCTACATCTTTTCCATCTTCTTTATTTGAGTTAGATCAACCTTCTTCTGTGAAAGAAAAGACTTGGTATTATTTCCTATGCAAAACTTATTAATATTTTTTGTATTTGTTACAGTTATAACATGTAATGTCTTGTGGATCATTTTGTTGGAATAATGATATATTTGTCATTAGTGAATACACTTAGTGAAAACACTTATTCGATTTTGAATGGTTACCGAGCTCATCACTCAGTCTACAGCCTATACCGAGCATTCAGTAAAGCTCACCGATTAAACAGTTCAAACCGAGCAGTAAGACTGTCACCGAGCATATGAGACAAACAACAGTTACCGAGAAGTCAGTTCTCACCGAATCACCAGTGGTTACCGAGTGACACTATATCTACCGAGTCACCAGTGGTTACCGAGTGACACTATATCTACCGAGTCACCACAGCTACCGAGTTCCAAGCTACACTTCGGGACTAGTATGGACCGAGCTTCTACTCTTACCGAGAGCATGACGATGCCGAGTACTGTAGTGGACGCCATGTATCAGAAGATCACCGAGCCAGCTTGAGGAACCGAGTATCTACCGACTCAGTAATATTTTGTTCACCTATGTAAGGCCGACTTAAGAATGAGTTTATGTTATTAATTTGTATGAGGCCGACTTTATGAAATGTAAATGTAATTATGGACGGTATATATATGTGATGTATTATACCATCTGTAGTATGTATGAAAAATGTAAGATGTATGGATATGCGAAATTAGAAAAAGCAGAGCAGAAACTGCATTAAGGCAGCAGACCAGAACATTTTCGCAAAGTCAGAAAAGGAGTAGAATCGACATATCTATCTCAGAAGGAGATCAATACTCAAAGGATCTTATCAGCAATAAAGTTGTAAGTCAAGATCTACTGTTTCATCCTAACAGTTGAATTAGTTTGTAAATCCTTTTACCGGGTAGAATTAACAGTCTTTTGTAAATCTCTTAACCGAGTGCATACTTCATTGTATGTTTGTAAATCCTCTAACAAGGTGGACCTAGCAGTCCAAATTTGCTTCTAACAGGGCAGATCATCAGAAATGATCATTGTAAGCCTTAACCGGCCAACTTTTACTGCAGTACCAAAGTTTTGTGGGTACCATCCCCACCCCAGTTTTACTTTCTATTTGGAAGGTTTCTGGGTCACCAAATCTTTGTGTTATGTGTTGTGAATGATTATATTTTCATGCATGCAGTAGATTAAATGAATGAATGGTTTAATATATGCAAGTGCAGAAATGAATTAAAAGTTTTAAGCGTTACTGATTCACCCCTCCCCTCTCAGTAACTTGGTTAGTCCTGAATATTTTCAACAATTGGTATCAGAGCGTTGTGGTTCTCAAAGTAAAAGTTTGACAGCTTGAGAAAAGATCAAGACAATGGAGATATTCAGACTTGACAAAGCTATTGAGAATGAAAAGCTAGATCTGGAAATGGCCATAGCACAACTCAAAGAAGTAAGAGAACATCTTTCCCAATCCCTAAAAAGAAGAAAGGAACTAGCAAAAGAAATAAATGATCATGAGTATGTTGAAACAAAAATTGAAGATCTCTTTCCTGCAAGTAGTTCAAATGAAGTAGATGAAGCAAACAATGCAATCAAAGAACTCCTAGAAAAAAATGGATTACTGCAAAAAGAAGTAAGGATGCTAAGAAGAGAACAGGAAATTCAGTCTGCAAGATTTTGTGAAATCCTGGAACAAAGGAATAAAATGCAAAATGAAATAGAAGGAAGAAACAATGAAATTGTACAGCATGAAGATCTCACCGAGCAACTCTCCAATGCAAATGAAGAGATTAGAATTCTCAAAGAACAGAATGAAAGTTTGAAAAATGAGCTAGATATTCAAAAGCAAGCAAATGAAAGGATGATGAAATCTCAAACAGACTTGGATCAATCAAATGAGCAAAATCTTCACAAACAAAAAGGTAAAGCTGGTCTTGGTTACAATGAAGAAGGTGAATCTTCCGAGCAAGGTAGCCAAAGAAATCAAAGACCTACATGCAATTACTGTGGTAAGACAGGTCACACATCAAACAAATGTTGGAGCAATGGAAAGACAAGATTCAAAGGCAAATGCTACAGCTGTAATCAACATGGTCACAAGGCTAGTGAATGCAAGGAGAAACCAAAATTTGAAGGCAAATGTCACAAATGCAAGAAACAAGGTCACAAGGCATCAGAATGTAGAACAAAGACATTCACTCCAGCAGAACAAATTGTCAAAGCAATATTTGGTTGGGATTACAATACCTGGTGCAGATGTCATTATTGTGGAGAATATGGACACATTGGGATGAATTGTACAAGGCATCATCTAAGGAAGAAAGATACAACCGTAAGATGTTATACATGCACTGAACTCGGACATATAGCTAAGAACTGCATGAACACAAAGAAGGTTGAAGATGAAAAGAAAGCTAAAGCTGACAACATTCGGAAATAGATGAGACAGCAGTGGGTTCCTAAATCTACCGAGCAGGATAATTCAAGCAATGGTCCTGTCACTCAAGAATTGGGTGACCCCACCATTACAAATTAGATCCATTAAAGAAGATAAGGAACTACATCTTCAAAGCCTTACCATAAGCAGTTCCAAAATATAAAAGCATAATCGATGAAATCAGTATTTCCGATACAAACAGAAAAGTCACTTACCAAGTTGAATGTTACCGAGCATGATAAAACTGCAGACCTTACCGAGTTAGGTCAGACATAAGAACACCGAGTTAGGTCAGTCTTACCGAGCAATCGCTAAAGTCATTAAGTCATCTCACCTACCCACTTATCAAGCATTAATGACAAAATTTTAATAAAAAGGGCAAAATCGACTTCATTCTTCACCGCGTTATTCAGCATTCGAAGAGCTTAGGTTTTCAAAGTGCTTAAGGAGATTTAAGACGAATTTGCAGCGAAGGATCTAAAAAGAACTCGTTCCATTCAACAATGACTTCCACTAGCACCACCAGCAGGAGCAAGGCGAAGAAGACTTCCAATATGTTAGTGAAAGGAGTTAAATGGACAGCGCCGAACTTCAAACTCGTTCCAGCGATCGCAGAATCACTCGACCCAAGTGGAGCACAGTCCAAAATCCCTTCCAAGGTACTTCTTATCAATGACATTCGTACTCATTTCAAATGCACTATTCAGGAGTTAGGGACTTTAGAAATGGACAATTCCCTAAGTCAGCTATGTGTTGACAAAACCCTAAAACCCGAGCATAGACATTTGGAAATCAAAGGTTTGACCCATATCCCACACCTACCAAGAAACTTTCAAGTGAAATGGATTAGGTATGTATTGAGCCGTGTACATGATGGGCAACTATGGTTAGATCAACCTATCTTAATAACAAAGAAGATGATTCATAGAATCACAGGTTTACCGATGTCAGACAAAGCAAAATCCACCAAAACCCTAGGTCGGGACGAACTGCAGGAGTTAACTCTTGCCGAATGGGATGGCAGAGGATTGAAAATTAACAATGTATCTGATGTTGAACTTAAATTTGGTATTATTATCATTGCATATAAGCTGTATAGTTCCAGTAGGCTAAATAGTGTGGCATGTGAGGCAGTAGACCTTGCCTACAAGGTAGTAAAGAAGAACATGGATTTTGACCTAGCAGAGGTTTTACTAACACAATTCAACAAGAACATGGACAGTATAAGGACATCAAAGAATAATCCATGCAAATTTGGTTCTTTGTTGATTTGTATATTTTTCTATGTACAAAACTTTTTCCCTTCTAAAGGCACAGTAGTATGGAGGAAGGATACTCCAATTTTGTATCAGATAAATGAGTTTATAGCAGAAATAGGTCAGAATTTTGAGACAGTAATGGATAATTATTTTGAAGAATTTAAGGACAAAATGAACAACAGGTTCAGGATTCCTCCTAAGTTGGTAAAAGATTACAAGGATGATATATGTTTCATGGTAGACTGTGATAAAGTTTACATCCAGGCAGCCATACCCCGAGTGGCATGGGTAAAACCATTGCCCTATGAAATTAACATAGATGAAGCAAGGGATATTATAGAAGCCCTGATAAATGAACCAGCCATTCCCAAAACCCCTGCATTTGGCACTTATGATGAGGCCAAAGCCAGAATTGAGCTTGAAATCAAGCTTCCAAAGGCCATCACCAGTACCAAGAGAAAGGCAGCTAAAGAAACAGAAGAAACAAAAGAGGAATCAGAAGAGGAAGCAGAAACACCAAAGAAGAAAGGCAAAGTAGTAATCACCAAGCCCAAACTTAAAACTGCAGTGTTCACAAGGAGAACCAGGAAAGGGCAGAAAGAAAGTGAAGTTGTATTCAGGAAACCCCCTCCTACCTTTGAAGAAAAATTGAAACAGTTGGAACAAGGATCTGGCATGTCTAACTTCAAGGCACTGAAGTATGAAAGCAGATCAGATGCAGAAAAGATGCAAATCGAGGAACTTTTACTGAACAAAATGGGTAAATGGAAATATACCCCAGATGATATCAGTTCTCAAATTCCAAATGAGCTTCTAGTCAGGATTAGACCAAGATGGACTTCAGTAGTGCAAACTGTCAAAGACATTTATGCACAATCCTTAAAACAGTTGTTACCGAACTTGACATATAAAGAAGTAAAAGAGGCATTAAAGGAGAATGAACACCAAATGACACTTAGGTTTCATACCTTCTTAGTTCTCTCCAAGCAGATAGAAGCAATAGTAAATAATGCCACAATTGTGTGGAAAAGGATATATAAACTGCCAATGCCATCTGACCCCACGATAACAATTGAGGGTGATAAAGATGATGAAGAGGATGAAGAGAAGAAGGAAGAAGAAGAAGCAGCTGAGGAAGAAGGTGACACGGTGATAATAGGTGATGAAGAAGATGATCCTGAACAGGTAGCAACAGAAGTCATTGCATCTCTTCCTCACTCACCTCAGAAAGGCGTTGCATCATCAGCTTCAGCCAGCAGGATTGTGAGCACAGTAGCTACATCTATTGCTCAATCCTTGCCAATCACCTCTCAGCTCCAGACCCCAACAGTTACCTCATCCACCGAGCTGCAGAGCATGTCATTATCTACCGGGATGCAGAGTGTTGCCTCTACCGAACAACAAGTGACTTCTTCAGTCACCGAGATCACAACTTCTCCTGCAGCATGTATAGTAAGTTTTGCAACCTCTCCAGTTTTGACACATTCTTTAGCACAAATGATCACACCAATCAGCACTCCTGCATGTACATCAATTTTGGGAACAGTCGGTACATCCATGAGTCTTCCTCTAGTAAATCCCATTCCAGTTATAACAGCTACTCCAACCTTATCAACCATTGTAACTACATCAAAAGATAAGGAAGTAAGCACAGAAGTAATACAAAAGACACCTTTAAAACTTCTGCTTACCGGCAAGGCTATAGAGGATGATATAGATCTGGATAAAGAGATTGTCATTCCACAAATAGACCTCAATACTGCATCAATTGATGAAATGAGATTGATCAGCCAGTTGTTAGAACAGAAAGCAAAACAAAAACAACTAAGAAGTGAGAGAGACCGGGAATTCAACATCATAAACGGTGCAAAGACCATTCTCACAGATGCCTTAGGTATAAAAGTTGATCCCTCTCAACACATTTTGCTACAACTCGAAGAGGCTGTGAATAGATTCAATGAGGACTCATCAGGAGAAGAGAAACTGATAGAAAGAACCGAGAAGAAATTTGATAACAAGGTGCTTGAGCACATTGCTCAGCAGATAGCAATAAAACAAGTTGAATTGACCACTATTTTGGCCAAGTTAGACAATTCTTTTAATAATGTAACTTCATTTTTTGCAAAGTTATGTGATGTTACCGAGTTCACAAAAGGAATCAGAGATCAACTGAAGAAAATTGATGATGATCTGAAAGCAAGTGCACAACAGTTGCAGCTTGACCCCAGCTCAAGCTCAACTCACCATTCAAACATCAGATTCCTATTCGATAAGCAATCAGAATTGCTCAGGGAAGATGCAAGGATCCGGTCTACATTGTTAGATATTCAGAATATGATCCTCCCTAACGTGGATACAATGCAGAAACACATTACACATTCCAAAACATTGATCCATGATAACATTTTTTCAGTTGCAGAGCATGTAATTGAACTCTCAGCCAAAGTTCAAGTTGCATTGTCTATTTGCACAATTTTGCAAGAAAATTGGGATAAGACCTTGGCTCATATCAAACAAGTACACTCAGAGTTTATCTCACACTTTAATATTTCTATTTGAGTTATCTATTCTTTGGCATTATTGTCAAAAGGGGGAGAATAT
Organism: Cryptomeria japonica; assembly: GCF_030272615.1. Lineage (NCBI taxonomy): Eukaryota > Viridiplantae > Streptophyta > Pinopsida > Cupressales > Cupressaceae > Cryptomeria > Cryptomeria japonica. The sequence continues at coordinate 657,115,222 of NC_081415.1, forward strand.
GGAACATATTATTAGAGACAAAGGAAGAATGATCAAGGGAAAATGTAAATAACAATTGGTATAGAGATAAGTGTATAGAATCATATGTATATTCTATGGGGGAGTTATGTACAGTGAGATATACAGGTATATACAACAATCTACAATTGGTATCAATTTTGAAGAATCAAGTCAGCATGACAGATTCATTTTTGTCTCATAAGTGTTTTTGTCACTAATGCCAAAGGGGGAGATTGTTGGAATAATGATATATTTGTCATTAGTGAATACACTTAGTGAAAACACTTATTCGATTTTGAATGGTTACCGAGCTCATCACTCAGTCTACAGCCTATACCGAGCATTCAGTAAAGCTCACCGATTAAACAGTTCAAACCGAGCAGTAAGACTGTCACCGAGCATATGAGACAAACAGTAGTTATCGAGAAGTCAGTTCTCACCGAGTCACCAGTGGTTACCGAGTGACACTATATCTACCGAGTCACCACAGCTACCGAGTTCCAAGCTACACTTCGGGACTAGTATGGACCGAGCTTCTACTCTTACCGAGAGCATGACGATGCTGAGTACTGTAGTGGACGCCGTGTATCAGAAGATCACCGAGCCAGCTTGAGGAACCAAGTATCTACCGACTCAGTAATATTTTGTTCACCTATGTAAGGCCGACTTAAGAATGAGTTTATGTTATTAATTTGTATGAGGCCGACTTTATGAAATGTAAATGTAATTATGGACGGTATATATATGTGATGTATTATACCATCTGTAGTATGTATAAAAAATGTAAGATGTATGGATATGCGAAATTAGAAAAAGCAGAGCAGAAACTGCATTAAGGCAGCAGACCAGAACATTTTCGCAGAGTCAGAAAAGGAGCAGAATCGACATATCTATCTCAGAAGGAGATCAATACTCAAAGGATCTTATCAGCAATAAAGTTGTAAGTCAAGATCTACTGTTTCATCCTAACAGTTGAATCAGTTTGTAAATCCTTTTACCGGGTCGACTTAACAGTCTTTTGTAAATCTCTTAACCGAGTGCATACTTCATTGTATGTTTGTAAATCCTCTAACAAGGTGGACCTAGCAGTCCAAATTTGCTTCTAACAGGGCAGATCATCAGAAGTGATCATTGTAAGCCTTAACCGGCCAACTTTTACTGCAGTACCAAAGTTTTGTGGGTACCATCCCCACCCCAGTTTTACTTTCTATTTGGAAGGTTTCTGGGTCACCAAATCTTTGTGTTATGTGTTGTGAATGATTATATTTTCATGCATGCAGTAGATTAAATGAATGAATGGTTTAATATATGCAAGTGCAGAAATGAATTAAAAGTTTTAAGCGTTACTGATTCACCCCTCCCCTCTCAGTAACTTGGTTAGTAACTTGGTCGCTTGGCACAAATGACTTCACAAAGCTACATTACATAGGCTCAATCAATGAATCATGTTAAATGCAATCCTCTACACGAAGATCATTCGCTTTGGGAATTAAGCTAATTGACTTAGTACTATCAATTCATCATGTCCACAATATGTTATACCAATATGTTGAAGATTTCAACATCTTTGCTTCTCAAGGGTTCTAAACATCTACAAACATAACTTCCCCTGAATTGATACCCCTTTTAATTTAGTTTCTAGAAGAGCCATATGTACTATCTTGAGCTGGAGATCCATCCTTCACTTCGTCATCTTTCTTTTCTTCTAATATTTGAACCTACATCTTTTCCATCTTCTTTATTTGAGTTAGATCAACCTTCTTCTGTGAAAGAAAAGACTTGGTATTATTTCCTATGCAAAACTTATTAATATTTTTTGTATTTGTTACAGTTATAACATGTAATGTCTTGTGGATCATTTCCACTTCTTGTATTGGATATGCAGTTAGCTACCTTATGACCAAACTTGTTGCATGTATAATAGTAACTATTTAAAGATTGAGTATTCTTGCATTGTTTACATTCATTAAACCATTCCCTATTATTAGTAAACAAATTTGTCTTTTTTAAATAAAAATTCAAATGACTTTAATTACCAAACCAATAAAGACAAATATTACTAATAGTTGAAGAAATCACTATTAAATAAGTGATTTTCCTCTAAATTTTAGAGATACAATTCCCTTGTTTGATGTAATTTAACTTTTTTAGGGGTATGCTTTTAACTAGAAAGTAGAAAAGGCAAAACTAACACCTATACATCAATACTTCGTGTGAGAGAAAATTTGTATTTGACTACATCAATACTTAACACACATTGTGTTCAAAAATTGACATCAAGAACTCTAAGAAGCATTGGTTCTTTACAAATTGTAATGTCTAGCATCTGTCATCAGTACATCTAGATGAAAATGACATCTTTAAACATCAAAATATTGGTTCAAGATAAACTCAACCCCAAAGGTAAGAAAGTCCCTAAAATATGACAGGAATTTATGCTATTGTTTAGGTCTGCATATTGGAAGGAGACAATCATCCATACTTATCACAAGCTTCTCCAGCTCATGTAGACTCAAGGTGAGTTGCAAAATGACCATCAAAGGTGCTCCATGTACCTACAATGGTGAGCCATTTCTAACATGGTGTCACCTGCGACTTTTTCTATTTACCATAACAAGATGTTTTATAACATAGTGGGTAAGTACCTAAAATAGCGCTGCTGCTAATTTTACAAAATTATTCCTATTGTCTGCAATAGGGTCATAGAAGTGTAGTTTCAAGTGATATATGCAAAAAAATAAATTGTAGATAAAGAGCAAAACTAATTCCCAATGTGTCGGAGTATGACAACCATGTTCTCTCCAATCTCCATTACTTTGATAGCAGGTGATGTCAAGAGCCTGTTATCATCGGAGTTGAGTAGTTTGCAGAAGGGATCTTGATTCCCATTCCTGACTACTACCCTAAACACCTCCCATGCCTCTTGGATGAAGTTCTTCCTCCTCTCCCATGCTGCCCTTTTTTGGGCAATTTCCTCGTCTTCGCTATCTGGCTCCTCTGATTCAAAGGAGATGTATTTGGTGTGGTTAAAATAGATGCTGAGGGTGCTTACCCAACAATCAGAATCCAACTCTAGAATGGCATTTTCCATGGCTTGTCCATTAAACGGGTGGACAAAGTCATCGATCCTTTGTATGCTCACTTCCTTTGAATCAAATATACCAAGCATAGGGAAAATGACAGCCTCATAAACAAACCCATCACACCAGTGTCGATTACCACCCAATATACCATTAGCCACCTGCCATACAACATTCCAAACCACATTGTTTGCTTGAAATAGTCGACTGCATTGGGCCTGGATCGATTCCTCTCTACATAGGCAACTGAAACCAAAATGATGCACCATCAGTTGAGATCGATACTTCCAGGCTTAAGACTGCAATCTGAACCATTCTTATATAAAGTTTTGGACTTTCTAGAGAAGTCTAGAGACCAGAACAGGCCCGAATTCCAATCAAGGTTCATCCGAACAACATATCTTTACTATTCTGAGAACTTGTCAAGTCCCTGGTCATACGTACTTTATCTAACTGACCTGATACCATTCTGCCAAAGCGCATGAAAAAACAGAGGTCTCCAGTTTGTCCTTCCACTAAGGTATTGCCTACCTCTAGCTAAAATGAAGCTCCCATGCTCGATCCACATTCACCGACATCTGATGTGCAATGATAAGAGAGCTCGATATCCGCGTTGGTTATGTGTTCACCTTGGACAATAGAATCACCCATCAAAAGTTTCCATGATGGCCCAGGTACCTTCATGCTTCTTATCTGATCCCTGACGTGACTTTGCAGACCGATTCAGCCAAATCATCCTTTACAATCTGTTTCAGCTCATTCTGCCAGTCAAAAGTCGAGATTTTCTCAGTGTATGATTCTAGTGAGACACCAACATTAGCTAGATAATCAGCTGTTTTGTTTGCTTTGCGGAAAGTGTGGGAAATTCTATAATTTTGGAATTGGTTAAGGTACATTGCAATATCAACCAAATAGCGACGAAGATTCCAATTGGGTGTCAAGTTGTTGTTGGTGGCATTGATTATAATTTGTGAGTCCCCCTCTATCTCCACTGATGTAAATCCGTTATCAACACAAAATCTGAGACCATTATATGGATACCATTAGCCTCCAACTAAACTCCCTGTCATAAGAATCCAAGTTCTCATCCACAAACACTCATCACAAACCCTTATTATCTCCAAATGTGTCATATGTGGCATATGATCCATAGATGGGGATCCATAGAATCCTCTAGACATCCTCTAGCGTCACCTACATCTCACCTATCTATAGGTGAAATGAACTATTCTTGTTGTGTCATCTCTCAACTAAGACAATCAGTAGTATGAGATTAGCCCAAATTCTAGGCATGAAAACCACATGACATATTCCAATTGAGCCTAGTGTCAAATGCTTAATATCCATCAACAGGGGTTGCATACTCTGGGTTAGAGGATGCCTCTCCCATAACATCATCTTATCTAGGTTATACTACTTTAGTTCTCCCAATTTTAGGATTAGGGAATCTCTTGCTTTCTATAAAGCAAGTCTTTATGCATTGTATCATTCTTTCTGTAATCTTTGCTTTTGAGGAATATGGCACATTTTTCTTGCTACTCCCATTTGTGGAAGGTGTTCTAGTTTTTTGTTTGATCGTGTAGGCTTGTGTTGAAAACTTTTTGTGTTACAAAATTCGAAATGGTATTAGAGATATCAAAATTTAACAATGAGGATATAAATATTAAGAGAACGGAACTATGCATATAGACCTCTAAATAATCTTAATAAACACTTGCCTATGCATTTTTGATACCACATTAAAGAACACAATGAAACCAAAAAGTAAAACTTTCCACATTACCATTTTGATACAAAATGTGGGGAAAGATGATCTAGTGGAGTTCCTAACATGAGAGGTATGGGAAAAAGTATCAAACACATTCTTAGAGGAATATTTCTTCCTATAGAATGGACAAGATTGGTGGGTTGAATGAATCTTATACATCAGCCATTGAGAAGTTTGGCATAGAGTAATGATGTATATGTGAGTTAGGAATACCAATAAACCTTTGATTTCTAGAGTTCATTATTGAGATCCATCCACATTATGTATATCAAATGCCTTACGGACAAATTCATGTTTGAGGTGGGTTCACGATGTTTGTTGGAGCTTGGGAGGTCCCCCAATTCTTTAAACATATAGATGCCTTTCCTAACAAACCTCTTTCCTTTAAACTTGTTGATGAAGAGTAAAGGGCATTCATTATACTAAAATAGCTTGTTCCACCAAATGGAAGAGATAGGGAAATTAAGACCATGCTAAAGAGATTGATCATATCAAGTGAGGTGTTAGGAAACTATTTACCAAGGTTTCCAAATACTATTAAATGAGTGTATCTCTAAATTTTTGTTTAGATAGTCTAATATTTAAATACAATCCTAATGTATAATTTTGAATCTCCAAAGTTCTTGAAATAGGTAAGTTGGACACCCATTGGTGCAGGAGCACCTAGCTTTTAACCATTTTTATGCTTTTTCTGAATTTTGATGTGATGATCCATATTTTGGATTAGGTGTTTGAATAATGGACTACCCATAGGTCCACATGTGTGTTTGATATTCATTTGAAGGATGATTGTCACCTAGGTTGTTAATTTTCTCAAATCTGGCCTATGAGCCCTTGTAAGCCTAAAATAGCATAAATTTGCATTATGATGTAAAATGACTTGTAAAGCCTCATTAGGAATTTAGGCATGTCAGTTTAATGTTAGGAAGTCATTCTAGGAGGTTTAGTATAAGGAAAAATGCATAAAAGGCAAAAATGCACATTTGAGCAAAAGTTGTCATCGTTGCTTGACAACTTTTTGCAACTTTGCATTGTTTAGCAAATCGGTGGTTAGGAAACCGATGAAGAGTTGGTTATGAAAAAAATGAAATAGAAAATGATCTGAGAATTATTGTACACATTTTGGAACATTTGTGAGCAAGTTTGAATAGATTTTGAAGACAATTTCCAGATTTTACCTTGTAATTTTGTCATTTTTGTAGCAGCAATTTGTACCAAATGGATTGACCTTGCTACTATTCTTTCATGGTGGTTTAGTGTATGTTATTTTATTGCTCAAGAGGTATTTTTAGTTTATTTTAGTGCAGGTTTGAGGTGTGTTTACAAATTTGTATTGCTCTTAGCCTGAGTAAGGGTTCAAGAGCCTAGTCATGGTTCGAACTTGAAATCCCTTGAGTTTTGCTCAATGACCCTTGGGATTCAAGTCATGGAACCCTTGTAAAATGTATTTAATGTCCTAGAATTTGTTTGGAAGCAACTTACCATCATTTCGTAGGCGAGCTCAGTCATAGCCCGATTAGGAAAATAATGGAAAATGTTGTATTTACTTGCAAGGTTGTGAAGTTGTGAATGTGCCAAGTGTTTGGAATGGAAATGTGATGCAGGAAAGAGTCTCATTGAAGAGGTGGAGGTGTGATAGGGTGCAGAAACCATTTAAACCTTTTGAAGAAGATTTCTAATTCAAAACCCCTCAAAATTTCCATTTTTGGGATTCGTACCAGTACAGACAGACCAGATTATCTACCCTAGTGGATTCAAAAGTTTTTCCAAAAGGGTACCCAGATCAACAAAGGTGTTGGAAGGTTCTTTGAGTGAATTTTAAGTAATTGCCCAAAAACCAATTGGAAGCAACTATTGAGGACAAATTGATAGGGAGCACTCCAAGAGAGTTTGAGTGTTGTAAGCAACTATTGAGCACAAATTGATAGGGAGAACTCCAAGAGAGTTTGAGTGTTTTGACTTGTTAAAGGACAAGTAAAGAGTGATAGGAGCCCACTAAAACATTATCCAACTACCTTTTGAGTAAGGTGTGACTCTCTTTGAGAACCTCTCCCCATCACCCATGAAGAGCTACAAGATATTGTTTATTATTGTTCTTTGAAATTATATGAGATGTTGCAAAGGCATTGAATAAGGGAGGTTATAAAAGGAAGTTAAAAACAAGTTATGTATCATCTTTTTCTAAACTCCACAAAGAAATGTTGGATAATTTATTAATACAATTCCCCATTGCATTATCATAGGAATGTTGGGAGTGGATGCGTAAAAGGTTGAGCTTGATTGACATTTATTTGGATTCATAGTTTGTAATCAGAGTAAATCATCAGATGTAGAAGTCAGCAAAGATAATAAATCATCCAATCATCAACACACATAAAGAACAATCATAACACAAGTAAATGGACCAGCAACAACTTCATTAGTGTTTGAGTTGCTCCCTCTAGATGTGAGCTTGTTGTAGCTAACCATTCAACACTTCTAACTCAAGCCAACTCTACGAGTGATATCCCATCTTGGGAATTGTATATAGAAACATTGGAATTGATATTCGGAATATAGAATATAGAATATGAGATAGAGAACAATTTCATGCACATAGAATCAAAAGATAATTTTTGTTTTTTTTCACTATATATATTGAAATCCTCCAATTTCTTACCGAGCCAGAATAGAAACTCAATTGTGCTACAAGAAATTAATTTTATTTGTAGTCATATATATTAAAATGCTTGAATTTGATGTTATAGAACAATTTCATGCACATACAATCAAAAACATATGTTTTTTCACCATATATAATGAAATGCTAAGAACAATTTCAAAACAGGGAAGATAAGAGTATCAGTTGTTGTCAACAATTTTTTTTTTGGTCCAGTAAAGCTATATTTTATATTAATTCTGAAAATTTCTAAAAGAAAAACCTCCACGGCTAGCCGACTAGACTATCGAAGGCGGTATACATAACGGTCCATACATAACACATTCAAAAACATTTTAAAAAAAAACACAGTCCTTGCTTCAAAAAAGGTTGTATGTTCCATCTCGCTACTCCACGTGAACAGTCACCGTGCCCTCTTCCACATCCATCACTTTCATGTTCCTCACTTGGTTCATTTTTTGTCTCCCTGCTGGAGTCTTCACCGAACTACAACACACGACCCTTCTTAGTTGTTCCTCTTCCACAAGGTCGACCCCGTCATTTTGTGCGTGCAAGAACCGTTCGTTGCACAAGTGCTCTATATTCCAACCAAGGTCCCCATTTTTCCATCTCTACACGCGCTTGCCAGACATCGACCATCTCAAGGTATTACACAATACCATGCATTCCAGCCTGTGCTACACTTCTTCTCGCCTCTTTATCGAATGTGGTGCTCCAGAGCAAGAACCGTTGCAAGGGAGGAGTGAATTCACTCACGTGAATCCACTCTCTGTCCACACTTTCAAAGCCATCCATGTCTCATGCCAAATCTAATAAAGATTTCATTCCCCCTAGCCATTCCTTCTTGACACACATGTTCATGATTTCTCTGACTTTCACAACAGGTCGAAGCTCCAAACACCATGCCATAAACAAAGACACTATGTTTGCATTCGTTCTATACTTCCGTCCACCGTCTAGATACTCAGGTCCAAGGATTAACTTCACTACAGAAAGGAATGTGTTGTCTTCATAGATGTTCATCAACCTATCATCGCTTATTCCTCCCCAAAATGCGACCTATGTTTTGCTTGTCTCTAAAGAAAAGTTGGCCTCCATAATTGAAATTAAGATACCTATAATTCGAAAACAAACATGCAAATTTGTCAGACTAAAAGCGACTTCTATAAATTATTTGAATTTTTATCAACCTATGCATTAACTTTTAAGTGCTTTCTAATAATTAAATTCATCTACCACATGTTCCATGTTATTCTAGAATCTAAGTACTTGTATTTTGCACCATAGTCTGTGGAAGTTTTTGTTCACTTACACATATCCATATCATGCTATCCTACGAAGACCTTGGATTCATATGACGCACACAACTAATAGAAAGTTTCATTCTGATATTGACGAACAAGGCGCGTTATGCGCTTTTTCAATTTCGTGCACGACTGCTCCTGTAGACACTCAAAATTGTCATGTCTAATTAAATAAATATTTTATTTATTTAATTATCTAAGCCTAATTCTTCTATTAATTAAATAAATTTTTATTTATTTAATTAATTCATTTATCCTTTTCTAGCCTTATTTCTCATTTAAATAAATACATTTATTTATTTAAATTATCCCTTTCCTAAATTAAATAAATATTTTATTTATTTAATTGTCCTACTTCTTCTGTTAATTAAATAAATCTTTATTTATTTAATTAATTCATTATCTTTTTCTACACATGACACATGTCATTCATCTCTTAATTCATACACTACCTACCTCTTTCATTATTTTGGTATTTCTTTTACCTACCCTCTAATCCTAGCCGACCTCTCTTTTTACACCTCTCAATCTTAACCCTCCATTTCTTATTGTGTCTTCTATTTAAGGAGATGCTTTCTTCATTGTCAAACCCTAATCACTCAGACTAATCAACAATTTTGGAGGACTTGGCTACACTACGATCCTACTTGCAACCACATTCCATTCTTTGTTGAGCTCTTGTGCATATAAAAATCTGAGAGCAAATATATCAAGCAAGATCAATGGAGATAGGAAGAATGGAGATCAAAACCCTATTGGACATGTGATAGTATAATCTTTGTGATTTTGAGTTATTTGCATTGTCTTAGGTAATCTTCATATGTTATGGTGGATCTTTGTTATTGTTAGGCTAGGGTTTGGTGGTTGAATTCATTTAGCCTTTCAATTTTGTTATTATTGTTATCCATTTTCACCATACACATTTTGGCACGCCCGGTGGGACATGGATTTTTCTTAGATCTATGTTTTTTGGCAGATTTTTCTAACCCTATATTGCTGTTTTGTAAAACAATTTGGAGAATAACCTTGTGCAGCTAGGGTTTTGGACACAAAATCAAGATCTTGGAGAGATTCGATCATATCTCATAAACGGGTAGGGAATTTTGTACCAAATTGTTTTTGCAGGTTGAAGAAAGTATCAGAAGCTCTCAATCCAAAATTTAGAATTTTGGGAGCACATTTTCATTTTCTATGAATTTTTTATGATTTTTCATAAAAAATTAATTTTGAGAGCAAATGAGAGAATTTTTTGGATTTTCTTACATTTTTGAAAATATTTCATAATTATACACAGGATCTATTCTTTGTGATTTTAATTTTGATGCAAAATATTTCCATAAAAGTCAGATCTTTAAAAATTAGGGTTTTTCTTTATTTTGATCAGATCTCACAAACGGCTTTGTATTTTTTCATAAAATTTTTTGTGCAGGTCAAGAACAGTATCAGAAAGATTTAGTAACAATTTCAGATTTTTTGGATCGATTTTTCATTTTATATGAATTTTTTATGATTTTTCATAAAAAATTAATTTTGAGAGGAAATAAGAGAATTTTTTGGATTTTATTACATTTTTTGAAATCTCTCAGAATTATACATAGGATCTGTTCTTTGTGATTTTAAATTTGATGCAAAATCATTCTTCAAAAATTAGATCTTTGAAAATTAGGGTTTTGCATTATTTTACTCATATCTCACAAACTGATTGGATTTGTTGCAGGAAATTTTTTGTGCAGGTTTGGAAGACCATCAATACTCTTCAATAAAAATTTGAGATTTTTTGGATTGATTTTTTATTTTATATGAATTTTTTATGATTTTTCATAAAAAATTAATTTTTGGAGCAAATTAGCAATTTTTTTGGATTTTCTTACATTTCTGGAAATCTCTTAAAATTTTATAGGTGGTCTTTTTTTATAATGAATCAGGTCTTTGAATTGGTCAACAAAACGCATTGTTGAAGGCCCCTATTTCACAAAGTCTTTTGGATATAAAATTTACCTAACTTGTGTGCTTGCAGGAAGGGGTGATCATTTGAAACAATCCAAACTACTAATAAATCTTTGTTGTAGGTCCTTGGCAAGGGTTTTTGGATTTTTATTGTGTGCCTTGTTTTCATAGACTAGCAAACACTTCAATTGGTGCACTAAAATTGAATCATTGTCTTTTGTGTCTTGAGCAATAGGCTCTTTTTGTTTAATCTTTAGAGGGCCTGTCTTCCCGTGTGGTCATTAGGACTACTAGTGAGAAGAGAACGACCCAAGTGGTAGCGAGGAAAACCCACCTCATCCAAACCACTATAATCAAATGTATTCATGGTGAAAACTATGAATAACGTGTGCTGATTAGTTCATACCGACACTATGTCTCCCCATAAACCCGTTTGATCAAATTTATTTGATCATTTGTAGGGCGTAACCCCTACCGGCTGGGAGCCTTCTGTATTTACAGAGCTGAAAGTGCCACATGTATGGCCACACGAGCGGATGCCCTTACTAGCACCTTTTTGTTTTAGAAGCCCAAATCCTTCTAGTTGTTGGGGCAGGAGGTCGGACCTCTGGTAGCGGCCCACACACATATGGTTCTTAGTAGAGATACAAAGTTTGCCATGGGGAGTTTTCATGGGGACTGATGCTTGGCTGACTCGAGAAGTGAGTGTCGAGGGTGGAGCCAGTGAGGTCAAGCATCTAAGTATCCGCTCTGAATAGCGTAGCCTCGGGGGTAAAACCCCATGTGGGATCAACAACTATTGTCTTGGCCAGCCATAAGAATTGTGCTCGACTTATGTTAAACATTCAAACAATCAAGACCAAACAGCAAAACATTGTGTCTTTTGTGTCTTCAAGTGTATGCAAAACAATTTTACATCAAACAACACACTTTTCTTGGAGTCATTGTCAGTCTAAACACTTGCAAACATTGAGTCCTCATCAACATTGTGTCCTCTTGTCACGAAAAATAGTCAAACATTCAGATTTGGACACAACCAAAAACTTCACAAATTGGAAAAATTTCACAGTCCAGCAAACAAAAGAAATCAGTTTCGGAATACTTGAGCTTCCTAGGTTGTTTCTTTAGGTTTCATCTAGCATTCAACCTGTCCTTGGGTCTCACATAGTCCATCATTGCTTCACATCTCATTTTACATTCACAATTGTCTAAACTTGAGTCAAAAGGTCACTTGCTTGTCCTCATCATACTTTGTCAACACACTACATACAACTACACTTTGCTAAGTGGTCCCTCATCAAGGTTTCTTACCTTTGGGTCTCATTTGGTCTTACTTAGGGTCAAGGTCAGCTTACCTCATCAAGAGAAATGATCATCTCTTTGGAAGTCACACCTACTCTACTACTTACATACTTGGTCTTACACTTTGGACATTGCAAGTACACCTCAAGATTCATTTACACTCCATACAACTCTTGGTCTTCCATACTCTTTTCGTATTTTTCATCTAGTCTCTCACATAGTGGTCAAACACCTAGTTCATGGTTGAAACACGCCTTCAAAAATCTAGGAGAATAGCTAAAGAAGCTCAAGAATCTGCAAACATGAGTTCTTATGAGTATGACAATGATTTATTCTTCAATCCTGAGCACACTACATTACCAGACATGGATGTTTATAGAAACAATCCAAATGTGGAAAGCGCAAACACTATAAACAACAATACTACACACAATGACAATGTGGACAACTCTTCAATACTATCAACAGACATAGAAGACTCCATAATGAATCCTCATTTCAATAGATTGGTTGAAGAGATAATGAGGAGAGATCGACAGTACTTTTTACACATGATGGCACAAAGTGGAGTTAAAATACCTCATGACTTTGACATCTCTCAACTTATGGAAAGTCGACCCTCACAACAAACTCAATCCAACATGGATCAAAGGAGACCAAATAGTGGAGGAAATAGAGGATCGAATATGATGCCTGAGTCACCATCAGTTTTGCTTCAAAAACCAGAGATCCCACATACACAAGCTCAAACATATGATACTTACCTTCGAAGACCATCATGGAAGCCTTATGCAGACAGATATGCTCAATCACATGCTCAAGGTATGGATCAATCAAAACAAGTAGATACTCAAAGGCATCCCCAAAATTTTGACACAAGGAGACCTCATGTCAAAATTGGGGGCAACACAATGGAAAATGAAATGCCTATTGAATATGGTATATATGCACAAAATAGATATGGGGTCCCTCAACATGAAGTTATGCCAAGTGCTCCATATATGCCACATCAATATAGACCTCCATATGGACATGTCTACGATCAGTATCATCCATACATGCAACAAGCTCCTCCTCAAATGGGTGTTTCAAACATGGGGTATGCTACAAGAAATCAATCTCCTCCCAAAAATAATTTGGAGCAACAAATAAGAGATTTACAAAAGAAAATGGAGGACATGAGTACATCAAAACCAACATACACTATGAGAGATATATGTCCTTATCCCTTCGATAAGAGCATTCCAATGCCTCCATTTCCTGCACACTTTGTGACGCCAAAATTTGACAAGTATAGAGGGAAAGGAGACCCCAAGGCACACATAAGACAATTCTTCACAGCTTGCATTGAGGTAGCGGCAGAAGAAACATACTTGATGAGGTTGTTCCCACAGAGCTTAGGCGATCAAGCTATGGAATGGTTTTCTCAATTACCTCCTTGTATTAAGTCATGGGGCGACTTAGCAAAGGCATTCATTCAACATTTCTCTTACAATATAGAAACAGATGTCTCAGTTACTACCTTGTGCAATATGAAACAAAAGGAAGGAGAATCTTTCGCAACATTTTTACAAAGATGGAGAAATTTAGCTAGCAGATGCTCTTGCAAAATCCCACAGAAACAAATGGTGGAAATGTTCACTCAAAACGTTAATAAGGCTATTGGCTATGATCTCAGGAAAGCTTGTTTGTCTACATTCAAGGATGTTATTGAAAAGGGCCTAGCAACAGAAAGAGTCTTAATTGAACAAGGAGTCATTAAGATATTCAAAGAAAACAAAGAGGACTTTAAAGGAAAGGACAAACCAAAATTTTGGAACAAGAACAAGAACACAGTTAATGATGGTGTTGTTGATGCCAACACAGTGAGACCCAAGTTCGTCTTTTCTGGATCAAGTTCTACCGACAACCAGGTGAACACTCAAACAACTTCTAGACCACGAAGGAAGTACACTCCATTGGGAGAACCACTTGAATCAGTATTCAAAAAGCTTGTGGCAAACAAAGTGATCACAGTTCCAGATTTTCCTCCATATGAACCAAAGGTCAAACCAAATTGGTGGAATGATGATGAGTATTGCAAATTTCATAAGAGTAAGGGTCACAAGACAGGTAATTGCCATCGATTGAAAAACATTGTGCAAGATCTCATTGATAGAGGTGATATTGAGATTGAGGGACATTCATCTAATCAAGAACATGAGGTGTTTAAGGAACCATTCCCAAAACATGACAAAGGAAAAGGCAAAGTCACAGATGATCAGGCCAATTACACTAGAGCACCTTACAATTATGATTCTACTATCAATCACATCTCAATGGACAATCATATCTCTACTATTACTATCAAGAACAAAAATCCTGAGAATCCTTCTCAGAGACCCAAGATTGTCCTAAAAGGTGTGGGATCTTCTTCTGAGCATACCTCTGAATGTCATGTTACAACTCGTCGAGGTAAAATCACGTTGCCAGGTGCCTCCACTAAGAATACCAATCCTTCATCAACCAAGCTTGAGTACGACCTTGTAGAACAGTTAGGGAAGACACCCACGCTCATCTCTATTCTTGAGCTCTTACGCATATCCCCCGCTCATAAAGCTATCCTTGACAAAATCTTGAGAGACACTACCGTTCCTACTGATCTGAACGTGGACCAGTTTCAAGCCATGGTGGGATACCTTTCCATTTCACATTCCCTTACGTTCACAGAAGCCGATGATGCCTCCATAAGTCAGCCACATAATGCACCTTTACACGTTGAAGCTTTCATACATAAACATCGAATAAAGCGAGTCTTGATAGATGGAGGAGCAGGTCTAAACATTTGTACATTGAGCACTATTAAACAATTGGGATATTCCGACAAAGCTGTGAATTCTACAAACAAAATTACCATCAAGGCATATGATGATGAAGAGCGTTCATCCAAGGGCACAGTCACCTTACCTCTCAGAGTTGGGCCAGTTACAAAGGATGTGGTTTGTCAAATCCTTGATCTAGATCTCACATACAACATACTCTTGGGACGTCCATGGATTCATGAGATGAGCGCAGTCCCATCTACATATCATCGATGTATCAAGTTTCCACACAATGGAGTTGAAGTGACCATCAAAGCAGATCCAAATCCATTCATATATTGCAACAATCTGCAACCTCAATCAGAAATAACAATCCCAGTCAATTGCGAAGCTGTTCCTTCATCGGCATACGTGGATTCTGAATCCTTAAAAGCTTCTACATCCAAACAAGCAGAGCTAAAAGAAAATTTCAAGATTAAAGACCTGGGATGTGGTGAGTATATATTTCATGTTGACCAACTCCCACTATCTCCTAAGGTATTCAGTCTACAATCTATAAACAATTTGCAAGGAATTGGGTGTGAACCACCTAGTGTTCTGGCTACTAAGTTTGAATGCAAATCTCCTCTAGTGGTGCAAGCAACTCTTGATATCAATAGTCCTAAGAGTGGTTCCAACAAAGAATCTATTGAGCATATCGCTAGCCCTCTTGATAACTCACATAGCTTTGCCATTTCATCCACTCATTCCATTTCCACTCCACTTCCAGACTTGGATCAACAAGAATTACAAAAGCCCTTACTAATTGGGGATCAAAAATCAAGCTTTGAAAAGAAAAATCTAAAAGTCAAAAATAAAGAGAAGTCCTTTAGTCCAAATCAAAATCAAAAGCTACTGGACTCTGCAAAAATCAAAGTCAAGGATAAAAATCCTATGAAGCAAAAAGAGAAAGAGTTGATCTCCCCTAATATCAAAATAACTGGGGGCAAAAGTTCTAAAATTTCAAGTCAAAAAGCATACTTGTTGATCCTAAGTCTCCATCATGCTATCATACTTTCACTTCTTTTTGCAATCATAAGCCTTCATAACTCATCCACTTGTTCCTCACATCCTTTCCCTTCTGGTGATACATCATGGACCTTTAATGGAGCTTCCTCACAGGACTCTGCTATCAGTGATGCCCAAACTTCTTCAGGTGACACGCATACGGGCCTGTGTAGTCCACACACTAGTAATTCTATCTCAGTTCCTTCATCGAGGAAGACAGACACTCAAGCTACACATCATTCAGTTAAGGAACAATGCAGCTGCAATCACAAAGTCAAGCCTCACACGTTTGAGGTAGGTGACTTGGTTCTCAGAGAAAATCCCAAGAATTAGCAAGACAGAGAGAAGAAGGGCAAGTTCGAACCAAATTGGCTTGGTCCTTACATCATTACAACAGCATATGGATCTAGGGCATATCAGCTCTCAACTACAGAAGGTGAACCTTTGGAGGATCCTATCAATAGCATGCACCTTCGCAGGTTCTACACATAGCTCTTCAGAATATCCAAAAAATTCAAAAATAAAAAAAAAATAAAAAAAAATCAAAAATACAAAAAAAATTATAAAACAAAAAAATTGTTACTTGGTGAAAACCTGGCAAATAGGCGCCTTGTGACACAAAAACATTGAAAAATCGAAAAAAGTAAAGAGAAATAATTTCGTCCAATGGTAAAAACCACTTCGGTGGCGCCCTGGGCAAGTACCATGGTGAAAACTGGGTCACCAGCGCCATGTGTAGAGACATTGCTCCTCCCTCCTTCAGGATTCTCTTTCATCCTTTCACTTCGCACACACTTACAACCTATTCATCCATAATAAACTTACCTTGTCCCATCATGGCTTGTTATTGATCTACCTAAGATTGGTTAGCCATTCATAATAAATCTCCCTTTTCACATCCCTTTCCATCCATAATAAATCTGATCCTATCTGTGGCTAAGGCAAAATCCTACGTCTAGTGATAGGTGTGGAACTGAAAACATCACATGTTTTGAGGAGTATAGTTTCTTCCAGCTTTCTTCAATCTATCCGCGCACAATCCGCAATAAAGCAACATTTGCATCACAGATCCGCAATAAAGTTTCATCTTCTCTGCAATAAAGTATCAGTTTCATGGATTCAGTCAATTTTAGATGAGACACAGTAGCAACAATGGGCTTCAACAAATCAAATATTTCAACAGACTCAGACAACATTATGGTTCAGTGCTATCTATCCTTTTTGTGAAAGTAAACATTGTGACCACAATCAAACATGACTTATACAAGTGACAAGAGACACTAAACTTGAGGACTTCAGTGGATGTTGGTGTCGAGTCTTGGTTTTCTTTTGATTTCATCTTTTTGGTGACATGTCTTTTAGCTTTTCCAGGATGTCTTTGACTAGAGATTCTATCTCCAGGATGTCTTTGACTAGAAAGGCGAGGATGGGGTATCGTCACCTATTTGCATTTGCTGTCTGTGGATTGTCTCTTAGTAATGCTATGACTTGTCCAAGGATATGAGGACACTGTGAGTCTAGTATGAACTGGGGCATTCCTTGTTTGTGACTGTCTTATCTCCATGCAAACAGGTACAATGACTTTCTGGGTCGAACATATGCCTCGATTGTCATAACCTACTTGTCATAATAAAGCTCAATGATGATAACGCACAAGAAGCTCTTTCACTTTCATATCTTCTATCTTTCATCCCCCTTTCTTGATTGACTTCCATCGTCCTTCTCGAGTCCGTGTAGCCTGCTATCACATGACTGAGTATAATGACACACCAAAAACATTTGCATTTCATGTAGTTGCACCTGCATTACCACATATAAGTATTTCATACATACATATAGATATCACAACTGCATCACATCCTGCACACAACACCTGTTAGCACAATTTACATTTGCATTATCATATTCATCTGCATTACATACATTCACATTTGCATCATGCATACACATATAAAACATAAACGAACAAAATAAAATAAAATATTGCATTGCATCATATACATATTTGCATCCATATCATAAGCATCACATAAGAACATTTCATCACATAGGTACACATGCATATAGCTACCGCAAAGATGCATCATCTCATATATATATAAAGTGTCATGATACAATGATGTCAAAATCATATGGCTACAATCACCCGCAGGTGTCTACATCATTATACAAAAGGGTACAAAACTGATACAGAGGAACTCATTGATCACTCCTGCCAACACTATTGATGTCATGGTACCCCATGCCACGTGTCCCACCCTCATCTCCAGTCTTGAATCCTAGAACACTCATCTCAGGGCCTCCCTGTCTCCGTCTCGATCATACGGAATCAACTCTCCATCAATCGGTATCCGCAGAATCCTGTAGACATCCTCAAGGGTGACTGTCATCTCACCCATCGGCAAATGAAATGTGCATGTCTCTGAATGCCATCTCTCGGCCAGCACAGTCAGCAAACCCATGTTTGCTTGAAACTCAGGCACATATAGCACGTGTCTCAATCCCATCTCCTCAATGGCAGCTCTGTCCTCAAACGATAACTCAGGTCGCAACCTCTGCATCGACGGGAATCTCTCTCGTGACTCTAGCATCGGCAAATACTCCTGCAGTCAAGCAACTCAATCATGTCAGTTATAGTGGCATTCACTGTTTATCACAAAATGCTACTCGTTATCTAAATGCATATGGCTATTTACCCTAGTGACACTCACTGTTCATCACAAAGTGTTGCTATTTATCCTAGTGGTACTCACTGTTCAACACAAAGTACTACGTGTGTGACACTCACTGTTCATCACAAAGTGTTACTCACATTTGCACTCCTTGTTCATCACAAAGTGCTGCTCATATTTTAGTACTCCCTGTTCATCACAAAGTACTTTATCTTGATACTCACTATTCATCACAAAGTGCCTTGATCTATCCTAGTCTTCCTAGAGGACCTGCTTGAGTGTATCCTCTCAGCAGCTTATCCAATCGACAGCGTATGTTCATCACAGAACTGCCGATTTGACCTAGAAGATGCAAATTCATACTTTTCAAATGCAAACGCGCTTTCCTGACATAAACGTGCATTTAATACATTATCTACCATGCATTAATGACAAAATTGATATGCGTCAAAGTACAAGGAGGTTTGGTGGTACTTACCGGCTCTCCTGCCTCTGCTGGCCTCTAGAATCGGTGAACGCGGTCAAATCTATGAACAAAAGCCATCGCTGCTGACTGTTGCTGCTTTATTTTTGCTCTGCACTAAGCTCTTGTGAAGGTGTAGATGACAACGAGGATGTATTTTCCCCCGTGGTCTATCTTATAACCTACCCTAGCCCTCGCCTTCATTTTTCGAGTCAGTCTTCGTTATCCCGTGACTTTGTCACTTTATCTGATCAGTCCATTCTATCTCGTCTTTCTTATCGAGAGATTGTCTGCAATCTTTTCAGACATTTTAATCCAATCTCTCGAGGGGGCATATAATTCCCATCTTGGGGCAACTCTGTATCAGTTCATCTTATCTTCTTTGAAACAACGCGACAAGCCGCATTGTCTCAAAGAGGGGCAAAATGTAGACACTCAAAATTGTCATGTCTAATTAAATAAATATTTTATTTATTTAATTATCTAAGCCTAATTCTTCTATTAATTAAATAAATTTTTATTTATTTAATTAATTCATTTATCCTCTTCTAGCCTTATTTCTCATTTAAATAAATACATTTATTTATTTAAATTATCCCTTTCCTAAATTAAATAAATATTTTATTTATTTAATTGTCCTACTTCTTCTGTTAATTAAATAAATCTTTATTTATTTAATTAATTCATTATCTTTTTCTACACATGACACATGTCATTCATCTCTTAATTCATACACTACCTACCTCTTTCATTATTTTGGTATTTCTTTTACCTACCCTCTAATCCTAGCCGACCTCTCTTTTTACACCTCTCAATCTTAACCCTCCATTTCTTATTGTGTCTTCTATTTAAGGAGATGCTTTCTTCATTGTCAAACCCTAATCACTCAGACTAATCAACAATTTTGGAGGACTTGGCTACACTACGATCCTACTTGCAACCACATTCCATTCTTTGTTGAGCTCTTGTGCATATAAAAATCTGAGAGCAAATATATCAAGCAAGATCAATGGAGATAGGAAGAATGGAGATCAAAACCCTATTGGACATGTGATGGTATAATCTTTGTGATTTTGAGTTATTTGCATTGTCTTAGGTAATCTTCATATGTTATGGTGGATCTTTGTTATTGTTAGGCTAGGGTTTGGTGGTTGAATTCATTTAGCCTTTCAATTTTGTTATTATTGTTATCCATTTTCACCATAAACAACTCCAAAATGGTAGTACGCATTGACTAACACACTTGTTAGTCGCACGTTTTACACCATCGATTTTGCAATCAATGGGCAGCGATTGACTAACACAACACTAACACATTGTACGATAGGTCCATTTTGGAAGGCTGCGTCTATTCTGTCTCCAAAGCGGACCTTTCGTATAGCGTATTAGCGACAAGTTAGTCAATCGCAGTCGTTAATTACAAAATCGATGGCGTAAAACGCTCGACTAACATGTGTGTTAGTCAATCCGTACTATCATTTTGGAGCCGGAATAGACACGTCCGTTTTGGAGGGAGCCTGGGCCGCAACGGCTATTCTGGTTCCAAATGGAGGCATCTATTTTGGTTCCAAAATGGCAATACGGATTGACTAACATGTGTTAGTCGTGCGTTTTACACGAGTCTTGCCAAGGTGTAAGTTTCTATAGCATCTCAGGAAGCATAATGAGAAAAGGCGGCCTTATGAATGGAAAAAGTTCCTATTTGATTATTAATCTTTTGTATCCTCAAGAGGAAGTAAAAATTATAAATAATGGAAAGTTACACTATCGGGCTAAGTCACCCCGATAAAAACACTTAGGCAAAAAATACTAGCTTTTAATCGGCATATCATATACCGATAAGCATGCATGGAAATCCAAGGTCAGACCTATAAGCATCAGTCTCACCGATTATAGTATGGAGTCAACGACGGTTATATCGGAGAAGCATATACCGATAAGGCTCGTCGGTATAGTGAACATAAGCAGCAAAAGCAGAAAATTGTCTTGTCGATAACCGATGAGGCTATTAGTAAGACTTATACTGAAAAGCGCAATAGTGAAAATGTCCATCGGTGAAGGTTGTAGCGAAAAGAAAGTCGTCGGGGAAATAATGTTAGTCGCTCATTTTGCACCGTCGGACCTTTCGTACAACATGATAATAATGTGTTAGTCAATCGCAACCATTTATTGCAAAATTGATGGTAAATCCATTCTACCGTTTTGGAGCCAGAACAACCCTAACACATCTGTTACTAAATCCATTCTGTCATTTTCGAGCCAGAACAGATGCGTCCATTTTTGAGCCAGAATAGCTTCGGCCATACGGAATTGACCAAAAACCTAACACCACTTCTAACCCTAACGCGAATAACCCTAACCCACCTTCTAACCCTAACGTTGCTAGCCCTAACCCACCTTCTAACCCTAACGCCGCTAACCCTAACCCGCCTTCTAACCCTAACCTGCCTACTAACCCTAACGCCGCTAACCCTAACCCGCCTTCTAACCCTAACCTGCCTTCTAACCCTAACCCGCCTTCTAACCGTGGGGCGGCTTCTAACCCAATCCCACCCGTCCAATCCAAAATCTACAGTCACAAAGATATTATTTGGCCTTGTTGTTTCGCAGACTGCGTGTCCGCCTTTTACTATGCCCTCGCAAAACAGTGAATTAGACTATTATGGTGTGTTATGGGCCTTCACGGACTACGTGTCCGCCTTTTTCTATGGCCTCATGAAACGGCGAATTGGACAAAAATGACGTGTTATGCGCCTTCACAGATTCGCGGACAGCCTGGCTTATCCGCGATCGCACAACCTACGGTTCAAAAGGTCATTCAAAAGGGCCAACCCACTACCGGACTACCATGGCTTGTTAGTCGGGAGTCACGAAGTAAGGCTTTTTGGAGCCAGCAAACACGCGTCCCACACGGTCTCTAACCCTAACACAATAGTTAGACAAGCAAATTTTCTCCCTATTCTGCCTCCAAAACAGGCAAATTTTTGTACTACATATAAAGCAAAACAAGAAAGGAAAACAAACAATGCAAACCTAGAATAGACGTGTTCATCATTTTAAATAAAATCCAAACACAAACAGAAAAAAGATGACTTTTAGAGGTCGATTTCCACATACCTCACGCCCTTCAAAAATGCAGCCTACTTCAACAATCAGATGCCCTTCAACAACGCAACCTGCTTCTTCAACAAGAGCCCTTCAACAATAAGTCGCAGCCTACCTCTTCAACAAGAGCACTTCAACAATGACTTGCAGCCTGCCCTTCAACAATAATGTTTTAATCGCATATTAGTCTTCTTTTTTCCACGTTAGGCACAAAATGACGCCACGTTTTTTGACAAAGGTACATATTTTGAAAGGAACGCCCTCTTTTTCCCACCGGCATGTCGTCTGAAAGCAATTTCTTAAATCGTCGGTGGTTTTTTTTTATGGCTTTTTTTTAAGCCCGTGCCCTCTTTTTCCCGTCAGTATGTCGTCCAAACGCGGTTTGTACAGTCGCCGACAGTTTTTTTTTTCTGGCTTTTAATGTGTGTTATGCACAAAACATTGCCGCTAACCAATAAGCAAGCCGCAGGCATCCTCTGGCATGTCCACGTAGTTTTGTGTGGGGCTCGACGATTGAAACCGACGAGTCCACAACTACTCCACATCACATACTGTGGGTCCGGCTGCTACGGCAAATTGGCATGGTATGCATGTCTCGGACATGTATGTCAATGCATGTCGTTGGTATGATAGGTCACTTTTGGAGCTAGAATAGACGCGTCCGTTGATGCCCCTACTTGTCAGTGCTTGACTGACTACAGTCCAGTTCGTCGAATTCATCTGGGGATGCGGTTAATGCTATTAAAAAATCATTGATTGATGTGGTCAATGGTACTCAGAAGCCCATTTCTGCATGTGTCTTTGCGGCCAGTTGGGAATGGCGTGAATCTTATGATGTAGAATTTGGATTCGATTGCGGGCAAGACTTCTTCAAGGTTGGAGTAAAAATTGTTAGGAGATCTTTTTAAAAAAATAGGAGTGTTTATATTTTATATCTGCATTTAAGTAGGTGTAAATAGTGTGGGGTTAGAAATTGTTTAGAAATTTAATTTGTCACTTGTCAAACATTAAAAATTAGCTTCCCCAAAACAAATTTATATATCTATTGAGACTGCACATGACAAAGAAGATGAGAAGAAGAGGATATTGCACATAACCAAGAAGACAACAATTAGAGAGGTATGTATCATGTCCATGTTGCAATTTTGAAATTTTGAAATTTTTTTTAATTTTCTTATAATTCTCCATCAATTTTTTAAAGAAATTTTAGCATGAACATATGCAATTCAAAATCATTATTTTACTTTATTGGTTGGATGGTATTAAATCCATTGTTATTGTGGTTAACCAATTAATTATGTTAATTTAATAGATTTATTTCAAAAAAAAAGTCTCACAGTTTAATCTTAATTTTATTTATCATTTTCATGGACAAAATAAATTTTATGAAATTTGATACCTCGGTTTTTTAATCTTTCCCTCTCTTCATTTGTTCTTGTTTAACATTTCATACTCTCTCCAAACTAAGGAAATAGCTATTCATTTTATATTTTTCCAGACTTCCTTACCTTTTTGTTTCCACTGTTGTATGCACTTTCCTTGCGCAACAATTTGCAATTTGGCTTCCACTTCGTAATGCAAATTTTGTGATTTGTAAACCCCTGCACACTTTCATTTCTCTCTTTTTCTTAACACGTCAATTTTTTTTATCTACTTCTTTGTCTCTTTGTGCCTTACTCTTTTTTCTTTCCTTTAAATTCTATGCTATTTCATCTTTGACTAATTATGTGCTATTTCCACAAATTGGGAAGGGTATTGACACCTTTATCCTCTTCTTCCAATGTCAATTTTTCTGAAGAACGAAAACTTTTTTAATATAATTTAAGACACTTGATCTTTCAGTGTTAGAGAAGACCAAAGTTTTGTTTTTTTTAAATATGGAACCCAAAAGTTTTAACTGTTGCACCTCTTATGACATTCCATACATCTCCTTCTTTTTCTTTTAAAATTGTCACATAACTCCTCACCATATTCCTATTTCTTTGAAGTATAACACTTTTATCTTGTCTAATGTTGTTTTTTCATTTATGAAAGAAAACTGTATTCTTCTTGGTTCAAATTAGGCACCCACTTTTCCTCACAACTTGACATCAAATATGAATTATTTATTAACTTTTTTTTTAACATATGAAACTCCAAATCTCATGGTTTGCACTCTCCTCAGCTAGCGCTACCTATAGGAAAAAAAATGTCTGTTATTTTCTTTTTCAAAACTTGATCAACTCAAAGAGTTTGAACAAAATGATTCCATTAAAAGTGGTTTACCTTCAACAAAAGAAATTGAAAACTAATATTTTCTAGTTAGTTGCAAACATGTTTCAAAATAGAAAGTTGATGCAAGATTAAATGTAAGCACCTGGATCCTCCTGCATCAAAGAAACACAATAATTTTTTTATATGAATGATTATGAAAATGTCAAAATATTTGTATCTTGAATTCATTGTAACATACATCAATGGTATATGCAACCATAATACAGAGCAACAATCTGCTTACAAACAGAGCAACATGTCTGCTTACAAACAAAGCAACAATAATACTATTTACTATAACGTTTGGGTGTTCCATTTGTAAGTAGAGTTTTTGCTCGGTATTATGATTTCCTATACCATTGATGTATATTTCAATGAATTTGAGATACAAAATATTGTAACATGTCCATATTCATTAATATGTAAAAATCAATATGTGCTTCTTATGTAGTTGTAAAATTCTACATTGTCATGTAGACATTTTTAAAGGTAATACAATTTTTTAATTACACTTTTAATGTGGTTCTAATGTTATGTCAAGAAAAAAAAATTCACCACTTGAATGTCAAAATACTTGTTTTAATTTGTTTACCATTAGCTTGCTGCAAAGTCAATAATAAAATTATAATATGGTGTGATTGTAGTAACAAAATTATAATATGGTGTGAGTATTATTTTAAGAAAATAGAGGATCCATTGGTTGAGCACATGGCTTCAACATAATGTCCTTGAAAACCATATTAAGAGATTTTTATTATTATTTCAAACAAATTTGATCTTGATTAATATCTCCTTATATTTGCTTCTCATGATATAGTATTATGTATATAATAATGCTAATTTTTTAGAAGTTTAACACGCATTTAAGCTATTTATGGTATCAAACAAAAATTGATAAAAACCAATTCTCATAATATATCATTATTGACTATCCAAACACCATTTCGTTTAGATCTTTGAATATGTTATTATTTCTTTAGATTCTTTTTTTAGTTGAGAATCTATTTTTTCTAAAGAAAGAAAAACAAAAGCACAATGTCCCTCCATAGCCATTGATAGTTCTTAATACTTATTTTTTGCACAACATATAGATCTATCAACATAATTTTTGAATATTCATTTTATTGCAATATGAAGCAACATATTTGTTGGCTTTAACATGGATACAAATTTGCATCGTCCAATTCCTACAAAGAGTGGGTTTGGGTTGTTCACAACAATGCTTTCAAACAATGACATAAAAGATGATGATATTCATTCCTTAGATGATGATCTTTGTGACTTTGTACCAAGTTCACAAACAACCAAATTAAACAAAAAGGGCAAGTGAAGAAGTATTCACTTATACCTCATTTGATAAATGATCAAAAGTTCAAGAAAAAACATTTATGGTTCCTCCTACACAGAAAGAAAGAACATGTTGGAGTTTTTCAGACACAATAGTTCTCATTGAAGCAAAACGTAGTGAGAGATGCACTTTTTAATAATGGGACAATAAAAAATTAATACAACTATTGAAAAATAGAAAATTGTGCAAGATTATTGTTCTCATCATTGTGTCTTTCGAACAACAAATCAATGTTGAGATCGATGGAAGCATGTTTTGCCAGAGTTTAAAAAAATAAGAGATTACGAGAGACATATCCCATCGGACCATGATAGCTACTAGAACATGACAAGCAAAGAGAGTAGAAAGAAAATTTCCACCAAATTTTCCAAATGAACTTATGCATGCAATGGAGATCAATTTTGGGAATGATAGAGCTATTGATCCTAGAAACATAACTATTGATACTTATGAGAATAATTTTACATTTATTGAAATTTGTTTTTCTCCAAATGAAAATACTACAATGGATAAATTTGATACAGTGGATGCAACATGTCAATAATCAACACACATTTATAGTGAAATAGGAAAAGACTACACAGATAAAAAACGCAAATCAACAGCCAAAACAATTTGTATGAAAGAGCCTCTTCTCGAAAACAACAAATTGGTTGTCTTCACATTGCAAATTGCTAAAGAGGATCGTATGAAATGCCATGAAAAAGAGTATGCTCTAATGGAAAGGCGATTAAATGATGAATAATTAAATTATGAAAATCTCATCAAATTAGAAGAGAAAAAAGTTTTTGTTCAAATGAGTTTGGTTTGTTGTGCTGAATTCTATTGGTCAAGCAATGCTTAAGAAATATGAATTCTCTTGGCTTGTCATGTTCCAGTAGTTATCATGGCCAGATGGGATATGCCTATCATAATTTCTTATTCCTTTAAAATATGGCAAAACATGCTCCCATTGATTTCAACATTGATTTGCTATTCGGAAGACACCATGACGAGAACAATAAGTTTGCTCTTTGTTCAAATGAGTTTGGTTGTTGTGTTGAATTCTATTGGTCAAGCAATGCTTAAAAAATCTTAATTCTCTTTGCTTGTCATGTTCCAATAGTTATCATGGCCAGATGGGATATGCCTCTCATAATTTCTTATTCTTTTAAAGTATGACAAAACATGCTCCCATCGATTTCAACATTGATTTGCTATTTGGAAGACACCATGACGAGAACAATAATTTTGCACAATTTTCCATTTTCAACACATGTTGTAGTTTTATTCATTGCTCCATCGTTGGAAGGTGCATTTTTCTCATTGTGTTTTGTTTCAATGAGGATTATTGTGTCTGCAATATTCCAATGTGTTCTTCCTATTTGTGTAGGAGGAACCATAGGTGATTTTTCTTGACCTTTTGGTTTTTATCAAATGAAATATAAGTGAATACGTCTTCACTTGACCT
Source organism: Cryptomeria japonica (assembly GCF_030272615.1). Taxonomy (NCBI): domain Eukaryota; kingdom Viridiplantae; phylum Streptophyta; class Pinopsida; order Cupressales; family Cupressaceae; genus Cryptomeria; species Cryptomeria japonica. The sequence continues at coordinate 657,142,421 of NC_081415.1, forward strand.
TTTTGTTTATGAACTTAGTACAAAATCACAAAGGTCATCATCTAAAGAATAAATATCACCATCTTCTATGTCATTGTTTGAAAGCATTGTTGTGAACCTCTTGAACCCACTATTTGTAGGAATTGAGCAATACAAGTTTATGTCCATGTTAAAGCCAACAAATATGTTGTTTCACACTACAACAAAATAAACATTCAAAATTTATTATGTTTAGTAAGAAAATTATGGTAATGGATGGATATGTTGCGCAAGAAATAAGTATTAAGGACTATTTGTGGCTATGAAGGGACATTGTGTTTTTGTTTTTGTTTTTCTTTCTATAGCAAAAATGGATTCTCAAATAAAGAAAAAAAGAATCTAAAGAAAGTAAGAACAGATTCAAGGATCTAGAGGAAATGGTGCTTAGATGGTCAATAATGGTGTATTATGAATTGATTTTTATCAATTCTTGTTTGGTACCATAAATAGCTTGAGAGAGTGTTAAACTTCTAGAAAAATAGCATTATGATATACACAATACTATGCCATCTCTATCTCAATGATGAAAAGCAAATAAGGAGATACTAATCAAGATCAAATTTGTTCTAAAGTAATAAAAAATTTCTTAATATGGTTTTATGAGACACTATGTTGAGGCCATGTGCTCAACCAATGGATCCTTTGTTTTCTTAAGATAATACTCACACTGTATTATAATTTTGTTACTACAATCACACCACATTATAATTTTGTTGTTGGTTTTGTAGCAAGCTAATGTTAAACAAACTAAAATAAGTATTTTGACATAAAAGTGATAGTGTTTTTTTTTTTTTAACATAACATTAAAGCTACATTAAATAGTTTACCTAAAAACATTGTATTACCTATCTAAATGTTTACATCACAATGTAGAATTTTACAACTACATAAGAAATACATAGTAGTTTTTATATATTAATGGTTATGGACACATCACAATATTTCGTCTCTCAAATTCTTTGAAATATACATCAATGGTATATATAGTCATAATATTGAGCAACAAATTTGCTTACAAACAGAACAACCATAATACTTTTTACAAATAGAGCACCTAGACATTATGGTAAATAGGATTATTGTTGCTCTGTGTTATGTCTGCATATACTATTGATGTATATTTCAATGAATTTGAAATACAAAATATTGCGACATGTCTATAATCATTAATATATAAAAACTACTTTTACTTTTGATCTTGCATCAACTTTTACTTTTGAAACATGTTTGTAGTTAGCTAGAAAATGTTGGTTTTCCATTTCTTTTGCTGAAGGTGAACCACTTTTAATGGAATCATTTTGCTTCAACTTCTTTAGTTCATTGGGCTTCTGAGAAAGAAATTAATAAAGACATTTTCTCCTATAGGCAGCACTGACTGAGAAAAGTACAAATCATGAGATTTGGAGTTTCACGTATAAAAATAAAGTTAATAAATAATATACATATTTGACACTTGTGAGAAAAAGTGGGCATCTAATTTGAACCAAAAAAAAATGCAATTTTTTCATAAATAAAAAACAATATTAAAGAAGATAAAGAGCCATACTTTGAAGGAATAGGAAATGTGTTGAATAGTTATGTGACAATTTTAAAATAAAAAGAGGGAGTCGTATGAAATGTCATAAGAGGTGCAGATGTTAAAACTTTTGAGTTGCAAATTTTAAAAGAAAAAACTTTTGGTATTTTCTGCACATAAAGATCAAGTGCCTTCCATTATATTTAAAGTGTTTTGGTTCTTAAAAAAATTTACATTGGAAGAAGAAGATAAAGATGTCAATACTCTCTCCAAATTGTAGAAATAGCATGGCATTAGTCAAAGATGAAATAGCATATATTTTAAAGGAGAGAGAATAGAATAAGGCACAAAGATGAAGGAAAGAAAGTCAGAGAAGCAAATAAGAAATTGAGGTGCTAAGAAGAAAAAGAGAAATAAAAGTGCACAGGTATTTACAAATAACAAAGTTTGCAATACGAAGTGAGAGCAGAGAAAGCACATACAACAGTTGAAACAAAGAGGTAAGGAAATCTGGAAGAATGTAAAATAAGTATCTATTTCCTCAGTTTGGAGAGAGTTTGAAATGTTAATGGAGAACAAATGAAGAGAGGTGAAGATTAAAAAAAAACTGTGATTTCATTTTTTTATAAAATTTATCTTCAGGCAACTAGTTTTATCAGTGAAAAACAAAAGTAAAAATAAAATTAAACTGTAAGACTTTTATGTCATAAATATTTTAAATTGACACATTTTAATAAGTAACCACAATAGCAGTGAATTTAATACCATCCGACCAATAAAATAGAAGATCGATTTTGGTATGCATAGTGATATTTCTTTTAAAATTTGACGGATAATATAAGGAAGCTTTACAACATAATTATGAATTTTAAAATTGCAACATGGACAGATACATATCATTTGTTGCTATCTTCTTGGTTATGTGCAGTATCCCTGATGTTGTCTTCTTTGTTATGTACAATCTCCTCTATCTTTTGTTGTCTTCTTTGTCATGTGTAGTCTTGATAGATATACAAAGGTAAAAAGGAAATAAAGTAAACTTCATTTTTCCTCTAAAGTTTTGTTTTGGTGGAAAGCTAAACTTTTAGATGTTTGACAAGTGGCAAATTAAATTCCTAAGTTGGTGGGGCAATTTCTAGCCCCACCCCATTTGCCCCTGCTCAAAAATGCAAATCTAAAATGTAGGGGCTCCTATTTTTTTTTGGAGATGAGCAACAAAATCACATATCCAGAGGCGCCCAACTCCACAAATTACTCCTTAAAAAATTGAGCAATGGTTGCTAACTAAAATAAGCTAAGGAGTTGCAAGGGGACGTGCCCTAATGGATTCTTCTTGATTTTCTTCATGTTTAAGTTTGGGTCTCAAGGACAGGGTTTAGGAAAAATCAAGGGTGGTGTTGAAATTTTTAGATATATTTTAAAGTTGGCGGTTCCATGAGCCCCACCCTAATTTGACCAGCTCAAATTTGTAGCCCTAAAAAAATAGTGGTTGCTATTTTTCAAAAATAAATTTTAATTAATTTTGTAGCACATTTTATTTTTGCTTCATAAGACCTCATGTTCTGTAAAAATAGATCTTTCCTCCATAAGACCCAGCATAAGGGGACCAATGTTCAAATTCTCAGGAATGGCATGTGTTCTTAATATGGGCTTTTTTTTGAAAAGATGGAAATCAAGGTTCAATCTTGAAAACGAATGCTTTAATAGGGTTCTTGTCTAGGTGATACTAGTTGCCTTGCCATAGGAATATTCAATGGAGTAGGTTTTGGTGGATATTACTAGTTCTATTTGTCAACCAATAGTCATTGATAATGTAATAAGATTGAATAAATGATCGTGTTTGTCAAATTATGTGAATGTCATTGTGGATTATGTGCTCCCTTCTTTTATTACTTGTCATCTAAATTTGAAATATAAAAAAATGCATACAAGGTTACTTAATTTAGTGCCAAGTTTGTCTCAAGGTAGATCACTCCATTGGTGTTTCTCCAAAATAATCAAGTTACAAACCTGGACCCTTCCACAAGTTTGTTTTTAGCTTGCATCATTATTGTGGATGGGAAGGGCTTGGGGCCAACTAGTTAGGAATGTGTAAATGAGCGTGTGGAGGATATTGCGCTCGTGTTTTTCACTTGGGTTAGCTAAGAGTCTTGTGATTTGGGGATGACAATTAAAAAAGGGAATATAGTGAGATAAGGATTTCAATACCAATGAATTGATGGTTAGATCTAACAACTACATTTCGAGCTCTTTGAAGTGCTTTTCATTCAAATTAATGTGTTTTGATGGTTTTCTTAATGTATCTTTAAAGTTCTTTTTATTCTCTTCTTAGGTTAATGTTGCCAATCAATTCTTTGTTTTTTCAATCCTTATGATCCTTTGTTAAGTTCTAGACTACATTGCTATATATTACTTTAATCATATTATAATAAATAAAAAATTTTAAACTAAACCTCCTAACATATAATTAATTAATCAAATTATTTTAATTTATTTTTTTATTTTTTTAAACATTAAAATGCTTCCCCACACACACATATATAAGTGAGTAAATATTATCTAGCATAATTATTCAAAAGAATGTTCCCCATCAACGCATTATATAATTGAGTATATGTGTTAATCTATTTTAAGAAAGTTGTTAGTTTTTATGACGACTATTCATAATTGAATGAAATGTATTCCTTAAATCTAAAATGCAACAAATCATGTGATGCCACATCAATGCATTAATAAAATATGTCTTAGTGCACAAGTATTTGTCTCTATTTTTTTGGGTCCTTTTGGACACCTTGGTAAAAAGCATGTTGATGTGGCCCCAAAACTTTAGTTTTAAGTAGGGGACTTGCCAAGTAAGCGGCTGTAAAAAATTGGGAGATTTGAAATTTCCCAGTAAGGTTTTGAGAAGCACAATGTTAGGGTGCTTAACTATTGGGTCCTCTCACGTACTCTAACTTTTTAGATACATTTGTCTATAAATGAAGTGACCAACAAAGCATATCAGAAAGCTTCTTCTGTTTAACAATGTTACATCTCCCTAATTCCCTCCTCTACTAAATGTATCACTCCAACATTCAAACCTTGTATAATTTTTTTAAGGATAATTAACCCACAAACACACATACCAAGCAAAGCATTAACACATAATTTCGAATACACCAGAAGCCCATTTAAACCATAAATTATATTTTGTACAAGTTCAACATGGCACCTTCTTTCAAGCCCACCTATTATACCCACCATATACCAAGATCACCATAAGACCTAATCTACTGACTAAACACCTATCATATCCAGCTGGAGCAAATACAACACTAAGGCTGGGGTTCCATGGAGGGGGGCTTCCTAAAAAATAGAGCTGGAGTTGCTGAGATATTTTAGGAAAATTTTAAAGCTGCTGGTCCCATGAATTTTGTAGTGCAATTTAGGAATTTATTGCACTTGTTTTTATCAGTTGCTGAGATATTTTAGGAAAATTTTAAAGATTGAAATTTTTATCACTTGCTGAGATATTTTAGGGGTTTGGCATCTATAAGCTTCATAAACATACAAATTGATTATTCAATCTAGCAGCCGACCAATTTATTAGAATACCAAAGAGCATAACAATGAAAAACCAATCAAGTGAGTTCTTTTATTGATATATTCTATTAAAGAAAATATATAGAAAACTGTTATGGGTATATGGTTTTTTAATAGCCACCTAAAAGTCACCGAGGTCCAATAGTCACACTTTGATCTATCCATATATTTACAAAGCATGCTCCCTAGCAAATTATCCTCTGGTCATACAAGGAAATGTATCACAGTCAATTCTCAGTGAAAGAAAAAGGCTTCAGAGGCACTTCTTTGAAAACATAGCATGATTATACAGTGTAGGGCATCACACCTATGAAAGACAAACACACATCATCAAGCAAGAAAATTATTCAATTGATTTACATAATAGTGGGCTTTATAAACAAGAGATATGTATGGAGATCCTTTATGTATACAAAATATTTTCACTTTGTACCTACCTAAATGTCACCGCAACCCCTTATGTCTACCTCTTAATATCTGTCCAGATTTACAGCAAGCATGAGCCCAATTGAATGCTGAAAAGAATTAGGACAGCATCAACTCACTCAATTATACAAGGGAAGTTACTCAACTGATTTCCCTTAACAGAACATTTTGTTTACAGGAAATATATACAGAGATCCTTTATGGATACAAGATGTTTTTACTTGTACCACCTAAAACTCACTGCAGTCCATTATAGACTTCTTAATATTTGTTCATATTTACAGCAACCATGCTCCCAATGCATGCTGCCAAGAATTAGACAACATCCTCACACTCAATTATATACCATCCAATATCCATAACATATTGCTACGTGAACAGAACCTCAAATTTCTTATCTCTTTCCTGAATGGGAAACCAAAAAGGATTAAGCACCTATATCCTCCCCATAGCATTCATTCTTGCTTTGGTATTGCAGCATGAACGAACTCTCAAGCTGAAAAATGAAAAGACATGCTAGAGCTATAAAAGAAAAAAGGCAGGCACATTGAGGGGCACGATCAAAGTTTTAATACGGTGGATTATGCATCTTAAAAAAATATATGAATGATGTGTGTCAGATTAATAGTTAGTTCTCTGTAAAAATCAAGTGTGAAACATTCCTCCTTGCTAAGGCACATCAATGAACCAGAACATGTCTGGTGCAAGATTCCTTACCTATGTGGGCAAACAAAATCAAACTGCAAATGATAACAATAAATTCTCATGTGTTGCAGGAAAGTTGAACAAAGTGCAATGAAAAATACACTCCCAACTTCTACTGTCTATCAACACAAACAACTCATATCTGTAATTGAATTTCAGGAATACCCTCAAGAATCAAGTTGGGATCTTTTCATGGTGTTCAAAGCATTTGCCTCAGTGAAAAAAGATTGTAAAACACTCTCCATAAAATAAAATAAAATTCAGATTTTAATTTTCAAAATACAACCATTGATAAAGACATGTTTGTGTTGAAACAATGACTTGATGGTTAGCATCGTTTTTTATCCTGCCAAATTTGAGTCACATGCTCAAAAAACTCTACGTAAAGAAATGCACAATGCCTTAATTTTGACCTTCGTTGTTTTTAATCTATGAAAAATACATTATCATAAATTCTGTAATTTAAGGGGTTTATAAATCTTCCCATCAAAAATCAACTGTACAAATTTGAAAAAGAAGTTACTACATACAAGATTACCTTACTCTACAATGTCCTGTTTATTACACCATTGGGAACACAGCACCACACATACTTTTCCCGGGATTATAGACGCGTTCATTTTACCGGCCAACATAGCTGCACAACAATCAAAACGTTACAACTTTGTCATTCATTAACTGGAGAGGGAAACTAGAAATAAAATGCATCGCAATTCATCACCCTCTAATCTAACAGTGGAAGAAATATAGCAGTTAGGTTCCAAGGGTGCTCATATATTCCATCTGGACATGCTCTGCCATGCCTGCAACACTATCCCACACTTGCATTATAACAGTCAGGATGTGAATCCTCCTACAAGGAATAAGGTGGTTCCTTACAAGCAAATTATATTTCTAGACTAAATAAAGGGGTGTGATATTATAATTAAGTATTACTAAATAAAGGTGTGGATGCATATGCTTTGTAAATTATCTTGATAGTTACTTAGAATAAAGCAACTACCACACATTCATGGGATAGTAGTAATTGTCTTTAACAAGACTATATATTGTAATGACTTCTGAAGTGGAAAGCACCATGGAGATCATTATTGGAGTTTATGCTAGTACCAAGCATGAAGTAGCCTTGGGAGGTTGGGCCCTTCAAAGTTGCTGTTATATGGTGTTGCTCTACCTTAAAGATTTGCTCATTTCTAAATATATTGCATATTTCTATATTTTCTATTGGGGTTCTTAACAGGAGCTACATCAGTGTAACATGAAGAATACTTGATCCCTTTCACTCTATCACATTATAAATTAATAATTATAGATGGAGCCTTGTTGGAATTAAATGCATTTTGGACCTCATAAAAGCATCACTATGGTCAAAATTGCTTATTAATGCCACTTTGACCCAGAGAAACATTCAGATCTGAACAAAGGGAAATTCTTGTGCACTCGTCATTTTACTATCACAAAGAGTGAAATTACACTATATCAGCCAGTGACATTTACCAGTATTATTTTTCTAAGAATAGATCAAACAAATAAATACAAACTCTTTCCCCACATATCTGCCAGTGAAGTCAACATACATGTGTCGGTATGAAGGTTGTACCCAAAACATATTAGAAAAATAATAAAATTCCATCTGTTGACAAAAGCAAAAAAGGGACCAAAGAGAAAAATTCAGAATATAATATTCATATGCTTTAAGATTTGAAAAAAGAAATCATGCATGAATTGAAAAAGGCTGAAAATTAACAACTTTGTTGTAAACATTAAGTCATCACAAAAGTAAGAAATATATATCAGAGAAGCAAACCATACATCAATGGCATGGCCAGTGCTTAGTACATGGATGGAACTCCAGGTGTACTGGAAAGGTCCAGTTAACTCTGGAGCTTGATTCCTAAATAACAACCTTTACCATTTCACAAACGAATAAAAATCAAGGTAACAGATTTGAGATGGGGTCCCATGGAGGTGACTATTGCACCTGTTTTTATTGCTCAGTGATCTCATAGAGGCAATTCAACGGTGGAACTGCAAGATAATAATTATTTGCCTGAAAATACTGTGCAGCTGGCTATTCTTAACAAAAAAGGTTTTGGGCTGCTGCTGGTGAGATGAAGGGCTCAATCATTTTAGGACACTTCTCTGCCATTTGGCAGCAAATTTTTTTTTTTTGAGTTTTATAAAATATCAAGAAACAGTTTTTTCATGCAAGCTCTTAAAAGCTGTATTGTAAAATGCTTTGTTTCGTGAGAGTATGGGCCTATATTTTTTTGTAAAGCCTACTCCATGGAACAACTAGCTAGGAAGATCACTGCTGCAAAAAATCTTAAGAGGGTGTTTGGCACCGACTTATTCTGTATGCACCAGACTATAAAGTTTATGAATTGCAAAAGTGGGCTCAAATATCCTTCTGTTAATGCAAATTTAGTGTTTTGTTTTATCCCAAATATATTGGAACCCAACAACCATATGTATTGTAATGTCTCCTCAAATCTAGTGAGCTTTGCTTCCCATTAACCTATTCCCAGGTTCCTATATGTTGTTTTTTGTGAACTAGGATAGGAAAATAAAAAGGATTCGGATTGCCTTAAGGCATCATCCGAATCCTTATAGGGCTGGGCCCTATCTCCATCTAATGTATTTATGTAAAAGGGCACATAGGGCTGGGCCCTATCTATGTGCACAAATTAGGATAGGGCTGGGCCCTTTCTCTTCCACACGCCAAGCAAGGTCAAACGTGTGAGATTGTAGCATCTACCTTAGCGCCCAGGATAGGGCTGACCCTATCTTGCACATATAATGTGGGAAAAGTACAAAGACTTTAGTGCCAAAAAGTGCCTTATTGGGCCAACCCAATAAGGCACCAATCCTCATATATAAAAGTTACATAGAATGCATCTTGACACAATCATGATATATGCATCAGATCTGCAATAACAGTGAGAAATATATCTGCTCTCCTTTGGTGTGAAGATACCTGATCTATGGATGCGACTCTGCTCCGATTGATGCGAACTTAAGTCTATTGTTCATGCTGAAGAAGGCACGGTTATGCTGATTACAAAAGGGTCATTTGAAGCTGAAGATATCTGCACATGTATTCAGCCTGAGATAAGTGTTGTAAGACTGCAATTTTATTCATAATGAATAATCAGATCTGAGGATCTGTTGTTGCTGAGTTTTTCCTCCAAGAGGGAGGTTTTCCCAGGGTAGACTTGTGTTGTGTGCCCTTTCTATTTGTGTGCTTTGATTCTTGTGACTGTGCATTATTATTTCCTGCTCATTATTGTTAATCTGATCACGAAAACTAACACTATAGGCTATTTAGTGATGGTTAGGGGACTCATGTTTCCGTGGAGAGCTCGAGGTTTCAGTTTCATTAGCTTTTGACAGCAGTGCTATTTTTAGTATATCGTATTTTTTGCGCTTGGCATCTGCTTCAGCTATAGTTCTACTTCAGTGGGAATTGGTTTCATTTTTTGTGCGTTGACAATTTTTCAATAAGGTGATGGGATTTATTTTAATATTTACACAAGTATTAAAGGAACATTTTAATATTAACTTAAGCGTTAAATATTTCATAAAGTGAATGTCCCGAAGTGTGATGCCTATTTGGGGGACTAAATATGCTTTAAAAAAGTAATATGGGGGGCGTTTTCGAGGGAAATAAAATATTTAAAACTTGAATGGCCTAGTTTCCCTCCAAACTATGTAAATTGAAATTTGGGCTCTCATGTCTTCTTTCAGAGTTTGCACACATACAGATTTTGGTTCTTCCAGATATTGTTGAGGATGAAAACCCTCTTCAATCTCGCTGGTTTCAGCGCTGAGAGACCCACCCTAGCTGGTCTAGTGATTCTTCACATGAAATCAAGAGTTTATTGAAGTTTGTCGGTTTTCAGATTTGCATGGTGATGAAGATTTTTGAGGATTTTTGCTTTGCAAGATTGGTAATCTTATTTTTGGAGTGTTTTGGTGAGATTTGAGTTTGATGGATTTCTGTTGATTTGCAGGTTTCCTTGATGCTGGCCATACATCCTTATTACTAGCCGTACCTCTCATTTTGAGATCCTATGAAAGATGAGGTGATTTATTGGAAATGGATATGCCAAGGCTAGGTGACCACTTCTCATATGTTATTTGAAGGGTTTCAGGTGATTTTGATTTTCTAAGTGAAATCGCTCCCCTTAGGCAGGTTGACCACCTTGTTGAAGGGCATGTGGGGTTTTGGAGGCTAAAGTTGTGGTGTGGGAAGGCTAAAATCCATCCATTTCAGGTCAAAAAAGGGACATCAAACTGTTGCAGGACTTATAAGGATACTTTGATGATATTTGGAAATGATTTTGATGAAATTCATGCCATCCGTGTAATAGGCTTAGGCAAATTATCTTGTATTACAGGAAGTGCTGCTTTTGTAATTTCAGACCACACAAGCTAATCTCAGACCTTTCTGAGAGTGATGAAACCGTTGGAAAAATAACTCTTATGATAGTGATTACCTGGACAATGCCTCGGAACGCTTGCAAGTTTATTGCCAGTGTCTTTAAGCTGTAGCTGAAGGTGATTCCTGCTAGTTTCGGATCTATTCTTTTCAACTCTGTGGTTCAGACTTTAATGGACAGCCTACGATGCCATTATGAAGCATTTACATGTTTTGTTAATGTGGATATCAGTAATATGAAATGACTATATGTCTGAAAACGACTTTCCAATCAAAGATGATGTAACTGGCAATTTCACAAGATTCAAATGATCTATCATTTAGTACAGCAGTGATCCTTCAATTAGGTGTTAGTTTTTGTTAAGTTGTTTGGCAAACATTTTCAAAAAAATCAGGGGTCTCATTACATGTATGTTTTGCTTAAGTTGAGATTCATACATCAAAGACCTATAAGTCTTCCATTTTGTCAGAGTGGAGTTGTTTTTCACGTATTATGCATCGTACTCTACTCCTATAAAATCTATTTTAGATCTCCCGTGATTGAGAAATATCATATTAATTATCATCTTGCCTTCCATTGTAAATGCTTTTTCTGTCAATTTGTACAGGAAACAGTGAAAATGTTGTTGGAAGAGTTTCCATATTTGGCTGTTCCAATGGCTCACACAGATCTATAACTACTAGTAAATACAAATAGATTCTGATGATAAATAAGGTCATTGAAAATCTGCAAGTACAAGAGCCAGTGGGTTGCAGATAGAAAATTCATGTCAACAATATTTAATGCAACACTAAATACGTACAAGAGCCACTGGGTTGCTGATAGAAAATTCATTTCATCAATATTTGATGCAACACTAAATATATGAGGTAGAGAGTATTCACAGATATAATCGGCAACGTATGCTTTAATCTGTAAGTGAAAATCATTAGTTACAGCAAGATTGTTCTTGATGAAAAAGGAAAGAAAATTTAAATCTAACTGAAGAGGCTAGGTGTAATTTATGATCTTTTAATGCAAAGGCTCTAGGACGGAGAATATTGAATATTAGCTGCTGATGAATCAATTGGTAACCAGATGCCGGTCAAATTAAGTCTCACCTAGGTCTTAATTAAATTAATTTATCTGTGTCTCCTAAGAAATATTTTAGGCATGACATGCATATTTCACCTGAAATCTCAAGGCCTTCAGAGTTTACTCATTGCTCATCTTATAATGGCTCCAGCATCGATGTGGGCAATCAATTTGTTTAGCTTTTTCACATAAACATCATCAGTGAATCACTTCAATATAACCTATCAATTTGGAATACAACCAGTTAGAACAATATGAAAGATGGCTGTACAGTCAATTAAAGGAATATAAGACGGGGGTTAATTATACCAATACCAAAAATATAGGTAATAATAATGAAGAGAAGAGGATCCTGGTGTTTTCTGCAGTTCCTTGGTCACAATTGCTGCTCTCACCAGACAAGGAACTACAAAAGCTCTGTATCTTGTGCCTTGCAGAACAGAAGACAAGCCAATTGTAGTGGTGTACTTTGCATCAGATTTCTCCAAAACTTAGGCCAATATGCTGAAATGGCCCTGGATTTCACATCCGTATGTCGCTTCAAGAAAATCAGAGTCTAAACTCATGGTCCACAGAAACTGAGGGTTTCTATGTTGCAGCCATGAGGTATTCAGGAGTAAAAACCTCCCAGATTTGTGAAAATCAATACAATACAAGAAGAAAAGTGCATGGGCAAAGGCCACTTGATTGGAAAACGACCTTGTGATATTGCCAGCAACTAAGATCTGTTTTAATCTATCTTCAGATCCTCTAATTTGGTGGCTGCACATAATGCCATGGAGACCTAGATGCTTTTCTACTATGGAACAACTTCATTTAATAGACATGCTTGGCCTGTTGATAAGCTAGAGAGTGTTCTCTGTAAAGCTCAGATGACAGCAATAGATCAGTGTATTATTGACACTATAAATTAATAATAGAAAACCTAGATTTCAGGGTTTCATTTAGAACTAAGAAGGTTTCTTTAGATCTTGTTGTTGTCAGTTAAAGTGATATTGCAAGAAATGAAGCTGAGTAAATTTAAACTGATGCTTTGAAGAGGGCTGAATACAGAGACCTGGGCCCAATTTATGATATTTTCTTGTTGCCCTTACGGTGATTTGAAAAAATCTGACACATTCACTTTCAAAATTTATGGACAAAATTAATTTGTAAAACCTACATATAAGATTATTTTAGTGGTCATCTTTCTAATCTTAACTGTCAATTGTAAGCTGTAGATGCACTTGCTTAGCATTTTCCACAATGGGAATGCCTATCGGCATAGTAACACAAATTTACAAGCCATCATTGAAGAGAAGAGGCCTATGAATTTAGGCATCGTCATGCACAGTGATGCTGAAAATCTCGTTTCTAAAACTATTCAAGATACTGTAAAATATGGCACAAAAATTGCAGTACATATCTTTCTCCGATAAAACATAGAGGAATCCCATGGCAACATTGCTGGATGGCCATCTTTGATGTAAATAATGTCTGTGTTCATTAACTGAAAAAATGTGTGAAATAGAACTATTATATCAACATGTATATTATTTTAGTGTTTATAGGATTTGAAGAGAAAGTGAGAGCTTAATGTGGAATGGTCTATTCAGATTTGGATTCTGTTGGTCCACTGAGAAATTATATAAGATACTTCAATAGAAACTGCTTGAAAGTTCTATTCCAACCTTGGTTTTGCTTTGGTTTACTAGGCATTTCCTCCAACTAACTTTATAGAGTCCTAGTATTGTCTGTTGGTGCTCATGGATGGAGTCTGGATGATAAGTTACAAAGCATTTCCATACTAAGAAACTTGCATATAACGTTTCCATGTTTTCTCTTGATAATACACTATGGTATCTTGGCAACTTTGCAAAAGGCTCCATTCCACTGGCAAGAACTTCATTGTACACTCACTCTTGCTACTCAGCTATGACTTCTGATTTAAATAAAAAAACACAAGATCATTTAGAAGAGCAACCATCTTCAAAATCTCACAAAAGAAAAGAGTTGCACAATCACGGTGAATCTGCCACACTTCTCCCACCTTTTCCCATCCATTTGCATGGTCAAAACAGAACATTGAAAGAAGCAGGTTCTGTGTTGGAAAAAGAAAAGTTGCAACGCATTGGTTCCAATTGGTGCCCACACACTAGGCATGCCAACATAGAAATCCAAAAACTACATACAAGATTTGAATGGATTGTGGAAATATTATAGCTTTGAAACATAGAAATGGTTTTCAGCATTTTCATTCAATTCTAGAAATTCATGCACCTAACCTAATTGGCCCATTTAAGTGCTCATAAGAAAAAAAAGAGATCATTTGTTGGTGTTGGAAATAAGCCACACCCGGACCGACGATGGACTGGTCCAAGAGGGGCCAGTAGCTCAGTGGTAGAGCACTCCAGCAGCGTTGGAAGGTCCTAGGTTCGAGTCCTAGCTGGTCCATGTCTCAACATGGTATCAAAGCCAGGTCTAGGCTAGGAGCCCCAAGCACACTGTTAGGGTTTCAAGCAGATCCGAAGCAAATATGAACTAACAATTATATGCAGATTTAAATACAAAAGATAAAGAAATAAAACAAGACACAGATAACACAGAGATTTAACGTGGTTCACCCAAAATGGGTTACGTCCACCATACACAGTCGTCCAATCTTTCTTATTATCCAGCAAAAATAGTACATCAACTTTACAATGCCTTAAGCATCCCAGCCGCTTATAACATGCGTTTTAGGGCAACAAACAAAGTCAGCTTTTTTAGGGTTTTATTACAATGTCGGTTTTCATCAAAAAAATACCCAAAAAAAATGGCGAGGATACGTGCTAAGTGTACAGTACTTTGCTGATCAGTCGCCACATTTCAACAATCTCCCACTTGGAGACTGATACTACACGACACCACTGTACATGCAACATCCGCTGGATAAAACACTAGGACTCGACTGGTATAAATTCCACAATTATCAATCAAGAAGACCAACAAAAACTAATGAAGAAATCAGCTTCTCAAGTGGAACTGCCTTCGTGAACATATCAGTAGGATTCTCACTTGTGTGAATCTTCTCAAACCGTAATTGACCCTCCTCCAAAACAGTCTGGATGAAGTGGTACCTGAGCTGAATGTGCTTTGTCCTTGAATGAAAAGCAAAGTTCTTCGCAAGATGAATGGCACTCTGGCTATCAGTATACAATGGGCTATCCTCTTGTGTCTGGCCCAGTTCCTCCAGAAAACATTGCAACCAAATCATCTCCTTGCAAGCTTCTGTAGCAACAACATACTCAACTTCAGTGTTTGAAAGTGCAACAACCTTTTGCAGCCTAGAAATCCAACTGACTGCAGTTCCCCCTATAGTAAAAACATACCCTGTAGTACTCCTCCGTGAATCAATATCACCCGCCAGATCAGAGTCAACAAATCCACTTAGAGCAGCATTAGATCCTTTGAAACATAATGCCTTCGTAGTAGTTCCTTTCAAATACCGAAGAATCCATTTCACAGCATTCCAATGTTCCATACCCGGATTACTCATAAACCTGCTCACAACTCCCACTGCATGTGCAATATCTGGCCTTGTGCATACCATTGCATACATCAGACTGCCAACAGCTGATGAATACGGGATGTTAGACATTTTATTAACCTCTTCCTGTGCCTTTGGGCATATCTCCTTAGTCAATTTGAAATGACTAGCCAAAGGTGTACTAACTGCTTTTGCATCCTGCATGTTAAATTTTTTCAACACCTCCTTTATATACTCACTTTGGGATAAATTCAAGGTTCTATTTTTCCTGTCTCGTGTAATCCTCATACTGAGAATTTGCTTAGCTGCACCCAAATCCTTCATAGCAAATGACCTAGCTAATTTCTGTTTAAGATCATTTATATGTTGCATGTTAGACCCAGCAACAAGCATGTTATCAACATAAAGCAACAGGATAATATAACTGCCATTATCAAATCTCTTAAAATATACACAATGATCAAAATGACATCTATGATAACCGTGTTCAGCCATGAAACTATCAAATTTTAAATAACATTGTCGGGGTGCTTGCTTTAGGCCATACAGACTTTTCTTCAACCTGCACACCAAATTCTCCTTACCTTTGACCTCATATCCCTGTGGTTGCAACATGTAAATTTCTTCCTCCAAATCTCCATGGAGAAAAGCTGTTTTGATATCTAATTGTTCAAGATGTAAATCTTCTGCAGCCACAAGACTAAGTACAGTTCTAATTGAAATCATTTTTACAACTGGAGAAAATATTTCATCATAATCTATACCCTTTTTCTGTGCAAAACCTTTTACCCTTTTTCTGTGCAAAACCTTTTACCACAAGTCTGGCCTTATATCTTTTCTGACCTCCTTCCTCCTCCTTCAGCCGATAAACCCATTTGTTAGGCAAGGCTCTTTTTTCTGCAAGTAAAGGGACTAAGTTCCAAGTCTTATTTTTTATCAAGGAGTCCATCTCCTCTTTCATGCCTAGCTCCCACTGTTGTTTGGCATCCACCTGCATTGCTTCTTCATATTCTTCTGGTTCACTAGAATCCGTTAATAAAATAGAATACAAAGAAGGAGAAAATCTTTCAGGGGGTCTACTTGTCCTCGTAGAACGTCTAACACTTGCAGGAGTTTGTGGGACAATCTATTGTTGCTGAGCATCAGGTACCTATGGCATTTCATTTTCAGGAATCTCATCCAACACCACATATTCTTGTTTGTCTTGTTCATGCTTCTTTTCCTGCATCTGTTCTTTATACATAACCTTCTCATTGAATATAACATCTCTACTTCTAATTATTTTCTTATTTTCAAAATCCCATAACCGATAGCCATATTCATCTATCCCATATCCAATGAAGGTACATTTCTGAGATTTAGCATCAAGCTTGGTTCTGTTTTCTTTATCAACATGGACAAAAACTTCACAACCAAAAGTTTTTAGAAAAGAATAATTTACCTTTTTACTAGTCCATGCCTCCTCTGGAATACCACCATCCAAAGGGGTTGAAGCTCCTCTATTTATCACATAGATAGCAGTATGTACAGCATCTGCCCAAAAATGTAAGGGCAATCCAGCATGCAATCTCATGATCCTCGCACGTTCCATGATAGTCCTATTCATTCTCTCTGACACACCATTTTCCTGTGGAGTTCCTGGAACTGTCTTCTGCTTTCGAATCCCATTTAAGTAGCAGTAATCTTCAAATGTTTTGCTGCAACACTCACCTCCATTATCCGATCTGAGACACTTCAACTTTTTTCCTGTCTCATTCTCAACCAAAGCTTTCCATTTCTTAAAAGTTTCAAAAACATCTGATTTTTGTTTTAGGAAATATACCCATGTTTTTCTTGTTGAGTCATCAATAAAAATAACATAATAACAAGAGCCACCAAAAGATGATACTTAAGCCAGTCCCCATACATCTGAATGTACAAGCTCTAACTTCTCACTCTTCTTCTCTTTCCCAACCTTGAAAAATCTGACTCTTTTCTGTTTACCATAAACACAGTTTTCATAGAACTTTAAATCAATCTTCTTTAGTCCTGGCAATAGATTTTTGGAGTGAAGGGTTTTCATCCCTTTCTCACTCATGTGCCCAAGCCTATGGTGCCACATTATCGAATCTGTTCTTGCAACATTTATTGTTGTTGTCCTTGCAGTAACTTTATCTGTAGCAGCTAAGGTAGAGTAAGTGTTACCAGTACACAGATATAATGTGCCTGCCTTCGCACCTTTAGCTACTACTAATGATCCTTTAGTGACCTTCCACATACTGTTTGAGAAAGTAACTATGCAACCTTCACTACCTAGTTGCCCTGCAGAAATTAAATTTCTTCTTAAATTAGGAACATGTCTTACCTCCTGCAAAAACCAGTCATTTCCATTCTGCAACTTGATCTTTATCTTTCCTTTTCCAACAATTTGACAGGGCTCATCATCACCCAAATATACCTGTCCAAAATCACCTTGAACATAATCTAGAAAATATTTTCTATGGGGTGTAGCATGAAATGAAGCCCCAGAATCTATTACCCAGGAATCATTAACATTATCCAAATATAAGATTAAAGCATCTTGTAAAGTATTACTTGCAATGTTAGCTTCCTTACTGTCATTTTTATTTTTGTCTCCTCCTTTGTTTTTCCGAGACCAACAATCTTTCTTTAGATGACCAGGCTTTCCATAGTACCAGCAATCTTTCTTTCCTCTAAATTGAGAGCGTCTTTTCTTTGACTTCCCTCGTGACTTCTCATTCCTAGGGCCTTTTCCTTTTTCCTTTGATCTTCCTCTGTTCTCCACATTCATAACACTACCCGATGATGTTGGAGTCTCACCTGTGCTTTTCCTTCGCATTTCCTCACTTAGGATAACACCAACAATATCATCAAATACCAAAGTATTTTTACCAGAGACAGAGTTACTTACAACCATAACCAAGCTATTCCAGCTTTCTGGCAAAGAACATAAAATCAAGAGAGCCCTAACCTCTTCTGCAAAGGTAATTTTTACCAAAGACAATTGACTGGTAATTGTATTAAATTCATTTAAGTGCTCCGCTACAGATCCTCCCTCACTCATTTTCAAATTAAACAAACGCTTCATAAGAAATACCTTATTCGAAGCCGAGGGTTTCTCATACAACTTAGTCAATGTTGCCATCAAATCTACAACCGTTTTTGCTTCTGTTATATTGAATGCTACAGACGGCGCAAGGCACAATCGAATGGATCCCAGTGCCTTTTTATCTAAAATGTCCCACTCTTCATCTGACATTGTGGTCGGTTTCTTTGTCTTTCCTTCCAATGGCCGCCACAAATCCTTTTGATACAGGTAATCCTCCATCTGCATTTTCCATAACTGATAATTCCGACCGTTAAACTTTTCAACCTTGAATTTGGAATCCTCCATTGCTCCCACTCAAATCTGAAAGTCCTGCCAATTTACAGAAAACCTCGCTCTGATACCAATTGTTAGGGTTTCAAGCAGATCCGAAGCAAATATGAACTAACAATTATATGCAGATTTAAATACAAAAGATAAAGAAATAAAACAAGACACAGATAACACAGAGATTTAACGTGGTTCACCCAAAATGGGTTACGTCCACCATACACAATCGTCCAATCTTTCTTATTATCCAGCAAAAATAGTACATCAACCTTACAATGCCTTAAGCATCCCAGCCGCTTATAACATGCGTTTTAGGGCAACAAACAAAGTCGGCCTTTTTAGGGTTTTATTACAATGTCGGTTTTCATCAAAAAAATACTCAAAAAAAAATGGCGAGGATACGTGCTAAGTGTACAGTACTTTGCTGATCAGTCACCACATTTCAACAATCTCCCACTTGGAGACTGATCAGGCTCCACACCGAACACACACAAGAGGTATGGCTTAAAGGGGGGTGTTGGTGTTGGAAATAAGCCACACCCGGACCGACGATGGACTGGTCCAAGAGGGGCCAATAGCTCAGTGGTAGAGCACTCCAGCAGCGTTGGAAGGTCCTAGGTTCGAGTCCTAGCTGGTCCATGTCTCAACATCATTTACTCACTTTGGGAATAGGAAGAAAGTTGCAAATGGAAGTGTGGTCTATCTTACCTTACTAATATTTTCCAATAGAGAACTCAAGAGTCAATACTAACAATGTAGGAATCAAAATTCTGTACAAGAACGAAGCTACTTTACTAAAGCTCAAGTTATTAGTGCAATTATGATTTCTGTACAAAAAGTTTCTATAAAGCAAAAAATATTTTAATTGGGCTTAGAAACCCTTTATTATAATGTCCATTCCATTGGTCTTCATCAAACAAATGCTGAGAAAAATCTATCATATATAGCTTTCATCATCATATATATAAAAATTTCATCAAGCAGAACTAACCTAGCAGTCCCATGGATGAGGGGATCCAAAATTTATTCTGCAGGAGCCACAGAAAAAAAAGTAGGAATTTTTATTTACAAGAGAATGGTCCTGCGCTACATACTGCTTTTAACTATATTTACATATCTGCCTCTCAAGCTAAAATATATAAAAAACCAAGCGATCTCCCATTGTCACATAATATCACAATTTGCTAAAATAACGGAAGCAGATCCAGGAAAGCTCTGGCCTTACTCTTCATTCAATAAAAGCAAAAAGATCATTTTGAAGAGCATACATATACCATCAGCAAATGTCACAAAGGAAACAGTTGCATCATCACAATGAATCATCCAACTCTACAATCAGAAAATACACCGCTGCACTTTTCTGCTTAAGAGCCAAAAACCTTCCTGTACAATTGTTAGCAATTAAGGTTGATGCATATTGAAACTCTGTTCTCTGCAAGCAAGTCTCAATAACACTGTTCAGTTTTTTGTCAATTATCTCCATAATACACTCTGCTTCTGGAAGATTAAAAAAGCCATACACTTCTGAAAAATAAAACAGTTCATACATAATTACAAAAAAATGAAAATTTGTGCATTGTCATTTATATACTAATAAATACAAAAATTGTAGTTTGTTCCAAAAATTAATGTAGGGTTTGTAACTTTCTTCACAAAATATGTAGGGTTTGTTCTTTCTTTGAAAAGAAATGAATTGAATTATTTAAAAGAAATAATGAAATTTTTGCTTAGAAAACACAAAAATCCCCAAAAAATTCAATCCTACCTCTTAGAACAAACTTGACATGAAATGCAACCCCTTTCCAATCGTTGGTATGGAGCTCTTGATGCACCAAATGTAAGTATTAAGCTTTCCCAAATGCAATTTGCCGACGAATTTTTGGTCTTCCTCCTTGCTGGTTGCCCTACAATGCACTCTTATTTTTCCTCACAACTCATTATTCTCCTCCTATTTTGCCAATACAATGAAACGAGCTCACTTTTAGGGTTGTAGAGGCAATATTGAAGAAAAAAAACAACTTAAAACAATAAATTTTGCCAATACAATGAAATGAGTTCACCTTTTTTTTAATTAATGTTTTGCTGTTGTCCGCTGGCCGAGTCCGCAAGTCCTAGGTCTTGGCGAGTCTCACTTTGGAATCGGACTCGTCCAAGTCCGGACCCCTAGGACTCACCCAAGGTCACTCGGCTTGGGACTTGCCGAGTCCAAGTGAGTTCAAGAACTCTATTCAAAAGACACTCTTCCTCTTCCAACCAACTTTAAAGGTTTCTTTGCCCCTAGATAATAGGGTTCTTCTCAGCATCAAGTTCTCTCTTGACTCAACTTCAATTTCTTCTAATCAAGTTTTTTCTTGTTCTTGAGCTATCATCACCCTTTGGGGGATTTGAGGGCAGGCTATGACCTTATCGGCTTCATTACAAATAAAACACTTCAATGGCTTCTACTCCTTAGAAGGTGGTCGTCCTTGTCCTCTACGTACAAAGCCTTTCTTTCCTCCAAAGTTGGCCTTCACATTTTTGCTTTCTTTTGACTCTTCACTCATGGTAGGTTCTAGCGAAATCTCTTTCCCTTTATTTTGATTGCTATCACCTCTTTTGCTCACAATTTTGTTTTTTCGATTTAGTTTCTCCACTACCTTTAAGGCATATTTGTAAGCCTCATCTACAGTAAGAACTTTCTCCAATGCAAGCTTGTCCTCAAGTTGAAACTTTAGTCTATTCACGCTATCGGCTGCTGCTTGTTCTTCCCTCTCTTGTATATCCGTCCAAATTTTGAAGTCTCATAAGCTGTTCAATATAAGTCTACATTGATTGATCCATTTGTTTTAAATTTTGAAATTAAACAATCGTAGTTGGTGATATGAGGGCAAGAATTGAGCTCTTAGATGTTTCAACGTCTTAGGCCAAATAACTTTTTCTTTTCCTTGTCTTCTTCTCGAAATCTGCATATTTTCCACAATAGGGCTGTATGCGACTTCAATTTGGAGGCAGCAAGTTTTACTTTTTTGGATCATCTCAAACTACTTCTCCAACTCATAGATCTAATCTCAAACTACTTCTCCAACTCATAGATCTAATCTTAGAATATATCAGGGTTGAGCTTGCCTTTAAATCTGAAATATCTGCTTTTACTTTGGAACTTTGTTTATTCAATGCTTCAATAAGCCTCTCTATAGGGTCTAAAACCCTAACAGCATTTACTAAGTTCTGTGGTTCCTCTTTGGTCTCGTCCAATTGTAATCTGACCTCAAGGGCCTCTAGCCTTCTAAAAAGTTCCCTAGTGTTTCTTCACAAGCCTAAATTACTTCTGCCCCTTTTTCCCCACTTCACGAGGACTCCCTGGGCCTCTAGCCTTCTAAACAATTCCCAAGTGTTTCTTCACAAGCCTAAATTACTCCTGCCCCTTTTTCCCCACTTCACGAGGACTCCCTGGGCCTCTAGCCCTATAAACAATTCCCAAGTGTTTCTTTACAAGCCTAAATTACTCCTGCCCCTTTTTCCCCACTTCACGAGGACTCCCCCTAGGCCATCGTGGATTGCTCTGATGCCAAAACTGATACAGATTGTACCTCAATTCTTTGCAAGCAAGTCGTAGTAATGTTGTTCAGTTTTTCTCAATAATCCCCACGATATACTCTACTTCTGAAGGACAAAAAGAAATCGTACATTTCTGAAAAACAAAACAGTAAATATATATATATACAACAACAAATACAAAACCCAGGTTCACTGAATCAAATTGTACATGTGAAGGCCAGAAAACAGCAATATTAACTTATCCTTCATCAAGCAAAAAAAACCAAAATATGGTTCGGAAAAAAATCCACCTGATCAAAGAGACCAGCACCCAAATATCATCCCCTAAACATTAACACCAAAAACTCCTATATA
Source organism: Cryptomeria japonica (assembly GCF_030272615.1). Classification (NCBI taxonomy): domain Eukaryota; kingdom Viridiplantae; phylum Streptophyta; class Pinopsida; order Cupressales; family Cupressaceae; genus Cryptomeria; species Cryptomeria japonica. The sequence goes on from NC_081415.1 coordinate 657,164,959, forward strand.
AGGAGTCAAAAAACAAAAAACCCAAAAATAGGAACTGCCAGAATCAGCAGTATCACCTAACAACCCAGAAACAGCTACAAAGCAGCAAAACAGATGGGTTGCAGGAATCTACAATTGAACAGCCCTTACAACATTATAGGTTTTTGAAAATAAATAATTAAGGAACAAAAGAACTGGACCAACTAAATTAAGTTTCGTGGGACCAGAAAAGGTGTCCCAAGCAATTTTGAGGTGATTCCTAAATCTGGGTAAGCATGACCACGTCCTTTTTAACATTGTAGTGCACTTTTGGAAAGCGTTTGTGAGCCCATCAGTCCCTGATTCTCAATATGCCCAAAAGAATAATGAAACAAAAAGTCAAGACTATCTTGGAATTCATATCCAAAGATAACTCTTCAGATATTAGAACATTTCACAAACCTAGACTTCCCCATAGATTAATCCGACCCATCTTCTTGAGCTAGCCTAAACAGACGAACTAATCTGACGCATCTTCCTGCTATATTTTGGAATACAGCTTTTCATTTGTATGCCAACGAACATTTTTCCAATGCAAATGTTATTCTCTATCAAGAGTTTTGTACGCAAATAGACGATATTATATTGCATTTTTTAGGAGATACAAAGCTCTGCATTAGAAAAACCTTATAGGTTCATGACTGTGTCTTCTCTGTTCAACTAGAGCAAGTCGCAGAAGAGAAATCTCTCTGAGGATATTCTTGTAGGTAAAAGGTCGGACTGCAGATTTAACCAAAAAACTAGAGGGATATAAGTTTTCATCATTGTCTTTATCTTCACCATCTGCAGACTGTGGGGTTTTATTATACAATGGCTCCATAGCATTTTCCCATCCCAAACTGTTTAAATCCTCTTTTCGTATCTCAGACTCATCCCCATTCATCTCTGAATCTTCCATCTCCACGAATTCTTCTTCGTCGAATTCTCTCAGCCTTTTGTTGAATTCTTTCTCCCAAAACATTTCCTGCTGAGTAAAAGAATCGTGTACGGACTCCTCGTTCTCTTCATCCTCATCTTCTAAAAACACCACATCACTGCTTAAATTCTGCCCAAGCTCACTATCACTTACAGAATTACGACCTTCTTCAATAGCTTGATTCCGGTCCCTCCACCCCTTGGTAAAAGGATGAAGAAGCTCCACAGGCTGGTTGGAAAGCAGGAAATCCAAGCACAAGGATCTCTGCTCCTCCTCCATCATCTCATACGCCTTCACAACATCATCATCAGAAACGCTCTGATCAACACCAAGTAGCCTACACAGAACCCCATAATAAGTGTCCCTTAATACTTCCTCCTTGCTTCCGGGAATTGGAAAACTGTGCTCCTCTTCTGTCAATGGATCAAGCAATCCCACAAGACCACGAAAAAACCCCTCCTGGGGCTCAAACCTCACCTGATATATGGGTTTTTTAACGTAGATCAAATCAGGCCTAAACCAAGCAGTGCACCGAGTAATCAAATTCTTAGAGCGTTTTCCCAACATCCGCCCCAACTTATATTTGTCCAAATCCGGTCTTCTCTCCACAGCAATCTGGGCTACCAAAGTCCACTCATTCCATGGCATCAGGGGCTCATCTCTGAATGTCTTTCTCACAAATGCCCAAAAATACTTAACTCCAACACTTTCATCAAAGCTCTCAATTTTCCTATCATAATCAACCACAGCGTCATGCTGGTCAATCCTTTCCTGTTCCTCGGCGTCTTTAACAGTGGTAAACATAGTGACCCTGTTATCATAAAACCTGCCTCTGATGGGCTTCCCTACTACAACCCCCTTGGAGGCTTGGGGGCTATAGGGGCCATACTTAAACCAGTCAAGCGGGTTCCTTATATAAGGATCGTTCTGGTCTTTAAACCGAACGTTTCTCTCGTAACCAAACCCCATCATCTGCAATTCGTCTTCTGTGAATTCCTCTTCTTCTCCTTCGCCGTATAAGAAGCCGTAAAGCTGGCTCTGCTTCCATGGCTTCTTGACAATTTTGGAGCCCATCTCTTGGGCTCTCATGGCCCTGAGGCGGCGCCTGCGTTCAGCGATCATCTCCTGCGCGCGCCTTTGCTTGGCTCGCCCCTCCAGCCGCCCGCTCGAGCTCTGCCCGGCTCTTTTCTTGCTCCTTCCCGCCTCTGTCAATACATTTCTGCGCCTCTCCACCTCCGTAGAGGGATTGAAGCCCTCCGTCGCCATTGTTGTTATTAATCGGAATCTGCAAATCATTCTTTGCCATAAATTTGAAGGAAAATGTCTGGGTTTCACATGGATAAATTGAAGCCGCCTATTCGAACCAGGAACTATAGAAGTGGTTCTAAGGCTTGTACATTGATATGTGGAAGGCAATGTTATGTCTGCCATTGCTGTATAGAGCAAGGACTTAAACCCTGGTCTGCGTTTTGTGGACTACCAACTCTTGATAACGTTAAAATGTTTTATCTGCATTTGTTATTTCTTTGAGAGTTTAAAATGCTAATACAGTTCTATAGATTGGTTAGAATCCTATGGGAAATACCTCCTACTCCTATAGGATTTAAGGATTCAAAATAAATTTGCTTTGTAAATAAATATTTGCAATATATGTTTTTTCAATGGTGTTTGATTGGTCGTCAATTATGGAAAGGACCCAGTAGTTGAGCATGTACCAATTGTTGTGAGGGTTGTTGATACGTTTTGTTCCAAAAATTGAACAAATAAAACCTATTGTTTGAAACAAAAAATATCAATTTTTGTTAGGAAATGTACTAATATTGTAAAAAGTAACCAATCAGGGGATGCCATGTTAGCTGCACAACTATTGGGGTCTCTTTTGCACACCTATTGGTCTCACTTTTTTTTGGCGTTGTTTTGGACACCTTGGCAAAAAGCATGCTGATGTGGCATCATATTTGATGATGTGGCCCTGAAACCTTAGTTATAAGCAGGGGACTTGCCAAGTAAGTTGATGTAAAAAAAATCGGAGTGATTTGAAATTTCCAAGTAGAATTTTGAGAAGCGCGAAGTTAGGGTGCACAACTACTGGGTCCTTTCCCCTATTTTGTAATTTTGGATTTCATTTTGGGAATCTTGGTTTAAAAGCTTATTATTTGAGCTAGTCTTTCCTTTTCAAATGGGCAACTAAGGATAATTGAAGATATCAATGTAAGTTGATCTTTTTTTAGGCATAGCCCACCTTGTTTCACCTTACGAAAATGTGAGTTAGTCTTTAGCTAAGCTATTGGCAGTTTTATTTTTAATTTTTTTTGGTCATGTATATGATTATCGCTCATGGTCACTTGTAGTTGATATAAATATTAATGTAAGTTAAACACTCTAGTCTCATTATGTTTGCCCAAGCTTGAAGTGCAAAAACAAGAAATCATATCTATTTGATCTTTTTTAGGCATATTCCACCTTCTAGTTTCACACTTAAGATTATGTGAACTAGTCCTTAGCTAAGATATTGGAGGTTTCATTTTCAATTTTAGTTTTGGTCATGTATATGCTTTTTGCTCACGGTCACATGTGGGATTGAATTATCTAATGTATTATTAGCTCTTTCTCCCATCTCTTTCCCATGAGTTGTCTATCCGCATAGTTGCCTTGACTTTTTCTCACATATATTTTAATTCTTTTGTTGGTGTTCGGGCACGTTTGCATGCTAATGTTCTATTTAGCTATCCAATTGGTATTTTGTGTCATCCACGGTCTTTTTTTTTGCTTAATGTGTCATCCACTACTATTTTGAGCCAACAATGAAACTAAATGTTCTCTATTATTGTTAAATAACTTAGCAACTAGATCAAAGTAGATACCTCCAATGGGAAAGCACTTACCCCAACTAATAAAATCTTATATGAAACCAAAGCTTGCGTTTTGAAACTACTTGTGATTAAATGCTTTTGTAACCTCTCTATTTGTCTCCATTTCATTTTAGGCATGTTGCCCCAAACTTCACACCCATAAAGCACCACAAGTGTGACATGTTGCCCAAATATGATCCTCTTGGTTTTCAATCCCATAGCTCTACACTCTTAACATTATTTTATAGCAAGTTTAATATTTTCCAACCTCTTGAAGTATTTTTTTCCTCCAAGCCTCTTAGTTGATTTTATAGCTAAAATTTAGGCTTGGGTGCTTATATTCATCCACCACTTGCAAAAGATTTTTTTCAAATAGTCAATTTACCTCTTTTTTCACCCTAGGGTAAAAATCGTGGTCTTGGTCTTGTTGATGTTTACTTGCATCCCTACATCTTAACACAATAATTATAGATATCTCAAGTGCTCTCTTAGGTTATGCATCATTTTAATCATTAAAATAAGGTCATCATAAAAGAGTAGCTTTATTACATAGTTTTTGCTTAATCGCTTCTCTAGCTTATCTTTCCTCTTAACCAAAAAACAATACCTAAGCAGACACCTCCCCCTCCATATTAGTATGCATTTTAATTTAATTTTTTTGTTTGTTCAAATGATGACATCAATGCCTAGGGAATAAACATTTTTAAGATTTGTTTTCTCTTTTTTATATTTTTCTACATGTGTGAAATAAAGACCTTAATGTTTAATGAAAAACCTACATTCACGAGAAATAAAAAATAAAAATAATAATTAAATTAAATATATTCAAAATTATATTTTTGGGAAAGCTTATAGTAAGAGCCTCATAGTTGCAAAACATAACTTCTAGATGGATTCATTTGATCCCCAAAAGGTAAAGCAAAAGTGGTTTTTATTTGCATTTAGATAGGTGTAGTAGAGATTCCATTGTAGGTATGATTTAAGACTAGAGGGGTTCATCCTAGATGGTTTGATCTAGCACTCTTCAACTAAAATCCTTTGAATGGAACCTCTCAAGGCTTAGATCATTATATTTTCTAAAAAATTATATGATTTTAGGCAAAAAAAAAAACAAGATGTTTTGAAAGTGGGACGTAGTATTGTGGGATCACCCTTGCATGAAGTCTCTATCTCGTGAGACTATTATATGCATTTGTTTGAATGTAGTTCTATGTTTCATTTGGTATATCACACACACACACACACACACACACGCGCGCGCGCGCGTATCAATTTAGAACAACATATATCACTTATTGACGGAGTTAGCTCAAACCACCCAAAACTATACATGGTCACACATGAAAACATGTATTCTTTATACCATAGATGGACTACTCGTCGAGTGCTGAAAACTCAGCGAGTTTTTGGCGAGTGGTTACCACTTCTACTCGCTAGAAAACTCACCGAGTTTTTGCCGAGTGGCAAAAACTCTGCAAGTCTGTGAAAAAAACTCGGCCGCCTGGGTCTCTTAGCCGAAAATGTTAAAACAGTAATACATTTTTTGTTTTTTGATTGTGCTTTGGGCTGAGAAGGGGGAAGTGGACTTGTAGTGAGTTGCAAGCTGATTTGGAGTGATTTTTGAGTGATTCCAAGTGGATTTGAAGGGGATTTGAAGGGGAAATCAGATTCCCAGGTAAGTTTTTGCATTTTTTTTCTATGTTTTTTTAAAACAATTTGTTTATTTTTTGTTGCATTTAGATGGATTATAAATTATTCCTAGGTAATCTAAATCATTTCTAAGTTATTTGTACAAGATTTAACACTAGATTTGACAAGTTTTGTTGAATTTTCACAATTTTTTTAAAGAATCTAGTTTTCAAAAAAAAATTCAAACCCTACTTTTTTTGAAAAAAAAACTATGAATGATGTCTAAATTTATTTAAACTAATGTAGATACTAGATAGTTTGCTAAATTGTTTAACTAAAATGTTAATTTTTTTTTTCACTTTGTATGTGTAGGTTAAGTAAGCATTAATCATGGCAAGAGAGCAATGGCCACTAGATCCATGCCCATCTAGATATATAGGCACCCATCCTAAAGGTGCTAGAGATGGGGCATGGAGGTATGCCTATGAGGGACCCAATCTTAGGTCAGTTATATGCATAAAATGTGAGAAAATACTTCATGGGGGCATCAATCGCCTCAAATACCACCTTGCAGGAATAGATAGGCATGATGCTAGAGCATGCCCTGCGACCAATGAAGAAATAAAAAGACAAATGAATGCCCTACTTGCAGCTGGGGAAGAGAAGAAATTGCAAAGGGAGAGGGCAAAGCTAGCCATGAGATCAGCCATAGTTGAATCTCAAGGTGTTTCTGTTGACCTTGAAGAGGAACAAGAAGCACTTGAGGGCATAGTGGGCTCTTGACGTGGCCCACGTATCCGCAAACCTACCATCAGCTCCTACTCACCCATTGCTTCTGCTTCTTCTAGTAGAGTACCTGGCACTGTTCCACTTCCATCACCACGAGCAGGGTCCATAGGTGATTATTTTGTGCCCAGAAACACACCTGGAGCACAACCATCATTAGAGGCCACTGGATGGAATAAGGAGCTACATGAGAAAACTGACATTGCAGTTGCTGATTTTTGGTACTTCAACAACATTGCATTCAATGTGGCAGAGAATGCTTATTGGCTGAATTTGGTGACTGCTATGACAGTTTCAGGAAAGGGGTACAAGGCCCCTTCTCGCAAGGATTTGAGTGGGAGGTTAGTAAATTACTACACCACTTGATTTCATTTTTAATTATTTTTAAGATTTCTTGTTTATTAAATCAAAATTGTGTACTAAGACCTAATTTCACTTTGCACTTGCAGGTTGCTCACAATGACAGTTGGTAGGGCAAGAGAAGTGATGGAAGATTAAAAAATTGATTGGGCAAATTACGACTACACCATTCTTTTTGATGGGTGGACAGATGGCAAGAACCACACCATCATCAATTTTTTGGTCGCTTGCAAGGACAATGTAGTGTTCTTGAAATCTGTTGATGCCTCCAGCAAGGTGAAAAATGCAGAAACATTGGTTGGAATGTTGGAGCATGTCATCATGGAGGTGGGGGTAGAGAATGTGGCGCAAATCATCACAGATAATGCAGCAGCATATGTGTCAGCAGGTAGAATCCTTTTGAATTATCACCTTTAGGCATTAGCAATATTCTCATTTGTTGTGGGCTTTGTTTTACTTGGTTGCATATTTCTTAAGAATAAATTCTTCTTTTGCAGGAAGAATCCTCCAAGAGAGGCACCCCACTCTTTTTTGGACACCTTATGCAGCACATGTCCTTGACCTTCTTTTGGAGGACATAGGAAAACTTGAGTGGGTGACTCCAGTTGTGGAAGATGCAAGGAGGATCACCAAATATATCTACAATCACCCTTGGGTCCTAAATTTGATGAGACAACACACGCAAGGGAAAGATTTGGTGAGAGCTGGTGTCACAAGGTTTGCAACGATTTTCTTGACATTGCAAAGCATTCTTGTTGCATTGACTTCTTTGAAACAAATGTTTGTGAGTGGAGAATGGCTTAACTCACCTTATTCAAAGAAGCCTGAAGGAGAGGTTGTCGCATGCATAGTCTTCGACAACCAATTTGCACAAAGGGGTGCAGAGATTGTGAAGGTTGTTACTTCAAAACTTTAATTTTTAAATTTTAGTTATTCTTGATTCAAGTCTCTCATTACTAATTTGTAACTTCATTATTTAAATTTTGATCTTTTTGTAATTTGTATTTTTCAATTGTAGATGTCAGAGCCCTTGGTTCGAGTTCTTCGCTTGGTGGATGGGGATAAAACCCCAATGGGATATCTTTATGAGGCCATGGATAGGGCCAAGGAGTCTATCAAAAATTACTACAAGGGGGATAGGCTCAAATTTGATCCCATTTGGGAAATTGTTGATAGGAGGTGGAACAATCAGCTCCACCAACCCATTCATGCAGCAGGGTACTTCCTCAACCCTCGTTTTAGGTTCGAGGGTTCTTACTCAGATTCGAATAGAGAAGTCATGGAGGGCCTCAGTACATGCATTGAGAGGATGGTACCTGATGTTGAGGAGAGAGACCTCATTGTGAATGAGCTCCAAAATTATGAGGGAGGAAGGGGTAAGTTATTCTCTTCAGAGCTGGCTAGGAGATGAAGAACCACTCAAACCCCAGGTATAACATTTGCCATTTGGATTTTGGGATCTAAAGACTAAAATGATTGATAAATTATGTTTTCTCTTTTCTCTTTGCTTTCTAACTTTTCCATTTTATTTATTTTGCAGATGCTTGGTGGCAAAATTGGGGTGGAAACACCCCACATCTCAAAAAATTTGCCCTCAGAGTCTTATGTCAACCTTGCAGTTCATCCAATTGTGAGCGCAATTGGAGCTTGTTTGAAGCAATCCACACGAAGAAGAGGAGCAAGTTAGCGCAGAAACGGCTCAATGACCTTGTCTACGTGCAATATAATCTTCGATTGCGCGTAAAGAAGGTAGAGGAACTAGAAGGTGGTCCAATTGACTTGGATGATATAGATCCTTACAGTGATTGGACTTCACAGGAGCAGCCTCCATTGTTTTCCGACACTGACATCACTGATTTGGAGAGGCAGGCTATGGAGGAGGGGGTGGATTTGGTTTCAGGCTGGATGACATTGAGGAGGATGAGGATGAGGATGAGGATGAGGATGAGGATTCATTGCCAGTGCCAGAGGCAGGTGGAGACATAGCTTCATCCAGGATGGAGGATGAGTCTCAATCAACCATATCGAGCGAGGAGGCACAGTCACGCCCAGTCCCATAGCAGACTTATACGACTAGATAGTCTAGACCCTCTAGTTCTACCTCTCCCCATGTTTTTGCTAGAGCTGGGAAGAGAAAGTTGTAATTGTAATTTGTAATGATGTATTTACTTTTGTTTTTACAAAAACTATTTAGTAATTTACTATTTTGCTTCAGGCTTCCAGCCATCAGCATTCCTCATGAGGATGCGATTTTGTAGACACTTTGCATTTAAATATATCTAGAATCAGCTTGTTTCTTTTGTGTTATCATTTATTGACTCATTGGATGCATCTTCTCATTAAAAATTGCAAAAAAAATGCATTTTTTACTAAGTTTAAGCGTGTTTTTAAGTTGCCGAGTTTTTCCGAGTTTTCACCGACTTTTTTTCCCAGGGGCTTGGCGAGTCGAGCCGAGTCGCAACTAGTTCAACTATGCTTTATATTAAGTCTAAATACTTATTATGTATCAATTTGGAACAACGTATCTTTCAAAAGTATCACTTATTGATGAAGTTAGCTCAAACAACACAAAACTATAAATGGTCACACCTGAAAATTTGTATTCTTTGTATTAAGAATAAATACTTATTATATAATAGTAAATATCACGGAACAAAACAAATTGAAATCTTCAATAAGTTGTAACACATTACAACTTCATTCCCCTTGGTTCTAGAGCCTTCAACCTTTGTGTAACTTCCCATCTAATATTGGTTTCTACTTTTCAGGGCTTTTCCACTACATTGAAAAATGCCATAAATGGCTTTTAGTATCTCCAAGCATATGTTAAAATTTGTAACTTTGAACCGAATAATAGTTCAACTTTTGGGAGTCGTAGCTTTAGAAGTGTTCTACGTCCATGAAATTGATTTATCTAATTTCTCTAATTTGCGGGGCCTCAAAACTCAATGTTAAAGATTTTTAAAAACTTAAATCTTTAATATCTTCACATCCAAAGCAAATATTGACTTAAAATTCAACCATAGTGTGCATTTTTCAATTTGGAGTAGGAGAAATTTTCAAGTCCATACATGCTCAAATGCAAACTTATAAAAAATAGAGGCTATCTTATTTTTAGCCCTTTTTCAAAATTGATTTTTTAAAACCATTTACCATTTTTGGGTCATGCAATCTTGCTCTTACACATTTGGATGCTCCTACATCACTTATTTATCTTGCCCCAAGATTAGTCTATGATAAATAGCTTATTAGAGTTATTAAATAAAAGCATGTCTTGAAAAGTTTGAGATACAAAGACCACTAGGTAATCTTGGCTACATAAACTTGAACAAGGTTGATTGATAGTTGCCCATCCCTAGAAACATAGCCTCTCTAAATTATTAAATTATGACCTTTTTAGGTTAACAAATATCTCTAAACATTTATGATTACTTCTTATACCTATCCTTTCACCTAACATATATACTATAAACATCCAATTATAACTCGTAATACAAAGACATCTATTCAATTTTGCATTACATCTAACTACATAATCCTCATATTATGTAATGTCCCCTCATTGGGAATGCCCTAAATTTGCCCTAATTCTCAATTTCAAAATAAATAAGCAGGGTTAGAAAATACCTTTCACCTAATTGAAACCTTGTAAATAGATTAGAAACCGTTTACAACAATATTTTCAATAAATAGATTATCATAATTAAGCATTATAAAATTAATGACACAATTATTAATTTTCAATCATAAAGCATTTGAATATATTTTGAAGGCTCAACCATAGGAGAGCATGAGAGAAAGTGACTTCGATGGGGTTTCTCAAACCCTCTACCATAGGCCCAAGGGCAGATATACCATCCCTCTTGGCCTCGTGTGGCCTATGCCATCCATATGAGGTGGTCTACCCAGTGAGGTGTCCACCTTCCATTCTCCCTCAATTCATTGTGATAGGGGGATGAGGTTACAATAGGGTGCCTCAGAAGCCCATCTCTCCTAAGCCAAAAGGTAGTACCCTTTGACCCCTTGGCCTCATGAGACTATCTGGTCACCTACATTGAGGTGGTGTATATAGGAGAGTGCCTCATCACCGTACCCCTCTTGCAAACACTATTTCCTCTATCATGGCTAGAAACATTCAGAACATGGGAAGGGACACACTCTACATATAATAAGTTAACTACAAAAAATCAAATTAATATTTATTGTGATATATATACATATGTGTGTGTGTGTGTGTGTGTGTGTGTGTGTGTGTGTGTGTGTGTGTGTGTGTGTGTGAGCAATCATAACAACGGTGCATTTTTAATAACTAGTACACAAAATTATATGTATATTAATATAGTACTTATTATATTACGCATAAAAAACTCATGCCAAACTGCTAAATATTGAATATCTCATAAAATATCCAATCTAATCTGATTGATTCGATGATATTTGTATGATTGTTTGATTGGGAGATTTGAGGTATTAGTGAGTGATGACTAAGTGATTGTTGATTAGATGAATGTTGATTGAGTGAGTGATCCTTGAATGCTTGGAATGATCTCTCCTTTATGTTGGCAACAACAATGAAGGAAAACTGAGAGAGGGTGGGGGAAGGGGGGTGAATCATTTTTCATCAGATTAAACAAATTAAGCACAATCTTAGATCTAATCAACTACGACAATTATAAAGATAAACACAATAACAACACACACAACACCAATATTTTGGACGTGGATAACCCAGTCAAGGGAAAAACCACGATGGGATGATACCCACAGTAAGATGATGCTCTGCAGTAGTATGTGTAAATATTACAATGGGGAATACAAATGCATTCAAGCACACTGCCTAGAGTTCAATGCTCAATATACAATGACCTAGAAGGCTACAACCCTCAGAAAAGGTTTACTACCTTACAAAAATATTCAGACTACACTTGGGTTAAGATGAACTGAAAGAATAGCATCGGCTAATGCTTGATGACAGTTCCGCTTAAGCACAATTGTCTGCCCTATAACACTCTCTACTCAACACACCACACCTAAAGATGAATTCGCTTATTCGTGTATACACCACTCTCTGATAATGCAGACTCAACACCCATACCCAAATTACATGAATATAACACCTATTTATACAAATCATCAACCTTGACTACAAGGTCAGCCAAACCCTCAACACTTAATTACAAAATTACATCACACGATACATAAATCAGCCACCGGACCAATACAATGTCATAGGCAACATAGCATGGACTCAAATCAACTCCTCGAACACACAACATCATCAAAAATCTCGTCAAGATCAATTGCAGCACGTTACACCACCGAAAATACCGCATAACATGAAGAATATCACTAGACCCATAAGATCTTCAACAACACACACAATGATCAATGTGGACCACCAAAACAAATAGGACATGATTAGGAAACACCAACAAACACGTTAGAACCATCCACAATAGCTACACCAACACCACTTAATCAAATCTTCATCGATCAACACACTAACACTTCAAGAAGACTTATTAGTAGCAACTCAGACAAGAAAGATAGCTTGTGGAGCATCAAATCACGAACCCTCTGAAATGAAGATGCACACGAACATCCCAAAAAATTTCCCAAATCCGAAACACAAGATATGATCATACTAGAGCCCAATGGATCAAACACTAAAACACTGCAACACTGAAAACCAATTTCCATACCAAAATCCACAACTCGATCAAATCACCACATAGCATCATAGAATCAATAAAGAATGAAGTATCTCTAGTTGATTCAACATATCAAATAGATAAACCAACCAAATCAACTCACTGCAAACACTGGATCACAAGACAACTCTCTGTAACAACAAAATACATGAATATATTGACATCAATGACAACATATCGTAGCAGCAACAATATCCAACACTATTGGGGTAAGAGTCACCACCCTTCACAGGAATTGAGGCACCTCCTTTCATAAAGAATCGAGTCACCACTTTTCATCGTTGCCTTTGAGAATAATATATTATTCTCCAAATTGACCTCCCTTCCTCTCTTCCTCAAATGAAATGTCTTTCCTTTATATATTCTCATGTGAGGGAAAGGTCACATCTTTTCATCATGCTTGCCCATTGGCAAGAGATGCAACCTATAACAATTTCCACCTTTTGAAAATAGTACAACCCTTCATAATTCTTTCCCTTTGGAAGAATCACTTCCTTATCTACTTCTCATTCCTTTCTTCTTCCATTAATCCTTCTTGATTCACATGCTTCCTTCATTTCTTCCCTCCTTATCCCATTTCAAATGATCTCTTATCCCTCTTATATCCCATTTTTGAGAGTGTCACAACTCTTCATTCCTTTCCTTCTGACCATTCATTAGTTTAATTATATTTTAGTTAGTTTATGTTTTATTTTATTATTATTATTTATTATTAAATCCTATTTAAAAATAGGGACATTACATTTTACTATAACTCTTAATACAAACACATCTATTCAATTTTGAATTACTCCTACCTACATAATCTTCATATTACCAATATTTAGTTTAAATTTTCACAATATGGTTGTTTGCATGTATTACCATATGCATAAGATGGTATATGCATTTACTAGGCACTAATAAGAGAAAGAAGAAATAAAAATAAAACAAAAGTGGTTAACCTATTTAGTTGGGCTTTGGAAATTTTAAGGGAGTTGTGGTGGCTAGTACAGCTAACCCCATTGCAAGAATCTTGTTGTGCAACCATTATTGGTTTTTGTAGAGTAGTGGGGAGAGGTGTGAGTGTTGAAGAAAAAATGTTGTTGTTTTTTATGTCATGAAACCCATGAGGGCATGATAGGTGTAAAAAAATATATAGATCATTTGTTGTCTTTGAAAAAGTTTAGTATGGGTTTTTGGGAAGTTTGAAAGCATATTTTGGAGGTATGTTGTTTTGACATTCATGGTTTGTACCTAGGAAGGATTTTGGGTGGTACAACACAAGTCTTAGGAGCTTGTTTTGTAAGGTCTCTCTCTCTCTCTCTCTCTCTCTCTCTCTCTCTCTCTCTCTCTCTCTCTCTCTCATGTTGGTTATTGCATCATAAATGTTTGACAAAAATGCCAATCATGTCTTGTGATCTAACCCTTTAGCCCCCCTACCAATACCACACACGAGACTAGGTGGGGAGGAATTATAATTCCCTATCCATGGATTTTCAATTATAAAATTATAGCCTATGTTAAGTATTCAAAAATAAGTGTTTGACAAAATGTCAATCATGTCTTGTGATCTAAATTTTAGTTATAAAATTATTGTCTATGTTAAGTATTGAAAGATAAGTGTTTGACAAAATGCCAATCATACTCTATGACTTGAATTTGGAATGAATTTGGTTTTTTTGTTGTAATAGTGGAAAATAGGGTTTCACAAATTTAGCTATTTAAACTAGGAAATCCACTTATTTTCACATAAAACATTACATTGATCCAACCTCCTCTTCAAGTATTAAATGAACTGAATGTAGATCAAAATTCACCACCCCCTTTTTTGGGAAATTTGAGGTCGAATGTGTATTATTGAATCTAAATGCTAGATTTAGGGAAAATGATAGAAAATTGACATAAAATAACATTAACAACAAGCTACAGATGTGGCATGTAGACACGGAGCTAGATTTGAGAAGGAGGAACAGAGAGGCAACTATGTCTAAAAACTCAGACCAAAAGTACAAGATTAGGATGCTTGGGGTGACCCATTCCTCTAGCTATCACATGCAGATGAATAGGAAACTTTTGAAATCAGAATTTCTCTAAGAATGTGTATCCAAAAGTTCGTTAGAAATTCGCGAGAACGAGATGCTCGGGGCAACCCAGCCCTCCACTTTTCGCTCTTGCAAAAGTTAAATATGATCGTTGTTGTATTCTTTGTTAGATTCTTCGTTTGTAGCTTCTAGATATGTTGCCTACACAAAAAAAGAAGGAAAATGGTGTTCTCAATAGGGGTTTGCCTCTGTCAAACCCTGAGTTTGGAATTAACCCTTTGAATGAAATTGAAATTGAACTTGTAAGGGAATTGACTAGATTGGAAAGCTCACCTTTTGAGGGTAAGGCTAGATTTGAATTGAAATGTTTGAATTAAAACTTGATACCTTGATGAATCTTGCTTTGAAGTCTTCATACAAATGCTAATGACATCATGTAGAAAGTAATGTCTTGATCATGGATGCCATCATTAATGCTTGAAATCTGAACTTGGCAGGGGCTAATTTTGGGTTTGTGTGAGCAGGGGCAGGGCACTGAAGGCCAAAATGTAGAAGTGAGGCCTAGGTAAGGATGAAATTGTATAGGGATACACTTTATGATGCTACATTTGCATACATAAATCATTGATGTTCTAATATGCATGTGCATACGTAAGTATATATGTGGTATAATAGTAATGCATAACCCTAGACAACTTCCTTTAACCCCCTTACTGAATAACTTCATGTGTGTTTGATATGGGTTCGCCTTCCTAATCTTCCCCTTCATTTCTAGGAGCACTCTTGTTACGAGGCCATTGGTAACTCTATTGGTCAATTTTTTAAGGTTGATGATTCCACGTCTTCCATGGGCAATTCTACCTTTGCCCGCATTTTAGTCAATATTGACATCTCTACGCCTCTCACTGGGGATGTGATTCTTATGGTTGGGGATAGACCATGAACTCAATCATTGGATTATGAGGGCCTCCTTTTTCGCTATTGGAGATGCTTCTTAACAGGTCACTTAGCTTCAGATTGTTCCCACTCTCATCACAAAGGTGTTGGTACTTGGTGGAAGGATGCTACTACTGATCAGTTGACCGTCAATGCCTCTGATATGGATTCTGATGACTCCTCTCAAGAGGAGGATGTCTCCTCCCGAGATGAATTTGTGCCTCTTACTGTTGTTGAAACTCTTGTTGATCCTCTCATTACTACTGATGTGGCCTTTTCTATCCTTGAGGCTCCTTCACCTGCTACTCTCGTTCGACAACATCGTTTTGCTCCTAGTGATTTTGCTTCGGATGTTGATTACAACAGTCTGTTGTTGTCGCAGATAGAAACTCTGCAGGGACCCCACGCTTGATTCTATTTTTGATGTCCCTAATAGTAGTATTCCTTGGACTTTTGTTTGTTGCAGGTGGAAGGGGAAGTCCTCCCCTCTCCCCAAATCCCTTTGTGTCAAGTTTTAGGTGTTTCTCCCCACTTTTGAGTTGGGTTCTGGGTTGTTGTTGGTTTGACAGGGTTCTAACAGTAGACTTCTGGCTTGCTATTATTGGCTTGCCCAACCTTGTTTTGTTTTGGGTTTGTACCCTTGTTGTGTAGTCTTTCTTTTGCCACCTACGAGCTATTGTATAAAGGGCCAACACCCTTGTTTTGCTACTTAAAAGCATTGTGTTGGAAAAGTTATCAAACCTATACAATGTTGTCTCGCATAATTTTAAAGAGTCATCAAGGTAGACAACAAGGATAATATGAGACATAACCAAATACCATATATATAATGAGTTCGTCAGTGAGTTTATCGTTGTTCATGCATAATTTTTCAGCCATACTTTGATTTTTAGACCTTAATCTCCTCACATATTTTACTATGCATGATTGTTTTAATATGTTAGACTTCTATGTACAATCATTAATTTAAATGTATGGAAGAAATTATATACTCGTAGCCACATATGTATATACATTTAATTAATCCAAATGGTTGTTCATAGATTTATTTATAAATAATTTTAAAGTATAAATCATTTTCAATATGCATACAAGTTTCTCTATATTATTTAGATAGATAAATAGATATGTATATGTATATAATAATCTATATTTGTTTGTATATATATTTTAAATGCATGTTTATATAAATAGTTCAAAGTTTAATTAATAGAAATCATGGATTATGTTCTTAAATTGGTAATCAACCTTATATATGATTGTTCCTTTGAAAAGTAAATGGAAAATTTATTGGATAGTCCCATGTAAGGTTATATTCTCACTATATAGACACATTGAATGTACTCACCTATTTGGTCTAACAAATGGTTGTATTCTATACTAAATATATCAAGAGTTTCCTATAAGTCTTGGGAGAGATCTATCTCCATGCAAACTTGACATTATAATTAAGTTGAGTAAATTTTTTATCACAATCTACACAACTCATCCTCTTACGAGCGAAGGAAATATAGTTGATAAATGGTCAACAAGGCAAAGGCAACTAGGAAACTTGACCCATATATAAACTTTGCTAGTCTATAGGTTAGACATACAACATTCCTTATCTCGAGAGAAAATACTAGTAAGAATTACAAAAATAGTAGGGACCATTCTAAGGGTTTTCACAATAAGTGGATAGAATGCATCAAGTTTTGTATTTCTACTGTAAACTTTTCTCTATTGGTGAATGGTTCGGTTTGTGGATTTTTTGTGGCTACTAATGGTTTGAGACAAGGCGATCCTTTGTCCCCTTTTCTTTTAGTGCTGGTAGCTGAAGTCTTGAGTAACAACATAAAAAATCGCAACAAGATGGGTCTGTGGAGGGGCATTAGAGTCCACCCTAAAATTGAGCCTATCACTCACTCTCAATTTGCAGATGATACACTCCTCTTTGGAGTGGCGTCGATGAAGGAGGCGATAGCCATTAAGGACACGCTAGAAGAATATACGGCCGCCTCTGGTCAATTTATGAATAAGGAGAAATCACAGATTTACTTCCTAAACACAAACAGACAGCTTCAAGCCAAGATTGCAAATAAATTGCAATTCCAGATCGGATTATTTCCACTTAAGTATCTGGGCATTCCCATTAATGCGGAAGCAAGGCAAACTCAAATTTGGGAGGAAGTGATCAATAAGTGCAAAGCTAAAACTGTTTTGTGGAAGAACAGATGGCTTTCCCAAGCATGTAGGATTCAGATGATTAGGTCAGTTCTATCAGCAATACCAATTTACAACATGACTTGTTTCAAGATGACGAGCAATGCCTGCAACAAGCTTGATGGATTGCTAAAGAAATTCATATGGGAAGGAGCAAAGGATGAGAGGAAAATCCCTCTTATCAATTCGGATATTGCTTGCCTCTCAAAGGAGGAAGGAGGAGCGGGGCTTAGGAAAATGGGACTTCAAAATATGGCTCTAGGAGCCAAATTATCTTGGACGATGTACAAACATCGAGAGAGACTGTGGTGCAGAGTTATGAGATGTAAATACTTGGATTTTGAGGATGCAAACATAATCTTTATGGTGGTGAATGTTGAGAAAGGCTCAACAGTATGGAATTTTCTATGGGAATGTAGAAATCTCATCACTGACCACTAATCCTAGCAGATTGGGAATGGAAGAAAAGCCAATTTTTGGTATGATTCATGGGGGGTTGAAAGACCCTTGATAGACTACTTCAAAGATCATAATTGGGTATCGCAAATCCAGAAGAGTGTAGCGGAAAAGGTAACCAATTACATGGATGGGCTTGGTCAGGAGGGAGATAGAGTTAGGTGGAAGAATATAAATATAGGAAGTATAGAGCTTTGTGCCAAACTGGATTCCTTATTGAAACAAAGACCGGTTTTCTACACAATGGCAGAGGATTCACTCTCGTGGTGTGCCTCTAAATCAAGAGACTACAAAGTTAAATGGGGATATGAAGTTCAAAGAAGCTGATCGAGAAGCTCATGTTGGTCGTACAGATTGTGTTGGCATAGGAGACATTTACCCAAAGCAAGTGCTTACTTATGGATTGCTTTGCACGACAGAGTGTTGAAGGGGAATAGGCTAAAAACAATAAGTATCGTCGAACCAAGTTGGTGTGTCATGTGTATGCGGGATGAGGAATCAGTTAACCATCAGTTGTACACCTACCCATTGGCGAGTTCATGATGTGAATGGTTGTTCGATATGGTTGAACTCAAAATTGTTAGGAACGAAGAGATGAAGGACTTCCTCAATTCATGGCCTAATTGGTTTAATTCCAGGTGGGGGGATGTTTGGCTAGTAGGCCCGGCTTTGCTAGTCTGGCATGTGTGGAAAGAAAGGAATCGAAGAATTTTCAAGGGATGCAACCTACCCAATGACAAATTAATACTCAAGATTAAAGAACACATAGAGGAAGTAGTTAGCTGTAATCTAAAGAAAAAAAAAGTTAGAAGATATACAAATTGGGACAAGGGGATGGAAACCAAATGGTCATTCAAAGAGACACGATAGGTGCAGATGAAGGTCAAGAAGGTGGACAGGAAGAAGGTTAGATGTAAGGCGCTAGAAAAATGATGGATCAAACTCAATTTTGATGGTGCTAGTAAAGGCAATCCTGGAAAGGCTGGGTTTGGGGTTGTCCTAAGGAATGAGAAAGGGTGCTTCTTACAATGAGTCTATGGTAATCTCGAAGAGAGTACCAACAATGAAGCAGAAATTAGAGCATTGGAAGTAGGATTGGAATTATGTGCAGACAAAGGTCTTTCGAAAGTAATCATAAAAGGGGATTCACAAATTGTCATTAATGGGGTGATAAAGCGGAAGTTCATCAATTGGAAGCTATATAGGTGGCTTCCCAAAATTAATTGACTGTTAGAAAAAATCGGGGTGTTGGGACTCATAAAATTTTGATATTTTGAGAGGCCCACTTCAAACAAACGCACTCTCCAGGCTTAATGCCAATTCCGCGCACCCCTTTTCCAGCTCTCCCCTGCGTGAAGTTTGGCGTGGCCATTGGGAAAGGCCAAAGAAACTCTAGGGCAAATGCAATCGGCTTGTGTAAGGCATTTTTTTACTTGGGCACCAAATTGGGTTACAAAAGAAACAAACTTTTAGGGGAAAGCATTTATCCCACATTGGTCGCAGGGAGGGGAGTTTTAATATTTAAAAGCAGAGTCGCATATATCTTTAGTGTCAAAGCTTACGGGCTTTTGACAAGAGCCGCTCAGCGATCCGGTGGGCCCTCTGCGCGCATCTCAAAGCGCCCAAATTTTGTAGCAGAAGGGCATATTTAACTAGTGAGCAAGTCGGGCATATCAAAGGTGATCGCAAATGATCCAACGGCGGTCGCTATACCGCGATAGAAAGATGCCCGCTAAATACTCATCGCGACTTGGCAACAAACCACTAGCGGTGAACTATGGCCGACAATTATTGCAAGCAGTTAAGGTAGACAGTTATGAAGAGCTTCATTCCAACGGTTAGTGAGGTCGTGCTAAGGTGTCAGGACATGGACCCCCGGAGCCAATCAGGATGTGCCACGTGGCAGAGCGTAGAAGAAGAATCAAGGTAGGCCCAAGTCCAGTGGCAGGTCCAAGTGGTGGCCAGCTGGATGCACAGACAAACCAAAGAGTGACTTATCGAACAGACCTTGGCATCGATGGATCTCTAAAAGGATTCACCAAAAGCATCAGTTCCATTGACATAAGATACGTCGAAGAAATTAAAACTAGTCCCGCCAATAAAACAAAAGGTATCGATGAGACTTGTGAACAGCTCGCCGAGGGAGGAAGTTTGGCCGAAAGAATAATATCGAACAAGCCAACAGAACCAAAGGCGACATGGCGGTCCAGGTGGATCCGCGAGCAGGCCTTAAGGTGACATGGCACGGATGGACGAAGAGCTAAAGGTTGAACAAGTTGGGCGGATCTGACGGTCGGGCGAAGAGATCTAACGGCGGTCACTATACCGCAATGGAAAGAAGCTCGCCCGTTATCCCCTGCGACTTGGCAACCAAGTGGTGGGACCCGACAGGAGAGCAATTCAGAAAAGAAGACAAGGAAGAGACAAGGAAGTGGTGGGTCCGGTTGTGCTTAGGTGGCAGGACAGGTGGAATCCAGAGGGACTCATGAGCCAATCCAGAGGTGACATGTGGCAAAGATCTGTGCGGGAAATTCAAAAGTTTAAAATTTAGTTTCAAACTATAGTGAAAAGGCGGAAATTTAAATGACTGAGCTCATCTGAGAGATTGATGGCTGAGGGATTATTTTTGCCCAACAATATAAGTATTATATATCAATGGAAAGCTCTAAAAACAAGGAATCCATTTCTGTAGTCAAGTGTAACCCACGGCAAATATTTTTGGGGCAGTTACCTCGGGATCTCAGAATTTATGTTTCAGTCAGAAAGAGATGATTTTCTACAGGCCAAGTGTGTGAGCAGTTAATGCAAAAGATTTGGCAGTTGCCATTGTCAGAGATGAAATCTTGAATTCTTCTCTCTTCCTTCTTATTCTAAGGTCTTCTCATTTTGTAAGGGTTCCAGAGTTTTGTGAGCAAGGCTCCTTAATCTTGGTTTCCAATTCTGAGTTTTTCCAAGTTTGTAATATAATGTCTTTTTTCAAGTAATGGAGTATATCTTCTTGTTGTAGGTGTTTTTGTTGCAGGTTCTTATGTATGTAAGGCAAACATAAATTCACACAAAGTTATCTTTGAATGTATATTTCTTTGTTACAAATTAAATCCTCAAGGAGGTTGGAGTTTGTCATCTCAAGGAGATTGTTGTGATTGTTTGCAGGCATTCTTCAAGGAAGAATTTAAACTCTGTAATCAATCATAGATAATGGGATATATTTTCAAGATTTGATGATTTTGTGAATGCGCTGAGTAATGCATTTTTGTAAGGCACTAATGCAAGGATATTTAATGATGAAGGTGGACTTGCAATGGAAGTTTTCATTTACAGTTTGATGTATGGCTCTATGCCCTTGGATTAGGCACTGGTCTTGCGGATTCTGAGGATTCTCAGAGATTTTTAAAATCAAATATCCATTTACTTTTATGTTTGTAGTTTTAGTTTGTTCCACCTATCTCATGCTTCAACTTAATTGAGATGTCAATGTAGATCTAGCCCATCTGCAGTAGCCTCCTAGTTGTTTAAGCCTTATGAGATCTATCTGCTTTTATTGATGCTATCATATGCGTGTAATGGGTCTGAGTCAATGCATCAAAGGTACACCCACCTAGGTTTTGCAGAGCCTGAAGAGTAGAAGGATTCAAATCCTTGTTATGTTGTCCAAGTCTTGAAGTTCTTCATTGTATGAAGTTGGCTATTTCATAGATAGATTGCAAGTGAACTTGGGTTTCTCTTTTTTGAGAACACGGGGAATATGGCCTAGTTCACACCCTCAAAGAAGGCAATAAGGTGGCAGATTTTTTGGCCAATATGGGAGTCAAAGTCGAGGAGACCTTTAAGATGATTAGCCCTCAAGATATTTCAGAGGCGCTTGAAAAGATTGTCCAAAGTGATAGGCTTGCTCCTCCCCGTGAAGGAATAGGGTGAAGTACTCTCCTTATCTCTGCAAGTAGTAGGAGTAGGTGTTTGTTTCGCAAGCTTTATACATAGGAGGGAATGAGTCCTTAAGCCACATTTTATGAGAATAATCAATCTTTTCAGATGACTTGTCTATACAGAGGTGCAAGAGAAATTTGTCATGTAACTGACGACAAGAGAAGATTGTAATCAAGTAGTAAAGATTGAGACCAAAATTGCAATGCATTGGACAGAGAGTTTGGTAGATTTGTTTGATAACCAACTCGATTTAAAGACTTCCATCTTGATCTGAGCAAATACATTGAGGGCGGATTCAATAGTGAGATGGTAACAGAAAAATAAGAGAGGCAGGGTTTTAGGTATTGCAACAATATGGCGTTGTTTGCTGCTATGAACTGTATGAATTGTGAAGAGTCGATTGAAAGACATGGCTTGGATTTGTTCAACACAGAGGAGGACATTTATATTGTAATCTTGGAGATGGTAGGCGTATCACTCGACTTGGAGAGGCATTGGTGCAATGGCTTCATTTATGGGGCGATGCTAGCTCCCATGGTGGATGTTCTGGAGTCGAACGAGAGATGCTTAGAATTAATTGGGGGCCTGGTGGCTAACAGAGGAATCCTAGGGCTCCATGTTCAGGCTCGGAGAATTGGTGTCACAGCTCTTGCATTATCTCATGTAATTGATCATCGTATTTGTTGTGTCGTTGTGTTGGTCATAGGTAAGTAGATGGTTTGGTCATAAGGAAACGCGTGTGCTTGTTTATAGGGAAGTTGGGTGTTTGGTGTGTGTGGCTTGGAGAGCAATAGTGTGTATGTTTTCCATGTAACATTTTTTGAAAGCAATATAGGGAGCTATCCCTATCAAGAATAGCACTTATCCTTAAAAAAAAAAAAAATTGTTGAGGACTACATCTACATAATTAGCTTCTACAAAGTGAAAGAGGAAAAAGTTGTTGATTAAGTTATAAATAGCATCCAACTTAACACCATGTAGAACCCACATTATGTTAAAACTAGCTACAAAACATGCTTTTATTTTGCATATGGACTACAATGCAGCAAATGGGAGTAAAATGCTAAAGACATTTGAAAGAACTATTAAATTAGTCCTTGAGTTCAATTGGTACTTTGATCACCTCTTGTGACAAAATTTCACATAATCATGCTAGGGTATGACATGCCTAAGATTTCCAAAGATTAAGCTGAAGTTGAAATATGCTACCTAGGGGACTAATTATGGAAATATCCCAAATACCCATGCCCTTTCTTTGTCCCATTCATATTTTTAGAGATCTAAAGATGCTACAATAGAGCTCATATTTCACACCGAGGAAAAATATAGTGATCATTTCATCCCTAAAAGTTTAGAGCTTCATCATCTACTCAAACACTAATTTTATAATAAAATAAGTATCTTGCACAAGAGTTTTTATGCATTTATTTGTTTGTGTTTCAAATGATGTTTAAGCAAACAATGACCTTGATCTAGATCCTTTAGATGAAGATTGAAGACAATTATACAAAATTTTGATTGTATTTATTTTAAATGTTTTTAATTTGAGTCATCCTAGACAAAAATGATATATGACATTTATTTTTATCACTGCCCTTGATCATTGATTCAGTATCTGATGCAGAGCATCCAAGGAACTCAACCAATAGGGGAGATCTTTCTCCCAACTCACCTATACAATAAGGTGATAACCCTCTAAAACCCCACAGGACTCCTCACAAGGTTATTGGTACTCACAAGGTACAATACATCAAAACCTTACTCATGCTTCTTAGCCCTCATCCATTCATTGGAACATGTTCAATTAACCCTCACCAACATGTATGAACCCAAATCCAAACCCTCCAACATTCAAACACCGCAAATCTCCCTACTACTCACTCACTCAACACCATACCCAATTAGGACTCCAAACACCATTCCAACATACAATGGCTACTCCAACCACACATATACTCTTGGAGATCCCTTCAAGGACTTCACAACACTCCTACTCTTGATTCTATACCCACCCAACCAACCCAACATGGTTACTCTTCATTCACAATTAGTACACTGCTCATTAGGACAGTATTGACATATTTTATGACAGTCATATAGTAGACAGGGATAGTCGTGTTTGAATGGTTTGTTCTTCTCTTGCCACCCTTCAAATACAAACTATGATGATGGGGATCCACCCTACCACACCCCTTGACACTCAAACCAACACCAAATCCACTTCTAAATATGTAAATGCAGTGATTTTCAACACACTGTCAAACTGTGACAGCCAACTCAAAGGTTTAAGACAGTCATGAACTCCCATGGATTAATTGCCTTCCTTGTTCCTATCACACTACACACATCCCTCTCCTCACTTGCAAACCTTTGTTGCTTTATATCATTCAAATCTTCATGAAAACTCTGTGTTTTCAGACTGTACACTGTCAAATCTGCACCTTGACATCAATGGGCACGTGCAAAATGCATCATGGAGACCTGCAACCAATATACAATGGAAGAGCACACTAAAATACATGATTCCACCCATTTTGGGGATCTGATAATGAAAACCAAAAGAGTTTACATTTTTATTGTTCACTGTCAACCCTAGGTAGGGTTTTGGACAGTTTTTACAAAAAATAAGATATCTCTTCAAATTCTTAATGAAATCAAATGCCACAAAAGACAAATTAAACTAGATTCACCCTCCTTCAATGCACAATCAACTCCAGGGGTGGATCAATGCATTTTAATGGTGAATAATGAGTTTGAACAGACTGTTACGTGGGAGTTCTCAGGAAAAGTGCAGTAAACAATGAGATTTTATTGACTGTCTTCTTCCCCAATACACATCAACCTTTACTCAGGTAGTGGAAAGGCTTACTTAATTGTTCATGCCTTCCCCAACGGTTATAACCAACATTTGATCTTTCCTTGCTAACCAACACATAATCACCCCTTTAAACAGAAAAAGTTGCATTGAACAATTCTTGACAATATTGACAACTTTGGCTAACTTTAATCCTAAACCCAACCTATGACTCAACACTGACACAAATAGGTCCAAATAGACCCACAAAGACCTTTAGACATCATCAAACATCATATTTGACCTATTGAGACATATTTCCCACATTAAGCCAATTTTGTCAATATGTGCCAACATGGCCCCCATTAGGACTCAACATACAAACCATTGGTCTCAATGACCTTATTACATCTTATATTGCCTTTCAAGACCTTATTACAACTGTCATACTTCAAAACACAAAAGATTCAAAATTTGCCTCAAAGAGGCTTGATGGTAGCCCAGGTGCTCCTGCACCAGTATCATAGTATCAAATGTATTTAGAATTCTGTATATTTTTTAGATTTTTTTGGCATATATATATGTACAGCTGTATGCAAACATATCGAACCCAGGAAAAAAAAATGGCAGAACCAGCAATTTAGCATTTATGACATACGGAAGAATAATTACTAGTCATACTAATGCAATCATTACTTTTGCAATAGCCATTTATCTGTTGTCTTTGTTACAATGAACGTTCTAAAGATAAAAGTTTTTAAACTCTCTAAATCCTTAAAATCCCTCAAGTATCCCTACGCTCTAGTTCAAGGACCCATACAAACATTAATAGCTTTAGGCAACCTTCCCTTCAAGAGAGTGCAAAATATCTAGGTGTCCTGCCATCGACACCCTCCCAAAGGACATAGCAAAGGACACAAAGGGAGGGGTTTTGTTTCACTCCTCAACAAGGGATCCAATGGAGGGTGCTACTACAGAGACTTTTTTGCTGCAGGCAGTCCCATGCAACATGTGAGAACTGTGAAACTGCATAAAATGGAGTTTTTCCCTAAAATGCAGAGCAACTCTTTTTTGAGAAGGAGAAATTGAGGATTGGAAAGTGGTGAGTGCCTAGAGATTTACAATACCCCTTGATTATTTTTTAAGAAACCTCCTAGAACATGGTGGTTATATATAATATATGTATTTTTCTAGATTTTTTCTTGAACTATTTACTTGCAATGTTCATTTTAATTCCGGAAATACTGTATTAGGGGATAGAATATTATCTTGCATGAAACTATTTTACAAGGAAGAGGATCCTAAATTTTTCCCTACATCACCTGCTTAGAAACTCCTGGACTGCCCCTTCCGTAGGACCACTATATCCTTGGTCTTCCTATGTGTATTGATGCAAGGCAATTAGATAAATTCCTCAAACCTTCATTTTGCTAAACCTCCTGCCTTTGGATAAACTGTAAGTATGCTATTACCTGGATAGCCGTAGAAAAACAGTTCATATCAGGATGCTTCCATCTTTCCTTGACCTTATGAGGCTGCTACAATTTGGTAGGCTTGGAGATAAAGCACTTTTGCTCACTTTGATAATTGGCCTTATCGATTGTTGGCATCCATTTGCTTTTTTAAGTTTTCTTAATAAAAGATCAAATACAATCAAGTTTCCCCACTCCAATTAATGACAATTTCAATGAGGTAAAGATGCAAAATCAATAAACAGGATCGGAAATCATTTTTTCATTGTATGCTTGTCTTTTTTATTTTGTTGGAGGTTTTATATCAAATCCACAAATTTGTTTTAGCTATCTAACATGGGAGCATGAACCTTAGGCTGAAATTTTTTTGGCTGAAAGCCAAGGACCAAAGGAGGTATTCATTCCAAAGAAGTTCCCTGAGACTTGATCCCAGCCTCATCCCTTTTTATACCTCCAAGGATTTGAAACTTGCTGGATGGCATAATCAAGAAACATACCATCACCCACATCACTTGTGCTCAACTAATTGAACAACACTTTGGTAAGTCTTTTAAAATAAACCAGAGTCTTTAAAAATAAACCAGAGTCTTTTAGAAAGAATCCACTTGGAAGCATCTATATGGACAGCAGACATCTACATGCTCCTCCAATTGTGTTAGATGAATTTTAAACAAAATGGGAAAATCCAAAAACCACACTTTGCCTGTGTCTTTGGTGAAGTTACTAAAACCATTTAACAGTTCTCAACATCAATATAACCATTAAGTTCATATAAAATAATATCAAATCAGACAATCAACAAACCTGATAAGGTTAGGCACTAGTTATTCACCATACAGAATGCATATATCTATCAAATATACATGCATGTCCATCATACATGTATCTATACCATGCATGGACGGTAAAAGATCAAACTCAAAATATTGTCTACTTTTAAACTACTGCTGTGCATGCAACAGAGTTGGTTGATGCATGCTAATAAAATGCAGGTCACAGGTTCGAATTGCAACTTATTAACATAACAATGTAAAGAAAAAATAAATATATTTCAACATACTTCAAATATATTTTTATTTTCTGTGATGGGATGGATGTACCTGTGTATTTGATGGCCATAGGTGCCTTCCAGATGGAGAATAGCCGCTGCCACAAGATTATGACTGGCACCCTTGCCAGGGATCGAGCTTCTACCATGCGTTATGAAATTAATGTTACAAAAGAAGATAATTTGGATGATAAAGTACTTGCTTGAAATTTTCTAACTGATAGCCAGTGCTGCATCATAAAAAATCAATCCATTATAAAAAACCACACATAATGTCAACCAAAAAGTTTATAGACAATGATTAGGCAAATCCTCATCGCAGAAGTGCATTCGGGAGCCATGAACTCCTTCAAAAGCACGAGCTTAAATTTATTCCAGAATCCTCGAAGAAAAATAAAAAGCATGGGAAATTCAATACTATTGAAATACAAGACTGAAAATTTATTGTCAAAACAAATACATTGATTATATGAACCAAAGCAATCTAGTCGAGGAGAATAGAAGCCTGAAAGGAAATTTTCATTTCATTTTGTATTTAATAAATGATGAAAAATACATATACACTCAGTGAAAGCTGCCATTATGTGCTTTCTTGATCTAAATTGTGAATCTGCAAAAGTTGATGGAGAACTTGCTTCACAACAACTGCAGGGGAAAACTTTGATACCATGTCCAACCGGGCTTGAATGCCCTTTAACTTTGCCTCTACTGGACTAGAAAAAACATGTCGCAATATGAGCCTAAGCTGGCTAGAAGAGGGTTCTGCCCAAAAATGCCCCTTAAAAGGTCCCTCCTTGACTTCACTCATTCCATCCAAAGGCAATGGATAACTGTTATAATCTGTCATGTATTCTGTTGGACCCGACCAATTTGTGGCAATGACAGGCAAAGACATAGCCATTGCCTCAACATGCGGCCGGCCCCAACCTTCTCCTCTGGATGGCAGCACAAATGCTGAAGCTGCTTTGTAAAGTCTAGGAAGTTCCCGCTGAGGTACATGGGCATCGCTTAAATAAACAGCTGCCCAACCCCTAGAAGGTTCTTGCAAACCTGAGCTCTTGACAAAGTCTTTAAGCTTGTCATCAAAGGCTCTGTCACTGTGATATGGCTTTGTCAAGATGTATAAAACAACATTATCATCTGCAGAGAATTCCTGCAAGTATGCTTTAAGTAAAACATCCCAGCCCTTCCGCCATTCCCATTTGAAGATACTTATAAAGACAAAAGCTGATTTGGGCAAGAACTTGACCTCTTTTGAATGCTTGGGACCAAACAGGCGTCCATCAGCTGGCAATGGCAACGGTTTCCACCTCTCAGGATTGAAGAAATCAACATCCACTGCCTGAACTATCTTCACAACTTTGGATGAATCAACCCCACTCTTTATAAATGTCTGAACATGAAAATCAGTAGGCACCCAAACTGAATCCATTTTATTACACCGCCTCACATGCTCATCACTAACCCTGTCTGTTTCAAACATGGTTCGACCGATAACATGGAAAGGCTCATTGTATCCATTGGGAGGACACGGGGTTGTTTCAAACAGAGGTGGATACCATGCACCAGGCTCGCTGTGGCATATGACAACAGTCTCATTCAATTGAAAATCCCCTCCATACAATTTCATTGCAAGGGCCTTCATATCATCAGGTAAACCAGTCCAAAATGCAAGATTTTCTAAATCCCCATGTTGCAGTATCCTTAACCTAGGTACACTCTTACTTGCGTCAAGTGCTTCCACATAAGACCAAGCTTCCGAACTATACCCACCCCCAGACAGAATAGGTGCCATCCACAACACCCAATATGGAAATACTTGCCCTTGAGGTTGTCTTTCTTCATTTTTCCAAAACCCTAACCTGTTAAAAGCAAAATCAGATAAAATCTGCTTTGGTGAAAAGTAAAACCCCCTGATAGCCAATTTCAGCAATTGAATCCTATATGAATCTTTGAACGCAAACCCAAAACTCAAAGCCAGCAGAAGAGCAACTACAGCCCCTGTCCAAAAAATGGATGTTTTTCTCTGTTTTATGTGACGGGCATGTCCAGATGAAATGTCTCTTACATTTTTATTACTGTTTTCTGGATCCTGTAATTCTCTATGATCCATGTTCTATGGAATGAAACAAAAAGTAAACTGCAGAAAAGGGCAACACGTCACTGGAAAAGCGTCATTGTTGTTTCATATAAAACATTGATAAGCATCCCGGTCTTTCAGAACATCCAAATTTATTCCCCAGAACCTCTTCCCGTTCTTATTTATACTGCCCCAGAAAGAGGGATCAATTTAATTGAATTTAATATATGAAAATTCAATATCGCATCTGGATGCAATCCCTATTGCCTCTGAAAACTCGACTTATTTCAAAAAACGACATGATAAAATGTACTAGCTGGTCGAACTATGAAAAAAATATTTACATAGACAATTTACAGTACCTTTGTTGTTTCCAGTAGACTGCATGCCTTCCGCTGTGAATAGAAGCCTGTTAAACTGTGATCTTTATGCCCATTAAAGATGGGAAAGCTCAGATTTTTATTTAAATGGGAATTAATCAGCATGCCCGGTAAATGTGCACAGATACTTTACACCTTTCAAACTAGATTATTAATCACAAAATGTTACAGTAAGTCGGTCGGTATGTCAGATTTTTTATTATTTATTTTTAAGGCTAGCAATTAAAAAAACAACAGGACATTACAATCCTTCCTAGAAATAAAAACAACGGGACTTCCTAGCAAAGAAGAAAAAACGGGGCAAAAACGGGGCATTACAATCCTTCCTAGAAATAAAAACAACGGGACATTACAATCCTTCCTAGAAATAAAAACAACGGGACATTACAATCCTTCCTAGAAATAAAAACAACGGGACTTCCTAGCAAGGAAAAAAAAACGGGGCATTACAATCCTAGTCGAAGTGTGATTTCCATGTAAGTAAGGCAACCATTGAGGGTTTTCACATTTTGTAGGGCTCGACCTTGAAACTTATGTTTTGATGTCAAGCAATTCAACCACTATGTCAAAACCTCAAACTAATCAACACCCACTAACATTAAGAGAGGGGATTTTGTTCCATCAAAGTGCTTGTGTAGGTTAACCCCCTTGAAAACACATGGATGCCCAATCGTGGGTGGGTCCCAGCTCTAAATACACACCTAATGAAAATCCGCACCATAGCTATTATATCTATCTTTAGAGAAATATAGGTAAAGTACGCCAAGAGATATCTTAGTTTAAAATTTAATTTTTACATATTGTCTACTTCAAATAATTATGAAAAGCTTTCCATTTAGAAGCATTCTTCCCACCAGAGATCAAGTCTTGTTGAGTGCAAAAGATCTAAATGAAAAAGCATGAAGGAATACAATCTATTTCATAACCATAAAATCCTAATTTGTTGCCCAGACACTGCCAAAATCATATCTGTGAGTAATCGAATAATAGGCTTTTAATGGAAATGAAAGTTGTTATTCTAGGATAAAGCTTGGAGTTAGGGTTAGGGTTTGAACTATAGTTCAATGTTAGGGTTAAGGTTTAATTAGGGTTATGGTATGTTAGCATAAAGATTTAGTTAGGGTTAGGATTTGATTAGCTCTAGATTATGGATATTATGAAGGTTAGGGTTTGATTACATGGTAAGGGTTTAGTTATAGTTAGGGTTAGTATCATAATTCGATTAGGGTTGGAATTAGGTTTATTATTCAATTACATTAGGGCTAGGTTTTAGGCTATATTTTAATTACAATTAGGGTTCAATTAGGGTTAAGGTTCAATTATGACTAGATTAGGCTTCAATTAGGATTAGGGTTAGTATTACAATTAAATTAAGGTTAGAGTTAGTGTTATGGTTCAAAAAGGGTTAGCATGGTTTACACTTTTGTAAACGTTTATTAGGGTTAGGTTTCAATTAGGTTTAGGCTAAGGAGATAATCAAGGTTAGGTTGGGTTTAGGGACAAGTTTATGGTAGTGTTAGGGTTTAAATTCAAGATAGGGTTTAATTATGATTAGGATTAATTTTAAGGTTTCTATTTTTTAGGATTTAATTATGATTATATTAGGGTCAGGATTAAGGTTAGGTTAGGGTTGATGTTAGGTCATAATAAGGGTTACCGTTCTAAAAATATTCTTTGGGTTAGGTCCAAATAAGAATTTTCTTTAGTATTACAATTCAGTTAGATTTCAATTAATTAAGGCTAGGTTTAGTGTTAAAATTTGATTGTAACCCTAACAACTATTATATCAATGCATCATAGAGAAAATAATGACTATTTAAAAAATATACCCTAACCTTAAATGAATTGTAATACTAACCCTTTGACTAATTGAACCACATCCCTAACCCTAACACTAATTCTAATTAAACCCTAACCCTTACACCAAGCATTATCCTACAATAGTAACCATAATTGTAGTGTAGCCTTAACCCTAAACCTAATCTTACCATAATTGTTTAACCTAAACCTAAATTTAACACTAATCCTAGAATAAAATCCTAACTACAACTTAAACCATAATGTAACCATAATTGGACCACATCCCTAAAATTAACCCTAGAAACATAGTTGGGTTGTAATTCTAATCAAACTATAGCACAAAACTTAACCCTAACCCTAATTTAACACTAATCATAAGTGAACCCTAATCCTAGTATAATATTAACCCTGATCTATCTCAAACCCTAATCCTAATTGAACTCTGATACTAATTTAACTCGAACCCTAATGTAATTGAATTATAACCCTAATTCTCACCTAATTGAACTCCATCCCTAATCATAATTGAACCATTATGACAATTTAACCCTAAAGTTAACCCTTACCATAATTAAAGACTATATTGAGTGTAAACCCAAACACTATAGTAACCTTGACCCTAAACCCAGCCTATCCTTAAAGCTATCCCTAATCTAAACCTAATTTAACCCCAACTATAATTGAACCTTTATGCTAATGTAATCCATAACCCTAATTAGACCTTAACTTTGAAACTAGACTTTATTATAGAACCTTGACCCTAACATCATGCTTTGTCCTTAAACCCAAACCATTTTTGAATCCTAACACTAAATCTAACCCTAATTTAATTGTTGTAATAACCTTAATCCTATTTGAACCCTAGTCCTAATCATCAAACTAAATCTATTGAACCTCAATCTTTACCACAAACATTATCCTAGAATAATAACCCTAGTTGTAGCCTAACTTTAACCCTAAACCTAATCTTACCATAATTGAAACCTAATCGAAACCCAACCCTAAACTTAATTTTAACCCTACAGTCAAACCCTTCCTCCAACTTGAACCCTAATCCAATCATAATTAAACCCTAACCAAAATAAAATCCTAGTTGTACTTCAAACTAATCATAATCAAACCCTAACCCCAACCATAATCAAAGCCTAATTTATCCATATTTTGACTAGAACATCACCAATACTACCTAAATTTGTATTTTAAAAACCACAACATTGAACTTTAAGATTATGGTCAAGCTATCCAAAAAATTGAAAATACTTTATACAAAAAAAAGAAAATTAACAAAACATAAATCACATAGCCTTGTCGCGGAGGATCCTTTGGAGGAATGACTCACCTCCACAAGAGGCTATAATAAGGAAGACTACTTTTTTTTCTCCCTTTTTTAGTTAATATTGGATAAAGCATTTATAAGAAAGAAAATTATTTACAAGTAGCTAAAAAGAAAATCAAGAGTGTTTGGTTTAAAAAGTTGAATTGTTTGTTAATGTGTCTTTATAAGAATTGGCATTGCATTGAGGGTATCTTTAAAGATAGAGAAAACAATTGATTTTTAGTAATTAAAGAAAGTTTGATCATTAAATTAAGAAATGATTAAATTGTTGTTTATTTTTAGTTATATTCATTCAAACGTTTGATTAATATAGACTAGATACAATAATGTTTTATCCAATTTAAAGAGCAATATCATTTAATGAGGCAAGGCTCGTAAAGGGTTGTATCACTAGTAACATCATCTAATTTAAAAAGCAATATCATTTAATACGAAGGCAAAGTCATTAAAGAGTTGTATCATTAGTTAAATTAAATAATGAGACAAGGTTCAATTTCTTCATGTGTAAGAGAGAGGAAAGTTTGTGAGTTCTATGTTGTTAGATATAAATAAAGATTGACTAACATATAATTTGAAGGTCTAAAAATATCTTTTGTTATCATTTTTAACATTAAAAGGATGCTTCATTTATGTGACAAGTGGAATTATGTAACTAGCAATTGCATCTTGGTGTGCAATGGGTACGTCAAAGAGGTGTGGAAGTTAGTTTTGCAATATTTTAGTTTTTTTGGCATACATTTATGCAATACATAAGTTTAATGAATAGGTCGCTTAGTAAATGAAGTTTTTTGTGGAATAGAGGTCTCAATAGAGAAGTGATAGCTTCAAAATAATTATGCATCCACTTACAAGTATCCAAACATGACTTAAAAAACCCCTAGAATAGGGAAGATAATTAGGGTCCATTACCAATAGGCTCATGTTATGTTTTCAATAGGGAGATAGGGAGATAAAAGGATAGAAAGAAGGAGACATAGAGGGGGGAGAGTGAGGGAGAGAGGGGTGAAGAAGATAGAGGTAAATATGAAGATAGAGAATTTATGGAGATGGATATGGTGAAGGGGAAGGATATGGGAATGTCTAGAGGTAGAGGAGGAGAGGAAGATAGAGGTAAAGATGAATATAGAGTCAAAGAGAGAGGTTGAGGGAGATATAATGATATAGAGATATGAGGAAATAGATAAGGAGAGATAGAAAGAAATATATATATATGATGATCTAAAGTGATAATGATATAGAGATATAAGGAGATATAGAGAGAGGGGGAGAAGTGGAGAGATAAAGACAATTATATATAGACAAATTGGTATGGAGAGAGGGAGAGAGAAAAGGAGAGAGATGGAGAGGAAGAGATAGATATATGAGAAGAGAAATAGATAAAAATAGAGATATATGATATGAGAAAGGAAAATAGTGGTAGAGATGGAGAAATAGATAAGGGATAAGGATAGAGCTAGAGTGGGAGAGTTGGGGAGAAATATATGATTGTAGTTCACATATTTTTTTAATAAAAAACTAAAAAATTATTTCATATATATTGTTTAAACTAACTATTTATTATATTATTATATTTCTAAAAAATGAATAAATAAAAAGCCTAAAAAAATTATGAAGTAAATAAAAATAATTTCTGAGTAAAAAAATGTAAATAAAATAAAATCATTGTTATCATCATAAAATAGTTTTGGAGCAAACAAAAATAAAATAAAATGAAATCATTATTATCAATTATAAAACAAAATAAGTTTTAAAATAAATAAATTTAGATAGTTTTATGCATTAAAATTAAATATATATATATATATAATATATTTTTTGTATTAGTTTTTTATTAAATTCAAGAATAAATACTAATAAAATACATTCTAAATTGTTTTAAATTAAAATTAATATGTCTATTCATAATATATTTTTTGTATTGATGTTTGAATTATATTAAACAATTATTTTATTTATATGAAATAATTATTCTACGATATTATTAATACAATGATTAAAAATGGACATATATTTTTAAAATATATCTCACAATTTTTTAAAAATAATTATATTAATTTATAAATATTTTATATATTGATATTTATCTATATTATTAAATGTTTATTGAATAACTTATAAAATTAACTCATATGTAAATATTCCATTTTTGTTCATTCATTGAATATTTCATTAAATATTATAAATAATATTAAATTAACTATTTATATTATTTCTCAATTTAATCTTAAGATATATTTTTTTTACATTTAAACTAATAATTTAAGTATATAAATAATCTTATCAAAAATCTAATTCCTATATATTTTTCGGTTGCAAACATAATAACGTTATTTCTATATTTTTATGGCTCAGTCAATGAACCCATTTCTTTCTTAAATTTGGACTGGTAAATGATTTCCACACAAATGTGAGATAAGATGGGCTAATTTGGGGGGAAAGATATTACAAAATCTTATGAAAGCTGAGCATCGGGAAATCAACGTTTATAAAGTTTTGAATCGCCTTGCATATTATTTAGATGATTTCCAACTGTTGATGTTAAAATGAGCTTGACTCACTTCAAATAGGGTCGGTCTTTGGCGTAATTATTTATTGTAGTTATGTTTTAATTTATGGATATCGTATAAATTAAAAAATATTTTATATTCTATAAGAATAAATTAGAATAACAAAGATGTTATTTAAGTTTCTATTGCTACATAAGTTACTCTTACTCATAAATTATGAATCTTTAATATAGAGAGTTGATAAGTGGATTTAAGAAAACGAGATAGAAAAGAAACTAGCTTTACATGTTATGAAAATAGTTTTACAATTGTTATAAGAATTAACCATTACATATTGCAATTACTACCTAAATACTATCTCACTAATAGAGATAATTTTAATTATTTATTTTCAAATAAAAAGATAGTGGAATTCCTTTCATTTACTTGTATGGCTATTACAACCATATCATATCAAACCTTATTTTGATTCTAGAAATATTAGATGGTTGTTATACCAAAAAAATTTGGACTTTCTTGGGATGTTAGAACCATAGATTATTTGTTGAGATCTTTAAGATATATTTTTTAATAGTCAAGTTTTTACAACTACAAGGAACATTAATTTGGCTAGATTTTTTTAGGAATGCTCTTCAATAGTCTACTTCATTTCATTTGGAGGAGTGAGCTTTTGGTTGTATAATCTTGAAATAAGAAAAAAATTGTTTTTTATTTATATCTTAGTCTACTTTTACATTGGGTTGTGTAAGGATGATATCCAGAAATCTCCTTTAAATTCATCAAGGATGAACCCTCTATTTGTATGAGTAGAAATTTGTAGTTCATAATAACAAAAATCATTTTTTCCTTTCCTTTCTTTATAGATAGGCTAGATTGAAATTTCTATTGTGGAAGGGTGTATACAACATAGGCCTTGGTTAAAGTTTGAACAATTTATGGGTTAATAATGTAAGAAGGATCAAATGATCAATTGTGAATTATGTTAATTTTCTTGAGATTAGTTTTCATAATATTGTTTCTAATTGTAACCCATATTAACACGGAAGCGAGAAACCAATTTGATGAATCAATCACCTCCTTCTTTATCATTGAAGTAGATGTGCAATTTTCCTTGTTTCTCAAGAGTGGGATGTTAATTATTAGGATTATAGTGTCATTAACCTTACAAATCTTATATATTTAATAACTCATATTATTATTTATAAATCACTTATAAGAGGTGAAGGTTTCACTAATAGAGGTAATTATTTTTACTATTAAGATTTACTAGTGTCGTGGTAATTTTTATTTACTAGGGGCCAGTAAAAATTACTAGAAGCTAAGTTACTATTTACCAAGGTAAAGCATCTAAGTTATTACAATGGTTTCGAGTACCCAACTTCCCATGAGGTTGTTTTGGTACTTGATATCAAATTTGGGATAGTTATTAAACATATTTAACCACCTTGAAACTAACAACAAGCTAGGTGCCCAAATGGAGTAGGCTAGTAATTTGGTTTCAACCTACATTCACCTATGTTAAGCAAGCTAATAGATTTCCAAGGGGGTTTGTTGAGATGTGAAACCAACTTGAACATCTCATTTAGGGGATGAAAACACTAATTAAGAGGTGCTTAAGGTGGTAAAAAAGTGGACGAGATTAGTAGGTAAGAAAGTTTTATTTGCATGTTCTTGTGTGAGATGTGAGAAAAAATCTATTCATAATTGCTATCAAATTGAAGACATAGAAGGAGCACAATGGAAATTACTGTATTGTAATATTGCCTTTGAAGATAATACATGATTGGCCTTTGTTCTTGGTTGTGTTGTTTTTTAAAGAGTTTCTTCACATAAATCTTGTGTTGTGAGATGATCATCTAGAGTTTCTTGTATTCTTATTTTGTTGATTTGTTCATATTTGTTGCTAATACCTCATGGTGATGTTATCTTCATTTTATTGTTGTTTTGAGTTTATCTAAAGTGGTTGTATTAAGCATGTTACATTGGATTGTTTAAGTGTAATAAAGAGGTTAAATCAAGTTACATAAGAATTCCATACTAACACAAGTTAATTTGAAATTTGCATATAGTTTTCAGATTTTGATATTATAATAATCTAACCCTTGTATGCCATTGTGATAGGGAAAATCATGCTTGAATCTGAAAGATTAAAATACCTGTGATGACAACCAAGCAAACACAATTAGCTCAAACACGTCAAGGGTGGGATGTTAGAAAGAAATGAATATAGCATAAATGACATAAAAACCAATAATATGCAAACACTATTTAGCTTCTTGATTTGATTATCGCATGGTCGGATGTGAGCTCATTGACGTAGCTTGTGCTCTATTGCTCCATGATGTGATTATGCTAATTGATTCAAGATGTAAGGATGGGATGAGAGGATATGAGGATGAAATTGGGCATTATGACAATGTGGATGTGCCAATGATGGATGAAATTCTACATTATGGCATTATGAATGTATAAAAGTGGAGAGAATTTCGCATGATATCGATATGGTAGTGAGAAATTGGATGATTTGATTGAAAATGAGGGGGGATTAAATAGGAGAAGGGAGGAGAGAAAATGATTGGGAAAATGCAACACTTGTCCTCAAGGAGGACACGTGGCAATCCCAAGTGTAGGCATCTAAAAATGGTCAACGCTTGTGATGTCATACTTTAACATGTTCGCGTGACTTTATTTTAGTGTTTTTGTATTTTACTAATACTTCCTCTATGTTGCACATTTGGTCTTTATCATTTGTCAACATCGTGTCATTCTTCTGCTTTCTCTTCCTATTCAATCCTATTTAATCGTTTCAATTTGGGTCTTATCGATGTCGATCTCAATTGTCATTTCATGATCATGGTTAGCTATCAATTTCATATAATCATCATTTTTAATCCTAATCAATTCCAATCAATTCTCAATGTCATGACACCAACCATTATCAATCGTTTATCATTTATCAATCATCAATCGATTTTCCATCAATCATTTAGCTTCGTCAATTGTCCTTGTCATTTCAATCATTAAGATCAACCTTGAGCATTGATTTCAATAAATTTTAGTTAATTTGTCAATCATTATATCAATCAATCAATTCAATCATTAAATCCTTATCCCGATCATGTTAATTATTTCACGACATCATCTTGATTTATGTCTCTCTCTTAGGGTCTAATAATTCTTTAATTATTAATCCTTTACTAATATTTCTCTTAGGATAAATGAATTTATTCATTTACCCTGTGTCTTGTGTCACAATTAAATATTTATTTTATTGGCTAATTGAATTTCCTCCCTTTTTGTGAATTAATTAATGAATAAAAACTTATTAATTAATTCACCCAATTTATATTTCATCATTTTTAATTTTCCTAATTTTCTAATTCCTAATTTCCACCTCATTTCCTAATTTGCTAAATCTAATTTCCCACTAATTATCCTCTTCTAGTTTCTCCTATTTTTGTGCTTCCTTTGTCATAAGTTGGAAGCATGATTCTCTCATTTATCACAAGTGTTAAAATAGAAACATGACATAACTCTTGACATAGCAACTTGTCCTCACACCTTGCATGAGAAATTTGTCATAGTCATGACATAGAAGGTGTCATAAGCCTTCTCTTTTTGAATGAATTTGCCATTTTCGAATCAAATTGCTTTTCTCATCCTCTTTCATACTAATTACATGATTTTACCAATTTCTCTATACATTGGTCTCTTTCATCAATCTTTGTAAAAATAAACCACATTTTCAAGTATACTCGCGTTGTCAAAATCAATCTTGTTTCATGCTTTTGCACTTGTAGCTGAGATCCACACAAGCCCAATTTGGAGGAGAAAGAAAGCCAATGAAGAGACATGGAGGAGATGCTTTGATGTCTTATGGTTTGCATTTATTTTTGAGCATCTTGTCTTCATACCCTTATTGTGTGTATTAGAAGTTATTTCCATAAGCTTTTAGGTTTGTGGTTGCCTAATTGTATGCTTTGATGCCTTTTCCCAAATTCCTAGTTACATTTTTTGGTGAACCCGACGTGAACACGTAAATCTGACAATTTTGTGAGTCTAATATTTGCATGCAGGTTTTATGTGTGGATTTCTTTTTGCATGCAGGTTTTATGTGTGGATTTCTTTTTGCATGCAGGTTTTTGGTGTTAATCTATTGTTGCATGCAAGTTTTTTGGACTAATACATTGTTACATGCAGGTTTTTTGAACTAATTTGTTGTTGCATGCAAGTTTTATATGAGGATCTATTATTGCATGTGGGTTTTATAGATTCTAAACAATTATTCATGCAAGATTTGTTAACATGCAATGAACAACAAATCTTCACATAGTTTAATTAAGAGGTTTTAATGAACAACAATTTTTCACATAGCCTAATTAGGAGGTTTTAAATGAACAACAACTGTTCACATAGCCTAATTAGGAGGTTTTGAATTAATCCTACAATTCTCACATAGTTTTAATTAGGATTTGGATCAAAGAGCAAAAACAAATTTTACATTTCAAGCATGCAAAGGGTTTAAAATGAACAACAAATCACATTTAATCATGATTTTAAATTTATCAAATCCTTTTCAAATTAATGTGAAATTAACCTCATCTAGTCTTAATTAGGATGAAAATGGATGAATAAACTCATTTCATTTTCTGAAGGTTAAATAATCATTGTTTGTCATGTCTTCTTTTATTTTGCTTGTGTGTTTTTACCCTTAGAAGTGGTCTGCCTCCCAATTTGTCTGTCACTTTGCACAGGCATTGGCGAGAGGAAACAATCCAAAGTGGTGATAGGCTAAGGCCAAGCTCTTCCAAACCACTCTAAATAATTGTGGATGCAATGAAAGTTGTAGACAACGGGTGTTGGAATGGCGTAGTGACAATTAAATTCGTCGGATCTACGTCCACTTGAACAGATGCCCTAACTAGAACCCTTTTTTTGTAGAGACCAAAAACCTTCTATCTGTTGGCGCAGGCATTGTGATACGCACATGCTGAAGACACCTCTCATGTACTCCTCAGTTAGAGATAGCAAGTTCTTTGGAAGTGATGCCCCTTGAACTCGAAGCTTGGTATGCACGAGAAGTGAGTGCACTGTAAGGGGGATCCAATGCTACCAAGCGTCTAGCTATCTGACTGAGTGTTGTATTTTATGGTTAGAGGATTCAATAGATATTACCCTGGCCAGCCATAGGATATGTTGTGAATGAGCATGAGTGTCATGGGTCAAAGTCAAACAAACATCTTGTCTTCTATGCTTGTTAAAGGTTGAATTAAAAATAATTCTCAGAAGTGGTCATAAACAACATTGATTTCCAACAAACAAGTTTTCAACAAGTCCAAACAATTATCCAAACAAGATCAAAATAAAGTCCAAACAAAGTTCCAAATTTTGTCCAAGTATTCATCCAACATTTGAACATGGCTTGTCAAAACATTGGAAATCCTTGTTTCAAAATTCATGTCACTTAGGTTAGGTTTTTCATAATTCAAACCCTAGGTTGTAGGTCACATAGACATTACCTTTCATTTTAGTGTCCTCATTTTGCACTTAGGTTTAAAATCATTTCCCTAAGTCTTCATTTCGTTGTCATACCCAATCTAGGTTTTCACTTAGGTGACATTTTTGCATTATCATTATGATACTAAAATTAGGTCTTAGCCTAGTTTGCATTTTGCATTTCCAAAGTCATTGGTCCTCACATATCCATATCACATTGACTTTATCATTGCATAGTCCAAACCCTAGTCATTTCTTAGCTTGATCTTGTCATATCATTTTATATCTCCAAGTCATAAAAAATCTTGACATCATTTTCATATCATATTTTGGGTTCATATCCCTAGGTCATTGTCATTATCATTGTTCTTTTGCATAATAGTCTCAAAAATTGGCTTTGCCAAACTTGAAAATTCAAAACTCTAGATTAAACCCTAAGTCATTTTTAGAGAGTCTTGACCTTGTCCAACATTTGTCCTTTTTTCATCAACCTTATTTTGTCAAACCTAGCTTAGTATCCAAGCGTATAGGTGAGACATTGTCATTTTGTCCTATTGTCATTTTGTCCTTTGTCCTTTTAAGGTCCTGACTTCATATCAATTTCCTAAGGGTCACATCTTTAGGGTTGCATTTAAAGTTTGTCCAAATCGTCAAAATAACAAAAACATAGGTTGCATTTTTTTCTGTAGATTGCATTATCATCTTTTAAGATTGCACTTAGTTGCATATCATTATCATTCCGAAAATCCAAAAAGAGTCCAAAAACATAAGTTGAATTGTTATCTTTTTAAGTTGCATTTGTCATTCTATTAGTTGCATTGCATAGTGACATGTTGGTTGAAATGAGGTCCCAACCTTCTTCAGAAGTCATGTCATCACAATTGAACAATCAATCATGTCAATCCAATTTCTACATATCTCAAAACTTGGACCAAACTTATCATGATGATTTAAGTGTCCAAATACGAAAACTGGAGGAAAAACTAGCTTGAGAAAGAGAGATTGTAGAACAATAAGCGAAAAAAAGTTACAAGATTAGATCCCAAATGATGAAAACACTTCAAAAAATTTAAAGTTCAAATACAAACCTTGAGCCAGTTGATGTGAAGGATCTCATTGAAAAATCAGACATACCTGCTCTCCTCTCACAAATAGAGATGATGAAACAATTTCAAGCAAAGAGCACAAACTTTGACCAAGTTCCAAATCAAACGTCATTCAACCAAATCCGTCAAACCTCATTTGATCAAACTCCATTCAATCAAATTTTGAGTCAACAACTAATGATCCAACAACATCCAATTATCCATCAACAACCAATGATCCAACATACACAACCAATAAATGGTGCAACTTCAACAACATGTCCAACCAAACAAACAACGTCAACATGTGGTTCAACCAACTGTGGAATATCAACCAGTTCAATCAACGTATCGATGTCAACAACTACAACCAAAAATTTAAAAATAAAAGTTGCAACACAAACCAAACCAAATTTTAAACATGTTAGAGCAATTCAACCAAAAACCAATTCAAAATCAAAACATAACAACAGACCAAGACCAAATTCTTGCTAAACAAGTTCAAGATCCAAAGCCAATTATATCAAAACCTTTCAAGGATTCAAATGCATCTCCAAAGAAAGATAGCTCTTTCAGATGTTTCCTAAAGATAATCCTAAGTGATTCTTTTGAGGAAGATCAATATTGTGCACCTAAGTCTAGCAATGGCTCATCCCCCATAAGCAAATTGACTCTCCAGTGGCATCTATTTCTACACCTCTTTAAAATTTGAAAGCACTTTCCATATCATCCTCACCAAACAATACACCCAAGGATGAAGTTCCCCAAGGGCTATCCACAATTGATTGCCAAGCTAATCTAATTCACGATGCAAGTCCATGCCATACTTCAGAAAACCTAGACTCAATTGCACCATGTGCTTCATTTCTCATCAAACTTGGTGCAAAGGATCTCGTTCAAAGACCATCTCACTTGTGTCAAAGCATTGATTCCTTCCCAAAATCCCCCGCACATGTTCAAAGTCCAACCCCATGTCAAGAGGATAATTTAGAGCATGAAGAAATGAGTCCTAACACAAATCAAGATCAAGAT
Organism: Cryptomeria japonica; assembly: GCF_030272615.1. Lineage (NCBI taxonomy): Eukaryota > Viridiplantae > Streptophyta > Pinopsida > Cupressales > Cupressaceae > Cryptomeria > Cryptomeria japonica. Next base: position 657,207,806 of record NC_081415.1, read on the forward strand.
CCTGAAACCTTATCATCCAATCCAACTGTTGACAAGGATCTCATCTCTTGAGACACCCATGATGATCCCCCTATCGTTGGCCATCCTATCCAAAATCCTATTGACATTCCACTCCTTATGCAAGGTCAAAATATCCCCTTCATCCCTTTCAATGATACAAGTCAAGAGTAGAGCACATTTAAAGAGGAATCCAATGATCCCCCTTGTCAACATCAAACTATCCTTTTAGCATCATGCCCACCACAACATGTTTTCATCCCTCCATCTTCATGTCCTAATCCTCCATGTCCAATCCAAGATCTCATTTCCTTTGATGATCCCATTCTATCTCATGAAGAGCCTATCATTGATCTTGATCCCCCTCATGATTCTTAGCCAGAGATTACTTTAGTGATGAATATTCGCCAATGGCGAATTTTTCACGTCGGCAACCTGGGAAATGGCGAATATTTTGTACCGACTGGGGGTGGCCATGTCGCCAGAACATTCACAATTTCCATCAAATTCATGGCCCGATTGCCATATGTTTTATGTAATTAAATTTTTCTATACGAAGATTTCGCCAATACAATATACGGTGGACACACGGTAAATTTTTTTTTTTCGCCTACACTTCAAGGTTGCCTTAATAGACGACCACAATTCGCTTATAGGCATGTGAAGATTTGTTAGCTAGTAGGATCCAATTTGCCTGACATTTTGCCAACGCGTGTCTCCATTCACCCCAACTTTTGCCAACTATATTGTATTTGCCAATTATTTGGACAACCCATAATCGCCTCGAAAATTACATAAGTCGTATTATAGTTACATGAGATTCGCCAAATATTTGTATACCATATAAAATTACTGCGAAATTCACCATATAAGGATTGGTATAAATACATGCAAAGATCAGATCTATCTCAACACAATCTGGAGGGTTCTAGGCTCTGAATTTTGATCAATAGCAAACTTTCAGACCAAGGAAAATCATTGTTGTTGACTGCATTGGTGACTGCTAGTGACAAGTGAGCGATCACATTTGTTAAGTGTTATAATATTATTCTAAATTTATCTATATTTGTTTGCACTATTGAGTTTATCTTAATTCAGTGGCGACCCGTCAATGTCAAGTGGTCAGTGGGGACATTCAGACTTTAGACATCTAGATTGTAGGTCGTAGAGCCAATGAAACATATATTATACTTTATAGTCTATTATTGCTTCTTCAACAAATTGATATTTTTTTGGCAGCCTATATTTCGTTGGAGATGTCGAACATGAAGAAGGGTAGGAAACCTGAATGTGGGGAAGGCCATGAGAGGCCAATAAAAAGTAGAACGTTGTCTTCGTACTTTGGCTTTGGAAGAGATTGTGGTGAAAATTAGGAAGGTACATCATCACAAGTACAAGTACAAAATTCGCAACCTACACCTCATGTTGAAGACGGTGGCAAACCTGATATCTGAGATCAGGATGATCTTGAATAATATTATCTGGTAGATGCCCAAGTTAGCTGAAATGATATAATCGACTTGGGTGATAATGTCATCGATGATAATGCACAGAAGAGGAAAAGAAAAGCCAGATCAAAAAAGGATGAACCACAATCAAAAAAGGATTAGGAGTGGGATATGTCAGTGAGGAATTTTCAAATTAATTGGGCATCAAAGTATCCATTTATTGAACTAGTGGAGAATCCAATTGAAGGCGAGCCTCCAATAGAATGCAAGTGTAAGATTTGCACTTGGAAACATAACAAGGAAATTAAGTTGCAGCTAAAATTTGACACCATAGAAAAGCATATGGGTAAAGTTTATGAAAAACAAATGATAGATGGAGTTGAAAAATTAGTGATAAGATGGAAAACAAAGGAGGAATGTAAGCATGTGAGGAATGTCAAAGAGTATTATTTTCACGAGAAAATACAGACGAAGCCTGTTGAAGTTAAAGGTTCTATTGAAGCTAGTTTTGGAAAAGCAATGCAAATAGAACAATAGGGAAAAGTTGTTCAGTTAAGCGTTGTTTTTTATATTTTGAGCAGAGGGCGCACTATGATAGATTTCCCATCAATTAGTGGTTTATTACACTTTTTGAAAGTTCCTAACTATCCTAATAGACACACTGGTCAATAAACAGTGGATGGGAATGAGTAAGTTGTCTTGCCAAGGTTGAAAAAGAAGATGTAAAGGAAAAAATAAGAGAGTCAAACTTTATTGCATTTTCTTTAGATGAAGTTACGACAGTAGACAATACTTCATGGGTATGCATGCATGTTTCTACTATACAGAATCATGCCCGCCAACCTCATCTACTATCTGTTGCTAAAATGAAGGAGAGTGTAACAATGGAAAATTTATTTCAACTAGTAAAGAGAAGTTTAATTGAATATGGAGGTATGGATGACATGATGGTTGCCAAAAAATTGGTGTGTGTTGGAGAAGATGGAGCTTCACTAATGCAAGGTCACAAGAACGATCTTTGTACAAAGATTGAAACTTCATTTGCACCGTACATTATTGCAACTCACTGCATGACTCACATAATGAATCTAGCTTTTGTAATTGTGAGCAAGTATGCTTCGGTAAAAAAAAATGAAATTTTAATCAGAGAGCTCTACTCACACTTTTGTCGAAGTCCCAAGCAATTTATGGAATTTTAACACTTTGTTGATGGAATAACTGATGGCAACAAGCTTCTCAAGGATAATGATACCAGATGGATCTCTTTGGATGGTCCAGTGCATAGAGTTTATTCAGAATATCCATCCTTGATTAGACTATTTCACACAACTTGCGATGAATCAGTGCAACCAAAATTTTCTGACCTTCTTCGAAGGTTAAGTAATCTAGAGACACTCTTAAATTTAGCAGCTCTTCTTCCCATGCTAGATGAAATGAGGAATATTATGAAGGCTTCCCCAAAAAAGCTCTGTATATTGCAGAATATGCTACGTTGTGTAAGATGACATGCATGACCCTCAACAATCTCTATCGAAATCAACCAACACTATCTGATGAAAATTTTGTTAAGTGGTAGACACTCACAGATTTGAACAATCCTGATAAATTTTTACAAATCGGTGCAAATAGGGAGGTATGTGCCAATGTACGGGGAGTCGAGATACCAATACACTTCTATGCCACAGTCGACCTCGAGGAACCAGGAAAGTGCCCTAGGAAGCAACTAGCAAGAGTTACCAGGGAAGATTTCGACAAGATTGTTGTGACTGTAACTACTTCTGTGAAGAAAATTGCCTATGATCTTTCCTCACAAATTAGAAGCAGATTCCCTCCTAACAACCTACTCGAAGCAATGTCTATTGTGTTTCCTTAATATTGGAGCCTTAACAGTGCAACTGATTTTCGAAGTAAGCTATTGACTTTGACAAAACAATTTTGCATATCCAGAGAATTGAATGGAGTAACTATAAATGGAATATTAGATGAAACTCATCTTTGAGAGAAATCATCTCATTTTGCATACACTATGAGAGAACAATATGGCACAATGGAGAACCCCCGCGAAGAGGGATCAATAACAAGGCTTTGGAAATATATAGCTGAGGATACATCGTTGCGTGATTCAATGCCAGAATATTTGAAGCTTGATGATTTATGTCTTACCATGATATTGGGTTCGGTGGAAGATGAGAGAGTTTTCAGTGCTTGGGGTTCCTAAAAGCAAAGCTAAGAAACAAACTAGACAAAAATTTGGAAAATTGCTTTAGGCTCTATACATCTAGGTATGATGTCCACACTTTTCCTTACGATAGGGCACTACAAATCTGGAAGTCCAAATGTGAAAGAAGAGGTTTGGGAAACACTTAAAACCAAAATGTCAGTGGGACTATTGACTCATTTATTGGACCTACTGGTAGCATTGAGATGCAGTTCAACGAAGGCATGCAGACTCAGAGTGAAGAAACCACATACAAGAATCAAGAAAGCTCTAAATTTGATGAGGATGAATGGCAACTGTAAGAGATTGGTATTTAATAATCTTATTATTGTATCTCATCATTCATATTACAAAAGCATATTATTATGGTTGATAACTTTATGATATTTTATGAGTATGTTAACTTTTTGCAAATAGAATTTAATATTGATTTGTAACTGTATTTTTCAACTTTCTATTTTGAGATTTAAAATAGCATAATAAAAGACCAAAATGTATTTATTGATACAGAGATACTTATTTAGACATGTTTGAGAACTGAGATTTTCATTAATTATTTCAAAATATAGCCATATGATACAATTCATTCAATAGTAATACACCAATCTGTGTGATTCTCCATGCAAAAGTCAATACAAAGTTTCAGAACCCTTTGCAAATGACCCTGAATTCTCTTTTATAGAAACAAGGGAGCAACAACAACTTCAGGTTGAATTGCAACAGGTGAAGACTCAACATCAAAATCACAAACTCAACATAGATTTACATGGCCATCATAGGCCGAATTAGCAATTTAACAATTGCTACATGTCTGATGTCTCCTGTTCAAAAAACAGAGTTCAAAATTAAATATTAATTCACGCCATGACAAATTAAATATAGATAATAGTAGTGCCCAAAACCTAGTAATCAGAAATAGAGAAATGCAGAAATGTTAAAGCTTGGGAGAATTTAAGAATACAAATTTACAGGCTGAAGTTTTGCAATGTGCATCATAGATTCATAGGCTGGATTAGCAATTTAGCAATAGCGAGTGCTGGTTTTTTCCTATTCATAAAACAAAGTTATTTCAAGCGATGCCAAATTCCAAGTAGAAAAAACATAAAACCTTGAAATTAAGAGTAAAAGAAGAAAATTGTGCAATACATACTATGATTCTTAAGATTTATGTGCCAGTTTTTGTAGGGTGCTCCACTCTTCGTCTGATGGAAGGTCAATATTTTGTAAACTATGGAAAGTCAATTGCAACCTCGTTAACAATCCATATTTAGAAGAGTGACTTGACATCACTATTTCACCCAATACCGAATTTAGAGTTGTAAATGGTTGGATGAATTCCAGAAAGATTTGGGGAGTTGTGTCCTTAGGAAGCAAGTCTAAATCAGACTTCATTTTTATCTCCATGCTTTTTTTGTAATCTTCTTTTCCAATGAATTTATTTGATGGGTCAACGGTCTTAGGCAAACCAAGTTTAATCAAATTAGTTTTCTTTTCTTGCAACTTCAATATCTTTTTGCCACATTTATCCATAACTTCTGATGTTTCCCTTAGTTTCTGGCATTTTTGAAGGATTGATGATGTCTTAACTGTGGCATCAATGCAACTCTTAATTCCCTTGGATGCCAAGTAGATGTCACTAGTACTGTAGACTACTTGCATAATCTGTTTTGCCATATCCTCTTTTGAATAAACATGTATGCTCTTCTCAAAGTGCCCTTTGATTTTCATATAAATTAATCTCAAACTTTCATTCAATTCAAACCATTCACACAACTTGCCATTCCTCTGCATTATTTGTCGCCAAATGTTTTCTTGTACATACTTCGTTGTATTTTTTATATTATCTTTCAATCTATCCTCCAAAGTTTTAATTTTATCATTTGCATTGTCCAGGTCTTCTTTCATTTGTGCACATTTTTTCCTTTCTTCCTCTACTTCCTCTTGCAAATGTTTTTCTTCTTCCTTCTCATGATCCAATAGGTCATGTATTTTTCTTATTTCGGCAGCAACATACTCATAACTTTTGTATAATTTTATAAAACTGGCTCTTTCCTCATTAATTTTTTTTACTGCTTTTAGCCAGTTTTTCTCCCAAGTCCTTCAATTCTGCATCCATCTTCTCCTGCTCTGCAATTTCTACTGCAGAGCCCGAATTTTTTATCCTTTTTTGTAAATCATTGTACTTGTTATCTGTTGCTTTCCTCTTTGAATTTTTGTTTGCCAGGTCTGCCTGTAACTTTTCTATTTGTTTCTCCAGATTATTTTTTTTCTCTCTCCACCTTTAGCAGTGAAGTGTAGACTACTTCGTTAGTCCTTTTTGACACACTAATTTTGTCCATATCATGTACTTTGGAAAAATCCATTTGGAGGGTGCTAACTTGAAATTCAGAGGGATCTATCTGACTGTGTGGTGGAATTTTATCTTTAGTTGGGGGCATAACAACCATGAACTCCATCATATCTTTGTGTGGGTCATATGTTGGAAATACCATGTTCCTTGCAGGTTGCTCGTCTAAAACTTCAGTCAGGGTAACCCTATGAAATGCTCTCTTTTTTTCTTTATTTGCATTTTTTGTGTGTTCAAATTTTTCATAGTAATCACGAAATTAAAAATCTAGGATTGTTGAAGCAATTGAATGTTTGAAAGGTGACATAGGAATAGTAGAGGCTCCAGTTCCACTTATGTTTGTGGTTTTAACTAATGCATTACTAGGATTACCAACAACCATTCCTGATCATGTCCCACTGACACTTTCATGTGTAGTTTTCATAATCTTTTGAGGTGTGTGATCTGAAGCTGCAAATGATTGATTTGTAGTGTTAGTGGCACTTGATATAGGATTCTGAATAGTATGAGTATCTACCACTAGTGGCCTCTTGCGAGAGATATTTTGTTCTTGCCCTTGTCCAACAATAAGACAACTAGTATCAGTAGTAGTACCCATGCCAACCCCACCAATCACAATAGCACTTGACTAAACACTAATAGGAATACTGTCCCCAAATTCCCCACTAGTGGCAGTGGCACTTGATTCACCACCAATGGGAATACCATGATGTGGTGGTGGTTGTGGATTTGAACCTAAAACAAATGCAGGAGGACCCTGAGGGTAATGAGTAGTACCTTTCTGTGATAAATCTGAAGAATCAAGTCCAATGATTGGTTTAACAGAAGCTTTTGATTTTGAATCTATGGAAGTTGTACCTCAAGTGGATACCAAATGCCTTCTCCTCTGGGACCTAGACCACCACCTACAAAACCCATTTTTTCCACAATGTTTGCCCCTTTTCTATATTTTTCTTTCATGGACTCATTGACTCCACCTAATATTTTAGGGATTGTAGTAGTTGTTGGAGTAGGCTCAACCTCATACTCATCACCATCTTCACTCCTTTCATATGTTGTTGTGGGATGCTCCATATTCCACAATTTTCTAAACTCTTCATCCTCGTCGATGGTCTCAAATTATGCACTGGTCTTTGGTTCACCAAGATTCTTCCTCATAATTCAAAAATCATTTATTTTGGTTTGAGTCCAATAAATCTCTTTACATTCTTGCAGAATTGATTTGGGAATAGATTTGTTAGATGGATTAGCATATTTTTGGTAGAAATTGTAGGACCTCCTATTTTGGATGCCCTGGCCCTCCTCTATTGTCCTTTGTGTGTGCAATGTCATAATTTGTGATGACATTTCTTCTATTGAAATGTTATTGTTAGCAGCAATTTTCTCCATCTCTTTTTTTACATCATCACAGGAGTCCATGTTTCTATGCTTTTCTAGAAATGGTTTACTTTCATGTTGACATAATGCTAAAGAGTTCCCATTTTTCTTAAGCCTTGCTTGAACTACACCGATTGGATCATACTGCCAGAGACCCTCATCACCAAAGCTAAAAACTGTCAAAAAATCATGTGCCACATTGAATGCTTTTCTCTCAAATGTGAACCCTCCACATGAGAAAGGCAAGGAAGAAAATATGCTCTTCTTTTGCTGACCATGGAAGTGCCTATTTGTGCTCTCCAACTATCGTACATATTCCAATGCAAATACCCTCTCTGTCACATGTATTGGAAGCCTGTATGGTTTTATTGCTGATCCGTAAAACCTTAACATAGTGTATTCTTCCATGAAGAACCAATCAGCCAATTCTATTTGACTTCCGAGTTGAATGCAATCTCTACAAGACATAGGCAATCTAGGCATTGGAGTGCTTGTAATTTTATTATATATTGGTGCCAAAGAGAAGTCTACAAAATGGTTGTAGTTCTTTCTGTTATCATGCATCCTTACCTTTGGTGTCCATTCATATATTGGACACTCTATTCTGTTTCAAGTCTTCTCATCAATCTTATAGTTCACAATTTGAAGATTGTTGGTCTCGAATATTGCATGATACTTGGATAGAAGGAGATAGCACAAGTAGGATGAGAACCTAAATGTCTTACAGGAACCTTTTTTGATCATTAGTCATTGTTTTTGCATGGATTGAACAACGTGCTCAAAAAAATTATATCTTACTGGCTAACCTACACAATGGATATTATAAATCATTTCAAGAAGGCTTGCACCTACTTCCCTATCATTTTCCAATCCCAGGCAAAACGACAGCAAGGAAATAGTATCTCCAACCCATGGAACAAAAATGTTAGAATCATAAGGAGGCTTATGATTCTGATCCAACAGAGTACCACGCTTTATTAGAGCTTTGATAAATGAATCTCTGCGACTTGGATCGAGACTCTCATAATTCTCTGCCAGCTTTCCTAGGTCAATTTGGACGTTTGAGTTTGTGCTTCAAACCCTAGGTTCAACAAACGAGCAAATTCTCCCATGTTTATGGATAGAATTTCCTCTTTTGTATTTTTATTGACAATTGCTTTTTATCTTCATCATAATTTTTGGCGCAGACCATGACAAAATCAGGGCAAGGGAATACTTCAGGTAACACCATGCTTCCTAATCCAGCATCCCACAATGCAATTTTATTTGTTCTTTGTTTTAACATTGTGTTGAAAACAGTAAATTTTGCCTTGGTTGGATCTGCTGCCTTACTAGACAATGCATATCTAATATTTATGATATGCTTTTCACCATGGATAGCAGGGTCATAAATATCATGGTATTCATCAGTGAAACCTGGTGTTTTAATCAGTTCGGTTAGGTACATTTTTTTTTCACTTGGCTTCCTATTGAACTATTGCTTCCTGTTTTCCCCATCGTTGTTATTGTTAATAATTCAAAATAATGCTAGATACAAACCTGAAAATGCTAACCCTCAAATTGGACCACGAGATTAAAAAAGTAAAAAAGGCGGGATGTAGGTGTTCTAGATTTTACCCAAAATTTCTATTTCACTAGATTGGCGCAGACAGTCTTTGTTGCAACTTGCATTCCTCAATCTAGTAGTTGTTTCTAAATCTCCCTCGATTTACTAGTTTGTCCATGAAATGAAATATGATTATGATTTATGAGTCACTTATTTTGAAAACTCTGAAAAGTACAAAAGTAATACCTAAAGGGCAAAATATCTAGAATCATGTTGTAATTTTATTTATTATTATTAATATCTATTCATCGTTGAAGGACAAAACATTCATTACTTCAGTCTAATTTATAAGGACATTAAATATAAAACATTCAATTCTGGGCGAAGTTCTCACAAATGTGTCCACTTCCCACATTCGGGCCGAAATCCACCCTAAGCCGTTGATCTGTGTTCATCCAATGGACGATGGTATCTATTGTCATTTGTCATGGGTCCCATGACTTTTGACATTTTTTGGGCACGTCACCGCACTCAATTCACTTTTCCTGACTGTTTTTTAATTCTTTTTAATCCTTCAACTTCCGCCCCATATAGAGCTTTATCGACTTGATTATATTTAATTAAATGTAAAACATTCAATTCTGGGAGAAGTTCTCACAAATGTGTTCACTTCCCATATTCGTGCCAAAATCCACCCTAAGTCGTTGATTTGTGCTCATCCAACGGACGATGGTATCAGTTGTCAGTTGTCGTGGGTCCCATGACTTTTGCCATTTTTCAGGCACGTCACCACACTCGAGTCACTTTTCCGACATGTTTTTTAAGTCTCTTTAATCCATCAACTTCAGCCCGAAATAGAGCTTTATAGACTTAATTATATTTGATTTAATATAAAACGCTCAATTCCGGGCGAAGTTCTCACAAATGTGTTCACTTCCCACATTCAGGCTGAAATCCACCTTAAGTCGTTGATCTGTGCTCATCCAACGAACAATGGTATCCATTGTCACTTGTCATGGGTCCCATGACTTTTGCCATTTTTCAGGCACGTCACCACACTCGAGTCACTTTTCGAGACTATTTTTTAAGTCTGTTTAATCATTTAAACTTCCGCCCAAAAAAGAGCTTTATAGACAATTATATTTAATTAAATTTAAAACGTTCAATTCCAGGCAAAGTTCTCACAAATGTGTTCACTTCCCACATTCGAGCCGAAATCCACCCTAAACCATTGATCTTTGCTCATCCGATGGACGATGGTACCTATTGTCAGATGTCGTGGGTCCCATAATAAGAGACATTTAAAGATGTGCAATAGTTTGAGATAACTATTAAATATAATGTTAATATTATTTATAAAAATATGAAATTTAAAAATAGTATAGAACATGAAACTTAGGTTCTAGAATAAAAAAATAACTAAATAAAAATATTAATTTTGATATACAATTTGAAAGGTAAAAGTTTAATATAAAAAAGAAAACATTCAATATTATATCTAAAATATTAATTTAAAATTTAATAAAATTCTTTAAAAATATGTTTACAATATATAATTTTAAAAAATAGTTTAAAAATATACATCAAAGTTCAACATAAATTTAGTGTAATATAAATTTTAATTTAATTTAATTTAATAAATAAATATAAAGACTAAAAATATATATAAAAGTTCAACATAAATTTAGTTTAATATAAATTTTAATTTAATATAATTTTAATTTAATTTAGTTCAAATTAATTTAATAAACAAATAAAGACTATAAAAAAATTATATGATTGTATTTACAACAAAGTTTATAGCCTCTATGGAAAATCCACCCTAAGTCGTTGATCTAATTGAGTCTAATCCTGTTCTCTAATTGAGTCTAGAATCTTGAATTTTCTTCTAATGACCTTGGCCTTGAGTCTAATAATGTGGTGAATCTTATTGATAAACCTACACCTCCTAAGGACCTATGCAATATGCATTACCTTTGATCCTAGTGAGACTATTGAAACACCCGATGGCCCACTATAAGTCTATATATCACCTGCCAAAATCAAAGACATACTCTCACGAGGGGTTCTCATTGATGATTGATCCAATATGTATGGTGAATGTAATAACTTAAGAATATCTTTATACTTTACAATTGCATGAATTAACATATTGGTATGATAATTTTGATTTAGTAGTTAAGATCTTTGATGGTTTCTCTTGTCCTCCTATAGGTTCTATTACTCTTCTCGTTAAGGTTGGTACTAAGTGCTTAGATGTCATTTTTGCTATCATTCCTAAATCCTACATCAAATCAATTTTGTGTGAAGTTGAGACATCCTTGCCCTTGGTTCTCTTCCATGAAAGCGATCCCATCTACCCTTCATAAATGCCTCAAATTTCTTCATTATGATAAAATCTTAACTATAAATCATAGCGTGTACCCAGTACCAACCCACACATGCACTAGTTCAAAACTTCAACAACAAGTAAGTTGGACTTTTAATTCACTTATTTTTTACGAGATAAACAATTTTATTTTTTTATATTTATACAATTATAATCAACCATAAGCAATGTACAAATAATTTATGGAACGAACTGAATTTTTTTTATATATATTAAATATAGAGGAAGAAGCATTACATAAAAAAGATCACAGTATTAAATTTATTTCCATTGTTTAACGAAATATTGAAATAATGTAGCTCATAGACAAAAGGCATTTGAAAAACTTTCATTAATAAAAATGAAATAGAAAGCATTTTTATATCCATAAGAGGCAAACTGAAACAAACTGGAATTTGAAAAATTATCATTAATATTTATGCTTTGGAAATTTACAATTTTTACATGTTTGAGATTGAGTCCCTCAAAAACTTTAAAGCCAAAATGAGTGAGTCATTGAGTCTGTGAGGTTTCGAGGACATAGGCAAAAAAACACTAGTAGGGAGAATGGGGTCGGGGCTAGGGCACAAGTAGTGGATGGTTTACCCTAAGAATCTGGCCCTCCTTCCATGTAGAATTCTTTAGACAACATAAGCTGAGATAATTCTTCAAGCCACTTGTAGTTTGGAAAGTTGTCCAAGAGCAACCATTTCTGGAGAAAGTCCCTGCCAATCCATGCCCATTTCTCGTGATGCGTCAACTACTCCACATTCAAGTTCAAAAGAAATGGTTGCCTGGCCACTGACACTGTTTGGTCAGGGAGGAGAAGATTGGTTAATTCACTCTCCCAAGGGATCCCCACCCCTACTTCTAAAAGGACAAAAAAAATAACGTCGTCTCCAAGGAAGTCTTTCTTAAACACCTTCCTTAACAACATCAACATATCCACCTTGTCTCCTCCTAGGTCCAAAAGAGATGCCAAGAACCAGGATGTAATGTCTGTGTTAACACGGTATCTATTTTCATTTCGCAAAAAGTCTCTGTCGAACACCATCCACACAGCCTCATTGGTGAACGACCCAACCTCCTTGCAAACTGATTGGAGGGTTGGGCCTCTAACGGAGCCCAGAAAGGCCCTCTGGTCCTCTATAGAAATGCTTCTTAAGTGGATGGGAGTGTCCATCTTGAGAAATCAGATTACCAAATTAAACAACCTGAGCCTATAGACCTAAACCAGAGGTAGAATCTAAATACCATGAGCTCCGACGATTTATTTGCCAAATGACAAAGGCTAATTGAAGATGAAAGAAGCAAAGATCGTATATAAATAGTTGAAGCTCTTGATTGTAATAATTACTTCTCTAACCGTATTAATTCCTTTAAATTTTTTTAAATCTTTTGTATCTCTGCAAACCTTTCCCATAAATGCACTAATGTGCGAAATTGGAAACAACTATAAACCAGTACCAAGTTGGCAAGTACAACATTAGAAATCGTGGGGACATAGTGGATTGCAGTTAGTGACTAGATATATATTAGATGACCGAAATTATCGTTCATGACATTTGATATGTGTCTATTGAATCCAATTCCATTATGGGCACTTTCTGGTGAGCTATGTTCTCTTCAGAAAATTGGGCCAAAATAAAACTTCAGCCATTGATCTACGATCATCGAACGTTTTAAAATCATTGATGGATTTTAGGTATGTGTTACCCTTCACGTGTCAAAGAGGCCCCACTTATTGATACATCGTGCAGAGTCCGGACTCAATGTGATGTACTGATGTGATGTGATGTGCCTTGTCTATTAATGACAATGAATTCATGAAATCGCCAATAAATTATATATTTTTCCATAAATAACAAAATATTAGCCAAAACAAATTAAATAATTTTCAAGTGGTGGATAAAAATCACCAATACATTTAAATATTTTTTCCTTCAGAGTAAATTTTTTCGCCCATACAATTATATATTTGTTCCTTTAAACAAAAATTATTCGCCTCCTACAATATATATTTTCCCCCTAGAACAAGGTATTATTCGCCATAAATTTATGAAATTTTCGTACCCTAGAAAAAAATCACCAATACAAAATATTTTTTTTCCCTATTTTGAAAAAAAATTTCGCCATCAATATGAAAATTTCCCCAAAAAAATAATGTCTGATTCGCTAGGATTTTACACTTTTGCTCAGGGGGTGGTTTCTTAAAGTTATCCCTGTAATGGGTTCTTCCATATTGGTCTAGTCTGATCCACTTCATGATTCCATCATTTCTTCTATATCTCATCCACTTCATAATGGACTCACATCTTCTTCCCAAAGCCAAGAGTATCCTACAATTCATAAAGGGAAAGGGGTAGACCTTCACAAGCAAGAACCCCTCAATATCAAAGTAAATATTAATGGTCATGATGTCAGTAACAATCCTCAAGATGTTGGTATCCGTCCATCAAAATCCAAACATATGCCTTCCCCGCCATCCCTTCCATCTATCTTAGGTCCCTATATCCCTTCACCCCCTATGCAAAATCAGAAAAGGCACACATCTTTGAGCACCTTCCATCCATCCAAATAACCTCCATATCATTCATATCCATCCACGCATTCCCCTCCAAGCAATTTGGATGCCAAGCATAAAAGTCATAAGTCCAGCAATCCACATGTATTCAAGGATCAACATGTCCAGTCTAATCGAAATGTCAAAGCAAAAAAAAAAAATCCAAAAAGAAAAAGAAAAAATCAAAAGGCCACAAAGGCCCACTGAGAAAAAGCAAGTGAAGTCTAAATTTATATGGGTTTCTAAATCCATTGTGCAAGCAATGCATTCCAAGGAACCACAAAATAGTGAAAAATCAAAAACTATGTAGATTCCCAAGCGGCTCCTTGAAGCACAACAACCTAAAGGAGCATCCAAATTAGCGTCCAAAATTGCAATTCCTCCATCACCTCCTTCATCCATTTTAGGTCCTTATGCCCCCAAATCTCTATCCCTTCCTCTATCAAAATCTTAATATCCAAAATCCATTATTCCTCCATCAGTCAACCACACCTCAAGGTGTCTGCCAATGTTGATCTTGCTAGCATTTCCATCCCATCAATACCAATTCTTCCAATACCTTGTCCATTATCCAGCACCTCTTTTCCATCCTTTCATCCATCCTATCCAATCCTTGGCCTAAATCCTTAGTCCCATCTCGTTTCCATGTCATTATCATGTCAACGTCTTTGAGCATACCTTTCATAGCCATGGTCCATTGTAGCACAAATTTCAAGCATACTGTCCAAATAACAAGATGCTTGAGTCCTTCCATCCCCTATCATATGCCCATTTTCTTCCAAAAATTCAAAATGAAAAATGAAAAAAAAAAGAAAAAAATAGTAAAGAAAAATCATTCGTTCTCTGGTGAAAACCTGGCAAACAGGCACCTCAGGCAAGTACCATGATGAAAACTTGGCAAATAGACATCATGTGTAATCCATGAACATGTTATATTCCATACTTGGGGGCAGGTTTCATTTATGTTATCCTATCATATCCTATTACCCTTCATTATCCTATCATCCTATCATTTGTGATATCCTAGCGTATCCATGTCATACCTTCCATTATCCTACATTGTCCACATTCCCTTTTCCACCTTTGATCTTGACAAGTCCAAGGATCTTCATGAGTTTCATGCATCCCATTCACAGTTTTCAGTCTATCATAGCTTTTGGTCTTTATCCATTGGCTTATTACAACCCTTTGTCCATATTCCTTGGCTTATTGCAACCTTTCGTCATTATCCCTTAGCCTATCACATCCTTATCCTATTCATATCCTTTATCCATTGTTGATCTTGCTTATCATGTCCATATCCTTTCATCATCCATATACTCTTTCTTACCCTTGATCTTGATCTAACATAAGGACGCGAAATGCAAACATGGTTTCAAAAGAATATTGGCATGTCCCCCAGTCCATGCCATTGCTTTACATTGTCATATCTAGTCCCTTATCACATCGCATAGTAGCCCTTGGGAAGTGAATTTGTTCTACCTTTTCCATAATAATTGGCCTTTGTCTTTCTTCTATCCACCAACATTTCAGAAAGCTTGTTTATCCATCTATCATATTCCTTGCCTTGCTAGACAATGGGGGCAAAATCATAAAAAAAATCCCAAAAAATCCAATAAAGTCTTGAAAAATTCCCTACAAATCAAATCAAGTCCTGAAAAATCTCTAAAAATCAAATAAAGTCTTGAAAAAATCCCTAAAAATAAATAAAATCCTAAAAAAAAATTCAAAAAAATCAAATAATGTCCTAAAAATAAAAAATAAATTGTAAAATGACCTCAAAAAAAGCACAAAAAAAAATCCAAAAAAACCCTAAAAATTGGAAAACATCTAAAAATCTAAAATTAATCCTTTCATTTCATTTTATTAATAAAATGTCCCTTTTGTACATAACCAATCGCTTTTGTTTTATTTTTTCCCAATAAACTGTCCCTTTTTGTACATAGACAGACATTTGAGCAAACATCAAACAGAAACACAATAAATATTGCGCTTAACAAAATCACGCATTAACAGATGAACTATTCAACCGAGCAAGCATGTAAACTGATCAAAGTTGTCGTATCAATCAACAACATCAACATTATCGGTCCCTTTGTCAGCATTATCATGGGTCTTATACAAGGTACTGCATTCCCTGAAACCAGACAACATGATCGTCCTTTTATCACAACAATTTCACTATTGACAACCAAGAGCAAGATGTTTGTTTGACTTGTTTGAATTTGCGAGTCTTATTATTTTATTGATTTATCTTTGGCTTTGACCATGTTCCTATGTTGCTCGATGATGTCACTGAGTGATTTAGAGTGGTTGGGATGGCTCATGGTCCTTTTTTGGTTTTTGTTTTCTGTTTGTAGAATGTTTCGTAGCATTTTGGGGCATGTATGTCTTGGGTGTCTGTGATAAGTACATTCAATTTGTGAATGCCACACATACCTCAACCCTTGACACACATTATGTCTTAGGGTGTTTTGACTTATTCTTTGTCTGCAACATGTCTGCTTTACGCAAAAGGATTGCATTATCACCCTGGCCTTCATTGCCATGGTGCACTGCATCTGTTTGCCGCATAAAAATAAAGGTTTTTACCTACTTTTTGTGCATTTGTGCAAGCAATATTTTCTTCACCACTAATTCTTCTCCGTCTAATTTCCCCTTACTAACATTTCTTCCGTTAGTCCTTGAACTCATCCTGGTCTAATCTTGGCATTTTTTTCGATAAATTGGCCTATTTTCTGGATTTTCCGACCAATTCCTTGAGGGGGCATCCATATATGTTGTCATTATTTGGGGCACATTTCTTGATTGTTTTTTGAAAGAACGCTCATAATCGCATTGTCTCAAAGAGGGGCAAAATGTAGGCATCTAAAAAGGTCAACACTTGCGATGTCATACTTTAACATGTCTACGTGACCTTATTTTAGGGTTTTTGTATTTTACTAATACTTCCTCTTTGTTGCACATTTGGTCTTTATCATTTGTCAACAACGTGTCATTATTTTTCTTTCTTTTCCTCTTCGATCCTATTTAATCCTTTCAATTTGGGTTTTATCGATGTCAATCTCAATTGTCATTTCATGATCATGGTTAGCTATCAATTTCATATAATCATAATTTTTAATCCTAATCAATTCCAATCAATTCTCAATGTCATGACACCAACCATTATCAATTGTTTATCATTTATCAATCATCAATCGATTTTCCATCAATCATTTATCTTCGTCAATTGTCCTTGTTATTTCAATCATTAAGATCAATCTTGAGCATTGATTTCAATAAATTTTAGTTAATTTGTCAATCATTATATCAATCAATCAATTCAATCATTAAATCCTTATCCTGATCATGTTAATTATTTCACGACATCATCTTGATTTATGTCTCTCTCTTAGGGTTTAATAATTCTTTAATTAGTAATCATTTACTAATATTTCTCTTAGGATAAATGAATTTATTCATTTACCCTATGTCTTGTGTCACAATTCAATATTTATTAATTGGCTAATTGAATTTCCTCCCTTTTTGTGAATTAATTAATGAATAAAAACTTATTAATTAATTCACCTTATTTCTATTTCATCATTTCTAATTTTCCTAATTTCCACCTCATTTCCTAATTTGCTAAATCTAATTTCCCACTAATTATCCTCTTCTAGTTGCTCCTATTTTTGTGCTTCCTTTGTCATAAGTTGGAAGCATGATTCTCTCATTTGTAATAAGTGTTAAAATAGAAACATGTCATAACTCTTGACATAGCAACTTGTCCTCACACCTTGCATGGGAAATTTGTCGTAGTCATGACATAGAAGGTGCCATAAGCCTTCTCTTTTCAAATCAATTTGCCATTTTTGAATCAAATTGCTTTTCTCATCCTCTTTCATACTAATTTCATGATTTTACCAATTTCTCTATAAATTGGTCTCTTTCATCAATCTTTTCAAAAATAAACCATATTTTCAAGTATCCTCGCGCTGTCAAAATCGATCTTGCTTCATGCTTTTGCACTTGTAGGTGAGATCCACACAAGCCCAATTTGGAGGAGAAAGAAAGACAATGAAGAGACATGGAGGAGATGCTTTGATGTCTTATGGTTTCCATTTATTTTTTAGCATCTTGTCTTCATACCTTTATTGTGTGTATTAGGAGTTATTTTCATAAGTTTTTAGGTTTGTGGTTGCCTAATTGTATGCTTTGATGCCTTTTCCCAAATTCCTAGTTACACCAGGAATGACAAGTGGAACAAGATTCCACACTTTTCCCCAAAGAGGACAAGTAGCTCAAGAGGGAAAGACAAGTGTCCAAAAGAGGGACACATGTCTTTGGAAGGAATGGCAAGTGTCCTTGAGGACACATGTCTCTTTTGGGAGGAAGCCACTCAAAATAGGCTTTAATTTCCTAAAATTAAGGAAATTAGGGAATATATTTGTGCACACACATGTGAGGGGAGGTTAGGATAAGGTTAGTTTGGAGAGATAGGGTTGGTTAGAACCCAAGGTTTAGATTGGAGATCAGGTTAGAAGAGGGTTAGTTAGGTAGTTAGAAGTTAGGAGACGTGATCAAAAGGGAATATTTGAATTTAATTAATTCAAATAAAAGGGATGGAAAGGGGAATTAATTAATTAGATTAATTAATTCATGAACTAGAAAGAGAATTGATTAATTATCTTAATTAATTCAAGGGATTAGAAGGGGAGAATTAATTAATTCAAGGGATGGGCTTAATTAATTCATATATTTAATTAATTAAATGACTAAAGGAAATAAATTTGACTAAATTGATTAGCCAAATATAAGTGTCTACACCCACCAATTTGTATCATAGCATGATGGAGAATTGATTATTAACAATTGTATTAGAGCTTGATATTTTATCTAACAATACTGTACACCCACCCAATATGTTTCTATGAGGGAACATGATCACTATGGTGTCATTAGCACACACCATAAACTAGTTGAGTAATATGACATGAATTATCAATTAATTTAGATTAAAGTGATGTTTTCTATTCGTTTAACTATAAAATAATAAGTACTACAATAGTAAACAATAAATGTTATTTCAAAAAGTAAAATATATTTTTTATTTTTAATAAACTTCTATATTTTTTATTCAAAAAAGGTTTATAATAGAGAAGAGATGCCTCTAACATTCTTAAAATTATGCATCTATTCAAGCTAGTGTGGAATGCTTATTTAATTATAATATTGTTAATGCTATGACTATGTATATCATTGATGGGGTCATCATGCTCTAAAAGAAGTCTTGATGTTTAGATTGATTGTCACTTTTCACATTATGTCTTCGTAGATTTTGAGAGACCATAGTTTGTATATATCAATCTTAACATCAATGTGTTGGATAATTATATGCCTCAAAATCATGAGAACACAAAACCATTGAACCCAAGTTTAATTTTTCATGAATAACTGTGGTTGAGGGGTCACATCCAAATACATCGAAAAGTTGTAAAATTTGGTCCATTATGAGAAAATAATAAGAGATAGATAATTACATCTAGGGTTATTATTAGCACTTTATAGATCCCTTCATTTCATATACATTTCATATGGATTAACTATGTACAAAAAGTCATTTAAATTCATCCTTACTCAAATTCCAAGTCCTAGGATTCTAGTGCAAAATCCCACTCACACTAGATTTCATAGAGATTCCATCAAATCTCTTCAAAAATTATATTCCCCATCTTGCATTATTTTGCTTGGCCTTCTTGTTTGTTTCCAACGCTTTTACCATAAAGGGTATCCATGGGTTGTTGTTGCCAAGGTGAATGTTCAACCAACTCCCATTGTTATGCATGAAACTTCGACCAACACCAATTACCAAATACTTTTTTAGATATCCAAAACAATGTTGATGGACCAAATACTTAATCAATAGTTTCACTTCCCATCTTCTTTCTCTTGCATCTAGAAGGGTTCCCAACATGGAAGCTCGGTGGTGTAGAGCACCTAGCTCAAAGTTGTCTTTTCTTGCATTTTAGAGTTTTTGTGTGATTTCAAGTTATTTTATGTTTTAATAAGGTGGAAGAAATCCTATGATGCTTTTTGAAGCCATAGTTTGGTTGTCCACACTTTTGTTGTGCTCAGGATCCAAAATTGTCATTATCCTGAAATGTTGTCAAAATGTCAATTTTTGGTTTGTACCAAGTGGATGCATGGAAACTTGCTAGAATGTTTTGAAATGGTTTAAATCCATTTGAGTGATGTTTCAGGCCTTGAGAGCCTTGGAGTGTGTTTTTGCACTCATAGGTAAAAGTTGTCAAAAATTGGTCATGACAACTTTTGCATTTTTAGGCAAAAGTTGTTCATGAAGGAAATGGCGTTGGAAGTTGGTTGGAACCAACTTAAAATGGTGTATATAACCTTCTAAGAATCTCAAATAACAGGTTAATCAACTTTTGGTTTGCATTCAATTCATTTGCCAAGGGTTTCCTATGTTTTTCCTCACGTTTGGACTATTTTTGCTTTGATTTTCTATTTTTGTACAACCTGTATGGTATGGTACGGTTCTCATAATAGAAGAGGAAGTTAGGAATTTTTTTAATCTTTCCAACAAGTATAATATGAAGGTCTGAAGTGTCTTGGATCAAAAGTTATCACTGTTTTGGTAAAAGTTCCTCACAAACCCTTGAAACTTGGGGTTTTGGTTGTAAAAATGCAGTTTACCTGAGCATCCATGAATGGTACAAATTGAAATCTAGTGGATGGCTTGTGTAGGATCTATAAATAGTTTTAGAGTAGGTTTTTTGTGTTTTTTCAAGCCACAAGGAGGAGAATGGGTGAGATGAATAACACACAAGCTTGTAGCTAGTGTGTGAGGGCAGCAGAGATTGTTCTTTTTCAGAGCCATGGAGAAGTGATACCCCAGAAACCCATAGTGTTTTGGAAAGGTCTATGGGTGTAATAAAATAATCCAAGATTTTTTGGGTTGGTGATTGTGACTGGTGAAGAGTTTGGAGCACATCTTCCAAAACTGTCTAGAGGCCCTAAATCCCTTAAAAATAGCTATTTTTCAGTAACCCTAGTTGTATGACAAACCTAGATGGGAAACTAAGTGATCTTGTTTAAATTCCAAATGGGTATCTGAATATGTAAAAATATCTTGGGTTTGTTAGGAAATTTTGGTGGAAAATACCAAAAAACAGTCAAAGAAGGGCTAGTCAATTAGGCCTAATAGCATCTGGTAGAAGCAAGTTGAAAGTCTAGGGCTTGGGAGGAAGGTGCAGACATTGTCAATGCATAAAATGACCTTGAACATACCTGCACAACATAACCACAACCTTTAAACATTTTGTTAGAGTGAAGATCCTTGGTGGAGGTCTTTAGAGCCTAGTTGGAGCTTTGGGAACCTAGTAGGAGACCATCTCAAAATTAGAGATTTGGGTAAAAACCAACAAGAAACCTCAAGAGGCTATACTTAGGAGGCTAGCCAGTAGATTTTAGGCCTTGAAGGTCTAAGGAGTGTAACCTAACAAGTTACTTTGGAGGAGCTTGAGTAGAATGGTGAGTTGAGGAGTTGGGATGAGTAAAGGTGAATTGGAGAGCTAGGCACAAGATCTCTACATCAGAGTGGTATCAGAGCCATTCTTTGAAAGATTTGGTGTATGTCAAATTGTGAAGAATCAGAAGAAATTTCAATGCCTCCAAAGGTAATGACTCCAGAAGCCATCCGATAGATGGTGGCAGAGATGATACAAGGATTGAAGGATACAGAAGGAAGCAGAGGAACCAGAGAGGCAAAGAAGGAGAAGGGAAAGGTTAAGATAGAATGGGGAGATGAGATTGATGAAGAAGTGGAAGATGGAGAGGAACCAACAACAGTAGCTATGCCTCAAGACCAAAAGTTATTCCTAGATGCAGTCAAATCCATTTCTAAGGACAATCTGGATGGATTACCCACATATGGAGGAAACCTCAATGGAGAAGAGTTGCTAGATTGGATAGAAGCTCTCAATAATCATTTTGATTACAAAGAGGTAGCAGAAGAGAAAAGAGTTAATGTGGCCAAATCAAGAATGAGAGGATCAACATTGGTTTGGTGGAATATGATGCAAGAAGAAAGGATACAAGAAGGCAAAAAGAAGATAACTTCATGGAAGCGTATGAAGATCAGACTTAAGGCATAATTCCTTCCAAGAGATTATAAAGTTAAAATTCATAAGAGGCTGCAAAATCTAAAACAAAGGGAGCTAGATGTCAATTCTTACACAGAGGAATTCCATCAACTAAGCCTCAGAGCTAAGAAGCATGAGAATGAGGTGGAGAAATTGGCTAGATACATGAATGGATTGAGAAAAAATACACAAGATGAAATCAATATCCTTACTCCTGATACCGTTCATAAGTGTTTTCAATTAGCATTAAAGGCGGAAGACAAAATCAAGAGGAGGAGTGAACAAAATCAAAAGTTTAGAGGTGGCAGATCCTTTAGAGGAAGGGACAATTTTAGTATAGGACAACACACATCAAGGAATGAAGAAAAATAAAGGCAAGAAGGTGGTGGAGACTCTTCAAGGGGGCCATTTAGGGGATCCTTCAGAGGAAGAAACAATTCTAGGGGTAGATTTGGAAGCTCAGGAAGAGGAAATTTAGTTTTCACTGGTAGATGTTACAAGTGTAATCAAGTTGGCCACACAATGGGAAGGTGTCCGGAGAAAGAAACCAACTCTTCACACTCATACATGGGTGAGAGAAGAACACAATTAGTGCAGGAAGAAGACAATTAAAGTGTGTCTTCCCCTCTCAGCAAGGCAGACCCAGTGACAAATGGTGAAAGTCTAATGCTAAGAAGGTCTTTGTTGAAGGTTCTTCAAGCTCAAGAGACACCACAAAGGAAGAGTTTGTTTAGAACAACTTGTAAGTCTCAAGGCAATATTTGCAAAGTGATTGTAGACTCAGGTTCAACTGAGAATATAGTTTCAACTGAAATGGTGGATAAACTCAAGTTAAAGAGGCTGCCACATCTCACTCCCTACAAGGTGTCATGGCTCAACGGGGGCCAATATGTCTTAGTTGATGATCAAGCATGGGTAGACTATGAGATTGGTGAGTATAAGGACATGATTTTATATGATATATTGCCTATGGATGCTTGTCATTTGTTGTTAGGACGTCCATGGGAATTTGATGTAAAGGCTCAAAATGATGGAGAGAAGAATAGATATGTCATTATCAAGAATGGTAAGAGGTATCAAATGGATCCATTACTTGATCAAAAAGAGGAAAAACAAGCGGGATCAAGTGTGATGATGATGAGTGGGAAATAGTTTCTTAAGGTGATGAAACAAGAAGGAGATCAAGGGTATGCTATTGTGCTCAAACCTAATGAAGAAGGTAAGGCAGATCCAATGGAAGAAGTGCCACAAGAGGTGAAAGGTCTACTCAAACAATATGTAGCTACCTGATTCTTTGCCACCAATGAGGGATGTAAATCAGCAAATAGACCTGATTCCAGGGGCAAGTTTGTCTAACAAGGCTGCCTACAAAATGACACCTAGTCAAAATGAAGAAATTGCCAAACAAGTGCAGGAGCTTTTCGACAAAGGATTCATCAAAAAGAGTTTGATTCTGTGTGCTATACCTACTGTCTTAGCACCCAAGAAAGGGGGAAAATGGAGAATGTGTATAGATTCTAGAGCAATCAATAAGATCACTATAAGGTACCGGTTCCCTATCCCAAGGATAGAAGACCTGTTGGACAATCTTGGGGGTGCAAGCTACTTCACAAAGGTGGATTTAAAATCAAGTTATCATCAGATAAGAATCAAATAAGGGGATGAATGGAAGACAACCTTTAGGACCAATGCTGGCCTCTATGAGTGGTTGGTCATGCCATTTGGCCTTACCAATGCACCTAGCACCTTTCAAAGGCCCATGAATGAAGTCTTGGTTGAGTTCATAGGTAAATTTGTGATTGTATATCTTGATGACATTATAATCTTTAGAAAGTCCAAAGAAAAACATCTCAAGGATGTGGAGATGGTCTTGAAGAAGCTGCAAAAGGCACAACTCAAAATCAACCTTGAAAAGTGTGAGCTTCTCAATACTGAACTTGTATATCTTGGTTTTGTCATTTGACAAGGTTGTCTAAAAATGGATCCTAGTAAGGTTGAGGCAATCCTTAGTTGGCCTACACCTAAGAATATCAATGATGTTAGGAGCTTTCATGGATTAGAATCCTTTTATAGGAAGTTTGTAAGAAACTTTAGTCATGTGTGTGCTCTTGTGCTCAATACTATCAAAGGGGGAGTTAGGTGTCAGTTTAGGTGGACAGAGGAGGCCCAAAAGGGATTTGAGTTGTTGAAAAAGAAGATATCTGAGTTAGCTACCCTTAGGTTACCTGATTTCAATTAGTTATTTACAGTTGAGTGTGATGCTAATCAAAGAGCAATAGGGGATGTTTTGAGTCAAGAGGGTCTTCCCATAGCCTTTTTCTCTGAAAAGTTGAATGAAGCAAAACAAAAGTACTCTGTGTATGACTTGGAGCTGTATGCCATGGTGCAAGCCTTGAATAAGTGGCATCATTACTTGTTGCCCAAAGAGTTTGTGGTCTATACTGACAACCATGCCCTTAGTTTTCTCAATGGACAAGAGAAGTTGAATCAAAAGCACCTCAAGTGGGTAGAATACCTACAATCTTATACCTTCACTATCAAGCATAAGAAGGGAACCTCATATAAAGTTGTTGATGCACTCAGTAGGAGAGTCATGACCATACAAGAGGTTAAATTGCACAGTGTGGGGTTGGAGGAGTTGAGAGACCTCTACAAAGAAGACAAAGATTTTGCTGATATATATGCTACATGTTCTGATTTTTCTAATACTTCTCATGTTTCCTACTCAGAGTATATGATACAGGAAGGTTTTTTGTTTAAAGGACATCTCCTTTGTATACCCTAATTCTCTATGAGACAAAACATCATTCAAGAGAAACATCAAGGGGGTCTAGGAGCTCATTTTGGCAATGATAAAACAATGGAGCAGGTTAGTCGGTTCTACTATTGGCCCAAGTTGCAATCAGAAGTAAGGAGATTTGTTGAACAATGTGCCATATGTCAGAGAGAAAAAGGATCAACAAGTAATGCAGGTTTATATCAGCCCTTAGTCATACCCCAAAGGCCTTGGGAATGTTTGAGCATGGACTTTGTGTTGGGTTTACCAAGAACACCAAGAGGATTTGATAGTGTTTATGTGGTGGTAGATAGGTTCAGCAAAATGGCTCACTTCATCCCTTTTAAGAGTACCAATGATTTCACCTATACTGCAGGTCTTTTCTTCAAATAAATAGTAAGAATCCATGGACTTCCAATTAGCATTGTGAGTGATAGGGATGTTAAGTTTTTGAGTCACTTCTGGAGAACCTTATGGAAGAAGTTGGGTACTAGACTCTCATTTTCATCTGCCTACCATCCATAATTAGATGGTCAAACTGAGGTGGTCAAAAGGTCCTTGGGTAATCTCCTAAGGTGTCTCACTAAGAAACATGGTCAGACTTGGGACTTGGCAATCAGCCAAGCAGAATATGCATACAATGATTCAGTCAATCAAAGCACAAGTAAAAGTCCTTTTGAAATTGTTTATGGAATGCATCCTAGAGGTGTCTTAGAACTAAGTGATATCAGTACAATGACCCACAAGAGTTCTCAAGGAGATAGTTTTGCTAAAGGTATTAAGGAAATTCATGACAAAGTACAACAATCCTTGCAACAAAAATAAAAAAAATATACAGAACAAACTGATCAATCAAGAAGGAACTTGCAATTTAAGGGTGGAGACTTAGTTTTGGCTTATCTTAGAAAGGAAAGACTTCCAAAAGGACAACCAACCAAGTTGATGATGAAGAAGATTGGGCCACTCAAGATTATGCATAAGTTTGGCCAAAATGCCTATGAGGTTGAACTACCTCCTTCTTTGGCCATATCTCCTATTTTCAATATTTGTGACTTGTATCCCTATAAAGGAGAATCTCAGACCTCTCAGATGGATACCAAATTGCAATCTGAAGAGGATTGGGTGAAGGATTTACCAGTTAGTCAATTGGTTCAGTTAGAAAGCATCTTGGATACCAAGGTGATCAAGAAGACAAGAAAGGGCATCTACAAACATTATCTTGTGAAGTGGGCAGGTCTACCTAATTCAGAGGCTATGTGGATGTCAAAAGCTGACATAATTCATCATGGAGTGCAACTAGCAGACCTGATAACTCAAGGGACTTGAGTTCCTTTTGTAAAGCGGAAAAATTGAACCCTAGTCGTTCTCCCCTCCCCAACTCCGAGGAGAGAGAAGGGAGAGTCACTAGGGTTGATGGTTTTCACTTAGAAGGGACTTTACATTCAAAAGAGGGGTTGAAACCCACAAGATCCAATCCCATGCAATGCAAGATTGGATTCTATATGAGTTTCAAGGGTTGTGATAGCAAGGATACCCTCTTTTGTAAAGAATGTAGATAGAAAGATTAAGCTAGGAATACATAGAAAGTGAGAAAGATTTGCTTATAAACTGAGATAGGGATATGATATGAAGCTACGGACCTGGAATTAGTAGTAAAATGTTGAGACGGCGCTGTCCTGCAAATTTGAGAAAAAGTTGACGGGATGATGGCGCCCGGCGTGCACACGGTCCTCCGAAAAATCCGCGAAACGAAGGGGGATCTGTTCGTCTCTGCACAAGGATTCCAGATCTTCAATTTCAGCTGCATACCTGCAACCTACACACAGAAAAGTGAAGACGATTGGGGGGTTAGGGATTAGGGGTTTGCCCTTAGGTCAAACCCCGGTTTTGGAATTAA
Organism: Cryptomeria japonica; assembly: GCF_030272615.1. Lineage (NCBI taxonomy): Eukaryota > Viridiplantae > Streptophyta > Pinopsida > Cupressales > Cupressaceae > Cryptomeria > Cryptomeria japonica. The sequence continues at coordinate 657,234,487 of NC_081415.1, forward strand.
CCAAGAAATGAGAAATGCTTGTAAATGTAATGTAAAACAAGTACTAATACCTTGTTGTAAGGATGTTTGTATCCTTATATGCGAAGGTATAGATGTTGTTATATGTTGTATGTTGTATGTTGTAATATGTGATCTCCTCTTCAATGGTTGAATCCTTGTCTTGAATGCAACACCTATCCTTGAATGGAGACTTAGAATGATCAATTGCTTGAAGGAATGCTTGAATGCTTGAATGCCTGAATGTTTGAATATTGTTTCCAGGTCTTGTACACATATGTCCTTCCTCTTTTTGACCTCCTCGAATGGGAGAGGAAATGTAGTTTATATACTTGCCAATTAGGGTTAAAAGACTAATTTTCTCGACCTTAGGCCGACCAGGAAATGTTATTTTCCAATTTGCAAACAAAAAGGCCCGAAATCCCATAGCAGAACGGGCCCAAAATAGGGCCAGGGACCAGGGCGCTGGGCGCTCTGGTCCCACCTCCCGGGACAACGGGGTGCAAGGAGGATCAGGCCAGGGTGCTGGAAAAATGCAGTTTTTGGTGTCGTGAGCAAGTTTCGGGGTCTCCATTCAGGTTCAGTGTTGCGTCGCCATCGTTAAGACCCAAATGCAGTCGAAATTGCAAGTGTCACAATTTTAGGACGCTACATTTAGCCCCCACTTTAGCGGGAGTATAAGCATACGCTCATACTTCCGGTAAAGTACAAGGAAACAACATTGAAAAACTTTCACCACGTCAAGGAGGCAAGATACACCAAGCCCCTAGTGGACTAAGGATCTTACGACTTTGATTGACAAAGTAAAAGGGAAGATCATGAGGGAGAACCATGACTGTCAGTAGTAAGGTTCCCTCACTATGAGTCATGCAAGAAAGATATCAAAAATTTTCAAGGCAAGGCTAAATTTGCCAAGAAATTTTCAAGTATCTTGAAAAGATATGAACGGGATGTATGCCCCCCTACGTTAAAGCGATCGTACACGCCTCACCGGGGGTGATTGCTTTAAGGTAGTGATACATATAAGAAATGAGAAAGGAGCACGTTATCGCAAGGATTTAGCCCCCAAGTGTGAGATAAGCCGAAGGATAATAGACACAAAACACAAAGCACAAGGTGACTTTGCTTTCCTCGGGGTCAGTATGTTGTATGATAATTCATGTATATCATATGTATGTATGCATAATTGTTCTTCATTCCCCAATTAAGGAAGGTCACCTAGAAGAAGGGAACACATGTGTCTTTTGAGTCAACATGAGAGAGATCGAGAGATCTCAATGCTTTGCATCGTCCTCAAGTAGACAACACTAAGGACAACAAATAGAAGAATGAGAATAACACATAGAAGAAGTAACAAAAGAGAGGGGGAGAGAATCTGCTATGCTAATGAAACTAGTCTAGCACGTCATCTACCCCCCGATCTTGCTGATCAGTATTTCGGGAAGGTAGGGAACACGCTAGAGGAGGAACATCCAACACAACAGATGGAGCTATCACAAGATCCAAACAAGGGCTATGTTCATATCCCAAGCCACGGTGTTCTTGTCCAGGAGCTAGGATAAGTGCTTTAGAAAATTCGTTAGATAAATGGTTATCAATATCAACAAGTTCATATTCACTATCAGAATGAACAGGAGAAGTAGCATTTTCATCATGAATAACATTTTCATCTATATCATCATCAAGATTTATAAAAATAGGATCTTTAACTCACACAGGATCAAGACCATCATGCATCTTATGTTTAGGAGATTTCGGCTCAATCGTCGGTTGAGGAGAAAATGGAATAATGCTTGTTGAAGGTGTTTTTGGGGATTGCAAAGTTTGAGAGGCAGCTGCCTGAGCTCTAAGACGACGCTTTCGTCGGTGTTCACGTGCAGAACGATTTCGTCTAGTCTTAGTAGGAAGTTGAGAAGATTGAGGAGGAGGAATGTTCTCATCCTTATCACTTGGGTGTTTAGGTTGTGGTCTCTTAGGTTGAACAATAGGAGAAGAGGAAGGTCTCTTCTCTCCATAAGAGGAAGGAGGAGGAACTACTCCATATAAAGGAGGAATATTTGGTTTTGGAAGGAGACCAAGTCCATCATGACGAGGAGGGATAGGTCTACTTTTAGGAAGTTTATTAATCATAGGCATAGTCACATCCATAGGGATGGGTTGGGAATCTTCTTGAGGAAAGACATTAGTTTTATCTTTCAAAGGAAGAAATTCCTTCTCAAGAATGATAGGAATGTCAAGTTTGGGTGTTCTGGGTTCACTTAGAGATAGGATCATATCTTTTTTCCACTTTTGATAAGATTTGAAAAGATGATCACTTCGCGGAGGAAGAGATTGGAATTGTTTAGGCCAAAAGTAATCAATAGGAATGCTAGAAGTTCTTTCAGCTGGTTTAAAGAGACTATGATTGACAGTAACAACTTCACCATTATGGGGAAATTTCAGACACTTGTGAATAGGAGAAGCAATAGCTTTCATGGAAGATAGCCAAGAATAGCCCAGCTTCACACGAAATTGTTCGGATGATGGAATAATAGCAAAGTCCACATCAAGGGATTTGTTATGGACCTCAATAGGTAATGTAATAGAACCAATTGCAGGAGAAGAAAATGCATCAAATAGTTTCACAACCACATCTGTTTCATCATAGATCACTTGATTCAATTGCAAAGTAAAAAGAAATTCTTCAGTAATGATATTAACCATGCAAGAAGGATCAATAAGCACTCCACGGCAAGGTGTATTTTTGACTTTTGCAACTATATATAAAGGACCGTCAGGTGCCCTGATAGTTTCACTAAAATCAAAGGTGATGGAAAGTTCTTTAGGGATTTTCTGCTGCTCTACAAAGTTAATCACATTCGGAGTCATAGACACAAGATCATTAGGTGAGACAGAGGAATCAGTAGTATCAATCGCATTAGAGGTATGAGAAGGCAATGGATCAGTAAAAATCTGAAGATTTTGGTTAGGAGGAGCTACAGATGTATTGCCTTTATCATTCACTCCAGAAACAGAAATAGTATTATTATCAATCAAATCTTGAATTTTACCCTTTAAAGCAAAACATTTTTCAGTATCATGCCCAGGTTGACGATGAAATTGACAAAAAGATTTGTTATCAAAATAAGGTGAATTAATCTTTGCAGGATCAATTTGCCTTATAGGAGGAAGAGTAAGCACATTTTGTTCCAATAACTTATTCATAATACTATGCAATGATTCATTCAAAGGAGTAAACTTTCTTTCTCTCTTGAAAAACTTAGAAATAGGAGACACACCTGATGCTGCATTCACATTGTTGTTGATGATGTTTTCATTGAATTTAATGGACTCTCTGTTCGGTTTAAACTTCCCAAATGGTTGTTGACTACTATCACCCTTATCACTCGGAGCCATAGGATGTGATTGTTCCATTTGACTCACAGTCAGTTGATAATTGTGAAGAGTTGCGCACAACTGTTGGAAAGAAGTAAACTCAGAAAACAAGAGTTTTTCTCTAATATCTTTTTGTAAATTAGAAATAAAGATTCTTTGAATATCATTTTCAGGCACTGGAAAGGAAATTTGAGCATACAAATGCTTATATCTACCAATGAAATCAGTCACTTTTTCTTTAACACCTTGTTTACAATGCATTAAATCAATCAAAGTAACTTTAGGACTTATATTGTTTTGAAATTGTTGAATGAAAGCATTTGCAAGTTGTTCGAAAGAAGTAATAGAATAGGAAGGCAACGAGCAATACCATTGTAGGGCTTTGTCTCTTAATGTTCTAGTAAACAATTTTGCAAGCAACCTTTGGTCATAAGCAAAATCGGTACATATTGTTTGAAATGTCTTAACATGTGTTAGAGGATCACCCTTACCATTATAAAGCTCCAAATGTGGAATTTCTACATGTTTAGGGGGGATAGCTCGAACAATGTAAAGAGAAAGTGGGCTCGCAACGTCAAATGTGGGCACACTAAACTTAGATTGATTCATAGAGGCAATTTGTTGCTGTAAAGAAGAGACAGTTTGTGCAAGATTGTTAATGGTCGCTTCAGTCGAAGAATTCATATTAGACGTGTTAGATTGTGATGGAGGTGCTATGTTATTGAAAGAAGGTAGAGAGTAAGGTGGTGGGACACTATGATAGTTAGTCATAGGAGATGATTGGACAGGAGGAACACTACAAGGAGGAATGGAATGGTTAAATGAATTGCCCCCTTGTGTCATGTTCATTTGTGGAGATATAATAGGAACACTCATTGAAGGAATGAATGAAGAAGTTGGATTGAATGAAGGAAGAGGGTTGATTGAAGAAGAGGGATTGCCCCCATGACTGGTGATCATAGGAGGAATGTCTTGTATTGAAGTAGTCATTATGTTTGATGTAAAAGTAGGTATATTAGCAATAGGAGTCGTCAAAGGAATAGAATGATTGTCTTGAGTAGGAGGTTGTGTATAACCTAAGGTTTCGGCACAACTTTTCATAGGCATCACATTTGAATCCACAATGTGTGCAATACCACGCAAAATATCAATTCCATTCTTATCACTTTGAAGCATACGTTTTAGACCCTCAATTAAAGGAAGAGCTTGACTATCAGGGTATTCTTGGGACATCCATTGTCGAAAATCGTCAAATTGGTTATCCAATTTTGAAAGTTGTTCTACAGAAACCTCATGGAGAGCTTCTTCATCATTAAGAGGATTAGAGGAATTACACATGTCCTCGTTAAAAAGACCATTCAAATTAGGTTCCATCTCCTCAGTAATTAAACCTTGGAAGGACTTAATTCTAAGGCTTCGTCTAACGAGAATAGTGTAAGTAGGGCTTATTGTTGTAAAACTCATGCACTAAAGAGAGAGAGAAGATTTTGAATTTTAGAGGTAGCAAATTTCAGTAAAGCCAGCCAATCTTCCAGATTTAAGCTGTTAAATACAATCAGGAAAATCTCCCGAAATTTCGGAAAAAATGTCCGGGACCGTGGCACTCGGGGTGCACACGGTCCTCGCAACTTTTTTCAAAATTTGCAGGGATGAAAGTTATGATGATTTTACAGCTAACCTGAAAAAATTGAGTGATTTTACGATCTGTAGATAGGCCAAATTAAAGTTGCAATCTCAAAATTGAACCCTACCAAGATTGTCGAAAAATGCAAAATTTGAATTTTGAAAAAGAGAGGGAAACTGAAATTTTGAATTTTATGATTTTAGAGGAAATACCAAAAGCAATGCAAGTTTTGAAATTTAAAAATTGACTCAATTTCACGCAAAATTCAATTTTGAAAGCGGAAATCAAAGTTGTTGTAATTAAGCACTTAATTTCAAAAGTCACAAATTGCCAAAAATTTGAATAAATCACTGAAATTTCGAATGAATGATAACACACTTTTCAGATTTAGGACTATAGAAAACACAATTTTGACACAAATTTCAATTTCAACAATTTTTGAATGATTAGAAGCCTCAATCCAAACAATCGCTAGACCAACTTTGACTGTAATTTTGAAGGTGTTAAAACTGATAAAATCAGCCAAAATTCTGGATTTTAGCAGGAAAATACAGTAAGATCTCGCTCCCGAAATTTCGGAAAAAATGTCGGGGACGATGGCGCCCGGAGTGCACACGGTCCTCGCAACTTTTCACCAAATTTTCAGGGCCGTCAGATATGATGATTTTAGAGAGAATCCCGAAGTTACAGGTGATTTCAAGATGTTTTGACCCCCGAAATCAAGCCCCCAAGTTCAAAATAGGACCTAATTAGGGTTTTTGATTAAATGGTGTATTGGAAGAATAAAATGAAAAGGGCACACTTTAATGAAAGGGCCCAACTTTATAATGTGGAAGATGATGAAATAGGACCTTAGACCTAATTAATTTGATTAATTAAGTGCTAAAGGGGAAATACAATGCAAAATGCAAAATGCACCAAGGCGGGTGCTAAACTAGGTGTGAAATTGTACTGCTTTAGCAAGTGCGTACAATTTACGATGCTACATTTAGCCCCCACTTTAGCGATCATATGAACACTACGTGCATATGCAAGCTAAAGTACAGAAAAGTAAACATTATTTGAAAAAGGATATATCCATAAGTCTGTCGAACGAAGCCCCCAGCGGTATCTGCAGTACACAGTTAGGAACCGCACCCTACAAAACACACGTTAGATCACAAAATCACCTAATGCTTACTAAGGAAGGTGATGAAAATTAGAGGGTAGCTATATGCCCCCCCCCTGTTTCGGCTTGCTAATTTTAGTGAGTTGAAACAGGGTATCATGTTTACCACTTCGAATTGTTAAAGAATATTGATGACAAATGCTCACAAGAAGATTTGATATGAGATCAAAAACTAATGGAGAATCATTTGGTAAGAAAGAGGACTAAATCTCAATTCCAACACAACAAAGAGTGTGAGGATTTGAGAGTTCTCTAACACAAGATGAAGGATGTAAATGGAAACAAAATGCAAAGAGAAGAAAAGAAAGGAAAAAAAGCATGAATACACACATCGGTGATCCATGAGAAGAATAGTGAGAGAGAAAACATGGACTTCTCGCCCCTAGATCTTGTCTAGGTGATCCATGGGAAAAAGGACATGAAAAACTAGCCCCTAGAGTCTGTCTAGGTGATCCATGTAAGGGAGGAGAGTGAGAAAGTCTAGCCTTATGCCGCTAGTTCCACTCAACCTCGTGCATGTGTGTGTAATTGAGGTTAGAAGCATCTCATAGGAGTCTATGCCCGAGTATGCTACAACCTGTATATGTATAGTACAAAAGTGTGACATCTCGCTCTAAGAGTCTGTGCTCTGGTTCCGAGAATAATCACCTTGCATAAAAGAAAAAAAAATGGAGACATCTCGCTCTAAGAGTCTGTGCTCTGGTTCCGAGAATGACCCATTGCTCAAAAAGTGTAATGTTTATGTCATAAGCAAAGTAGAACAAGGATACCTACCTTCATCACAAAAGAAGATACCCCAAAAATGCAACAATGTCATAGATCCAAGCAAGAGAATTTTGTACTCTTTAAGCAAGGATAAGATAGTTGAAAAGGGATATCCTGTAGTATGTGTAAAGGAGATCCTTAGAGGAGAAGAGATCTTTGTACAAAAGACACCTATCCCCGAGAGGAATTGTCTATAACATCTTCTAGAATAAGACAAAGAAGAGAATAAGAATGCAATACTTCCTTCTTTTGTGAGGTGAAAGTGATTCTTAATGAAGGATGACACTTTTTTTTTTAACCCAATTGGGAGAGTGAATTCATTATGGATGTATTTTACCAAGTGCAAAAGAGGTTGTAGTCAAGGACTTACACCTCTTGTAAGAGAGAATCCTTGAACAAACAACAACAAATGCATACAAGGAATAACATCAAGTAATAAAGTTCACACCATCCACAAAATAGGAAAAAGTGGAGCCTTAGATAAAAATAAGGAAAGATCATTGCCTCCCAAGGATAAGGATAATGAGAAGGACTTACACAATCTTCTAGGGAGAGATTTAGACATAAGCAAAATGTACTACATACTCACATGAGTTCATGCAAGCAAGACATTAGTGTATGTAAAATGCTCCTCACAAGAAGTGGGTAGGGTAAGAAAGAGAATACACATCTTCTCCCATATCTAGGAAAAGAGGATTCTAAAGAAAAGATGATCAATATTTCCACATTATTACCCCATAGGAACAAGAGATAACATAGAAAAATTAGGCTATTATGTTGCTTCAAAAATATGATTGCACTTGAAATTGTACCATCATGAATGACAATGAGCCCCCAGTAAATGAGCTACCAATGTCACATAATGATGAGCAACATAATAGCCATTAATGTTATTTAAAGACATGATGGATTGAATGAGGTATTTGAATGTGACATGCTAAATGCTCAACTACAAGTGAGATCAAAAACATGTATAAAATGATAAAAATTGAAGAAGAAAAGTCACAAGAAATCTTAGAAGAGGGATGAGTGTAATTTATTAGAGCCTTATCCTTGGAGGAAAGGACTTTATGATGAATAGGAGATAAAGATTCATAAGTGGATTTAGAAATTTGAGGGGAGTCATAAAGAGATTTGTTCATCGCCAAGATTTCCTTATGAGGGGAATGAGAGTTGATAGAAGTAGAAGATGATTTAGTTGAAGTGAGATAATCATCACTACTAAATATAGCATTCACATTGAGAGATGGTCTTTTAGATGCTTTGGTGGGCTTAGAAAGATTATATCCAAGTCCAAATGAATATTCATGCATGTTATGTTCTAAAGGAACAATAATTCCTTGTTCATTTGCACCACAACCATATCCACTATAGCCACTCTTAGCCAAAAAATGAAAACCACGACCATAACGATTAGCCATTCCAGAAAAAAAAAGGTGGTTTTTCATAAGACAAAGAATCAAATTCTTCAGAATTAGAGGTGTGAGGAGAAGAAGTTTGAGAAGCGGCCACAAAATTATTGCTCATAGGTTCAGGTAAGACTGATTGATCTCTAGTTTTAACTTTAAGCTCTCTAGGAGGAACCCTATACTCACCTACAAAGGTGGGATTAAAATCAAGAGATCCCCAATCGTCTTCTGCGAGAACCTTCTTAGGATCAAAAGCCTTTTCATCTGTAGATTCAAGTTGAGAAGAATCTTCTTCAGGAACTTCAGACTCATCCAAAGAATTTTGATTATCAGAGGGTGATGATTCATCCATAGGTATCTTGTTTAACGAGTCATCACTAGAAGAGGAAGGCTTAGAAGGACTCCCTTTGGAAGTAGATGTTTGCAAACAAGCTTGAAAATTAGTATCACCTATCAAGGTATATGTCTTATTATTATAAATGAATTTAACTTGTCTATGCAATGTAGAGGGGACAGCTTGCATCCTGTGAATCCAAGGTCTCCCTAATAACAAGTTGTATGTTAGATTTCCCGACATAACATGGATAGGAGTAGGCAAAGTAACAGGTCCCACTGTGATGGGTAAGGTGATAATACCTAATGAAGACTTAGCCACATTATCAAAGCCTCGAATGGGACGAGAGTCAGGCTCAATAAGGGATGTATCCACATTCATCTTATGCAATAGATTAATGCTACACACATTAAGGCCAGAACCATTATCTACCAGTGTTCGTCTTATAGCAGTGTCATTTATGATAACCACAATCATCAAGGGATCATATTGATGTTGAATTTCACTAGTAGCAACTCATCTTGAGTAAACACAATTTGAGCTTTAGGATTCATCACAGAGTTAACCAAAGACACTATATTACTAGATGTATTAGGTGGAGGAACATTCAAATCTTTCAAGGCATCTTGTAACATTCCATGATGAGCGGAAGAAGTTTGGATCAAATCCCAAAGGGATATCTTAGCAGGGGTAGCTTTAAGTTGTTCTATGAGATCATATTCCTTACCAAGAACTTGTGAAATACGTGGAGCTTGAGGAAGAATAGGTTGGGAAGGAGGAAGTGAAGTTGGGATAACTGGAGGAGGATTAGGTTGCCTATTGTTTCTAGTATTATAAGTATGGGCAACCGCATGATAACTCTCTCTAGTCATTTGCTTAGCATACTCATAAGGGCTCTTAGTAGAATAACCTCCTTGCATAGTAATAATAGGTTTCTTAGGAGTGCAAAAAGAATCATTAGCATAACCTCCTTGAACCACTAAGATAGGCTTATTTAAAGGTTGAGAGTTTTGAGAAGGACAAGCACCTTGGACAGTGAAGAGAGGTTTGTTAGGTGTTTCATTTACATGTATCAAATTGATTGAGGATGGTTTAGAGGAATGAACAAAAGTGTTGGAAGAATTATTGATAGTCTTCTCTTGCACTAAAATCTTATCACGAATTAAATCAATTTTAGGAGAGAGACAAGGGGTAGGCATTGATGTTCTAGTAGGCAGAGTAATACTAGGAAAGGTCATATCATCCTCTATCATCAAATGATCTACATGGGGAATAAACTCTCTAGGAGAAGGATCAACATTACTTTCTAAAGTCTCACTTTTGAGAGGGAGATCTTTGAAAGAGATGTTAACCATCTTGCTTTGAACTAGGGTTTCCTTATGAGTAGAACCAAGTTGAGGAGAGGGAGATGCTTTATTTTTAGAGGGAGAATAATTGAGATTCAAGGAAGGTGAGAAACTATCAAGGGAGTTTTCAATCTTGATTTCATCCCCTTTGGCTAGGGGTAGAGAATAATCTATACCTTCTTCTAATGGTTCATCCCAAATAGTGAAGTTGTTGAAAGGAATGTTTGAAGTATTGTCAATTTCGGGAGAGGAGATAACATTGTTTATTAATTCGTCATCCTTAGGAGGGAGAGCATCAATAGATGTGTTAAACTCATCCTCTTTCCTCAAAATATGTTCAATGTGATCTTTAGGGGAGAGAGAATTAAGGAAATTGCTTATTATTTCATCTTCTTTCTCTAAGGGATGCTTATGGGTAAGACAAACTTTAGCAGAAGGGTAAGCATTTATCATTAATTCATCATTTCTAATGGGAATTTTGTTGGAAAAGGAAATGCCATCACTAGGAAATGTAGGGATAATGTCATCTTCTTGCACAAAAGGATCCTCATGAAGGGAGTGTTTTTTAGGAGGAACATGAACATATTTCTCCAAAGATTCATGCTTAGGAAGGAGATCTTTGAAAGAAGTGTTCATAACCTCTTGTTGCACTAACATGCCCCCATTGGAAGGACCAACTTTAGGAGAAAATAAGTCAATGTCCATCAATACATTTTCACTTAGAGAGGCATCATGTAGGGAAGGTGAAGTAACATTAAGAAAGGTGTTTATGATATCATTCTCTTCCTCTAGGATAGCTAAATAGGAAGGGCACATTTTAGGAGAATTGTCAAGATCACTCTTAAAGTCTTCATCCTTAGAGCATGGGAGAGTCTCAAAGGGATTGGTAGCAACTCTTTTAGGCACTAAAATGTTGTTATAGATGGGGGGAGTTTCTTTAGGAGAAGGAAAAATTGAAGCAAGGGAAGATAACCCATTATAATATCTATGAAATGAATGCATCATGACAACAATTTTCCTTTTTCAAATGATAACACATGCAAAATAGAAGGAAATGTTTAATTTTAACCAATACAAGCACTTAGAATGTAGATTTAGAAAATGAAATTTATGATTCAAATGAGTTCCTAAATCAGATTTGATCCCAATTAAGCTATCCACAAGTTCAACTTTGAATTGAAAAATTAGGGTTTTAGCAAAAATTTCCTCTAGATTTTTGAATCTTGCAAGAAATTAAAACTTGTAAATACAAATTTGAATTTGAAATAGCATAAACACTCAAATTTGAAAACATAAATCAGAATTAGAGAAGATTGGAGTTCACGTCGGGTTCACCAAAATGTGTGGGGGAAAAAGTGACACTAAGCAAACATGCCCTAATCTCACTTTCAATCACACATTTGTGGAATATGAAAGAGCCTAGAGGTATCACACAATTGGCTACTTCTTTTTGTGGAAGAGAGAGCCACGGGCTACCTATTAGGATTTCTATTCCTTTGTTGCAAATGATAGATAGATGATGCAAGTTCAATTCCCAACCCCAAAGTGCAAGTATGAACTAATAACAAGATTGCAAAATTGAACTTAAACTATGGAAAGCTATAATCACAAGAATAAGACAAGAATGAAAATGCGTACCCGGAGTCAAAATCTGAGTGAAAATGTTTGGGACGGGGGCGTGGGCGCCACTGTCCTGATTCTACCCCTGAAACTGCTCTGGAAACTGCTGTTTTGCAACCTGGAAAGCTATCAAAAATGCTGAAAACTGCTGTCTGTCAGGAGGACCAGGGCGCCCAGCGCCCCTGTCCTGGCAGGACCAGGGCGCCCCACGCCCCTGTCCTGGTCTTTTGCTCTGCAATTTGGTGTGGAGTGCTATCTTGACCTTCTTTTCCCGGATCTGTCACCTGCGGCGTCGTCCGAGTCCCGAAACCTGCACTTATATCTGAAAAGGGTATGGGCGGCTATATAGGGTTTTGCCTTAGTCAAACCCCCGCTTCGGTGATTTCCACCTCCACGAATAGCCAAGTTGTATTGTAAAATGTATTGTGTGTGTAGACCTAGTGTGTGTGCAAGGTCCTTAAATGCAAGAAAGCAAACTAGAGCAACCTAGAAAGTAAACCCTAATTGCTTGTAAATGATAATGTAAATGCTCTAAATCAAGATGCAAAATGATCTAAAGCATGAATAAAGGATATATTGAAGCTTATGCAAAGACATGAAAACAACATGAAATCATACCCAACCCTTAAGGGAGGAGTACAAGCCAATCTTCAGTCGGTAATCTCTTATTGTTCTTCAATGTCTCCCAAGCCCTAAATGAATGAATGAAATTGATAGATACTTGATGGATGGATGTTGAATGTTGTTGAAGTCTTCAAAGATCTGCTCTTTCGCTGCATAGAAGGTCCTTGAAACCAAAATTCGTCCCCTTTCCAATGAAGAAAGAGAGCTCTTATATATGAAACCCTAGGTCTTAATTTCAACTTTAGGCCGACTTAGAGATTGAATCTCCCGCCAATTTCTTGGGGTTAAGCTTTATTTTATGATTAGATCGCGCTCCTAAAATTTCGAGAAAAATGTCCGGGACCATGTGCACTCCGGGCGCCATGGTCCCAACAACTTTTCACCAAATTTTCAGGGCCATCAGATATGATGATTTTAGAGAGAATCCCGAAGTTACAGGTGATTTCAAGATGTTTTGACCCCCGAAATCAAGCCCCCAAGTTCAAAATAGGACCTAATTAGGGTTTTTGATTAAATGGTGTATTGGAAGAATAAAATGAAAAGGGCACACTTTAATGAAAGGGCCCAACTTTATAATGTGGAAGATGATGAAATAGGACCTTAGACCTAATTAATTTGATTAATTAAGTGCTAAAGGGGAAATGCAATGCAAAATGCAAAATGCGCCAAGGCGGGTGCTAAACTAGGTGTGAAATTGTACTGCTTTAGCAAGTGCGTACAATTTACGATGCTACACCTTTCCCTAGGGGAGTATGGTGCTCATAATAGTAGAGGGAGTTATAAATTTGTTTTATCTTTCCAACAAGTATAATATGAAGGTCTGAAGTGCCTTGGATCAAAAGTTATCACTGTTTTGGTAAAAGTTGCTCATAAACCCTTGAAACTTGGGGTTTTGGTTGTAAAAATGCATTTTACCTGAGCATCCATGAATGGAACAAGTTGCAATCTAGTGGATGGCTTGGTTGGGCTCTGTAAATAGTTTTAGAGTAGGCATTTTGTATTTTTGCAGGCCACAAGGAGGAGAATGGGTGAGATGAATAACACACAAGCTTGTAGCTAGTGTGTGAGGGTAGCAAAGATTGCTCATTTTTAGAGCCATGGAGAAATGATACCCCAGAAAACCATAGTGTTTTGGAAAGGTCTATGGGTTTACTAAAATAATCCAAGATTTTTTGGGTTGGTTATTGTGACTGGTGAAGATTTTGGAGCACATCTTCCAAAACTACCTGGAGGCCCTATATCCCTTAAAAATAGCTCTTTTTCAATAACCCTAGTTGTACGACAAACCCAAATGGGAAACTAAGTGATCTTGTTTAACTTCCAAATGGGTATCTGAATATGTAAAAATATCTTGGGGTTGTTAGGAAAGTTTGGGGAAAAAGACCAAAAAACAGTCAAAGAAGGGCTAGTCAATTAGGCCTAATAGCAGTCGGTAGAAGCAAGTTGAAAGCCTAGGGTTTGGGAGGAAGGTGAAAACCTTGTCAATGCATAAAATGACCTTGAACATACCAACACAACATAACCACAATCTTTAAACATTCTGTTAGAGTGAAGATCCTTGGTGGAGGTCTTTGGAGCCTAGTTGGAGCTTTGGGAACCTAGTAGGAGACCATCTCAAAATTAGAGATTTGGGTCAAAACCAACAAGAAACCTCAAGAGGCTATACCTAGGAGGCAAGCCATTGGAGTTTAGGCCTTGGAGGTCTAAAGAGTGTACCCTAACAAGTTACCTTGGAGGAGCTTGAGTAGAAGGGTGAGTTGAGGAGTTGGGATGAGTAAAGGTGTATTGGAGAGCTAGGCACAAGATCTGTGCATCACTCGGTCTAAATTATCATGATAAAGGTGTGAGGTTTTCACATACAATTTTCTCATCGCCCTTTTGATAGCATGTAAAACCATCTCAACCTTAGGCTTAAAGATCCTCTAAAACTTATGGTCCAAGATTATGTCAAGAACCCAAATGATGCAGGAGCATCCCTGGTTCATAGCGATCTTGCATCAACCAAACACATTTTCCTTTCTATTTTTCTTTTTGTTGCAGTTTTAGTTTTTTTTTTCTGTGTGTCTCGATTTTGGCTCACCAAATCCTATGGAGTTGGATTCTACTTGAAGACTTGACCATCTTTCTTGCTTCCAAACTTCATCGCATTTGGATCATTTTTTGACGAGATATCGCTATCGGTTTCCATGATAGTTTCTTGTTACCGGTTGCCTGGACCTATTTTGGCGATCTACCGAAACCCCTTCCAAAGCTTGTAGAGCCTTGGGCATTGATTCCGATGTTCCTTGGCATGTGGACGACCTTTTCCCGCGATCTACGTTTCATCCTTTGGATTTTCTGAAGGAGTCACTTGGCGGAGACTGACCTTGTTTATTTTGCACGTTAGGCCTTGTTCTTCAGGTTTTGATCCCTTTGGGCCGACTGGATCCTTTGGATTGATATATATATATATATATATATATATATATATATATGTTTGTGTGTGTATATGTATATATATGTATATATATACATATATATATGTATATATATATATGTGTGTGTGTGTGTGTGTGTATATATATATGTATGTATGTATATATATAATTGTAATTACGCATTAGAATATAATCAAGCAGAGAATCAAGTAGCTAGATTATGCGTAGAAGATAGATCTCACGATTCAAGGTCCCGATTGTGACATGTTCTATATGTTCTACTAGGCCTGTGAGCTGGTATGTTGTAACCTGGTTGTTACCAGTTGGATGTAATCGAATTTCATGCAATAAAACAATATGTTCAGCATTGCCTCTATCATATCTTTGTGTTTTTGTTGTGTTTAGTCTTGGTGACCGGTCTAGATTGATCTCTTTGAGGTCCCTCCTCACCGGTGACTGCTTCAAGTGGTATTAGAGCGAAGTTTCATTCCAGAGGTTGCGTGTCCTAAAATTTTGTTGTAGGGTGGCGGATTGTGGATCTGACCTACAACTGCAGAGCACTAGCGTGAATAATGGTACGAAGAGGAGCTAGGAATGGTGGAGCGCGTGGGAACGCAGACCCTACTATGATGGGGATGTTGTGAGGTATAGCAGCCTGGTTAGAAGCTGTGGAGACAACCCAGAGAAGAGGTCGACATATTGAAGATGTAAGTGAAGATGAAGGAAAAGAGGCCTAGATAGAACAAGCGAACCTATCGATGGTTAATCCAGATGAGGAAAGGTTTTGGGGGATTTTGAGTAGGGCGAATACTAAACCTCATTTTACCCCACTGGAATATGATGGGAAGTTAGATTCAGATGAATTGATGGATTAGATCTCGGAGATGGAGAAGTATTTCGATTTTGAAAACACTGCAGAAGAGAGGAAGGTGAAATATACCTATACTCGGTTGAAAGGCCATGCATCTCTTTGGTGGGAGCATTTGCAAGTTGATAGACAAAGAAGAGGTAAAGAGAAGATTAAGACATGGGATCGGATGATTGCTAAGTTGAAATCAAAGTTTGTGCCGACGAATTATCAAGTGGATCTATTCTAGAAGTTGCAGAATTTGAGATAGAAGGAATCTAGTGTGAAGGAGTACACTGAAGCATTTTACAAGTTAAATATCAGATCCAGACTTGTTGATGATGAAGTTGAACAAGTTGGAAGATATTTGAATGGATTGTGGATGTCTTTAGAAGATGAATTGAGTTTGATCAAATTGGAGAGTGTCGAAGAGGCTTACCAGTATGCCCTAAAGGCAGAAGAGAATTTAAACAAAAGACATGAGCAGAGGCAGAGAGGTAGAGGTGGAAGGTTTACCAAAGGTAGATTTCAAGGAGGAAGAGGATATATCAGAGCAAGAGGAACCAACACAGATCAAAACAAGGACAAGGAAATGAAAAAAGAAGGTAATTCATACTGTAAGGATGATAGACATTTAGAGGAACTTGTTATAAGTGTGGAGGAGAAGGACATTGTGCATTTGAGTGTAAGAAGACAAAAACTACTGGAAGAGAAGCAGTGGTGGAAGAAAACCCCATTGGATTAGATAATAAATCAGAAGATGGAGAGTTGTTGGTGATGAGGAGAGCTTTGTGTCATACCGGAGGAGATGAAGAGCCCTTGTAGAGGAAGAATTTGTTCAAGACCAGATGTAAGGTATCTAGTAAGTGTTGTAAAGTTGTTATTGATAGTGGTAGTTTCGATAATCTTGTTTCAAAAGAAATGGTGAATAAATTGAAATTAGAGAGATTGAAACACCATAAGCCTTATCAGATAGCATGGATTCAGGATAAACATAGGTTGTTAGTAAGTGAACAATGTCTAGTGAAATTAAAAATTAGGAATTATCATGAGGAAGTTTTGTGTGATATTATGCCTATGGATATTTGTCATCTTTTGTTGGGTAGACCTTGGCAGTTTGATAGACAAGCAATGCATGATGGGAGAAATAACACCTACACTATTGTGGCCAATGGGATGAAACAAACTTTGTTGCCTTTGGAGGAACCTTCCAAGAATGAAGTCTATACGAATGCTAGAATATGTTTGGTAGATGGAACGAAATTCTTGGATGGATTGAGACATGAGAATGTGTGTTTTGCCATAATTCCTAAGAAGACTGAGAAACTAAAACCAGAAGGAGAACACCCGAAAGAGATAATAGACTTGCTAACAAAATATGAGGACATCATTTTAGATAATGTACCTGATGGATTGCCACCTGTGAGAAGTATTAGTCATTGCATGGACTTGGTTCTCGAAGCTAGTTTGCCTAACAAAGTTGCACACCGATTGACACCGGTAGAGAATGAAGAACTGAATAGACAAGTGCAGGAACTGTTGAAGAAAGGTTTGATCAGCGAGAGTCTGAGCCCTTGTGCAATACCAACAGTATTAGCACCTAAGAAGAATGGAGAGTGGAGAATGTGTACCGATTCCAAAGCAATAAACAAGATCACAGTGAAATATTGTTTTCTTTTGCCTAGGATGGATGACATAATGGACTGTTTGAGTGGAGAAAAATACTTTACAAAGATAGATTTGAAGAGTGGATATCATCAGATTAGGATCAGAGAAGGTGATGAGTGGAAGACAACATTTAAGATAAATGAAGGACTGTATGAATGGTTGGTGATGCCTTTTGGATTGACTAATGCACCAAGTACTTTCACGAGGCTAATGAATGAGGTATTGAAGAAATTCTTGGGTAAGTTTGTTATTGTGTATTTGGATGACATTCTCATTTTTGGTAACACAAAAGAGGAGCATTTGTTGCAGTTAAGACAAGTTTTGTAGAGATTGAGAGAAGAGAAGTTGTTGATCAATATTAGGAAGTGTACTTTCATGAAGGATGAGTTAGTCTATTTGGGATTTGTGATATCCGAGGATGGTTTGAAGATGGGCTCTGAGAAAGTGAAAGCAATTATTGAATGGTCTACACTGGAAAACATTGGAGAGGTAAGACCATTTCATGGATTGGCTAGTTTTTATCGGAAGTTTATCAAAAATTTCAGTTCAATTTCTAACCCAATGACTGAGACCATGAGGGGTGATCAGAAGGAATTCAAGTGGACCACCAGAGAAAACAAAATTTTTGAACCATTGAAGCATAAAGTGACTGAGCAGCCTATGTTAGCTTTACCGGATTTCAATAAATTAGTTCAAGTGGATTGTGATGCAAGTGGAACAACAATAGGAGCAGTCTTGAGTTAGGAAGGGAGAGCAGTAGCTTATTTCAGTGAGAAATTGAATGATGCCCAGAGGAGATATCTAGTGTATGATCAAGAGTTTTATGCCTTAGTTCAAACCTTGAAGAAATGGAGACATTACTTGTTGCCTAAGGAGTTTGTGTTGTATACAAATCATCAATATTTACAATATTTGAATAGTCAGAGCAAGTTAAATCAGAGGCATATGAGATGGGTAGATTTCTTGCAGAGTTACACCTTTGTGTTGAAGCATAGAAGTGGGAAATCTAACAAAGTTGTTGATGCATTGAGTAGGAGAAGAAATTTGCTAACAAAGATGAGAGTGACAGTATTAGGATTTGAAGACCTTATATGATAAAGACTCAAATTTTGCAGAACCTTGGAAAGCATGTAGATAACCAGTTATGGTAGATAGAAGCAAGTGGTTGGATTACTTCATTTAGGATGAGATGTTATTCAGAGGAGTTCAGTTGTGCATACCTAAGAGTTCTATGAGAGAGAATCTGGTAAAGGAGAAAGACAGTGGAGGACTAGATGGACATTTTGGCATTGACAAAATAGTAGCATTGGTGAGTGAGCAGTACTTTTGGCCTTAGATTCATAAGGATGTTAAGAGATATGTGCAGATTTGTAGAGTTTGTCAAGTTGCAAAAGGTAGTAGTCAAAATGTGGGATTGTATAAACCTTTGACAGTACTGATAAGACCCTGTGAGGATATAAGCATGGATTTTGTACTTGGATTGCCTAAGACACCGAGAGGGAATGATTTTGTATTTGTGGCAGTGGATGGATTCTCGAAGATGGCTCATTTCATACCTTGTAAGAATATATCAGATGCATTACATGTAGTAGACCTATTTTTCAAGGAAGTGGTGAGATTGCATGGATTACCTAAGAGCATAGTTTCAGAGAGAGACGCTAAGTTTGTTAGCTATTTTTGGAGAACACTTTGGAAAAAGATGAAGACAGATTTGAAGTTTAGTTATATTTTTCATCCACAGATTGATGGACAGACCAAAGTTGTTAACCGAAGTTTGGGAAACTTGTTGAGATTTTTAGTGGGAGATAAAACCAGAAGTTGGGATTTGATCCTTGCACAAGTAGAGTTTGCCTACAACAATTCAGTGAATAAAAGTACCAGAAGAACACCTTTTGAGATAGTTACCAGAGTGCATCCTAGAGGTATATCAGAATTGAGAGACATTGGCAATGAAGACCAGAGAAGTTCAGAAGCAGAAGACTTTGAAGATCACATGACATCATTGCATATTCAGGTTTAGCACCATTTGGAAGACATGAACAAGAAGTATAAGGAGAAGGCTGATGAGAAGATGATACATAAGGAATTTTAAGTTGGCGATAAAGTGATGGTATATTTGAGAAAAGAGAGATTCTCGGTTGGAACTTATAACAAGTTGTAGATGAAGAAGTTTGGACCTTGTAAGATTTTGAGGAAGTTCAGTTGTGGAAATGCATATGGAGTTACCAGATAGTCTGAGTATTTCACCTATATTTAAGATTGCAGATCTTCATGAGTATCATGAACTAGAATTCAATGAGAACAGTATTTAAGACTTGGAGAAACAGTTGCCCCAGAAGGAACCAGATTGGATTGAATATATTTTGAATAGTAGGATTGGGCACAGTACCCAAAGCAGTGAGTATAACGAATATCTTGTGAAGTGGAAGAACAAACCAGTTGAAAATTCATCTTGGGTTTCTCAAGTAGAGATAGACCGCCTTGGTTTCCCTCTGACCCCAACAAAGTGAGAGGCTCACTTTTTCAATAACCCCAGATGTTTGATGCAGGAGCATCCCCAATTCATAGCAATCTTGCATCAACCAAAAACATTTTCCTTTCTGTTTTGCTTTTGGTTGCAGTTTTAGTTTTCTTTTCTGTGTGTCCTAGTTTTGGCTCACCAGATCCTGTGGAGTTGGATTCTACTTGAAGACTTGATCATCTTTCTTGTTTCCAGACTGCATCGCATTTGGATCATTTTTTGGCAAGATATCATTACCGGTTTCCATGACAGTTTCCTATTACTGGTTGATAGTCCTTTGTTACCGGTTGCCTGGACCTATTTTGGCAATCTACCGGAACCCCTTCCAAAGCTTGTGGAGCCTTGGGTGTTGATTCCAATGTTCCTTGGTGTGCGGCCAACCTTTTTCCGTGATCTACGTTTCATCCTTTGGATTTTTTGGAGGAGTCTCTTGGCGAAGGTCGACCTTGTTTATTTTGCACGTTAGGTCTTGTTCTTCGGTTTTTGATCCCTTTGGGCCAACTAGATCTTTTGGATCGATATATATATATATATATATATATATATATATATATATATATATAATTGTAATTATGCATTAGAATGTAATCAAGTAGAGAATCAAGTAGCTAGACTATGCATTGAAGATAGATCTCACGATTCAAGGTCCTGATTGTGACCTATTTTGTATGTTCTACTAGGCCTGTGAGACAGTATGTTGTAACCCGATTGTTACTGGTTGGATGTAATCAAATTTTTTGCAATAAAACAATCTGTTCTACATTGCCTCCATCATATCTTTGTGTTGTTGTTGTGTTTACTCTTGCTAACCAGTCCAAATTGATCTTTTTGAGGTCCCTCCTCACTGGTGACTGCTTCGCCAAATATACTGAGAGAGGAGAGTGAATCAATATTTGCCAATTCCAAATTAATAACTTTAATTATCATTAATAACTTCTCCAAGTACCATAACTAGCCTCAAGCACAAATCATCATCAATATAATTTACTAGTATTTCCTTAACTATGAAGAAACTTATCAAATGATGAACATAACACACATGTCCATACAAATGAACACCAAATTTATGTGGAAACTTGGAAGGAAAAAACTATGATGAGAATAGGTACTTGGATCTACTACCCAAATCTAGCTTCACAAAACATAATAAAGAAGTATGCACCAACCTACTTGAGACACCGATCCCCTAGTCCAAGATTTGAGCACTAACTCAACATGTGAGACACCAATCTCAATCAAAATATAAGATATATGTAATGTGGACCTTAAAGGTTGAATACTTAGCTTCTTCCCTATATAATCAACTTTAGAACATTCCCACATTATGCATAAGATCTTCAGATGAAACTGCACGCAATAATTTAGTAGACACTTTGCACAAGTTTTGACATTGTTATCATGCTACTCATTCAACATCATCACCCACATACTTGCACATCAATCACTACAAAAATAAATTTGATCAACACTATATATATGCATCTTAATATATATTACCATTACAACATATTCAAAAACTTTGAACAAGTTGGCCACATGCAAAACCATCAATCAAACATGTAGTCAACTAGGTCTTGAAGCCCACAAGTTATTCCAGGAATAAGGCCATACTATGCATTGTCCAACACATACTCAACTGGCCCCAATGAACATCCACGTGCTTCACATAGCTAGATCATAGTGCAACACTCTAATGTATACATACAGAATATCATTATAGACTATGAACTGTGACGATGATCATTCTATTACTACTACCTTTGTGTAGGTTGAAGCTTAGCTTGTACAACTCTAGAATCTGAAACACTATACATAGCTCAACATTACTTCCAAATCACAAGTCAAAAAATATTACTGCGGTGAAATGCAATACAAAACAAGTTACTAGTGTGTACATAAAGTATGCGTAATAGACCTCAAAAACATACCGCAAACGCTTTCTAATCACCTTACCCAATTGGAATAAATGTATGATGATATTATTGGCACTCTACAAGAGATCCATCAACATATATTACCATAGTCTTTCTAGAATACAAATGCTCAGGCATGTCATATTAGAAATAACTAAAATTGTAGTAGCTTCTAGACAGTTGAAATCAAATACAATTGCATATAATTCTCCCTAATTCTTTTGACATCAATGACAACATAATGTTCAACAATCTCCCCCTTTATTATTGATGGAAAACAACAAAGTGTTGCCAAAAAATCCAAGCCTGTGAAAGGTTCCCCCTATGTGGTATATTTGTTTCTATAAGTGGCTTATGAGAATTTTGACTTGCTTACCCCATAATCCTCCATCCTTGAGAGATACATCATTTTGGCTCCCTTTCTACCCCTTTGACGTTAATTACAAATGATCATAATTTGATATCAAGTTCTCTTACACTTGCTCCCCCTATTTGCATACTAAAACTCTTTGCAAGACCACCGATTATGCTTGTGATAGGGTGTCAACACGCCTTCTCAAACTATACTTCCTCTTGAATCAAGAGGAGGGAGCTACCACTCCCAACTTTTGCCTGAGATACTCAAATATATCCTTTGAAAGAGGTCTTGTAAAGATGTCTACAATTTTCTTCTTTGTCTCAATATATTCTAACTTCACTTCTTTGTTTGTAACCTTCTCTCTTAAGAAATAATACTTAATTACAATATATTTTGTCATTGAATGAATTACCAAATTCTTTGAAATGTTTATAGCACTTGTGTTGTCACAAAAAATAGAAATGGGCTCATCAAACTCTATATTCATTTCCTTTAGATTTTGTTTCATCCTTAGAACCTGAGTGCAACAAGATATCGTTGCAATATACTTCACTTATATTATAGATAGAGATATTGAGTCTTGCTTTTTGCTCAGCCAAGATACAAGACAATCACCAAGAAAGAAAGTTCTTCCACTTGTACTACTTTGATTATCTACACTTTTGACCTAATCTGCATCTATGTATGTTGTCAAGTTTAAATTTACACTATTGGGATGCCACAGGTGAAATCTATTGTAGCCTTCAAATATTTGAATATTCTTTTTACTACCTTAACATGATTTTCCTTAAGCGGTGTCTAAAATCTAGCCAACATACCCACTGCTTGCATTATGTTTGGTTTAGAAGAAGTTACATACAACAAGATACTAATCATTGATCTATACATGGTCTGATTTGCCAAAGTGGACTCATCATCTTTGCTCAATTTTTGCCTAGTAACCATAGGTGTATTTACCAGTCTGTAATCTTTTATTTTAAACTTATTCAACATTTCTTTTATGTACTTGGTTTGAGATATGAATATACTTATTTCTGATTGAGAGATTTGTATACCAAGAATAAAAGATAACTCACCAAACATTGACATCTCTAATTCTTTTTAAATAGCATCTTAAAATTCTTTACATCTCTTGAAAACTTGTTGTTGTAGATACTAGTCCAATCTCGAATGCCATGCTCTAGGAGCTTGCTTGAGTATATAGAGGGTCGTCTTCAATTTGCATACAAAATCTAGATTTTTTTAAAGTTGAAAACCTTTAGATTGTTCAATGTATAATTCTTCTTCTAACTCTCTACTCAAAATTCTGATTTGACATCCATCTGATACACTTTGAAATTATTAAATGTTGAAAGTACAATAAACATCTTGATTGCTTCCAATCTTTCTACTGTGGGAAACGTCTCCTCTAAATCTTCTACTTGAGCATATCCTTTATAGATAAGCCTACCTTTATTCTACATTACTTTTCCATCCTCATTCAATTTGCTTTTAAAAACCTAGAGTCAATACTTATAACATTCTTGTTTTTAGAAGTTGGAACTCGCTTCAAGTTTCATTATTTTAAATCTAATTTAATTCTTCCTCCATAGCCTCTAACCATCCTTTGTCTCTGCTAGCTTCTACAAGAGTGCTTGGTTCATTTTTTTTTATAATAAAGCAAAGTGTACTTGTTCATTTTATTTCTTAATCCTTTGCATTTGTGTATGTTGTCAAATTGAAATTCAGACTCTTGGGATACCACATACAAAAATCTAGTGCAACCTTCATATATTTGAATATTCTATATACTACCTTAACATGATTTTCCTTAAGAAATGTCTGAAGCTTAGCCACCATATCCACTGCTTGTATCATGTCTTGCTTAGAGTTACATACAACAAGCTACCAATCATTGACCTATGCAAGGTTTGATTTGACAAAGCAAACTCGTCATCTTTTCTTAGTTTACACCTAGTAACCGTATGTGTACTTACTAGTTTGTAATCTTCCATCTTAAACATGTTCAACATTTCTTTTATGTATGTGGTTTGAGATATGAATAATTTGTTTTAACTGAGAGATTTGTAAACCATAAAACAAAGATAACTCACCAAAAATTGACATTTCAAATTCTTTTTGAATGACATCTCAATTTTTTTACAAATTACATCATTACTACCTCCAAAAATAATGTCAAACACATAACAACAATCAACAATTGATTATCTTTAGTTTTTACATGTAGATTGTTGTCTACGCTACATATCTTGAATACCATGCTCTAGGAGGATGCTTGAGTCTATAGAGGGCCTTCTTCAATCTGCACACAAAATCTAGATTTTTTGAAAGCTAAGAACCTTCAGATTGTTCTATGTATACTTCTTTCTCTAACTCTCCATTCAAAATTTTGATTTGACATCCATTTGATATACTTCAAAATTATTAAATGTTGAAAGTGCAAGAAACATCCCGATTGCTTCCAATATTGCTACCATGGGAAACGTCTCCTCAAAGTCAAGTCCTTCTATTGAGCATATCTTTTACATACAAGTCAACTTTTATTCTGCATTACTTGTCCATCTTCATTCAATTCGTTTCTAAAAACCCATTTGATACCTACAACATTCTTGTCTTTAGATCTTGGAACTAGCTCCCAAGTTTCATTACTTTCAATGTAATTTAGTTCTTCCTCCATAGCCTCTAACCATCCCTTGTCTCTACTAGCTTCTACAAGAGTGCTTGGTTCAATTTTTGATAATAAAGCAAAGTGTACCTGTTCATTTGTTTTCTTGATTCTTCTTCAAGGTTTAATCCATTATCTTTATCTCCAATGATCAAATCTTTAGAGTGATTCTTCTAGACATATTTAACTAGAGTATTTGTTGTTGTATTTTCCATCAGATTCCATTATATTTATCTCCAATGATCAAATCTTTAGAGTGTTTCTTCTAAACATATTTGACTAGAGTGTTTGTTGTTGTATTTTCCATTTGATTCCATTATCTTTGTCTCCAATGATCAAATCTTTAGAGTGATTCTTCTAGACATGTATGACTAGAGTCTTTGTTGTTGTATTTTCCAATTCACTTATAGTGGTCTCATAATTGAAAAATAATTCATCATTGTCATCTTCATTTAGACAATTTCATAATTATGGTCATATTTTATTTTATTTTCATATTTGTTTTAATAAAACCAAGATCATAAATCTATGTTGGAACAATTTCATTGAGTTATTTCCACAATCCATTAAGATATTATTTCTAATGCACGATGTTTAAACTCTAAAATTATACATGAACAATTTCTTTGAATTAATGACATTAGATTTCCACAATTCAAAATTTTAAGATATTATTTCAAATATATAGTTTTCAAAATCCATAATAAAAAAAAACCAAAAAGAAAGCACTTCAAAATTTAAAATAAGGTTTCCGATCTGCCGGAATCGAACCAGCGACCTAAGGATTACCGAAGGATTTTATATCCTACTACAGTCCTCCGCTCTACCAACTGAGCTAAGATCGGGTTGTATTCAACACTCTGAGAAAGTTGTTTGATAGCATTCTACAGTAACATAAAAAGTCCATGCCGTTGCTGCTGGAAATACAGGAGGATGGCAACATTACGGTCAGATGCTTCTCTAAAATGGTTACGATGATCCAGATTTTAGCTCAAATCGATTCATGTAAGAAACCACCTCTTTCCCTTTTATTGATAAACAAGAACTAAGATGATAGGCATAGGGAAAAACTTTTTCTCAGCTCAACACACCAAAATGTGACCAATAGATTAATCACTGCCTTTTCTCTTTCTCACCCATTAAACCTCCTGCTCTACCTGCAAACATAGAAAAGGAACGCATTATATCTCTCTCAGTTTGAATACAGAAATGCGTGTACAATGGCAGAGAACATTGCTTATTAAGTATGACACAATCTCCAAAAAAGAATATCATTGACACCATTTTTTGGTTGAAACAATCTGCAGTCTTATTACTTGGTACTAAAAGCCATAACAGAAAAGGAGAGGAGGGAATTCACATCCAGGGGCATGCAGATCTCAGAACAACACAATTAGATATGCTTTGAGATTCGAGACTGTATTGTTTGCAGTTACCAGTATATGCCACATTCTTCTGGGACCAACTGCATAATTTGTGTGATGTTCTTCTGGGATCAATTGCCTAGTTTGTGTACTGTTCTTTTGGGATCACTTGTATAGTTTGTTTAAGTTCACAAGAAGATTTACCCAGTCATAGGATGATTAAAGTTTACCCATTGTTCAAACTATCATAACCAG
This sequence comes from Cryptomeria japonica, assembly GCF_030272615.1. Lineage (NCBI taxonomy): Eukaryota > Viridiplantae > Streptophyta > Pinopsida > Cupressales > Cupressaceae > Cryptomeria > Cryptomeria japonica. The sequence continues at coordinate 657,260,757 of NC_081415.1, forward strand.
TCCTTAAAGCCATGGCAGGGGACACAGTACAAGAATCTGCAAATAATACCACATTAGTTATAAAATATATCAAGTTGCTTTGGGGGAAGCATGGACTCCTGTTAGAGGGGATCATGACTGCCATCACCCAAACTATAATAGGTTTCCAGCCACTGCTTAAATCAACTTACAGCACAAAGGGTGTTATTTGAGCTACTGTGAGTTCCATGAAATGTTCTAGCTCTGGGACTGCTTTCTGAGACTAGATTTATAACAACTAACCGGAATACATAGAAAATTCTACATGGCATCCAAATTTATTGCAGAAACAAAAGCAGAAAATCCCCTACAAAAGCAGCTCTCAATGAATGGCTTTGAAAAGGGTTTGAATCCAACATTATGCATCTCTATCTTTGGGACAAGATGAAAAAGTGTGCTTGAATGAATCTGCATTGAATACAGGGGAAGTCCATGAACCGAAGATGCCCACCAAGAAGTAAGGGCTAATACATAGAAAACCAAACTATTGAAATTTAGGTTTTGTAGGGATTCTCCAAAGCTCACCAAGCCTTTTACCCATGGGTTGAGAAGTATAAGACAATTTGCCTAGATATAATTAACTTATCATAGCCACAAGCCACTCATAGCTCAGACTAAGAGTAACCCTAGTGAGGGGTGTGTTAGTAATATATCGTCCATTTTCTCCAATGTTTAAATCCTCAACATCAAAGCTTATTCAAAAGAGAATTATGAAGAAGATCTTGAATTTTCTTTTTTCTTACGTTTAAATTTTAGGATGGAAACTCTAAATCTAGATCATTTAGAGAAAAGACTTTCAACCATCTCAATGGCCTTTTTTTTAAACATCATAAGATCACATCTAAGAAATTTTAATAAGAGTGAATCTTTAAATATAAACAATTTAATTACGAGCTAATCATCTTTCTAAATAAAGATTTTCTCAATAACTTCATGGGATTTATGTATGCCTTTCATAACTTTAGTTAATGGGAACTTATAAGGACATGGGTGATCATAAGGGTTTGAAGAGTTAACCATTTCTAAGTTATCTATCTAAAGTAAAACTAACCTTAATTATTTAGTTTAAAATTCTTTTTTGTATGGACATCTTTAATATCCATGTCCTCTTTTTCATAAGGAGACAACAAAAATTCCAGACATTCTTTAGAATTAATGAAAATGTGAAAATTGGTCTAAAGTAGATCTCAAGATAGTTGTCAAGCTTATTGTATGCAATAACCAAAACTTAGGCCCAATACTAAGAATTGGTGAACATGGGTGAACAATTATTTTATTGTAAGTTTTCAAGCTATAGACATGACTCTAGCTACCCAATACCTAATATTTTCATGACAATTAATAATACAAAATAAGGGATGTCAATAATTGAGAAAAAACTTAATAGTTTGATCCAATCCTACATAAACTCACAACTAATATAGAATAGAAGTATCATTTCTTTTATTCAATATCAAACACAAGGCTTTACATGAGATATCAAGACATTACTAACCTTCAATCATGTTGAAATGGATAGCTAAGTTTGGATTATATTTTAATGTTGCCTAGTGGCAATTAAAATATTAATTATATTGTAATAGTTTAAGCAATTACATGTCTATTGGGGCTGGGCCCAAAATGAAACGTGGTGTAACTTGTAAATTATGTAGACCCCAAATTGGGCGCTAAAAGGCAAACTCCAAATTATGTAAAATGGTGGCAATCTTATTAAAGCTGACTTGGGGGAAAACATGAACATGAATCTTGTATATAAACAAGATTCATTTCACACTTCAAGAATAATCAGCGTCATCAAGCAAGTATACTATAAGCCTTATGCGAATTTAATCACCGAACTTGAAAAGATAGTAAGTGATCTAAGTCTTCATACTATTGTGAGCTTATCTGATCATTGAGCGAATCTATTGGGCAGCTTGTTGGGCAAATTGGTGTCCTCATACTTCAATGATCTTCTTCTCCAAGTGATGTTTATATTCTTCCCCCTCTAAAGATTGATATACTGCAGCTGCATATACTTGGTTTGAATCTGCCCTAGATTGACACTACAATCACATAAGTAATCTGATATATAATGTTCATGTAATTTGCTTATAAATAAAGGATCTGATCTGAATCTTTGATGTTGGGTTTTTCCTCCAAGAGGGAGGTTTTCCCAAGGTATTTGTGTCTTGTGTCTTGTGCTTTATTGTTATTACTACTCATTCATAGCCTGGTTATAATTTAATTAGTTAGATTCACATCTGATTGCTTAAATTTAACATGATATCAGAGCTTTAGGTTCATTCAAATAATCAGATTATTAGTTGCCCTTCACTTTCAATTTGTTGTTTTAGTTTTGCAAGATGTTTTCAGGTCTGAAAATAGAGGATAGACTTGAAGGTGCCCTAAACTTTACATCATGGAAGGTTCGTGTCCTCCTTGCACTTGAGGAATTATAGATGTTACAATTTATGGAAGATATGGATCTAACTGAACCTTCGGATCCGGAAGAGCTAAAGCAATTCAAGAAAACTGCTCTCAAAGCAAAGAAGTTCCTTATTGATTCTGTGAAGGATCATCTTGTTCCAATCATCTTCAAATTGAAGACAGCCTGAGAGATGTTCAAACATATAGAAGGGATATATGAGATCAACAACATCAGTCGGACACTCACATTGAGGCAGCAACATCTCCAAGTCAAAATGTGAAAAGGAGATTCAGTCATGTCCTTCTTCATGAAGATTTCAGAATTGAAGGACCAACTCAACGCCATTGGAAGCGAGGTTGTGGACAAGGATATTGTCATGATTGCCTTGAATGGTCTTCCTGACTGTTGGGATCCCTTCATTCAAAGCATAAGTGGAAGAGCTAAATTCCCTTCCTTCGATCGCCTCCAGATTGCATTCAAGAGGAGTCACGCCTTGCTGCCAGAGAAATGCATAAAGGCTCACATGGAGGAGATCAACATGTGCTTGCATCTCAACATGTTAGAAGAAAGGGAGGCCATCGGAAGAAGAACAACTTCAAAAGAGATAGAGACTTCAGATCTCTTGCTTTCGATTCAAGGAAGAAGCCAAGGGATCTTTCACGTGTCTGTTGCTTCAGATGTGACAAGTTTGGACATTATGCCAAAGAATGTCAAAATCCGCCTATGCAAGGGGAGGTCAACCTAAATGAAGTTGCAAACTCAAAAGACAATGAAGACTACCTCTTCATTTCTACCTTGTCCAGCAATGTGCCAACCAATAGCAACACTTGGTTAATTGACAATGGTGCATCTAGACACATCACGGGATATCGAGAGCATCTCTCAGACTTGATGGAAAAAGAGTCCAACCTTCATGTGGTAATTGGTGATGATGCTCAGTATTCGGTAAGAGGTTTTGGTAGCACTTCTTTAAATTTAGAATCTGGTATGTCTTTGCATCTTAGTGATATCTTATTTGTACCTAGAATTAAGAGGAATTTAATTTCATTTTTTGCTCTAGAAGAAAAAGGTTATCAAATAGCATTTTCTGAGGGTAAAGTACTTGCATGGCCTAAGAAATCTAGTATTAAATCTGCTCGTGTTATTGGAAATAGATATGATAGTTTGTATAAGCTTTCAGCTAATCCCATTCGAGCACTCATTCATGAAGCTCCTGAATCTAGCGAGTTATGGCATAGAAGGCTCGATCATCTTCACTATCAAGCACTTCCTTCACTTGAAAAGATGGTTAAAGGTATGCCTAAACTTAATCAATCTCATGATGATGCTTGCAAAGGTTATGCATTAGGTAAGAACACTAAAAGTCCATTTCATAAAAGTGAAAGTAGAGCTAAAGAAAAATTAGCACTTGTTCATTCTGATCTATGTGGACCCATGTTTGTTCCTTCACCTAGCAGTTTCTATACTATGTTACATTTATAGATGATTTTTCTAGAAAGACTTGGATTTACTTTCGAAAATCTAAAGAATCTGATGAAGTGTTAAGTAGGTTTAAAGAATTTAAAGCTCTAGCTGAAAATATGTCTGGTAAAAGGATTAAAATGTAAAAATTTGACAATGGAGGTGAATACACCTCAAGTAGCGTCAATGACTTTTGTGTAAAAACATTAATGAAGAGGGAGTTCTGCATTCCCTACAATCCTCAGCAAAATGGTGTAGCTGAACAAAAGAATAGAACCATCATTGAAGCTGCCAAAGCTATGATTCATGATCAGGACCTGCAGACCTTCTTATGGGCTGAAGCATCCAAGTCTATTGTGTACATTCAGAATAGATGTCCTCACCATGTCCTGAAGAACATAACTCCCGAGGAAGCTTTCACAGGAGTCAAGCCAAATATCAGCCACCTAAGGATCTTTGGGAGTCCTGTCTATGTTCATGTGCCAAAGGAAAAGAGGACTAAGTTAGAGCCTTCCGAGAAGAAGGGTATCCTTGTTGGGTATAGTGAATATTCCAAGGCATTTCACATCTACATTCCTGGTCAAAGGTACATTGAGGTAAGTAGGGATGTCACCTTTGAAGAAAATATTTCTTTCAAGAAATCTAAAGGTTCTCTTGTTGATAATGATAAAGAAGTTAATGATCAGCAAGATATGGATATTGATTCTAACCCTGAGATTCAGAGGGAGCCTATTGAGCCTCCTGAACCTATTGAGCATGATGATCCTCCTGAACCTCTGGTTCCAATTGATAGACCTAGAGATATTGCAGTTAGCAAGAATAGACCACTTTGGGTTAGAAGCACAATTCAAGATGTAGAAAAGTTTGCAGCTCCTAGTGGCACTTTCAGAGAAAGTAAGAGACCTCAGAAGCTCTCTAACTATGTTGCAATGATGTGCAACATCATTGAGACTGGACCATCCAACACAAAAGAAGCTATGAACCAGCAAGCTTGGAAGTTAGCTATGGACGAAGAGTATCAATCCATCATCAAGAATGATGTCTGGGATGTTGTGCCTAGACCTAAAGGTAAGTCTGTTGTTTCTTCAAAATGGTTGTTTAAAATTAAACATGTTGTTGATGGTAATATAGAGAAATATAAAGCTAGATTTGTAGCTCGTGGTTTTTCTCAAAAGGAAGGCATAGATTATGAAGAAACATTTGCTCATGTTGCTAGATATACTTCTATTAGAACTATTATAGCTATTGTTGTAGCCAAAGGTTGGAAATTACATCAAATGGATGTGAAGATTGCCTTCCTTAATGGTGTTATTGAGGAAGAAGTCTATATTGAACAACCTGAAGGTTATGAGATTCATAATAGAGAGACTCATGTGTGTAGATTGGAGAAAGCTCTCTACGGTCTCAAGCAAGCCCCTAGAGCTTGGTATGAAAGAATTGATAAGTACCTAGTTACTTCAGGATTTTATAAGAATGATGCTAACCCTAACATTTACTTTAAAATATTTAATGGTGAAATGCTAATACTGGTTTTATATGTTGATGATTTATTTATAACTGGTGAAGATAGTCTCATCATTAGGTGTAAGAAAGAATTAGCTACTAAATTTGAAATGAAGGATCTAGGTCTAATGCATTACTTTCTAGGGATAGAAGTGTGGCAAAGACCTAATGAAATTATTCTAAGTCAAGGTAAATATACTATTGATATATTGAAAAGATTTGGTATGATGGATTGTAAACCTATGTCTAATCCTATGGAAACTAACTTGAAGAAGTTGAGTATTTCTACAGCTAACTCTAATTTTGCAGATCCTTTAGAGTATAGACAATTGATTGGATCCTTGATGTATCAAGTCAACACTAGACTAGATATTTGCTATGTAGTGAGTGCTCTTAGCCAATTCATGAACCAACCAAAGCATGTTCACTTGGTGGCAGCCAAGCACATCCTGAGATACTTGTGTGGAACAATTGGCTATGGGCTAAAGTATCCAATCAACACAATAATCAATTTGGAAGGCTACTCTGATTCTGATTGGGCTGGAAGTGTTACTGACAGGAAAAGCACTTCAAGAATTTGTTTTAGCTTGGGTTCCGCTATGATCTCTTGGGCCAGTAGAAAACAGTCCTCAATTGCACTGAGTACTACAAAAGTTGAATACATTGCTTCAAGTTTAGCAACTAGAGAAGTAGTATGGCTTCGCAAGCTCCTTGTTGGGTTGTTTGGACAACCTTGGAAATCCACTGTTATTTTCTATGATAATCGGAGTTGTATTAAAATGTCTAACAATCTTGTGTTTCATGACAAGTCAAAATATGTGGAAACTCATTATCACTATGTTCGTGATATGGCACAAAGAGGTGCCATCCAACTGAAATATATCAGCATTGATGAACATGTTTCAGATGTTCTCACCAAGCCTCTAGCTCGAGTGAAGTTTGAGTACTTCAGAGAGAAGCTTGGAATTGTGGAGAACACAACATTGATTGAGAGGGAGTCTCAATCTCAGTAATGCAATTTAGTTTGCATCCTCCACCCTCTGCAGGTAATGCAAGGTGGAGTCACCCTCTGCGAGAAATGCAAGGTGACAGTATTTCCTTCTCTGGGAGAAGGTTGAGGTGAAAGACCTCTTCCACCCTCTGCAGGCAATGCAAGGTGGATCCATCCTCTACAGGGAAATGCAAGATGGGAAGTTTTGTTGGTTTCTTGTAGGTCACCCTTCATGCTCTGCGAGAAATGTAAGATGAAGAGGTTCATGATGTATTATTATAATATGTGATTGCTTGTTATAATCCTCCCTAGCTAAGAGGGAGTGTTGAAATGGATAGCTAAGTTCGGATTATATTTTAATGTTTCCTAGTGGCAATTAAAATATTATCATATTGTAATAGTTTAAGTGATTACATGTCTATTGGGGTTGGGCCCAAAATGAAATGTGGTGTAACTTGTAAATTATGTAGGCCCCAAATTGGGCACCAAAAGGCAAACTCCAAATTATGTAAAATGGCGGCAATCTTGTTAAAGCTGACTTGGGGGAAAACATGAACATGAATCTTGTATATAAACAAGATTCATTTCACACTTCAAGAATAATCATCTTCATCAAGCAAGTATACTATAAGCCTTATGCGAATTTAATCAGCGAACTTGGAAAGATAGTAAGCGATCTAAGTCTTCATACTATTGCAAGCTTATCTAATCATTGAGCAAATCTATTGGGCAACTTGTTGGGAAAATTGGTGTCCTCATACTTCATCGATCTTCTTCTCCAAGTGATGTCGATATTCTACCCCCTCTAAAGATTGATATACTGCAGCTGCATATACTTGGTTTGAATCTGCCCTAGATTGACACTACAATCATATAAGTAATCTGATATATATTGTTCATGTAATCTACTTATAAATATAGGATCTAATCTGAATCTTTGATGTTGGGTTTTTCCTCCAAGAGGGAGGTTTTCCCAAGGTATTTGTGTCTTGTGTCTTATGCTTTATTGTTATTACTGCTCATTCACAGTCTAATTATAATTTAATTAGTTAGATTCACATCTGATTGCTTAAATTTAACAAATCATAGAAGACCCAGCTTCTACAAGAGAAAAAAAATATTAATGAAACTCTAGATGACGATTTAAAGCTCTTGATGGGAGGGTGATATCTCAAATGAACCCTAGAGAGGGTTTGTGATTGAGGAAGTAGCCAAAAGAATCAACAAGTAAAATATACAGAGAGGAAGAAAAAGTGAAACCTTTCCTAATATAGACGTAAAATTTTCATATTCTTCAAAATTATAACCATTTTTTTATAAGGAAAGTAGTACCTTCAACAAAGAGTCTCTAATGAATATTAGATTATTTTCATAGTCTATGAATAATGTAAAAAGATTCTAGAAACAACTACACAATGTTCACTTTGTGATCCATCATTATGTTGAAAGAATGGTAGAAGGATTATAAAATTAGTCTAACAAGTAGTAGTTTCACAACAAGATGTTTTTGATTAAAAAGCAGTGATAACTAGGGCGCTGACTCTTTACATAGTCTATGATAATCCACAAACCAAAATACAAAACTCATGGGAGAAAGCTCCCAAACTATTGGGTCATACGAGCAAACACACAAGCTTATCAGACAAAAAAAAACTAGCCCAACCCAACTCAACGAGGGGTAGAGACACCCACGCCTTGATAGGGAGGGGATTGAGAAAGGGGGGAGCACCTCCACTTCCGTCTGCGGCAAACCACAGTCTAGGCACTACAATCATTAGGATCATCAAGAGAGAGATCAAGTGGGAGTGACTTCACAAGGTTGTAATCAAGAGCAGCGACAAAGTTTTGTTGTAGAACCACAACAGGTTGCGGTGAAACTGCAACAGAATGCTACAGAGGAACAACATCAGGAGGAGAGATAGTTGAAGTATCAAGAGAAGAAATGGTAGCAGTACCAGCATCAGGAGAACATTCGGAAGGAGTGGAACCAGACTGCAAATCAAGAGTAACAACAACATCGACATCATCATTATCGGCAGTGAGCGACTCATCATTCGAGCTAGTAGCATAGACAGTCAGGTGATCCAAATTGGCATCCTTCCACCAAGTAGTCACACCCTTGTGACGTGGGAGGGAACAATCTGATGCCAAGTGACCCATAGAAAAGTATTTCCTACAGCAAAAGGGGAGGCCTGCAGTTGAGACCAAGGCCTATCCCCAACCATAAGGACCACATCCCTAGGGAGGGGCAAGGAGATGTCAATGTCCACCAGGATGTGAACAAAGGTGGAGTGACCCATGGAAGACATGGCATCATCCACCATCAAGAAATGACCAAAAGAGTTCTCGAGGCTTCGTAATAAGAGTGCTCCCAAAAATGAAGAAGATTTGGGAGACGAACCCAAACTGGACGCACATCAAGTGGTTTAGTAAGGGGATTGAAAGAAGTTGTCTAGGGCTTAACAGAGAGGGAGTGAACTCCCCAAACCCACATTTTTCCCAAGATTATGTCATGATTAGATGAAGAAGTGAATGAAGCAATGAAAAATCCTTTAGCACAGGGAAAGAGTTCAATATTATGAGCAACCAGAGGTTTCCATGAGTTACTCACCCAACAGTGAAGATTGGGTAATGAAGGCCAAAGGCCAAAGAATCTATACACCTGAGCACAGTGTTGGTCGAACTCAATGTTGTCCAAAACATCCTATCCATAAACCACCACAAGGGAGGAGTTGGCATAGGGAAGAGGACGAACCCCCTTGGAAGGCTGGGCAACATATCTGGCCACACGAGCAAAACTACGCTTCCCAACAAAGGAAGTTCTCACATTAGCACCTCAGGAATGTCGTCAACCCGAGAATTACCAACAACAACGGCATTCACCCCCAAGCTCAGAGCAGAGACACCCATCGTGGGGGAACCAATACAATCACCTAGCGTAGAGGGCCTGGGATTCACATCCATGCAGATAGAAGTCACAAATTAATGCGTAGACACCCCAAATTTACCACTAATTTCCTTTCTACTAATTTTTTTCATAAATTAATTAAATAAGTCATGGTTTTATTAATTTCTTTCACCATTCTTCATTAATTAATTCTTCCCTAAGCTTGATTAATTAATTAAACCAATTAGCCTTAGTCCAAAATCCTCCAACTATATCAATTAATTAATACCAACTTAATTAATTGATCTAGGCTAATTAACTTCTATTATCATTTCTTATACTATTTATTTTCACATCTTTATCAATCCTTAACATTTTAATCGTAGCCATTAAATCCAACTAAATGGATTAAAATCTTGATCGTTCTGCTTTTTTCATGTGTCCTTGATCTTCTCTATGCACCCACATGTGTGAGCATGCTAACTCATCCCACTCCTTGCTCACATGTGTGAGCATGCTATCTTGGAAGAATTTTTTACTTCCACCTCAACTCATTCCATGCTCTCATATGTATGAGCATGCTAAGTCATCCCACTCTTTACTCATACATGTGTGAGCATGCTAATCATTTGCCTCACTTCTTGACTTTTGACTCATCTCCATCTCTTTTCTCACAAATGTGTGAGCATATCTCCCTCACTTTTCGCCATGGTCACACATGCATGAGCATGCTTAGCCTTTTTCACCTCACTTGTCACTTGTCCTTTTTTCATTTAGTCCAACACATTGATAAAATCACATCCTTTGATCTTGGATCTTCCTCTCCCTTGAGACACTCTTCACAATGCTATTACTCTGATCCATATGAATTTAATCGTAACCCTCCATTCAAATTTACATATTGGCCTTCCATTTCCCTCCCATGAAATCTATTTAATAAGAGGTCTCCCATCCCATTTGATAACATAGTTCATGCTAAACTTATACTATAATTTTGTGAGAAAATCACCTAATCATATTCTTATGCTATCAAACTAGTGACACATTCAAAATGAGCATCCACATTCATCAATTGGAGCTTATCCAAAAACTAATGATGAAGTTATAAATGTTTCTTTTTCTTACTCTTAGCTTGTATTATGGTTAGTTACCTTTGTTAGTTTTCTTTAACACAAGTGTTATCTTTCATTCGATCTTTTGGATCATTTCATGTAACTAATCCATAATGTTGAGCTCATTTTGAAGATGAACATAATGAAGAGAAGGATACAAATTTAAGAGAATAATGTTTTATATATAAAAAAAAATAGAGATGGAGGTGCAAGTGAAAATGATATAAGAAGAACTTATAAATAGGAGTTAAGCATTAAGTATATTAGGTATGTCTTAGAGGATGTGAAGGATAATGAAAAATGAGCTTATATGAGAATTAGAAGAAAAGATAGAGAGAGGTATCAACAAAGAGCATGAAAGAAACAAAACACTGGGGAGAGGTGGGGAACACAATGGTTAACATATTGAAGATAAAGGAAATAATGAAGGAAGAAAGCAAAAAATGCCAAATAAGTTGAAACCTCTACCTATGTTTGATTGCATGTATGATCAATTTCTCAATGCTTAAATCTCATTCCTCATTTCCATTGAGATTTATTCGGATTTTATTCATCTCAACAACCTTCAATAAGTTTCTTTTACTATAGTTCTTTTTCTTCACTAGAAACCTGGTGGATTCTTAGTAGATGTGGTGTCTTGTGTTAAGGAAATGTTTCACTACAAAATTGTTTCATGCATTTATATCTAATATCCTCACCATGATCCTTGAATCTAGTGATAAAAGAGAGAACTATTCACTGGTATAGTGGGGTTATACATTAACATTCTATTTTAAAAACACGAGGTCTTTAGAGTGGTTGTCTTTGATCCTTCGAGAGAGGATTAGATTCCTCATTTTCCTATGTGAAATGGAAGTTGTTTTGATGTCTTTTTATTTATTTTTATTAGAAATTCCTTCATATGAAATAAATATAATTTGAATGTTTGTTGATTCATCTAAAAGTGTGAATCTTGTGACATCTTTTGGCTTGTATTAACACTACTGATGTGTTTGTTATTATACCCCAAAAGAAAAAGAAAAAAGTGAGCTAGAGATGAAAATTCTTGGTCAATATGTCTATCATCACAAACATGAAAGGTGCTTATGGATAAGGGTTATAAGTCCCTATCTTTCAAGATAAAATGATGATGAGAGGACACATGGCATGATGGACTAAATGAAGTAGCAAACCAACCTCCAAAAATGGCAATCTATTCACCAATAACCTCCAACATTAATTTAGAGTGACTATTAAGTGAGTCAAAACCATCCTAAAACCCCCCAAAAAAAGATTTATCACCCTTATGATATTAGTAAACATCCATCAAGTGTTAGACAACTTAGATATCAACAGTTAGAATGAACCAGAGGAAAACCGAGAGGTTGGGGGGGGGGGGGGTGGGGTGAATCAGTTTTTCACAAGTTAAACAATAATCATAGATTATAAACCTTCTACCGAAGCACAATAAGAACAACATTGTGAAAGATAAAGCATGAAAGCACAGAACACACAACACCAATATTTTTGACATGGAAAACCCAATAAAGGGAAAAACCACGATGGGAAACCCTACCCACAATCAGATAATACTTCTGCAGCAGTATGTGGAACTATTACAATGGGGATTGCACTTACAATCAGGCCAACCAACTAGAGCGCACTACTCATCACAAAGGGAAGTCTCACTAACTTACATAAACATCAAATTACAATCCAAAGGAAGTGAACTGTGGAAATAACATCTCGTAATGCTTGATTACAATTCCGGTTAAGCACAGATGTCTGCCTTGCAACACCAAAACCTTCCAGAACCCTTCGTTAAATGATATAACCTTATTCGCACATAAACCTCTCACTCAGATAATGCAGACATAACCTTGATACCCAAATTACATGAATAAATCACCTATATATACAGATCATCAACCTGTTTATCAAGGTCGACTAAACCCTAAACCCATAAGCCCATAATTACAAAAATTACATCATACGATACCACCAAACCAATATTATGATTTACATTACATAGCATGGACCTAATTAAAATCCCCAAACAATTATAACCACCAAAAATTACGCTAAGACCAATTGCAACACGTTTCACCAACCGATAGAAACCCTCAGTGTCAATAACATAGAGTAACCAACCAGATCCAAATAGGACCACCAAATCATCATGCCAGCCAATGCAAAGCCATCAAACAATTAGCACACGATCAAGAACACCTTCAACACGTTTGGAACCATTTATAGAAGCCGGATCAAAACCACTTAACCAATTCATCAAATATCACCAACCGGTATCGCCAACCGATACCAAGAATTTCAACCAACAAACCAAAACATAAGCGATAGCTTCCAGAGCACCAAATCATGGACCAACTATACATGACATGCATATAAACATCCTAAATAACCATCCAAAACTGAATCAACCAATCTGATCATACCAGATCAGAATCTTTGATAATCTTAGCCAAAACCAACCAACCGAAATAGGTCCAACTGGGATAGCAAAACCATGTCCAACCGGAGCACAGTGTTGACATCAATGACAACACATAATCAATTCCTACATATTGCCAACATCTAGAGACTACAAATAACTTAAGATGAAGATGCATTACCCCATATGCACATGTTAGGACTAGGTGTTGTAAACCTTGCAAGTCCTATATTTAGATGAATGTATTTATGATAATAATTTGTGCCCACATAGAAAATTGTACCTCACTTAGATGGAATAATAAGATTTCATTATGGGAACTCTTTTCCATATGCCATTGGTCTTATGATGGAATAAGTCATGAATAAGGGGTTACTAAGTGGATTATAACTAAGAATTTTTACTAACTATTTATAGAATGTGTGAGAAGTGCATGTAAGTGATAATTATTGCACCTAAATAGAATACATGAGAGTTATTTTGACCCTATTTGGTCTTGGAAGTCAAATAAATCAATTGGGACTTACATTCAATTAATGGAGGAGTTACATGTGGAGGTGAGGTGCATGTGTTAAATGTGGACTGACTTAACTTGTCTTTGATATGTGATTTTGAGCCCATGGTTTTGGAAAACTATTATTTTTTCCTGGGTCTCCTTATCCTATTTACATAGGTCTTGGGATTGAGATTCATGTCATGTTTTATGTAAGGTTATGATGTTGGAATCCATGTAGAATTAAAGAGTAGATCTCATTTAAGCATTGAACCATACATATGCTTTGATGTTGTATTGGAGTTCACTTTATTATTAATTATACATTGGGCGTGGTCTTGGGAAGTTGGTCTTTTCTCTTATGAAGTTTTTCTTAAGATATATACTATGTACCATGTTGTGTGTTTCTCTTCTTCCTTTCTTGTTCTCTATATAGGGTTGTTAGTCTATTGAAATTCTATCATCTATCTAAAATATTTGCATTTCTTTCATAATTGGATCAGCTATGAATTTTTACCTTTTCCTTTCAATTGGTATTAGAACCAAGCCAACTTGATGTATCCTTGGGAAGATTCAATTGTGTAAATATTTATTATTTTATTGGGGGTCTTGCAGTGTGATCTTGTGTTTCATGAACAAAAATGGCAAGAGCATTTAGAATAGAGGTAAAGAATTCAAATGGAACCATATTTAAGCTCTAGAATATTAGGGTGGAGGATTTTCTCATGGATAGTGATCTATGGGTATATTTTTTGGAAAGAAAACCCAACATGAAAGATATAGATTAGATCATTATTGATAAAGATGTAAGGAGCATTGTAAGGATTTTCCTTAAAAAATTGATATTCCTAAATGTTTTGGGAGAAATCACCACTAGAAACCTCTAAAAGAAGTTGGGGAACTTGTATAAGACAATATCCTTAGTGAACAAGCGTTTTATCTAGAAGAAGCTTTACTCCTTAAGGACTAGTGATGAAGACTCTATGATAAAACATATGAATGCATTCCATAGATCATGGTTAGCTAGTTGGCATTAGTAGATGTGAAAATGGATGAGGACTGGTGCATAAAACTCCCATGCTCTTTTTATAGCATGTGGGACAACCTAATTATGGTGGCCAATAATATCTCAAAGTTGAAAATTGATCATGTAAAAATTGAATATTTTATCAAGGAAGATTTAACTATCATAGATCATTCTCAAGAGAAGAAGAGAGGAATGCTAAATGATCCAAATCTAAGAAGAGATATAAGTATCATGGAAGATATAAGGTCAAATATTAGTGTAGACACCCAAAATTGTCCAGTCTAATTAAATAAATATTTTATTTATTTAATTATCTAAGCTTTAATCTTCTATTAATTAAATAAATTCTTATTTATTTAATTAATTAATTTATCCTCTTCTAGCCTTATTTCTCATTTAAATAAATACATTTATTTATTTAAATTATCATTTTCCTAAATTAAATAAATACATTTATTTGTTTAAATTATCATTTTCCTAAATTAAATAAATATTTTATTTATTTAATTATCCCACTTCTTCTATTAATTAAATAAATCTTTATTTATTTAATTAATTCATTAACCTTTTCTACCCATGACACATGGCATTCATCTCTTAATTCATACACTACCTACCCCTTTCATTACTTTATTATTTCTTTTACCTACCCTCTAATCATAGTCGACCTCCTTTTAGACCTCTCAATCTTATCCCTCCATTTCTTATAGTGTCTTCTATATAAGGAGATGCTTCCTTCATTATCAAACCCTAATCGTTCTATGCATTCTAATCATCTTTTATGCACTTAACTACGCTAAGATCCTACTTGCAACCACATTCCATTCTTTGTTGAGCTCTTGTGCACATAAAATCTGAGAGCAAATATATCAAGCAAGATCAATGGAGATAGGAAGAATGGAGATCCAAACCCTATTGGACATGTGATGGTATAATCTTTGTGATTTCGTTTGATTTGCATTGTCTTAGGTAATCTTCATATGTTATGGTGGATCTTTGTTGTTGTTAGGCTAGGGTTTTGTCGTTGAATTCATTTAGCCTTTCAATATCGTTATTATTGTTATCCATTTTCACCATATACATTTTGGCACGCCTGGTGGGACTCTTGTCCCTTTTGCATTTAACATCCTTGTTGCAGATTTTGTGTTTTGAAGTTGCAGATCTGACGTTTTCGGCAGCATTTTGATATTCCCGCGTCTGCGCACTTTCGGATCACGTTTTTTATTTTCTAGCGCGTCTACGACATCTAGAATCGCGTCTGTGTTATCGGTAATATTTTATTTTTGCAGGTTCCGAGATTCGCGTTTGTGTTATTGAGTCGCGTCGCGGTGTTTTTAGCCGCGTCTGTGTCCAGAGGTCGCGTCTACATTCTGGAGCCGCGTCTATGTCTCACAGAACCGCGTCTACGTCAGGAAGTCGCGTCTGTGTTGAGGGTAATCGCGTCTGTGTTCACCGGTTTCAAATTTTGGGTTTATTGATTCAGTTTTGGGTTTTGCATTTAGGGTTTCAGATCTGGTTTATTTTGAGCTAACATTTTCAGATCTAGCTAACGAAATTGGTGCAGCTTGTCTTGAAAGCAAAATCGTTTGGTTGAAGGCCCCTATTTTCACAAAGTCTTTTGGGTTTAAAATTTACCTAACTTGTGTGCTTGCAGGAAGGGGTGATCATTTGAAACAATCCAAACTACTAATAAATCTTTGTTGCAGGTCCTTGGCAAGGGTTTTTGGATTTTTATTGTGTGTCTTGTTTTCATAGACTAGCAAACACAAAGGTTTTTGGATTTTTATTCTGTGCCTTGTTTTCATAGACTAGCAAACACTTCAATTGGTGCACTAAAATTGAATCATTGTCTTTTGTGTCTTGAGCAATAGACTCTTTTTGTTTAATCTTTAGAGGGCCTGTCTTCCCGTGTGGTCATTAGGACTACTAGTGAGAAGAGAACGACCCAAGTGGTAGCGAGGAAAACCCACCTCTTCCGAACCACTATAAACAACTGTATTCATGGTGAAAACTATGAATAACGTGTGTTGATTAGTTCATACCGACACTATGTCTCCCCATAAACCCGTTTGATCAAATTTATTTGATCAGTTGTAGGGCGTAACCCCTACTGGCTGGGAGCCTTCTGTATTTACAGAGCTGAAAGTGTCGCATGTATGGCCACACGAGCAGATGCCCTTACTAGCACCTTTTTGTTTTAGAAGCCCAAATCCTTCTAGTTGTTGGGGTAGGAGGTCGGACCTCTGGTAGCGGCCCACACACATACGGTTCTTAGTAGAGATACAAAGTTCACCACGGGGATTTTTCGTGGGGACTGATGCTTGGTTGACCCGAGAAGTGAGTGCCGAGGGTGGAGCCAGTCAGGTCAAGCATCTAAGTATCCGCTCTGAATAGCATAGCCTCGGGGGTAAAACCCCATGTGGGATCAACAACTATTGTCTTGGCCAGCCATAAGAATTGTGCTTGTCTTATTTTAAACATTCAAACATTCAAGACCAAACAGCAAAACATTGTGTCTTTTGTGTCTTCAAGTGTATGCAAAACATTTTTTACATCAAACAACACACTTTTCTTGAAGTCATTTAGAGTCTAGACACTTGCAAACATTGGGTCTTCAATAACACTGTGTCCTCTTGTCACGAAAAACAGTCAAACAGTCAAATTTGGTCACAACAAAAACGACTTCACATATTGGAAAAAATTGCACAAATTTCATAGAAACGCGTCTGTGTCAGACATAATAGCGTTTGTGTTGTATAACCACGTCTGTGAAGGGCAAAAAAGCGTCTGTGTTCCCAGAATCAACATTGCAATTTGCACAAAATCTCAGAAGCGCGTATGTGTTAAACAGAGCCACGTCTGTGTTAGGAAACCACGTCTATGAATTATACAGGCGTGTCTGTGTTCAGAATTGAAAAACTGTTATAGTCCAACAAACAAACACAGTCAGTTTCAGAATTCTTGAGCTTCCTAGGTCATTTCTCCAAGGTTTCATTTAGCATTCAACCTGTCTTTGGGTCTCACACAGTCCATCATTGCTTTACACCTTACATTATATTCACATTTGTCTAAACTTGAGTCAAAAGGTCACTTGCTTGTCCTCACTATACTTTGTCAACACACTACATACAACAACACTTTGCTAAGTAGTCCCTCATCAAGGTCCATCACCTTTGGGTCTCATTTGGTCTTACTTAGAGTCAAGGTCAACTTACCTCATCAAGAGAAACTATCCTCTCTTTGGAAGCCACACCTACTCTACTACATACATACTTGGTCTTACACTTTAGACATTGCAAGTACACTTCAGATTCATTTACATTCCATCCAACCCTTGGTCTTCCATACTTTTTCCATTTTCATCTAGTCTCACACATCTTGGTCAATACCTAGTTCATGGTCGAAACCCGTCTTCAAAAATCTAGGAGAAAAACTAAAGAGGCTCAAGAGTCCGCAAACATGAGTTCTTATGAGTATGACAATGATATCTTTTTCAATTCTGATCATACTACATTACCTCACATGGATGCCTATAGAAACATTCCAAATGTTGAGAACGTGGACACTACAAACAACAATGCTACACATAATGACAATATGGACAACTTTTCAGTACATTCAGCAAATGTGGAAGAATCCATTATGAATCCCCATTTCAATCGATTGGTTGAGGAAATAGTGAGGAGGGATAGACAATACTTCTTACAAATGATGGCACAAAGTGGAGCCAAGATACCTCATGATTTTGACATGTCTCAAATAATGGAAAATCGACCTTTGCAACAACCTCACTCCAACATGGATCAAAGGAGACATAATAGTGGAGGCAATAGAGGACCACATATGGTACCTGAATCACCATCATCTTTGTTTCAAAAACCAGAGGTCCCATACACACATGGTCAAGCATATGATACTCACCTTCGCAGACCATTATGGAAGTCTTATGCAGAGAAATATGCTCAATCACATACCAATGCTAAGGATCAACCACCAAAGCAATTGGATATTCAAAGGCATGCTCAAAATTTGGACGCAAGGAAACCCCGTGTCAAATTTGGGGGCAACACATTAGAACATGACATGCCTGTAGAGTATGGTATACATGGACAAAATAGATATGGTGTTCCTCAACATGAATCTATACCAAGTGGTCCATATACGCAGCATCACTATAGACCTCCACCATATGAACATGTGTATGATCAATATCATCCATATATGCAACATGCTCCTCCTCCTATTGGTGCCTCAAGCATGGGGTATGGTCCAAGAAGTCGATCTCCACCTAAGAGCAATTTGGAGCAACAAATCAGGGACTTACAAAAGAAAATGGAGGACATAAATACACCAAAGCCAACATACACAATGAGAGACATATGTCCCTATCCATTTGACAAAAGCATTCCAATGCCTCCATTTCCTACACACTTTGTGAGGCCTAAGTTTGATAAGTATAAAGGAAAAGGGGATCCTAAGGCACACATAAGACAGTTTTTCACAGCTTGCATTGAGGTAGCATCAGAAGAGACATATTTGATGAGATTATTCCCACAAAGCTTAGGTGATCAAGCTATGGAATGGTTCTCCCAACTCCCACTTGATATTAAGTCATGGGGTGATCTAGCAGAGGCATTTATTCAACATTTCTCCTACAACATAGAGACAGACATATCAGTCATTACTTTGTGCAACACCAAGCAAAAAGATGGAGAGTCTTTTTCATCATTTTTACAAAGATGGAGGAATCTAGCCAACAGATGCTCTTGTGAAATTCCACAAAAACAAATGGTAGAAATGTTCACCCAAAATGTTAACAAAGACATTGGCTATGATCTAAGGAAAGCTTGTTTGTCCACCTTCAAGGACGTCATTGAAAAAGGCTTAGCGACAGAAAAGGTCCTAATTGAGCAAGGCATCATTAAGATATTCAAGGAAAACAAAGATGACTTTAAGGGAAAAGACAAGCCGAGATTTTGGAATAAAAACAAGAACACAGTCAATGATGGTGTTGTTGATGCCAACACAGTGCGACCCAAATTCATCTTTTCAGGATCAAGTTCCACAAACAATCGAGTGAATACTCAAACAACTTCGAGATCACGAAGGAAGTACACTCCCTTGGGAGAACCACTTGAGTCAGTTTTCAAAAAGCTAGTGGCAAACAAGGTAATCACAGTTCCAGATTTTCCTCCATATGAACCAAAGGTCAAACCAAATTGGTGGAATGATGATGAGTATTGTGAATTTCATAAGAGCAAGGGTCATAAAACAGGAAATTGTCATTGACTGAAGAACATCATACAAGATCTCATTGATAGGGGTGACATTGAAATTGAAGGGCACTCATCCAATCAAGAACATGAGATGTTTAAGGAACCATTCCCAAAGCATGACAAGGGAAAAGCTAAAGCCACAGAGGACCAAACCAACTATACCAGAGCATCCTACAACTATGATTCAACTATCAATCACATCTCGATGGACAACTATGTCTCTACCATTATCATCAAGGACAAAACGTCTGAGAATTCTACCCGGAGACCCAGGATTGTCGTAAAAGGATTTGGATCTTCTTCCGAATCTACCTCTGAATGTCATGCCACAACCCGCCGAGGTAAATTCACTTTGCAAGGTGCTCCAACCAAGAACATTGCCTCCTCATCAACCAAACCTAAGTATGACCTTGTAGAATAGTTAGGGAAGACACCCGCGCTCATCTCCATCCTTGAGCTCTTACGCATATCCCCCGCTCATAAAGCCATTCTTGAAAAAATCTTGAGAGATATTGTCGTTCCTACTAATCTGAATGTGGACCAGTTTCAAGCCATGGTGGGATACCTTTCCGTTCCACATTCACTTACATTCACAGAAGCCAATGACGCCTCCGTAAGTCAGCCACATAATGCACCGCTACACGTTGAAGCCTTCATATACAAACATCGAATAAAATGAGTCCTGATAGATGGAGGAGCAGGTCTAAACATTTGTACATTGAGTACTATTAAACAATTGGGATATTTTGATAAAGCTGTGAATTCTACAAATCAAATCACCATCAAGGCATATGATGATGAAGAGCATTCGTCCAAGGGCACAGTCACCTTACCTCTCAGAGTTGGGCCAATTACGAAGGATGTGGTTTGTCAAGTCTTGGATCTAGATCTCACTTATAACATATTGCTAGGACGTCCTTGGATTCATGAAATGATGGCAGTCTCATCCACATATCACCAATGCATTAAGTTTCCTCACAATGGAGTGGAGGTAACAATTAACGGCGATCCTAATCCATTCATATACTGCAATAACTTGAGATCAAAAACTGAGACCATCATTCCCAGTAATCGTGAAGTTGTTCCTTCCTCGGCATACATTGATCCTGAGTCATTAAAACCTTCGACATCAAAACAAGGTGAGCTTAAAGGCAAGTTTCAAGACAAAGGCATGGGGGAATACACTTTAAATCAGACCATGTACTTACGACAACTCATGAGTTCCCCAAAAGAATATGGAAGACCACATCCTAAAAAGCGAGTATCCATCATGGTACTCAAATGGGACCCTACTACCTTTCAAAGATGGGGCGAACTGGAAGAGGAAGATTTATACAAAATGCTTTACAAAGACATTGAAGATGACACACAAGATCACATCAGTCTACCATGTGAGAAATATGGTAAAGGCTTCAAGATTCTACAAAAATTCGGGTATGATGGAAAAAACACTCTTGGGTTACGAAAGGAAGGCATCATTGAACCTTTACAACCTGAATTGACATTTAAAAAGGAACACTCGAAGGGACTTGGTTTCCTGACTTCCAAGGTCCACACTCAAAGGACAGAAGAAGCCTTACAAATCAAAGCTGCCAAAATTCAACAAGAGGATCGCTATTCCACAGACTCCAACGAATGGGAATGGGGTTCAGATAAATCCTCTAGTGACTACGAGCTCACCGAGATATTCAGAGAGCCGGATGAACCCATAGAAGAAGAGGAATTTTATAAAAATTTCAAAGTTGGTCAAGAAACAACCCATGAGGATTCCACATAGTCCTTGTCTCAAGGTTCTAGGTTGAAATCACATAGGATGAGAACACCTGTCCCAGAATGCACTATTAGTGATGATAATATGGATTCGCTCGCGATCGAGACTGATGAGGAGAGTGCCATCGATGACCTCGATAATTACCTTGACATACCCGAATATAACTACATCTTCACTCTCAACCACGCTAACTTGGAAGACATTGAAGGCCTTCCCCTTGTTCACCACCAACTCATTGACTCGGATCATGAAGGACCTGCACAGTTTGACACATTCCAAAACGATGAATCTTTTATTGACTCTTTGGGCATACGAAATGATCTTCCTCTTGGGGACCATAAAGCGGGATACACTATAGAACTTAATAGTGTGGCATATTTTGGTGAGGGTGTCGGACCTTCCAGTCGCAAAAATGTGAAAATAAGAACAAACCAAGGGTATTATGGCGAAAACCACATTGTGTCACTGTCTGACCGCAAAAAAGTAGAAGTAATGACGTATCTGAGGGCGAAAACCCTTTTGAGGCACCCGAAGATAGAAGGCTCGACATTCTCCGACCATCATATGAGGAAAAGTCATCCATGTTGGTAGAGGAAACTATCAAAACAAACATTGGTACAGAAGAGGTTCCACACAACATATTCCTGGCTCAATCGTTGACGGAGTCCGAAAGGTCACAATTCATAAGTTTCTTCAAAGAACGACAAATCAACTTTGCCTGGTCATACGCTGATATGCCTAGATTAGATCCGGATTTGGTAATGCATCATTTGACAGTCAAACCGGGGGCAAAACCAGTGAAACATAAATTAAGAAAAATGCATCCACAAGTGGCATTACTAGTCAAAGCAAAACTTGAGAAATTATTGGATGTCGGATTCATACGCCCAATTGATTATCCTGAATGGATCTCCAACTTGGTGCCTGTCAGTAAACCAGATCGCAGCATCAGAATTTGTACAGATTTCAAAGACATCAACAAAGCTTGTCCAAAGGATGACTTCCCATTACCAAATATTGACTTGATTGTTGATCTCACAGCAGGTCATGAAATGTTATCATTAATGGATGGATTCTCTAGTTATAATCAAATAAGGATCGCGCCTGAGGATCAACACAAAACATCAATCACTTGTCCTTGGGGAACTTTCTGCTGGAATGTCATGCCCTTCGGGCTAAAAAATGCAGGTGCTACATATCAAAGAGCCATGACTAGTATCTTTCATGATCTCATGCACGTAACCATGGAAGATTATGTCGACGACCTCTTGGGCAAATCAATAGATAGAAATACACATTTGGACATACTTTCAGTCATCTTTGATCGGTTGGAAAAATACAAAGTAAGATTAAACCCCAAGAAATGTGTCTTTGGAGTAACCTCCGAGAAGCTCCTAGGATTCACTGTATCTAAAAGAGGAATCGAAGTTGATCCAGCAAAAGTCAAAGCAATCTTGGAGATGCAACCACCAAGAAATATCAGTCAACTTCGATCCTTACAAGGCAGACTCCAGTCCATACGAAGATTCATAGCGCAACTTGCAGATAAGTGTAATCCTTTTCAGCACCTGCTACATAAAAACATCAAATTCAAATGGGATGATAACTATCAACAGGCTTTCTAGACGCTCAAAGATTATCTTCTAAATCCACCAGTTCTGATGCCACCAGTTCTAGATCAACCTCTGTTACTATACATATCAGCTACTTCAACAGCACTGGGGGCACTCTTAGCACAACAAATCGCTGAGGGCGAGGAAAAAGCAGTATACTATATCAGTCGCACATTGGTGGGATACGAGCTAAATGACACACCAATTGAGAGTGCATGTCTCGTCGTGGTCTTTGCTTCGCAAAAATTACGACATTACATGCTCACTCATAAGACTAAGTTGGTTGCAAGGATAGACCCATTGAAATACCTTCTCAATAAAGCAACACTTACTGGGCGACTGGCCAAATGGGTAATGATCCTGAGTGAATTCGACATCGAGTATGTGGACAGAAAAGCAATAAAAGGACAAGCCATCGCAGATCAATTAGCAGATGCTCCCATGATAGATGATGTTCCTCTAAGTTCAGAATTTCCAGATGAATCCATTTTAACAATGTCACATGCAAAACCATGGCAACTGTACTTCAACGGCTCATACACACAGCATGGGGCAAGAGCTGGCATCCTCTTTATAACTCCTCAAGGGGATTCTATACCAAAATCATACTGCTTATCATTTCCTTGCACTAACAATATAGCGGAATATGAGACATTAACAACAGGATTACGAATTGCAGTTCAGTGGAAGATCCAGGAACTTCGTGTTTTGGGGGACTCTCAACTTGTCATCCATCAAGCAACTGATGATTACTAAACAAAAGATGAAAAATTAATGCCTTATAAACAAATGGTGGATGACCTGAAACAACACTTCACAAAGATAGACTTTGAGCAGATACCAAGAGAGCAAAACCAAGCCGCAAATGCCATGGCTACAATTGCTTCACTGATTGATCTACCTCCAAACGAGACCCGCTATGAGTTCTTGGTGGATAACCTTTTGGTTCCTTCATATGAGATCATGCCTACTGAGACCATATGTGTTGTCGGTCCCGAGTCCCATTTATATGGTTCCATTTTCACATACCTTCGTGACAATACCCTACCTCCAGATCTATCAAATAACCAACGTCGCACTTTCATTCACCAATCCTCTCGATATGTCATTTTAGCTGATATCCTATACCGGCAAGGTCTAGATGGCACTCTTCTTAGATGTTTAGAAAGTGACGAAGCTCAGATTGTGTTACATGAAGTGCATGAAGGGATATGTGGTCCACATGCTAGTGGTCCTACCTTGGCCAAGAAACTCATCGAGACTGGATATTACTGGCCCAATATGGAAAAAGACTCATATCAGTTTGTCAAGAAATGTAAGCAATGTCAAATTCATGGAGACCTCATACATGCGCCAGCACAAGAACTTCAACCAATTGCGTCTCCTTGGCCCTTTTGTCAGTGGGGACTCGATCTCATAGGCAAGATTCACCCTCCTTCTTCCAATGGTCATAAATTCATTATCACTTCCATAGAGTATTTCAAAAAATGGATTGAAGTCGTGTCTCTCACACAAGTCACGGGAAAATAGATTGCTACATTCATCCTCAACTATATCATTTGCAGATATGGTATTCCTGTTTCCATTATTACTGATAACGGGCGTCCTTTCAAAAATCAAGATGTTCGCGAACTCTGTGACTACTTCCATATTTCCCATCGTTTCTCCACACCATATTACCCTCAAGGTAATGGTCAAGCTGAGGCGTCTAACAAAACAATCCTTAAAATCCTAAAGAAGACAGTCGACGATGCTGGCCGTAATTGGCATATTCAACTTAATCCTACACTTTGGGCCTACCGCACAAGTGTCCGCACACCTACAGGAGCTACACCCCATTCACTTGTCTATGGCGCCGAAGCCATCTTGCCTATTGAGGTCGACCTACCCTCTTTACGGGTCTCTTTGCAAAACATCATCAGTGATGAAGACTATAGGGTCTCTCGCTTACAAGAGTTGGAACTACTGGATGAACGAAGACAAACTGCTTTTAATCATCTCAAGGCTTACCAACAACGAATGAGTCGCAGCTACAATCACAAGGTTAAGTCTCGCTCATTTGAGGTAGGTGATTTGGTTCTCAGAGAAAACCCCAAAAATCAGCAAGACAGAGAGAAGAAGGGCAAGTTCGAACCAAATTGGCTTGGTCCTTACATCATTACAGCAGCATATGGATCTGGGGCATATCAGCTC
The DNA here is from genome assembly GCF_030272615.1 of Cryptomeria japonica. Taxonomy (NCBI): domain Eukaryota; kingdom Viridiplantae; phylum Streptophyta; class Pinopsida; order Cupressales; family Cupressaceae; genus Cryptomeria; species Cryptomeria japonica. The sequence goes on from NC_081415.1 coordinate 657,285,940, forward strand.
TTAACTACAGAAGGTGAACCTTTGGAGGATCCTATCAACAACATGCACCTTCGCAGGTTCTACACATAGCTCTTTGGAATATCCTAATTCAAAAATACAAAAAAAAAAAAAAAAATTCAAAAATACAAAAAAATTATAAAACAAAAAAAATCGTTACTTGGTGAAAACCTGGCAAACAGGCGCCTTGTGAAACAAAAAACATTGAAAAATTGAAAAAAGTAAAGAAAAACATTTCATCCAACGGTGAAAACCACTTCGGTGGCGCCCTGGGCAAGTACCATGGTGAAAACTGGGTCACCAGCACCATGCGTAGAGACATTGCTCCTCCCTCCTTCAGGATTCTCTTTCATCACTTCACTTTGCACACACTCATGACCAATTCATCTATAATAAACTTACCTATTCCCATCATGGCTTGTTATTGATCTACCCAAGATTGGTTCGCCATTCATAATAAACCTCCCTTTTCACCTCCCTTTCCATCCATAATAAATCAGCTCCTATCTGTGGCTAAGGCAAATCCTACGTCTAGTGATGGGTGTGGAACTGAGAACATCACATGTTTTGAGGAGTACAGTTTCTTCCAGCTTCCTTCAGTCTATCCATGCACAATCCGCAATAAAGAAACATTTGCATCATAGATCCGCAATAAAGTTTCATCTTCTCCACAATAAAGTATCGGTTTCATGGATTCAGTCAGTTTCAGATGAGACACAGCAACAACAATGGGCTTCAACAAATCAAATCTTTCAACAGACTCAGACAACATATGGTTCCGTGCTATCTATCCTTTTTGTGAAAGCAAACATTGTGACCACAATCAAATAGACTTATACAAGTGACAAGGGACACTAAACTTGATGGCTACAGTGGATGTTGGTGTCGGGTCTTGGTTTTCTTTTGATTTTATCTTTTGGTGACATGTCTTTTAGCTTTTCCGGGATGTCTCTGACTAGAGATTCTATCTCCAGCATGTCTTTAACTAGAAAGGCGAGGATGGGGTATTGTCACCTATTTGTATTTGCTATCTGTGGATTGTCTCTTAGTAATGCTATGACTTGTCCAAGGATATGAGGACACTGTGAGTCTAGTGTGAACTGGGGCATTCCTTGTTTGTGACTGTCTTATCTCCATGCAAATAGGTACAATGACTTTCTGGATCAAACATATGCCTCGATTGTCATAACCTACTTGCCATAATAAAGCTCAATGATGATAACGCACAAGAAGCTCTTTCACTTTCATATCTTCTGTCTTTCATCCCCCTTTCTTGATTGACTTCCATCGTCCTTCTCGAGTCTGCGTAGCCTGCTATCACATGACTGAGTATAATGACACACCAAAAACATTTGCATTTCATGTAGTTGCACCTGCATTACCACATATAAGCATTTCATTCATACATATAGATATCACAACTACATCACATCCTGCACACAACACCTGCTAGCACAATTTACATTTACATTATCATATTCATCTGCATTACATACATTCACATTTGCATCATGCATACACATATAAAACATAAAAGAACAAAAATATTGCATTTCATCATGTACATATTTGCATCCATATCATAAGCATCACATAAGAACATCTCATCACATAGGTACACATGCATATAGCTACCGCAAAGATGAATCATCTCATATATATATAAAGTGTCATGATACAATGATGTCAAAAAATCATATGGCTACAAAGCACCCGCAGGTGTCTACATCATCATACAAAAATCGTACAATACTGATACATAGGGAGCCCTCTACGGCTATGATGAACTCCCTCCCTCAGAGCCGCTTGGCCTCGATAGAATCTAAGCCCTTGAAGGACCCGCCCCAAGATCATCCCTCCTGTCCCCTCTATCTGGTGGTGGTGGAGGACCCATAACCCCACCACTAGATGCATGTCTCCTCCGGCTCCCTTCCGTAGCTGTCGTTGTATGTGATGGTCTATGGAAGCTCCTCGCCGGCTGATCTGCTAGCACTGCACCATAATAGAGATCCCGCCAGTAGGCAATCTCCTCCCCGGCCCGCAAAACATAGGCATATTCGGCCCCTGTGTCCTCTGCTGCCTGCCTCCCAGCCCTCAGTGTTGTCTCAACCTCTGTGTAGCGCTGAATGGCCTGGTCTCGCTCCCACTCAGTATCTCGAAGCCGCCTCCTGAGCCTATCCCTCTCCCTCTCCAACTCCTGGATCTCATCTGCTTGTCCCTGACAGATCTCCCTCAGCTCCATCAGCTCATCCTCCTCTGCATCAACCCCCTGTGGCTCTGCCTGTGGCTCCCCCTGTACGGGTGCCTGCCCCTGTGCCTATGCCTGTACTGGTACCTATACTGGTGCCTGTACTGGTACCTGTCCCTGTATCTGTCCCTATCCCTGTACCTGCACCTATATGGGACCCTGTGCTACTGGCACCTGTAGCGGCAATCCACCGCGACCCCTCACCACCCGAGCCTGCCTATCCTCTCCACCCTCCCTTCATGGTGCAACCCTCCTCTCTCCAACTACTCCCCTCCTCCTCCATCGGCCTCTGCCCCCATCAGCTCCACCATCATCATCATCCCCCCCACCATCTCCATCTAATGGCTCTCCCGGATCCGTCAGGCGTGGGAATGGATGCGCAGCCCAGTATGCTGTGTACTCGGCATCCATGTCGGCATCCTCAATCTCTGGCCACATGTCCTAGGGTAGGGGCATCATCTCTACCAGCTGCGTAACAGCCTGATCATATGATAATAGGGGTCCAAATTACACCTGATCTCTCACAGTCCGTGCATACATGCTTGAACCTTGTGGCATCCGCTGGATCCTGCCATACTGCCTGCCAACCCTGTCCACTAGCTGCCTCTCCAGCACATAGGGCGTCCACCCAATTAGGTACCTGCTCCGGAAGGTGTAGGGAAGCTCAACCGCATCATTCTCCCACTGCTCACATCCCAGGTATGGCCTCCATATGACCATGTCGATGTCATCTATCACCCGCCGCCAATGCTCCAACCTGCCAATCCGTGGTTGTGACGTGATCATGTCATACAAGTGAACAAAATTGTGTCTGTGACCTCTGCCTCTGAAGTGTATCGGTCTCGTCACTGACAGATGCTCATAAGCCCACACCTGCAACAATGTCACCCCGCAACCCAATCCCACTGATCCGTGGTATACAAACTGATACAGCTCATAGTAGAGGTGTGCCAGCACACACGGTCCCCAAGCATATCTGGTGTGTTGTGTCACCAGTGTCTCCAGTGCACCTCCCCAGCCTACAGCCAACCCCCGTGTCGCCCTATCCGGACACAGGAACCCATTGATCGCTCCTCCTATAATTGCTGGCAGCGCTAACCTTGTAGCTGTCATAGTATCCGAAGCCACATGTCCAACCCTCATCTCCAGTCCTGGGTCCTGGAACACTCGTCTCAAGGCCTCCCTGTCTCCATCTCGATTGTATGGGATCAGCTCTCCATCGATCGGTATCCTCAAGATCCTATATACATCCTCAAGGGTGACTGTCATCTCCCCCGTCGGCAAATGGAATGTACATGTCTCGGAGTGTCATCTCTTCGCCAGTGCAGTCAACAGTCCCATGTTCGCCCGAAACTCGGGCACATACAACACATGTCTCAATCCCATAGCCTCAATCGCAGCTCGCTCCTCGGCTGTCAGCTCAAGTCGCAATCTCTGAGTCAATGGGAATCTCTCTCATGACTCCAGCATAGGCAGATACTTCTGCAGTCAAGCAAATCAATCATGTCAATCATAGTGGCATTCATTGTTCATCACAAAATGCTACTTCTTATCTACCCTAGTGACACTCACTGCTCATCACAAAATGTTGCTTCTATCCTAGTGGTACTCCCTATTAATCACAAAGTACTACGTGTTTGGCACTCCCTGTTCATCACTAAGTGTTGCTCACATTTGCATCCACTGTTCATCACAAAGTGCTACTCATATTTTAGTACTCCCTATTCATCACAAAGTACTATAACTTGGTACTCACTGTTCATCACAAAGTGCCTTGATCTATCTTATCCTAGGGCCTATGCTTGAGTGAATCCTCTTGAGTAGTTTCTTAATTGGCAATGTATGTTCTATCACAGAATTGTCAATCCTAGCCCTATTTGCAATCCTAGTCTTCCCTAGAGGACCTGCTTGAGTGTATCCTCTCAGCAGCTTATCCAATCGACAGCGTATGTTCATCACAGAACTGCCGATTTGACCTAGAAGACACAAATTCACATTTTTTGACCCAAACGCGCTTACCTGACATAAACGCGCTTGAAGACTGCACAGACGCGCCTGAAAAACACAGACGTGCCTATGCTCTGCACAGATGCGCCTGGGTGACACAGACGTGCCTTCTTGGCACAGACGCGTCTACACATCACAAACACGGCCGCATTTGGCACAGACGCGGTTTCCATCACAAACGCGCCTGGCACAAACACAGACGCGCCTCGCGAGCACAAACGCGTCTGGCACCAACGCAGACGCGCCTAGATGTTTTTGACATTTTTTGGACCCTATTCTAAGCGCATTTATTGCCCTATCTACCATGCATTAATGACAACAATAAATGCAACAAAGTACGAGGAGGTTTCGCGGTACTTACCGGCTCTCCTGCCTCTACTGGCCTCTGAAATCGGCGAACGCGGTCGAATCTGTGAACAAAGGCCATCGCTGCTGACTGCTGCTGCTCTATTTTGGCTCTGCACTCTGCTCTCGTGGATGTGTAGATGACAATGAGGATGTATTTTCCCCCGTGGTCTATCTTATAGACTACCCTACCCCTAGCCCTCGTCTCCCGAGTCAGTCTTCTTTATCCCGTGACTTTGTCACTTTATCCGGTCAGTCCATTCTAGCCTTTCTTTCTTATCGAGAGATTGTCTGCAATCTTTTCAGACATTTTCATCCAATCTCTCGAGGGGGCATATCATTCCCATCTTGGGGCAACTCTGTATCAGTTCATATTATCTTCTTTGAAACAACGCGACAAGCCGCATTGTCTCAAAGAGGGGCAAAATGTAGACACCCAAAATTGTCCAGTCTAATTAAATAATTTTATTTATTTAATTATCTAAGCTTAATTCTTCTATTAATTAAATAAATTCTTATTTATTTAATTAATTCATTTATCCTCTTCTAGCCTTATTTCTCATTTAAATAAATACATTTATTTATTTAAATTATCATTTTCTTAAATTAAATAAATATTTTATTTATTTAATTATCCCACTTCTTCTATTAATTAAATGAATCTTTATTTATTTAATTAATTCATTAACCTTTTCTACCCATGACATATGTCATTCATCTCTTAATTCATACACTACCTACCCCTTTCATTATTTTATTATTTCTTTTACCTACCCTCTAATCATAGCCGACCTCCTTTTACACCTCTCAATCTTATCCCTCCATTTCTTATAGTGTCTTCTATATAAGGAGATGCTTCCTTCATTATCAAACCCTAATCGTTCTATGCATTCTAATCATCTTTTATGCACTTAACTACGCTAAGATCCTACTTGCAACCACATTCCGTTCTTTGTTGAGCTCTTGTGCACATAAAATCTGAGAGCAAATATATCAAGCAAGATCAATGGAGATAGGAAGAATGGAGATCCAAACCCTATTGGACATGTGATGGTATAATCTTTGTGATTTCGTTTGATTTGCATTGTATTAGGTAATCTTCATATGTTATGGTGGATCTTTGTTGTTGTTAGGCTAGGGTTTTGTGGTTGAATTCATTTAGCCTTTCAATATCGTTATTATTGTTATCCATTTTCACCATATACAATTAGAATTATGACAAGTTTGGCCACATTAAGAAGGATGACAAAGAAGGAATTTGACGATTATTTAACCTATCACAATGACTCTAGTGATGTGTCATTTGTAACACTTACTACATATGCATCTAAGAATGCATGGCGGATTTCAAGCCCAGTACATCTTTCCACATGACTCCCTAAATAGAGTGGTTTGTTGAGTACAAGAATTATGATAGTGAAATGGTCTACATGGGAGATGATTCTTATTTTCAAATCATTAGTCATTATAGATTCTTTATAGAACCAAATCTCTCTCTAGTGTTTTGTGGATCCTAGCGTAGCAAAGAACCTATTTTCTATGAGCAAGATGATTGATATGTGTGTCTTTGTTCATGCATAACAATTATATAGGTTTGTTCATGCATAACAATTATATAACACTACAAGGAAATTGTAAAGATTTTGTAGGGCATCTTATCAAATATAACACAAGTATATAGGTTTGTTCATGCATAACAATTTATTTCCAAGTTTCCATGCATAAAGCCTAGCTTATGCATTCAATTGAGGGGTGTAGTCTTGATTGATGCCTTCATTAAGGTATCATAGAGTGGACTTTGATCAATATTCAGCTTTTGTTTACAAAACTTGAGACTATGTTTCTTTTTCTTGATAAAGGCACCAATCTAATTTATGATTAGACTACTACTATCACACTGACACATTCAAAACATCTAAAATTAATCTTCTTTTAATATTGTATTCAAATTTTGTCTATAAAACTTGAGAACTTGTTTCCCTTACTTGATAAAGGCACTAATCCACTTTGTAATCGACCTACCAACACATTCAAAACAACTAAAATTAATCTTCTTTTCTATATTTGTTGATTTTGTTATCTTTACTTCCATGTCTAGATATGTGCAATATCATTAGCGGTTGTCAAAACAAATTCTCAAATTCTTCAAACTCTTTATATCGTTGTTCATCTACCTCATCAAGCTGCAAAACCCTTGTACTATCAAACTCATATAATAACTTAGTGATGAATCAAGAGGAGATCTTGTATATTGTTTATGGTTTGTTACAAAGTTCATTTTCAATCCCCATGGTCATTATTTAATGTAACACCTCCACGAATACCCCCCTTGGCCTAATAGAGCCTAAATCTAAAAACAAATTACCCACCTTAACAAATTCATCCATTGTTGTGCCTAGCTAATCATCAGCTACATATATTCCCCTAAGTTTAATACCCCTAACACTCAAGAATAACCTAGCTCTAGGGATCTACGACCTACATCTTTGAGCACCAACAAGACCCATTACAGAGTGCTATCATTTGAGATCTTCATCCTCGTAAGAGTATAATTGAAATGAATAAGTTTTTGGGTCATACAAGCTATCAACACAAATTTGCACAAAAATACATGGCAATCACAAGAACAAATGAGAAAATACTAAAGAAAAAATAATTACAAAAATAGAGGGGAAAACTTTGTTTTAAGAATTATGTAATGTACTAAAGAATACAATTATCTAAGCTCCTAACTTAATCTTCATTGATTGGAAACATTCCTTTCATGTACATGTCAACCCATCAAGGACTTACAATCATTGTAGTATTATCACAACCTAAATTAACAAAGACTATCCAATTGCTTTTCCAAGTAGAAAGTTGGTAACATTTAAAAGGGTTTTCACCATTGAAAGGCATGCATATGCCATGCTCTATACACTAAAAAATTTCAGAACTTACTTCTTATCTACTCCATTTACGTTATTTATGGATTGTGAACCCTTAAAATATCTTATGAGCATTGCCCCTAGGTCAACTCATCATTGACTATCCTAAAGATGTTACATTTTGTCATACATTCAAATACAAAGAATAATTTTCACTTTTGTCACAGCTATGTCTTCGCATTAGTCAAAATAATCGATTCAACTCTTGCATCAATAATATCAAAACTTTGATTCCGCAGTTGGCCTACTAATTATGTAATAAGTCCTCTACTTGTTCATTAGAAAACCACTCTATAACCCCCAAATTTCATGCTAGTTGTTTAAAGAGTTATTTTGCGCTCCAAAAACTCTCAAAATAGGCATTAAATAGGTAAATTTTGTTACAATGACATCGAGTTCTTTAAGATCTTAAATAGAAGAGAAGTTCAATCAACTTACAAGATCAAAGTTATAGCTTTCATAAGTTATGACCCTCACATCGTAGCATTTATGATGTATAAGAAAATTGTAGAAAGGGTTACAAGTGTTGACCAACAAGATTAGCCAACCAATGATACACATTGTAACTATTATAAAACACCTTTGGAGTATTTGAATGAGACAAATTGTAGCACCCAAGTTGTGAGGACATCTATGCTGACATTTTTATGACAGATGTAAGGAATATTATATTTAGCATTAGGACATTTGTTGAAACTTGGGCATTCAAATACAACTAAGTGATTTGCGTACCACTTTTGGGACGTATTAGGTCATAGTTTTATGCTTCTCCTCATCTCATTTCATATATTGCTTCCCTTTTTATTGGATTCTCGAGATTAAGTTTTCATAATGTATTTTCATGCTGATTCAAATAAAGTATGCTATAGGGAACCATGGCTTCCAACACTTTTTTATTCCGTAGCAGTTTTAACTGCATCAAGAAGCGACGGCATCAGCTTGGGATTAGTTGAAATGATGCCCTTTTCCACATCCAAATATCTTCCCTTGGAGAAATCAAGAGGCTCCCCAGCAGCATCAACCACAACTCCACCTGCCTCTGCAATTCACAAAAATATTTTCTAATCAGCAAGATAAAAGGAAAAATAAGAAGCCCTAGGCAAATAAAATTCAGTCATTTGATTTTTCATTAAAATCAGCCAAAGAAAACAAGCTGATGTTCAAGCAATCGAGTAAGTAGAAAAAAAAAATGCATACAAAGAAGACTCAAATAAATGCAGGGATTGCATGACCATAGAAATAATCAGTGACGAATTGTGATTATATTATATATCAAAATAGCCATCATGTGATGCATGTGCTGGAAGAGAGAAATATGGAAATGGAGACAGGATTCTTGTCCCTATACAGGAATAGCTGGTTATGTGGCTAATAGTTACAACTACCAAGATAACCTATAATTGGTTTGTACTAGGTGAATGCCTACCTTAAAGAAAATTACATGTCCATGAATTGTAAAAAAATTACATTCCAGCATTTGGTAGGATCAGCCAGTAAGAATCCGATATTCTGGCGTCACTCAAACTACTTGGATAAGTCCATCATTGTTGGATAGTGACAACTTCTCATGGACTAAAGTACTATGCTCTTAAGGTGTTGGTGGAATTATCAAGACAGTTTAGTTGACTTAATTAATTTAATCATTTTTGTATGATCTTGGGATAATTTAAAACAGAAAGTAATTAAATATTAAAGTTGTCTAAATAAATAAAATTTATATTTAGTTATATGAAAAGGTGTTTTATGTGTTCAAATGAAGTGTTGCTAGGCTCAGGATTCTGAAAAACAGTCACAAGGAAGGGAAAACAATAAAAAAAAAAAACTTTTTTGAAAAAACAACAAAAAAGCAAAAATGATGTTTCTCAAAAAAACAATGAAAAAGAAAAAAAATGTTTTTTCCTAAAATAGCTTTGAAAAAGTTATAAAACTAGAAGAGTTTTCAAGAAAGACATTACTTTCTTTTGCGCTGCTGTTTAAGATGAATCTCGGATGATGATGTAGCCATGATGTTTGCTTGCGTATCAATGACTAGTGTGTATATTCAAGTGAGGAATTTATTATTAAGTTTTCTCGAAGCCTTCAAGACTATATGTTTTGTTATCAAGCTCATTAAAAAAGAGGTATGGTTAAATAAAAAGATAAATGGTCATGTTCTAGTTTGACCTTAGCTAGGATACTAATAGATGGGATTGTTCTATGAGTTGTCTGTGCAGGGCATGATCGATATATTTTTGAGATATGAAAATGGCATTTATTGCCAACTATGACATAACTTATATTCAGTAGTGCAATGATGGTAGCATGCCAACTTTGCCTAAGGAAGTCCTTGTATACCAAACAAGTTGTTCAATGTATTAAACAAGATAATTCTTGATTGTGGCTTTGAATGTGAAGATCCAGAGATTTGCAACAGGGGATATGTATTTTGCAGACATTATGATCATGATTCATCATTGACCTATTGCTTGCTTAGACTTATAGTTTGATGGGGGTTTGGGGGCAATGCCCGAACAAGGTCTTGGGGCAACTCCCCTAGTGAGGTCAAGGGCAACCGCCCCTTGCAAGGGTCTGGGGGCAGCCCCCACCACCAAGTCCAATGAAGACCTTCAAAACCACACAGACTTTCATGGCGCACACCATTTTCATATTTTTTTGTAAATCCTAGATGGGCATGTCATAAACTAAACAAACATTGAAAGGTTGTAAGTTTTTTTTTTAATATAACTAAAATGGTGAGTCTACTTGCTTGCCTAGACTTGGCAAGTTTGGTGAGTCTCCCAAACTCAAGAAGTCTAGCGAGTACTCAACAGTTGAGTTCCCTAGACTCGCCGAGTCCTGGTGAGTCTTATAACTACTTTCATACAAGAATCATCATTATGTTGAAAGTTGCACATTGAATTTCAGATTCAATGGGTATTTTGGTTGTGATTTGTTCTTTTCAATATTTTGAGTCTGCAGAGATTTTGGGGGTTTTATTTGGATTCAATGTTTGAAGTGAATTATATATTCCAAAAAATAAATAATTATAATTTGTTCTGTGAATATGATTTGATGTGTAATAGTATTTCAATGACCCTACAACACTCAGAATTGTAGAAATTAGTATTTCGGGCTACTTCAGGTTGGGATTGATCACTAAAGGTAAAAAGAAAGGCTTTTTTAGACAACAATTGAGCAGCACCAACTTATAAAGTGTACATATTAATGTTAGAAGTGTACAGATCAGACTTTCAATATAAAGGCAAATAGGGGCATCATGCAGATTTTACTTTATATCAAATTATAATCAGCATATCATAGTCCAATAGCAGCAAGGAAGCAATATATCAAACTATGTGATCCAACTACAACCCTTGATCATCGACTAGCTCAATACAACATTGAGAATTGTATAAATCAGTATTTTGGATTATTTCAGGTTCGGATTGATCACTAAAGGTAAGAAGGGCTTTTTAACACACCAATTGAGCAACACCAACTTATAAAGTGTACATATTAATGTTAGAAGCGTGCAGATCAGACTTCCAATATGAAGGCAAAAAGGGGCATCATGCAGATTTAAGTTTATATCAAATTTTAATCAGCATATCATAGTCCAATAGCAGCAATGAAGTAGCATATCAAACTATTTGATCCAACAACAGCACTCTATTATCACTTTAGCTCAATACAACATTGAGAATTATAGAATTCAGTATTTTGGGCAATTTCAAGTTGGGATCGATCACTAAAGTAATAAGAAGGGCTTTTTTAGACACCAACTGAACAGTACCAACATATAAAGTGTACATATTAATGTTAGAAGTGTGCAGATCAGATTTTTGATATAAAGGCACATAGGGGCATCATGCAGATTTGAGTTTATATCAAATTTTAATCAGCATATAATAGTCCAATGGCAGCAAGGAAGCAGTATATCACTTATAGCTCAATCTGAGTAAATATTTTATATGTTTCAATTTGCTAGCTAACTGTTTAACAAAATGCTCTCAAATTCAAAATAATAGATATATGTTTGATAAAATGTCTGTACATAATTGTTGAAGGAAACTAATTATTTCTTATCTTTTCTCATTGTAATTCTAGAAGGTTGTACTGCCAGTAATTTTTCATTCACTATAATAGATCTTGGACGATAGTATCACTAGGTCGCATTTTAATTCTTGTTCATTCTCCACCTTGTATGGTATGAATCAGAATCAGGTGAGTTAATCCACCATTTTGGCATTCATGCAACTTTGTTTGCACTCAATATCCACCGATTTGGCTAGAGCAATTCTATAATTGTTTTAAATTGTTAGCTGGTCCTCTTGACGCCAACACATTTCAATTAACTTACTCTATCCTCATTCTTCCTCCATTATGCTCACCTTGCCCATTCTGATGACTAGGAGATTAGAAGAGTAGAATCAAGTTGATCACAAAAACATTTTAGGAATTTGAGCTAAAATCCTACAAGGGTTACTACAGTTATATCAACGTTGGTGTTCTTGCCAACCTATTGGGAAGCTAACAATTTGTTACAGATCTTCACAAGAATGCTTTGAGTTTCAATGATGATTTATCATTGAAAGGATTACCACAGCCCTAAATCTATCACCCTGCTTTGGTGGTTGTGTACATGTTTTTCTAGTGATCACCATAATCTATGTTAGTGGGTCCCTACCCCTGCCCTTCTGGGTCCCAATCCAATTTGATATGGGTCCGAGTTTGAGGCCGATCCACTATGGGTCCGGGTAGCATCCTGTAATAAACCCCCTTAATTTTTATTTTATTTTTTAGCAAGATTACACACACAACCACACCCGTTAGGGTTAGAATAAGAAATACAAAACCAGCAAGAAGGAACCCTACACCTTTTGATCATCAAGAGCCCAAACTGGGAGGGTGAGAGCATACGGTAGCAGGGGATCGTTAGTAATAAACTGCTGAAGAACTGAATACAATAATGGGTGGCAAGCCAGCCCCTTCCGCTTATCTAGTGGGTAAACAAAGAAACTTGGCGGTAAACCAGCCAAGAGGACAACACTCCAAAGCACGAATCACTCTACCGCAATATTTCAGCAGGAGGACTTAACACACATAACAAAGCTCAACTCAACCACTTATGCAGCGGGAGGATTGAGCTACAAAATATCAAATATAGGCGGCAAGTCAGCCTCTTCCACTTTTCAACGAGTATGCTTACAATCCAGAAGTGGTTGATAGTACTACTATTCAACCTTACAAAATATAGAAAAGATAGAATAGAAAAAGAATGTTGATCACAGAAGATACAGATGTATTTTTTACGCACACGCGAGCACAGAAGATACAGATGTATTTTTTACGCACATGCGAACACAGAATAAAATATCAAAAAGTATCTTATCCTCTCTTGAACAAAATCTCTCAAATGCTGAAGATTAGCTTAAGGATCACTTGACAAGACTCCAAGGTTTATGAATGTAGGGTCACTACATGTGGATATGCTCTGTTGGTTGGTGTGATTATGCTGGAATCGCAAGGGGACTTACAATTGAATGCCTAAATGCTTGATTCTGGAACTTAGATCATCTGATATGACAATATAGTGATGCTTTTCAGTCCTAAACTAGCTTGAATTGAAAAGGCAAAAGGTAAAGGTTTGAAAAGGTCTATTCTAAGGCCTAGAATGTAAGAACATAGATGAATGACTATATGGAACCCTACCGAGCGAGGTCTCACCATCAACTTGAACAATTTGACACAAGCTCAGTGCAATCTTCTAAGGACATTTCAAAGATGTTCGAATCAATACCATCAAACATTGATCACCATTCAAGTTAATGCATAAGCAATTAGTGTAGAACAATTCAAAGTTGAGCTCATATGATTCCAGTTGACTACACAAGGCTCACTTACAAGCAACAAGAGGCTAGAGGTATGGACTAAACGGATTCCACACAAATACATTCAACATACTCCTCCACTCAATCTAATAAACATGAAAGTAAATCGAGAAGCAAAGACCATGCGAGTTGTTGAAATAACGAATCAAATTCACCATAAATTCAATGAAATCAATTGTTCTTTACAACAAGGTTTGGCAACAATCTTTGCCTTCTCCTAATCTAATTTCTATTCTAATTGCTATTCTATTCACTATTTGCTAACTATTAACTATTCTCCAACTATTAGCTATTCTACTTGCTCTTAAACTTTATAAATGAAGAGTCTAAGCTTTTATAGAGAGCTCATTTACAATGAATCGCCAGGATTGAATCTCCATCAATGGCCAAGATTTTACAATGAAAACCCTAATTAGGGTTTGTTACAACAAACTCTCCTTAGCCAATGAGAAAATTACATTCCATGAGTGTGGACCAACAGATATCGAGGGTAGGTGCCTCAGAATTTGTGCCATCACTGGTGGGTCAGGTACATTGAATCAAGACATGTAGAGGTAGCCCTTCCCTGATTGGTGAGTAGTGACTGGGATGATGACTAGGACGCCGCCTTTAACTTGCACCTTTGTAGACTGGATAGATTCATCATCATGAAGAGATATCAAGAGATATCTCTTGATACTCAACATTATCTAGCTCGCTCAAAGTAGTGGTGATGGGAATTATTGATATAGCTAAGTCTTTCTTCCATCCTTGCTTGCTTTGGAGTGATCGTATGACTTCTCCTTAACACTCCTTTGATCTCTTCATGCCCCCAGGGTGTGGTGAGAATCTTTGAATATCTTGAGATCTTCTCCTCCTTGATATTCTTGTATTTGCTGATGAAGCTTCTTGAAGTGGTCCCCTTGTATCTTGTCCTTGGTGTTGAAACTTTCTCCTTGAGGTCTCTACTCCAATCTTCCTCCACCCTGATCCTTTTGATTTCTTTCCTTGCTTCCTGCAAAACAAACAAATGGGCATCAATCTCACATGATATATAACCTTTACACACTCCCATTTTGCCTTGATCTCTTATTCTACATGTGCAGGTCTGATATGTGTTTCTATAGGTGAAATTGTTCATTTTGATAACTGAATTCACTGTCTAAAAGGTAAACTTAATGTCCTAGGGCAGATCTGGGCTGTCTAATGATGAAAACTGTCTTCCTTGATCATCAGGTCTGCACCTTCAAAGTCTGATTTCGCCCTTGTACTGGAGCAATTCATTTACGTTTTGATGAAACTCGCTTATGTGCTGACAAAATCTGATGTCTAGTTGGAGAAATTCGCTGACCTACTGACAAAATTCGCTGATGGAGAAAGATAATGTTTTCGTTCGATGTTAAAATGATCTTTTGAGCTCCCTTATATATGCGACCTAGGGTAGAGATGTGTCTTTTGGGATGCAAGGCCGACTTGATCTAGTGTAAACAAAATATAAATTATCCTTCTTGATGCTGGCCGACTTGGTAAATCACACTCTCCCTTTTATCAATTCGAATTTTTGAATTACTTTAGGTGCCAAAATGCTTGCTTTGTGGAATTTCGCTCTATGTCCTTGCTAGGGACAGGACCTATATCACAAATTCGCTCACAGTCCTTCCCAAGGACAGGACCTAAATGAAGCTCGCTCATCGTCCTTTGAGAGGACAAGACTCATATCAAAATTTTGCCCTTTGTCCTTTGGAAGGACAAGACATAAATGGAATTTTCGCTCTCTGTCCTTTCCAAGGACAGGACCTAAATCAAAATTCGCTTGCTGACCTTTGCAAGGTACACTCATCTATTTGCTTCATGCCTTTTGGGCAGTCAAGGTCAAGATAAATGTTTTGCTCCATGTCCTTTCTAAGGACAGGCCCAAAATGACAAATTTGCTCTTTGTCCTTGGTAAGGACAAGACTTAAAGTGCAGTTTGCTCTGTGTCCTTGGCAGGGTCAGGACCTATAATTGAAAATTTTGCTCTATGACCCTTCTAAGGACAAGGTTGATTCTAAACAAAGTTCAGATTAAGACACATTCTAGTTTGGTCTACCATCAACAAGGAGAAGGCATGCAAATGATTTCGCCCAATGTCCTAAAGGACGGGACCTATGATGTAATTTTCGCTCTAAAACCCTTCTAAGGACAAGCTTCAAAAGGTGAATTCGCTCTATGTCCCTTGGAAGGACATGCCCTAAAATAGAGCTCGCTCCAAGACCTCTCTAAGGACAAGGTATGAAAGATTCATTCGTTCCAAGTTGATGCAAGATTCATGATTAAGTGAAGAAGCTCACTCCATGTCCTTGATGAGTATTTCGCTCTATGTACTTGGTAAGGACAAGACTCAAAACATAATTCGCTCACCATCCTTTCCAAGGACAAGGTCAAGGTATGAGAAATTCACTCAATGTCCTTTCCAAGGACATGACCAAAATGATAAAACTTGGCAATTCACCTTAGGATCTATACAAGGACATGACTTGAAACTCTTTTACCTCATCCATTTGAAAGCATCATCAATTCAGCCCTTAAAAACATCTATAGAGGAAATTCGCTTTGTGACCTTTGGAAGAACAGGACCTAAAACAAAATTTTGCTCTAGGACCTGAGCAAGGACAAGACTTAGAGGTTTCGCTCAATGACCTTAGGAAGGACAGGACCTAAGTAAAGATTTTCGCTCTATGTCCTCTCCAAGGACAAGGTCAAGATAAAAAAGTTCGCTCTAGGTCCTTTGGAAGGACAAGACTTGAAGGAAAATTTCGCTCTATGTCCTCTCCAAGGACAAGGCATGAAATTCGCTCCAGAACCCTTGGAAGGACAGGACTCAAGTTTGCTCTAGGACCTTTGCAAGGTACGGGAGCTAAATGCAAAATTTCGCCTTAAGTCCTTAGAGAGGTACATGATCTCAAACATCCTTGAATTCAATCCTTCACTTTCCTTCACTCTACTAGATCATATCCCAAATCTTCACGAAACATGTCAACTTTTACCCTTCAAGAAGGCTCAAGGAAGGAATTCACTCTAATCTCGAGGCCAAGGACGTGTCTAAGGCAAGTTTGCTCCAGCAAGGACATGACCCTATGTAGACACTTCGTTCAATCTTTTTCCACCTGAATTGATGAATTCTCTGGCTACTCAATTCTATCCCTTCAATGCAAAAATTAAAAATAAGGATTCTAAGACAACCTAGGACTAAGCAAAAAGGATTAACCCTAGAAAGCGAAAAGTGAGGGTCCCCATTTGCAATGGAGCGATGTGTGAATACCTCACAACAAATACTGATCGAGAGCATGTTGAGTTGGGTGATTCAGTTTCCCACCTTGCTGCACTTGGAGTTGATGATGATTATTAGCAGTGAACCACGAGGACGCGTCCCCCCCCTTTTTGGGCGCATCCCCCCGTCAGAAACGTCTCGGGGACGGGGGGACGGGGACGCGACATCCCCCGCCGTCCCGCCACCGCCACCCAAACCCCGCCGAGATGCGGAGACGTCCCCACATCTCCCAGGGAGACGTGGAGACGTGGAGACGTCTCCTTGGGAGACGTTTGGGCGTCTCCCAAAGAGACATGGAGACGCCTCCACGTCTCCTTGGGAGACATTTGGGCGTCTCCCCGTCCTTCAAGAGACGTGCAGACGTCTCTCCAAGGACGGGGAGACGCCCAGACGTCTCCTGTCGCCCCCACTTATATGCAATGTTTAAAATTAAAATTTTAAAAAAAAGTGAGTTTTTAAGTTTTTGGAGGGTTGAGGGGTAACTCTAATTGGACGTGGGCCAATAGAAAAATAACACCCGACGCCTTTAGAAAATAATAAAAGTATTTTTGGCCTCGTGGGGCGCTGCCCCTCGACCCCACCCTGTATCGCGACAGGGAACGCGCAAGGGGCGCTGCCCCCAAACCCCCGTTGAAAAATATAGGGGGAAACCGCGCCGATAGAAGTAGGGAAAATCTAACCTCCGAGTTTGATTAGGCTCCATATAACAACACAACTTAGAAATCTTGGTATTTAGATTTAGTATTTCAAATTTCCTATAGTCTCATTTCAAATGTAATTCTTACACTGTAATACTGTCATACATCTTTTCAAAACTAGTTTTTCAAGTACTATATGTATATGTACAAGTATATGAGCACCACCACCTCGCCACCCCCCCCGCCGCCGTCCCCCCCGCCGTCCCCAAATTTAGGCCCTTGGTCCCCCCGTCCCGGAAACGCGTCCCCCCAGTCCCCCCGTCCCCCCATCCCCAACGCCCATGGAACACTGATTATTAGCCACCTAGTGATCATGAAATTGAGAATGCTAGCACTGCTGCCAATGCTAGAGAGGGTAGCATTATTTGTGGTTCTTCTAATTTACCACAGCATATGAAGGATGATGATATTTTTTATGACCCATATGATGTTTGATCAGTGATGGCTGATTGTTGACACTTGACATTATTATTTTTGATACTTGAACTAAAACATTAATATGATGGTGTATTTTGCTATGTTATGTGAACTAAAACTTTAATATATACCATTCTAGTCAAGTTTTGACTATTAATATGGTAGTGTATTTTGCTATGTTATTTGACTATTCTCATAGTGGTGTATTTTGAACTAAATTACTGCTGCATATATGTATATATTTTTTATTTTTATATGTTTTTGTACGGACGAACCCAACCCCACAAAATTTTTTTGCCTAAACCTGTGCGAACTGAACCCTCGAAACTAAACCCGAGCCCAAACCAGAACCGGCAACCTAGACCATAATATTTCATATTTTCTATTGTCCTTGCCTATGTCCATGGCCATAGAGATAACCTATTGGTATTTATCTTACAAATGCAAAAGCTTCAACAAAGGCTTCATGACCTTAAAATTCGAAAATACAACTTTAATTAATAATAATACTATTTCTAAACACAAATTAAAAATTTATGAATTGAATTGAGCATCAGTTCTACACTCTTGGTGAACTCGTCATCAATTACCTATGTTGCCCAAAGTTTCCAAGAGAGGAACGGCAAGGGACATGATGATGAATTTGGGGGACAGCAAGGGACATCAAAGGGGGCAGCTATAATAAAATAGGGAAATTTCAAATATTTATATGATAACATTAATAAAGAATTCATCATATACATTAGAGATCCTTAATACACAATATTTCTGTTCAATTCAAAGTTCACATAAGAATACATAGCTTTTTTCTTAACACCGATGAACCACTTAATTGCTTCATAATTCACTATCAATATGCCAATGATTTTAAAAAATAGTACACAACTTACAACAAAATGCTGAAAGGCTGCAAGTTCCAATTTCAACTGCAATATAAAAATATACAAAACAATGAAAGTTTCATTTTATTTCCTCTTTATTTAGGGAGAGTTGGTGTGTGGGGGTTGGTAGCATGTGAAGTCAGTTTTATTTATCTAGAAAAGAACAGATAAATTATCCACAAATAAATTCAAATCAAGACTAGAACACAATCACAATAGATTTTCATTAATTGCTTTGGAGCACACAATTACATTGACCCATTAAGGCTGGGTAATGCACTGAAATGTACATAAGGAAAATGCTAACACTAGACCTCTACCAGTCCTCCAAGGAACTAGAATACTATATTTACAAAGATGATTACAAAGAATAACAAATTTTAAATAATCAAAAGAGAAGGGAATAGATGTTGTATCTTGTGATGTCTCCTTTTAAACGCACACAAATAGCTACTTCACTGAACTGAAAGAATTAACAAAAGATGATTACAAAGAACATCAACTTTTAAATAATCAAAAGAGAAGGGAATAGATGTGCCATCCTGTGATATGCCTTTTAAACACACACAAATAGCTACTATACTGAACTGAAAGTATGAATTTATGTTTCCTTATTTTTAAAATTTCTGAATAATGATAAAATTGAAACATGGCTGAAACGGTAACACTAATTTTCGATGGACGAAATCATATATCTTCCATTTTAGTACATGTCAAAATGAAGTTACAAATAATCAAATTTCTTGACAACGCCTTGTTAATATCACCTTCATGGACTGTATTCAAATCTAGTCAAATTTCATAAACAGCTAATGACACATAAGTGACTGGAAAAATAACGTGATAAGAGAGAAATTTCTTTTTTCGGGACTTTCTTTTTAACGGTGTTTTTATATGGGGACAGCCAATTGTCTCTAGTACAATTAGGGGATGTCATATACGTCCCTCCCTTTCTCCTGTCCACTCTTCTTTTCTGAGACATCCCAAGTTTCCAGGATGTCACCTGTGTTTTTCAAAAATTGGGGATAACCTTGGAATGTCACTAAAACGTTTTGAAAACAGGGACACCCCAAAAAATTTTGGGGACGAATCCCAAGTTTCCCTGTCAAATACTATATGTATGGCTTTTCCCCCTTCTACACTTATATAATATGGCACTCAAACAACCACATGTTAACAAACGGATACCTAGGAGAAAGTAGTGGCCCTACAATGCTTTGCAATGTGATGAACTTTATAGTGAGCCATGTGACCCTTGACTGCATAAGCTCCACTCCTTTGGTGTGCTCTCTCATCAGCCTAAATACCCAAATGTGTTTGTTGATAAATTTTGTGTTGTTTCTTACACCTTCAACCATACTTTTGACCCATAGAAATTTCCCAATGTCAACAAACATTAGATCCATGCAATAGACAGAACAACAGCTCCAAAAAATGATGGGAAGCATCCCTTGAAAAACTGTCCCTATGGTTCAATTACAACATGAATTACAATTTCCACCCTCACCTCTTGTACCACCAGCTCTAAAAAATCAAATAAATTCTCTGCGGTTTAAACTTCATGCAAGGTGTCTATAAAGTTTTTAAAAAAACACTAGAAAGTTATTCAAGTTTTAATCTTGCCATCTTTACCAATAAGATAAAAATTAAAATGTCTCAACATTTTTTTCTGTCATTTTTTTTTATGTTTATGCCATTATCCAATTATTTTATATGGCTTCCTCAAGCAAAGGCCCACTAAAATCATTGGGGTTTGGTGTCTTAAGACTTGTATTGGCAAGAACGGAAGCATCCCAATATGGACCGCTTGACACATTGAATGGTTTACTATTATAGTACCAAAACTTGCAACCATCCTTGACTCAAGTGCTTCTCTTGATCCCAAGAGGTACCTTTAAACAAAGTTTGTGCAACAGGACATTCTAAGGACACGGAAGATTTAAATCCCTTCAGTGTGAATGGAGAAATGTTGAATCCATAACTCAATGAAAGAGTCTCCCATTAAATAGAAAATGGCTTCCCTCATCTTCCTCCCTTCAGTTTCCTTCTCATAGCTGGATGGTAGGGCACTGATTTTTCAATTTCAGTTGCTGCTCCACTTGGTCACACAACTTAACACTTGGCCAGCAATTCAAGCAGAGTGGTATTTAAGGCAACTGATGCCTTCTATCATATTTAACTTACAGCAATTAAGGTCGTTGTGCCATTGACAACACTTGGTGTGCAATCTTGGCATTGGAAATATAAAAACAGACAACATAAGAAATGGGGTTTTGAAGAAGGAAAAAAGAATAGAAAACCTCAGAAAATACCTATCAAACCACACTCAAACCATAAATAAATACTTCCAATTGTCTCACAAACACTTCATGCAGCTTAGCTTAGATTTGACAGGCTAAGAAAAAGGATAATTACAAAAGCACAAACTTTTGAAACAAATTTAACAAAAAATGGCAATTTACTGGGATCTTCACACAAGACCCTTGCTCTGTTTTCTGTTAAGTCAGTTTGAAGCTCAAGCACGGAGTAAATTTAATAAAAAATTGATGTTTGGCTCAACAAACTGCCAATGTGTTCACCCATCTGATAGACTTAAAGTATTTCTGAGTCCCAGCAAGTAGATGACAGCTTTTTAACTATGAAAGTAGGTGCTGAATCATCCCTCAATTTGCACTTGCTTTTTAAGAAATAAATAATCAATTTTTTGTCTTCCCACTTTCAAAGAACAGGTTCATTTTTAAAAGTGGTTTCAATTTTTCTCAGAGTGACCCTGGGACGCATCCCTGAGTTTTTTTTTCAGGCGTCCCCATTCCGGGGACGTCCCAAGGACAGGGGGCACCTAGGGAACTTCCCTATAAATTCTGCATATTGACAGTGAATATTGACAATTAATTCTGTAAGCAATTTGACTTTGACAATCAATTTAACACAAATTTAGCATAAGAACTCTGCTGGTTCTTATATGCTAAGGTTCTATAATGTATATGTGCATGTTTTACCCATGTTTTCACATGAATATTTAAAATTTTCCTATATATTTTAATTCTCCCTATTTTTATATAGCCATACCCTTTGCCGTCCCCTAGCCATCTCCAAATTGGCAAAAAAAAATAGCCGTCCTGGAAACTCAGCCCTCCGTCCCCTGCCGTCCCCATTCTGGAAACTCGTGGTAACATAGATTTTTTCTTTAAATACATTTCCGCAATTGCATATGCTATGGAATGACCAAGCCTAGGGTGGCCCTAGACCATACTTTATCACAAACATGCATATGGTGAATTGGCGTTTACTTATAGCATAGCGGGGTTTATTGGCCCATGCCAGCAACAAGGGTTTCCTTGTAGCTAGCAGTTGAGGCTCGGGCATGTCTAATATGACCACCCAGATTGCACAAAACCTGAAATTAAAACCAATGCACTTAGCATGGACATAAGATATTATGCCTGCTCTTCACTGATACAGGCACCAAACTCATGCACTGTTATGTAAATGGTTTATGTATAGTTTTAACATTTATGCATAGTTAGTTGATGGCTAGTACATAGCTAATGTCAAATAAAGCTAGAGATGAGGACGGAGCATGTGCCCACTTTGGGACTAAACCCCATCAACCCAGATTGTCATTGTTATGGATGGCTTAGCTTTAATAATTCTCACATTTTCTACAAAATGTTCAAATGAATTGGGAAGAACCGTCAAGAGCCCATACAAATGTGATAGTGGAAATCTGGGATAGATCCACAGGTTAACAAGTATCAGATATGGTGTGACAAGGAACATGTGAATCTATCCACAGGAATGGAGCTCTCATGGAAGTTCTAGGATTGTTCTCATTCTTTTACAAATGTTTTGGTCAGTAGGAAACATAATTTCCAACTTGTGCATCAAATAACCTTCTTTCTGACTGCAGTTGCAATTCTCACATTGACCTGATCTACAGGATATGTTTTCTAATGTATGATTTCCGAGATTTCAATCATGGAACAATAACCTAAAGATAAAGATAGAAAAAAGTAACAATGCAATACATTCCGGATGAATAAAATGAATTTTCGTCTTCAACATCCAGTGTATAGTCTGCAAAGAGTTGCCAACAAATTAGCATCTACAAATTTGTAAGTAATTAAATTTCCTAATCAAATCCACGGCAATGCCTCCTGAGAGAGATGAAGCATCTACATTATTGTTCTTGGGTAAATCACCCCTCACTAGACTGATCTACAAACTTAATATACGAGGATGTCCTAATAAGTTCTGTGTAGTCTTGTTCATCCATGTAGGTCTTTGAAGTCACCTACTCAGAGACTATATCTTATTGTCTTGCAGTCCTAATTGAGTAACCATAGAGTACATAGATCTCGGGATATTTAAACATTGTTTAAGCACCAGGCTTACATAAGTGGTGGGCAACAGAATGAAGTACAACATAAACAATTGGTCCAAAGGTTATCCTAAATAACACTAATAATGACCACTGACCAGTTGAACTTGATTTTCAACATACATCTTAGCAATCTCATTGAAAAGTGTATATTTATTTCAATTCTGTGAAAGTAAATCTCAAATGCCTATATCATTTTGTATTATTTAAAGCATAAAATTATCTGATCAACCTTTAATTAACACGCAGAGTACTAATTGTACTAAATATATTTAACACTAATACTTACAAGACAAGATGAACAAGAAATGATACAATTACCTTATTTTTTAAAATAATGATTTTGTTTTTGAAATTTCTATTCAACTTCACTTGCTACCAGAATAAGGAAAACCAACCTTAAACAAAGGATTGCTTATGAATTTGAACCATGGAAAGAATTAACTAAAATTATATAGTCTTGAGTTGCCAAAAAGCTAACAATGCTTTTGAAATTACCTTGGACTACGATGCAACCAGCTGCATGATCCCAAATCTTTTCACGATAGCCTGGATGTGGAAAGCGAAGATATATTGCTCCATCACCCCTTGCCATTGCTCCATATTTTGCCTGACTGTCTAATCTGACTGGGGGTGCTTTAACCCCTAGTATCTATGTCAAGGACATTTTGACAGAAGCAATAACATTAGACTACAAAATATAATGTTGATGGTTTATATGAGAAATTCAACCGTAATAGTGAAATAACCACCTTTGCTATAGCAGCTGATAAGTCATGCCTGGAATGTTTTTGCTCATATGACTCAAAAAAAGATGCTTCTTCAGGATTTTCAACAGCACTTACATATACCTATGCAGAAGCAGATCAATTCAAAAAATACCCATGAACATTTTGACAGAACTTAACAGAAACATCAACTCTGTTAATGCAATCAATCCAGTTAAAAGATTCCTCTAGGAAAGACTGTTCATAATTTACAGTTCTCCACAGCATTGAGTACAATACACAAACAATAATTTTTACTAATATTGAGCTGATAAGTGGATAGATTCTGCACCCTTTTGGGTTGTATAGAACCATCCAATGATTGCATTGAAGTGCCCGCTCCTTTTGTTGCAGAAAAAATACAACCAATTTGATCGATCGAGGGCTTAACACTGGTGCTAACTGATGTGCAAGGCAAATTTGGGCAGCCTACAACACCCAAAACAACTTTACCCTCATCCAACAACCCCAAGGCTATGGCATATTGATCTCCTCTAAGAAACCTGTAAAATAAATTCACATTGATTATATTTATACCACTTACAGACACAGTAGCAGGAAAAATGGGGTTGACAAAAGATAACAAGCACTTCACATAATACAACAATGCACACAAAATTGATACAAGAAATGCAGAATAATTGAAAGCATCATTGGAAGTAAATTATAATACTGATAATGTGTAAGGACTATAAGCTAGACATCAAAAAACTGGGTACTCGCACGTTGAATAAAACAAACTAATCAAGGCCACGGTCATCTCATATAAGTAGAAACATATTTTCCTGGGCAAAAAGAAAAAATGGACACTAAAAAGACTAGTGTAATGTCCCCATTTTTCCTGTGATTACTCAGTTGCATCGTTTTGCCTATTAGCCATCCCGCAAGCAAATTCACAGTGTAGGGGGATGATTGATTAGCCAAAGGGGACAAATACTTAGACAAATTTTGTTTTGGTGAGCCATTAATAATAAAACTTTATAATTTTATGTTATAAAGTTACTTTTTCTAGATTTAGAAAACGTTAATTAAAAAGTGACTTAATAAGTTACTTTATGTTTTAATAAGTAACTTTATTATAAAGTTGCCTTGTTCGCCCCCTATGTGAATAAAACATGTTTACAAGGTGGGCAATTAATCATGATGAAATAACCCTCTTGCTGGGAGTACCTCTTAAGAAAAGAAGATTCTTTTGGAATCTTAAAAAGATGCCATGGAAGAGTTCGATTAGGGTTGGAGGCTATCATATTTTTGTTTTGGCACTCTTTCTTGGTATTCTTGGATTATTTTTCTTCATCAACATAGTTGGAGCAAGTCTGCAATTTCAGATCTGCACATAATTAAAGGGATTTGGGAACAAAATCTCCCATATCTTCACAGGTTGGACGTAGCCTCTACCTAGTTGGCACAATTTTCAGTATATCAGCACCTTGAGAAGCTATTTCAGGTCATCTAAGGACCAAATTGTGAGGTTATTCAGCGAAGACAGTAAGAAGAATGTATGGACAGCAATTCTGATCCAATTGGAGGTTACTTACAGTGATCTCACCACTCTTAAATGCTAGCTGTACAATTCCAAGGCCAACCGTACCATTGTTTCTTGCTTGGGATTCACAAAAATTAAATTGGAGGGTTTACATCTGGTTTTTTATTGCAAATTTCATTGTCAGCATTAGGAATAAAGAATAGAATCATTCTTTCAGGATTATGATGACCTTGGAGAGAGATATGAGCAAATCAGTGAGGAAAATTGACCAATTTCAGTGAAGTCTCCTGGGGGCCTGAAGGAAACAGCAGCAGTTTGATCTATCTGTGCAAGATTTGTTTTTGATAATTATTATTTAAGAGAATAAAACTCATTGGAGCTGTTGGTGCACTTTGGAAGCTCTTGTGGCACATTTTTATTCAATAAGGTCAATTATGAAGCCTCCAGGCAAGGCGTTGGACCACTGGTAGGCCAAATTTGGCTATTTAATGTTGAAATTCTTTAATTCCTTGCAATTGTTAGTTGCTGTTAATAAATCAATAATTCTGAAAATTAGTTTCAGTTGATGTCAATTGTTCTTGCTTGCATTTCCAATTTGCATTATTCATTCTATCTCCTAAAACCCCAAAAAACACATCAAACTCAAACCTCTGCAATTAAAACTCCGAGTTACAATACGCTGGTCAAAGTTTGGTACTGAGACACAACAAATCAAATTGTGCCAATATTTCAGTTGGTATCTTTCAATGGTATCAGAGAATAATCCTGCCAGCCTATGGGGTGGTAATTGCATTTGGTGTGATTGGATTTGGCTTTCAGTTGGACAATAAAAAGAATCATCATGACAAGGTTATGTAAAAATAAACAAGCAAGGAGGGAAATTGATCAAACACCTTCAAAGAGTTCAAGACACTCTAGAGGTACAACTACATCTAAAAGTACAAGGAGGAGGCCCCCTGTTAAAGCATTCAATGATACAGTCATAAGCAACTATCATAAGTATTGCTCCCTTCCAAAACAGATATAGGAAATGCTTACCTTCACCCAATTTATGGGTATTCTGGATGAAGCTGAAGATGCTATTCATATCAGCTGCAAAGAAAAGGAGAAGAACCGATTGACTCATTCCATAAATGAGGTTTGTAAAAATCTCTATGAGGAATTTGATGAACATGCTACAAGGGATGAAGTGGTACCTATGAATGTTGAAAACATGTCACAAAGGTATGGCAACCATTTTGATTTTTATGGCAGCAGTCCTTCATATGAACACAATGATAATTCAAAGGTCATGGCACATGAGGAGGAAATTGTAGGAGGGATTCCTACAGTTGGCACGCAATATATGAGTGTTAAACAAGAGGGATGCAAGGGGAAAACAAGCCATAGAAGCCCTGATTTTTATGACAGCAGTCTTACTATTGAGCATAATCATGATTTAGATGCTTTGGTACATGAGGATGATGGTTGTGAGGGGTTATCTAATGCAAACACTCATTGTTTGGGTGTTACTGATGCTTTTGATATTGAAGATACATGTCATAATGAGCCTGATTTTTCAAATCAGACCTTAGAAGATGGGAACAAAACAGAAAATGTGCCTAATGGTGATGGTTCTCAGGAGAGTTTGACGGATGTGTGTGAGTCTATCTTGATAGGGGAGGTGTATGTTGAACTTGGCAAATCAGCAGCCTCTAGCATGTCATTCGAGCCACCCCACAAGGTTCATAACAGCAGTACACTTGATGAGGATATGTGCGAAGTTGGTAGCACACTAGAGGGTGTTTACCAAACGGATAGTGATGGTGACTCAGCCTCATACCATAGTACAAATGACAAACCAGGAAAATTGTATGGGGGTGATGAGTTTCATAATCCTCATAATTTGGTAGGGCAACTGAAGGTGAACAAAGGCATGATTACTTCAGCCTTAGAACACTTTGATGTTGTTCAGCAGTTGGTGGCACATTGTTTGTGGACACCAGGTACATATGAGCACCGTGATGGTGGACTTTCCCTTGCAGAATTTCAGGCACTGAGGGAAGCAATTGGGGTAATGAAAAGAAATTATCTACAATTATTACCATATAGAGATCATCTTCTCATGCTCGATGGAATCTATCATGATGCTTTAGAGGGAAAGGAAGAGGAGGTTGATGAGCTCACATATGAGCTTGAGGTCGCCATGGACTCCTTGAAGAACACTCAGACAGCCCTTCAAGAGTCCCAGTTTCAGATTGATGAACTTACCGTGGAGTTGAGGTTAGCACAGTATTCACCATCCACAGGTATAGTTCCGATTCCTATGACATATACTATGATGAGTATACGCCCACTGGTAGCAGTAGTGAGCACATGGAGGATGTGGCTACATCCATTACATCGACTAGAGCAGATGACATATATGGGATGAGTGCTTTAGTAGAGAGCAGCAGAGGGTCATCTGTTGCATCGGGTGATTCTGAGGATAGCCCTATTGTCGTGGTACATGATGATTTTGGCAATGTCTCCTATTTGAGGATTGGGATCACTCCTTTTGACTCAATGGGTATTGAGGGTCACGTGTTGCCAAATGCAAAATATGTAGTGGATCAGCTTCATGATGCTAGTAGTGGTCCTATTTATGTCTCTCTTAGTGGAGTTGTTACCCTAGAGAGGACTTTGTTGAGTAGGTATGACATACATACTCCATTGGTCAGTTTATCATCCAATTCTCTTGACATAGCAATGATGTTCTTGCTGATCAGTGACTCCATGATCTTCGACACCTTATGGACAGGTAGTTATCCAAGCCGAAGTCATATACCCTTCCCAAGTTTGGCATTGCTTACATCAGTGTTTGAACATGAGATTATTGAGGGGTATTCCTCTTGGGTATTCTTTGATAGGTATTGGTTGGATGACCAGTTTGCGATCATTCATGTTGCTGGTCAGAGTTATTACAGTGAGATAGGATAGCCATTGGCGTTGGGATTTGAGCATGCGGAATATCACACCCGCATAGTTTTGATGTCCTACATACACAGATGGTTTTGTGCTAGTGATGGTGATGAGATGATACTCTTCTTCTACATCACATATACTAGGATATATATATTTATGTGGGACCCGGGTATTGATGTGTTTGGTACATCGCTTCACATAGACTTCCATATGTTGCGTCATGGTTTGAGATGTTTGATCAATTTTGCCCGAATGGAGCAGATCAAAGAAACATTAATCGTTTGGGGAATTAATCGGCAAAACAAAAGTATAAGATTTTTTGAAAAAATCGTATTTACAAAAAAACGTAAAAAATTGCAGAAAAACAATCAAAAACTACTTTTTTTTTAATATTTAAGGGCATTTCCATAGCATAGAGATATTGTAGGCAAATAAAATAGACACTTCAACACATGAATTGTAGAAAATAGATTTTCGTTGTTTATATTCATATCGCTAATTACATTGCAAAAAAACATACCATAACATAAATAATATCTAGATGGTGATAGATGTCAAAATGTCGATTACAATATAGTTTGTGACTTTGTACAAAGTCAACCTATAAACTAAGTACAAAATAAAATCAATTATAGACAATGACATGTATGAAAATTTTATACTATAGTTAAATTTATACTGTTAAATTTATACATTTATAATGTATTTCACAGTATGTAAATTGTGAATGTGTCAAACATACACAATTTATATACTGTGAAATAAAAATAAAAAAATTAACTACAATATAAAATTTTCATAATACATTAACTGTGAAATACATTATAAATGCAAAATAAAATTTTCATAGTATAATGTATTATAAGTTATCAAACTTTAACTATGAAATACATTATAAATGCAAAATAAAATAAAATTACAATATCGAACATTCACAGTTAATACTGTGAAATACATTATAATTGCAAAAAGTTAACTTATAAATTTATACATTTATAATGTATTTCACAATATTAACTTCTTGCATTACATTCACAGTTTATATACTGTGAAATAAATAAATAAAAATTTCGCAGTTCGTATTCTTGAAAATAAAAAATATTATCATTGCATTAAAAAGAATTAAAATTGCATTTTAATAATATATTTATTAATACCGTAAATAGCAAAACAAAAGTATAAGATCAACCGTAAATTTACTAGTCACAAGACCACGAAGCCTGACGCAATAGTAGGTGAGGTTCTTTAGACGACACGAAGACCTTAGGGAGAGGAAGGGCGCGGCAGGGGTAAGCTTCTTTCTAGTCACCAACATTCATTATCGTATTCTTTGTCATGCTGATCACTAAAATTCGAATCTTAACCTCGAGGATTTGGCTCTGCAGCTCGCGCAATCAACCAGTCAAGAAAGACACGAAATATAGCGAAAAAACACGCTTGTTCGCGCCCCTTTTTTTTTCACGAAATTAGGGTTTTTCGTTTTTTCGCACTGCGCTATTGATTATCAGCAATTTAATCGAGCGATTGAATCTCGTTTTAATCGGGAAAAAGTGGTTGAAAATCGTTTGGGGTGGTCAACGATTTTTGGGGGAATTAATCGGCTCAACATCCGATTCCCGATTAATCAGGAATAATCGGGATTTATTCCCGATCGTTGTTTCTTTGGAGCAGATAGTTGTATGGTCGGGAGTCAAGGCTTGCATGCAATGGCTGAGCATGTTTTTTATTCTCTCACACCAGAGAGTATCAAGTTCCAAGATTGTTGCTATGGACTTCTTTGTGATGCTTGGGCAGTATGTATTTACTTTAATGTTCAGAGGGGTATAGCATATGCATGATGGATCTTTGCCGAGATTATCCTGGAATCCTAGCATTGACATGTATAGTACATTCATCCACTGGACCTATGATGAGTGGTTACATCGCGGGGGTACTGATGTTGATATCAGAGTGGCGCAGCGGTTGGATGGTGTTGCATATCTCACACTGTTATGGGATCCGGATGTTGGCTTGTTGGGTACTTTGTTCCTCATGCATCACTGCCTGTTATTGCATAACATTCATGTTAGACTAGAACAGCAGGAACATTTAGTATTTTATGTATGGCTTGTATGGGATGGTGGTCGTACATGGAGGCATTGCTTGTGGACAAGTAATCTCCAGGAAGGGAGGTCTGTAATGTCTGCATTTTTCCTGTGATCACTCAGTTGCATAGTTTTGCTTGTTAGCCATCTCCACAGGCAAATTCACGATGTAGGGGGATGATTGATTAGCCAAAGGGGACAAATACTTAGAAAAATTTTGCTTTGGTGAGCCATTAATAATAGAACTTTATAATTTTACGATATAAAGTTACTTTTTCTAAATTTAGAAAAAGTTAATTAAAAAGTGACTTAATAAGTTACTTTATGTTTTAATAAGTTACTTTATATTTTAATAAGTAACTTTATTATAAAGTTGCCATGTTTACCCCCTAGGTGAATAAAACATGTTTAATAGGTGGGCAATTAATCATGATGAAATAACCCTCTTGCTGGGCGTACCTCTTAAGAAAAGAAGATTCTTTTGGAATCTTAAAAAGATGTCATGGAAGAATTTGATCAGGGTTGGAGACTATTATATTTTGTTTTTGTTTTGGCATTCATTCTTGGTATTCTTGGATTATTTTTCTTCATTGACATAGTGGGAGCAAGTCTGCAATTTCAGATCTGCACATAATTACAGGGATTTGGGAACGAAATCTCCCATATCTTCACAGGTTGGACATAGCCCCTACCTAGTTGGCACAATTTTCAATATATCAGCACCTTGAGAAGCTATTTCAGGTCATCTAAGGACCAAATTGTGAGGTTATTCAGCTAAGACAGTAAGAAGAATGTATGGACAGCAATTCTGATCCAATTGGAGGTTACTTACAGCAATCTCACCACTCTTAAATGCTAGCCGTACCATTGTTTTTGCCTGGGATTCACAAAATATAAATTGGATGGTTTACATCTGGTTTTTTTGTGCAAATTTCATTGTCAGCATTAGGAATAAAGAATAAAATCATTCTTTCAGGATTGTGATGACCTTGGAGAGAAATATGAGCAAATCAATGGGGAAAATTGACCAATTTCAGTGAAATAAACTGGGGGCCTGAAGGAAACAGCAACAGTTTGATCTATCTATGCAAGATTTGTTTTTGATAATTATTATTTAAGAGAATAAAACTCATTGGAGCTGTTGGTGCACTTTGGAAGCTCTTGTGGCACATTTTTATTCAATAAGGTCAATTATGAAGCCTCCAGGCAAGGCGTTGGACCACTGGTAGGCCAAATTTGACTATTTAATGTTGAAATTCTTTAGTTCCTTGCACTTGTTAGTTGCTGTTAATAAATCAGTTATTCTGAAAATTAGTTTCAGTTGATGTCAATTGTTCTTGCTTGCATTTCCAATTTGCATGATTCATTATATCTCCTAAAACCTACGTTACCCGAGTACGCGTCCCCGTCCTGAAAACCCCCGTCCCAATCCCGGGGATGTTTCGGGGACTTGGGGACGGCCAAGGGACATTTCCCCCCATCCCCAAATTGTCATGCATTTTGAGGGGACGTCCCCAAAACGGGGGGACACCTGCCCTAGCTCTGGGGGACGTCCATACGTCCCGAGGACGGCTAGAAGTCCCCCATATCTGAGGCCAATAAAAAATATTAAAAATAAAAAAGTTGTATTTTCAAAAAAAAATTAAATTTTCTAATATAGGCCCCTTATTAATTCAAATTGTTATTAAAAATAAAAAAAATTAAAAGATAACATTAATTAAATTTTAAATTTATTAATTTAATTCATAATTTTATATCAAACGTTTAAAATTAATTCATATTATAAATATAAAAAATTAAATTGATTGGTTGGGATTCCATTGGATGAGGTGGACGTAGACCATGACAGTGGGAGAAACTCAGAGGACTCTGGTTTTGATGCAATGTTAGGAGATGCAGTTTAGGGTCAGCATTATGCTTTGCTTTTTAGTATTTAGTTTTACTTAGTAGTATTTTGATTTTCATATTGTAATTGACAATGAAACTATATGGTAGCAGTGTAGGCTTTGGGCATTTTGACATTTTGTATGTTATTTCTTTAATATCTATTATGATATGCATATTGACAATGTGAATGAGTTGAAATTCTGATTTATGAATGCATAATTGCATATTGTCTATTGAGTATTAACAATGTTGTATGTTCAGAATTTACATTCTAAAATGTTTTCAACTTTTCATAGTATCATACACATGCTATATCCATGTTTTCATATGAATAGAATGTATATATGCATGCTTTATCCATGTTTTCATATGAATATAATGTATATATGCATGCTTTATCCATGTTTTCATATGAACATTTAGAATTTTCCTATATATTTTGTATTTTTCCTATATTTTATATAGCCATCCCCTTTGCCGTCCCCCGCCGTCCCGGAAACACGTCCCGCCGTCCCCTGTCGTCCCCGTCCCGGAAACTCAAGGTAACGTAGCCTAAAACCCAAAAAAAAACACATCAAACTCAAACCTCTGCAATTAAAACTTCGAGTTACAATACACTAGTCAAAGTTTGGTACTGAGACACAACAAATCAGATTGTGCCAATATCTCAGTTGGCATCTTTCAACTAGAAGGAAGCAAGTGAAAAGTAGACAATCTATGGAAGACCATGATGAACGAAGTACAAACATCAACTACGTCACTTAAAAATTCTAATGAAAACAAACTACCACCATATCTCAAAAGCAAATTATAACTCCATTGTTACATTCTTGTGACATACCCCTTTGTACCATCAATGGGATCCAAAACCCAGTGCCGACCATGAGGCCCTCCTTCAGATTTACCTTTATCAATGGCTTCAAGTATGTCATCTATAGTCAATGGAGAAATATTATAAGTACCATCAAGAGAAATTGTTTGGTTTACAAGTTCTGTGATGCGTTGTGCCACATCATGTGCATCAGTCTTCCGTAAATCTCCTGAATCCTGAAAGAAATATACATTTTTTACATGTGCAATTTTCAAAATAATGTACTTCAATTGCATGCTGACAAAAGCAAAGCCCGTTATATTGTGTACCTTCAAAGTATTAATTCAAGAATTTCACATCATTACAAAGTCAAACAGAGAAAGACATGTTTTGAACTTATGCATATGTCAAATAGCCTTACCTCTTCTGCAACCATGGAAAAGGATCCTGGGGGAAGTTCTCTTTCAAGTACGAAACTAATCACAGCCTGAGAACCTGAATATGTCAGAAAATAATCTGAATAATTTAATTTATAAGAAAGAAAGCTATTGAATAAATATAAAACATTTCCTTGGTAAAAGATGATAAAACGAAACTACAATTGTTTCAAAATACAGAATACTCTCAGACAGTCCCCATAAAACATCAGGGAAAATGTATGCACAATAGAAACACATTTCTTCCTTGAATACAAACAAAGAAATGCAATGAATATTTCAATGTGACTCTTGCACGTACTAAAACTCAACTAAGGAAAGTAATAGCTATGATACTTTAGCCTACAAATATAAGATGGTCGTATAAGAAAACACATATTTGAAATGTCATGATAAAAATCTTGCAATGTAGTGCATGAGGCAGTGGCCTGTTGCTAAGAGTGTGTTACTCCATTGGGGATAACCCAAATTCAATCCCCTCCAAGCCACATGTAATGTAAGTGATCACATACCTTCTGCAGAAACTAAAAAGGGAGCTGCCAATATTCAAACTATGATAATCTTGCTAAGTAATTAGTGAAAAATTATGATCTAGCTAATTTACAAACCTACAAATTCTCATTTATCTATGATTATCATATAATAAACATCAGCAGAACTCAGGGATGACCCTGCAGTGCAACGACAACGTTGCAAGTGGTGTTGATACCACGTTCTCAACATGTTGATATGCCGAACCAAACCTCGCTTCCTCATCCTGTGTGTTTGCAGGTGCTTGACCAAAGGATCAATGCATGTGATGGATGACGACTGATGGTGGTTGGAGGAAAGCAGGCACTTGGACAGATGTAATGCTGACATGGACATTTCTGTTGCATCATTCAATCCCCTCTCAGCTGCATTGGATGGTCCCCCCACGACGGTGGAGTTCCTCATGACTCTTGCCTCAGTCGTGGAAGCCAGGTCATTCCCTATGGCAGGCATTAATAGATCTAGGCTGCTCAAGTTTATGGTATGATAAGGCAGTAATTTTGGAGCGATTGGGAGTCTGAACCAGAGAGATAAGGTGATAGGAGGGCAGAGTGACAAGGTGACCGGAGAGATAAGATGCCATAGCTGGAGAGATAAGGTGACAACGAGGAATGGAGTGATAGGATGCCCAGAGATATAAGGAGCTATAGCTAGAGAGATGAGGTTATGGGAGTAATGATAAGGAGTGATAAGGTGAGTCAAAGATTTGAAGAGATAAGGAGAATAGGAGAAACATAGCACAGATATCAGCAAGAGACAAATCTAAGAGGTGTTAATGCCTCAGCAGACCAAAAAATCACCATGGGGATGGGGTGCCCCAATGCAACGCTACTGGTTCACAACTCCAATCAAAAGCGATTACGAACCGAAAAAAAAAACATCAGCAGAACTCAACAGACAGAAACATATGTAAATTTATCTTAAATATAAAATTAATTTTGCATGAAATTTTGTTAGTAGATAAATTACGCTGAATTTTCACAAGGAAAATGGACGTCTAAACAAATTTCTCCCAAGACCATGTTAAAAAACCAAACATTGTCAACTTTTGTTTTTCGCTAGTATTAGCATTTTAATTTGCCTTTTCCAAGACAACACAAAATGTAACAGCGCATGAATAAAAGCTCTCTTCAAGTTATAGGGAGAAGCTCTCTGTGGAACTAAACAAACCCTAGTTTCACAACTCCAATCAAAAGCAATTACCAACCGAAAAAAAAAACATCAGCAGAACTCAACAGACAGAAACATATGTAAATTTATCTTAAATATAAAATTAATTTTGCATGAAATTTTGTTAGTAGATAAATTACACTGAATTTTCACAAGGAAAATGGACGTCTAAACAAATTTCTCCCAAGACCATGTTAAAAAACCAAACATTGTCAACTTTTGTTTTTCGCTAGTATTAGCATTTTAATTTGCCTTTTCCAAGACAACACAAAATGTAACAGCGCGTGAATAAAAGCTCTCTTCAAGTTATAGGGAGAAGCTCTCTGTGGAACTAAACAAACCCTAGACAGTAAGCTATAGATAAAAAGTACATTTAATAAAATCAACACTATGCACAATTACTTCTAATGGGGTTGCAATAAAGAAAGAAATCAAACTAACTTCTGCCTATCTTTTTGTATTAGCTACAAGCACAAGATTGGTAACAACTCTTCTCACAAGCAAGATATTACAGATTTTATGAATGAAAATGGCAAATTTGTAATGTCCCCTTTTTGGGATTACCCTAAATTTAGCCCTAGAATCACAAGTTTAATAAAATAATAAAACTTAACATAGAATCAGATTTTTACGAGTAAAATATCTTCAACAAGATATAACCTACAATCATGTTAGACAAGTACTGAAAGTATAATTCATAGAGCAATTATTTTAGTTAGTGTTAGATAGCTTATATTCATAGCTATTTTAACTCTAGGTAAAGTACACAATATCTGTAATGCATAATTGGAGTTCAATCATAATAGGGCTTGGATGAGAAACATGCTAGGGTGCCCGAAGCTGTCCCCACACTAAGCCTAAGAGCAGAGATACCATCCCTCTTGGCCCCATGTGGCAATCTGCCATCCATATGAGGTGGTGTGCTTAGTGGGTAAAACAAGGAAGTAAAACTATTGCCTAAAAGAAAAACTAGTAAGTGTTATTTCACAAGATATTGAAAGGAATAAATTTTGCCAAAAACAACACAGTCCTAAGAATCAAAAAGCTATGTTGCATATAAATCTACAACCTAGTAGACAAATAAGATCATTACAAAGCTTGATGGTATAATCCATTTTCAACTCAATCAATGAAATTACACCCCCAATAATTATAAGCATAGAAATAATAAATTCAGCAGCATAACCACATATCAAGTATTACTGAAAAATCCGGCCTGTTATTAGGCCTTCGTGGGTGCATCCATTACTGCACAAGACAGAGGAAGTGGACTCGATCATAAACATCAACTTTGATGGGGCTCCAAGGGAAACCTTGCCCCATCAAGGGCAGGATGTGTTGCTCGAGATTGGACGGGGAACGTTCTGGCACTAGAGCTCAAAAGCTTGTGAACGAGACAAACAACAAAGCGAAAGCGAAGGCAACACTGCTTGCCATAAACTTTGTGAGCAAATTGTCAATATCAAAGTTGCATCTAGAAGGGGATTCTCAGATAATAGTAAATGTGATCATCAAGGGCAAATTGAAGAGCAATGAATACAATTGAGAGCCGAAGGACAGAGTTTATTCATTGAATTGAAGGCAGTGAGGTTTTCCATACCACCAAAGCGTGTGAGAGGATTTTATGGAGGCAAAAATGTTGAAAGAGACATCATTTTAAGTGATAGCTGGTATTGGTGGTTGGACATAGCAAAGGCAAAATGGAAGGGAACTTCACATTAAGAACAAAGAAGCAACAATTGGCTCTTCTAAGAAGAACCATAGATGACCGTCTGAAAATCATTTTCCAGTTTGATGATCCAATGTTTTTTCAAGTTATAAAAATTATGTTGGAAAAGGAATACATGGCTTCCAAATACAGGTATAGAACAAATGTGGATGTTTCCTCGCTATTCTTAGCATAGTGTTTAAGGCTTGGCGGAAAGAAGACACGCGCTGGATAATGAATTTGGTTGTTAAGGAAAAGTGATGTCATGGGCTGAACGCGTTGATTGCCATCTTTGTTCTTGGAGATGGCTCCATGTGGCTGAGTTTACTCTGCCCCTTCGTCCATTGCTTCTTTGGAGAGCCAGCAATGACAAGGAAGATAGAAGAGCGGAAGCGCAAATAGGAAGGAACTTCATCAAAGAATACTTGAGGGACAGAGAGAGAAACAGTTGGAGAACAACTTTGGGCAGGCATCGGTCAAGAAGAAGCTGAAATTCAGCAAGGGAGACTACTGGGAGGAGAGGACGAAGATGGCAGAAAATAACAATTAAGAACAGTAGGCTTGTTGTTCAATTTTGCTAAGCAAACTATAAATAACTTTCGTACATTTTGTTTACAGACATAAAAGTAGAAAGGTGGGGTTTCATAGCGTAGGCCGATGCAAATCTGGTAGTATGGGGATTTTTGGATTGGTAGTTTTATGCAGACTATTATTATTAGACTTATTTCCGTAACTGTATATTTTTTGCTTTACTATTAAATTATTAATATTAATATAAAAAACATATTTCACCGATCAAAAAAAAAAATCCATTATTGAAAAAACTTGCTCCAAGCACTTATAAGCTTATAAATATCAATTCTTTGAAGATAGGATAAAAATTAATTTATCCTATACATAGTTGTCTTTACACAACATGCTAAAATCTACAGAAAAGACTCGAAAGAAAAAACTTTAAAGCATAAAAATACCCTAAACAAAGATGAAATAAATGAAAAGCGCACAAAATGCTGAGGTGGGGTGAATCAGTATTTCACCTTTTAACAGAAACCAAACAGAAAGATGAAGAAAATACACACAAACACAAGAACCCAAGATTTCACGTGGAAAATCCTTTCAGGTAAAAAACCACGGCAGATCAAAATCTTTCTATAGCCAAATGAGCACCAACCCAGTTTACATATGTGAGCACCAACTCATTGAGAGCACCAAACCTCCTTGAAGCACCAACTTCGTACAATAGAGGCACCAACCTCAACTTTAGAAAAGATTAGAGGTGAAGAAACTAACCACACTCAGTAATTTTGTAGCAGCAATCTAGTTCCAGTTGACATTTTGTTTAATCACACTAGTTACACATTTTTACTTCTAAACTCAAATCAAAATCTTTAGCAAGCAAACCAAGTATGTGAAACCTTGACTCCAAATCCTGACTCCATTTCTGATAGATAAATTTTCACTGTGCATTCAATGTCCTTGAAAGCTTCACACAGCTGAAAACAAACTCTAGCAGATATATCTACTATTCAAGAGCTATGATATTCCTTCTCAATTTACTGTGCTTCTGCAAATGTATCAATATGTTCTCTCTCTAAATGAACACAAATCAAATCAGCTCAAACATTTTTGCTATCATGTATTATATCCTCCAAATCATAACCTTATATACCTACACAAAAAGGACCCACACATTGGAATAAATATACGTGCTCTGCACTTCCTGCAATGACTCTTGCTTCACATCAGCGAATTGAGGTCTTCACAAAAACAGCAGCTTACAGTTCACCCAATCTTTTTGTTACATTTTTTGAAATCATATTACAATTCAAACAATTTTAGCACAGGTCATGTAAGAAACACGGCTTGAAGTCTATTGACCCCTCACATTTTTGCAACACACCACACTTTATTCTTAAACAATATCATGTTTTTTTAACATCACATTCACACCGCAAAATATTTTGTATGCTTTTTACATCCTTGCACACCATCACATGTTTTACATACTCAAACTATTTTTTAAGTCTACGTATATCATAACAAATTTATTTTTTTCCAGACTCCAACCGCAATGCTATATCGTTCAACTACCATCGCTTCAGAGAAGATACGGTCCGTCATATAATTTTTTAAATCAAAATACTTCTTCATGTCTGTTGACGGGTGTTTTATGACCACACTCACACAGAATAAAGTTTCCCAATGGTCACCTTATCCTCTCTTGATCAAAATCATATGTATGCTAAGATTGCAAGATCATACATTGACTCCAAGGTTCCAACTGTGTACTAGTGACTTTCTGATGGATATAGACTCATTTGGTTGATGTTATTGGTAATCCAAGGGGACTTATGCACACTTGAAGAAGACTTAAACAAATTTCTAAACTTTCAAGGAGGTTTGGCAAATGATTTGGCAATAAATGGCTCTTTTTTTAGGACTTTTCTCAATAAGATAATGCAGACAGTAAAATAGGAAAGGGTTTAGGAAAGCTATTCTAATCTAAAAACTCAGCAAATAACAATGATCTAGGCAAGATTAACCACACTTTATTTCACCACTAGCAGACAACTACATAAAGAGGATGCAATCTTCAAGGGTTGTGTTTGTGAGATATTTAAACCATCAATGAACACCATCAGAGAACAATGTGCATCCAACAATTTAAATTACGAACGCACATGTAAGAGCTCAGTCCAACCTTGCACTATGGATAGAAATCATCTATCAACAAAAGGTATGAGCAAGCGATCTCACCATAAAACACTGCAATCAACTTCATTCATCTAAATGCTTGAAACAAATCTAATATAATTGAGGAAGGTGAAGCCATGCAAGCTTTGAAACACGACAAGTGAACACTGAATCCAATGTTTCACTATTATCACTTCAAAAACTTATCGCAACAATTTCATACAAATCTCCCTCCTTTACAAATGAAGGGGTGACCCCCTTTTATAGGCCTCCAAGAGGAAAATGGATGGCCCAGATTACAAACCTATCAATGGCTAAGATTGAACATGCAAAACCCTAAATAGGGTTTCACCAAAGATTCCCAAATATGACACCAAGTAGTGGGAACAATCATTAATGAGGAATCACACCCACTATCTATTAATTGCTCTTTGCTCTAAAAATGGTGTCCATGATGCATTAAATGCCCCATTACATTCAAAAATCGCCCAACATGCATTAATGGGCCACTATCTTCTCAAATATGTCAACCACTATGCAATTAATCAGCCACTACTCGGTCAAAGTGCCCACTAGCAATGTATGCGCCACCATACCTTCATGCCATCAATAGATTCTCGTCCAAAAATTGGACGACCATTATCCCGTTCATTAATGGTGAATGCAATGAATCTGGCAACGATGGCTTCTAGCTCTCCAACAAAGACACTTGGTGCAATTTCCATTTTGAATTCCAGGCAATGAAATGTCCTCTTCGCACTTGGAGAAAAACTTCTCCCAACTTGATGTTGCTTTTTGAGTTTCGCGCAGTGTTGGAGAACAAGGAAACATTTTCCAAATGTTCCTTGGAAAAGGATTCTATGAAGAAGAATTCAAGCAACCTATCCTTCAAGAAGTCAACTGTCAACTCCTCATCAGTCAACCTTCTTGCAAATTGCTTCAACTGCATTATGGATTTCTTCCTAAACTTTCCTGATTGATTCTTTCAATGACGCTGACTCCTTGTTGAACCTCTCAAACAATTCCTTCCCGGTGCAGACTGCATAAAACTACCGAAGGAAGTCATAAATTTCATTCCCTTGGACAACCTTTTGATCAATCAAAGTTTGCCTAGGGATTCCCATTAGTGCTCTCAGGCACGGAATTGTTAAGTTTGACTAGATATGTACATCCTCCCATGAGCTGTCCGCAATTCCAAGCTTGTTTAGGATAGCAAGAACTCTCCAGTATAAGTGAGCCGAGTCTTCAATTAACTTACCAGCTAAAGCAAAGACATCCTCTACCCCTACCTTAGAGCACTAAGCTCTTCTCCTTATCTCTTCAATGCAATCAATGGATCCTTTGGGAAGAGGAAGAACAAAGGATGAATCTTCTTCTCTGAATGGACGCCTCAAGCACCGCAAATATTCGCACAAGGCTTTGTTCTCGCTCTTCAGCTTCCTATTCTTTTCTTCCATTCTTTTCATTTGATCCTTCAATGCTAAGGAAGATTCATCAAAGTCCTCCACCACCTGTGCCTTGGAAGCACGCCTTAAGTTGACCTCTCTGATTTCATATTCATTGGGCGTGATTTCACTCCTATCCTTGTCCACTCTAGGCGCAGCTATGTGTATTATCCTGGATCCTGACTCGTCTCTTATGATCTTGGAAAACTTCCTAGCTGCCTTCTTTGCTGGCCTATCTATTCTACTTAGAATTTCTTCCAATTCCTGTGTAGGATCCATCTCTTCTTCTGGCTCCTTCCGCATTCTTTCCTTTATCTAATCTGGAGCAGCTGTTGGCTGATCCTGAACTTCTAATTGTGCCTATTCCTGTGAAACCTCCTCAAAAGTTCCTAGGTCCCCAAGATTTGTTTCCATGAAACAATCTTGATTATGTTGTTTTGGATTAGGAGGAATTCCCTACCTTTGATTCTCCTGCGGAACAGGTCTATGGGAAGCACTAACGTTGAGTATATCTTGTGTCTACGCCATGTCAGGATCATCTTCTTGTGGCTGGCTTCTTGCAACTCCTTCTGGGAACATCTCAATTTCGTGCACACCGGAAGAGCTAGCGGGTGACTGTGCTTCTTCTATCCTTGGCCTTTTCTATTGCGGCTATACCAACTGAATTTCCTTTCTTTTCTTGGCTTGTGAATTCCGAGGAATGCTTTTCTCTTTCCTATGCTCTAATCTTTCCTATGGAATTTCCTCTTCCCTGGCCTGGGTTCTTGATGACCCTTTCGTTGCTTCACTATGGGAATTCAAGTCTCCCATCAACTGGTAAGTCAAGCGAGCATTCTTTGCTTTTAACTTTGCAATGTGTCGATCAACCCAGTACCTAGTGAATTTTAGGATTGGCCTACTTAAAACATTCAAGTCATCAATCTCCGACTCTAACCAATTTGGAGCCTGAATAGGCCTATCCTTCAAATTTTCATATTCTAGTCAAACCATATTTTCATTTTCTTCAACCTGATCTGGCACTTGCATAATTCCACAAAGGCTTATCATATTGAGGGGCAACCTGGAAAACATCCTTTTCCTGACCTCAAAGTCATCCCCGGCATTGGCCTAGTAATCTTCCAGCTGAATCTTGTGCTTGTGCTTCACTCCAGCAACCATCCTAATTTTATTGTACGGATCAAAGAATGTTCTTGCAGTATGGGGTGCTAAGTGATAGAATAACAGTTCATTAATTGACTTTTCTCCTGCCACAAATGTTGGACACATTTCTGTGCGATCCCCTATGACAATTGGGAATTCAAGTGACAATTTCCACTTCTTATAAATTTTGTCATAGGCGGTCAACTATTTGGTGACTTCCAACAACCATCTTGTCTGTTGGATATCTTGGTAGCTTGTATGGATGATCAACAAACCCTTGGACCTGGATGTAAGTGAATTTTGGAAATTGGATATAACAAGCTTTGTACCTCTTTATCATCTTTCTAGCCTCCTGCAACAACCTCGTATGAAGCCCACCTTGCAATAATCCAGTAATGTACATTGTGAAGGTGTCGCTTACCATCTTGAAAGAAATAGTTTCATACAAGTGCAACTACGAATAGCACTCATGAACCTTT
This sequence comes from Cryptomeria japonica, assembly GCF_030272615.1. NCBI lineage: Eukaryota > Viridiplantae > Streptophyta > Pinopsida > Cupressales > Cupressaceae > Cryptomeria > Cryptomeria japonica. Next base: position 657,328,582 of record NC_081415.1, read on the forward strand.
AATTGTCCCGGTCCACATCCCATGGGTCCCTTTCCTGGCAAACCATTGAATTTGCCCATTCTGGCCAATGAATAGATGACATATGAACTCATGTAGAAAGATTGGGATTGCTTTAAATTCTTCAACTACTGGTCCAAGTTGCAATTGATCATCTTCGCCCAATCCATCATTCCTTCGCCTTCCATTATTACTTCATTGATGAAGAAAAACATTCAAGGTTCAAACAATAAGGCTTGTGGACATCCCAAGATTATGCTCAACATCAACACAAGGTCGACATATTCTTGCATAAAGTCTATGTTGGTGATCTGTTTGGGCATCTTGGAAATATGTGGCTTTGGTCTCTACATCCAGACTTTGTTAACTGTTCCAGCACATCTCTCGAGGCCAGCATCATATATCATCATTGCTCTTTCCTTGCTCCTGTAGGTCATGGACTGGTATGTTGTAATTCCGAATGTTTCTCCAATTGCTTTAGCTAAAAGGTTGGCCAAGAGTCTGCCATTTGGTGCCAAAATTGCCTTTCTTTCAGCATTTTAATGTTTTGCGCACTCCGTAACCAGCTCTGGGCATTGGATGGCTAGAGGGAAACCCGCAGTTGCAATGATCCCACTCTTGACAATTTTAGTGGCAATGGCAGATGGAGCACGTCTAGCTATTCCATAAACTCTCTTCCTGAACTCTCCCAGCCTGAATGTTCCCAGGTTGGTGTCGCTGACTTCCTTCCACTTTGAAATAATCTTTGATTCTGGAAGAAATCCTCTTTGCTCATTTTTTTATCTATGCCTACCAAGTGGTGCTTGCAGCCTTGTTGGATTCCGCCATTCCTACAAAATAAAATAAATAACATTAAATTCATCATAAAGAATTTCAATAAATCCATGGAGGAAGGAATTCCAAGCTGTAAATTCCAAACTTGGAATAGAATAAAACCTCCGAGAACAAGAAGTTCTGGAAAATAATAAAACTTCGCTTCTAACTTTTCTCGACTTCTCTAGCTTTGAATTTCTCCAATAACCATTGTGAGAAATGAATTCCAATTGACCGCTTATATAGAAGTCTCTCCCACTAAGCTACTAAGTTGGAGAGAGGTTAAAATTGGCAGTTGCATTAAAATGCATCATATTTCCTTTGACAACTTGCCATGCAAGTGGACCCCGTCGTCATCTTGAGTTCAAAAAATGGAAACTTCTATAAATTCTTGTGTTGTGTCATAAATATGGAATATTCTTCTTGCATGTCGCCAACTCATTTATTGCAAGAATCTTTCCATTCTGGGCGTATAAAGATACTTTTGAAAGATTTTCCATAATTTTAACAATTTTGTCCACTTTGAAAGGAATCCTATACATCTGGAATTCCAAGAGAGAAAATCTTTCTAGAGAGATTTTTATTCCTGAAGGAGATTTCTCTATGTTCTTGTTCTCATCTTGTCCCGAAGAAGATTTTTCCATTAATCAATTATTTTCCATGTCTAAGGAATTTCACTTCATCCGAAGTTTTGGAGAGAGAAAATTCTCACTTAACCAATTTTTCCTCATGCCTTGGAATTCTTCACCTTGGGCGTAATTTTACCTTGAGAAAGAAATTTCTTTAAAGTCTAAATTTTCCTCTTGAACCTTGATTTTCATGTTTTCCCTTGTCCTTGGGCATAGTTTCTACTTGGAGAGGGAGTTCTTGTCGTAGAGGAAAATTCCTCCTTACCCTCATTTCAGTGCCCTCCTCTTGTCTTAGGTGCATTTCTCTTGTGATGGAGGAATTTTGGCTTGAGATAGAAATTCCTCCTTGTCCATGTTCTAGCGCTCTACTATCCTCCCTGGGCGCAATTTCACTATGAAGGAGGATTTTTGAAAAACTTGGAAATTCCTCTTGTTCATACTTCTAGCGATCCATTCTTTGACTTGGGCACAATTCTTAGGTGAAGATGAAATTTTGATGTGGAGGAAAAAATCCTCCTTACCCTTTGTTTAGCACGCACCATCATGCCTTGGGCGCATTTCTCTTGGAGGCAAGAATTTTGTGTTTGGGAGGGAATTGTTCCTCTACCTCATTTTAGTGCTCATCTCCTCACTTGGATGCCATTTCACCATGGTAAAGGATTTTCATGTTTGGGAGGAAATTCCTCCTATACCCCTTTCTAGCACCCATTTTCTATATTGAGCGCTATTTCTAGGTGATGGCGGAATTTTGTTAGAAATGAATTTTCCTCCATGTCATGTTCCTAGTGCCCATCTTTGTCTTGGAGCGCTTTTTGGGAGGTGTGAAGGAATTTGTTGAGTTTCGGAATTTCCTCCTTGACATTGCTTCAGCGCCCAACCTCAAACTTGGTTGCCATTTTTGGATTGAAGAGAATTTTCCATTAGAGGGAAAACTTTCCATGCCTTAGAATAAATTTCCATGCTTTTCCACTTCAAGAAAGAATTCCATACTTAGCCATTTTTCTAATCAACTGCCCGCTTTTTCAACTATTTTGGATTTGGAACTTGGATCTTCGGGAATGCTCTACCATCAGTGTCCCATCAACTGCCTGAGATAGACCTGCCAAAAATAGACTTACTAAAAACAGTAAGTCCTTCCAAACATCTTATTAAGGTAAACCGAGACAGGGTGGCACTAAAAATAGTAAGTCCTCAAAATTCGCTCAAATTTCACTAGTAGATTCCTTGAAGGGTTCTAACCTCGTTGCTACATTCAAATTTTTCAAAATTCTAAGAAAATGACCTTAAATCTAAATCTGAAGGGCAAAAACCCTAAAATAGACAAAATAAGCTCCAGACTTAGTCAAATTTGCACAAAACACTTGCAAACTTGATCAAAATTTGTCAAAACACTTGTGGACCTGGGGAGACCGGAGGGATTGCTACGAAAAGACCCAAGAACCACACCCAAAAGACCAAGCGGACCTAAAATGTAGGGGTCCTGTTGTGACGTATTCACACATCGCCCCATTGCAAATGGGACCCCCACTTTTTTTGCTTTCTAGGATAGTGATAGTGTCTTTTGCTATTAGCCTTTGTGTTGAAGAGATGTAGTTTCTCAAGTGACCAGGACGAAATCAAGTTTAGTCTCTCTCTTTAGGATGAAGTGAGGTCAGTCAATTGTTTCAAGGCTTTTGAAATGAATGATCTACATCTTTCGCTTGCTTTAATGGGATGAAATGCTAAATTTGGCTTGGGCATGAATATTTTGTTTGATGGCCTAGATCAGCAACCAAGGCATTAACAAGACTTCCTTTGCCCTCCTAAGCCTTCGACCTGCCTCTCCCAACACTATCGATGGGTGCCCAAACCCAATCACTCTCATTTCCATTCCCTTCCATCTTTCCATCTCACTCCATCCCACAACCCTTCCATCTTCTCTATCTTTCACTTCCTTCCTCCCACCCCTCTATGCCTTCACCACATTCTCCTATCCTCCACCTCCCCTTTCATTTCCATTTTCCCTCACTCACTCCCATCTCCTACCATTTCCTTGTCCTCATTGCACCTTCACCTACCTTCCTTCCTTCCTACCATCCTACCTTCCCACTCTCCCTTCCCACCTTTGCCTTCACCCCCACTACCACTTCCATCTCCCTTACATTTCATCTCCTTCCACTTCCTCTACCTTCCTACATCCCTTATCCCTCCATCTTCTTTCATCACCTACCCTTCACCCTCACCTACCTTCACCTATACCTGCACCTACATTTACACCTACCTTTACCTACACCTACATCCTCTAACCCGCATCTCACATCCCTTACCCCTTTACTTCCCTCAACATACCTTTCCACCCTCTACCTTTCTATCTTCCTACCTTTGCTCCCCTTAGCCTACCCTTTCCCTTTACCTTTCCCTACCTTCCTACCTTACCCCTATCCTATCCTAAGCCACCTTCCTTGTTACCCTTCATAACTTGATCCTAGCCTAGCCTACACCCCTCCTAACCATAGCATCCATCCCTTATACCTCCCTCCCCAACATATCTTAACTCACTTCACTAGCCCTTGTACCTCCCAAATCCTTTATCCCTTATGACTCCCCACGGCAGCACTTATCCTAACCCCTCATACCTCCCACCTTAGCCCCCATGACTTCTCCTTACCACTCTCTTCTTCACCACACCCTTTCCACCTTACTAGCTTTGACTCCCTACACTACCTTGTCACGCATGTTTGGGCCCCACAAACTCAAAGATGGAGATTTAAAAGTTTTTTTTAAGACAATGTGATTTCCTTTGACTCCCTTTTACTACCATATTACATTACTTGGGCCCCACAAACCTTACGGTGGAGATTTAAAAGGTTTTTAAGGCATTAATAATGTATTTCGACCATCGACATCAGCACTTCCTTTGACTGTCCAAATCAGCGACACAAGAGATGACTCATTTCCTTTGCCTTTGTAAAAGTACGAACTGGTTGAGATCATTTATATGCTCAAATTAAGCATGAAAAGTGTGCATGTTTGGAGAAAATAGGTTGGATTGAGTAAAATTTGACTGTGTAGGGTCATTTCCTTTGATCCCTTAAATCCACAATCTAGCCTAAGGTTACTTCCTTTGCCCTCTTGGATCCACGATCTAGCTTAGGAACGATTTCTTTTGACCCCCAAGACCCACAATCTGGCTGGATCTCTTCCTTCGCTCCTTATAATCAATGAACCACCTTGTTATGAATTCCTTTGCCTATGCCAATCCACGATTAGGCTCAATACATCATCTTTTTCCTACGTTACCCAAAGATGCATCCCTAGTTTCTTTTTCAGGCATCCCCGTCCCGAGGATAGGGGACTCCTCCCGAGGACAGGGGACTCCTTAGGAACGTCCCCAAAAATTCTGCATATTGATAGTGAATTTTGACGATGAATTCTATAAGCAATTTGACTTTGAATCTCAATATAACACAGATTTGGCATAAGAACTATGCTAGTTCCTATATGTTAAGGTTCTACAATGTATATGTGCATGCTTTATCCATGTTTTCATATTAATATTTTAAATTTCCCTATATATTTTGATTTTCCCTATTTTTATATAGTCGTCCCCTTTGTCGTCCCCTAGCCGTCCCCAAAATTGGCAAAAAAAATCACCATCCCAAGAACGCATACCCCCGTCCCCTGTCGTCCTTGTCCTAGAAACTCGGGGTAACATAGTCTTTTCCCCCTCAAATCGTTGTAGGCATGATTGAAATAAGAAGATGGCGCCTTGTTTGACGTATGTGACATGATGAATTCGCTGGAAGTGATTTCCTTTGCTCTTCAAAATTCACGAATTTCCACTTCCTTTGCCCATCTATAACCGCGAATTTTCACTTCCTTTGCTCATTCAAAACTCCGATTTTTCCACACACCATTTCCTTTGCCCATGTAAATCCACGACAAGGGAAGAGAAATATATGATAGTACTAGCATATGAGGACGGGCCCACCTAGAAATAAATGTTTCATTCCAAATTTTAAGAACAAGGCAAGTCAGCTCCTTTATGAATAATAAAACATATGGAAGAAAGTGCAGGCTGAGCCAACCTTTATCAAAGAAAGGGGCAATTACCCTTAAAAAGTGCTTATAAAAGAGAGACAAGGAAAGTCATTTCAATATCATTAAGATCGAATTTAAAAGAACAGAAAATCAGCGAACTCCAGCAGAGAGAGAATGAAATCAGTTTTGAAGCTTGCATTTCCATAACCATATCAGCATTCTCAGATATAAGACAATCATTTTCAGATCGTAGAAAGAATTTGAGGGAGCAATTGTTAATGATATTTCACAATGATCATCAATATGAATTTGAATACAAATTCTCAGTTCTTGTCATAATTATTTTGATGTTTCACAATCATAATTTAAGCCATGTCTTCTTTGTCTTTCAGAATTAATGTAAGGAGAGATACATGAAGAACACTCCAGCATTTATCATCATCGCAAAATGAGGATCAAGCTCAAGAACATTCAATCAAAATGAGGAAGATAGCAAGAGCAAGCATGAAGATGCTAGAAAGAAAATTTACACAATCTTGAATTTCCTCCAGAAATCCAAGAGCCATTGCCAATATAGCCAGAAGATCTAATCAAAGTTGAAGGATCAACTTGAGCAAGGTCAACATCAATGCAATTCGATTGAGCTTGGAGATTAAGAGATATTGCCCAAGCCATCAACACTCCTTCATGATGACATATCAAATCTACCAAGTACAAGCAAGTTGAGGTGGCATCCCAATCACTACTCCACCAATCAAGAAGCTCCACAACAACATGTCTAGGTGCAATGTACCTGACTCAACCATAGAGGTACAAACTTCGGGTTACCTAACCTCATTTTCTATTGGTTCACATTCAAAGTGGAACACATGTCAAATTAAATGTAATTTTTTCATTGGCCACAAGGAGTTTGTTGTAACAAACCCTAATTAGGGTTTTCATCTTGTAATCTTGGTCATTGATGTGGATTTGATCCTGGCCACTCATTGTATTGAGAGCATTATATAAGGCTCACTCTCCTCATTTGTAAAGGTTAATAGCAAGTTAAAAACAGTAGAAAAAATAGATAGATTAGAAGTTAGAAGTTAGAATAGAGTAGGAGAGGAGGAAATTGTTGTTGAGACTTGTAAATGGAAGTACTCTTTTCATTGAAGATATGGTGAAATGTGTTGTTTCAACAAGTTGCATGATTTCTACTTCTCATTTGTTTCCATGTTGATTAGATGAATGAAAGGAATTGTGAATGATTGATGGTAAAATTCGTTTATCCATACCACTAGCAATTTGTTGACTAAGTTTGCCTTATGTGGTCAACTGGAATCCTTAAATGAGTTTAACTTCAATTGCTGCTTATCTCATTGATATGCATCGTCTTGATGGTGTCTATGTCGTTGGTGGTGATTTGAACATCATTTTGCTCTCCTTAAAAGATCGCACTAACTTTGTGGAGTTGTTCTTTGATGATGAAGCAGAGCTTAGTTGAATTTCACTAAATCGTTCATTGTCTCTTGCATTCTTGGGATTAGATTAGACTCGTCAAACCTAATGTCTTTTGCCATTTTATTTTCGAAGCAAGTAGTTAAAATCTAAGTTCTGGTAACATCGAAACGTTCAACATTCAAGTATTCAACGTAAGTCCCCTTGGATTACCAGCAATCACATCAACCAATTGAGCTATCTACATGTTAAAACCTGACTATAGAAACCTTGGAGTCGTCTTGGTTGATCATTCGATTTAGCATCCGGGAAGATTTTGATCAAGAGAGGATAGAATACTTTTGGCATTTTATTGTGTTAGAGGTGCATAAGAACACATCAACAAGTCCCCATTTGCAACGAGGTGATGTGTGATTAGATCACAACAACGTCCATTGAAAAGCAACTGCCAAAAATACAACTCCCAGTAGTTGAAGAGACACGACTCCGCCTCATAACAATATGGTTACACACCTACACATTCCTTTAAAAAAAGTATTCTTCCAAAAAGAAAGCCATGTGTCAAAAATGGCGTACTCTGTGAATTCATCATATGAAAAATCTAACAAAAAGAATTTTTACCGGACCCCCAAAACATAACTCAAAAAATGTTTTTTACAGCTCCAACGCACCAATAAAATCCATCCAAAATGAATCAAATCAAATTTGAAGTCGTACCCCACACAAGGCGTTACAAAGGAATCTGCAATTATCGCTCAAGAGGAGATAAGAAATGAATGATTTGATGCAAACAAATAGCGTTAAGCTGAACTTGACAATAGTGTGGAGTATATACATTCAAAGCATATTTTGATTCAACATCCACAACAAACTAATTAAAAATACAATTCCAAAGATCCCGGCCTCTAAAAAATTCAACGGATGACTTGTTAGGCTGACATAACACAAAGAAGAATGAGGCAGCCACGTAGGCAGCTTAAGTAGACAGCCAACCAGCTGAAACACATAGCCAAGCAACTAATAAAGACACCCAAACAGCTCAACCAGACATCCAAGCAGCTCAACTGAAATTTCAATTCAATTTGTAAACCTCAACAATCAATGACAAAATATCCAACAATCTCCCCCTTTGTCATTGATGGCAACTCCAACTGGAAGCTATTGTATTATTTGTCATTGACGTCAAAGGTTGAATTGAGTTTGTTTATGAATGTTGGTCGAGCAGTTTAAGCTACTCGCTTGCCTTCTTGAAGTGCTTGTATGCCTTCTAGAGCTATTTGGTTGCTTGCTTGAGCAATGTGTGTGCCTGCTTCAGCTGTATGTGTGCCTACTTGTTTGACTCAACTGCTTACTTATCTCTACTTGTGCCAAATCAGACTTTATGCCAAGTCATGGGTTGAATATTCTTTGGGGCCCGCTTTATATTTTGGTCAAACCATGTATTTTGACATAAAGGAAGGCTTGTCAATTTGAATATTTTTTCCCTGTCAGATTTTAGATTGTGTAGTGTCTTAATTAACATAACTGGAGGAAGATGTGCTTTAGTAATTCAAATATAGTGTTGTCATTTTTCAAGGAATTCGTATTTTTCTTAAAGCTCGAAGCCTCTATTCATAGGTGCATTTTTCACAAGGAAATCATTTGTTAAAGGAATCGTTCTTCCTTATATTCATATTATGCATTGAAGAGTGTTTTTGTGGTGGTCAAACTTATTGCAAATATGGAAGACATGAGGATTTAATTCGTTTTTGGAAGAGCTACATGGTCATGCCATGACTTCGTTTTAAAAAACTGTAATTGATGAAGGTGGGTGTGTCGGTTTTGTAAAAGTAGAGCTTGCCCTAAAATATTTGGGATGCTGATCTTTGACTGGCTAAATACGTTTTTTTTTTGGAAGAGCCCGTAAAAAAGGAAAAAAGTTTTTTTTGCTCTGTTTTGATTCGAACAAAAGAAAGGATATTTGAGCGATTTTATTTGGTTAAAAAGTCATGAAAAATTGTGGAAGTGTTATGAAAAAACAGCAACAGATTTTATGATGAGCATTTTTTTTTTTTTTGAAAGTGGCTGCGCGGAAGTTCGGGAAGGTTCTCTTCTCAAAGTGTTGGGTTTTTGCTTTCTGAGTGTTTTCGATAGAAAACATCTATGTGTTGGTTGAAGATTTTTTATGGGGTGCAAGGTTTCAAAATGTGAATAGAGGCATTTTTTGTGTAGGTGGTAGCTGAAAATCATGACTTTAATAGTGCAGTGAACAAGCGGTGTTGTAGGATTGAGTTTTGATTAACAAATATGTGCGTATAGTTTTCTGAGTGTTCTTTCAATACATAACATGCCTAGAGAATGCAACATGAAGAGTCTTTAGAGTTCAAATTTTGACAAAGTCTTTTTGTAAACAACGTGATCATCTTCAGCAGATATTTGTGTCTGGATATTTTCCAGTTGCGAATGTTGTTGACATAAGAATCAATGTTGAGTCTAATGTTTGGAGTTGCTTTGTCTGCAATAAATTATGGTTTGTTGCAGCATGTCTGAAGTGGAATTTGTTGGAGACTTGAATGAGTTAAAAGGAAGCATAATAAATTGAAGATCAGAAATATATCAATAACAAAGATTCAGGGACTGGTGTCATTTTGATGGAGTAGGTGCTTAATCACTATTTGTGAAGCTTCTTGGAGAGTTGGTGCTCTCAAAATTTGTTGTCCTATAAACTGGGTTGGTGCCCATTTAAGTTAATGAAAGATTATTGATGTCGTGGTTTTTTTACCTAAAAGGGTTTTCCACGAGAAATCTTTGTGTTCTTGTCTTGCTGATTTTTCTTTGTGTTTTACTTCTACTATTTGTATTGAAAAGATTTGAATTACTGATTGACCCACCCCCCCTCTCTTAGTAATTCCTGTGTGTTTCTCAATTGGTATCAAAGCTGGTGCCTTCTATCAAAGCTTAAAAGCTTAAAGGTTGATATTGTTTGCACACTAAGATGAATGCTCTAGAAGGTCTTGCAACGAATAGAGCTTCTTTGTTTGATGGCTCTCACTACGGCTTTTGGTGTGTCAGAATGCAAGCATACTTGATGTCTCTTGGATTTGATGTTTGGAACAGCGTGGTGTCAGGCTATACACCACCTCAAAATCCACCATTCGCTGCTAATGAAAAGAAAGTGTTTGAAAGCAATGCTAAGGCTATGAATGCTACACTGTATGGATTGTCTAAATTTGAATTTGTTAAAGTCATGCATGTGATACTGCTCAAGTCATGTGGGATAAACTCAAGAATGCCTATGAAGCAGATGAAAAGGTGAAGAAAGCCAAGCTTTAGACTCATGGGATGGAATTTGAAAGTCTGAAAATGAAAGAAGATGAGAATGTTGCAACCTATTTTCTAAGAGTAGATGAAGTAGTGAATTTTCTTAAAGGTCTTGGTGCGAAGGTTGATGATAGTTTGGTAATTCAAAAAAATTTAAGGTCTTTACCTTTGAGATTTGATGCAAAGATCTCAATCAGACAAAAGATGGTTGACCTTGATAAATTGTCCATTGGCAAGCTCCATGGTAAATTGACTGCTATGAGATGGACAAACACAAAATCTTCAAAATAGGAGACCACTTTCAAAGCCTCAAAGAAAGGCAAATAAAAGGAACAAGCTTCAAGTGACATTTCGGATGATGATTCAAACTCAGAAGAAGCTCTATTCATGAAAAGGTTGAAGAAGGATTTCAGCAAACAAAAGAAGATGTCTCTTAAATGTTTTAACTGTGGAAAGGCTGGACATTTTGCAACCAAATGTCTATATGAGAACAATGAAGACAACAAACATGAAAAGAAGTCAAAGTTTAACAAAAAAAGTTCAGAGGAAAGGATAAGAAGACATGGAAATCCAAAAAGAGTCTATATTCAAACGAGGAAAGTGATTCATCTGAAAGCAATGATGAAGAATCACAAAGTGATGAGATTTTGTTTATGGCTCTAGAAGAAACTCATGCGAAAATCAAGAAGATGAAGATGTTTTTGATGAAGATGATGGAGAAGTAGATCTTGAACAAGAATTGTTGAGTGCTCTCAGTGAGATTAAAAGTCTTAAGAAAAATCTAAATTTGAAGTTGCCGCTCAAAGAAGAAAGTGAAGAAAAAATCAGAAAATCACAAGGTCTTGATGATGCTAACAAGCTCATAGATGACCTAAAAATTCAGCTTGAAAAAGATAAGAAGGTTCAAGAAGATCTGAAAAATTAGATTAAGTTGAAGGAAGAAAGTTGTGATATATTGGAGGCTGAAATTGTCTCTCTCAGAAAGTTAGATAAATCATCAACATTGCTGAACCAAGAAGAGCTAAATCAAAAAAGCTCACTATCCTTGGATGATCTTCCAGCCTCTCAAAAACAATCTTCAAATAAATGTGGAGTTGGCCTTGAAGAAAGTCAAAGCTCTAAGTCTTTAAAAGAAGAACAGACTCTTAATGGTGATATAACTCAAAGTTTTCTTCAACAAAAATCAGAAATAATGGTTTCACGCAGCCTTTCAATACTAGACAAACACTATTAACCAGGTTTAATAATTTTTTCTTTCATGGTTACTGTTATGCTTGTAATCACTTTGGACACAATGCAATGAATTGTCAAATATCTTTTAAAAATAATTTCAAATTTGTGAATCAAAACTCCTCTGCCCCTTTGAGGAGTTATAATTATGTTTGTTACAAATGCAACAACATTGGACATAGTGCAAGGTTTTCTAAGAATGGCAGGGCAGACTTTCCAAAGAAAGATGTTAAGAACAATGCTAAGGAAACCAAAGCATGGAGGAAGAAAGAGAAAGAGGCTGAAACAAAGTCTCTAAATGTGCAAACAACTTTTCTTACACAAAATGAGAAAGATATTTGGTATGTGGATAGTGGCTGCTCCAGACACATGACCAGAGATGAGAGTAAGTTCTTGACTCTCAAGAAATCCAATTGTGGCAAGGTAAGGTTTGGTGGAAATTCATCTGCAAGGGTAGCTAGAAAAGGTACTCTTATGTTGAATGATGGAAAGACTAAAGTTGAGAATGTGTTGTTTGTAGAAGGTTTAAAACACATTGCTCAATGTTAGTCAGTTGTGTGATCAAGGACATAGTTTAACTTTCAGTTTTGATTGTTGCAAAATTAGTAAAGATGGTGTTCATATTGCTGACGCAAGTAGGGCAATGAACAATTTACATATTCTTGATGATGTTAGGAGTGAAACTTGTTGTTTGAGTTTGATGAATCTTGGTTGTGGTACAGAAAATTTGGTCATATAAATTTTGATAATCTTATTCAGATCATCAAGAAGGGAGTTGTCAGAGACTTGCCTAAACTCACTAAACCATCTGACACTATGTGCAAGGATTGTCAATTGGGCAAACAAACTTGTAAGAGTTTCAAATCAAAGGAGTACTCAAGCACAATGCCTTTAGAGCTGATACACACTGATTTGTGTGGACCTATGAGAACAACAAGTATGCAAGGTGAGAGATATTTTATGCTTTTAATTGATGACCTGAAAATTAAGTGCCTACGATCAGACAATGGAGGTGAATTTACCTCAAATGATTTTGTGAGTTTATGTGAAGTTTGGTATCAAAAGACAATACTTTGTTGCTAGGACACCTAAACAAAATGGGGTTGTTGAGAAGAAAAACAAATCAGTTCAAAAGATGGCAAGAAGTGTGATGAATGAATTCAAGGTAAGTGATTGTTTTTGGAAGGAGGCAGTTCATACAATTGTCTACATTCAGCATAGAGATATGATTTGAGCTAAGCTCAACAAGTCACTGTATGAATTGTGGAATGGTAAGACAACATCTGTTAAGCATTTTAAAATCTTTGGCAGCCCTTGTTACATTAGAAGAGATGAGGATAACTTAGGCAAATTTGATCCTAGAGATGATGAGGGTATTTTTCTAGGATACTCTTCAAAAAGTAGAGCCTATTAATGTTTTAACAAGAGATTGCATAAGATAGTTGAGAGCACTAATGTAAAAATTCACGAGATTGCTGACATTTCTGAGAAATTGAAAAGTTGTGATGATGATTTACAGAATGGAGAAGCTGAAAGTGCTGATAAGTCAACTTCTACTAGTGTGGAAGCTGAGACAGCAAGTAACAATGCTGAAAATACTCCTGAAAACAATCAAAATGAAGGGTGCTGATACACATTTTGAGGGTGGAACAGCAGACAATCAGTTTCGTACAGCAGATGCATCAGTTGGTCCTACACCTTCACATGATGGAAATAGATCTACAATCAAAACTTCTCTCAAAACTACTTCAAGATTTGTTGAAAAGAACCATCCTATCACTCAAATCTTGCAAGAAGACAAACCTAAAGCAACAAGGAGAAAAGTAAACTATTATGAAGATTATGATATTTCTTTGCTGTCCATGATTGAACCTAAAACTTTTGAAGCAGCAGAAGACAAATCTTGGGTAGCAACTATGAAAGAAGAGTTAGATCATATCCAAAAAAGTAAAACTTGGGAACTTGTCCCAAGGCTTAAGGACAAGAATGTGATTGGCACAAAGTGGGTTTTCAGAAACAAGTCAAATGAGGATGGCTAAATGGTGAGAAACAAGGCAAGGTTAGTGTGTAAGGGATATGCCCAAATTGAAGGTATATATTTTGATGAAACCTTTGCACCTATTGCTCATTTAGAGGCAATTAGAATGTTCTTAGCCTTTGCTTCTGTTGTGCCCTTTTCACACATCGTCCCATTGCTAACGGGACCCCCTCTTCTCCTGCTTTCTGCGTTGTTAGGTTAGGGTTTTGGCTGCTTTGTGGGCAATTTTGCGTTTCACATGCCCGAGTCTCGGAGTTTTGATCATGCCTAGTGTCATCTAGGGTTTTGAAGTTATAGGATCACGTTGCAAACATTGATATTTTAATAATCCTAAGTTTTGTCTAAATGTAGACCTATTGAGCGTTAACGTGTTTTTAAACACACGCATCAATGATTTTAAAGTGCCAAGGTATTCCAAGACCTTTTGGAGTTGTTTTCTCGCTCCTAAGGTATTATTTAAGTTGATTTCGCACTTTATTCCAATATTTTCCTAGCATTTTGCCTATTTTTTTAGAAAATTTGCCTAAGTCCAATCTAAATTTAAAGTTTCTAAGTGATTTTGAGTGGTTAAAATGATAAAATCCTAAGGGAAATCCATATTCCAAGGGTTAGAGGGTCAAATTCCATGCTAGAGGTGCTTTTCCCCTCACATTCCAGACTACCCAACCCATTCCCCCACTCAAAATCCACACTACACATGGGTTTCCCCTGAAATCCATACTGGCTATTATTTTCCACCACTGTTTATCCATACCTGGGTCGTTTTTCCCCTAGAAGTGCCAAAATTTGGCTAAGTGTCAAGATTTTTCTAGACTGCCATCGATTTTCCACCTGGAGTGTGGACTATAGTGCGAACAACGTTAAAGATAATTCCATGCCTGGGTCGATTTTCCACCAGGATGTTTTGTGACAAGTTAGTGCGGATTTTTGTCCGGATTTTCATCCAGACAGAGGTCGATTTTCCACTGAGAACATTTTTATGAGTTTTGAGTCTGGATTTTCATCCAGACTGAGGTCGATTTTCCACCAGGGAGTGATTTTTGCAAGTAAAGTGAGTTTGGAGTGTGGATTTTCAATCCAAACTGCCATCGATTTTCCCCTGGGGAGTTTTGTGTGCATTTTTTATGAATTTGAGCATGGATTTTTATCCAAGCTAAGGTCGATTTTCCCTTATGGGAAAATTTTTGACATTTTTATAATTTTTAAAGGGATTTTTCAATCCCAACCAAAGTCGATTTTCCCCTGGAGGCTTAATTTGGACTTAAATTGCGGTATTTTAATAAGTAAGCCCCATTTTAATTGCTTTTAAATAATTATTAATGATTATTTAAAATTTTAAACGCAAAATTTAATAACTTGCAATAAACATTTAATATTTTGAACCTTCTAGAAGCAAGTTAGGTTTTCACCAAGCAAGTATATATACAAGTGTTTTATCCCACATTGCTTGTGTGGTCAATGTAAGAGGTAAAAGCAAGTATAAGAGAGGAGCCTTAGCATTATTTTATTATTAAATCTGTCAGGGGTCTCCAGGAAAGGCGATTTTTCTCCAAGTTGGGCGAATTTTAGCAAGTGATTGAAGTGAAGTGTTGGGTTGAGGATTCTTTCCTCCATTTTTTCCAGCTAGCTGATCTATTCCCCTTGCTGTCATTAAAGACCATTTCCAAATTTTCGATTTTCCAAGTTTGGCAATTTTTTGCAAATTTGGTGATTTTTGGTGAAAGGTGGCGATTTTGTGTTTGGAGACTTGGGCGATATTTTCCTCCATTTTTTGCTTGTTGTTCTAGACCTCCATTGTTGCAAATCCGGGCTGCCATTGATGATATTTTCAGAAATTTAATATGGTGCCATAGCTGGGAAAAATTCGATTTTAGTTTGGGAGTGATTTGGTGCCACATTTTGGTGATTTTCATGCATTCTTGGTGGCTGCCATCATTTCCACCTTGCTGATTCGCTTCATATCTGAGGTTTGCTTCAGATTTGACCTCCATTAATGGCTGCCCATTAATTTTCAGACTTAAGTTTTTATTGCCCAGCCAATTCCAACTTAGGCGATTTGCATTTGGAGGTATTTTGTGGAGTTTTCTGTGCATTTTCAGACCATCTTATCGTTGTTGCAGGTCTGAAAACTCCATTGTTAGGAGGTTGTCCTCAGAAATTTTCATTTCCAGCCACCTAACCATTTTGGCGATTTTGCTTGGAGCTAATTCCTTAGCCATTTTTCATCATTTTCAAGGTTTTTTTAATACTTTGCAAGGTGCTGGTAAATCTGAAGTAATCCACTTGTCCTCAGAAATTTATTTTTTACCGGCCACACTTACATTCCTGAATATAATTGTTTTCAACATTAGAACTGATTTTTATCGAGTTTATGCACATTTTTTAAGATTACAACATGTTTTAAAAGTCTGATTTTCAGGTTGTCTTCAGAATTATTGACCTCCCTTGTTGACTGCGGAAGGTGTCTTCAGACATACATTGTGTGAAAATACAACCTTTCATACCTTTCCTTAGTCATTATTAATCTGGTATACTGCTTTGCATTTTAGCTTGCATATTTTCTAAACATAAGGAGGTATCAATGAATTTTATGAAAGGTTTCCATGTTTTAGTGTTGTCATGTTTTGAACATAATTGTTAAAATTTGCCAAGTGTATGGATTATTTTCTTGACTCCATGCTCTAATTAGCTAAAATCTTTCGAAAGTCGGGAATTTTATTAAGAGAATTATTTATTTTCCTAAGTCTAACTTCGAGCTTCGTACAGGTGTGATGTCGAAGTCTGGATATAGGGAAAGGAAAAAACTTTTGAAGATGTTGGAGACTGGATTTTATCCAGAACTTAAGATTTCATCTAGATGGAAGGAGATCACTAATACAAACATGCATTTCCTAGACTTCGATCAGATGCAACGTCGGGTGTTTAGAGTCGAAGATTAGGTTCCTTCCCCAGCATATGCGAACATTATGAAGAGTGGCATTTTCCATGCCGTTGGATTTCCACAATCCATACAGTGCAGTGAGCTTATCCTGGAGTGTGCACGGTGTTATGATCCACTCACAAGAATGATCAAGACCCCTAAGGGCGTTGTCATTGCCTACCTTGTTGAGGATGCTATTACAGAGGTGTTCGGAATTCCACGCGAAACAGACATGAAGGAGGTGACCAAGGATGAATATGCAGAAAAATACACAAAAAAGATGAGTGTATGCAAGAATTTGATAGAGCGGATGATTGAGCCTAGGTCTCATCATTCCAAGGCTCCCAAGACACTCATGTACATAGATTTCAAGGAGGATTATAGTGATTTGATATTCCTACTCAACAGAGTGATGGTGATGCCGCAGGGAGCAATATTTGATGGATGGATGTTCTACTTCATCCAGGATTGTCTTAGAGGAACACTAGTAAATTGGTCCAAGATTATAAGTGGCAACCTGGATTTTCAGCTGAGGAATGTAGAGCGGTCCAAGTCATTCACCATGACTTCTTACCTGGTATACCTACTTGCACAGTTTGTTTCATACAGAATATTAATATGCAAAGGTGAAATTGGGAATGGGCAAGGACAATTTCGGAGTCATGAATGCTACCCCCAGCTAAACATGTATAGAATTGAAGACTATAAGAGAGTGAATGATGCATTCACTATGTACATCACACGGATGTTGCAAGGCGGAATCCACAGAAGATTGTCCAAGGAGGCAACAGAGTTAATACAAAAATATGGATCATGGTATATACAGTTTCCCACTTTCACGTACCTTAGGATTCATGGGTTTCAATCTGAACCCTACAGACTTCCTAGGTATCCAACTGACAGAATGATCTTGTTGGAAGTGGTGAGACAGCTTCTAGAATTCGATGTTATTCAGAGAGAGAAGCACAAGACAGGCATGACATTCCCTATTTCAGTTGGGAAGACGTTAGAGGTTTGTCAGTCCACCATAGCCGCCAGCACTGCGAGTGAGGAGCTTGCATTCTACTGATTTGCTACGTACAAGAAAAGAGAAAAATTCAATCCAGACAAGAAAGGAGGAAGGATCAGGGGAGAGAAGTTCATTCACAAAATTGACATAGAAGATTATTGGGCCAACCTGATGGACGAGCAAGCAGTGAAGAGAAGAATGTGGTCGAGAATGTCAATGGAATTTATGAGGAAGTGTGGACTTTTCCTCATTCCTGATCAAGTGTTAGATGACAGAGATCATACACATCCACAGTATGAGAATGAAATGAAGAAGGCAATCTTATTGCCTAATTGGTCAAAGTCATAGAAGATTGACTTGAATATATTGATGAGAGAGGTCTTGAGTTTCTCCCGTACATGGGTAGATATACAGATGAATAAGTTAGTTGACATGGGTGTTCCCTTCACTTATGAAAGGATGAAGCCAGAAGAGTCTACTCCGAGGATGATCAGAGGACTATCAGTGATGTCAGGATTCATGCAGACAAAGAGAGTCAAGCTCCCAAGAGAAGGAAGAACATGCCAGGAGAAGTCAAGGCTAGAGGGAAGAAGATTGAGGAGGTAAAGAAGAAACAAAAGACTATCATTCCTCCACTTATCATTCCTTCACCCCCTCCCAGTGTCTCATCGATCGAAGTGATTGAAGTAACAGAACAGAACAAGGAGACCCAGCAGTGTTCCAACACAGTGATACTACCAAGGAATACTCAGGAATTTCATGCCATAGCGACATCTGCACCTCCTAATGAGAATGATGATTAGTCGGGATCCCCTACTGTCCTTTTGGAAGTTAGTTTGGGAAATGAGGTATATGATTGGACCAGGGATAATCTTGATGATAATGAGGATGTTATCTCGACATTGAGAGGACTTGATCAAGAAATATGTCTCGATGATGGTATGGAGATGGCCGCTATTCCTGAATGGCTGATGAGAAGTATGGAGAAAAGTAAACAAATGATAGAGGTACAGCCTATTGATGATATTGATGACTACCTAGCTAGGAGTGCTAAGGAGAAAAAGCCCAAGAGAGCGGAGATTTTGTCGCACATAGCTAGAGATGAGATAGGAATGCGGATTGCGCAGATTGTTGTTCCTATTGCAGGCGTGATAGCGGACATTGCTACTCCTATGGATTTTTAGATCACTTCAGTTGCCCTTGGTCGTACATCCAAAAAGCAAGAATTTCAGGAGGTTGGTGAAAACCTCAAGGCAATCGATGCAAGGTTAGACAGAGAGATTGCGGAGAAAGAAAAGTACAAAGAAGAGAATATCAGACTTAGAGAGTATATTGCAGGGACAAGGCGTGAAGATCCCACCCTTAATTCCCCTATTGCAGTTGACCATGGAATGCATTCACACTGTGAGGCAGCGAAAGGTACACTCTCAGAGGTGGAAAAGTGGATTGAGAGCGCAAGAAAGCAGGCAGATGATTTCCTTACTTAGTTTGTCCATGCATATGATAGGACAACGGGGCTCCTATTCAGAATCCAATATTTGGAGGGAGTTTGGGAAGAATTTCGGCCTATTCAAGACAAGACTATTCCATGCCTCCAAGCTTTGAAAAGGATTCCTAATTCCACCTTGGTCAACGAGAATATTGTGCACAGTGGAGACAGATATGATTTCCATGGCTGGTATTGTTCATTAGCTGTGAAGAAATCAACTTATGAGAACGCCCGGTCGAGTTGTATGGAGATGGAAGGATTAATTCAGGACATTCAGATGAAGATCCTTGCCTCGATTGAAAAATTATTGGGTGTTGATGTTAGTGATGCTAGTGGTTTACACTTAGCCGAATTAAGAGACAAGATGAAATTTATGTATTTTTGCCAGTTGGACTCTTTGAAGAAGAGTCAGATAGACGACTTAGTCTCTTTGTCGATTCATGTTCATAGTTCGCGGAAGCTCATGCCAAAATGGGAGAACACTTTGAATGCTTGCTCGGATTCACTAGACGTGATTGATTTACAACAGGATACCTTGCCTAGCATCTCCATGGAGGAGTTAGATTCAATATTGGCTAGATTCTTGGAGTATGCTAGGAGAGAGAGAGAGATGCAAGGAGGAATCTTCTAGAAGATTCTCTATTTGATGACTAGGTATCTTTTCACTGGGCCATATGTTGGTGGCACCATTTTTTATGTAAACCCTAATTAAGGCAATTCTAGGGTTTTATTGGCATGATCTCGGTCGTTGATCTTGGATCAATCTTGGCCATCCATTTTGCAAGAGAGACTATATATGCCTCATTGTCTCTCATTTGTAAGGGAGAGTTTTTGTAGAATTGTTGGTATATGCTACAGCTATTTGAATCATAATCATTGTTCAATTGTTGGTGATTTTGCTCTTCAAGTGTTGTATTTGCATTCATGGTTCTCAATTCCTCCAAGTTAAATTAGAATTTAGATTAGAATTTATTTTTATGTATGTCAGATTGAGTGGAAGATTTGTTGAATTCGTTTGTGTAAAATCCTTAGTCCATACCACTAGCCTCTTGCCACTGGTAAGTGCGCCTTGTGTGGTCAACGTTTGATGGTGATAGACTGAAAATCCTTAAGTATACCTTAGACGATTGCACTAAGCTTGTGTCAATACCTGATTGTGAGACCTTGCCTGGTTTGATTCCATTAAATCCATTCATCATTTCGTACATTCTTAGGCTTAGAATAGATTTCCTGAACCCTATTCCTTTTGTCCCTTTTTTAGTAAGAAGTAAATCCAGAGCCATATCAATAAATCTTAAGTTGTCAACACACCTATTCCGCATCATTCATGATAATCCAAACATTTGCGTAAGTCCCCAAGTGAACACAACAATTCACATCGACCATTGAGTTACCCACTCGTCAAGACCTGACATGTAGAAACCTTGGAATCATTTTAGTTGATCTCATTCCTAGCATCTGAGGTGATTTTGTTCGAGAGAGGGTAAATTACCTTGGTACTTTATTCTGAAATGTTTTGTGCATAAAAAACACATCAACAGCTTCCTTTAAAGGTTTTAAAGTTTTTCAAATGGATGTTAAATCTACCTTCTTGAATGGAAATTTGAATGAAGAAGCTTATGTAGAACAGCTTGACGGATTTGTTTTATCAGCAAATCAAGATTATGTATGGCCTTAAACAAGCACCATGTGCTTGGTATGACAAGCTGGATTGTTATTTGCAGCAATAGGGATTCAAAAGAGGCATAGCGGACAGCAACTTGTACGTTAAAGAGGAAGGTAAACATATGCTAATTGTAGTTGTTTATGTTGATGATCTAATCTTTGGTAGTGACTATGAATAGATGTGTAAAGTTTTTGCTACCAACATGGACATGAAATTTGAAATGTCAATGTTGGAAGAGCTATCTTTTTTCCTTAGGCTACAAATTCACCAATCTAAGGAAGGTATTTTTATTTCCCAAACTAAATACATGAGAGATGTTGAAGAGATTTAAAATGGAAGATTGTACTCCTATTAGCATTCCTATGATGACTGGTTGCAAACTTAGTAAGGATGATGAGTTTCCAGATGCTAATCAAACTCTTTAAAGGTCTATGATAAGAAGTTTGTTGTATATTACAACCACTAGACCTGATATAATGTAGGTTGTAGGTTTTGCTGCTAGACTCCAGGCTGCCCCTAAGGAAACACATGTTCATGCAATTAAAAGAATTTTCAAATACCTCAAAGGTACTATGGCGTATGGGATTTGGTATCCTAGTGGAAATGATTTCTCACTTACAGCCTATACAAATGCAAATTGGGGTGGTTCAATTGATGATAGGAAGAGCACAAGTGGAGGTGTTTTCTTCACACAGGTTCTTTGGATGAAGCAAACATTGAAAGACATTAAGGTAGATTTCAGTTATCCTATTTCTATCTCTGTGATAATGAGAGTGCCATTAGCATATCTAAAAATCATGTTTTGCACTCTAGAACCAAGCATATTTCTATCAAGTACCACTTCCTATGTGAACAAGTTAGTAATCAACGAGTTAAACTAGAATATGTTTCTATGAAAGATCGAATTGCAGATCTGTTTACTAAGCCCCTGCCAAGAGATGCGTTTGAATAGTTGAGGCAGAAGTTAAGAGTGGTTTCACTCCATCATTGAAGGGTTGTATTGCCCAAGGAGATTATCTATTGCATTATTTTATGCCCCTTTTTCAATGTTTGCAGATTGTATTGCAGATGTATATAAACTTTTTGGTTAATTGCAGCTTTAATTCAGACATTGATGTCAAAGGGGGAGCAAGATCTCAAGGGGACAAGTTGTGTCTTTTTGGATTCAGAAGGTTGCAAAAGGAAATGAAGTTGCCATCAATGACAAAGGGGGAGTTTGTTGGATTATTTGTCACTGATGTCAAAGGCTGAATTGAGTTTGTTTATGAATGTTGGTTGATCTATCTTCTTGTCTATCTCGTTGAGCAGCTTGAGCTGCTTGCTTGCTTTCTTGAGGTGCTTGTATGCCTTTTGGTGCTTAGTTGCTTGGTTGAGCAGTGTGTGTGCCTACTTCAGCTGTATGTGTGCCTGCTTGTCTGACTCAGTTGCTTACTTGTCTCTACTTGTGCCAAATCAGACTTTATGCCAAGTCAAGGGTTGAATATTCTTTGGGACCCGCTTTAATTTTTGGTCAGACAACGTATTTTGACATAAAGGAAGGCTTGTTCATTTGAATATTTTCTTTCCCCGTCAGATTTTGGATTAAGTAGTGTCTTAATTGATATAACTGGAGGAAGATATGCTTTAGTAATAAGACTTTATGCCAAGTCAAGGGTTGAATATTCTTTGGGACCCGCTTTAATTTTTGGTCAAACAACGTTTTTTGACATAAAGGAAGGCTTGTTCATTTGAAGATTTTCTTTCCCCGTCAGATTTTGGATTAAGTAGTGTCTTAATTGATATAACCGGAGGAAGATATGCTTTAGTAATTCAAATATACTGCTGTCGTTTTTCAAGGAAGTCGTATTTTTTTTAAAGCTTGGAGCCTATATTCATAAGTGCATTTTTCACAAGGAAATCATTTGTTAAAGGAATCGTTCTTCCTTATATTCATATTATGCGCTGAAGAGTGTTTTGTGGTGGTCAAACTTATTGCAAATATGGAAGACATGAGGATTTAATTTGTTTTTGGAAGAGCTAAGTGGTCATGCCATGACTTCGTTTTAAAAAACTAAAACTGATGAAGGTGGGCGTGTCAGTTTTGTAAAAGCGGACCTTGCCCCAAAAATTTGGGATGCTGATCTTTGATTCGCTATATACGTTTTTTTTTGGAAGAGCCTATAAAAAACGAAAAAGCATTTTTTTGCTCTATTTTGGTTCGAACAAAAGAAAGGATATTTAAACGATTTTATTTGGTTAAAAAGTCGTGGGAAATAGTGGAAGTGTTATGAAAAAACAGCAACAGATTTTATGATGAGCGTTTTTTTATTTGGAAGTGGTTGCGCAGAAGTTCGGGAAGGTTCTCTTCTCAAAGTGTTGGGCTTTTGCTTTCTAAGTGTACACGATAGAAAAAATTTGTGTGTTGGCTGAAGATTTTTTTATGGGGTGTAAGGTTTCAAAAGGTGAATAGAGGCCTTTTTTGTGTAGGGTGGCAACTGAAAATCATGACTTTAGCAATGCAGTGAACAAGCAATGTTATAGAATTGAGTTTTGATTAACAGATATGTGCGTAAAGTTTTCTGAGTGTTCTTTCAATGCATAACATGCCTAGAGAATGCAACATAAAGAGTCTTTAGAGTTCAAATTTTAAAAAAGTCTTCTTGTGAACAACATGATCATCTTCAGCAGATATTGTGTGTGGATATTTTCCAATTGTGAATGTTGTTGACATAAGAATCAATGTTAAGTCTAATGTTTGGAGTTGCTCTGTCTGAAGTAAATTATTGTTTGTTGCAGCATGTCTAAAGTGGAATTTGTTGGAGATTTGAATAAGTTAAAAGGAAGCATAATAAATTGAAAATCATAAATATATCAAAAACAAAGATTCAAGGTTGGTGTCATTTTGATGGAGTAGGTGCTTCATCACTGTTTGCGAAGCTTCTTGGAGAGTTGGTGCTCTCAAAATTTGTTGTCCTGTAAACTAGGTTGTTGCCCAATGGGTTGGTGCCCATTTAAGTTGGCGAAAGATTATTGATGTCGTGGTTTTTTACCCGAAAGGGTTTTCCACAAGAAATCTTTGTGTTCTCGTCTTGCTGATTGTTCTCTGTGTTTTACTTTTGATATTCGTATTGAAAAGATTTGAAATACTTATTCACCCCCCCTCCCTTAGTATTTCCTATGTGTTTCTAAATATATGAATATAAGGAAGAATGATTCCTTTAACAAATAATTTGCTTGTGAAAAATGCATTTATGAATAGAGGTTGCGAGATTTAGAAAAAAGACAACTTCCTTGAAAAACGGTAGTACTATATTCGAATTACTAAAGCACATCATCCTCCAGTTATGTCAATTAAGACACTACGTAGTCCAAAATCTGATGGGAAAAAAAATATTCAATTTGATCCAAATAATGACATTTAGCTGAACCTAACAATAGTGTGGAGTATATACGTTCAAAGCATATTTTGATTCGGCATCCACAACAAACTAATTAAAAATATGGTTCCAAAAACCCCATCCTCTAGAAAATTCAGCAGATGACTTGTCAAGCTGACATAACACAAAGAAGAATGAGGCAGACACGTAGGCAGCTTAAGTAGACAGCCAACCAGCTGAAATACACAGCCAAGCAACTAAAGTAGACACCCAAACATCTCAACCAAACATCCAAGCAACTCAACCCAATAGGCAAGCAGCTCAACTGAAATTTCAATTCAATTTCTAAACCTCAACAACTAACCTTTGACATCAATGACAAAATATCCAACAATCTCCCCCCTCTGTCATTGATTGCAACTCCCACTGGAAGCAAACTGAAAAAAGATCCCCCTAACATATTCCTCCCCCTTTGACATCAATGATTGAAACATATCTGCATTACTGAAATGGAGCCCATGCAATATAATAGTGAAAAGCTCCCCTTGAGTCCAATATGCAATTCAGTGATGGAGTGAAATCACTCCCAACTTTTCTCTCAAGAATTTAAACGTTTCCTTTGGTAAAGGCTTTGTAAACAAATCTGCATCTGTTATTTAGTAGACACATTCCAACTTGTTGATCAGTAACCTATTCTCTCAAAAAATGATACTTAATGGGAATATGTTTAGTTCTAGAGCACATAACTGAATTCTTAGAAATGTTAATGGCATTCGTATTGTCACAAAAGATAGAAATAGGATAATTGAATTCTACCTTAATATCCCTCAATGTCTGCTTCATCCAAAGAACTTGTGTACAACATGACATTGTTGCAATATACTCCACTTCAACTGTAGATAATGAAATGGAAGGATTTTTTAACTCAACCATGAAACTAGATAGCCACCTAGAAAGAAAGCACCACCACTTGTGCTCTTTCTATAATTCAATTGAGCCACTTGTTGTGACCTTTTCACACATCGCCCCATTGCAAACGGGGACCCCCTCTTTCCTGCTTTTTGCGTTGGTTAGTTTAGGGTTTTGGCAGCATAATGGGCAATTTTGAGTTCCCGTGCTCGAGTCTCGGAATTTTGATCATGCCTATTTGTCGTTTAGGGTTTTTTAAGTTATAGGATCAAGTGTGTAAAAGTTGAGATTTTAAATGATCCTAATTTTGTCTAAGTGTAAACCTTTTGAGCGTTAACGTGTTTTTGAACGTCCTCCTCAGTGATTTTTGAGTGCCTAGGTGTTTCGGGACCTTTAGGAGTTGTTTTCTCACTCCTAGGAGGTTATTCAAGTTGATTTTGCACTTTATCCCGATAGGGTTCCTTTTGCTTCGCTCAAATTTTGGTAAATTTGCCTAAATCCCGATGCGTTTTATTGAAAATTCTAAAGTGTCCAGATGATTTTGAGTGGTTAAACTGTTAAATTCCGGATGAAAATCCATGTTCTAAGGGTCAAAATGTCAAAATTCTTGATAGGAGGTGCTTTTTCCCCCCACATTTCCAATGACCCATGATTTTCCCCCACTCAAAATCCTGACTGGTGGTGAATTTCCACTGGATTCTCGATGGACCTAATTTTTCCCCCACTCATAATCCAGACATGGGGCGATTTTCCACCAAGATGGTAAAAATTTGGCTATGTGGGAAATCTTCCTAACAACCCACGATTTTCCACCAAGACTGCGGATGACTTTAATGAGGACTAAAATGGTGATTCCTGATGCCTATCGATTTTCCACCAGGACTTTTATGACGAGATTTTAAGGATTTTTGTGCGGATAGTGATTACAGACCTTAGACGAATTTCCACAAGTGATGATTTTAATGATTTTGAGTCCGGATGATTGTTCAAACAGGGGTCAATTTTCCCCCAGGGTGATTTTTTGTGCTAAGTGGCAAGTTTGAATTGGAATTTTCACTCAAGACATAGATCGATTTTCCCTTGGAGACAATTTTGTGCCAAGTTGATGAAATTTTATTGGGATTTTTATCCCAATAGGGGTCGATTTTCCCAGATGTGCATTTTAATTATTTTTATTTGGATTTTTTTAATCCAAATAGGGATCGAATTTCCCCATGGGTCAATTTTGGATCAAATTTTAAAATCTTTTTAATAAATTGACCCCACATTTAATTGTTTTTAAAAGTGATGACGATTATTTAAAAAATAAAAGCAATTAATAAATGATTTGCAATAAATATTAAATGATTTTCACCTTCTAGAAGCAAATTGATTTTCCCCAGGCAAGTATAAGTAACAAAATTTTATCCCACATTGCTTGTGTGGTGAAAACTCAAGGCAAAAACAAGTTTAAAAGAGGGAGGCCAGCATTATAATATTATTATGTTTGCCAAGTGTGTTGCTGATTTGGGCGATTTTCCTCCAGCTGGCGAATTTGGTGAAGTATCAAATTGACACCATTAAGGTTGAAGTTGATTTCATTGTTCATTTTTCTTCATTCCCAGCTTTAGGCGATTTTCCTTGGCAGCCATTGGAGGGCATTTGAAGACATTTTTCAGACTTGGCGATTTTTGGTAGAGGTGGCGCCATTTTAGGGAGAAGGCAATTTTGTTTTGGGGGTCATTCACCTCCATTTTGGGGTGTATTTCTTCATGTTTGGTGGCGACATAGCTGGGAAATTGCTGATCAACATTTTCAGACCTGATATTTTCACCTTTTGCTGAGATTCTTGACCTCCATTGTTGGCTGGTAACACATTTTCAGAATTATTTTTCACCAACCAGCTTGTTCCAGCCTAGGCGTTTTTTGTTTGGATGTGTTTTTGAGGATTTTTAGAGCATTTCCAAACCTTCTTAATGCTGTTGCAGGTCTGAAACTCCATTCTCAAGGGGCTGTCCTCAGCAAACATTCATTTCCAGCCACCTACCTATTTGGTCAATTTCACTTGGAGTGCATTTTTGCACCATTTCTTGGCAATTTTATGAGTTAAACTATCATTCCTAGAGGTGCTGGTAAGTCTGAAAACTTCATTTTCAGACTTGTCTTCAGACTGAAAATTCACTTCCAGCCCTACGTACGTGCTCAGATTTATTCATTTTTGCCTTGGGAAACTTATTTTCATCATAATTTTTGCATAACACGCGATTGCAACATGATTTTAAGGACTGATTTATAGAGTTGCAGGTTGTCTTCAAACTTGTTGGCAGCCATTGTTGACTTGGGAAAGTGTCCTAAGACAACTTTTGTGTGAAAACACTACTTTTCACACCTTTCCTAGTCCATTTCTCAATCCGGTATACTCCTTTGCACTCTAATTTGGATAAAGTTTCTATATATAAGGAGATGTCTTCAGTCTTTGCTAAGTCTGAAAATTGACGATTTTAATAAATTTTATGAGGGTTTCATACACTAATCTTGTCATATTTTCGTTCTATTTTCAGAATTCATTTTAAATATGGATAAAATTCTTGATTTCCATCCATAAACTTGTCTAAATCATTTAGAAATCAGAACTTATCAATTTTAAAAATGGTTATCAGGATAAATTTTCCGAAGTGTCTAACTTCCAGCTTCATACAGGTGCAATGTTGAAGTCTGGAATTAGCATTCGAAGGAAACAACAGAAGATAGTTGAGACGGGATTCTATCTAGAATCCAAGAAGTCATCCAGATGGAAGGAGATTACAAACACGAACATGCATTTCCTAAACATGGGTCAGATGTGGCAACGAATGTTCAGAATTGGAAGCCAGATTCCTTCCCCAGCTTATGCAAACATTATGAAGAGTGGCATTTATCAGGCCACTGTATTCCTACAGTCCATACAATGGAGCAAGCTAATCTTAGAGTGTGCACGATGTTATGATCCTCACTCCCTAATGGTCAAGACTCCTAAAGGTGCCACCATTGCCTACCTTGCTGAGGTGTTTGCAATTCCATGTGGAGCAAACATGAAAGATTGAACCTAGAATGAATATGAAGAAGGATATAAGAAGAAGATGAATGCGTGCAAGACCGTAGTGAACAAGGAATGGATGATCGAACCTAGGTCTCATCATTCCAAGGCTCCCAAGACACTCATGTGCATAGATTTCAAAGATGAATATAGTGATTTAGTATTTCTGCTTAACCAAGTCATGGGGATGCCGCAGGGTGCAATATATGATGGATGGATGTTCTATTTCATCCAGGATTGTCTGAAAGAAACGTTGATCAATTGGTCGAAAATCATAAGTGACAATCTGGATTTTCAGCTGAGGAATGTGGAGAGATCCAGGTCATTCGCCATGACTTCCTACCTGGTGTATCTACTTGCACGATTTGTTACCTACAAATGATTGATATGCAGAGGTGAAGTCGGGAATCGACAAGGGCAGTACAGGAGTTATGAATGTTATCCACAGCTGAACATGTATCAAATTGAAGATTATAAGAAAGTGAATGATACATTCACTATGTACATAACGCAAATGTTGCAAGGCGGAATCCACAAGAGATTGTCCAAGGAGGCAACAGAGATGATAGTGAAATATGGATCATGGTACATACAATTTCCCACTTTCACATACCTAAGGATTCATGGATTTCAATCCGAACCTTTCAGGCTTCCTAGGTATCCTATAGACAGAATGATATTACTTGAGGTGGTGAGACAGCTTCTGGAGTTTGATTCTATCCAGAAAGACAAATATAGAACGAGCATGTCATTTCCTATTTTGGTAGGGAAGACATTGGAGGTTTGCCAATTCGCCATAGCAGCTAGCTAAGTCACAAGGTTCAAATTCGAATTCGAATTCGACAGCCATGAAATTCGGATGAAATTCGACAAGGGAAAATTCGAAAAAAAATTCAGATAAAATTTGCCTTCTATAATTTTGTTTATTTTTAAATATATGTATACTTCTAATAAATTATCAGAATAGCAACCCTTGTTGGAGAAAATCCGAGGGCGACCCAGCAGTTGCAGACATCCATGACCCAATAGATACAAAGCATATACAAAGAATACCCACAACCAGCTGAGTTGTGTTTAGAGGCGGATAGCAGTGCTTTATAGAGGAAATTCGATTAAATTCGAACCTCATCCATGAAAATCGCCGTATCCTGTGACTTAGGCAGCTAGCACAACAGCTGAAGAACTTGCATTCTATCACCTTGCGACATACAAAAGAAGAGAAAGGTTTGATCCGAATAAGAAAGTTGGAAGAATCAGGGGAGATAAGTTCATCCACAAGGTAGACATAGAAGATTATTGGGCCAACCTGATGGACGAGCAAGCAATGAAAAGAAGATTGTGGTCCAAAATGTCCATGGATTTCATGAGGAAGTGTGGACTTTTCCTCATTCCTGATTAGATATTAGATGACAAGGATCATACACATCCACCATATGAGAATGAAATGAAAAAGGCTATTCTATTGCCTAATTGGTCAGAACAAGAAGTGACAGATTTGAATGTATTGATGAGAGAGGTCTTGAGTTTCTCTCGAGGATGGGTAGACAATCAGATGAACAGGTTAGTTGACATGGGTGTTACCTTCAATTATGAAAAGATGAAACAGGAGGAATCCTCTTCCGAAGATGATCAAAGGACTATCAATGATATCAGGATTCATGCAGATGAGGAGAGTCAAACTCCCAAGCGAAGGAAGAACACACCAGGAGAAGTCAAGGCTAGAGGGAAAAAGATTGAGGAGGTTAAGAAGAAGTAGCAAAAGATTATCATTCCTTTACCTATCATTCCTTCACCTCCCCTTAGTGTCTCATCAATCAAGGAAATTGAAGGGCCAAAACAGAACAAAGAGTTTGAGCAATGTTCCAACACAACGATATTACCAGAGAATGTTCAGGATTTACATGTCACAGCTACATCTGCTCCACCTAATGAAGATGATGATCAGTCAAGATCTCCTACTGTCCTCTTGGAGGTTAGTTTGGGGAAGAATGTATATGATTTGACCAGAGATGATCCTAATGATGATGATGATGTTATCTCGGCATTGAAAGAGCTTGATCGAGAGATATGTCTCGATCATGGTATGGAGATGGCCACTATTCCTGATTGGTTGATGAAGGGTATGGAGAAAAGTAAGAAGATGGTAGAGGTGCAACCTATTGATGACATTGATGACTACTTAGCTAGGAGCAACAATGAGAAAGAACCTAAGAAAGCTGAAATTTTGTCACATATAGCTAGAGATGAGACGGGAATGCGGATTGCACAAGTGGTTGTTCCTATTGGAGATGTGACGACAGACATTGCGACTCCCATGGATTTCCAAATTACTTCAGTTGCCCTTGGTTGTACTACAAAAGAGAAAGAATTCCAAGAGGTTGGTGATACTCTCAAGGCAATCAGTGCAAGATTGGATAGGGAGACAGAAAAGAGAGAGAAATATGAAGAAGAAAATATCAGACTTAGAGAGTATATTGCAGCGATAAGGTGTGAGAATCCCACCCTTATTTCCCCTATTGCAGTTGATCGTGGACTACATACACATTATGAGGCAGCGAGCGAGAGATACACTCTCGAAAGTGGAGAAATGGATTGAAGATACAAAGAGACAGGCGGATGATTTCCTTACTCATTTTGTCCAGGCTTTTGATAGGACAATAGGGCTCATATTCAGGATAGAGTATTTAGATGGAATTTGGGAGGAATTCCAACCTATTCAGGAGAAGACCATTCCACACCTCAAAGCTTTGAAGAAAATTCCTACGTACACATTGATCAGGGAGAATATTGTGCATAATGGAGATAGATACGATTTCCATGGTTGGTATTGTTCATTAGCCATGAAGAAATCAACTTATGAGAGCGCACAAAGAATTGTGCAGAGATGGAAGGATCAATTCATGATATTCAGTCAAAGATCCTTGCCTCAATTGAGGAATTATTGGAAGTTGATGTCAGTGAAGCCAGTGGTTTACACATAGCTGAATTGAGAGACAAAATGAAGTTCATGTACTTCAATCAATTGGACTCTTTGAAGAAGAGTCAGATAGACGACTTGGTCTCTTTGTTGATTCATGTTCACAATTCGCAAAAGCTCATGCCAGATTGGGAGAACACCTTAGATGCTTGCTCAGATGCATTGGATGTGATTGATTTACAGCAAGATACCTTACCCAGCATTTCAGGGGTTAGATTTTGTATTAGCTAGATTTTTGGATTATGATGTGAGAGAAAGAGATGCAAATCCCTATTTGATGACTAGGTGTCTTTCTATTGGGCCATATGTTGGTGGCTCCATTTTTTATGCAAACCCTAATTAGGGCAACTCTCGAGCTTTGTTGGCATGATCTTGGCCCTTGATTTTGATTTAATCTTAGCCATCCATTTTGTATGAGACTTTATACATACCCAATTGCCTCTCATTTGTAAGAGAGATTTTTGAGAATTGTTGGTAGATGTTGCAAATTTGAATATAAATCATTGTTCGACTTGATGGTGATTTTTGTTTAAGTGTTTTGCATTCAAGATTCTCAATTCCTCCAAGTTAGATTAGAATTTGCTTTCAATGTTTGTTAGATTGAATGAAAGAATTTGTTGAATGTATTTGTGTAAAATCCTTTTATCCATACCACTAGCCTCTTGTTGATTGTAAGTGTGTCGTGCGTGATCAACTGGAAAGTTTATGCAAGCTTAACTTCGATTATTATACGTCCATTGTTATGCATCAACTTGGATGGTATCAATGTTTGATGGTAGTAATTTGAATATCTATGAAATACACCTTAGATGATTGCACTGAGCTCGTGTCAAAATCTGTTCGACTTGAAGGTGAGACCTTGCCTAGTTTGATTCCACTGAATTTGTTCATCACTTCTTGCATTCTAGGCTTTAGAATAGATTTCTTATCCCTACTCTCGTTTGTCCTTTTTTTAGAAGGTTTTGTTAGAATTAAGTCTAAAACTACATTATCAAATCCTAAGTTATCAGCACACCCATTCCACATTCATGATAAGTGAAGATAATTCGAACAATTGTGTAAGTCCCCAAGTGAAAACAGCAATTCACATCGACCATTGAGTTACCCACTCGTCAAGACCTGACTGTAGAAACCTTGGAATCATTTTAGTTGATCTTACCCTTAGCATCTGAGGTGATTTTGTTCAATAGAGGGTAAAGTACTTTGGTATTTTATTCTAATGCTTGCATGTGCATAAAACACACATCAACACCACCCCAATTTGAACATGACTATCCTTAGTAGTAGCTTGAAATCTAGCAACATAACCAACAACTTGCATAATGCCAGGTCTAGTAGTTGTAACATATAACAAACTTCCTACCATAGACCTATAAAATGTTTGATTAACATCTGGACACTCATCATCTTTACTAAGTTTGCATCTTGTTGCCATAGGAGTACTTACAAGATTACAATCCTCCATTCTAAACATTTTCAACATCTCTCTAATGTAATTTGTTTGAGAGATAAAAATACCTTTATCAAATTGAAGAATTTGTAAGCCAAAGAAGAAAGACAGCTCAACCAACATCAACATTTTGAATCCCTTCTTCATATTAATAACAAAGACTTTACACATTTCTACACAATCACTACCAAAAACCATATCATCAACATAAACTACTACAATCAACATGTGTTTACCTTCTTCTTTAACATATAGATTGTTGTCTGCTATCCCTCTTCTAAATCCTTGTTGTTGTAGGTAACTATCGAGTCTGTCATACAAAGCACATGGGACTTGCTTAAGGCCATAGAGAGTCTTTTTCATTTTACAAACATTGTTCAAATATTCTGACAAAGCAAACCCATCGGGTTGTTCTATGTACACTTCTTCATACAAATTACCATTGAGAAAAGCAAATTTGACATCCATTTGAAAAATCTTAAAGCCTTTAAAAGAAACAAAAGCTAAGAACATTCTAATTGCTTCTAAACATGCAACAAAAGCAAAGGTTTCATAAAAGTCAATACCTTCTACTTGAGTATAACCCTTGCACACAAACCTTGTCTTGTTTCTTACCACTTGGCCATCTTCATTCAATTTGTTTCTATAGACACGTTTTTGTGACTATCACATTCTTGTCTTTAGGCCTAGGAACAAGCGCTCATGTTCCACTTTTCTGAATTTGATCAAGCTCCTCTTTCATGGTTGCCACCCAGTGTTTGTCTTCAGCTGCCTCTTCAAAATTCTTAAGTTCAATCATGGACAACAAAGAAATATCTTCATTCGCATAATAATTTACATTTCTTCTTGTAGCTCTAGGTTTGTCCTTTTGCAAAATATGATCAATAGGATGATTCTTTTTAACAAACTTAGAAGAGTCTTCAAATACGTTCTAAATATGGTCTTACCTTGTTCAATTACAGGTTCATTCTCAGTGGTTACATCTGTTGTTCCAAACTAAATATCAGAAGGTGCATTCTCAGTTGAAGCATCTTTTGCCTCATGTTGAACACGTTCTAATGAATTTTTATGACTTCCGCTTGCTGTCCCAGCTTGTACATGTGAAGAATTTTGTTGGACAGCACCTTCTACTTCATCTTTTTGAGTGCTATCATTACCATTTTCCGACTTATCATGAGTGTTAGTATTCTCACGAACATTTACATTAATACTCTCAACAATCTTATATAGTCTTTTGTTAAAGCATCTATAAGCTTTACTTTTAGAAGAGTAACCCAAAAAATACCTTCATCAGCCCTAGGATCAATCAAATTTACCAAGATTGTCTTCATCTCCATTAATGTAACAAGGACTACCAAAAACTCTAAAGTACTTACCTGAAGCAACTTTACTTTTCCATAATTTGTATGGTGCTTTGTTATGCTTTGCTTTAATCAGCCCTCTATTCTAAATATAAACAGCAGTATGGACTGCCTCTTTCCAAAAAGAATCACTCATCTTAAACTCATTCATCATGCTTCAAGCCATTTTTTAGACTGATCTGTTCTTCCTCTCAACAACACCATTTTGTTGAGGTGTTCTAGTAGCTGAGTATTGTCTTTTATACCATTTTTCTCACAAAAATTGATAAACTCATTAGATGTAAACTCACCTCCATTATCTGAAATTTTCAGACCTTTTTCATTTTCAACTAGAGCTTTAAAAGCCTTAAATTTTTCAAGAGCCTCTGATTTCTCTTTTAAAAAGGTAACCCAAGTCATACAAGAATAATCATCAATTAAGAGCATGAAATATTTCTCACCTTGCAAGCTTGTAGTTCTTGTTGGTCCACATAAATCAATGTGTATCAACTCAAGAGGTTTCGTGCTTAAATAATCCTTTGACTTGAAGCTATTCCTTGTTTGTTTGCCAAGTTGACACTTACACACAATATCTAAAGGTTTAGCAAGCTGTTGCATATCTCTTATAGCTTCCTTTTTGCTGATCTGAATAAGATTATCAAAATTCATGTGTCCAAATCTTCTATGTCATAGCCAAGCTTCATCTAGCTGACTTAAACAACACTCTTCACTCTTAATGTCATAAAAAAATATACAAATTGTTAGCTGCCCTACTACCAACAGCAATGTGTTTACCATCTTTGCTGATTTCACAGCAATTTGAACTAAACACTAAGCTATGTCCTTGATCACACAATTGACTTAACAAATTATGTTTGAGACCTTCAATATATAAAACATTTTCAACTTTTGTCGCACCATCATTTGGAATAAGTGTGCCTTTACCTGCTACTTTTGCAAATGAGTTACCACTGAATCTAACTTTGGCTCCATTCATCCTCTTGAGAGTCAAAAACTTACTTTTATCTCAATCATATGCTTGGGGCAGGCACTATCAACACACCAAATCTTTTCATTTGCGCAAGAAAGGTTAATTGCACAATCAAGGACTCTATTGTAACTTGTTTCTCCTTCTTCCTCCACACTTTGGTATTCTCCTTAGATTTGTCCTTTGTATCTACCTTTTTGGAGAAATCTGCCACACCACTTTTACAAACTCTTGCAGAGTGTCCAAAGTTATTACACTTGTAACATATAACATTGTAATTTCTCAAAGGAGCAAAAGAATTCCTATTCATGAGTCTGAAATGTCTTCTAGACACTCTACAATTGATTGCCTTGTATCTAAAATAATTACAAGTATAACAATAACAATAAAAGAAAGAATTGTTAAACCTGGCCATATGTCTTTGTCTGAAGATAGGAGACCTTTTGAAGGCATCATTTCTGATTTTTGATGATGAATCCCTTGCATTATCAGCATTGGTCTTCTGTTGTTCTTTTTTAGAAGATTTAGAACATTGACCTTCTTCAAGGCCAACTCCACTCTTATCAATAGATTGTTTTTGTGAGCCTAAGATGTCATTTAAAGACAGAGAACTTTTCTGATTTATATTCTCATGATTCAACAATATTGAAGATTTATTTAACTTCCTAAGAGAAACTCTTTCACCTTCAAGTTTCTCACAATTTTCTTCTTTAACCTTGAGCTGACTTCTAATTTCTTCTTCTATTCTCTTTGCTTCTTCAATCTAAACCTTCATATCTACTATCAACTTTTCTGCATCCTCTAAGGCTTGATATTTCTTAGATTTTTCTTCACTCTCTTCTTGTAACAACAACTTTAAGCTCTGATTTTTCTTTCTTAGCTTCTTGATTTCATTTAGAGCACTTATCAGCGCTTGTTCAAGATCAACTTCTTCCTCTTCTTCATCAAAGTAGTCATCTTCTTCTTGGTTTTAGTAATGGTTTCTTTTAGAGCCATAAATAGAATCTCATCATTTAAGGACTCCTCTTCACTCGCATCCAATGAACAGCTTTCCTCCTTAGATTAGAAACTCCTTTTGAAGTTATGAGACTTCTTTTCCTTTTCCAAGTCTTTTTTGGCCGAACTTAGGCTTCTTCTCATAACTGTTGTCCTCATCCTTCTCATATGGACATTTGGCTGCAAAATGTCCTATCTTGCCACAGTTAAAGCACTTTAAAGGCAACTTGCCTTTATATTTTCCAAAACCCCATTTTAATTTTCTCACAAAGTGTGCCTCTTCACAATCAAATTCTCCATCAGAGCTTTCATTAGACACACAATCCTTATCTTTACTTTTCTTCGAGGCTTTGAAGGTTGTCTCCTTTTTAGATAAGGACTCAATATTTGTTCTCATCTCATATGCAGTTAGAATACCATGGAGCTTGTTAACAGACATTTTGTCAAGATCAGCCATCTCCTCAATTGCTGAAACTTTTGCAACAAATCTAGAGATCTTAAGATTTTCTAAACTACATTACTATCCTCAACCTTCTCTCTCAAACCCTTTAAAGAGTTTACAACTCCATCAACTCTCAAGATGTAGGCAACAACGTTCTTTTCTTCTCACATTCTAAGACTTTCAAACTGTATTCTATGAGTCTGAAGTTTGACCTTTTTAACCTTCTCATCACCTTCATATGACTTTTGAAGTTTCTCCCACATTACCTGGGCAATATCACATTGCATAACCTTTACAAATTCAATCTCTAGTAGACCACATAAATTAGCAAAACAGACTGTTAGAATGCAACAAAATATATATTACCAATCTAATTTGCAATTAAACTTCAATTACTTAATTAAAACTAATCTCAATTCTTAGGTAATAAAAAGGATACGAACGAAGTATTGGGATATGTCCTTAGGCGGTTGTAATGCCCGCCTTCTTGGAACCCATCATGGTTCCAAGCCTTCCTAGGGAAATCGATGGATAATTCGATTCCCGTCTTGGATGTAGCATCTTACATCCAAGCCTACCAAGGAAGATCGTCATATATGATCAATTCCTTGCCTTGGATGATACGTCTTATCATCCAAGTCTACCAGAGAGGACCGGCAAGATTTGTCTCTTCTTGGGTGAGCTTCCGACACCCAAGCTTTTAACATATATGCATATGAGTACTCAATATATACTACCTACCAGGGATTATCATAATCCCTGAATTAGGCTAAGGGAATTTTCTCCCAATAGCCTCCATCACATAGCTAAATTATTGTTATTCATATAACATTTTATATTTCATTATCATTTTAATCTATAATTTATACCTGCCTCTACATATTTCTTAATTACTATTATTGATCCTATATACATACAAATATCCTGCATACATACATATATATATTGCTACATATACATGAGACAATATTATTATAAAACTATAACTCTGTCAAAGAGACAGATCCATTATAAACATATATGTGTGTGTGTGGCACACACATCCACACACATATATATTCTTGTGGTGTAAAACTTAACAACTTACCTTTCTCGCAGACTGTTGGCGCAGCTTCCTGTACCTTCCCTTTTCCCTTATTCCCCCCATGCCTCTCCGTTGTTTGTAAATGCCGTCTTATATCTTGTTTGGGGATGATAAGTTATGTTGCCAAAAGTCATGCCTTATGTTCATTCATTTACTAATTGCGTCACTTCATTACCATTTGGTTAACAATTATACTTGCATTCTTATCCAATCCTATCTTATATGTCATCTTGTCTTATTCGATCTGCCTTGTTGTGATTATAATCGCTGTCTGTGGTTTCTTAATTCGTGTCTTCTATATACCACCGACAATGATTATCATGATTGCTGCATTAACACTAATTCGTTCTGTTTGCCACCTCTACGGTCTTAGCACAGTTGATCTATTTTGATGATTAATATTTAATTGAAATCTGTATTGTTCATTTCATAACTACTGTTACATGATTGCTGAATATCCCACCATACTGGATATCTTCTTAGACTAATCGATATATATATATTAGTCTTTATCGATTGTGTATGGAGGGTAGGCTATTAACATTGATGAACATAACTTAATTGATTGTTAGATGCTTAAGTCTTTGTTTCGTTGCTTATTCAGTGCTTCAAACCTTTAATGTAAGACACGTCTAATATTCCGTCACGCAATACGTATAAATTCGATGACTTAGTAAATATTTATTCTATGTATGAATACATGAATACAATGGATGGCGAGTTGTTGTAGCTTGTTGTATATGTATATTACTCATCACGTAGCTTGCTGTATATGTATATTACTCCAGGTATATATAATACCAAGTATATCGTAATGGTCTGATTATATATATATATATATATATATATATATATATATTATCAGACTGTATTTGAGTGTGTAATAAATATTAATATATAATAATATTTAATAAATAAATTTCAAATAATCATTTGTTGTTAATAGTAATAATTACTACATTTAGGATATATATATAACGATCAAGGAGGGGACATGACAAGTTGAAGGGATTACATAACCATTCACTACACTCATCCAAACATCAAAACCAAGAGACATCAAATAGGTCTTCACTTGTACACTCCAGAATGCATAATTAGAGCCACCAAACAAAGGTGCTCTGTTCGTAGCAAGTTCTTCAAGGGCATTCATTATGTGCTATCAAGATCAACCTCCAGGCTATTAAGCTCTATTTCCAAACGTATCTGGCTCTAATACCACTTGAAGAGCACACAAAAAATATTGAGAGGAGGGGGGGTTGCATAAGTATTTTACCTTTTAACAAAAACCAAACAAAAAGATGAAAAAAGTACACACAAACACAAGAACCCAAGATTTCACGTGGAAAACCTATTCGGGGAAAAAACCACGGTAGATCAAAATCTTTCTATAGCCAAATGGGCACCAACCCAATTTACATAAGTGAGCACCAACTCACTAAGAGCACCAACCCTGCTTGAAGCACCAACATAGTACAATAGAGGCACCAACCTTGACTTTAAAAAAGATTCAAGGTGAAGAAAGTAATCATACTCAATAATTTTGTAGCAGCGATCTGATTCCAATTGAGATTCTGTTTGATCACACCGGTTACACATTTTCACTTCTAAATTCAAATCAAAATCTTTAGCAAACAAACCAAGTATGTGAAACCTTGATTCCAATTCTGATAGATAAATTTTCACTGTGCATTCAATGTCCTTGAAAACTTCACGTGGCTGAAAACAAACTCCAGTAGACATATCTACTATTCAATAGCTATGATATTCCTTCTCAACTTACTGTGCTTCTACAAATGCATCAATATGCTCTCTCTCTAAAGAACACAAAATACCAAAAATCAAATCAGCTCAAACAATTTTGCAATCATGTATTATATCCTCCAAATCATAACCTTATATACACATACAAAAAGGACCCACACATTGGAATAAAGATGCGTGCTCTGCACTTCCTACGATAACTCTTGCTTCGCATCAGCAAATTGAGGTCTTCACAAAAACAATAGCTTACGGTTCACCCATCATACAAAAATCTTTTTGTTACATTTTCTGAAAACGTTACTACAATTCAACAATTTTAGCACAGGTTGTGTAAAAAACACGACTTGAAGACTGGTGATCCCTCACCTTTCTAGAACACACCACACACTTTATTTTTAAACAATATTGTGTTTATTAACATCACATTCACAACCCGCAAAATATTCCGTATGTTTTTTACATCCTTGCGCACCATCACGTTTTTTACATCCTCAAACTGTTTTCAAAGTTTGCATATATCATAACAAATTCTTTTGTTTTTCAGACTCCAACCACGATACTATATTGTTCAACTGCCGCCACTTCATAGAAGATACAATCCTTCATATATTTTTTTAATCAAAATAATTCTTAACATCCGTTGATAAGCTACTACCAGAAATACAACACCCAGTAATTGAAGAGACACAGCTCCACCTCATAACAATATTGTTATGCACCTACACACTCCTTAAAAAAAATGCATGCTTCCATAAAGAAAGCTGTGTGTCAAAAACGACATACTTTGTGCCTCCATAATACGAAAAATCTGTCAAAAAGAATTTTTAATGCACCCCCAAAACATAACTCAAAAAACATTTTTTGCAGCTCCAATGCACCAATAAAATCCATCTAAAATGCATCAAATCAAATTTGAAGACCTGCCCCACACAAGGTGTTACAAAGGAATCTGTAGTTATCACTCAAGAGGAGATAAGAAATGAATGATTTGATGCAAATAATAACGTAAAGCTGAACCTAACAATAGTGTGGAGTATATATGTTCAAAGCATATTTTGATTCAGCATCCACAACAAACTAATTAAAAATACGATTCCAAAGACCCCCTCCTCTAGAAAATTCAATAGATGACTTGTCAGGCTGACATAACACAAAGAAGAATGAGGCAGACACGTAGGCAGCTTAAGTAGGCAGCCAACTAGCTGAAACACACAGCCAAGCAGCTGAAGTAGACATGCAAACAGCTCAACCAAACATCCAAGCAGCTCAACCAGACAGGCAAGCAGCTCAACCAAGTAGGCAAAGTAGCAAAACCAGACAGGCAAGCAGCTCAACTGAAATTTTGATTCAATTTTTGAACCTCAACAACTGACTTTTGACGTCAATGACAAAATATTCAACAATTAAAGCTGAATAAAACACCCTAAAATGAGCCCTCAACCATTATGTCCAAAAATAGAACCTCCTTAAAAAAACAAAAAAATAGCAGTTTAGTGCATGAACACCCTTTTCTGTTTCTACAAAAAAAGCAATTAAAAAAGAGATTTCTCAAAATAGCAATTTTGTTCTGAACAACACTGTATCTTTCAAAGAACCTTGAGATCCTAATTGGAAAACCACGGATGATTTCACCAACCACAAACACCCTATTGTGGCAAGTCTGAAACCCAAAGATTTGTTAAAAAATGGGCCAAAATAGGCTTTAAGCCCTAGGACACCCTGGAAGAAAGCTAAAGAATGGAAAAATAGTTTGTAGAAAACAGACAACAATCTGATCTGAATAGATGCACACAAATAAGGCAATCTTGCTTTTAATGTTTTATTACTATTTTTATGTCGAAAATAGGCTCCTAGTGTTATTGAGGCGTATCTTAGGTGCGCATTTCAATTACCTGTACCACTCAAACTGGTGAAAAAGTGCTTTTGGCTTTCTCATGACACTCAAACTGGTGAAAAAGTGCTTTTGGCTTTCTCATGACACTCAACTTGGCAAAAGAGCACTTTTAGTGGTCTTTCACCATTTTTCTATCTCTTAATCAGATTATAATATGATCTGATGCATTGGAAAGTACTTTTTGTTGGCTATGCAATGACACTGATTATAACCTACAAGCATGGCATCCATGGGAGACAGCTATTGTATAATGACTTTAGAGGACAAATAACTTGTATTAAACAAGAAAGCAATAACTTTACCAAAAAAAATTGTTTGGGAAAATTTTTATTTGGGTACAACAATTAGAAACTTGTGAAGCTTAAAAATTCCTAACAAACATTAAAACACTAGTCAATGTGAAGTATCTCTTAGTATCAGACAACCCAGGACAAAAATACAGCAAGTTCTCCAAAAACTTGGTGAGTAAATGTGGCAAAATCTTGTGAGCAAAAAAAAAATCACGAGTAAATGTGACAACTTGGCGAACTACTATAACCATTGGCATCTGCATTCTTGTACCAACAACAAAACCCTAAGTACATTACAAAAAGATAAATTGGGAATATTACTGATTTTAATCTCTTAAATCCAGCAAAGCACATTCGTAATCTTGCAAGGATAAATTGGCAAAAAATTCAACTAGCTTTTCCAAGGTTTTGCAGAAGCCTCGAAAATTCAATAGCAAATAGGGTTAGAGGAAGTACTTAATTGTACAAAATTCTGGTTTTACTAACGTAATCGTGGCTGAAAAAGACAAAGATAACAATGTGTAAGAGCTTCATCCTTCATTGTAAGACCAAAGTTTTGGAAGACATCCTTGGGCAAGGCATTTGCAACAACAGCACATCTTGGGATGGTTGATTATTTCTAGC
This sequence comes from Cryptomeria japonica, assembly GCF_030272615.1. Lineage (NCBI taxonomy): Eukaryota > Viridiplantae > Streptophyta > Pinopsida > Cupressales > Cupressaceae > Cryptomeria > Cryptomeria japonica. Next base: position 657,370,299 of record NC_081415.1, read on the forward strand.
ACAGGCTTCAACTCCTCCTCTAAGGATGATACAAATAGCCCTACCTATAGGTGATTCCGAAGGCTTGAAGAAATAGAAGTTGAGCAAGATTGGAAAAAATTAAATAGGAACAACCACTAAAACTATCAGTTAACTGCAACAGAATCAAGTTTTAAAGAGAAAGCAAACCGAAAAATCAGGAGCTACAGGATGCTATTTGCCAAGCCAAGGTAGACAAGATATCACAGATGCCCTAATTCAACATACAAGACATTGAATTTTACTAAGACAAGATGGTATCTAGCTACAACAGGGATAAGCACAAGTCATTTGTTAGGTATATGGATCACGGGGTTCGAATCACTCGCACACATATTGATTTGACCAAAGTGTTTAGAGTAACATATACGGGACCATCAATACAAATGCCCCCTAACAGCAATCAAACAAAAGCACAAAAAACACGTTATTCAGACTTTATGTACTGAAAATATTACCAAATGAAAAACGTGGCCAAGTGTAATTGAGGACTGAAAAAAGAATATTTGGGCATAAATGAATGATGTTGTGTGGAGATTATTCGTAAGAGGCTGCTTGGTGCTTCGTAAGTCTCTGATATTATGGTGTTGATTACCAACTACATGGTTGGGCTGAGCTAGGCTAAAATCTACAATTGTGGGGAGTCCTCTGCTTGTATTCATGAATTCCTTACCCTAAAGAGAAGGGATTTTATATGAGTCAATACACCATCAAGCTATTGTTAAAAGCAATCTCCACTCAAGTCACACTCAACCACAAGCTCTAAACAGGTATTAACTATGACTCAGCTGTGCTATCTGTCTTCAGATGAAATCATTGGGAACAATGGAGGGGGCACTGATTTTGAACAGGAATCAGTGAACAGTGAAATCTTAAGCAGCCCTTTATTGTATTGTATTCTACTGCCTTCCACCTCTCTCCCCAAAGAAAAAAGAGAAGCATTGGGTCAGTATTTGTCCAAAGCCTCAGCCAACCCGAGTTATTCAAAGAAAAAAAGAAAAAGTTCAGTAAGAATTTCAGAACACATAAACATTGAATTACAATACATATGTCAATTAATAAATCCACAAAAACAAAATGACATAGCGAGTCATTTACTTCTTTTGGCATATGTAAACAAACCAATAGCATCGCTTTATGCTAAATGTGAGTACAAGCAATCTTAGTTTTAGTGAAAATAAACACATTTCCTCAACATTACAAAGAAATAAATTGCACGCTTGATGGTAAAAGCAATTGCTAAAACGAAGTTTATTTCAAGAAGTTAAAGGTAATTTGCTATCTTTTTTGGAAGAACTCACAAAACAATTAAGCACATTGCCGAGCTTATTCAATTGACTCAGAGTCTTGAAAGAAATGATTCAAGATACCATAATCTGCAACTGTAACCGGAGAATTGTCCATCTTAGATTGGGTATCTGACTGTAAAAGGCTCCTCTGCACTCCCTGAAGATCCGTATTATGTCAAAGAAGTACACACTTAGTCAATATGCTGTTGACACTTGTTGTCAAAATTTATAACGCAAAAATGTTTATGATTTCTTTTCTCTTTGCCTTGTTTTTCAATTATTATCGACACTACAAACAAAAACACATGCCATAAGAAAGCTAGAGAATCGTGCATTCACAATCAAATCTCAATATTCAAATAAATACATACGATTAATATTTCTCCAAACATATGTCCTGCAAAGTTTCAAAACGCATTTGAACTGAAAGGTAAAGAAAACTTTCGGATTGCTACAGGAATGATTAGATTTTGGAATTTATTGATATCAATCAATTATCAATGGATGATTCGGAAACATTATCTAGAATACTTTCATTGATTAACAAAACACCTAATTAGACAAATCTCACAATGCGCCAAGAAGGAGAAGGGCAAAACCTGAATATATAAGATAAATTGGACTGCGTAACTCTACTTGTATAGCTAAGTTGCTACCATTTTCATGAACGCGAGAATGGGCTCACGATTACAATATGAATGAGAGGATGGAATTATCGGAAGAGAGTAGAGAAGATAAAATACCTGACAAAGACGAGCTGCCAGAGACACAGCCTTAATTGCAATAGCCAGATCTTGCTCGTAACTCATCTTCACTCTGCTTCTGCTTCTCCCTCTACACCTTCTGTTCAATGTCAATGATGATGTATAAAGCTGTAATATACTGCTACTTGAAGTCCTTGAAAATGCGTTTGCGCGGTTCGCACAAAAAACAGACATAGCCTTCGCTTCTCCAGCAAATCTTAAAAAAATTGATATCCACATGGGGCATCTTAAAAAGGGGGGAATTTTGTAAGACCCCTGGCCCTAATACTCCAAAAGTACATGCTACTTGTTTAAAGAGTTTTGTTTTTTTTTACCAAAAACTCTCAAAATAGGCATTAAATAATTAAATTTGGTTATAGTGATGATGTTTGTAGAGTGTTTTAAGATTTTAAATAGAAAAAAAGATTCACTCAATTTATTATATCAAAAGTTTTTTAAGAAGAAGAAAATTTTAACGTTCTTTTTATGCAAGGTGATGACATTCTAAAATGAAATGTTTTTATATTTCTACTTTCTAGAAGTGCAAAAAAATACACATTCTTTCTTCCCAAGTTTCTTTTGGCCTTTTCCAATGTCCAATTTCACAAGTTTTTAACTAAGCAATAAGAATTTTGGCTCTCCGCAAAATATTAGTCCTTATGTACACTTTTTGGTTATAATGAAAAGTGGGATTGAACTCATTGATATAATATTTTTTCTTTTTCTCTAGCCCTTTACCCCAAATATACTTGTTGACCTTGTCCACAACAAAAGACTTTATCTCTTACTATTTGTGAATCATGTACTCAAATAGATGTTGTATTTGCTTCCTAAATTAAAAATTAGAACATTTATAATGCATAAGAAAATTGTAACAAAAGGTTTACATATTAATCAAAAACATTAACCAACCGATACACATTGAGACTGTTATAAAGTACCATATATATATATGGCACACCAAAACTAGGAAGCCAAAACTAAAGACAAACTCAAAACACACCAACGCTATTTACAAATATACACAGGGGGTGGGATATCCATGTTGCACGATCGCATTGTCGAGTGGTCGCTACTGCTTTGACCCATTGTCAATTGTTCAGCCCTTATGAAAGCTACTTATGTGCCAGTGGGCGTGAATAGAACCAATGTGTGGTTTCTCATAACTCTTCGCCTCAATAATTGATTCCTCCTAACTGGGGATGACTCACTTCCCAAGAAATGCTCCTCGGCTAAATGAATAATTCCACGGACATGGACAGGCCACTCATTGCACCAAATAAAATGCATGACCCTATATGTAAGTCAGTAGTTGTCTGTATGAATGAATATGAGCCCATAAGGGAGGGAGTTAAGGTGGTTCAGCATGAAAACCTTACTTTTTCCGTCGTTGTAAAAAATGAAACCACCTACCGAACAACACCACTTTGCTATCGTAGGGCGGACATTCCCAATATGGATGAAAGCACAAAAACCAGATCTGTGACAGCCCTTCGTTTTATCTATGATGATAGAGAGAGATGATGATTCTCGATGACAGAGAGATGATGGTGATTTTATTATGCGATAGCTTATTGCTGGCATTACTCAACGTTTCTAATGCCTGCAAGCACGACCAGAAAATGGAGAAAGGCCCAATGGGACTGATTGAGAGCCTAATGGGGGTTTGATCAAGCTGATTTAGAGGTGGTGCCACCCATGAACAACCAGAAAGATCTTCTTTCATAGCCTAAATTCGAACCCATCCGGAGTAAGCGGTGACTGGGTTGTCCTACTTCAAGTTTGTTTGTAGCCTTCTCCATTCGAAGAAAGAATCCAGAGGTTGGGGAATCATTTTCATCCATCAAGCGGCTCACTACCACTCCCATGTATGCAAGCAAGTTGGGGAATTTGCCATATATATATATATATATATATATATATATATATATATATATATATATATATATATATATATAAAAGTTAGTATGAGCCCGGGTACTCTATATTAATTACATACACTATGGTAAGATCAAAAAGAAGGGGAGGATTTACTCTTAAATGCCCTTTCTCGCCCTTCTCGGACCTGAAGTCATGACCTTGACCTGATTTGGAAAGACCTTTGCCCCCCTCCCACAATAATCTATATCCTCCCAACTAGCCATAGAATAGGAGGGGCCTAGTTAATCTACCGACTACCTAGCTTCTATATCTTCTTGCCATAGAATAGTAGGGGCCCACCCCCTTGAGAATAGTAGGAGCCAGCTGAATAGTAGAGGCCTCCCACCCTTTATCACCACTTGGGCCAGATTCTATACGTAACATGCCCCCCCCCCCACCCCAAAAAAAAAGAATAGTTCTATTCTACCCCTACCATTTGCCAGGGGGTGGGTGGTAGAAGTGAAGCAGGGTGGTAAGCAGATAATATACCTCGACGGAACTAGAATCCCTATGAATGCACACGGGGTGGGTGGTTAGCGGGTGGGAAGTAGTTATAGTCGGTAGATTAGTTGAAGTGCCCTTAAAATAGTAGGGGGTGATAAATGTCGGAATAGTTATGATGCTCTTCATCAGGGTGGGCCCCTACTATTCTAAGGGGTGGTTCAAGGCGGTCCATCAAGTTCAAATCCTCCCGCTCCAACTACTACATCATAAATAGGAGATGGTGATCGACTACCCAATCCAACTCTAAAGTAATGACCTGCCAGATTAATTCACCCCCACCCCCCCCCCACCATAGTTGTTATTGGGCGAGCCTCTACTATTTTGCTGGGGCTAGAGGGTGTACATTAATCGATTGGGGGTAGGGGAGCCCATTTCGAATAGTAGGGGGCTAGAGTAATGCTAAAATAGTTCTAGAATCACCCCATATCCTCCTCCCACCCACCTCTAGGGGAATAAGGAATCTTAGTTGCATCTCCCACGTAACACTATTCCCTTAGAATAGTAGGGGCATCCCACCCACCCTTGGATTACCCCCGGGGTTAACTACTCACCCCTCTCACCAACCCCTAGAGATAGTTGGTGGGGTGGGGTGCGGGGGGGGGCTCGATAGTTCCAGGCCACCAGAGCCATCTCATCCCTCCTAATATATATATCCATTGGCAAAGGCAACAAAAAAATGACAATGATTATATAAAATGCATAGCATTTTTACATAGACCAAGATTGCTCTCACATTGAAACTTCATAGTTTTATCTTTGATTTTTCATAGTTGTTGCTTAACCTTGGCATTCTTCTTGCATAATATTTGGATATGCGAGAAAAGAAAGGCCACCTGAAGAAATATGTCATAGTAAAGCCTCTAAGCTTGCTCTCGCACTAAAACTTCATAATTTGATCTTTGATTTTTCGTAGTTGTTGCTTAACCCTAGCATTCTTCTTGCACAATGTTTGGATCTGTGAGAAAAGAAAGGCCACCTAAAGAAATATGTCATAGTAAAGCCTTGGAGTACCAGTTACAAGATGATAATTGTTAGAAAACACTACAGAAAAATTGTTCTTTCGTATATTTTTTAAAACCACTCGTCAAATAGAATCAACAATAACATCATTTTGCATTCCAAAACCAAGAATAACTTCTTTCCAATTCAAATCATGATGAAATATAGCAGAAAAGTCTTTAAACATAGTAGACCATTGCCTTTTAACATACAAGTAGTCCCAAAATATATGCTTCAAACTTTCAATGCTATTACAAAAGGGACAAGTAGCTAGTTGGACCATAATAGATTTCAATTTATCTCCCACAAGTAGTTTATAATGTAATATTTTCCATGCTAGAACTTGGGTATCAAAGTTAGCTTTAGATTTCCATACTTGAACACTTGTTGTGATCCAAAATTGGCAATAAATTTGCTACCAACTAGGAAGTAATTGGATATATATTTTTTCTTGAGAGGAAGGTGGTTGAAGTGACTAGAAGACAGCCACTTCTAGTCTTTAAAAAGGTAACAATCTCTTGAGGTACAGAGCATCATAGTCAAATCAAGAGGAACTAAGAACTAAACAAAAATAAAAAATTGTTCATATTTCTCTGGGACTGCAGATCATCATTATGATTTGGTCTATTTTGTCTCAGCCATCCTTATATTTGGCCAATTTTGTCACATATGCCCTCTATCTTGTCATTTGTTGCTCTGATCCAACTAAGAGCACGTGATTGTATAAGGTATTTTTTGGGGTTGTGATCTCTCAGCCCCTTTTTTTTAATACAGTCACATTGTTCTAATTGCTACACCATCTTGGACATCTTCTAATCTCTGCTAAGGCTTTTGATCTATTAATGGTTCTTTAGCAATTTGTTCCTTTTCTTCTATGATTGTCACTAACTGCATGTATTAAGGACTGATATTGCTTTGGTTGTGGCATTCACATTACTGTTTCTGAGATCTTCATTGAAACCCTTGTGTACGAGGACTCTTTGTATAGGATTGTTGTCATCATGACAAAATCATGACATGCTTATGATTTTGTGCAATCTCCATAATCAATATTTTGGTACTGCATTAATGTTTGAGATTGTTTTCAATGATTATCATTATGCATCTTGGACTTTTCTAGATCGTGGCTTTCTCTTATCACTATATTTTAAACCCTTCACTGTCACTTTCTCCATTATGCCTATGATCTATAATTATAATTCATGCCTATATTGTTATAGTTCATGATCGCGAGAATCCACGTGCTATGATTGCATGCTCTACTCTTGAGGATAATTCACACCTAGAATAATCATGGATGAATGTCTTCTCTACATATGTTATTGTATCATCTTCTATCATGGTCTGAGTGCATTTAATATATGAGGTTACTCCTTATGATTGTCTTTAACCTGTGTGATGCTCTAAAACCTCGCTCTATCATATATGAGTGCTTCTATTGGTGTTATCTAAGATGATTATCACGGTCTCTTTGTGGCCTCTCATTATGATTTAAATTGTTCTAAAACTTTTGACAGAGCATAAAAATCTCCATTGCACTGGTCCCTCAAGGCATTATCTTCATGGGTTTATCATTCTTTGCTTTGAGAGCTATTTCATCTCTAATGCATCTAATTGTGGATGCCTTCCCAATACCCCCTTTATCCTTGGTGTTCCTAAGAGGATTGTTTTATACCCTCTTCATGGTACTGAAACATTGTCACAATCCTTTAAAACTCACCTTAATGTCTTGTGTACATATGGCATAAGGTTGCACTGTCTTTTATTGATGTGGCTTAATGACTACTTGATCATTGATGCTCTACACTCATAGATCTTCTTTTAAACTGCTCTTTGATCTATTAATGGGATGGATGCCCTTGATTGACAAAGCTATGAATCATGGCAATGGCCTGGACTATGTGAGCTTCTCCACGAACCATTTACTCCCCATTAGGTTTTGGAATGTTGTCCTTTTTATTATGTATGACTACTCATAACAATTCTAAACTGCCTTGTACACTATTATGTTCTCCTTTGGTGCAGGAGCACCTAGGTGGCCATATGTTTCTTTTTGTCCATGTTGAGTTATTTAAAGTTTCATGTCATGTCAAGATGTAATAAGGTCATGAATGACCATTCTTCATGTAATAATGTCCTTGAAGGCCAATTTGTAATGATTGAGTTCAGGTTGTAGGTGTGTTGTCTCAATATTGTCAAAGTTGTCGTTATTGGGTGAAAGTGTGTCAAGACATAAAATGGGGTATTTGATCATGTATAAAGGTTATTTGGACCTATTTTAATGTATTCATAATGGTTTGAGTTCATAGAGGTCTTATTTTGGACAATGAGTCAAGTTGTGTAAAAAATTGTCAAGAATGGCAAAAGTTGTCAAAAACAATTTTGCACCACATTGGTGATTAAGTGTTAGTTTGTTAATACCAATTAAAATTTAAGTTGTAACCATTAGGGAAGGTTTTAAAATATTTAAAAGTCTCTTCCCTCAACCAATGAGGGGTTAGAGTTGATATGAATGTATTGAAGGAGAAAATCAATAAAGAATTTTGAGTTCCCTGCAAATTCTCTACGATTTCCAGGCGTAACAGTCTGATCTACTGTATATTTATCTATGAAAACATATCTCTTAGAATTGGAAACCTTTTTTTCATGGAAGATGAGTGAATCCCCTAAAATTTGGTTTTTGTTTCATTTGATTTCATCATGTTTTGAAGGAGATACATTATTTTTTGTAAAAACTATCAAACCCTACCCCAGGGTTCACAAGGGCTTAATAAAATGTAAAAACCTTACTTATCATCCATGAAATAAGCCTAAAATTGTTGAGGATTTGTATTTTTTTATTCTCTTTCATGATTTGATGCTTGCAGGGCTCCATAATGAAGTTAGCACATGCAAAAATGGTACAAAGTTCTAATTTTATGAGTCTCAATAAGAAAAGATAGTGAATTTAATGGTGTAAGGGTGGTGCGTATGCAAATTTGGGTTCCCAGAGGTTGGGTGAAGGTTTAGAGTGGTGTGAGGGGTTAGTGAAGACCCTTGTAAAGTCTTTGAGGCCCTTTATTGATAAAAAATCTCATCATTTTTATGACTGTCCTAAAATTGGGCATATTGTTGTCCTAATGAACTAATAACCCGAGATTTTGTGAATATGATGCAAAAAAAGGGTTTGGTGAGTGGAGGACACTTGGGAAAGGTTTGTGGTGGTCCTTAGTAACCTCTGAAGGTGATAGTAAGCCTTGGTGAGAGGAATTGACTTAAATTATTATGACTGTCCTAAACAAAGTTGTGGCTGCCACAATGAACCAGTGATATAGCAACAAGTTTTCTTTATGGTCTTTAGGGTGGATGGGAGGGTGAAGGATGGTGATTTTCCTATGTTTGAGAGTCTCTTTAAGTCCTTTGGGTTGTTGAATATCTATTTTTCATTGTGAGTTATGCTTATGGACAAGTTGGGGTCCTAATAGGAGTTGGTCTTATGTGAGTAGGGTTTAAGGGTTTGGTGTGATCTAGGGGTTGGAGAGACTCATATTGACCTTGAATAAGTTTGTTGAACCCAATATAATTAATTCTAATGGTTTTACAAGGGTTGGGAGGCATGAGTACACTTTTGGGGTGTTGAAGCCTATTGAGCACCTATTAACCTTGTGAGGGCTCTTAAGAGTTTGTGAAGAGTTGACACCTATTTGAATAGGTGAGTTGGGAGAAAGATCTCCCTGGTTTGTTGTGTTTGTTGGATACTCTGCATCATCCTTAATGACTGAAACTCTGCAGTTTGAATCTTCATATCTTAAAGGCATCTTTTCTCTGTTTTGGACTATGAGTAGCTCATGTAACCCTCCATGCTTTACACAACACCCAATGATCATTATATTGAGTCTTTCACAGCCGATCATTATCAACTTTTTTATAAGATTCTCTCATAAGTTCTATAGAATCATGGATCTCTAGGACTACTGTGAATATCATTGTGAATTGTCCTCTCCTCAATAACCATGACCTATGGGACAGTGATAAGCGCTACTCTTATTGATGCACTTCAAATGGATTACTGTTTGCTCAATCAAACACTGATCCTTTTTGTACTATTCCGACACTACTATTGCTCTTCTATTGATTGTGAGATATTTATTGGTTGGATCTTCATACATAAGTGTTATAAAACACTACTCTTACTATTTTAAAAGATTAATCTCCATGCCACAATCTTGCATTTCTTTTGTGCTTAAAGCCTTGTCTCACTTGTATGATGGTCTTCGTGAATGAGTATCCCTCCCTTATGACAGTATGTTGGTACTGATATCTAGGATCTGCATGCTCCTATTAGCCTATTGCCATAAGCAACACGTATTCCTTCATTGTGACCACCATGGAAGATGGAGAATTATTGTTGCATCTTTATCAAGGAACTTGCACTTATCCCTAGCAGCATGCTGGGCTCAACCCTTGTGGGAGCCCATTTTACTCCACATGTTGAAAATAGATAAAATGAAATAGTGGCAAAAGATTTCATCTATACCTACACAGGAAGCAAACATGTTATAAAAATATGTGCATGTGACAAATGTGTTTGATAATTCTCCCGTTTTCTTGGACATCTATGGTATGTTGGCCTTTTTAATGCATGAAAATGATCATATTACATGTTTATAGATGAATGTGTATATATGGATTAGTGATATTTCATTTCTTTAACACATTTCTCTCTTAGATGCGGGAAACTAGGAGCAACAAGGAAGCATCTAAGGCAAGTGAAGAATGGGACATGACACAGAAGCGGGATAACTCAAGCTAGACTCATCATTCAGACAATGATGGGTCATTTTTCCCTATATGTGCACTTTTTTTTCTTTTCCATAAATGCACAAAGTTTTCATTTGTTTGCATTAGAAAAGTTATTCTCATGGCTTGTGTGAGACATTGCACATTTGTACTATCAATAAAGACTATCTTTTTGAAAAGATTTGTGAAAATCTCTTTTATGTTACATGCATTTGCATAAAGCAATGTAGTAGTATAGTCTTCTGATTTTCTTTTACGCACATGGATGTAATATAGTAGAGATAAAATGTACCCATCTTTCATTTGTCAATCATGACAACTATACCTATTTGAGCTAGTAGCAAAATTAGGTAACGTTGTGTAGCCCAAAATTGATTTTGATCTTATTCCATGAAGCCCAATCAAGCGTTTCAAAATTCCAAATATCTTTAAATTGCCTTATCCCCTTTTTGAATAAGTAATATGCATATCTAGGGAAAAACGTGGCCAATGGCTAGTTATGGTAACTAACAAGTCTATTCCACAAAATTAAAGGCAAAATAAAATTGAAACCACGTTGTAAATGTTATAAGTGTGGTTGATTTTGCACCAAAAGATCGACCTGTTAATGCCCAATACAACCCCTAGACTTATAGAATCCATAGGAGGTGATTAAGTCATGTCACAAACTTGAGCGTTGTGTTGCACAACATAAGGAGACCAAGGGCGCACACCTTGCAACAATCCCCCCAATGCAAGTGAGGGGTTTTAACCTATGACCAAGCTCTAATACAACTTGTTACAAGTGCGGTTGTCGTTGCACCAAAAGATCGACCTATTAATGTCCGATACAACCACTAGACTTATAGAATCCATAAGAGGTGGTTAAGCCATGTCACAAACTCGAGCATTGTGCTGCACAACATAAGGAGACCAAGGGTGCACACCTTGCAACAGTACAGAGGAACCATTCCACTTCAAAAACTTATAAATAGATTGCCATGCAGTCTATATGGATTGAAGAGGAAATGAAGAGCTCTAATTTTAAAGAACGACACCATAAGCATTTTGTCAAACCAATTGACATCTTGCCACTTTTCTTTATTGCAACTTCTATGATCTGTTGATGGACTAAATTTTTCCATGATTCCTCTCCACTAGCAACTCTAACAATCCATTTAGCAACAATACAAGTCCCTTGAGTTTGGGGATCTATAAGCCCTAGACCACCTTTATGTCTTGGTTGAATACAATGAGACCATGAAGAAGCAATGAACCTAGCACTCCCATCCCACTTTGACCACAAAAATTTACGGATTATTCTATTGAGTTCTTCATAACTTTTCTTGGATGGCATCCAACAAGATGAGTAATACACATGGGTTGCAATAAGAATCTTATTGGGAACTTGAATTTTTCCAGCTAAGGACAAAAGTTTATTACCAAAGTTAAATAGTTTATTTTTTAGTCTATTTAGAAACCAAGCCCACATATCAGAAAGAGAAACTCCCAAACCAAAGGGAATGCCTAGATATCTGGTGAATTCTCCATGTTTGATTTGCCTCCATTCATTTGGTATCTAATGTGGAATAGGATCAAGCAAAGTCATTAGATATTCAGTTTTATTGTGAGTTAAACGTGAACTAGAAATTTCACAATACAGGTTTAAAATGGCTAAAGTATTGTTCAATTCCTCTTCAGAGTTGTGCAAGAATACCATACTATCATCAAAAAAGTGGGAATTAATTACCACCTTATTTTGAGTAATAGAGATTCCTTTGATCAACTTCATATGAGTGGATTTTTAGAGAAGATAACCCAATGCATCAGTTGTAAGAAAATATAAAAAGGGGGACAAATGGTATCCTTGCCTTATAGAGCATTGTAGATCAAAGGAATTTGACATAGTCTTATTGATAATAAGGTGTGCATTAGCATCTTTGAACATGTTGTTGAATTTTAGTCCCAAAACCCAGCCATTACAGCATTTTAAGAATGAAACTCCAGCGGATTCTATCCTATGCCTTGTCAAAATCTAACTTAACAACCAAGGTATTTTGGCCTGATAGTTGAGCCCATTATGTGGTTTCCCAAGCCAACATAAGATTGTCAAGTATATATCTTCGTTTTAAAAAAATAGTTTGCTCAGCCCTCACAATCACTTGGACAATGGGTCTAACTTTGATAGCTAAGGCCTTTGTAATAATTTTATATGAGATATTTAATAAGGTATTTGGTTTCCAACCAACAATAATATTCTCATTCTTCCCTTTAGGAATGAGTTTAATTATGCCTTTGATGATATTATGATCCAATGACCCATTCTGAAAGGCTTCTAAGTAAACATACATAAATCATCCTTAATATGATTCCACATAACTTGATAAAATTCAACTAGAAGACCATTCGAGCATGGGTTTTTGATGGTTTCATAGAGAAAAGAGTGTGCTCAATCTCTTCGAAGGAGAGAATACGGTCCAAGAATTTGCTATAGCTAGGATCAATCATGTCAGGGATGCAATCTTGGATACCTGCTTCCAAGGCTTATTGGATATCTATACAATTGGAATCCTCTCTAAATAGTTGTTCATAAAAATTACAGAATAAACTAGTAATTTCAACATTATTGGTATGATATCCACTTTCATCCTTTATGGCATGAATCCTTTCTTTTTTGTGTGTTTATAATTGAGATAATTAAAGAAAAATTTAGAACCCTTATTCCCATCCTTGATTTAATGAAGTTCGCTTATGATTTTAGCACCTTGCCCTTTATAATGATCAATTTTACGCAACTGGGCTTCAGTAGCAGCAATGTGACTTTGTATTAATTCATTATGTGGATTACAGTTTAATTTTTTTCTAGCTTGTTCTAGCTGCCCCTAGAGGGATCTCTCTCTTCGTTTACCTCTCCAAACCATTCTTCTTCCAAAGGAACAAAGAAATTCAACACATGAGAAATTGTAGCATTCCACCAAGCAATCCAAGACTCCCCATCAAGAGGTTTGAGGATTGAGTTCCAAATTCCCTCTCAAGGGTTGAAACACATTCAGGATTTTCAAATGAGAAATATTAAGTTTAAAGGGAAGCAAGGAGGAAGGTTCCACGTTTGGAGAGAGAGGGAGGCAACAAATGATTGGAAAATGGTTAGATAAGGTAGTTGAATAATCCACTTGCACATAATAATCAGAGAAAGACTTGTCCAATTGGATATTGTGAGAAACATAAAAAATGTTCTAGCCTACTCAATTTCCTATCACTGCTAGGTTTGTAATTAGACCAAGTAAACTAGCTATTACCATGACTATAGAATTTGTTATGGATGAGATCCATTTTTCAAATTCCTCTTGGGTAAGTTTGAAGTAGTTAAACCAACTACGGTCCTCATGATGCTCCGCCATATTAAAATCACCACCTAGCACCCAATCAGCATTAGGAAGACTTCTAGACATCCAATCCCAAAGAGCAACCCTTTCTCTTGGATTGTTAGGAGCATATATGGAGAAAAAACCCAAGGGTTGTCCATTGATAAAAGAAAGGGCCCAAACACAATTGTGTGAAGGGTCCTCTCCCTTATCAATCACGTACTTAGAAATCCACAGAGACAATCCAAGAACCGCACCTCCACTTCCCTCTCTACGAGATGTATGAATGAAAAGAGCATCTTTCCAAAGGCTGAAAAGAGTGGCATCCAAATGATCATTACTGATTTTGACTTCTTGTAAAAATAACACATCTAGTTTCCATTTCATTAGAGTGTCTTTGACTTTAAATTTTCGATGTGGATGGGACAACTCTCTCATGTTCCAAGATAATATCTTGCAATTCATGATGAACTAACAAGAGTATTATCATCCTCCTATGGCTAGACTCCAAACCGACTAGAAATGACAACTCCTTGTTCGAAATTCTCATTCTCTTTTGAAACTACTAAAGGAGATCTAGACCTTTGTCTAGGATTCAGAGAAGGAGAAATAGATCTACTATGGGATTTCAACAATCTAGAAGAATGAAGATGAGGTGACTCATTGGGTGATGAAAATAAAGAAGATGGTTCTTTTCTTTTCCGAACAATCCTCCATTCATCAGTCATAATAGCATCCTTATATGATGTCATGCCCACTGAAGGGGATTTAGAATGAGGAGGACCATAATAAGGAACAACAACAACGGACTGGGGTAGAGGAGAAGGGTGGGTTTTACTAACTAGCTTTGGCTGCAAAATGGGATTATTGGCAACATTGGTAGAAGTGCCTTGAGTGGAAGACAAAGGAGACTTATTTTTCCTAACAGGGAAATCTTTGATCAAATGTCCATCTTGTCGACAAAAAAATGGGCATTTGGCTTGTTCAAATAAACTACAGGTTGATCTAGTTCAAAAAATGGGCAAAACAAATTAATATTCTCTGGTAAAGGTTTGTTCAAATCAATTTCTACACAAGCTAGGATGAATCCTCAAACTAGAAAATTTATTCGTTCTTTGTTTGCACCAAATGACCTTGCCCAATTGAGCTACAATATCTTTCAAGAAAGGTCTAAAGGTCAAATTAAGAAATGGCAATTCCAACCACATGGGATAATGAGAACAAGAAGGGCCTTCTAGGTGGAAGTCAAAATTCCAAACTTGCAAATAACACACTTGACCACATATAATCCATGTACCATATTGAAGAACAGCCTGAGCATGCTCAGTAGATTTAAATATATAAGATACATACCCTTTTCCCAATCCCCTAATTGATTCAATTATCCATCCTTTATTTTCACAATTTTGTTTGGCCCATTTATAAAAATCAAACTCAATAGGGATCCCTCTTAAGAAAAATAAAATAACAGTTTTGTTTTGATATTCAACAATGCATTCAACAACTTCATCAAGAAAATAGAATTCTAAAGTCTTACCTTGCTCATCTCTTGCTTCTTGCATCCTTCCTTTTTGCCCATCTTGAATAGGGGTTTCCTCTCCTGTGATTGGTAGAGGGCTATTATGTTGTCCTTCTAACATCGACAAATCTTTTGTTGAATCCTTGTCTTTGTTGGACACCATAGAGCCCTCATCTTTGTTAGATTCTGATGGAGGGGTATTTTTAACCATTCTTGCTTCTGATTTCATCCTCATCTCTTTCGTTCCTAGCGGCACACACTTTGTTCTCTTTTCTTGGCTACCCTCCACCTCCAAGTCCTGAGAGGAAGGATAATAAGACATGCAAAAAACCAGAACATCATGCCAAGGATTTGACGTATGAGGAAAATCCACCAAAAGCCCACTTAAATTAACTTCAAACCCTATAGGGATCCGTTGAAATGGAGAGACACAGAGGAGACTAGCACTATAGTAGCTCGCTTAGGCTTAGCAGAAAACGCACGTTGTGTTCGCTCACCTTTTTGAGTGTTTGACTAGACAAATTGAGGATTACACAAGTATGTACTTTGTTTCTCATGGAAAGCAATTTCTATCATCTTTTCTTTAAGATAGAAAGTCAATTGTTGCTTCTGGAAATATGAGCTAATGCCACATTAGAGATACATACTCCTTTGAGATTGTTGCAATGATTCCATTCCATTCTCGATTTTAACTCAAGTTGATCCATATAAGAAACCATCTATTTCCCTTTCATTAATAAACAAAAACTAAGATGATAGGTAGAGGGGAAGAAACTTTCTCTCAGCTCAATGCAGCAAAGTGTGACCAATAGATTAAAGTGTTGCCTTTCTCTTTCTCACACATTAAACCTTCTGCTCTAGCTACAAACATAGTAACAAAATGGATTATATCTCTCTGAGTTTGAATACAAAAATGTGTGTATAATGGCAAAGGGCATTGCTTATTAAAGTATGCCACAATCTCCTTAAAGGAAAATCATTGACACCATTTTTTTTTTTTTTGAAATGATCTACAAATCATATTACTTGGCATTAAAAGCCATAATAGAAAAGGAGAGTGTTAGTAGCGGGCCAGCGTCCCTCACAGGGATTCGCGACATTGTTTAACAACCTCATGTGGATTCTATAAATCTAGTGGTTGTATCGGACATTAACAAGTCGATCTTTTGGTGCAATGACAACCCTAGCTTGTAACAAGTGGTATCAGAGCTTGGTCACAGGTTTGAATCACGCAGGCCACGACGAGTGACACTGGGAGGGGGATTGTTAGCAGTGGGCCAGCGTCCCTCGCGAGGATTCGTGACATGGTTTAATAGCCTCTCATGGATTCTATAAGTCTAGTGGTTGTATCAGGCATTGACAAGTCGATGTTTTGGTGCAACAACAACCCTATCTTGAAATAAAGAGGAGGGAACTCACATATAGAGGCATGCAAATCTTCAAAACAAAACAATCATATATGTTTGTAGATTCAAGGTTGGGTCGTTTGCAGTATATGTAACATTCTTTTGGGACCAACTGCATAGTTTGTACAAAGATATTTTGGGAACAATTGCCTAGTTTGTGTATTATTCTTTTGGGATCACTTGTATAGTTTGTTTAAGTTTCACATGAAGATTTACACAATCATAGGATGATTAAAGTTAACCCATTTTTCATGTTGAATAATGAAGTGCAAATAAATTAAATAAACAGAATAAAAAATCAAAGAACAAAAGATAACTAGAATTTTATGGTGGTTTTCCAAGATGGCTACATCCACTTTCAAAGTGGGGAAATCTCTATTTTTGTTTGCTCTTATATACAATAACGAGCTTCAACTCTCCAATATTCAATGAATTACATTGTCCATATGGCTTTTAATAAGCCTTCAAATGAAAATACCAAGATTCATATTATTGGAGGGAAAGGATTGCAGGGCTTGATATAACCAACAATCTCCCACTTGAAGTTGATGATTGCTGCAACACTTTAGATACGTTCCCCTACTTTGGTAATATTATCAAATATTGACAATGCCATGAGAAGTCTTGCAAAACTTGAACTTCTCCCTCCAATGCATCGACCCAATTTATCTTAGTATCGATCTTTTCAACTTGCAACTTGCCTTCTTCAAGAACACTTTGAATGAAATGATATAATGCAACATTATTTGCCAAGGGAATAGCATTGTTGCTATCACAAAATAAAGTGAAATTATGTTGCTTGCAGCCCAATTCACCCAAAAATCGCAACAACTATATCATCTCCTTTGCTCCTTCGATGAAAACAATGTACCCAACTTCTATATGAGAAAGTGCAACCACTTGTTGCAATCTGGAAACCCAACCAATTGTTGTCTTTGCAAATGTAAATATATAACATGTAGTTGATCTACATTTGTCCAAGTCTCTAAGAATATCAAAATCAATGAAGCCTCGCAGTTGTGCATCACTTCCTTCAAAACACAAAACATAATTTGAAGTACATTTCAAATACTTCAAGATCCACTTAACCACATCCCAATGAACTTTACCTAGATTGCTCACAAATTTACTCACTACTCCCACTGCATGAGAAATATCTGGAAGAATACAAACCATGGCATACATGAGACTTCCAATTGCTAATGAATATAGAATACCTTTCATGAGGTCTTGATCTTCTTATGTATTAGAACACATTTTCAGATGATAAACGAAAGTGATTAGTGAGTGGAATGCTCACAACCTTGGCAACTATCATACTGAATATATCCAAAACCCTATCAATATACTTCTTTTGTGATAATCTAATTTCTCTCTTCCATTTATCCATAATTATAGTCATGCCAAGGATTATCTTTGTTGCACCTAAATTATCCATGACAAACTTGTGAGCTAGGTTGTGCATCACTCTCTCCAAAACACAAAACATAATCTAAAGTACCTTTTAAATACCTCAAGATCCACTTAACCACATCCCAGTGAACTTTACTTGGATTTCACATAAATCTATTCACTACTCCCTCTACATGAGTAATATTTGGACAAGTAAAAACCATGGCTTACATGAAACTGCCAACTACTTGTTACATCCCTCTCATGCCCTAATATTTTGATATGTTTTAATGCACTAATATATGATGCTCTATATTGTTGAACAATGATTAATAATTCATATGTGAATGATTTTGTTTAAAATCATTAAGTTTAAATGATCCATTTAATCATGTTTAAACATGTTAGAGTTAGTGATGAGATTTTCTAACTTCCTTGTTTTGACCTAGTGGATGCAAGAAATTTATTATCCTTTGATGAGGGAGAGAAAGTATCATCAGGAATGGGAGGTAAGCAAGTTGACTAGTCAAGATTGTCATCTAAGTCTCCAAACCAATAAGTGTGGTCCCGTCACGATTTGTAGATCAAGCCTAGTATTGTGGAGATGTGTCCTAGGTATTTGATTAAGTCGATTCAAGAAATTTAGTAGAGAGATTGGGGTAGATCTTCTTGTCATAGATTCTTGGTGTTGAATTTAGCCATTGGTTAACCTAACTCATTAAACAATGGTATTAATAATCATTTTGGATTTTACCTTGAGTACTTTAAATATGATATTAAAATATAATGACTATGAGTGTATACTATATGTAGCACATATTTATACAAATGCACTGTATAAATATGTATACATGTGCAAGAAATTAGTGTGGCACAAGTATACATACATATACACCTATGTATAATATATACTCCATATTTTATGGATCATTATCATAAAGTATCTTTATCGATATTAGGAAAACTTATCAGCAAAACAATACATGATTGTAATGGCTCAAGGCCATGCTCACTTCAGTGAGCAATTTGATTATATCAAACATATATAATTTGTTGTAAACTTTATTATGCTCATATTCCTTAATGTGGTGACCAACTTAAGCGAATAGCCATGAATTAAATTAGTTTGAAATAATGCAACTTGGTGCCTAACATTAAGGAGGCTACCATTATTTAGCAAACATTATAAATAACTTCTTATCATCGTATTAAGTAGAATAAGGTTGTCGGCACTAGTTTATAAGCTAGAAAATTAATAAACTCATGAATGTGAGTGAATATATCTTCCATGTCAACATGAATTGTGGAATGAAATGAGAATTTAACCAAATTAAACTTAATTTGCATAACTACTTAGAATAAGTAGTAAAGCAAAAGTATTTGGAATCCATTCGAAAAGAAGAGAGCAACGAGCTAAGCAAGCTCATTCTATAAATTTGAAAGTGAAAATTGTACAAAATACTCTACATATTTGAAAGGAAAAAGAACACAATGATTACTTGCAAACAATTGGTGACAATTGGAAGGAAGGGTTGAAACCTAGAGTTCCTCTTCATCTTGTCTACAAGATTAAGTTCAGGTTACGTAATCAATTATTCCTTGTTTTGAATTTGAAAGGCTTTATTTCCAATTGAAATCAATTTCTTTTAAATTTGAGAGCTACCATAATATAGGCAATAAGCTTCTTCAGCCTGGAATTCATCTTTACCTTGTATTATTAACAATGGCTAAGAAAATTATAGTGATTTGTAAAATACATTAAACCATAAATAGTAGGAACGTACCTAGCTAATTCTTCCTTGAATTAGAAGAAAATTAAAATGAATAGAAGTTGATTAAAGAACTCTAAATTTTATATTCCAAAATTTGCAAAGAGTAAATATGAACTCTGAAAGATACTGCAGTAAATAATGGTAACACTCTCTTGTTCAAGGAGCAAACAAGGCTCATGGCAGCTTGAGAAAACAATTTGTGACTTGCGTGAAAATGGAAACAAGGTTAGAACCAATACGTATTGCCTGATGCATTCCATTTAGAAGGAAAATTAGGATTAAACATAATAAAAACATGAAATAAAATAGAAAATTCAAGAAAGAATTAAGTCAAGGAGTCATATCAAATGTAATGTATACAATTATTTACTCATGTTGTACAACATAAATCATTATCACAGGGTAGGGATATTAACAATGGGCTATTAATTGGGACTCGTTCCCATAATCATGAGAAGGCATGTAGTATGCTACTCATGATTATGGGTATGAAGCCAATAATGCATAATCAACAAAAATGCAAGTGAACAACTATAATCTTAAAATGCAAAGGTAGAAGACCATTAACCTTGACAAAACAAGTTGTATCAAGTATGGTAACTAAACTCGATGTTAGTGTTCCTCTAGGTTATGTTAGTATGCTATTAGCATAAGAGACTATCTTGTTGGTCAGAAAGACCAAACTTAATTGAAGGCTCTAATCGAGTAGGGTGGTAGACAAGACAACATGTTTATTTGTGTATACAAATAAAAAAAACCTTTGGCCAAGGTGATGCTTTGTAGAGCGAGCGTATGTCAATCCACATGGTCCAGATACACCACCTAATCAAAGGTTATGATAGTTAGGAGGTTCCTATGGTGTGTGACCAAATAAAGTCATGTAGGGTTAAAACACTAGTCTCGGATGACAATAGACCGATTAACCAACTTATACCATTATGAAGGGAAAGGTTGCTTCTAGTAGGAAGATGTGTGGTTGACCGCTAAGTCAATGGTTGGGTGGTAAATCACCCTGACGATATTTTTCCTTTGATTAGATACTTGGGATCATTGAGAAGTTCATAATAAAACTCTAAAGTTGTAAATTCTAAATTCTTCTTATACCTATTGAAATGGAATTATGTTAGAGTAGGTTTCATTTGCTTTCACTTGTTTCTTTATGACGTTAGTTATTTTTGTTGCTTTATGATGTTAGTTACTTTATTAACCATAAAAAAAAATCAGTTCCATGCTTTAAGAAATTATTCTGTTTAGTTGCTACTTTTTCATTCCATTTTTTGTTCTATAAACCTAGTATGTTATATATGGTATTAGAGCTACCAGGTTCGACACTGAACCTAGGGTTCACCACAACAAAATTTAGTTTAGAAACTAAAATGAAGCATTTGGTGTTTCTAGGATGTGGATACATACCACCAACCAAAAAAGAGCTCGAGACACAGTCTATGCTCAACTTTGGAGAGCAACTAGCCTAAAACATGACTACTCATACTACTCTCTATCCTCTAGCATGGAGACTTTAGTGGAATCCCTAAAAAGACTTAAGAGAGAAAGGCAACCTTGGATAGATTTGAGAAGAGAAGCAGTTAGGGCAGCCATCGTAGCTAAGAAAAAACGTAAACCCGAAGCCCTAATATAAACAAAAATGAGTTTGTTGATTCAATGGAACCCCATGTACCCACCTCGAGTTTCAGATTAGTTCTTTACTTTGATTTCAAAAGGCAAGAAGAGTCCATCATTGAAAGCGATATTGGCTCTTAAATTGAGCCCCTTGAATGTAAATAAAATGTAAAAAGCAATTTTTTTTTGAAAGTGAACAATATAAATATCAAATTTTGTTGTGTTGTATCTATTGTATCAATTATCAATATTAGATAAATTGTTAAGTATTCACAAGGATAAATAAATGTTTAAACAATAGGCACCCAAAGCAATAATAGGATGGCCAACATGTAAGAAAACGGTGAGGAATCGGTCCACCAAAGACTCTGATGGCTAATTTAAACTTCCTACAATGCAGATACCCAGACCAAACTTTAAAATTTGGAGCAGAGGACAGAGGGTCAAACTAAAAATAGAAATGAGGAACATGAGTCTTAGACTCTTAGTACAAAGATAGGTTTAGTAGATAAGAAACACACTCATCAGAGTGAACACAGGAGAAAATAATCCCATACTCAACCTAGAAAGTAAAATCATGTAAATAGTTTCATTATGGATGACATGAAAAAGGTCAAGAAACCTAAGTACGATGGTTCAGTGGCTAAAGACACTTTCAAGGGATGGCTGACCAAAATGAAGAAATATTTTGAGATCTGAGATTATATAGAAAACATAAAAGTAGTTTGGGGAACCTACCAACGTATGAGAGAATTTGTTGGTTAGTGGGAAAGAAAGAAGATCGAATTAGGCCTAAGGTCAACTGATGTAATGTGGGATAGGTTTGTGGAGATCTTTAGGAAAAGATGGTTGTCACAACTCTTCTTTGAGTAGAAACTAATAGATTTCCAAGATCTCACAGGGGCTTCTCTTAGTGAACCTAGGTTATAGCATGTGTGTTCATGACATAATAAATAATCCCCCTATTTTCAAAAAATATTGCCCTAAACTCCTTTTTTTGTCACCCCCTCCTAATACAAAGGCTGAATTAAAAGCCCCCCTATTTTTTCCAAATATTACATTTTTTCATAGCTTGAATTAAAAACTCCCCTATTTTCATCGATAAGAAATATATTGTACCCTCATTTTTGGGATATTACATGATATAATATTTCCTAGCTAGTGAAGCCCTCGTGCAAGCTCCGAGATAAGGGGAACTCTCCATAAATGAATACTAGGAAAAGTTTATTCAATTACTTAAATATGTACCCTAATTACAGATTGATGAAAAGTATAAGATTAGAGAGTTCGTCATGGGTCTCAACAACTATATAAAAGGATAAGTAGATGTCCTAACACCAACCACAATGGATGAAGCCTATGGGAAGGTCATTAGACAAGAGTTAAAGCTCAAAAAAGATGACTTCGTTGGAGACAAAAATAGGAAGAAGGTCAAATGGTCTTACACCTCCCAAACTTTCAAAAAGAAGGGAGATAGGTATGAATTTAACAGGTAGAGTGGTAAGGGGTTCAAGGGAAGTCATCAAGAATCTCGCGGAGATTGAAAAGGGTTCAATGTAAGGATCTCCATAATTTCAAACAACACAATTCACATAATTCATAGAAAAAATTAATAAAGCATTAAATATTTTACATGTCCAAATATAAAAGATTGGAGACTTAATATTACATTTCAACATAAAGATTTAACACATAACCTATAACAAGGTTGAACATAAGGAAGCACGTTCCTTTCAACAGACCTCAAGGTCAATTATAAGAATACATAAAAAATGAATCATGAAGACTACCAAGACAGGAACTCTAACATTTATCTCCCACAATTCCATCAGGGGTGAGAACATTACCGAAGCTCGTATCCTCCCTACCACGAAGTAGTTACACTTCCCCAAAATCTTTCATGACATGAAAGATACCTGACCCAACACGAGGTAGACTGGAAATGTGCAAAATGACATATCTACTAACACTAATATAATGATATTATAGTGCTCAAGCATACTTAAGGAAAAGGATGAACAACATTTTCTCATCTATTCAAAAGCACCTCAAAGTTCTTAGTTCCAACTTGCATTGAAAAATTAGTGATAGCACACAAATACAACCATGCACCTATTCTTAGATTAATAATTCTTGAATCACACGATGCATCATGAACACCTACATATCCATTGAATATGTATAAAAATGACAAGGTCTCAAAACATTTCCTTAGAAGATATATTCATTGCATAACTAGGATAAATAAATCACACAAAGTTTCAAGATAATTACATATCCATAGATATATTATCAGTTAGGTTGTAGTCAAAAGCAAAATCTTTGTATGTAGATCTTGTAACATTCCCAAACTAGAAATCTTTTTAGTTTACAATTCATTGCATCTATTATCTATTGTTGAGTTAATAATTATGATATGGAAGCTCTAAGTTTCATTCTTAGCTACGACGACTTTTAAGCATCAAATTATTTCAATATAAGTTTCAACCTTTTTGATATTAATCAAAAGGCTCAAACCTAAACTTAGGTTCTTGTAAATGACCAATCTATTTTGTCCAACTTCTAATGGTAAACACTAAGTCATGTAAAAATTTATGTAATTATCATATATTATATTGGCAAATAAAATCTTGTATTTTTAGGAATATCTTTAATATCTCAACTACAAGAGGGTGGAACTTTAAAACATAAAGTAGGAGGAGAGTAAAGTTAGATTTAAAAATAAATATAAATTAATAGAAGCTAATATACAAGAGGGTGGAACTTTAAAACATAAAGTAGGAGGAGAGAAAAGTTAGATTTAGAAATAAATATAAATTAATAGAAGCTAACATTAGTAGATTTTGTTAGATACATCTATTGGGTTTTTCCACAAATCTCAAAACATAATTTCTAAATTTAGATATTGATCTCATAGTATTGTCCTACATATGACTTAATGCTTTTTGGAATAAATTAATTCTAATTAAGTATTTTCTAATTCATTGTTGTCTTTTCCCTTAGATAATACCATTGTATTGAATCTTTCAGAAGGTAAACACATACTCAAACTAGTTTTGAAAGTGGAAGTAGATTAGTAATGTTACATACAATACAACTAGCAATCGCACCTTAGTGTGCAATGGGTACACCGAGGATATCTTTTTTTTTTTATTGGAGTAAGCAATCTAAGATTACAAAGAGAATAGAGAAACAACAATCTGCCGAGGATATCTTTGATATTATATTTAAGTTAGTTTTGGACCTTGAACAATATATGCAATTAACAAGTAATGTTCCTTTTTTTGTATAAATTATTTTTGCGCACTCTTTTGAATTGGAAGTAACTAATAATACAATGGTGTTGTGAATAAGGGAATTTATCGTATTGTAAAATTTGTACTTGTAGAGTATGAAAACAAGATATGATTAGAAAGTTAAAAATTGTACAACTTTTGTTACATGCTTGATTGTTTAACATTGATTATTGAATATTTGTAGATTTAGTAATTAATATTTTTTTAAAGGAACTATTTGTTGAATTGTTTGTAAGTTGAAAAAGTCTAGATTTAATGTATACATTATAAAGATATAAAAACAAGTGATTTATTGAACAAACCTGGAGATCTTTTCACTTGTAGTAATAATAGAATAGTATTACGAATAAGTGTTCAATTATCCTTTTGTAGAATTTGTACTTGTAGAGTATGGAAAAGAGATAATTAGAATTTGAATATTGTAGAACTTTTGTTACATGCTTGTTTGTTTAACATTGATTATCAAATATTTGTAGATTTAATAATTGAAACAAAATTAAAGGAAGTATTTGTTGAATAGTTTGCAAGTTTTAAAAGTATGGTTTTAATGTATAAATTTTAAAGTTACGAAAACAAGTGCTTGAGTGAACAAACCTGGAGATTTTTTATTGGAATGTTTTTCGAGGCACGAAAATCCGTACGGATGTACCTGCAAATGTGTCAAAAAAAATTTGTTGAATTTTTTTTTTAACCCTCTTTATGCCCTACAAGAGGGGTTTTTTTTCTTTTGGCCATAACTTGGTCATACGAAGGCGCTTTTTCAAAAACCTTATATCGTCTGAAAGCTCTTTCCAAGCTCTATCCAGATCTGGAGGTTTGAACTTTTGATTTTTCTTTTTTGATGGTGTTTTTGCTGTCAAAGCCAAAGGTTCCTTTTTGCACTCCGGGAGACATAACTTGAGCATCCGAACTCCGTTTTTTGAAAACTTTATATAGTTGAAAAGTTTGTTCTATGTTCTTTCCATTCATATGAGTTTTATTTCCAGATTCTACTCCAGGTATATTTTATTCAGTTTTTTACTTTTCAGCACTCTGGTGAATATCTTGGATGTTTCAGGTCTTGGGATCTCTTTCTTTGAGTAGGATGTCTCATTTTTGGTTGTTCTTTCTGTTTCTGGTCTTTTGTCTCTTATGATCATTGTAGCACTTTATTTATGTCAATGCATTGAGATAAAGTGCCATCATGCATTGTATACTTGGGATCTTGCACATCTTGTGCCTTACTGTACGTGCACTACTTATAAAGTGGCATGGGGGGTTGATGTTTGCCTTTGTTTGCCATCTACCTTTGTCACGTGAGTGTTCCTTCCACGATATTAGCCTCATGATGTGTGTCAAGTGAGTGTTCCTTCCACGACACTATGTACTTTCTTTGCACCTTCGTTGTTCCTGGTTCTTTGTCATGCAGTTCTTGTTGGCCGTTCTTTTTAGTGTCCCTATCCCTCTCCCTTTTCAACATTATGGGGAGGTTTGTCCTGTTGTTCTAATGTTTCCTTGGTTCGATTGATCAACTCTTCAGGCTTTGGTGTTTTATGCCATCTATATCTTTGGGTTCAGTTGTTTGCCTTTGTTTGCCATCTGATTCAAGTAGTGTCATTTGAGGGCACTCTTGCAGATTACAATCTTCTCTACTTGGTCATATTCTATTTCAAAGAAATTTCTTCAAATCAGTAGTTACTCTTCGACAGTGTTTGCAGCTATTTCATGCTTCAGTGGTGTTCTTCATTCTCTTCTTTTTATTCCTATCTTTTGGAACACTCTTGTTTGGAGGCTTCTTAGTCCTTCACTTGAGCTTTCATCTCTTCTTGGAGAGGAGTTTTGTTCCCACAGGGTTTTCTCCTTTTTCTCCACTTTACAGGGATTTTATTGTACTTGGGTACCTCATCAGGCCTAGTTGTCAGGACCCATTGTTGCTTTCATGCATTTTTTACATGTTTTTTTTTAGTCCTTAGTTGTTTTTTAGCTACTCCCTAAGTTCATCTTAAGAGGGGGTGTTAGAGTTATCTTTTATTAGCTAATAATTATTTATTTAATTATTAGTCTATTATACTCTATGCTTAAGCTAAACTTAGGAATCTTATAATTCTTTAGGGTTTTCACCTTTAGGGTTTCAAGTATCCTTTAATAAGGATTCTCTCTTTGTATTTTAATAACAACTGGAATTATTGAATTGTATTAATATGACTCCTCTTTTCTGGATCTCTGAATTATGGCCTCCATAGCTTTTTTGCTTCTCTCCTTCTATGACAGGTTTGCATGCAGGTGATCTTTGGGAGCTGTAGAGTTGATTTTTCCTCAACTCCAATATAAAGAATGAAAGAATGTGAATTGAAATCATCTAGGTATTTGTAAGAATTATTTTTTGTTTTATTTTACAAAAAAATCTGCATGCATATTTTTAAATAATTTGGTCAACTATTATAACCAAACTTATGAGATAATACAATGTGGCATATAATTAAAGTAACACAAAATATATTGATACATAAGATTAGAAAAGAGTCTAAATATTTTCTATGTAACCAATGTAAATAATAATAAGGCTCCTAATAAATAATTCTTATCAATCTACTTCTAGTTTCTCTTGAACTAATGTCAATCCTTTGCAAAATTATAAAGAGTTAAACTAACTATTTCTTCCTCTTGAAGTAATGTTATGTTTATCTTAAGATGGTTCTTACAAATCATAATCTTATCAATTTCAAATTTTACAAGAGAGCTAATGTTTTCTCCTAAAATTTACTTCAATTAAAATTAGTATTTCAATTTTCTAACAAAGTGATCATAGGATAGGTTTGTTGAAAACTCATTTTCTTAATAAAGTTAATAATCCTATAAATGAGACATTGAATTCTAACTTTATTCAATTTACATAGATATGCAAACATAATTTGAAATGACATGGGTGCCCAACTATTATATATAAGCTTAGGACATAACAAGTTATGGAAATAGAACTTTGTACATGACAAAAAGTAAGAAATGTTTTGAGGTACAAATCAATATATGACTGTAGTTCCACATGTTCTAAGATTTAAATGCAATCAAGCTAAAGCAACTTAACAGCTGTAATAATGATGCTTTGTGTTTCGTGCCCACCAAATGGGATCATTTTGATTTTGAGATCAAGTAGAAACTGACAATTGATTACATTGTCTAAGATTGTTTTAGCACCATCAGGCTATGCTAGTAGAAGTTTAAAATCTTCAGTGCCAACACCCAACAAAACATTTGTTGGTCCTTCAAATGCAATAACTTTAATGAGTTCACCTGTTTCATCTTGCAAGTCGATTTTTAGCATATAGCCAAAATCACATTCAGAGAGATCAATAGAACACTTTGGGCATCAGAATGTATTCAGTGAATTCTGGATTACTTTTTTCTTGCATTTTTTATTGTCCACAATATGAGGACAAGAAAGGTAGTAAAAGTTGTCCACATAGAGTTTTGAGATAGTGGTCTTTACACACACATTCTCCTCCTCGGAAATGCTTCTATTTTTTACAGAAGAAATAGCTTGTGGATTTTTAAAGTTGTGGGAGGAAAGGTGGCTCTTTGACAATGAAAGGGAAGGATGGTCAATGAGGAAAACAAAACGTTGAGTGACGAGGAAAATAGGATTAATTAAAATTTGTGAATTCAATATCCATCCACTAGTAAAACTTTTATTTATTTATTTATTTTTTTATAAAATTCTCTCACAAAATTATAATATTATATTAAAAATGGATACTTTGCTTTTCTTAAAAAAAATCTTTCTCAATCCCAACTGGCCAGTGAGGAAAAAAAAATGTTGAGTGACAAGGAAAATAGGAATAATTAAGTTTAATCTTGTTTTATAAAATGATAAATTGTGAGGGAAAAAACATGGAATGAAAGCAATCAAAATCAAACCATTATAATTTAGTATGATTTATTTCTATTTTGACTTAATTCTCTATCCACTACTAAAACTTTAATTAATTAATTAATTTATTTTTTATAAAATACTCTCACAAAATTATAATAATAACTCGACAATGAGGAAAAAAGAATGTTGAGTAATGAAGAAAATAAGAATGATTAAAATTTGTGAATTCAATATCGATCCACTACTAAAACTTTTATTTATTTCATAAAATACTCTCACAGAATTATAATATTATTTAAAGAATGGATACTCTACTTTGCTTGCAACAAAAATCTTTTTCAATCCCAACTGGCCAATGAGGGAAAACTTTTATTTATTTATTTATTTTTTCATATTTACTCTCACAAAATTATAATATTATTTAAAAAATGGATACTCTACTTTTCTTACAAGAAAAATCCTTCTCAATCCCAATTGGCCAATGAGGAAAAAAGAATGTAATTTGTGAATTCAATATCGATCAAGTAGTAAAACTTTTTTTTTTTGATAAAATACTCTCACAAAATTATAATATTATTTTAAAAATTGATACTCTGCTTTGCTTACAAAAAAAAAGTTTCTCAATCCCAACTGGCCAATGAGGAAAAAAGACTCTGCTTTGCTTACAAATAAAATCTTTCTCAATCCCAACTAGCCAATGAGGAAAAAGGAATGTTGAGTGACAAGGAAAACATAATTAATTTAAATTTGTGAATTCAATATCGATGGTCATGACAAGTTCAATCATCTTGCATCAATTTTTAGAAGATGTAAACCATTGATCTTCAGAGTTAACTCAATTACTTCAAATAGGGTACGCCTTTGGCGTAATGAGGAATACAAAGTGCTACCAAATTAATGCTATAGAATTAAGATGTACTATGATAAGGTACTAATTACCATTTGCAAGAACTTTACCTCTAGAGTAAATTAATGACATACTACTAAATTTTTTGTAAGACTTTTCCAATCACAGCGTGGACAAGATAACTTATTAACTAGATCAATCCAAAACATGTAATGCAAGATTTCAAGTCAGATAAGGAATCAATTTAAGAACATCAGGGTTGGAGTTTTATAGTGCACCAAGGATAAGCGTCGACTTGTGGCTTGAATAGTTAGTTAACATGAATGTTCATTTTGGACTCCTAACATGTTGCCATAATACTCCCATGAAAAAGGGTGATTTATCCATTTTTTATGCCTTTTCTAAATTGTATAAAGAAGGACTCCTTACGAGGACCAATATTCATGCATGCAAAATGTGAAAATATAAGAGTGACTATGCTACTACTGAATTGCTTATCCTTGCATGATGAGATGATAGAAAACATTGCAATGCAAGACATATGGTCTATAAATCATAAATTAGTACAAGATAATTGTCACTAGGTTGCGGTTACTTTCTGTAATTGCAACCAATTGTGCAAGCTCTCTGAAAGAATGAGCAACAAGCAAACTCCCCAACATTCTTTAAGAAGGTTAAACATGCAACCATTATTTATCATCTAAAAATTATGGAGTTGGTTTATGAATCCAATCCATTGTGTATATCTTCTCTTTCTCATAGGCACCATTCTTCATACCGCGTAATAGGAGCATCCAAGCAAAAAGCTTTCATAATCCTTTGTTGAACTAGTTAATTACCCTCATTGTGCTCAACTTCCCAACATATGTGCAGGATTTTGAAAAAAAATAATATTCTTCATTGCGTGGTTTGAGCTTATCTTACAAAGATAAGTTTTTTCCTCTTATATTAACATTCTCTTATTTTTTTAAAAACTTTCTTACACGAAAAATGAAGGAGTTTCAGAGAAACTACTAATTATTACTAAATTTCCAAAACCTTTCTTTTTCTCATAACAAACAATTCTTTTATTAAGAAAGAACTTTTTCATAATAAAGAAATATAAAATAATTTATATTAAATTTCTCTTTTCTCTTTTTTTTATAATATATTAGAAAAGGCCTTCATTATATTAATAAAGGATTTCTAATAATATATTTAGATAGAGTTTCTATTTAAATTTGCCTTATTCTTATGTGCGAACGAAAGAGTTTTAGTTTTTTAGAAACTATAAAATGTGGACAAGTAAAAACTATTTTATATAAAAGTTCTTACTTTTCTTTAAAATGGTTACCTTTCCATATAGAATATAATATGAGTTTTTATATGCAAGGTTTCTTTTAATTAAATACTTTACTTTTTTTTTTTGAAAAACTTACTTTATCTTCTAGTCTTCCTATGTAGAAGCTAAAAACCTCTTCTTTTCTTTTTTTAATCAAAATGCTAAATTTATAAGGTTTTAAATTTTACACACATATATATCTCATGAGTTATATATATTGTTTTAATAGAAGCTTTCTAAATTTTTTAATTTTTCTAAACATAAAATAAAATAAAATTACTTTTTCTAAAGAAACATAATTTGATATTTTTAGAAATATAATTTTATACAAAATGAAATATATATAATTTTCAATATAGAATAAAATCTTTTTAAATATTAAATCATTTTTTTTATTGTACTTTCAACTATAAAAATATTAAATAAGTATTAAAAATAGGGCTGTGACATTCAGTAACTCCAAAAAGGACAATGAGGCAAAAATAGAGGAACAAAAAAGAGAGGACCTCCTGGAGGTGTTATACATGTGGAGGTGAACACTATGCTAATGAAAAAAGCTCAAGGAGGCAAGCAATAGAGAAACCCTCTACCACCTCAACAAGCAACATTTTTTTGATGAATAGGCCTTCTCTATTAAGTATAAATATTAAAGTACATATTCACAAAAAAAAAGGTCGGGGGATACAAGATCACCCCGCAATAGTCATACGACAAGAAGCCGGAGTAAAAAAAAAAGCTATTCATAACAAAACTTCCTCAAGTAGCCAAAGTAGAGGTAGCCGAGGGAGGAGGATCTGGATCATCTTTCTTGCCCCATACATCAGTGTTCTTGCCCCATACATCAGCGACATCAAGAGTCGAGTCTGACACAGACCACCCATCTTCAAGGTCTTTGTCTTCTTCTCCTTCCTCCCGCCTAGGAGGCGAAATTGCAAGAGCCAGGTGAGGAAACTTGGAGGTGGTTGCAGTAGGCCACCTAGAGCCATCACTAGCAGCAGGAGCCAAAGTCACAGGAGCAACAGAAGGCCACAACGCGGAGGAGAAGTTGAGTGGCACCTCCATGCATCATCTCTCCCACCAGAGGAGTGATGAGAAGCCTGGGACCGCGGGGTTTGAGAATGTCGGGCGGAGGAATTGCGACCACAACGGCGGCCATGGGGTGGAGTGCGGTTGACAGAGATAGAATCCAGCAGCACTCTGGCAACCGCACAAGGGGCATTGCCCCAGTGCTGAAGGAGCTCCTGTAAGTGGCCCACCTCAAGAGCCACTTTGTTATCTTGTACCTCAATTTGCATTAATACATTATTACAAATGCAAACTTTAGCATAAAATGACACATTAATATCCAAAGAGTTGTGAGTAAAAATAACTGTATTTCTATCTTTCCAAAGAGTAAATAGGATCTCCATTCTGAAAGCATGCCATATCTGGGAAAAATTGAAGGGGATTCTAGGCGAATCGCCCAGAAGAGCCATATGCCAAGAAAAGGGCTCAGGTTGAAAAGGCCGAAAAAATCATGGATCCAGCTCCAGTACTATTGAGCTCTTCTACATAACCAAAAAATGTGCATAAAAGTTTCTAGGTGACCACGAAAAGGGCACCGGGGATCAGGAACCCCCAAATGCTTAAGTCTGGAACCCAAAGGCAGCCCTTGAAAAATCACACACTAAGCAAAGTGTGCAATCTTGGGTTCAGTGGTGGCAGACCAAAAAACAAGAAACTTGAGTCTCCAGGACTTCTGAGAAGACTACAAGTGCCATCGTTGGTTAAGAATATGGACCACGGGCAAATGGGGAACCAACTAGAGATAACCCATTTTGGGTTTGTAGCTGGTGAAAGGAGTCCAAGGATACCACTTCAAATCTTTCTACCAAGGTTTGACAGATTGGATGCCAAGCTTATGTAACAAATGTGAGGGTAAGGTCGAAACCAGAAGGTCATAAGTTTGTCAATCTGGTTGAGACAGACAAAACTAGACCTGGAGATCATCCCATGACTGTAGATTCATAGAAGCTCTGGAAAATAGATCCTTAGGTGTTCGAATGTCGCATTTGTGAAAATGCAGAGCACTAACACCCTGGATTTTGGCTAGTGGTAACTCTTGCACCTGAAAAAGAGGTGACCACCAGAGTTTATGTTGATTCATGGAGATCCCATCACAAAAACAATCACCCACCCATCAAAGCCAAGGCTTAATAGCTTCCCAAGCATGCCAAATACTTTTAACAATAAAATTACCCTTGATCTAAATAGGGCCTTTCTTAATGAATAGGGTTTGAAAACCAATCCCCTTCCAAGTCGACCTATTGATAGGAAATCCTGAATAAATGCAATGCCGAAGAAGGATTTTCCAAGCCTTGTCGCCAGATAAGGCTTTGATTATCCATTTAGCACATAAGGCAAGCCCTTGTTTCTAGGTAGAAAAAAGGTCAATCCCTCCAGACTCCTTAGGAAGACAATAATACTCCCAAGCAACTCTGTGAAAACCTTGATGGCTGGACCCAGAGGCCCAAAGAAAAGCCTGCATAAGTCTTTCCAACTTCATGTAAGAGGCCTTAGAAGGAGCCCAACATGAAGAGTAATAGACATGGGTGGTAGCCAAAACCTTCGAGCAAATTTTAAATTTACTAGCCAGAGAGAGAGGTTTGGTGTAGTGTCATAAAATTGCGACCCTAGCAATTTTTTACTGCATTAGGTTTCTCATGCATGCGAACTCAAATCCTCTAGCTTGATCGGAGACTGGAGACTGCTCGACTTGTGGAAATGGCTTCATCCTTGGCATCTACATCACTATGTCCGCACTCTATCCTGGAGAAAGGGTTAGGACAGGGGACAGGGGCATGGTGCCCTTGTCCTCCCAAGATAGGGGCGTGGCGCCCTTGTCCCTGCCCTATTTTGGGATAGGACCTTCCTAGAGTATGCATTGTGGGTTGTGCAGTGAGCGGGAAAACTCTCCCGATGTCAGCCCATGATGAAATTCAAATCCACTAACATGTATTTAAGGGGAATTCGTCCTCTCATTTGCATAAGTGGAAGTTCAATAAGTTGGAGAGGTCAAAGTTGGAGAGATTCAAGTTGCACAAGTGATCAAGCATTCTTTTCCAACATTGAGCATTCTCAAGTCTCCCTTCAAGGATAGGTGTTGCATTCAAGTCAAGGATTCAACCATTGAAGAGGGGATTGATTCCAACATATAATTCCACACAAGCATTTCTATCAACATTGCTACTACAACCTCCCTTGAGGTGATTTACAATTCAGTCTTTCATTTACATCTACTTGCAAGTACTTTCTTTCATTACTTGGTTAATTCAAAAACTGGGGTTTGACCTAAAGGCAAACCCCCAATCCCAACCCATTTTCCTCTCTTTTTGTGTGTAGGTTGCAGGTGCGCAGTTGTACTTTCAGATTCAGACTTCATTTGCAGAGGCAGAAAAACCCTTTTCCTTTCGCGGATTTTTCGGAGGACCGTGTACATTCCCGCCACAGTCCAAATAACTTTTCGTCAAATTCACAGGACGACTTCGTCTCAACATTTTACTGCCAGATCCAGGTGCACAACTTCATCCCATATTCCGATCTCAAGTTATAATCAGTTCTTTGTCACTTTTGCACTACATATTTCGATCAAATTCTTTTCCAAATCAAACAAGGAAAAGGAGGGTCATCCTAACATTCTCAATTCATTTAGAATTCAATCTACCATCTTTGTGTGGAGAGATTGAATCTAGTAAACTAACTCATCCCCTTCTTCGTAATGTAATGGTGAAAAGTGCTTGAAAGATAATCAATAGTGAAACTCTCATCTCTCTTTGAGGGAAAGGGTAGTTTTCCTCTTGATCCATCACACATCATTTTCCCACCATTACATTTTGGTAAACCTGACGTCTTGAATGCTTTCCTCTGGACAACATTTCATATTTTTTATTTACAAGTTTCAAATTCATGCAAACTTTGTGGTTAAATCATTCAAAACCCTAGTTTTTAAAATTAAAATTGAACTTGTGATTTGTAAAAATTGCTTGTGGTTATCTTAGATCTAAAATTGCTTTGTTTGTCAAGTTCAATTTCCTCATTGTCTTGTTCAATTTGTAATTAAAATTTACAAAATTAAGAGGTTACTTGTTAAAACTCTAATTTTCAAAAATCATCTCGAACTTGTGTTAAAAATTGGATTTCCATTTAATTCTCAGATTTCTTATTGTTCTCAAATTTGTCTTCAATCCTACAATTTAAATTTTCAATTTCCCCCCTTTATCCCAGAATTCAAATTTTAAAATTAAGTGGTTAGGTCATCAAACCCTAATTTTTAAAATTAATTAGATTTTGTGTGAGTTTCAAATCAATTTCATCTACATTCAGATTTTTAAACATTTTCCAAGGTGTCCCTATCCATTAGGTTTGACCCTTTTCAAATTTGCAATTCAATTCCTCTTTTTCTTCAAAACCCTAATAGGGTCCTATTTTCACCTTTGTGCCTTCATTTCGCCCATCCAGAGATCGTAAAATTCGCCATTTTTGGGTGGTTAGCTTTAAAATCATTGTAATATCCATCCCTGAAAAATTTCAAAAAAAGTTGGTCAGACCATGTGCGTTCCCGCCACGGTCCTCTACTTTTTTTCTGAAATTTCGGGAGACTATTATGACTGTATTTAATAGCCTAAATCCAGAAGATTGGCTGATTTTATCGATTTTTGAACCCTCTAGATTCGGAAATACCTTCAAAATTCAACATTTGAACTTTCAAGAAAAAATTTAAAATTAAAAGGTTAATAATTGTCTGCCCCGATTTTAAAAATTCTAATTTTAAAATTAAGTGGTATTCCCTTGGCCCTAATTTTAAAATTCCAATTTCCTTTCCTTTTTGGAAATTGTGTCATCCTCTTCCCCTAACAAAGTTCAAATTGTGTAATCATAATTTTCTTGAATTTTGCATTACTCAATTTTGTAAGCTTTGTTCTACAATTCAAAATTCAAAATTTTCCCTCTAGTGCATGAGTTTTACAACTATTAGTCCTACCTATCCTATCCCCGTTAGATGAAGCATTAGAATTAAGGCTTCCCGAGGTTTAATTATCGAGGAGATGGATCCTAATTTGGGTGACTTATTTAATGAGGATCATGCTAATTCTTCCCATCCTAATCATGTGCCTATTGATGGATCTCATGATGAAGAATAAGCTGTAACTAGGGTTTCTTTAGATGAACTTTCTACATTGGACAATCAATTTGATTGCTTTCAATAATGGATGTCCCAAGAGTACCCTAATAGTGAAGCTCTTCCATTAATTGAAGGTCTTAAGCACATGCTTCAAAGTGATAAGAATGAAATTGATATATTGCGTGGCATTGCACATATTGTTGATTCTAATGTCATACCTATCAAGAGTTGTGTCGAAACCCTAGGTTACTCACAACCTTCAACACAAGTCATTTCCTCTATTCCTTTGACTAATTCTATAACTATTGTTCCTACTTTCACATCTAACATCATGGCTACTTCAACTCAAAATGTCATTCCTACAACAATAGGTCATGGGGGCAATCCCTCTTCTTCATTTAATCCTCCATCTTTACCTATGTCTTCTACGAGTGTTCCTATTATTCCTCAACCAATCAATATGACACAAGGGGGCAATTCCTTCAACAATTTTATTCCTCCTTTAAATGTCCCTTTTCCTACCCAATCATCACCAATGCCTACTTATCATAATGTCCCACCACCTTGTTCTCAGTCCCTGCCTTCTTTCAATAA
Source organism: Cryptomeria japonica (assembly GCF_030272615.1). Taxonomy (NCBI): domain Eukaryota; kingdom Viridiplantae; phylum Streptophyta; class Pinopsida; order Cupressales; family Cupressaceae; genus Cryptomeria; species Cryptomeria japonica. Next base: position 657,406,673 of record NC_081415.1, read on the forward strand.
CATCACATCACCTTCTCAATCACCTATGTTTAACATCAATTCTTCTACCAAGATGACAATTAACAATCTTGCTCAAACCGTATCTTCCTTACAACAACAAATTGCTTCCACGAGTCAATCCAAGTTTAGTGTGCCCACCTTTGATGTTGCGAGCCCACTTTCTCTTGATATTGTTAAAGTCATGCCACGTAAACATGTGGATATCCCTCAATTGGAACTCTATAATAGAAAAGGTGATCCTCTTACGCATGTCAAAACATTCCAAAGCTTGTGTACTGATTTTGATTATGATCAATGATTGCTTACAAAATTGTTTACAAGAACACTAAGAGATAAGGCCTTATGATGGTATTGCTCTCTGTCTTCTTATTCTATCACTTCTTTTCAACAACTAGCAAATGCTTTCATCCAACAATTTCAAAACAATATTGGTCCTAAAATCACTTTGACTAATTTAATGCATTGTAAACAAGGTGTTAAAGAAAAAGTGACTGATTTCATTGGTAGATATAGGCATTTGTGTGCTCAAATTTCTTTTCATGTGCCTAATGATGATATTCAAATAATTTTCATTTCTAATTTACAAAAAGATATCAGGGAAAAGCTTCTTTTGTCTGAGTTTACTTCCTTTCCGCAGTTGTGCACAACACTCCACAATTATCAATTGGTTGTGAATCAAATGGAGCAATCCACTCCTATGGCTCCGAGTGATAAGGGGGAGAGTGTTCAACAACCATTTACGAAGTTCAAACCAACAAAAAGCTTCATCAAGTTCAATGATCCAATCAACAACAACCATGTGAATGCTACAACAGGTGTGCCTTCTATTTCTAAATTTTTTCAAAGAGAAAGACAATTTACTCCTTTGAATGAATCTTTGCATAATATTATGTCTCAATTGTTGCATATAAATGTTATCAAACTTCCTCCTATAAAACAAATGGATTCTTCCAAACTTGCATCTCCTTATTTTGATAACAATTCCTTTTGTCAATTTCATTGTCAACTTGGTCATGATACTAAGAAATGTTTTGCATTGAAAAATAAGGTTCAAGACTTGATTGATAATAATAATATATATGTGGCAGGTGTATTTGATAAAGGGAATATATCAATTGCTCCTCCTAATCAAAATCTTAAGATTTTAACTGATCCCTTGCCATCTCATACCTCTAACATTATTGAGATTGTGCCTAATTCTCTCACTTCTGAAGAATTCACCTGTATGGCTCCACACTTGGTTAATATGGTAGAAACACAAGATACGCCTAAGGATCCTTGCATTACATTTGACCCTAGTGAGACCATTAGAGCACCTGATGGCCCTTTACACATAGTTACAAAGGTTAAGGATATCCCTTGCCGTGTTGCCTTGATTGATCCCTCTTGCATGGTTAATGTCATAACTGAAGAGTATCTTTTCACTTTATGATTGCATAAACCACTCTATGATACTTCCAATGTGGTCTTGAAGTTATTTGATGGCTTCTCTTGTCCTACCATTGACTCTATCACCCTTCGTGTTGAAGTTCATGCTAAATCCATGGATGTTGACTTTGTTATCATACCTTCTTTTGAGCAATTTTGTGTGAAGTTGGTCTATCCTTGGCTATCTTCCATGAAGGATATTACTTCTCGAATACACAAGTGTCTTAAATTTCCTCACAATGGAGATATCATAACCATGAACCATATCTTATTTCATCCACTCGAAAGAAACCCCGGTGTTCCTATTGATCTCTTTTGGCCTAAACAATTTCAATCTCTTCCATCAAGGAGCGATGCTCTTTTTCAATCTTATCAAAAATGGAAGAGCGATACGATATTATCCTTAAGTCAACCTAGATCTCCAACACTTGACATTCTTATTATTCTTCAAGATGAGGTTCTTTGCCTCTCGGATAGAACTGATATCCCTCCTAAGGAAAATTGTCCACCTACTCCTATGGATGTGACTTTACCTTCTCTTAAGGAGAACACCAATATTCCTCCTAAGGTTAGACCTATACCTCCTCCTCATGATGGACTTGGTCTCCTCCCTACACCTAATATTTCTCCTTTCTATGGTGCAGTTCCACCCCCTTCCTCTTATCGAGAGAAGAGGCCTGCTTCTCTTATTGTTCAACCAAAAAGACCTCAACCTAAACATTCCACTATCAAGGAGAGAAACGTTCCTACTTTTTCAAGTGTTCCTCCTCCTTCTCAGCTTTCCACTCAGACTCGATGAAATCATTTTGCGAGAGAATGTCGACAAAGACACTGTGTTCGAGCTCGTGAAACTATCCCTCAAAATACTCAATCTCCTCAAACTCCGACAGTTGACATGATTCCCTTTTCTCCTAAGCAAGATGTTCAACCTACATCTCCAAATCATAAGTTGCATAAAACATGTGATGGTTTTACTCGTATTCATGTTCTAGCTCCTCTTGCTTTAAACTTTGATGATGAAATGGGTAAAAATGTTATTCATAATGGTAATACAACTCCTGATGCTTCTGATAGTGAGTATGAGTATGTTGATGTGGACAAACATTTATTGGATGAGTTTTCACAAACCGTAATCCTATCTCCTAGAATCAAACAAAGTGACTTACAATATGAGCATAGTCCTTGTTTGGATCTTGTGATAGCTCCATCTATTGTGCTCGATGTCGCTCCTCTGGCAAGTTTCTCTCCTTCCCAAAATAGTGATCAACAAGATCGAGAGGTGGATGTCATGCTAGATTGGCGATACTAGCACTGTAGATCTCTCTCTCTCTCTCTCTCTCTCTCTCTCTCTCTCTCTCTCTCTCTCTTCTTTCTTTCTTTCTCTTTTATGACAATTCTTCTATGTGTATCCCTGTTCTTCTATTGTTCCCTTAATGTCTACTTGGGGACGATGCAAATCATTAAGATCTTCTCTTAGTCTCTTTTCATGTTGACTCAAAAGACATCCTCTCTTCCCTTTCTTTTTAAGATAGTGTCCTTCTTTGGGGAATGAAGATTATTACATGGATATACATACATGATATTCATGAGTTATCATACAACATACTGACCCCAAGGAAAGTGACACTACCTCGTGTTTTGTTTTCATTATCCTTGGGTTTATACCTCTATTGGGGGCTAAATTCTTGCGATAGTGTGCTCCCTTCCTTCTCTCTCTTGGGTGTATCCTACCTTAAAGCAATCGCTCCCGATAAGGTGCGTGCAATCACTTTAACGTGGGGGCATACACTCCACTCATATTTTCCTTTTTGGGATACTTAGAATTACTTAGTGAACTTTGTTTTGCTTTGTAATCTTTGTATCCTTGCTTTCATGACTCATAGTGAAGGGAACTTTGCTACTTGCAGTCATGGTTCTCCCCTTCTCGATCTTCCCTTTTACTTTGTCAATCGAAGTTGTAAGATCCTAAGTCCACTAGAGGCTTGGCGCATCTTGCCTCCTTGACATGGTAAAAGTCTTTCAATCTTGTTTCCTTGTACTTTACCGATAGTATTGGCGTTCACTTATACTCCCGCTAAAGTGGGGGCTAAATATAGTGTCATAAAATTTCCACCCTAGCAATTTTTTACTGCATTAGGGTCATCATGCATGTGAACTCAAATCCTCTAGCCTAATCAGAGACCGAAGATTGCTTGGCTCGTGGAAACAACTTCTTCCTTGGCCTCCACATCACTTCGTCTGCACTCTACCCTAGAGAAAGGGGTAGGATAGGGGCATGGCGCCCCTTTCCTTGCCCTATTTTGGGGCAGGACCCTTCTAGAGCATGCATTGTGGGTTGTGCAGTGAGTGGGAAACTCTCCCAATGTCGGCCCATGATGAAATTCAAATCCACTAACATGTATTTAAGGGGCATCCATCCTCTCACTTTTATAAGTGGAAGTTCAATAAGTTGGAGAGGTCGAAGTTGGAGAGATTCAAGTTGTACAAGTGATCAAGCATTCTTTTCTGGCATTGAGCATTCTCAAGTCTCCCTTCAAGGCTAGGTGTTGCATTCAAGTCAAGGATTCAACCATTGAAGAGGGGATTGATTCCAAAATACAATTTCACACAAGAATTTCTATCAACATTGCTACTACAACCTCCCTTGAGGTGATTTACAATTCAGTATTTCATTTACATCTACTTGCAAGTATTTTCTTTCATTACTTGGTTAATTCCAAAACTGGGGTTTGAACTAAAGGCAAACCCCCAATCCCAACCCATTTTCCTCTCTTTTCTGTGTGTAGGTTGCAGGTGCACAACTGTACTTTCAGATTTGGAATTCATTTGCAAAGGGGAAAAAACCCTTTTCATTTTGCAGATTTTTCAGAGGACTATGTACATTCCCGCCACAGTCCAGACAACTTTTTGTCAAATTCACAGGGCGACTTCATCTTGACATTTTACTGCCAGATCCAGGTGCACAACTTCATCCCATATTCTGATCTCAAGTTATAATCAGTTCTTTGTCACTTTTGCACTACATAATTCAATCAAATTCCTTTCCAAATCAAACAAGGAAAAGGGGGATCATCCTAACATTCTCAATTTATTTAGAATTCAATCTACCATCTTTGTGTGGAGAGATTGAATCTAGTGAATTAACTCATCCCCTTCTTCCTAATGTAATCGTGAAAAGTGCTTGAAGGATAATTAATAGTGAAACTCTCAACTCTCTTTGAGGGAAAGGGTAGTTTTTCTCTTGACCCATCACTCATCATTTTCCCACCATTACACTTGGTAATCCAATAGGCCAACTTTTTGTCAATCCTGGCTAAAACAACATTCCAAAGATCAACAGGCGAAGCTTGAAAGGCAAAAGGAATGCCCAGAAAGTGAAAAATGTCACCATGATGAAGCCATTTCGAGTCATATTGTAGAATCCAAGGTGGGGCAGGAAGAAAAGACTGCCTATAACATTGCGTCTTGTGCCATTGAATGGTTGAGCCAGAAGCCAAGAAAAATGTGTCCAGACATTGAAGAGTGACCTGAACATTATCTTCTTCCTCAATGATAGTGAGGAAGGAGTCATCCACAAAATGGCCATTGACAAGTTGAGAAGGTGACTCAGGTAGGGAGATACCATAGACACACCCAACAAAGATAGCATTAACAAGTAAGTATCCACAACCCTCCATCGCAAGAACATATAAAGTAGGAGCCAGAGGACATCCCTGGTGAATGGATCTAAAAAGGCCAAAAGCCTTAGACTAACGACCATTAATGGTGATATAGGCTGAGGTGTCCCCGAATAACATCTGGATAGACTGAATGAATCTGGGGCCAAAGCCAAGAGCTTTGAGCATAGCCAAAATAAATAGCCACTCAATGCGATCATACGCTTTAGCGAAGTCAATCTTAAAGAATATTTCCCACAGGTTGGAGCATCTGGCCCAGTCCATCCCTTCCCAAACAACAATAATATTATCCAGAATAACCCTAGACTTGATAAATCCAATTTGCTCTGGACGAACAATCATAGGCAGGAGATGACGAATCTTGAGAGCCAAGGCTTTGGCAATGATCTTATACGAGACATTGAGCAAGGTAATATGCCTCCAATTGCAAATATCCTCCGGATCCCCAGCCTTAGGGATAAATTTGATGTTACCCTGATTAAGCATCGTTCCCAAGGCTTGGGAGTGAAAAGCTTCAAGGTAGATCTTATGTAGGTCAGGACCAACACAAGGCCAAAGGGCTTTGTAGAACTCACAGGGGAAACCATCACACCCAGGGGCTTTATCATCTGCCATAGAAAAAATGGCTTCCTTGAGATCATCAATTGTCAATAAGAGATCATAAAAGGTCTGTTGAGACTCAGAAAGCCATTTGGGAACAACAACTAAGCAATCTTGCAAATCTTGGGCTCTGGTCAGAGAGTCTCCTTGCGTTGTGAACACCTTCTCATAATGATGGACAAAAGCTTGCACAATATCAGGCAGCTCGGTGAGAACATCATGCCCTTCTTTGATTTTCTTAATCCCTATAGAGGTATGATGGGTGCGCAAAGCCAGGAAAAAATCTTTGGAGGCCCTATCACCCACTTGAGCCAATGTAACCTGGCTTTGAATTGAGCTCCTCTAGCAAAATATCTATATGCAACTTGTTTCAGATGACGGAGCTAGGCTAATCGAAGTTCCAGGTTAGAATCAAAAGGATTCAAGGTCAGAGCTTCTGTGGTAGCACAAAGATCTTTGGTGGTCACGTCATACGACCGCCTGCGGTACATGGTAAGTTGTCTACCATAAATGTGCAGAAACCTCACAGAGTAGGTAATGATGTCATTCCACCATGCAATCCAACTAGTGTGATGATGAGGCCTTGGTTCCAAATTCCAAACCCTTTGAATGTGGGCCATCGTGGCTTGATGATGTAGGAGAGACATGTTGAGGTAAAATCGCGTCTTGGAAGGACACTGCCTAGTTGGCTGCCATTCAATGTTAAACTTTATGGGGAAGTGATCTGACAACATCACATCAACGAGAGGAGTGATAGGCAGATCTTGATCTTCAGAAAAAGAAAAAAAAGATTGCGTAGTTATCATAGCATGATAAAGCGTTTTAAATATTTTGTCAGAGCCAACTTTGAAATTATACCAAGTGTGCCAGACCCCACCAAGGCGGTGGTGGTTTGTGTTGGGGTTGAAAAGAACCAACTTATTACGCATATAGTACCAGGGTTCCCTCTCGCCAGCTATCCATCGAAAAGGCAAAATTTCATCCTTATCAGTCTCCACCTCAACCATATTGAATTCCCCACACATGACCCAAGTTGTAGGTGGCAAATTGTTAGCAATCGAGCGCCAAAGGTTTGATCTATCAATCGCATCATTGGGAGCATAAACATTAATAATCCCAACAAAATGATTATCAATTGACAGTAAAACCCATACAACGCGTTGCATGGGATCAAAACTATGAGAAATAACTTCAGAGAGCCAACGAGGTGAAATGAGAGTAGCAACTCCATCTCGACTAGCTTCATGCTGGGAAGCAAAAACAAGGCTATCCAGCCAAATAACACGACATGCAACAGTGAGAATGAAACCAACAATTTTAACTTCCTGAAGGCAGAGAACATTTAGGCCTAAAATACGTTGACGAACATCTCGAACAAAATACTTTCTGGTGAGGTTTGTGAGACCTCAAACATTCCATGAGATGTAATTCATAAAAAATCTTGCATATCATCCTCATCCCAAAGAGAGGAGAAGATATTGCACAAAAAATCTGACCTGAGACCAGGAAGAGAGTCCCCACCGGAAATAACTCATCGTTTTTCTAAACCATCATCTGCAATCTCAGCATGCCTAGAAGGGCTGCGAGAATGCCATAGAGAGTGTGGAGCAAAAATTGCAGACGCAACCTGAGGAGTGCGAACCCAAGGGGGTCAAGCGACACCCTCAGAAGAATCCTTCCCTTGTTGGCCAGGGTTTGAAACCGAAGCGAACGATGTAGAGACCACCTGGGTAGACGGTGTCTGCGTAGGAGGTTCCACCGTTAGCTGGGAACTTGAACAAACGGGTGACTTGTAGACCGAAGCCACAAATTTTTTGCCTTTGCCAACTACAGTGGTCCATTCATCCTTCTTAGCTCCCACCATGGGTCAAGAGCCAGTCTCCTTAATATGGGGTTTTATTTTCGGAATAACCAAGGGACAATCCCTGATTTTGTGTTCCACCGACTGGCACCGATAACAAGTGTTGGGAAGGTTCAAATAAAGCACCTTCTGGGTGAAGGTATTTCCTCCCACTTGAATATCAACAGTTTCTTTCAGGTCGTGTGAAAGGTTGACCTCAACGCAGACCCTTTTTTGAGGGCGAGCATTAAAAAAATGGTCTGGTTCAAGGCAAATAACTTTGCCAACAGACTGAGCAATAGTATGCATGAAAGGCCAATAAGGAAAAGGAAGACCAGGGAACTCAACTCAGACTGAGATTCACAACTTTTTGTCATCTAAGATAGAAAAGTCTTGAGACCAGCGCTATAAAACCAGAAGGGAAGACCGAACGGTCCAAGACCCATGAGAGAGGATAGCCTCAACATGGGAAGGGTTCGAAAAGTGAAACAAAAAGAATCCCTTTGTGAGGCTTTTGATGCCATCAAGCTGGACTCCATGAGGAGACCGGGCTTTGGTGACCCAATCACGAAGCATGCTTTCAGGAGGGATCCTACCCACAAAATAGCCTATCAAAGTGTATTTTTCAAGCCACTCATAGGCATTATCAAAATATTGAATAGGAAGCACAACATCAGGTGAGGACATACCTCGTGAAACACTTTTAGAACAAATTTGTGAGGGCGCTTTTTCTGAGGCACCACGAGGGTCCATCACAACAACTCCAGCACCAGCATCAACTGCTGGACTAAAGTTGGTCGGAGCCATAATAAATGCAAATGTCTCACAGTAAATGAGGTCTGAAAAAAGCAATACGCAACCTCAAACCCTAGTATACATGCAACATTTCAATGAAGGATACATGTAGTAGTAGTAGATAACCGACAAGTAGAGTATTAGTTCACTCCAATCGAGACTCCAAATATGCTCTATGGGAACCCCATAACATTGCTTATAAATACAAGAGCCACTAAATTTTTTTATATCTCCTTAGATATTGAGTAAATTTTCTAAAAGAGTTGGTTTCACGGTTAAATCTTGGACTATAGAATATGCCAACTAGTTGAGAGCTTGGGTAGAATAGTGTCTATTTGAGGCTAAGGTTGAACTTCCTAGCTTCACAACAGGTGTTGACCTATATGTAGCACCCTTAGGCAGGTATGATATTATCCTAGGAATGAATATGTTGAGAAAGAAACAAGCTAGGGTTGATTGTTATGATAAAACAATAGAGTTCTTAGATGACCTAGGGAACAATGTGTTCTTGCAAAGCACCCCGCATAAAGTCAAACCGTGACAACTCTATGTTATCCAGTTAAGCAAAGTGAAAATAAAGGTTGCCAAATGTTTGCAATTAAAATGGAAGAATTTTAAGTAGTTGGCGAGGATAGATTCCACGATGATAGGATGAATAATGAAACAAGTTATCATAGTGAAATAGACACTAGGGAGAGAGGAAGACTAGAGGAATCTTTTGAAGATAAATATCCCTATCTTTGTAATTATCAGGATGTGTTTCCTGAAGAACTACTCGGGTTACCAACCAAGAAAGAATTTGATTTCTCTATTTAGTTAACGCTAGGAGAAACACCAATATTAAAAGCTCCTTAGTACATAATGACAAATGTTGAACTCATGGAGTTGAAAGCGCAGTTACAAGAATTATCGAATAAGGGATTGATTGGACCGAGTGTATCACCATGGGGGCACCAGTAATTTATGTTAAAAAGAAAGATGGTACCCTTCACCTTTGCATTGACTACAAGATGTTTAATAAATTAACCATTAGAAGTTCAAGTACCCCTTGCCACACATAGATGATTGATTCAATCAAATTCATGGAGCTGTAGTATTTTCCAAAATAGATTTGCATTCAGAGTATCATCAATTGAGGCTTAAAGATGAGGATATTCACAAAATGGCCTTTATAACTAGCTATGGATATTACGAGATTAGTGTGTTACCATTTGGGCTTATCGATGCCCCAGTTACATTCATGAACCTAATGAATAGCATGCTCTATGATTGCCTTGACAAGTTTGTAGTAGTATTCTTAGATGATACTTTGATATACTCTAGGAATAAAGGGGAGCACCTTCAACACTTACAAAAAATCCTACAATACCTACATGAGCATAAATTGTATGAAAAGTTGTCCAAATGCATTTTCTTTTAGAATCCTTTCAGAAAGAGGTGCAGTGTCTAGAACATATCATCTTTGCTAAGGGTATAGTTGTGGATACAAGTAAGATAAAGACTATTTCAGAATGACCAGCCCATAGAAATGTGCAAGAAGAAGCTTTATGGGCTTGGTGAGTTACTATAGGAAGTTCGTAATGAACTTCTCACACATAACTTATCCCATAATTTCACTTCAAAGAAAAGGAAAAAGGTTTAAATGGACTGAAAGGTGCTAAAATACTTCTGAACTCCTCAAGGAAAGATTGACCATGACACTGATACTAAAAGTGCTAGATCCAAAGGGGCATTTTATGGTGGCAATGGATGCATTTGGAGAAGGATTGGGTTGAATCCTAATGAAAAATGGGCAAGTGATAACTTATGAGTCCCATAAACTCAAGAATTATGAGCAAAATTACATGCTGCATGATTTAGAACTTGTTGCAATAGTGCATGCTTTATAAATGTGGTGTCACTACCTTTTAGGGAAACCTTTTCAACTCTAATAAGATCATTGGCGGTTAAAATAAATTTTCACTCAACTAAATCTTAATGTGCAACAAAGGAGATGATTGGAATTAATTTTTCACTATGATTTCAAGATCAATTATATCAAAGGAAAGGAAAATCGAGTGGCATATGCCTTGAGCCGCAAACACCATAAAAATTCTATGACTACAATTCATACATATTTCAAGAACTGAGTGCTTCAACAGTTAGAGGGTGATAGATAGTACCAGTAGGTTAAAGAAACTCTACAAATTAATCCTCAAGACCCAAGATATGAGGGTTTTCAAATTGAATCAAATGGATTACTAAGGTATCAAGGTATAATGTATGTGCTTGAATCCCTAGAACTAAGAAACCTAGTATGGAGGGAGGTGCACTCAACACCATACTCAGGATACCCAGGAGTTATTAAACTCTTAACTAAGATTAACTCTATATTTTTGGAAGGGTATGAAAAATGATGTTGCAATATTTATAGCTAGTTGTTTAAAATGTCAAAGGGTTAAGACAGAGCATCAACACTACATAGGTTTATTATGAACCAAAATTGTGTTAGAATGGAAGTGGTAGATAATCAATATGGACTTTTTCCAAGGACTTACCATGTGCAGAAACAAACATAATGCTATACTTGTAGTGGTTGATAGTCTTACCAAGGCATCACACTTTATACTAGGAAGCCTAACAAATGGAGCACCCACTATGGCCTATAAATTTGTTCAATAAATATTTAGACTACACAGAGTATCAAAAAAGACAATCTTAAATAGGGATGCTAGAATGAAATCTAGATTCTGAAAATCTTGGTTGTAGCCTAAGGTACTCAACTAAACATTAGTTCAAACTATCATACATAAACAAATGGTCAGACATAAAGGGTCAATCAAGTGCTCAAATATCTACTGAGAATGTGCTACATGGACCAACAACACAAATAGGAAGATTACCTTCCCTTAGTTGAGTTTGCTTACAACAACTCCTACCAGCGATCCATAAAGATGACACCATTTGAGGCACTATACAGAAGGAGGTGTACAACTCTTATCAGCTGGGATAAGCTAAAATATAGGTTAACCCTCAATCCTGAAATGCTCTTAGAAATGGAAGAGAAAGTAAAGTTGATTAGATAAAATGTTAGCAAAATCTAATGATCGACATAAAAGCTATGTAGATGCAAAGTGGACTCCTAGATAATTTGAAGTGGGAGAGAAAGTACTCTTGCAGGTTAAACCCCATAAAAGTGCCATTAAATTTGGGATATCATCAAAACTGCACCTCAATATGTAGGACCATTCGAGGTTCTGAAAATCATCAACCTGGCCACATATAGAATTGCTCTACCACTAGATCTCACCTGATTGTATAATATATTTCATATTTCATACCTTTAAAAGTATATATTTGTTTTTGCACATATTGTTGATTAGAATTGTTTGTAGGTATAGGACCCAAGGTGGTCATGATCGAGCTAGTAAGGGTGCTTGAGGTACGTAAGATTCACTTACATAATGAATAATTCAACTGGTATAATGTCCAATGGGACCAATACTCTGATGATAGTGCAACTTGGGAGGATTACGATGAAATCCACTACATATTTCCTCACTTGTTTAACATTTACAATATTTGAACTATTTCTCAATGTTTGGAAAAATAATATTTTATTTTGATGTTTATTACAATACTTAAAATCATCAAGGATGATGATTCACAAGGGGAAGGATATGTTATATCCCTCTTGTGCCCTAATATTTTGATATGTTTTAATGCACTGATACATTATGTTTTATATTGTTGAACAATGATATATTGTTGAAAAATGATTCATAATGCATATGCAAATGATTTTGTTTAAAATCATTAAGTTGAAATGAGCTATTTAATCATATTCAAACATGTTAGAGATAATAATGAGATTCTACACTAACTACATTGTTTTGACCTAGTGGATGCAGGGAATTCATTATCCTTTGAGAAGGGAGGGAAAGTATCACCAAGAATGGGAAGTAAACAAGTTGATCAATCAAGATTGCCATCTAAGTCTCCAAACCTGTAAGTGTGGTCCTGTCATGTTTTATCGATCGAGCCTAGTATTATGGAGTTGTTTCCTAGGTATTTGATTAAGTTGATTTAAGTTAGTTAGTAGAGAGATTAGGGTATCTTCTTGTCATAGATTCCTGGTGTTGACCTTATTCGTCAGTTAACCTAACTCATTAAATAATGGTATTAATATTCATTTTGGATTTTACCTTAAGTAATTTAAATGTGTTAGTAAAATATAATGATCATGATTGTATACTATATGGAGCACATATTTATACAAACACACACACACACACACACACACACACACACACACACACACACACACACACACACACACACACACACACACACACACACACACACACACACACACACACACACACATGTATGTGTGAAATTAGTGTGGCACAAGTATACACACATACATACATACCTATGCATAATATGCACTCCATATTGTATGCATCATGATCATAAAGTATCATTATCGATACTAGGAAAACATATCGACAAAGCAATACATGATTGTAATGGCTCAAGGCCATGCTCATTTGAGTGAGAAACTTCACTATATCAAACATATATCATTTCCGGGAAATTTTATAATGATCATATTTCTTAACGTGGCGTCAAACTAAAGTGAATAGCCATGAATTTCATAAGTTTGAAAGAATGCAACTTGACGCCTAACATTAAAGAGGTTTTTGTTATTTAATAAGAATTATAAAGAACTTCTTATCATTATATTAAGTAGAATAAGGCTACTGCCACTAGTTCATAAGCTATACAAAATTAATAAACTCACGAATGTGAGTGAATGTATCTTCCCTATTGAAATACATTGTCGAATGAAATGAAAATATAACCAAATTAAACTTAATTTGTATAACTACTTAGAATAAGTAGTAAACGATAAGTATTTGTAATCCATTTGATAAAATAAGAGAGCAAAAAGCTAAGCAGGTTCATTCTAGAAATTTGGAAGTGAAAATTGTACGAACTGCTTTGTATATTTGAAAGGAAAAAGAATGCAGTGATTAGTTGCAAGCATTTGTTGACAGCTAGAAGGAATTGTTGGAACCTAAAGTTCATCCTCAACTTGTTTACAAGATTAAGTTCAAGTTACGTAATTAATTCTTCCTTGTTTTTAATTTGAAAGGATTTATTTCTAGTTGAAATCAATTACTTTTAAATTTAACAACTTCCACAATATAGACAGTAAGCTTCTTAAGCTTGAAAGTCATCTTTACCTTGTATTGTTAAGAATGGCTGAGAAAGTTATAGTAATCTATAAAAAGAATTAACCCATAAATAGTAGGAAGGTACCTAGTTGATTTTTCCTTGAATTAGCAAAAAATTAAAATGAATAGAAGTTGATTTAAGAACTCTAAATTTTATATTCCAAACTTTTCAAAGAGTATATATGAACTCTGAAAGATATTGCAGTAAATAATGGTAACCCTCTCTTGCCAAAGGAGTAGACAAGGCTCATGGCAGCCTAAGAAAACAATTTATGACTTACCTAAAAATGGAAACAACGTTAGTGTTAGGTCCCAGAGACAACTAAGAGGGGGGGGGGGGGGGGGGGGGGTGAATCTATTGTCTAATGAATTCAAACCAAAATTAACTTAACCAAAACTTAATGCTTAATACCAGTAAACCAAACTTAATGCCGGTAGACAGTTTATTAGTTAATTGTAGTACCGATAAAGATTAATGCATGAAATATAAAGACAATAACATCCACAACACATAACACCAATATTTGTACATGGAAACCCTGTAAGGGAAAAAACCACGGTGGGAAACCTTACCCACAATTAGATGATACTATTGCAAATAGTATGTGTATACAATAAGGGGTCTGCACATGCAGAAAGGCCAAGTGCCTAGAGCTCACTGCTCAATCACAAATGGGAGTCACACTGACTACAGTTGGATGATTAAATCCAATAATAATGTATTGCTCAAAATAGCATCTCCATATGCTGGATTCAATACCGGTTTAACTCTGATATGCCTTCTTCAAACCTTCCTTCAAATGATGTCTGTGTGTATAGCTCTACTGATATTCACATATACCTTATTGCAATCTTTTTCGCATTCACATTCCTACCTTTCGATCAAATAAGGTCTTACATATATACCAAAGCCTATGACCAAAATGTGTAGGTCGGCTTTACAAAAGATATTACAATAAAAACAATTTACAATTAAATCAATAACCAATGCAATATCTGATACAACATGTTGGCTTAATGCATTTACAACAACAATAAATCATCTCCATGACATGTCGTGTTGATCTGGAATAGATAAGCCTGTCGGTGCTTATCCTGGACCTATTTGCCGGTAACAACAAATATGCAAACTCGAATATACCAATGAACAAATCTCCAAGACAAAGTGTCCAAATGATGTCTTTGACATAACCAAGTATTTTCCATGTGATTCTAAGTGTCGGTGAACAACATATCCTGCTAGTGAACCAAATACCGGTGACTGTGCATAAGTCACTTGCTTGCCGGTGAACATAGCCAATTCTCCAAGTGCTAATAGGTTGACCAGTGTTGATAAGTGTTGACATCAATGACAAAACTATATCATATCCAAAATGCTAACAATCTCCCCCTATGGAATTGATGGCAACACAAGATGGAAAAACCATCAAAGTGCCAAAACAGAAATGCCAAGTACCAAAAACCAATAATCTCCCAAAAGAGATCATAACCAGAAATCATAATATCTCTTCCTAAGGGATAGAGTCTCTCCCCCTTTGACATCAAATGCCAAAGAAATACAAAAACCAGGTTCAAATACAAAATACCAACTACTCCCCCTGAGAAGTAGCTCTCCTCATCAAAGCCAGAATAAAAGATTTTTCTGTTAGTTCTGCCGGTTGATGACAAACATCAACTGTCTAAGTCTCTACCGGTGGGGGTATAACCCCAAGATGATCTTTGAGATATTCAAAAGTCTCCTTAGGCAAAGGCTTAGTAAAAATATCTGCAATCTGTTCTTTAGTATTCACATAAACTAATTTTACTTCTTTTGCTTCAACATTCTCTTTCAGAAAATTCAATTTGATAGAAACATGTTTAATTTTTGAATGTAGTACCAGATTCTTAGATATATCAATTGCTGTTGTATTATCACAATAGATAGTTATAGGTTCCTTGCATTTTACCTTTATGTCCTTCAACATTTGCTTGAGCCATAATACCTGTGTGCAATTAGTTGCCGCTGCAACATATTCTGATTCTGCTGTTGATAAAGATGTGCAACTTTGTTTCTTACTCAACTAAGAAATTATTCTTCTTCCAAGAAAAAATGCTCCACCGATGGTTCTTTTTCTGTCATCTACATCTCCTGCCCAATTTGCATCTGTGTATGCACATAATTCAAATTTTCATCTCTAGGATACCATAAGCCAAGATTCGTAGTGCCTTGTAAGTACCGAAAAATCCTTTTTATTGCTGATTCATGATTTTCTTTAGGATTACTCTGAAATCTTGAAACAATACATTCTGCATTCATAATATCAGGTCTTGTTTGTGTCAAATACAGTAGACCTCCTATCATAGACTTGTACCTAGTCGGATTAACAGGTGTTGACTTATCCCTTAGTGATAATTTGTCAGTTGTAGTCATAGGTGTGCTTACTGGTTTAGAGTTTTCCATGCCAAATTTCTTTAGTAACTCCTTCAAGTACTTAGATTGACTCAAGAATATAACTTTATCAGTCTGTGAAATTTGCAATCCTAAAAAGAATTTTATCTCTTCAATCATAGACATTTCAAATTCTTGCTGCATTTTAATAGAAAAGTCTTTACATAATCCATCTTCTCCTCCAAAGATTATATCATCAACAAAAACTTCTATAACCAAGATGTTATCATTAGTCACTTTATAGTATAAGTTGCTATCAACATTACCTTTAGAAAAACCAATCTTCAAAAGATATTTATCCAATCTAGCATACCAAGCTCTTGGAGCTTGCTTCAACCCATACAAAGCTTTCCTCAACCTACAAACCATATATTTGTTATCTGTCAAAGAAAATCCATCAGGTTGTTCAATATAAACTTCTTCTTCAAGATATCCATTTAGAAATGCACATTTAATATCCATTTGATATACTTTGTAGTTCTTGTGTGCTGCAAAAGCCAAGAATAATCTGACTGCCTCAATTCTAGCTACCGATGCAAAGGTTTCATTATAATCAATTCCTTCTTTCTGTGAATATCCCTTACACACTAGTCTTGCTTTATTTATGATTACCTTACCATATTCATTAAGTTTGTTTCTGAATACCCATTTTGTTCCAAGTACATTTTTGCCTTTAGGACGGGGAACTAATGTCCATGTGTTATTCTTTTCAATTTGTTCTAATTCTTCTTCCATAGCTTTAATCCAGTGTTTATCTTCACATGCCTCATTAACTGATGCTGGTTCAATTTGAGAAATAAGACATACCTCTTCATTTTCTAGTCTTCCTCTAGTCATAACTCCTTGATACTTGTTCCCAATTATCTGATCTTCAGAGTGGTTCAATCTTACATACTGGGGTGTCTTTGTTTGCTGCTGATCTTCAGTTACTGTGGAATTTTTAGATGATACTGGTGTAACTGGGTCTTCATTCTGTACCGGTGTGTTTATTATAAGTTCATTTGTTAATATCTTTGTTGCCGGTTTAGTGTCTATATACCTTGAATTTCCTCTAAATTGTTCATCAATTTTCACATTTGTACTCTCAACAATTTTTTGTAATCACTTGTTAAAACATCTAAATGCTTTGCTCTTAGATGAATAACCAAGAAATATTCCTTCATCACTTCTAATATAGAATTTACTTCCAAATATTCTGAAATATTTAAGAGTAGGAGTAATACCAAACCATAATTCATGAGGGGTCTTACCAGTTTCACCTTTGTTGTGAACTTTGTTGAATGTGTAGACTGTTGTACTTACTACCTCTCTCCAATATACATGAGGTAGATTTGCTTCTGATAACATACTTCTGCATCCAAGATAGTTCTATTTTTCCTTTCTACAACTCTATTTTGCTGGGGTGTTCGGGGTGCTGATAACTATCTTCTGATCCCATTCACTTCACAGAATGTATTAAATTCCTTAGATGTGAATTCACCTCCTTGATTTGATCTCAAACATTTGATTTTCTTACCGGTTTCATTCTCTACCATTACCTTGAATAGCTTGAATTTCCCAAGTGCTTCTGATTTCTCTCTAAGAAAAGTAACCCAACACGTTCTAGAATAGTCATCAATGATTAGCATGAAGTATCTATCTCCTTGTAAGCTTCTAGTTCTAGTTGGACCACATAAATCAGTATGAATTAAGTCAAGAGCATTATTGGATTTTTTTGGAATACTCTTAAAAGATTCTCTAACTTGCTTTCCAAATTGACATTCCTTACATACCGGATTGTGAGGTTTGACAATTATAGGCAAGTCCCTTATTGCTTTAGTTGTACTAAATTTCACAATGCAATCAAAATTTACATGACAGTCTCTTATGTCATAACCAACTTTCATCAATATGTGCAATCAAGCATGTCTTTTCACTATTGTTCAAATGAAAGATATTGCCTCTAGTCTGATTACTAGTTGCAATTTCCAAACTAGTTCTGTTCGTGATTTTGCATTTGCCATTATTGAATTGTAACTAAAATCCTTTTTCAACTAATTGACCAACACTCAAAAGATTATGCTTCAAGCCTTCAACATAGTAAACATTATTAGTATTGTGCTTAACATCAAGAGATATAGTACCTTTTCCTTTGATCAAGCAAGCTTTATCATCTCCAAATCTTACTAGACCTCCATTGTATTCCTGAAAAGTTAAGAATTTACTTTTATCACCAATCATATGATGTGAACATCCTGAATCAATGATCCATTCATCCTTATCCTCAATTTTAGCTGCTAGGGATTTTTCTACCGGTTGAACAGTAGGTGTCAATTGATCTTCTGTTATAGCAACAAAGACCCATCCATTGTCTGCTAGATCCTCATCAGAATCATCAGTGACTCCTTCATCAACAAGATAACAAGATTTGTCTCTATTCTTCTTAAATCTGTATCTCTAATATTCAGGGTTAGGCTTGTATGTTCTTCTAGCTTCTTCTTTCAATCTTGCATGTCTATCAGGACACCTTGATGCCATATGACCAATCTTATTGCAGTTAAAACATTTAAAGGGTGCTTTACCTTCATACTTACTTCCAACTGGACCTTTAGGCATTTTCCTTTCAAATAGTGCTTCAAGTGCTTCAAGTTCTTCATTTTCTCTCCTGCTTTCTTCAAGTTCTCTTGCATAAAAGGCTTTCCAATCAGACTTGTCAAATGATGATGATGATGCAGATGATGTTGATGCCTTAAAAGCTAAATCCGTCTTTATAGTAGCAACAAGACCAAATTCCTCAATTTCAAAAGCAGAAAGTTTTCCAATCAATGTATCTCTAGTTACTGATGTATTAGGCATTGTTCTCAACTCATTTATAGCAGTAACTTTCATTTTGTATGCTAGTGGTAATCCTCTTAAAACTTTTGAAACAATTTCATCTTCACTTAAGGTTCCTCCACAACATTTAATACCCAAAACAATTTCATTTACTCTTTCCATAAAAGCAGAAATCCTTTCATCTTCTTCCATTTTCAGATTTTCATACCTGACCCGGAAGCTTTCAAGTTTTGCAATTTTGACTGTGGAAACTCCTTCATTCAATGTTTCCAAATGGTTTGAAATAGCTTTAGTAGTAGATCTATTTGATAATCCCATGATTTGCTAATTTGATAATGCGCTCAAAAGTGCTTCTCTTGCTTTGCAATCATTAACCAAACTTAATGCCGGTAGACAGTTTATCAGTTAATTGTAGTACCGGTAAAGATTAATGCATGAAATAGAAAGACAATAACAACTGCAACACATAATGCCAATATTTGTATGTGGAAACCCTGTAAGGAGGAAAACCATGGTGGGAAACCTTACCCACAATCAGATGATACTACTGCAGATAGTATGTGTATACAATAAGGGGTCTGCACATGCAGAAAGGCCAAGCGCCTAGAGCTCACTGCTCAATCACAAATGGGAGTCACACTGACTATAGTTGGATGATTAAATCCAATAATAATGTATTGCTCAAAATAGCATCTCCATATGTTGGATTTAGTACCGGTTTAGCTCTGACATGCCTTCTTCAAACCTTCCTTCAAATGATGTTTGCGTGTATAGCTCTGTTGATATTCACATATACCTTATTGCAATCTTTTTCACATTCGCATTCCTACCTTTCGATCAAATAAGGTCTTACATATATACCAAAGCCTAACACCAAAATGTGTAGGTCGACTTTACAAAAGATATTACAATAAAAAAAATTTACAAGTAAATCAATAACCGATACAACATGTCGGCTTAATGCGTTTACAACAACAATAAATCATCTCCATGATGTGCCATGCTAATCTGGAATAGATAAGCTTGCCGGTGCTTATCCTGGACCTATTTGCTGGTAACAACAAATATGCAAACTCGAATATACCAATGAACAAATCTCCAAGAAAAAGTGTCCAAACAATGTATTTGACATAACCAAGTATTTTCCATGTGATTCTAAGTGTCGGTGAACAATATATCCTGCTGGTGAACCAAATACCGGTGACTGTGCATAAGTCACTTGCTTACCGAGGAACATAGCCAATTCTCCAAGTGCTAATAGGTTGACCAGTGTTGATAAATTTTGACATCAATGACAAAACCATATCAACATATCCAAAATACCAACAATTCGAACCAATACATACTACCTGATACATCCCATTGAGAAGGAAAATAAGGATTAAACATAATGAAAACATGAAATTTAATAGAAAAATCCAAGAAAGAATTAGGTCAAGGAGTCATACCAAATGTAATGTATATAATTCTTTACTCATGTTGTACAACATAAATCATTATCGTGGAGTAGAGATATTAACAATGAGCTATTAATTGAGACTCTTTTTTTTTTTTTTTTTTTTTTTTTTTTTGATCGGTAAAAGGCCGAAGCCAAAATTTTATTAATATTAAAAATAATTTTTACAGTATAACCCCACTCGCTGCGGGCGCTGGTAGGAAAGAGTGTGATCGAGAAAACCTCCAGCCTTGCCCGGGACAAAAGTCCTATACCTGATATAGAAATATACGTGGGCATTCCCACGACTTGAGCTTTGTCGAGATTTCATAAATACATAGGTTCGTGGGCATACCCACTACCGAAAAAATTAACAATTAACCATTTACAAATTATAATGACCATGATAGTTACAATTTTGATCACATTTTGAGATATCATTCTGCGGTCCTATAACTTCAAAGGGAGCTTATACTTGGTGCCGAGTTGAGTCCTTCCTCCTGAAATGCATAACACTTTCCTTGACAACCAATGGTCAACTTATCAACTTTAAGAATAAATTTACCTTAGGCAGTGAGACCTTGTTCCGAGAGCGCCTCATTAGAAATCATGGTTAGCAATTTAGAGCATAAATAATCATCCTAAACAGACCATAAAGGAGTGGGATACATACTGGTAAGATAAAAATACAAAAATACATGTAATCTTATTTATAAACATTAGTGACATCTACCTAATCTTACTAAATAAATAAATTAAAACTATAAGTAATAATCTAGATATCATTATGCAGTTAATCGTTAGTAGAGGACCTAATGAAAGAGAACCAGAAATAACCATTAAAACATCAAGCCGCCCACATCTACATCATGACTACAAATAATGAACCTAGATTAATTCTAGCATTAACAACTTATAGTACTATTAAGGTCCTTAGGAGAACAGTCAGTCATATGGAGAGACCTCTATATAGGTATAGACTGGTGACTCTAGAAAGATCTAGTAAGCTCCATCGATAGCTGGAAGAGTTAAGAAGGCGGTACACATGTAGGGGTGAGTACGATCAAGGGAACGAGTGTCGAGTAATTATATGTCACAAGCAAATGCATATATTAATGATGGCAAATCCAACTAATAGTTCAGCACCGCAATCATTCTCTAAAAGGGAAGGCGGAGTAAGCAAAATCCCCTAATGCTAACAACATCTCAAAAGGAGGATACAATCAATATTGAAACTATAAGTTATCAAGACTAGGTATAAAAATATAGGAGAAAACCAAAATTAAATTATTCCAAAATGGATATACCATTTGCTCCTAAATTAGCTAGATTGTCTGCGTCAAAATTGCCCTCCCGATAGGTGTGTTTTACAAGAATCTCAGGGAAGGACTCAAGAATGTGATTAATTTCTTCAATTTTAGAATTTAGTATCCAATTTGGTGTCTTTTTAGTTCTGATGGCATTAATGATAATTTGAGAATCTCCTTCAATAATTAATTTTGGAAAATTGAGTCTTTTGCAGATTTTAAGGCCTTCGAGTGCCGCCAGGCATTCTGCCATGTTATTTGTAGTGGGTTTGATGGGTTGAGAGAATTTAGAGATAATTTCTCCCATCCAGTTCCTGATAATCCCACCAATACCTGCAACCCCAGGGTTGCCTCTGGAGGCCCCATCAAAATTTAGCTTGACCCAAACTTCTCCGGTGGGATCCAGGTGCAATTAGACCTATTTGATTTTGATTTGTTACCTCCTCTACCAAAAAGTTTCGGTACGATCAATGAGGGCCATTTTAGTCTGGTCTTGTTGTCCCAAGTTCTGAAAGAGTCTTCGTAGCACGTAGTGTCTCGCAGTTTGCTATTGATCTTTTCTGATATTGAAGCTTGGATTTTATTAGTGATGCTATTCCAATCTAATTTATGGTTTGTAAAGATTCTTCTGTTACGTTCCTTCCAGACTTCCCAAACTAGGATGGAGGGGGATATAATCCATATGTCCTTATATAGGTTGTCTTTGTACAGAGCTGGCCAGGTTTTGAGGTGGCCCAACAGGTCCGCAGGTAGAGCAGACTTCCAATCGAGGGACTGTTGCAGCCAATTCCAGCACTTCTGGGTGAAGGGGCAGCTTAACAGGAGATGATTCACATCCTCTTCCTGGTTTTCACATAAGGGGCACCTAGAAGGCCCCTCAAAGCCTAGTTTACGAATCCTATCAGCGGTTAAGATTCTGTCCTGCAAAGCTGCCCAAAGAAACATCCCAGCCTTGGGAAGGCAGGCTTTGTTCCAACAGAGATTAAGGGGAATGTCTAAATGATCCATATGATTCTTGCGAATTATGGTCTTATATCCATCCTTAACTGAGTATTCCCCATTATTGGATCCGGCCCATATAAGGGAATCCGAATGATTTTTGATAGTGATGCTTCTATCCTTTATAATATTGAATAATTTCTGACTTTGTAGATCTGAAGGAAGACCTCTTGAGTTTAATACATCATCTTCATTTATTTTAATATAGTCTTTAAGGTAAATCCCAAATCTATCTTTACAAGTTTCTATGAAATTGGGCGAGAAACCTTCCTTGAGTAGCGAGGGGAAACCTGCCCAGGAGTCCTCCCAAAACAAAGCTCGGTCCCCAAGACCCACATCCCAAGTGAGGTACTTGCTGATTATGCCAATAGAGTCCTTAATGAAATTCTAGACACACGATCCTTTAACATGGGATTGGGCCCTAAAGATATTAATGGGATCGGCCTGTGGGATATACTTGTGTAGCAAAATAGAAGCCCATTTAGTGTTAGGCTCCTTGAAGAGTCGCCAAACTAGCTTGGCACCTAGGGCACGGTTTTGCCACAATAAATTCTTAATCCCTAGCCCACCCATAGAAACAGGTTTACAAAGGTTATCCCACTTAATTAAGGCAAGTTTCTTTTCCTCGGATGATCCTTGCCAATAAAATTCTCTCAACATCCTATCTAAGTCGTGCTTGATAGTAGTAGGTAGCGGGAGAATAGACATTTGATAAGTTGGTATGGCAGATAAAACTGATTTAATCATTATGGTTCTTCCTGGCTTAGTGAGCCACTTACCTTTCCAAGAACTCTTCTTATCTTGGACCTTTGCTAGTACTTGTTTCCAAAGTTTGGAAGATTGTAGACCTTTATCTAACTCGATACCAAGATATTTACAAGGGAAACTGCCTGGTTTAAAACCAAAGATATCACAGTTTTTCTTTTCCAAATTAGGCAAGGTATTAATATAGAAGATCTCTGATTTTTGAGAGTTGACTTGTTGACCAGAGGCCTTCATATAAAGGTTAAGGACATCTTTGAAGGCCTTCGCCTCTTGACAGTTGGCGGATCTAGGGAGGATTGTATCATCCGCGAATTGTTGGTGCGTAATGTACGGAATGTTATCTGCAGCTTTTAAACCTGTAATCTTACCTTCTGATTGTTTCCTTGTGATAGTTCTCCCTAGGGCTTCCGCCATGATAACATATAGAAAGGGCGACAATGGGTCACCTTGTCTGATGCCTTGCGATATACCAAAAAAACCTTCTGGAGTACCATTAACGAGGACCGAGATCTTAGGGGTAGAGATACATTTGAAGATGAGATTGATCCATTGCTTGGAAAATCCAAAGGCTTCCAGGCATTTGCAAAGAAATCTCCAGTCCACCTTGTCATATGCCTTTTGAATATCAATTTTAATAAACATACTTGGTTCCTTGGTCGCTTGTGTGGTATGGACTAGTTCTTGGGCAATGATAATGCCATCTAGGATCGATCTATTGGTTATGAAACCGGTTTGCTCTTCTGAGATTAAAATCGGCAGAAGAGTTTTAAGTCTATTCGCCAAACACTTAGATAATATCTTGTAAATAGTGTTGCAAAGCGATATAGGCCGAAAATCTCCTGCTTCGGTGCAATCATTTTTCTTGGGAATAAGAGTGAAGAAGGTATTGTTGATTTCCGATAAGATAGTACCCGAGTTCCTGGTTGCCTCTACCGCTTGCCAGATGTCTGTTCCCATAAAGTGCCAACATTTTTGGAAGAAACCCGCTTGGAAACCATCAGGCCCAGGGGCTTTGTCTGGCTGCAT
Organism: Cryptomeria japonica; assembly: GCF_030272615.1. Classification (NCBI taxonomy): domain Eukaryota; kingdom Viridiplantae; phylum Streptophyta; class Pinopsida; order Cupressales; family Cupressaceae; genus Cryptomeria; species Cryptomeria japonica. Next base: position 657,431,009 of record NC_081415.1, read on the forward strand.
TTGGAATAATGCAGTCTTGACTTCTTCCAAGGTGAATCTGCTATTCATCATGATGTTATCCTCATCCATGATCAATTTGGGTATGGCCTTTAACATTTCATTTTGTGCTTGAAGATTAGCTGCTTCCAAATTATTAAGAAGAGAGTTATAAAATTTGGTGATATGAGCTACGATATCTTTGGGGTTTTCCAAGAGTTGCCCCCTATCATCTTTAATCTTGGAAATCCTGTTAATATTCCTCTTTAGGTTGGTTGATTGATGGAAGAATTTGGTGTTATTGTCCCCTTCTTTAAGCCAGGTTTCCCTGGATTTCTGTTTCCAATAGATTTCCTCTTTAAGTAAAATTGAATTATATTTAGCCATGAGTTCCTTTTCTTTTAGATAGCTTGCTTCGTTCATGCCTTGGGCTATGACTATGTTATTAAGATTCTCTAATTCTTGTTCAGTCTGAATTTTTCCTTCGAAGATGTTATTAAATTTGTTTTTATTCCATTCCAAGACTTTGTTTTTAATAATTTTGAGTTTATTAACTAGACTATACATCTTAGAACCCTCAACTGTTGTTTGGTTCCACCATTTCTCCAAAAGGTTGATAAGTTCTTGGTCCTGGAACCACATAAATTCAAATTTAAACGGGTTCCTATTAGGTTTACAATCCTCAGTAATGGTCAATCTAATGGGGAAATGATCCGATCCAACATCTGGAAGAATCTCTGCGGTTAAGAGTTGGTCAAAACTATCCATTTCTCCAAAAAACAAAAATTTGTCTAGTTTTTCCGCGATATGACTAAAGCCCATTCTTCTGTTATTCCAAGTGAAAGACCCATTGATGGTTTCAATATTAATTAGATTGTTATCTGTGACCCATTGACTGAAATCTTTTTGAGATTGTGAAATGTACTTGGACCCACCAAATTTTTCATTGATGTTCAAAATAGCATTAAAATCTCCTCCTAGGATATGCGTCTCTGTTTTGCTTGATTGTAGTATAGACTGGATTTCCTGCCAAACCCTTCTCTTTTCTGTGTTTAGTGTAGGACCATAAATATTAATCAAATTGAATTTTAGGTTAGATTTTAGGCTGCAAATCCTAAGGACCATCCAGTTGCTACTACTAGACAAGACTTGGGAAGAAAATTTTCGGGGGTCCCATAAGACTGCTAGGCCTCCTGATGCCCCTGTTGCTGGTTCAAATTCTGATTTCCATATGCCAAGTTTATTATTTAATTTTATGCTTTCATCTGTACTTAGTTTAGTTTCTTGTAAGATTATAATTTCTGAATCAAAGTTTTTTAGATAACTCTTAACGAGTCTTTGTTTGTTAGGGGCGTTTAGGCCCCTAACATTCCAGGATGTGACTCTCATTGGTCCTTGGGAAGGCACTTCCCCTTCCCACTGTTCAGAATGTCAAAGATCTTTATTTGGTTATCAGCATTGCCAACTATGTTTCTAAGCTCTATGAAAGATTTCCTACCCCTTTTCTTTTTAATCTTGTCTATTTTGGGGGAAGATAATCCTTCCAAATTAGTGGCAATACCTAGTTCTCTATCTTCATTTGTAATACCAAAAATACCATCAATGTTTTCTATGCTATTTTCTGCATTATCTTTAAGCAGAGGAAAGGAACTAGGGGCCTCTATCGGAACTTCATTTCCATACCCTCTTCCTGGATCAATGAGTGAATCTTCAGCATCAATGTTCTCTTGTCCATAGGATTCAATCATCATATCCAGATCATTAGGGTGGGCTTTCATAGGGGTCTTATTTACTAGTTCCTTAACCTCTTGTTGACTTACTAATGAGGCATCATTATCCTCTGTAGAATTTCTAAGCAACAAGATTTCTTTAATTAGGACATCCTTTTGATATCTAAGCTCCTCTTCATCGCAGATTTCATTTGTAAATAGGTCCAGTAGTTCATCAGTTAAGGTTTCCCCTATATAATCCGCTGTAACTTCTTTGGTGCATTTTCCATCCTTAGAGGGGTAACCTTGTGATGTTGCAACTGAAGGATCATAATTCTGAGAGGATATTAGATTGTCCTCTATGCAATTAGGAGACTGTGTAGGATGACTAGTAGGAACAGTTTGGGCTACCGATCTGGGTGACTGGAGCCTATCTTTAATTTCTGATTGTGTTTCAATCCTTGCAGAATTTAGGTTGACATGGTTATCAACCAAAGGATCATGTCTGTTGATTTCAGCAGGTATATTATGGGGGGTAAGCTTCCCCATAAAAAATGGAGGCTCCTCAGCGACCAAAACTTGATTGCCAATTACCTCAACTGCCTTATTAGGCTTACAGGGGGGTTCGACTATTTGTGGGGGAGGTAGATTGTCCGTGGAACATTCCTTTACATTTGTAATTGTGAAGCCCCCTTTACTCGAATGAAAGTTGATGTTTACATCTAAACTCCTATCTAGGAGATTAGTTAATTTTCTAGGTTTCATAGTGTTAAGATTAGTTTCTAAGAAATTTTCCATGGTAATTGGATTAATGATAATTGTATTCGAATTAAAACATAAACTAATATGAGGTATGAAATGCTGATGTATATTCATCTTCACAATGATAATTTTCTCAGATTTGTTTGGCATAGTTTCACAAATTCTAATAAATTTACCTATTTTGTTACCAATTCTGGTAATTGATTCTAAGCTAGCAAGTTCTATTGGTAAATTCCTAAGACAAATAGCTTTTTCTACTACAAAGTTTTCTAGGTGTAAAGGATTGAACAAAGGCATCCAATTGGTTACAAAAAAGGATTCATGCCTGAATTTTAAATTAAAACTATCTAATACTACCTTTTTGGTTTCTGAATTTTTACAATCTATTAGGAAGAAGAAATCTATGAGGGCGGTGATACTTACCTCACATGGGAGCATTGCTTCTAGGGCTTCTGTGATGTCCAGTAAACTCGCTCCAACTCCTTTCTAGCGCACAATAAGACCTGCTTCTGCAAAATAGTTCTGATTCTGTGCTATAGATTTGATTTCTAGGATTACTTTGTTAGATTCATAATTAGAAATTGTCCTATCTCTATTATGATCAAATAAATGCTTACTATTTCGCCTATGTGGCGGTGTATAAACAGAGTTAGATACCTTTAATTGTTCACCTTTCGTGAGATTGGGTTTATGGACTGGATGCTTACCAGCCAATCGACGGTGAGGGGGAGAGTAATACCTGTCTTTATGTGTATGAGGCTCTGAAGAATGATCCTCAATATTCTCCCCAGCCGCAGCATACCCTGATCCGATACTTAGGGTTTTCGAAAAGGAAGGGGGGGTGTGAACTGGATTTGATCTAGTTAGCTTAGTGCGTTTGTGATTCTCATCCCTGAAGTTTCCCTTCCTTCCCAAAACCCCATTGCGAATGTGGGGGGGAGAATAAGAGCTGATGTTTGGAGAGATCTTCTCTAATCTCAGTGTATCAAAAGGATTACTTAGAGGAATCTCCACTCTCTCCACAAAATGTGATCTTACCTTCTTCTTGCTTTTTACCTCTTGCCACTCATATTCTCTCAACCTAGCAACCCCGGGATCCGCCTGGGCCACTAAAAAACCCCCTCTCCCCAAGGCAGAATAGGGATCATTGGATTGCTTAGCCGGTTCAGCTCTGGGTTTTAGGGCCCCCACAATCCCGAGGTTGCTTGAATTCTGCAGTGCATACTTTGTTTTGGCAAAATGAATCAACTGTCTATCTAAATCCTTTACAGTGAAGACTTTTGGAAGCCGAGTAGTAGTGCGTTTTTCAGATTTCTTGTCCGTGCAAACCCTAGATCCTAGGGTAGGCTTATTTACCAAGGGAAAAATCCCTTTTGAATCTCTGCTTTCTTCCAAGCTTTTCTGTTTTTGCTTGGCAATAAAAGCTTTAAGATGATCGTAGTTAGGGCTTGGGGAACTCACATTCTTTTGACGGCAATCCACAGCTCGGTGTCCATATAACCAACAATTAAAATAGTAGCCAGAATAACCTGTATCACTGGTATCCTCTTTCGAAGCCTTGCTTTGTTCATAAAACCCGGCGTCAGTATACCTTAATTTTTTTAAGACGGTTTTCCGCGGTTTAATTCTTGGTTTCGCTTTCTGCCAAAATTTGCCTGTTTTCAGATCCATTTTTTGACTTCATAAAAGTATTCTCCACTCAAATTTTAGGTACCTTGTTGTTACCGCAGTTCATAGACAAATACCATGATTAGTCCAAATCAGAAAAATCAATTGAGACTCATTCTTATAATCATGAAAAGGCATGCAATATATAACTCATCATTGTGGGTATGAAGCCAATAATTCATAATTAGGAGAAATGCAAGTCAATAATTATGACCTTAAAATGTAAAGTTAGAAGACCATTAACCTTGACAAGACAAGTTGCACCAAGTATGGTAACTAAATTCAATGTTAGTGTTCCTCTAGGTTATGTCAATACGCTGTTAGCATAAGAGACTACCTTTTTGGTCAACAAGACTAAACTTAATTGAAGGTTCTAATTGAGCAGGGTGGTGGACAAGACAACACATTTATTTATGTATGTTCTAATTAATAAGAAAAATAGGTTTTCAGGACCCGAAACCTTTTACATAGGAGATTAAAAAAGATCATCATAGAGTATCCAGACCATATAAAAATGGCTTACAAAATGACTGGCAATAAAGCTAGTAAACAGAAAGGACAACAAAAGATAGAAACAACAAAACAACAAAAACCAGGAAAATACTGCACAGTTATAGATTCTTTAGGAGGTCCTCTGCCTTAATCACCAGCTGGTCATAGTTGGCCGCAACAACTTTCAGTTCATCCAGGTCCTTATTTGGCTTCTTCTCCTTCTTTTTACCTCAGGTTCTTGTTCTGGGTCCTTGAACATCTCCTGTTCCTTCAGTGTTAGGGTCAATTTCCAGGGTGTCCTCCTCATCCAATTTGCTGATGAGGGTTTGGTGTTGCCAGCAGAGACCTTCAGAATGTTTAAGCTTTGCTCTGTGATAATTTTGTGATTTTCCTCAATTTTGCTGACTTTACTAACAGTTTCCACCATTGTTTGATCCATAGCATTGGCATTTGCTTTCCTCTCAATCAGGTCTTTCTCGATTTGCTCAAATCTGGGGTTGAAGGAGTCTCTTATATTTTCAGCTTTAGCAATAGTTTTGGTCAAATCCTCCATATAATCTACCATAGTCTTCCCTTCGCCAGTGCTGATAGTTTTCAGAATCTGGATTTTGTGGCTGAGCTTCTTGTTGTCCTCCACAACTTTCTTGTAACTGGTGATTAACCATTCCATGGTGTCCATAAAACCTTTTATACCCTCAGGAGGAGGGTTTGAGGAGGGATATATCTTACCAGAGTTGTCATGTTCCTTATTTGGGGTGTCACCAATAGTGGCTTTATCTTTAGCCCTATGTACTTCCCCAATGGTCACCTCCTCCAAGTTCTGGTCATCTTCCGAAATCTTTTTCTGCTTTTGTTCCTCCAGCTCCTTCACATTCTCTTCCTTTCTCTTTTGTTTGTTTTTGATCTGAATATGGACTTTAGTTTTGTTTTTCAGTGAACCTTGGGGTTTCTCCTTTTCAGAATCTTCAGAGACCTCCTCCTCCTCTGAGGAGCTAATCTGGAGAATTTTGCCTTTAGATTTATTGCCCTTCGAGGAGGAAGGCCTAGTTTTCAAATGTTTCCTCTTCTTACCTACTTTAGCTTCTGAGTCATCCATACTCTCCTCAGACTCACTCGTTGAATCACTATCAGAACCCTCATCCAAAGAAAAAATAGAGTCTGACCCTTCCTCCTCAGACTCAAAAATAGAGGGCTGAGGGCGGGAAATTTGGTTAACCTTGAGGTGGTCATAAATTAGAACCATTAAGCCTTGATGCATGGCAGTGTCACCCTTAGGGTTCTCTTTATGGGCCTTAATGGTGGCATTCATAGAACATAACAGAAAATATGGAATGTTAACTTTCTCGTCATGCCTAAAATGATTCAGCAAAACAAAATGGTAGCCATACACTTTAGTGAATCTACCATCCAAAGTAATATAGCACATTATAACAAAAAGGACCTCCCTCCATGGCTTAACAAAAGCCTAGGAGGATAGTAAGTTTTACTTAGCTTCACCAGGCATTTTTTCTCCTTTTCAGTTTCAGGATATCTTTCAATGGCCTCCTTGCTCACTTTTCTGTCTCTGTAGTAGTTGCTTCCTTCCCTTGGGAGACCTATGGCCTGAACAATGAGGTCTTCATCTCTGACGATAGACTAGTCTCCCATCTTCAAAGTGCCCTTTCTCTAGTTTTACAAAAGAAATTAGTGACTGTGGCATCCCGTCCATGGAGCCTCTCCATAAATTTTGAAAACCTGCCCTTCTGCAGAATGTTCCAGACCGCCTCCTTTTGCTTCCACTCCTTACAATTGCTAGGTTCATAGCAGCGTCTTTTTCCTTCCATATTTTTGCTATTCAGAGCTGAATGTCGAAACTTGCAGAGAGCTTTAGACAGAGAGTTTCTCGGAGCTACCAAATTTACCCAGAAAGCATGGGAAGTGATTGATTGAGTGTTATAATAAATGGCGTAGACAATATTATAATTGCTCGTAGCACTCCTTTTAATCCGTTTCATTATTATTTTGTCCATTTATGATTTTTGGGGTACTATTATATCGGTCCTTAAAAATGATTGATCTAACATCCTCTAGGAGGCCTTGTTCTCCCTTCCAAGTAATCATTTCATCTTGATTGATAGCCACATTGGCTACCCAGTCAACAAAACCATTAGCTTCATAGTAGATATGAGATATGTAACTTTTCTCAAAAGTATTAATGAGGTCTCTAGCGGCATTTATAATGTTATTGGTAGACCATGAAGGCTTAGAGGTCCCCTTGAGGCATTTGATGATGTTGTTAGAGTCCCCTTCAATCCATATGTAGGGGCAATTCCATCTTTTTGTGAGAATACCTTGGAGTGCTGCCATTTCTTCTGCCTTGTGATTTGTTTGGCTTCCTATTGGAACAACAATCATTTCCTTGCATATACCTTTATCATCTCTAATGATAGCTCCACATCCCACAGGGCCCAGATTACCTTTTGTAGCACCATCCAAATTGACTTTGGACCAACCATGAGGAGGAGTTTGCCATCTTGCTTCTAATCTCTTGTTTTGCTTGGGGTCAGAACTGCCAGCATTCTTCAAACTCCTGGAACTTAAAATGATAGATTCCAATGGATTGGTCAAAAAGCAGGGAGCCCCAATGATCCCAATGTTCTCCACAATCGCCCATTGTATTTTCTGGAACACAATATCCTGAGTAAGAGAAGTGTCCCTAAAAATACGATTGTTTCTTTCTTTCCATAATCCCCACAGAATGTGAGGGAGTGATAGCTACCACAAAGATCTCAAAAAGGAGTTAGACCAATGGTAATTCTAGGAGTAGAACAACTCACTGATAGTGTTAGGAAACACCCAATCAATGCAAAAACTCTTAAGAGATCTTTCCCAGATTGAAAAAGAATAGGAACAGTGGATGGCCAGATGGTCCATGGACTCTTCCTCCTCAAGACACAGAGCACATCTATTAGGAAAGGCAAATCCTCTACCCTTGAGGTTATCTAAGGTCAAGATTTTATTTTGAAGAATAGTCCAATAGAATAAGTTAATTTTGGGGGTCAGACCCTTTATCCAAGCTTTAGACCAGAAAGGATTTTTAGAAGGGGTGGGGGAGAGAACACCATACATTGAAGAGACAGTAATATTGCCTTTGGGTTCATATTTCCAAATGAGGGAGTCTTCCTCTTTATTCAACCAGGCCGAAGACAGATGGTTTTTAAGCTTAATAAGGCTTGGGTGGATACTTTCAATGTTCTGCCATTTATTACCTATCCAATACCCTTCAACTAAAGGACCATCTATTCTAATATAGGAGGAGACATAAGGGGCCCATTTTGGGATATCGGTCAAAGGTTTATCAAAAAGCCAAGGGTCTTCCCAGAATTTAACTTTCCTACCATTGCCTACTTTCCAAATAACCCTTTTAGCCATGCTATCTCTCCACTTAGAGGCATGATTCCCGATATGGGACCCATTCATACTAATTTTAGAATTGATAAAAGAGGAAAGAGAGGAGGATAGAAGAAAGTACTTACTTCGCCAAATTTTACACCATTCACTATCTGAATGGAACATTCTCCAAACCTGTTTAGACAAGAGAGCTTCATTTAGGGTTCAGATTCTTCTCAGGCCCAAACCTCCTTTACTTTTCGGTCTGCATACCTGATCCCAAGCCACAAGAGACATTATTTTCTTCTCCTCAACCCCTGACCATAGAAATTTTCTTTGAATTTTCTCAATTGCATCAGCATACTTAACTGGAATTCTAAAAAGGCTTAGGGCATGGATATGTATGCTTTGAAGAGAATCTTTTAAAAGTTGAAGCTTTCCAGCCTCACATAAAAGGGCTCCTTTCCAACTAGCTAGCTTTTTATGAAATTTGTCCACTAGAGAGCTCCAAAAAGAATCAGGAGGTGCAATGCCCAAGGGGAGGCCAAGATAAGTGGCAGGAAGATCAACAATCTAACATTCCAGGATTCTGCTGATTCTATGCTATCTTCTCTCTGGTGTGTTGATGAAAAAAACTTCACTTTTGACCCAATTAATGAGTTGACCAGATGCAGAGGCAAACTTACAAAGAGTGTCCTTCAGGGTTCTAGCTTTTGAGATACTCGATTCCCCCATGACAATGGTATCGTCCACAAATTGTTGGTGAGAGTAGATAAGATCAGCTGAAGAAGGTTGAAGTCCCTTAAAAGATCCTCGCATAACCATGTTTTCCATAGACCTACCAAAACATTCAACCATAATAATGAAAAGGATAGGGGAAATGGGATCCCCTTGCTTCAGTCCTCTAGATGCTTGGAAGAAGGGGGATGGGGAACCATTGACAAGAACAACAAAAGAGGTCAAGGTAATAAGCTGACTAAAGAGGTCAACACATTTGGTGGAAAAACCATAAGCCACAAGAACCTTCACAAGAAAAGACCAGTCAACCCAGTCATGGGCCTTAGAGAGATCAAGCTTGAGGATGAGACCCTATTTCTTGGCCCTAACAAGAGAATGAATATTCTCATGGACAGTATTAATGGAGTCAAGAATTTGTCTTCCTGGGACAAAACCATTTTGATGATGATTAATCAAAGAAGGAAGGACAGTCAGGATTCTGGTGGTAAGAACCTTGGAGATAATCTTATAAAAAGAATTGCATAAGCTGATTGGTCTGAACTTGTCCATGGAGTCAGCACCTTGGGTTTTGGGAATAAGTGTAATTAAAGTACAATTAATTTCTTTCAAAAGTCTTCTAGCCCCCCAAAATTCCTTGACCTCATTGGAAACATCTTTCCCTACAATGTCCCAGAAATCTTGGAAAAAGAACATGGGGAAGCCATCTGGACTGGGGGCTTTGTTACTATCAAAAGAAAAAACAACATTTTTGATTTCCAAGATCGAAGGAATTGAAGAAAGGGAGGCATTCATCTGCTCATCAATGAGACAAGGAATATTTTTAAGAAAAGAAGATTGAGCATCAATGTCCAACCTGTGATCCCTCCTCAGAAGTTCCGAAAAGTACCTTTTGGCCTCATTCCTTATCTCTTCCTCCTTGACTAGCTCCTCATTGTCCACTGCCAATTTTGTAATCCTATTTGCCGTTTTATGTTTTATCATCCACATATGAAAAATCTTGTATTCCTATCTCCTTCCTTTAGCCAAATGCATCTTGATCCCTGCTTCCAAAAAGTTTCCTCTTTAGTAATGATTTCATGGTATTTTTTAAGGGTCTCATTTTCTTCAGCAATAGACATAGTACTGAAACCATCCTTTTGAATTTGGACCTGTATTTTCTTAAGGTCATCTTGGACTTTACCTTTGGCCTAAAAAATGTTCCCAAAGATGGATTTATTCCAGAGTCTAATATTGTCCTTAACACTTTTGAGTTTCTTTACAACTCTGTACATAGCAGTTCCCTCCACTTGGATACTCCACCTTTTCTAAATATTACGAGTGATATCAGGGTGATGAGTCCACATTTTTTCAAATCTGAAAGGAAAATGTCTTCTTCTATTAATTGGGTTAGCAATGAAGGTGATGGGAAAATGATCTGACCCAACCCGGATGTGGGCAGACAGGGAGCAGAAGAAATGTCTGTACCAGTCATCAGAAATAAGAGCCCTGTCAAGGCAAACTTGGATAAGATCATTACCAGTGCTCCTATTAGTCCATGTGTAATTGCATCCCTGTATCTCTGCATCATTGAGAGCCTATGTATTTATAAAGTCCATAAGGGCCAACATACTTTCCAACTAAGAGGGGCTTCCACCATTTTTTTCCTCCTCTCTCAGAGGAGTATTAAAGTCTCCCATGACTAGCCAGCTAAGATTCTTGAAGTTGTCCCTAGTTTCTATAAGTTTTTCCCAGAAGGAGTTTCTAGCTTTCAAGGTGTTGGGTTCATAAATGTTGGTGAGGACCCATGATGTTCCATATTTTATATGCTCAAATCTAATGTAAGAGAAATTTTTTTCTTGAATAAGAACATGACCTTTGACACTATTAAGATTCCAAATGGTAGCTATGCCTCCCGAAGCACCTTCCGAGCTACTACCACTCATACTCCCATTTTTAAAAAACTTCAAAGATTCAACTTTTTCTCTACTCATTTTGGTCTCTTGAATTAGAAAAACATCAGGTTTACTATCCCTTATCATATTCCTAATAATATCGTGTTTATGAGGATTATTGAGTCCCCTAATATTCCAAGAGATAATCTTCATACTTACTTACCGATTCCTAACTCCTTAAGAGTCTTTTGAGTCCCATCTGCAATGTTCTTGCTGGCCTCCTTGTCTCTAACTTTATGGTCAGAAGGTCGACCTGGGGAAGAGGAGATATACCCAACATCTACTTGAGCTATTCTGCTGGATTTCCTTAGTTGAGAAGCCGAGGGAGTGGATCCTTTCTTGTTCCTGTATTTTGGTATTTTCCAATCAGCTTCTTTCTCGAGAACCACTTTCGGATTACTGAGGATTCTAGATATTTCATCTCCGTTGCCCCAATTAGGGAATCTAGAACCATGTGAAGCACTATTTACTATTTTTGAGTTTTGATCTAAATTCGAAAGGTTCATACCTAATATTGCACATTTTTGGACTTCTTGCATTTCAAAGCTTATCATGAGCGGGGAAGAATTAGTCTTTTCTTCTTGGGAGCCAAAGATCTCCCCTTCCTTAGGTTGTTCCTCTTTCTTTTGAGTTTCCTTACCCGCATAAGTATCGACGATTACCACTTCAGCTGTCGCTTTTGAAGATTCAGTCTGTTCTTTCAATTCCTCTATTTGGATCTGCTCTGTCACAGGGTTGTTTACTTTGGTTGACTCATTTCTCAATACTTCCTAGGTTGGGGGATTGGAGACAGAAGTTGAGGATACCACTTCCGTATTTTCCCCCAAGGGTTCAAAACAGTTGTTGTCAATAAAGTCAGCTTCCTTATTTTCTGAGTTTTTAACTTGCCATACCTTTTTTTCTGGAACCTTTTTACTTTCAACCAAGGGTTTAGTCTGCTTGAACTCTCCTTTAGGCTTGATAGAACATGATTTTTCCCAGTGACCTACTTTCTTGCAATGGAAGCAGGCAAAGGGGATAGATTCATATTCTATTTGTTTTTTCCATGCCCCCAACTTTGACACTATATCTATCTGTTCCGGCATGTCTGCATCATGGGCTATCCCTACACAAAACCTAGCATGAGCGAGTCTCCTTTTTGAAGCTGTGACTGGGTCTATAGAGAGGAGTTCACCAAAGGAGCTTGCTATTCCTGAGAAGATTCTTTCTACCCAATATTCAAGAGGCAGATCTGGTAACTTTACCCAAATTGGAACCTGTGCCAAAAGAGGGTCATTCATGTTCATATTCAGATGCCATTTACGAAGAACCAAGGCTGTCTTTCCTACCATCCAGGGACTACCACAAAGTATCCTTAGTTTATCTTCTTCACACGAGAAAGTAAAAGACAAGAGGCCTTTAGGCAAAGTCGAGATTTCAACGTTACCCTTCAGAGCCCATTTTCGTTTGACATAAGCCCTTACAACTTCGAAGTTTGATGTGAACCCATAGATTTTCCTACCAAGGAGTTTGACATACTGTTTATATTATGATCTAGAACTAGATTAGGGATAGAGGTAGCGAACTTTCCATCGATTAGATAAAAAATATTCTTGACAGGAGGTAAAGAGGATTTACCAGATGGTTTTGTTCCAAAAAGGGATGACCATTTTCTAGATTCTTTTTCATTCTCCAAGGTCTTTTCATGTGGGCTGGACCCCCCACTAGACCCCTCCCCCGAAAACCTAGAACCCTCTTTCTTCTCTAGCAGAGTACCACCAGTTTGCAAAATGTCAACAGCCTTCAGAATGTCCGGAGGCTTGTCCTTCTCTCCCATAGGACCAACTCCTTCGTTCTGGCTGCTCCCACCATTGGAACCAGAGTTTTTGCCTTTCAGAGAATTTGAATTTTGAATTCTCCCATTGCCACTTCCTACTCCTCCCAGCTGCATATTCGTGATTCCTATAGAGGAAGGAGTTTATATTTGTGTATGTTGTGTGTGCAAATATGTGACAATTGATAAACAATAGTGTAAATGACATGCCAATGAAATACTATATCAAAGATGTAATTAATAAGCAAATTAAGAAAACAATTCTTCAAAAGAAGTTCCATTGTTCTCTATATCCAAGGATTCTTCAAGTTATGGTTTTTCTCTTAGATCATTAAGCACTTGACTTTAGAATGAAAACCTAAAGAATGAGTTCTATGATAAAATGATCTATATGCTAGGCAATTAAGATCTATATGAGAGTAATAATGCTGCTATAATTGATCTACGATAATGAAAATTCTATGCTATCATAATAAAAATGCTATGCTAACATGAGTAATTGCTAATGATAATGAGATTATGATCTAAAATGTTTCCAAAATGCTTGTGTGAGAGAGACTTGACTAATGAGAGAGACTTTTGAGACCTTGATAATGAAGCAATGAATCTTATTTATAGAGGAAATGGGCAAATGAAGGGTTGTGATTCAATTGCTGGAGGAAGGGTTAGGATTGCTTGAGGAAGGGGTGATCCTCCATCCATGTGATCCTCTTCAAGCCAATCACATGTTGACAAGTGTCAACATGGGAAGGATTGAGAGGAGAGGGACAAAGCATTAAATGCTTGAAGAGACATAATGGTTGCCATGGATGGTTGGGTTAAGGTTAGGTTAATGGATAGAGCTTTTATCCAAGGGGTAAAGGAATGTGCAAGGGTTAAAAGGGTATATTGGTCAAAGCATTAAATGCTTGAAGAGACTTGAGGGTTACCATGGATGGTTGGGTTAAGGTTAGGTTAATGAATAAATCTTTTATCCAAGGGGTAAAAGAATGTGCAAGGGTTAGAGGATTAGATGGGTCAAAGCATTAAATGCTTGAAGAGACTTGAGGGTTACCATGGATGGTTGGGTTAATGGATAAGTCTCTAACCAAGGGTCAAAGGTGGGTTAGTTTGGTCAAAGATCCATGTGGGTTAACTTGTTGAAGAGAGAAGGCCTTTAATGCTTTGTAAGAGCCTTAAATATTTTGAGAAGTGACTCTTCCCTAATACCTTAGTTTAGGAATGTGCAAACACTTAGAGAAGGATTAGGCTAATGATAGGGGTTTAGACATGATTAGGAGAAGGGTTAGTGTGCAACTTGCATTTTCTAGAAAGTGCAAGTGGGCGAGGGATTTAGGAATTCTAAATAAATAAATATTTATTTAAATGTGAGGGATGAGATTTAGTTAAAAAATATGATTTATTTATTTAATTAATGGTTTGAATTTGGTTAAGTGAATTAAATTAAATAAACTGAATAATTTATTTAATTAATAGGAGAAGGGGGTTGGGGTGAATTAATTAAATATTAATTTAATTAATAGTTGAAAAGGGAGAAAGGAGTAATTAAATGTGAATTTAATTAATAGTTGGATGAATGATAATTAAACAAATATAAAATTCATTTAATCAAGTGAACAAAAATAGGTGTCTACATTTTGCCCCTCTTTGAAGTGATGTGTGGCGACACATTGATTCAAAGAAAAATTTGCTTGGTGACGCTGATAAAATTTTCGATTTGCCCCAAATGCTAATTATCGGATAATGATGCGAGTATGCCCCCTTGGGAGATGAATTGAATAGATTTTTGAATTTTTTAGGATTTGTGGCGATTTTTGAAATTTTTAAGAAATTTTTGAATTTTTATAATTTTTTCATCCAATTTATTTCCCGATAAATTGAATAATCAATGTTGCTGATTAAATTGATTAGGCAAGTGGAAAAATTTAACCCACTTAATTACACGCTTTTTAACCCTTTTAAAAAGTAAAAAGTGAAAAAGAATGGTCATTTGAATTCATTTGTGCATTTGATTTGGAGAAGAGAGGTTGGAACCAAAATGGTTATCCCATACCATAGTCATCGATTCAAGTGAGCTAGGTGATATGAATGAATCGCTATGTATGGCGTTAAGTGCCTCAAAAATCCTCTTTTTATTTTTATTTTTATTTAAAATTGCATGTTTTTCATGTTTTAAACGTGAAATTTAGCGATTTAGTGTATTTGAATTGTGTTTTCACGCTTAGGTTTTTTGTTTTAGCACATGTAGATCTAGGGCAGTAGTTTAGCTTGCTAGCACAAAGATAGGATTCTTTAGCTCATGGGAAATATTAGCACATAGGATGATTAGATTAGTGCAAATAAAGATTGTTTTAGCACATAGGAAATATTAGCGTATAAATGCAATGTTTTAGTGCACAGATAGTTTTTCTAGCGCATTGAGCTTTTTATAGCATGAAATCATTGTTTTAGCGCATAGATAGTTTTTCCTAGTGCATTGAGATTTTTAGTGCATTAAAGCGTTGTTTTAGTACATCCACACTGGAATGATGGAAAATTGGACTCCTTGATTTTGAAATTTTTTGATTGCGACAACTTTCGTCATGTTGATTTCAAATAGGATGAATGATGATTGATCTCATGATGAATGAGAATCAATGATAGATGCTCAACAAGATTGATTGAAATCTCACTTGAGCTGATTGGATTAATAGATAAATTGATTGATCAAATGTTGATTTGCAATATTTTATGATTGTAGGAGAATTTAGGAGTACTACTGTCTTGGGAGTGATATCTGAAGAGTTGGATATTGATCCCCCACCTGATACAGGTGGATTTAGATATCATTACTAGATGTGGATTATCTTCATTGGTTGAGATTCCCCAGTACAAGATTAATAGGGGATTTCTGACGGTATTGGCTAAGCGGTGGTATAGCGACACCAATACTTTTTATCTGGCGACCTATGAGATGGAAATCACTCCTGAGGATGTTTACCAGATTCTGAGGATCCTGTGGTCAAATATTTGGTCTCATATGAGCACACTAAGGAGAGATGTACGGGGGATTTGAGGCAGATTTTCAATGACGATCAAATTAGTAGCCATGAGATCCCCTGACAGGAGATGGTTGATTTGTATGAGCCACTACCATTAGTACTCGCTGGATTTGTTGGAGGCTTCTTATGTCCCGACTGTAGGTCAAAGGGACTCTTAGTTAGCTAGGGGTGAGTATTGGAGAGCATGATTACAATGGGTACTTGGTATGCATGGGGCTCCTGCAAGCTTGCACACTCGTACCATGATCTTCATCAAGTGGTGTATCATAGAGCTACAAGCATATCATGTAGGGTCACATTGTTAAAGGTTTGGGCATGGGAACATATAGTTTTGACCTAGTCCTTGGAAAATAAAGAGCGACTAGCGGGGCAACCATATGTTTTTGGATATACCGATGTTGTTTTCCAACATAAGCTGAGAAAATTGGAGAACTGGCGATGGGTGCTCTATGGTCTAGACTCAATGATATGAAGGACTTACTTAGATTATGAGCCGTGACTGGAGGATGATACTAAGATGCCTTATGTTTTTACCTCCAGATATTTGATTGGGCACACACCTTTTATCATTGAGATATATCTTCATACACGGGTGTTTAGGCAGTACAGGCGCATACATGGGGTTCCACATGGAGCATGTCTATATGCTCACCGACAATAGGATGTTCCAAAGTGGGGGCCCACTATTTCATATGAGGAAGCCTGTGTAGAGTACTTTGGTTTAGCTGCACAGACTTGAAATTATGCAGCTAGTGTTGTGGATGAGGGTAAAATAATAGAGTTTTCACATTACTTTGTTTCTCATGCAGAGCCATGGATATCTAATCCCGAGGAGCCAATGCCCACTATTGATGATGATGAGGACATGCCATAATTGAGGGGGGTTCTATGGAAGAGAGTTGATGGAAACAACAATGATGATGATGATGATGACGATGATGATGATGATGATGAGGGGGATGGTGGTGAGGGTGGAGGTGGGGCAGGTGTCAACAATTATAAGCAAGGATTGGATGTTAGAGTACCTCAAAGGAGGAGATCCAAGATCCCTCCTACATAGGGGACATGCATTGGAGCTGCTAGGCAGGATATAGGTACAACAAGTGCTGCTAGTTAGGCTCTAGCACAAACACAAATAGGACAAAGGAAGGTGTAGATTAGAGTGCCCACCCATCAACAATAGTCTTAGATAGTTTCTTTACAAACTATGGTACATGGATTACAAGGACAACTTAGATAGGTACAAGTGTAGCTAACGCAGGCCTAGAGACAAATTGCGTCCCTTACGGTAGAGAGGGATGTTGCTATTGGTATATATGAGTGGGCATAGGCTTAGATTGAGAGACTACAAATAGTTGTTGAGGGGAATAGTGCAAGTGAGGCCATTAGGGTGATTCAACAATCAGCTCTGGAGACTGAGTATTACAGGAGTTATATTATACCAGATTTCTTGTGGATCATCGAGCCCCAAGTTTCGCACAGGCCATGAGTATCAAGTCAGGATGCAATCGGTCATAGACTAAGAGCCGAGGGGTCACAAGTCTACTTCATAGAAATCCACCCAGTAGAGATCCGGGTGTTGGGGGTGCATCGACAGGAAGGTCGACTAGACCAACAACATTTGGAGGGAGTGCAATTTAGCTCCTTGTGTCATATTTGCCAGACATTTTGTACCATTTTGATGTATACACACATTTATTTAGATATTATATGATTCCTACCATTTTTTATGTATCTCTCATTACTGATGTGATATCCTTATACACTTGATATTGATTATTTTTGAGATTATATGAGATGTAGTGATGACTATTAATCTATATGTTGTCTACATGCTTTATGATGTGATACTTATATGATTCCTTGACTTGATGGATGTATGCATGTGAGTTTTATATGCATGATATGTCCTTATGATTTACTTCTATGATGGGTGCATGTATTTGATTTCTATATGCATGAGATGTCTATGTGCTTTACCTGATTATGATATGATTTCTATTCTAGATACGTTAGATGTCTATATGATGTTAATGTAATGATGAAATTTGTACATGATAATGATTATGTAATGTGGAATATGGATTATGATGATTTTTGTGATGTTATATGCTTTTATGATGATGCACACTACTTACTTTTATATGATGTATGCAATAATGCATTGAGTTTATGTACTAATGGTAATGTACTATTGTTATTTAAATAAATGCACTGATGTGAAAATGTATTTAAATGAGAGGACTGAATGAATGTAAATGCTATTAAATGAAATGATATGCATAAATGCATGTTACTAAATGAAATGAAATGTATGAATGCATGTTACTAAATGAAATACAATTAAATGGAATGATAATGAATGTGATTAAAATGCTATGATATGCAAGATAATCCTTTTTGTTAATGACAAGTGTACTAAATCCCTAAATAAGAGAAATTAGGTGTTAAAATTTGCCAACATTAGAAAATCGTGCGATGGAGATGATCAAGAATGCTTATGCAAGACGTGATGTGAATGCAATCTGTCTTAACCATGCAAACCTAAGAAATACAATGTTGTCATTCTATCAACCAAACTTTTTTGTGCTTTGTTTATCATCATCAAGTTTTTTAAAATGTTGGAAGTTAATACAAACATCAATGGTATAATTGAACCACGATGACCCAAGTACAACTTACATGGATTTTGATATTGCAAGATGACACAAGCATCAAGGTATAATGGAACCAAGATGACCCGAGTGTTGTTCGCATAAAATAAACAAGAGTTGACCCTTTTCTTATGCAAATCCAAAATGTCCTCGATGATATGTTACCAATCATGTCCTATGACAAATTTGCATAGTACTAATGATCCCCTCATAGACAGTAGATAAACAAAAATATCATGCTCCTTCCTCGCTTCTCTAGTTCAAGACATCCTTGAGTTTCTTAGGAGATATGATAGTAAAAATAAAGATACAAAAGTTTAACCTTCCTACCAAAGTGATAAAATCATGATTCGGAATAGATCATCCATTGAGTTTTTGTTTTACTGATCCTGATGTTAAGTTTGATAGTTGGTTTCAAAAATTGTGATTTATGTTCAACATTGAGTTTCTTTGTGATTTTTGTATTCGATGTGTTGTCTTACCATTGTTTGTCCATTGTTTTAAGCTCAAAGCGGATTTCCCCTACTGAGTTCAGGATTTTGCCCCTAGTCTAGAAACAACCTTTTTATTATGGATAGATACAATGATCACCAAGCCATGGTGAGATGTTACTGCTATGCCCGAGGTGTACACAAAGGCTTCTTATTATGGACATGGATAATGATAGTGGAAAGAGGATGCATGACACAAGAATTAATAGATAGAAGAGTCGATCTATCACAAATAGCGTCTGTTGTTAGGTTTTCACTAGTTTTTATTGCACCTTTTTTATTTTTAAGATTTTTTTGCTTTTTTTCTTTTTTCTTTTTTCGTGCATTGGATGACTCAAGTGTAGAACCTTTTGAGATGGATGTTGTTGATAGGCTTGACAAATAGGTCCCCTTCTAGTGTAGATAGTTGATATGATGATGAACGGACCTAACCAATTTGGTTCAAATTTTCCCTTCTTTTCTCGATCCTATTGAATGTGGGGACTCTCTTTTAGTACCAAGTCACCAACCCGAAACATTATTGGCCTCACTTTGTGGTTGTAGCTTTTAGAAATTCATTGTTGATATGCTTTTAGATGATCAAAAGCATGCTGATGATGTTCATCTAGTAACTCCATCTCTTGTAGTTTGGATACACAGTTTCCTCATCTAAGAGGAGTCCTTTCAATGATACTCTGAGTGAAGGTAGCTCGACCTCAATGGGTAAATTGGATTTTTATCCATACATAAGTGCATAGGGTGTGGCTTTGGTAGGGTTGCAAATGCTAGTTCAGTATGCCCACAAGGTAGGATTTAATTGGACATGCCGATCAAGACCAACATCCTTCACAATTTTCTTTAGGATTTTCAAATAGTTTTATTTGAAGCTTCTACTTGGCCATTCCCTTAAGGATAACATGGTGTGGAAAAGTGATGGTGGATGTGAAATCTTTTGCAAAGTTCTTGCACATCTTGGTTCTTGAAGATTCTACCATTGTCAATGACAATAGAACTAGGAATACCATACTGACAGATAATGTAGTTCAAAATGCTTGTTGGTGATAGTAGTTAATGGAAAAACTTCAACCCACTTTGAGAAATACTCAGTAGCTGTGATTATGAATTTGTGTCCATTTGAGGAGGGATGGATCTTACCCACGAGATCAAGTCTCCATTGATAGAACGACTATGATGTCATGAACGGTTGTAGCTCCTATGCCAGTGCATGTATAAGATTTCTATGGACTTGACATTTCTGGTACTTTCTAGCAAATTGATAAGATTGTTTTTTCATGTTTTCCCAATAATATCCCATTATTAGAAGTTTCTTGGATAGAGTAGGACCGTTTGATTGTGTACCACAAATACATTTGTGAACTTCTCACAAGGAGGTTTTAGATTTGTCACTTTCTTGACACCTAAGGAGAGTACCATCAAGACCTCGTCAGTAAAGTATATCAGTTGTTAAGGTGTAACGGGCTACTTGACGGATAGAGTTTCATTTTTTATTCCGGGATAAATTGGGTGGAAGGGTATTATCTTTTAGATAGGTATATATCTTCCCATAGGTTGAAGATTTAGAACCAACCAGGTGACATATGACTTGGGAATCTGGATTGTCATAGGCAGGGGAAGACAATTGTTCCACCAAGAACTCATAATGATTCTACTTTTTCAATATTTGTAGAAGAGAGGCGATGGTCACCATGGCATCTACAAATTTGTTTTCTAGACTTGGAATTTGTTCAAATTTGATCTCAACAAAGTATTTCTTAAAATCATCCACTATTCTTTTGTGTGACATCAACTTGTCATCCTTTGTTTGATAGTCATCCTTGACTTGATTAATGACCAATTGGGAGTCCCTTTAGACTTGTAACTCTGTGATCTTCCATTTTACTGCTACTTTGATGCCAGTGACTAGTGCTACATATTCAAATATATTGTTTGTGCAGGGGAACATCAACCTATAAGACCTGGGGATTGTGTCCCTGAGGAGTGACAAATAGGATTTCAACACCCAATCCAAGTTGGGTTTAAGATCCATCAAAGTATAGTACCCATGGTTGTGTTGTAACTGCCAGGACATCTGTATCTGGGAATTCAATATGCATCAGATGATTATTGTGCAATGGTGCTTTAGCTAATTGATCTAGTATTGCTTGGCCCTTGATGGCTCTTTTGTCCATATATTTTATATCAAACTTGCTCAATATCATTACCCATTTTGCTACTTTGCCTATTAGGGTGGCGTTGCTGAAGATATTATAACGGATCTATCTTTTCTATAAGCTTGATTGTGTAGGTTAACATATAGTGTCACAACTTTTGAGATGCAAACATTATAGCCAAACAAGCCTTTTCAATGAATGTATAGTTAAGTTCATAATCACTTAATATTTTGTTGATGTAGTAAACGACCCTTTCTCTACCTATTGAATCTTCGTGTGCTAGCAAAGCTCCCAAGGATACCTCAATTGCTGAGATGTATAAAAAAAGTATTTTTATGTTATTGGCGGCACCAATATAGGTAGATTCATTATATATTTCTTTAATTGATCAAAGGCTTCTTCATATTTTCTGAAAGGAACATTCTTGTGTAGTAAATGAGTGAAAGGCAAACATTTGTCATCCATCTATGTGATGAATCTTCTGATGGATTGCAACTTTCCTTGTAGCGATCTTAATTGGCTGATGTTTCTAGGAGGTGACATCTACATGATTTATTGTACTTTTATTGGATCTACCTCAATGCCTTTTGTTGAAACTATATGCCCTAGGAGTTTGCCAAATGTAACTCCGAATACACACTTCTTCGGATTTAGCCATACATTGAATTTTTCCAATCACTGAAAGATTTTATCTAGGATCTCCAAATGGCCTTCCCTTGTGAATTATTTGGCTAGTAAGTCATCTACATAGTCCTCCATGAATATGTGCATCATGTCATGGAAAATTATGGTCATGATACATTGATAGGTCGCTCCTACATTCTTCAATCTGAAAGGCATGACATTTCAACAATAGGTACCCCATAGGAATGTAAAAGTTGTTTTTTCCTGGTCTTCAGGTGCTATTTTGATCTAATTGTAACTTGAGAAACTATCCATAAGTGATAACATGGCGTGTCATGTTGTTAAGTCCACAATTGTGTCTATACCTTGTAAAGGAAAGTCATCCTTTGGACAAGCTTTATTAAGGTATTTGAAATTAGTGCATATCCAAATGCTCTTGTTCAGTTTGGATACATGTACAATGTTGGAAATCCATTCTGCATAGTCGATCGACCAAATAAATCCTACATCTAGTAGTTTCTTTAATTCTACTTTGACTAGAAGTGCTACATGTGGATGCATCTTTCATGACTTTTGCTTTACTGGCTTAGCTCCGAGAGCTATGGATAGGTGGTGCATGATTAAATATGGATCTATCCTTGGCATATCAACATATGACCAAGAAAAATTGATTTTTTTTTCTTCGAAGAACTTTGTGAAGTTTGGTCTCTCCTAATTTGTTAATGATGTTGCTAGATGTACAATCTTTGATGTTTCTGCAGTGCTGATGTTTATTGATTATGTTGGCTCAATCAATATTGATGATATTTCTTGATAATTCTCAGGAAGAGTGTCAAATATTTTATCCATCAGTGCCTCTGAGATGTTTTCACCATTGGATACACCCTTTCTTTTTACTTTTTTTATTACCATTGCATGGTTTTCACCGTTAGATTGATTTTTTTCTTGTTTTGTTTTGCAGCTAAAAGACTTGACACTCCCTTCATTACAAGCTTCATTATGAGATCCACTGGTGGAACATGTTTCCAGATCCACTCAACAGAGGTGATGGAAAATAACATTGTCATCTTAGAAGTTGAGTATATTAAGCAATTTTGTTTGTTCCTAGTCGATTAGTCCAGGATGCACCAATGCTAAGGAGCCATTTCATGGGTTAAGGTCTAAGGAAATAAGGGTCATGATGGAAATTCTATTAAGGTTTTTGATAGTAAAGTTGAGGTCTATGATATTACTCTCCTCAAAATCGTCTATCTCATTCTGTATCTAATTGTCCTCACTAGAGTCATCGATATGTTGTCATCCAAATTCAAATGCTCGAGACCCTGAGATTTGTCCTTTATAGAGCATAGGTGTATATGTTTGTATCACATCAATCTCTTTATCTTCACAGGACCATTCAGAAGGTGAAAGTGAATCCCACTCCCATTCATTTGAGTCTATTTTAGAACTAGTTTGTAATTTGTGGATTTGTTCATAGAGATTTTAGGTAGCTTCCTCTCTCTTGATGGCAAGTTCTTCTTGTTTTCGATTATTCTCTTCCTCTTGTTGCTTGAGGACCGCTTGTTGTTGTTGTTGTTGTTCTTAAACTACTTCTTCTTATTCTTGTTGTTGTTTAGATGCTATTTTTCTTTCTTGGCCATGAGTCAGTTTATCTTGGCCAAAACCTAGTCCCGTCTTGTCTTTGGCATTTTGAGAAGGAATTCGTATAGTTTCGAGAATACCTTCTTTTCTTTTGTTTACAGGACCACTACCATCATAGCCCATTTTCTGTAAAATATGAAATTCTTTTCCATATTGTTCTATCGGTATTGTGACATTGTATATTTCTTGTTGGGATTTATCTCCATCTTTGTACAACCATTGTAGGATATCTTTGTCATCACTTTCATCAGGTAGAGTACCTACTCTTATGAATGCACCATCAAAAATCTTGACTAGTTGTGAAGATTATTGTTTGGATGTTGATGGTTACCCATATGATTTTGGGGAAAACTTCGAGAGACATGAAAAATGTTCAAAATAATGTTCTCCCATACACTTATCTTTCAGCTGAATCCCTTTCTCAAAATCTATTGATAAAGAATTGAGTTGGGTTTCACTGCTTGATGAAGTAGAAGTCAGAGATTCCCTTTTGTGTGGTACAAAGACATCTTGAATTGCCTTGATATTATCACAGTACTAGAAGGGAATAGAATCTGCTGAGATTGAGATTTCTTGTCCATTGTAAGGGAATTTAAAATATTGGTGGTAGGTAGATGGCACTGCCTTCATTTCATGGATCCAAGGTCGACCCAAGAGTATGTTATAGGACAAGTCTATGTCCAAGGTTTGGCAAATTGTATCTTTCTAAATTGGTCCCACTTTGATGGGCAATACTGCTAATCCTTCCAAAGATATCTCTTCATCGTCACAAGCTTTGATGGTTATCTTTCTCTTAGGATTTATAGCATTTTCTGAGAAACGCAATGCACGAATAAGCTTTTAAGAATAGATATTTAGACCAACTCCTCCATCTATTAATACACATTTGACCTGATGTTTATAGATTAAAACCTTGATATGGAGGGGAGTGGTATGTGGATGACTCAAGGAGACATCATCTTTCTCAAAAAATAATAGATTGTGAGGCGTGGTTAAATGCCCCACCATGGCTTGGAATCAATCGACATCCAAATTGTTTGGCACTATGGTGTCTACTAGAGCTCTTTCTAGAATATCCTTATGCGTAGGTGAGATTTTAAGAAGTTCTAGCATGGATAATTGTGTTGGTCTCTTTTTCAATCGATCTTCTAGGTTGTATTGATTTGAAGGGATAACCGATGTTTTAGAACTGTTTCCTTTCAATACAAACTTAGATTGCCCTCGTGTGGTTACATTTATCGGTCTATATTCTTGTTTATCCTTGATTTTGATGACATTTACTTGGTTGTCAGATGTTGAAATGTGATTTATGAAATTGTTGTAGATTTAATTCACTTTGCTCCCTTTGTTGTTTGATGAAGATGATTCTCCCTTTTTATAATCAGGAAGAGGATCTTTGAATGCTCCATGATCATCATTTGTTTCGTGTCCTTTCACAATTATGTCACCTCTATCTATCAAGTTTTGAACTAAATTTTTTAATATTTGGCAATCATTAGTTCTATGACCTTTTCTTCTATGAAACTCACAATGATACGTGTTATTCCACCATGCTGGTTTGACTTTTGGTTCGAAATCTTGTGTAGCTGGGAACATTATGAGTTTGTTTGCAAGGATCTCTTTGAATGACGATTCGAGTGATTGCCCTAAAGGCGTAAATTTTCTTTGATATGGTGCAAGTGCTGGTTTAGATCTGGTGTTATTTGGATTGTTTAAGGGTGTAGTACCTGATAATTTTAAGATTGGTTGCTTTGGTTTTATGTTATGTGCATCGACTATACCATTATTAACAATGTTCTTGTTTCTTATCCAGAATTTTTATTTGTCGTTGTTTTTGGTGGTGTTATAATTATTAGAAAAGTTTGTCCCATCTTTAGAGAATTTCAATAGTCCTTTTACCAAGGCTTCCTCAATTTTGAGACTATTTTCGATCAGTTTTTCAAAACTTGGTGGACATTGTAGCAAGAGTCTATAAGTCATCTCGATGTTTAGATTGTCAATAAAGATATCCATCTTCTCTCTCTCAGGTACCAGACGAGAATATCTAGCAAATAATCATCTCTACCTTTGTAAGAATGTAAGGAATG
Organism: Cryptomeria japonica; assembly: GCF_030272615.1. NCBI lineage: Eukaryota > Viridiplantae > Streptophyta > Pinopsida > Cupressales > Cupressaceae > Cryptomeria > Cryptomeria japonica. The sequence continues at coordinate 657,456,155 of NC_081415.1, forward strand.
ATTCACCATTTTTCTATTTTGTGTTACATAAGTCAAGCATAGTTATCTCATGTTGGATGTTGTATGAATATTGAGATACAAATTTGTTTACTAGCTCTTTGAATGTTCTAATACTTGGTGTAAGTTTTGATAACCATTCCATGGTTTGTCTACCCAAACTTCTTGGAAACAACCTCATTAAATAGGTCTCATTATGTGAAAATTCCAAACTCGTGGTGCAAAATTCCTTCACATGGTCTTGTGGGTCAGTTTTGCCATTGTATTTATCGTATTTTGGAATTTCACAATTTGATGGAAATGGTATCATGTTCAAATTTCAATCAAATGGACAGGGGGCAATGTCTTCCAATGGATATCTTCTCGTTGTTCTCATTTGCATGTCTTGCATTTATTGTTGAAGAGACTGAATTTATTGGGTTAAAGAGCTTAAGGGATTATTATCATTAGTTCTTGCCTCAACTTCTCCTTTCTTGGGATCTTCTTTTAGTTTGTTTATGTCAAAATTAGTAAGTAGTTTATCACCTTGACTCGCCAACATCAAAAAGCATTTTTCTCAGCCAATTTCTAGAACCTTTTCCATAAAGCTATGGAATTTGGGACCTTGTTGAGCCTCTTGAATTAGTTCACCAATTATCTTGTCTATTTTGGTATCTTGATACTTATTAAAAGGTTTTTCTTCTCTTTCTGCCATGATAGGTGGAGTTTCTACCTCCTTTCCTTTAAGTTTCAGTTTTTGAGATCTTGTCAAAGCAGGTATGCTAGTGATTGAAATTATTTTAAAATTTTGATCTTTGTTGTGAGTGCCAATTTAATATGAGATGCCTAAGTTAAATAGGAAAGATCCTTCCTATTGACAAGACTATGGTAATCTGAATTGCAACCTTGTTTTGTGATCAAGGACGACATATCCTGATAAATGAAACACTATTGAAAATCAGAGCGATAATTGCACTTATGTTGTTTGATCTAAGTTTATATGAAATAATTGTACTTGCAATAACCTAATTTTTCTCAGTTTAACTGACACTTTGATGACAGATAAGCTTAATTCTAAAAAGGGAATTTGAAAATGATTCTAGTTTTATGAGAAAATTTAAAATCTGCTCTCTGTCTGAGATGTTTTTTAGTTAACGGGTTGATGCACTAAAAGAGACAGTGAACGCACTAAAATATGTGATCAATGCACTTCTTTGTTCTACTTAAACACTAGACTGTCCCCTGAATGCATCAAACTATTCTACAAATACACTAAACTAGGACTAAAGTTGACTATTATGACCATGTTGAAGGTTGAAAATTTTGTTTGTCTAATGCGCTATTGTTGACGCTTGATGCACTATTGTATGACTTTGATGAGCTACTATGTTTCTTCTATGCACTAGAAGAAGACTTTGATGCGTTGTTAGAATGTGTGTATGCGCTAATATTTTTTGTCAATGTGCTAAACTGCTCTTGTGACTAGATATTTTGACTGTGTTTTGAGTGAAAAAATTGAGTGTTTAATGGATGATCTTCTGAAAAATGACTGAAAAACAGTAAGTAATAAGACATCAGTTTTGGTTTGTTCACCCTATGATCTAAACAATAAGTGTATGTTTAAAGATCTTTTCAAATCCCTTTTGTTTCATTGGTTTGAATAATAAAGACACATCAATCACACTCTTCTATTCTCAAGGGTCATTAATAATACCACAACCCACATCTTGATACTCCTTTAGCTCCAACAACCTTATCACACCCGAGGGTGCGCTTGTTTTCTTGCCTTTTGCCAAAATTTGAACCAAAGAGAATTTCTTCTCAATTGGATCATTTTCTTGGGAGCCGTATGGTGAGTGTCTTGAGGGCGAATTCTTCCCCACCCTTGCACTGTGATACTACAATGTTTGGATAACTGACTTAGCTTAGCTTTTACACTTAAAGTTCATAGTAAAGGTTTCGTTCGGTGCGTCAATGATAAACTCCCTTAAGAGGCTTCCTAACCTTTAGAACAAAGGCTTTACATATCTCAAGGATAATGGAGGAAGGCTATCAAAGAACACTACCGTTGGATGTGATTTTCATCACAATCCACATTTGATTATAGTAGGTTGGAATGCTTGGCGTTAGCTGTTCCCACTTAGGTCATTCCCCTCTCATCCAACCTTATGGGCTACTAGGGAGGGCATGCTTGCTAAAGAGATGTTATCCTAATGCAAAAATTGAAAGTGAGTTTGGCATTTTGGTCACCTAATAGAGGGGAGAGCATAGGCCTATCACAAGACAAAGCAGAATTGATGTTCATCAACCTTTTAATTAAACTAGATTCCCTAATTTCATTAAAGGAAATAATTAAATTTTTCCCTGCAAGCATCATTAGTCATTTTAAAATCTAGTCTTTAACAACATATTGTTTCATATTTTTAGTCTTTTACAACGTGCATCATTAGTAGTTTTAAAATTTAGTCTTTAACAACATATTGCTTCATATTTTCGGTCTTTTACAATGTATTAAGTACCTACAAAACAAAGCAATATAGATTAGTCTCGAATTTTTCAAATTTTGTCAAAATAAGCAGATGCACTAAACTTTGCAGTAAATGCACTAATAAAAACAACAAATGCTCTCCTAAATGACTTTCATGCACTATGCTGATGATTTAATGTGCTAAAAGAAAGGAAGATATAATAGAATGGTCCTGTTGACACATAGAAAATTAGCATAAATGCGCTGCTTTGAACCTTCAATGCGTTATAATAGAGTTCCTATGTGCTAAAATTTATGCTCAAAGGGATAAAATTTGCAACCTATTCGCTATTCTGGGACTTTGTTAAAAACCTATTGTTGAACTTACAAGAAAATTGTAAAAAAAATTTGGGATGGGCCCCACAGTGGGCACCAAAAATGTGTGTGAAAATATGTGAAAATTGATAAACAATAGTGTAAATGACACACCAATAAAACATTATATCAAAGGATGTAATTAATAAGCAAATTAAGCAAACAATCCTTCAAAAGAAGTTCCATTATTCTCTATCTCTAAGGATTCTTCAAGTTATGGTTTTTCTCTCAGATCATTGAGCACTTGACTTTTAGAATGACAACCTAAAGAATGAGTGCTATGATAGAATGATCTATATGCTATGCAAATAAGATCTATATGAGAGTAATAATGCTGCTATAATTGATCTATGATAATGAAAATGCTATGCTATGATAATGAAAATGCTATGCTAACATGAGTAATTGCTAATGATAGCGAGATTATGATCTAAGATGTTTCCAAAATGCTTGTGTGTGAGAGACACTTGACTAATGAGAGAGACTTCTGAGACCTTGATAATGAAGGAGTGAATCCTATTTATAGAGGAAATGCAAATGAAGGGTTGTGATTCAATTGATGGAGGAAGGGTTATGATTGCTTGAGGAAGGGGTAATCCTCCATCCATGTGCTCCCCTTCAAGCCAATCACATGTTGACAAGTGCTAACATGGGAAGTCTTGAGAGGAGAGGGACAAAGCATTAAATGCTTGAAGAGACATGATGGTTACCATGGATGGTTGGGTTAAGGTTAGGTTAATGGATAAATATTTTATCCAAGAGGTAAAGGAATGTGTAAGGGTTAAAGGAGTATATTGGTCAAAGCATTAAATGCTTTAAGAGACTTGAGGGTTACCATGGATGGTTGGGTTGAGGTTAGGTTAATGGATAAAGCTATTATCCAAGGTGTAAAGGAATGTGCAAGGGTTAAAGTGTTAGATGGGTCAAAGCGTTAAACACTTGAAGAGACTTGAGGGTTACCATGGATGGTTGGGTTAATGGATAAGTCTCTAACCAAGGGTCAAAGGTGGGTTAGTTTGGTCAAAGACCCATGTGGGTTAACTTGTTGAAGAGAGAAGGCCTTTAATGCTTTGTAAGAGCCTTAAATGTTTTGAGAAGTGACTCTTCCATAATACCTTAGTTTAGGAATGTGCAAACACTTAGAGAAGGATTAGGCTAATAACAGGGGTTTAGACATGATTAGGAGAAGGGTTAGTGTGCAACTTGCATTTTTTAGAAAGTGCAAGTGGGTGAGGATTTTAGGAATTTTAAATAAATAAATATTTATTTAAATGTGAGGGATGGGATTTAATTAAACAACTATGATTTATTTATTTAATTAATGGGTTGAATCTGGTTAAGTGAATAAAATAAAATAAATTGAATAATTTATTTAATTAATAGGAGAAGGGGGTTGGGGTGAATTAATTAAATATTAATTTAATTAATAGTTGAAAAGGGAGAAAGGAGTAATTAAATGTGAATTTAATTAATAGTTGGATGAATGATAATTAAACAAATATAAAATTATTTAATTGGATTGTGTTTGGACTAAACTAGAGCAAGGATGGATCAAAATTAATTTTGATGGAGCTTCAAAAGGTAATCCGGGTATTTCAGGGGCAAGATGTGTTGCATGCAATGAAGATGGTAAAATCCTATTTAAAGGCACCCAACGTCTACAAGATGGAATAAACAATGAAGCAGAAGCGCAAGCAGCTTTACTTGCGATATAACTGGTAAGGAATATGAAGGATCCGAAGGTCCATTTAGAAGGAGATTCCCAAGTAGTTGTGGAGGCAATTGTTCAGGGGTCATCTCCGTGTTGGCGAATTAGTAAGTTTGTTTCTATCATTTGTTCAAAATTAAGAACCTTTCAAGACTTCCGAATTTCATACATTTTGTGAGCTGGGAATGGGGTAGCAGATTACTTGTCAAATGTGGCTTGTGAGTTGGACCATTATATAACTAAGTGGTGGGGGTCCGTAGATGAAGAGGCACATTGGGATGCCTAGCTAGATCTTTTGAATCAAAGTTTAGTGATTAGGAGATGTCCCATCACTGTTGTATGTCTTGATTTCTCATTTAAGTGTCAAGGGTGGTGCATTAATGGGGAATGTGTGAAAGTGATCTATTTGAATGCTCCCACTCCTGGAGAAGTATCAACCTTTAATGCTGGATCTTTTCATTTCATTGGGAAGCATGCCCGCTATCACATCGAGCTTGAAAAGCGACACTCTGAGAACATTCCAGTGTTGCCTTAAATGGCCTTTCTAATTTTTTTTGTTTTTTATTTTTAAATAAAAAGATTCTCTTCCTCTCTTTTTATTTTGAAAGCGTGTAGAGTAACTCTGGTTCGAGGTGGTGGTGAGTGCGGTGGTGCTGGCAGAAATGGAAGCTAACTTCATGCTCAAGACCAAGAAGTAGCTTTGCCCATTCCTTGGGCCATTCATGAAAAGGAGTTTGAATGGGATGTTTCGACATAGAGACGAATTGTTGATGAAAATCATCCAAAGATTAATGGGGGAGAGCATTGGGATTGTAGAGCATCACTAAAAAATGAATATGGATGCATACTCCTTAATTATTGCATGGGGGTTGGAATTAGAACATTCTTTAGAGCCATTAAAGAGGGTGGTGAGTGCAATTATTCCAAATTATTACAGTTTAAACTTGGCATCCATTTTTGAATGGGTGGTCCCTGGCAGAGGGTTCAATTTGTGCGAAGGCATTGTTCATTTTCACCATGTATCAGAGTAGAATTACACTCCTTTCTTGAGGTGGTGGGACAACCAAATGTATGCTCTCTTCAGAGAGGAGACACAAAATGGATGGGAGGCCTTGAAGGTGTTTGTGGATATGATGGAGGTGGATGAGGAGTTGCAGCATGCCATTGAGGAGGCTAGAGCTCTTGATGATGTGGGTACGAGTGTTGTTGATGGAGGTCGAGCGAGGAAACAAAGGTGGGCAGACCCTTGCTCCTCATCCTGTTAGCTTGTTAATGGAGTCTTTTACTGGTTTTGATGACTTAGGGGTTAATTCCCTATTTTTGGTCCACTGTAGATTTTGTTTGAACTATTTTATTGCTTAAATTTTCTTATTTAAGACTATTACGAGCCATTTTTGGATGCTCAAGATGCTTAATTTGTTTGATGATATAATGATGATTAGTGGTTGGGAATACAGGGGGGTTTAGATGATGGTTTTTAAAGGTGGTTTTTGGAGGGTGGTTTGGGACTTAGAATGTTTGGACAGTTAATTGTAAAGTTTCTGTTTTAAATCAATAAAATTACAAGATTACCGATTAAAAAAAACCTTTTGCCAAGGTGACACTTTGCAGAGTGAGTGCCTGTCAATTCACATGGTCCAGGCACACCATCTAGTTAGAGGTCATGCTAGTTAGGAGGTTCCTATGGTGCGTGATAAGCTAGAGTAGTGTAGGGTCAAAACATAAGCCTTAGATGGCAATATATTGATTAACCAACTTATACCCTTGTGAAGGGAAGGGCCACTTCTGGTAGGAAAATGTTCAGGTGATTGCTAGGTCAATGGTTGGGTGGTAAATCACCTTGATAATATTTTCCCTCTAATCAAATACTTGGGACCATTAAGAAGTTTAGAATGAAACTCTAAAGCCATAAATTCTAAACTCTTCTTGTACCTATTGAAATGGATTTATGTTAGAGTAGGTTTCATTTGTTTTCACTTGTTGCTTTATGATGTTAGTTACTCTTGTTGATTTGTGATGTTAGTTACTTTCTTAATTGTTAGAAAAAAATTATCTTTAGTTCCTACTTTTTCATTTTAGTTTTTGTTCTGTAAACCTAGTTTGTTACACTGTTGGTGAATATAAAATACCTTTCATGAAGTCTTGATCTTCTTATGTTTTAGGATACATTTTAGATGATAAAAAAAGAGATTAGAAAGTGGAATGCTTACAACCTTTGCACTTGTCATACCAAAGCTATCCAAAAACTTGTTAGTGTAGTTGTTTTGTGTTAATTTAATCTCTCTTTCATCTATCCCTGATTACAATCATGCCAAGGATCCTCTTCGCTACACCTAAATCGTCCATGGTAAACTTGTGAGCTAAGTGGTGATTAAAATTACAAACCCCCATTCTAGTGTCAGTCACTGACATGTCATCAACATACAACAATAATAAAATAAACTCACCATTATCTAGAGATTTGTAGTAGACACATGAATCAAATTCGAAACATGTGAAATGTTGCTCCATCATGAATGAGTTAAACTTTAGATACCACTGTCATGGGTCTTATTTGAACCCATATAAACTTCTCCCCAACCCGCAATACAAGTGCTCCTTCCCTTGTTTTTCAAAACCTTCAGGTTTCTCCATATATAACTCATCTTCAACGTCACCATGGTGAAATAGAGTCTTCACATCAAGTTATCCAAACTCGAGGTCATATACAATTGCTACTCACAAAATTGTTTGAATGGTGGTCATCTTTACAACTAGTGAAAAGATCTCATTAAAATCTACCCTATTCTGTCGATCATATCCCTTCTTAACCAATCCGACCTGACAGTATTTTCTACCTTCATCTTCCTCTTTTGACCTACACAGCTATCGATTCTTCAAAGCTTATTGATTTGATGAAAGCTTCACCAAATTCCAAGTATGATTTGCCATGAAGAGTATCTTCCCTCTTGCATTTCTTCCATCCATTTGTCACAGCTGACACCTCTGCAACTTTCTTTGAAAGTACTTGGCTCTCCCCGATTTGAGATTAATAGTAGATAATCTTCAAATTTTGTTGGAGGTCGATGCTACCAGGTGGACTTCCTCAATGGAGGCACTTCACTTTAAGTACCAACACCATTATACATATTATTACTATTATTAATCCTATGTGATTCAAAATGCATATATGACAAATGTGAGGAGTTTAAATTTGAGTCCCTTACTATCCTTGAATTCACGGCCCATAAGGGATTCTTCTTTTCAAGAAGACGAGATTTAGAGGAATGTTCTTGAACTTTATAGGCATCCCTAACCACACTCTTAATATTATGCCTAGAATTGAAATGAGGTCGATTCACAAAGTTTAAAGGTAGTGAATTACCAAAGGGCTACGAAATACTAACATTCCCAACCGTTGAGTATGGGAATGATTTTCTTCATTCCTTCCATGACGTGGCATAACTATTTATTGATGCTCTATGAAGAAAGAAGGTTGCGCAATATTCTACTCCACAAATATTGGATGCAAAGACTCTTGCAAACTCTCACACATCATTGTCAACTGGTCAACACCATCAACCAAATTATGTGGTCACAAATTTGTGTGGGATTGCTTTGTCAATGAGTGCACTAAGTATGGAGATTGTGTTGTGTTTGTGTTATGAACACCAATACTATTTAAAATATACATTTCTTTTATATATATAAATAAATCCAAAAAACACCTAAAAAATCTATCATTCCTAAAAAAATTGCCCCTATAACACTAATTTTTTAAAACCCAATCATAGTGTACATAAATAATTTCTACAATATATTAAGTTTAAAAATATAAATACCAACTTTATAAAAATCAGGTTTATTTTGAAAACAAAAATAATCACTTTCAAATGGTGCAAAGTAATTGATTAATTGGGCTTTAAAATGCAATTGTAAGTACTACTAGTAATCGCACCTTGGTGTGCGATGGGTACGCCAAAAAGGTTTGGAAGATCAATTAAGGAAATTTTAATGGTCTATTATACATGAGGTCAACTAGTAGGCCATTTAGAAAATGATGTTGTTTATGCAATACAAGTCTCAATGAATAAGTGATAACTTCAAATCAACTATGCATCAACTACCAAGAGGCTCATGTTATGTTTGCAATAGGGAGAGAGGGAGAGATAGAGTTGGGAATATATATATATATATATATATATATATATATATATAGAGAGAGAGAGAGAGAGAGAGAGAGAGAGAGAGAGAGAGAGAGAGAGAGAGAGAGAGAGAGAGAGAGAGAGAGAGAGAGAGAGAGAGAGAGAGAGATGGAAGAGATAAAAATATAAAGGGAGAGAGATAGAGAGGCAAAATGAGAGGAAGAGATAGAAAGATAAAGTTTGAGATATGATATATAGAGAGAGGTGGAGAGGGGGAGATATAGGAGCATAGTGATAGATAACGAGATAAAGATATAGAGATCTAGGAAGAGGGAAAGGGGGAGAGAGATGGATGGATAGAGGGAGACATGTCTAGAGATAGAGCGGGAGAGAGGAAGATGGAGGTAGAGATAGACAAATAAATAGAGAGATAGAATGAGGTAGATGGAGAGATAAATATGAAGAGAGATGGGGAGAAAAGGATAGATATGGAGGATGAGATAGAGAGATATAGAAGAAGAGGGAGAGGGAGAGGGAGAGGGAGAGATAGAGAGATTTAGATGGTGAATAGAGTGATATAGAGATATAGATATAAGGAGATATAGAAAGGGGGAGATGAAGAAATATAAAGAGAAGTAGAGATAATAGAGATTCCTAGAGGGAGATAAAAATAGTGAGAGATAGAAGAAAGAGAAAGATGGAGAGATAGAGATACATGGGAAGATAAAGGGAGAGAGACAAATTTACTTTTGATTAGTAATTTCATGCCAACAATCTTGGGGATGTAAGCTCAAGTTTGCATGTCATTTGATTAAGTATATCATGATTTACCTTTGAGAACTCTTCAGTTTACTCATTGCATGCTTAAGGAGGAAGAAAAATAGATAGAGAGAGAAAGAGAGGATAATTATAAATTAAATTAATTCTAATAACTTTAAATTATTATATTGTAGTTTCATAAAAAAAGACATAAATAATTAAAATGAATTTCAAACTTAAATTATCTTGTTTTATACAAATTTTATCTTCTATTTTAATACTAAAATGGTTATACAACTAAAATTTGTTTTCTAGTATAATACTAAAAACCATTAAACAATTAAATTTAAAAAAAAATTATATTGATCAATTTTTTAAATTTTTATATAAATTAAAATAAAAAAATAATTTTTTTTTTTGTATAATAAATAAAATTTTAATAAGACAAATAATAACAAATTAAATTGGAATTTATGAATTTACAAATAGATTACCGAGCATAACATGGCGCATGAGGAGCAGAAGCGCAATGAGGAGCAATGCTAGGGCAAGGAGTAGAGTTGGTATGAGCATCAACACTAGGGTAGGTGGTAGAACAATAGAGATTCGAAGAAGGATGTGGCAGTATTCAACAAGTGGGTTGATGAGACATCATAGGAGATTCTGATGGAAGATTTGCGGGCCTAGGCTAAGATGGAAATGGAGAAATTTAGAGCATACCGACAATGGAAGCACACTCCACTATGACTTTTTTAAGATGGGCAATGGGTGCACAAATGTGCACCTAAGATTCGAGTTACCAATCAACGACATACAAGATACTACGACCAGTGGTTGAATGGAGGTTGATGATTACAAGATGACAAGAAAAGATGGGGAAAGCATAATGAATCATCATGGCTACAATAGAGAAGATGGAAGAACCATAAGGGGAATTTTACTTTGGATTGACAATGGGAGAACTATCATCAAAAGAATAACAAATAGGGTGCAAAATTTTCAAACAAATATGACTATACGAATTGGAGGTATGAGATATTTGGATAAAAAAGATTTAGAAGGGCGGATGCATCCAACAATGAGCGAAACACTGAGCATGCCAACACAAAACTAGAGACAAGGAGTCACACAAGAAAGCCATGGAAGGGGAAAGGAATAATGTTAAGTGATGAAGGGTCATCCCATGGATATGCAAATATGGGTGCTAAGACATTTAACCCTAATATAACCAAACACTTTATTTCTGTTGACATGAATAACATGAGAAATTCAATAAAAAAAAGAAATTACGGTCCTCATTGAATGGGGGGGGGGTGTGGGTGGAAAGAGACTAGGATTATCAAGGACTGGTGTAGTGAAAAATAGGGCCAACAAATTCAATTTAAGGTATTAGCAAATTAATATTTTTTAGTCAAATTCCCATCCGACTCAGATAAATGGGAAGCATTAAATGGTGGACCACACTACCTAGACAATATTGGGATGCACCTGATTGATTGGTAGCCAAGCTTTGACCCCTGGAAGCATACAATTATAGAGGGACCAATGTGGATTCATCTGTACAATCTCCCTCCTGAGTATTGGGGAGAAAAAAATAATAATGGAAATCAAAAGGAGCTTGTGCACCTATATATCTGCAAATAGAACTCTTGACAACAAATGCTGACGGACATATGTCAAAATCTTCTTAGGATTGACTCCACAACAAATTTTGCCAATAAATCAAAATACAAATAGAAGGAGGAACTTGGGTGTAGAAAATGGAAAGGGGAGATCAACTAAGGCTATGCATCAAATGCAAATCAAAAAATCATAAGGGGTTGGAGTGCGATACTTTTGTGAAATTTAATAGAGCCAATGAGTATGAATATCCACTAGTAAGAGGCGAAAGGGCTATGAGAAATTCACAAGGGACAAATATTAAGACAAGGGAGTAGAAAATGTCAAATCCAACATGGGAGAAAGAGAACATAACATGAGCTAGGATGGAACCAAGTTGCGGCCTCACGGTGGCAAATTGTGTTGGTGGGAATGGCAAAGACCAAATGGAATGAAGTACTCCTATAGCAAAAAATAAAAATGGCACAATTTACTTGCAGGGGCATATAGAGAAGAGGGAAGAGTTGAGTAGTGAGAGGGTGGAAAATGAAAACGTCACAAAGATAAAATAATAGACAAGGAAAAGGAAGGGGGAGATTGACTTGCCATCGCAATGGTCTTCCCAAGCTTATCCTTAAACATCTCCGTAGGATCAAGTCTTGGGGCTTACAACTATTAATTATCTTAATTAGATGAATCCTAATTACCCAACCCATCTAATTAATTATTAATGTTATCACTTGTTTACAATAAGGAAAACTTCCAATGTGCCCTGGTGTTCTAGACTATAAGCATACTTACAAGGAACCTTTTAGTAGCCTATCTCTCATGACCATGGTCATCACATGAAAGCTCACTCCCCCTATCATTTTCCCAAAACAACAATAACAACAAGGAGGCTCAAAAAAACATCCAAAATATTCCATAACAACACATAAGAAGACATAGCCATCAATATCAATCAAGAGCCTGAATGCAAGATAATGAATCAAAACCATCTCATGAGCAATCAAAATCTACCATAAACATGAAACAATTCTCAACAGCAAGGCTTATCAACTTGCTGGAGAAAAAGCAATAAATAAACCTCACAACACGACTTATCAACATGTTGGAGAAGCACAAATCCTCTACGAAAAGGCATATCAACTTGTCGGAGCATAAAATCACAATAAAACATCAAATTTGAAATTGCACAATACAGGAAAACATAAAAAAGGCTCAATACAAGCCTCTAGTACAAAGACATATCTGGAAAAACCAGAATAGACTGACAAAACTAATCAAAACACTAAAACAATGCAGTTTAGTGCATTTGTAACGTAGACAACACATATATTATGTTCTATAGCACATATACAAAGTTCTGCAACACTTTTACTGAATCTAACAACGCTTATGACATAATCTATTTCACATTTTCTCAGAGTAATATTGCATACAAAATCATTCAATGCATATGTAAAAACTAACAGCGCATATGAAAAATAGAAAAGCACATTTAGTCGATAAAATAGTGCATATGATAAAAGTTATAGCGCATATGAAGTTTTAGCACATTTGCAAAAATCAACACCTAGACTTAGAAAATTTACGACACAAAAATAAAATCCAACAGCTCACGAAAATGCCCGAATAAGGGCTCAAAAGAAATGCCCACACAATACGAAATGAATGATATAATAAAATATAAAAACCATAAACAATAATGAGAGTAAATATAAAAAAACAAGCCTCATGGCTCACAACCAAAACTCACTCAGGGAATTACAGAAAAGCAATAAGACTCCCGCAACACCAAAGGCAACAAAATCATTCAAAGATATAATACTAAAGCCTTGAAAATTCAGATCCAAAAATCATACAAGAACAAGAATCCAGAATGCACAGGAAGCCATTCATAGATCCGTGGACTTACGGGGAATATATTGACACAAAATATAAATATTTTCCCCAAAACCATAATAGAAAACTATATAATATAAATTTCCATGAAATATTTCAATCCTAACCATATAAAACTATACAAATAATTTTCCCAAGCCTGGAAAACAATCTTTTCTGCAAACATGGAGAAGCCAGGATTTGAAAATAAAATTCAAGAGTAAGATCCTCTGACCTGGAAATTGAAGTGATGGAATGAAAATCTAATGCGGCGCAAAACCAATCCAAGCCAAAATCCCAAAACTCCAATCTTCAAAAAAATATATCAAATATCCAAGAAAAATTTCCAAGTGGTAACTTGACAAAATGCACAAGCTGCCATCTAAATAGAAAATACATTCAAAACCAAGCCTCAAAACCGACCAATGAAAATAATCCAAAAACCAATAAATCTTACCTACCCATCCTGTTATAATATTTTATTTTCCCAATACATATTTAACCAATAACAATTAATAGTAGGTAGGGAATATAATAAAGCTTATTTACCAAGTAACAAGAGAGTATAATAATAAGAATACTATAAGTAATATTTACCAAAACATTAATAATAACCATGCCCAATAAATACTAAGGGCTATTAATTAAAATAAAGCCAATTAGATAAATAAATAATTAAATACAAATAACCAAGGTATAAATAAATAAAAGTCATTAATAAAATATTAATCAACACTAAAATATAAAAGCATCAGTAAGCAATAAATAAATAAATAAATAATATTAAATAATATTTAAACAATAAATACCCAATAAACAATAAATTAATAATTAATAAATAAACACTAAATTCTAAAATAATTAAATAAATAAATAAAACTACAATAATCTATCAATTAAATAAATAAATAAATAACTACATACTCACAAACCAACAAGAACCACACCACACTGACTGACATGGTGAATCATGCCAAGACAACCGACAACCCAAGGTAGACATCTTAAGCCTAGAGTATATGAAGGGAACTCATGACATCTCCGAGAACTTGCCATTGGGATTTAAAGACATGCTTAGACCTGCGAAGATAGGTGAGTCGATGTTTGGTACTTGCAAATCCTATATCCACAAAGCCACGATACATGTATAAATATATCATAGACAAGCAAGTGATAGAGAATCGCAACGCCACATGATGCTCGCAATGAGTGATGTGACATTGTCCCTATCACGAATACAATCATAGAACACACATCCACATCATAATATCAATCACCACATATATAATCATGAAACAGGGATAGTATAACCAAAATATCATCAAATCCATAAGCAATATAATCCATCCAACAATGAAAAATATATAGGATCCATCAACATATATCCATCATATAGCATGATCATAAATAGCAAATATTACCAACCACGTAGATCATCAAGTAGCATATGTCCATATAGTGTCTAACATCATTATAAACATTTAAAATATAAAATAGAGTTGTAGTACTAATCCAAAACATCATGAATAAGACTAGAGAAGTCTATCATGCATGAAACAAAAGACAAATCGAGGAGGGACACTACAAGTTTCAAAATGTCCCAACACGGAAAACAAAACTAACTTCACCCCAACATTTTTATCCACCATAAATATCTTCTAATTAGCCATTGCCTAAACAACATATTCTATGGAAAATTAAATGGGGGAGTTAAAAAGAGGAGGCTGCAAGACGGACACATAAAAACGGTATTGGGAAGGAAAAAACATGATGAACGATGCAGATTGTTGTAATTGTCTTGCATCCTTCTCAAGGATTATAGACCGTTGATTGTCAAAATGAGGTTGTTCATTTCAAATAAGGTATTGCTTTTGGCATAAACATTTTTTTTATTTCTCAACAAAATCAATTAACTATTTTATAAGATTTGTTTCATAGTACTTGGGCAATACTATTGCATTCACTTAAGCCCAATTAATCAATTGGAGATTTTTTTAGGAATTTGTTGGTAAACAGATTTGTCTTACGCACTTTATTTAATTTGGATACCCTTAAGACTAAGAAATGAAAGACAAATTTTACCAAACAGTTGGAAAATCATTATATTGATTAACCTCTGAATTAAGGTACAACTCCCTCAAGCAAATATTCAATCAACTTCAAATTATACACAACCAATATTATACTTTTTACCAGAAAGCATAGAAAAGGTTATTGCATTCACAAGTCAACACCAAATGAACGCAAGCATTGATTTACATATAACTCTTTATATAAAGCCGGCAGACTTCACATGTACACTAAAACAAAATGAAAAGCTTATAAGGTGAATCCCGCTGGTAATTTTCTGCGCACATAGAAAGCTATAATAGATCTTTACTTGAAACAGATTCTCACAGAAATCAAATTTCAGACATCAAACACACAGATTTGAAGTCAAAGATAACTGTTATTCAATTTTCATTTAGAGATGATTATCGACCTTCCATACACAGAGTCTTTCAGCAAAATTCAAGAGATAGTTTTTCAAAAACTTAGTGAACCTCAATAAAGTCATTACAAAACATATAAATAGGTCACCAGACCAATAGTTTGAACCAAAGATAAAATTAACTCAAAAGAGTTAATGAGAAACTACCCTAACTGCATAATTGAAACTAAAAACAAACGACTAGACTCACTGGCAGACAACTGCCAACAGTGCTAGTCATGCCATCGATTCTGTCTCCGTTGGATTGCCTGGGTTATTAGTTTGAATGGACACCATAACCACCTTTGCCGCACTCCACTCTCGATGCACCTTCGAGAACTCTTGAATTACTATAACGTGCAACAGGTTGATGTGTATTACTCTTTGCTTCCAAAGTTCTTTCTTCCTCTTTACCATCTGTACTTTGTCCCTGTGTGAATCCAAGTGATCCAGACAAACTATGAGCATCGATTCCACTTTGGAAATCCTCGTAAAATCTTCCACAGCCAAGGATTTCTCCACTTTAATTTGTTTAATGTGGCTGCTGAATTGATTGATCATCTTTGCAGTATTTTCCAAAGTCTGGTTATCTTCCTTAAGCAAATGAACATCCACGCAACGCAAATCCTTTTGCATGGTTGTTCTTAAGGCTGTTAGTTCACCTCACAGATTAGCAGATTCGCTATGACCTTGTTTAATGATTTGGTTGCGCCACTTTATGCTTTCCCTACATATAAACATTATGTCCTCATTTAGCCCTGACATTTGTCTTTTGGCAAGAAAATTCATCAATCCATAGCACTGGATATCTCACATTTGCTTTGAAATCACCGCCCATTTAGTCTTTTATTTTTGCCATGAGATTAAATCAGCATCCAGTTCCTTGGTAACTTCATTAACATCTTTGAAAATATAAACTAAATCTGATATGTAATTGGTTCCTTGATGCACGATCGAGGTAAGCCATTCAGAGAAAATCTCTGCGATCATCTTGTTTCGTTGAACCTCATCAAAGAACTTCTGATTCCCTGGGGATTTTGAACTAAAGGGGATCGAGCTCTAAGACAATGACAATGGACTGTCCTATAGAGCATGAATATATTGGGCCATTTGCATTAAATTTTGCTTCAAACCTTGTCCTTCTCATCCTTCCAAGTGCGGGAGATAATCCGTTTGGTCAAAGTCTCCAAATGTTTCACATCAATTGCTCTGGTTCTGACCCCCAAATCTACCAGCTCAATGGTATAATCTGCCTCTGAAGCAGTGGTAGCATCCTTATTAGATGTAGGTTTGGCAATGTTTGCAGTCCAGTGCTTTGTGTCTTTGTCAAAACCAATCATTTTCTCCATTTTTAACCGCTTTGGCTTCATGGATCTTCCTAAGCATTTACTTACAACATATTCCATCGACACCGAAATAGGAACCACATTTATTTTCCTGGTAATTGAGTCATTTAACCATTTAGGAGCCAGCGTCAGTTCCTTAGACTGCATAGCTCCTGAAGGTGGCTATGTAGCATTGTCTGCATTGGACAGGATATCAAGCACATGTGAATCTTGAGCAGTAGTATCTGAGTCAGTTAAGACCTTATCAGCATCCAAAATAGGGGTTACCATATCACACTGTACTTCCTCGACGTCCAAATAAAGAATGAGATGAGCGATAGGTGGCTGAAAGTTCTTCTTGTACCTTGACGTGGTAACCTGACCACCAATAGAAAGTGCAGCTTCAGTGTCAAGTTTCTCTTCTTTAATCTTAGCCTGCCTTTTTCCTACAACAGAAACAGGGATGTTAGTTAAAACAAAAGTTTTGCTTGCGGTCTTCCTCTTTCCATTTTTGTTTCTTGAACTGGTTGCTCTCGTTGGATGAAATCGACAACTCCCAAGCCAATTTTTCTGTTCTGCGAATTACACTGAAAGTGCGTGTCTGAATGCTATCTTCCATCCTTTTACTCTAGTCAACTTTTGGGAGAGTTTCATTATGTACTCGTTTCATAAACTCTGAATCTAGTATATCTTCATTATCAGTAGTGACACCTGAAGTATCCATTGACAATTTCATGTCATGAATCTGTTTCAAAGTTAACCTAGACCAACTCCTCTTTCTCACTTCAAACTCATCTGGGCAATCTTCCCAATAATCCTCCAACTGGGGTACATGTTGATTAGGCACTATCTTTTTCACATATTGGGCGATAAAACCTTTACTATCAAAGTTATCCCTTTTCACAAAGGTTTTCAAATGAAATCTCTTAAACTCTAGCTCAAGATTTAGTGCATTAGAGACAGACCTACAACTGTAATGGCCTAAATCGATGGGAAAAATTCCACTTGTGCTAGAATCTTCACCATAATCCTTCGTGACATAGGCTAGCTGCCTGGAAACTTCAATCAAGATACAAGAGTCTGAAACATACCTGGGTAGCCTAAAGGGTTCACCTTTAAAACCTCCAACCCTTATGTAAGTGAAGTGATTAAATTGTGTAAAGAAACTGCCATAGATATTAACTAGTTCAACCGCTTCTGCAGACATTCTCCTATGCAAGTTATCTTGTAATTCAAAGGTCAACCTCCCAGCAAAAATCTTGTTCCAATGAAGATAATTATCAACATGTCCTTTTAAAGTCAAATGGGGTTGATACTCATAAATTTTAATACCCTAAACCCATTTAGCATGGAATAATCCAGATCATTCCCTCACACAAGCTAGCATATATAACAGGCATGAAGACATGTAGAAATTTGACATCTCAAGATGATTGCTCAAACCCTAATGCAATCTTTTTGCAATAACAGTTCCCCAGTCAATGAACCGATTTTTGTCTAGAGTTACTTGAATGAAGAAATACATCCAGTCTTCCCAATAGAAGGAGTGTGAATTCCTCTTGACTCTGCTCAACAATATTACCAAATATTTGATTGTAGGAATCAAATGCTCATGGGTTAAGGGTCTTGGCAGCCTTGAGCCCCCTTTTTGAAACTTCAAAAGCTATTTTCACGCAATGACAGTTCTATAATACTGCTTTTTCTCATAATAAATTCCATAAGATTTTCCAATTGTCCAATCTTCATAGGGTTCCTAATGTGGGATACCCATGGCGACCATTACTGTTTGTCTATCAGTGGACAACAAAACCTAACCATTATTTTTCCTTATGCATCTGTTAACTTTATTGTAGTGGTTCATTAATTCTAAAACCAATTTAGGGCAAGGAGCAGCTGTGGGAAATGCGGCTGCTTCTAATAAACCGCTCTGTGCAATATCTCTCATCACAGGATCAACATCTGGGTTCCGTACTCCTTCTAGGAAATCATCTAAATCTAGTTGAACTAAAGCTGTATCACCCAACTTTGGTAAGGAACTTACAAGGGAAGAAGAATTCACTAATTTAGGTAGAGTGGGCCTCATGTTTATCTCGTGATTTTCTCCAATTAACCCAGACAAAGAAGAAAAGGGAAACAGAAACAAACAGCTAACAAAATATTCAAATCTTTTCTAAAACAAACTACAACAATTAGGAAAGTTATTGAACATACCTTCCCCTGTCATCTGCAACCCCCTGTCGCAGTCTATTTCTTCCTGCTCCAAAAACTCTTCTTAACACTTATAAAAAAAAAATGATAATCTCGACATGACAACTACTCAATTTAAAAGCTGAGAAAATCTTACCCATGATTACCACGAACTGTCCTCATTACTCTTCCCTCGTGTGACCTTACTTTGAAATGATCGCGTTTGAGCATGCATTAAATGCCAAGTCACTTCTTATCTGACAATATGGATCTACACACCACACTTGCTATAAATGATAGATTTCAAATCATTAAAGAAAGGATATTCCTCTCCTCTGCCGCCGTTTATCATATCTTAAAATCCACGCCGCCACCTCATATCAAGTCACATGATCTCCAATAAGCCTAAACATTGAACTCTGAATCTTGAGGAACAATCGCGACATAAAACATAAACATGGCAAATCTTGAACTTTGAACCTTGAACCAAAAAGGTTCAAGTTCAAGGTTCAAAGAATGTGAAATGTCAACAAGGACTAGGGAAGACTTAAAACCGCGCGGGAGGAAAAACTTTTAATACGACGCCCGTTGAACTTTGAACCTTGAACCAAAAAGGTTCAAGTTCAACATAGTGAAACTTAAGGAAAGCAGCAAAGACTGAACTACATGGGGAATTCTAAGCAAATGACTCGACCAACAGACTAGATGGGGGCATAACTCAAACAAGGAGACATATCGAATGGAAATTTTTATATGTGCCGCCAACAAAATGATAAGATTTTTTAGGTTTTATTTTAATATTTTAAAAAATTAAAATCTATTTTTTAATTTTTAATTTTTTTTTAATTTATAGTATTATAAATAAAGTAATTTCCTATATGCTTGTTAATGGGCTTGGTAGGATAAATACTATAGTGGATCTAAAGAAAAGGGATGCATAGAAAAAAACAAAGAAGGGGTGGATAAAGATTAATTTTGATGGGGCCTCAAGAGGGAACCTAGGAGTATTAGGAGTAGGCTATATTATGAGGAATGATTAAGGTATTATCTTGGCAAGGGGGTCACAATGACCTTTAGATGGAACAAATAATAAGGCGGAGGCAAGAGTAGCCTTATTGGCCACCCTTATTGTGTAAATAAACTACTAGTTTTGAAATTACACCTGGAAGGAGATTCAAAATTTGTCATTGATGCCATCACAATAGGGCTTGATCAGTGTTGGAAAATAAATAAAATAATTTTAATCATTGGTGAAAAAATAAAATTTTTCCAAGACTTTAAAATCTCACATGTATGTAGAGAGGGCAACTTTGAAGCTGATGTGGTTGTCAAAAACGGGATGTGAGTTGTAGGTCTAGGCAATGAAGTGGTGGGAGGGAGGTAAAGTACATTTGAAAGTAACCATTTGAAGGAGTAGGTCTTTTTTAATGTGAATGCACGTGGGAGAGCATGATTTCAAATTATTTCTGGGATGAGAATGAGTTGGAAAATCTGTGCATTTAATGTGAAGATTTGAGTATGCTGTCGTTCTTTGCGAACATAATGATGTGGGGCATTGACACTAGAAGTGTGGAGGGTGACACGGGAGAAGGGAACTCATGATTTTGAGTTGGTCGAGTAGAGTGTACTTGGAATGAGGACTTATTAATTAGAAACTTAGTGATGGAACTGGGTGAGATGTGACCTTTAATACCAAGGAAGGAGTGTGAGTTGGCATTCAATAGTGGAGTTGGTCTAGAGAGAGACATAAGATAGAGGGTAGAAACCATAGGTGACACTCATGAAAGTGAATTTCTTGCTTCATTCAATAAAACAGTAGTTGGCCTTCTTTGAAAAGCTCTTTGAAAAGAGACTTTGGGGAATTTTCAAATTTGCTGACCCCTTGTTTTTGCAAATTATGGAAACTCTGCTGGGAGAAGAGTATTTGGTTTTTAAGTTCTGTTATGGCACAAATATAGACATAATCTCAACGATGGTGGTATGGAGTTTGATGCTCGAGATGAAGGAAGAGGTGGTCTGGGTGGCCAAATCTTGCGTCCTAAACCACTCTTTATGCAGGTTGACTTCTCTGATGACAAGGACAGTCGTGGGTCATGGGTTACAATACCTATTTGGTGAGAGGTTGATGCTAGAAGGGAGCGAGGTAGAGTTTAGGCTATTTGTGATGTGTCGAGATAGAGTGGACAAAGAGGCGAGGATTGATGAGGCATGCCTGGGGTGGGAAAATCTTAAGGATTACCTCTTGGAGAAGGAGGTGGAGCTTAGGAAAGCAAGGGAGGCAAAGAAGAAGGACAAGGCCAAGAAGATAAATTTTGTCCCAGAGGACTATTGGATAAACGGACCTGGCAAGAAGAAAATGAAATTGTAAATGTTTTAATGTCTTTTTTTTTGAAGTGTATAAATGTTAAAATATTTACTTGATGTAGTTTGGACGGTTATGTGTCATTTTTTTGGGATGGGGATAGAATTGTTTCACAGGCTGGAAAGTAGGAGTCTGATAAGAAGGGTGGATAGGATTTTTGAAATTTCATGGATAGGTGATTGGGGTTGATCCCCATTTTGATATTCTCATATGTATACTTTCACTCTAAATATTAATAGAAATATAAACTTTTATTGATAAAAAATCAAATAATAATTTCCTATATAGATAGATAAATTTTAATAAATTTTTAATTTCTCAAAATATAGGTAATAAATCAATTAGCTATTTTATAGGGATTTGAAAAACACTATTTAAATTAAGTAAAATAAAAATTTAAATAAAAAATAAATCCAATTATTGTATGTATTCTTACACACACACATATATAATAATTCTATTTTTTAATACTTTTTGAAAATCATGATTTTCTTTTTAATCATTTTAATATATATAAAATAATTTAATAACATTTAATCATAAATTTAATTTTTTTTTATCTTTACTCATTAAAAATTGTCTTAATGTTATTATATTATAAAACTTTATAATTATTAATAGTTATTTTTTAACATCAATTATAATTAATATTATATAAATATAATTAAAACAATATAATCTTTACTAATAATTAATTATTATTAAGTTTAAGTTTAAGATTAATTTTTTTTTTTTGATCGATAACAGGTTTAAGTTTTATATTGCTTGAAAGGAAAGTATACATGCCTTCAGCTGCTTAGTAGCGTTCCACAAAATGGGGTATCGCCCCTACAATAACAAAAAGAACCCGAGACAAAAACCACACGAACAAAGCCTACCATTCAGGATACATTCCTTACAACAAGGAATCCCCACCCAAAAAACCGACGACCTACAAGAAACCAACCTACCGGAACTAGCCAAGGGCTTCCTCCTTGGAGAAGTTGGGAATGGCTTGACTGGATCCTGCCTTGGGCAACACCATCCTGACACATATCGTGGTTCCCAACCGTCTGCCTCGTAGCTCACTGTGATCCACCACCTTTGCCCTCTTCCGCGGGATTTGGTGACGCACCAACGACTGACCATCTTCACCAATCGGAGCCTGCGACTTCACCGGGGTCTACTTGCCACACAATTTCGCTCTCTCCATCGGTCCCAACTTCCGCACAAAGTCCACAATTTCCCGCCACCCATTCCTTGCATTCTCCAACTGGGATTTCACTAAGCGAGAAGCTGGCCACACCATTAGAGGCTACACTGCATCATTTCCCTCGCCTAAGCGCCTCCACGACCCTTGCTCTATTCTCAGACCCATTCCAATCTCAGCGCGTGCCACCACCTCTGCCAGTCTGCCTGACCATTTTGGTCTCAGTACTAGGGACGCCACCCGCAACACCTCCTCCTTTGAACCTCCCACCATCAGAGCCAAAGCCACAAAAAGGGACGAAACATCCCAATTTGTTAGTGAATGATAGTCAGTGTCCAAGAATTCTTCCCCAAACATCTGGCGAACAACCCTCCAGAAATCTTCCTCATCCACCCTAAAAACATTCATCAGGCGATTGCCTAAGATTGTGCCTTGAAATGCAAGCATTTCACCCTCTGTAAGTAGCAAATTTTTTTCTTCCATCCTTCCCCTATCTCACAGCCAAAACACAACACTCGCAAGAGCCAATCCAGTCCTCCGCGCAATCCCAAAAAAGAAAACGAGGGCCTAAATAAATAATCCATAGCCACCCCATACATTAATTTCATCGCATGCACCACCTCATACCACACATCACCAACAAGCCAAAATTCCATACACTAACATCATTGCACCTGCGGCGCCATTACACAACTTGCTGCTAGTGCGATGAACACAAACCACGTGAGCCATCTCCACCCCTCCATCATGCGTATCTAAAACAGATCACACAAATCTCAACACCACATCTCGGGTTCCCCTTTCAAACTCAAAGCACCTTCATCCAAAATCTAAGAGACCCAAATCCCTTAAGTCTTCAAAGAAATTAAAATGATCAGCCAAGGAATCATTTGCACCTACATTCGAAAGCCTATCAGCCTCAGCATTCGCTTCCCTAAGAATATGCGATAACTTAAAATCCTCAAACCCATTTAGAAGGTTATTCATTCTTCTGATATGTTTATCCAGGTGCCAAGCCTCCATCCTACCCCTAGCAATGCCATTCACCACTATCTGGGAGTCCCCTTCAAGATGAATTTTTCACCAAAAGAATTGCTTCAATTGCCATCTGACACTCAGCTTCGTTGTTAATACCATCCACCAATCTCTTTGCTCCAAGAGAAAGAATACTACCTTTCTCATCGTGAGCTATGACCCCTACACCGGAGATCCCGAGATTCCCCCTTGATGCCCCGTCAAAGTTGATCTTGGTCCATCCCTTGTCTGGTGGAATCCACACATGACTTTTATCACCCACCCTAGGAGGATAAGCCCTCAAAAGCCCATTAGCAGGCTTGAAGTTTAAGATTAATTTTATTATTATAATTATTAATACTATTTTATTGAAGTGAGAGTTATAATTAATATTGCCTAATAAAATTATAATAATTAATTAAAAAATTCAAAATTATAATAATTAAAAATCACAACAAATAATTTTATTACAATACTACAAAGGTGACTACTCGCCACTACATGACATTTGTTAATATTATTATTTCAAAATTACTCTATTCTAATTCAGTTTACATATAATTGAATTTATAATAAAAATTTTATTGATTTTATATACTATAATATTATTTTTCTCTAATTTTTTCTCCAAAGTTTATTTGCAAAAAATATTATTAAGAATTTCATTTAAGATTATAATTTAAGACAACTATTTTTTTTTATATAAAAGATCGAGAGACCAAAATATGGAGAGTTTATACAAAAATGAGCATGGGAGGTAGAGCCTTAGCCATCAATCAGTGGAACCAGCAAGATTATCTGACTGAACAAAGACATCCACCTACCAAAAAAAAGGGCTATGAAAGAGAGTATATACAGTCATCCATAGACATCAACTTAAACAGCTACTAAACACATATTGTAGAATCTCATCTTGGTTCTCCACCCATGTTGGCCATCCTTGTGGGCCTTCCATCCACACCACCTTCTTCCACTCTAGGATCTTGGTAAACATCTTGAGCTTATCAAAGTAAGGACCTCTGTTGTCCCTAAGTTTCTTGATCAACTTCTTTAGTGCATCATCGAATGCAGTCTGGTTTTCTGCAATTCTAGCCCATTCAAAGCCATCCTTCATCTCATATATGAACATGGTTGCCCGACCATCCTTGAGGAAACACAACAACTCCTCCCTCTCGACATTCATCAAAAAGCATACCTACACAACAATTTTATAACGTGTGAGTTTCTTAAAAAACCCAGTAAGAGACCTAACAGTACCTTGGAATTTTTCCTCATTTCTAAGTTTCCAAATAAGCCAAAGTATGAAAGAAGAAATAATTTGCCAGAATAGGTTAGCATCCTTCTTGAGGCCATGAATGAATCTAGTAATAATATCAAGCGTACAAACATGTTCAGTAATGGAGATTCCAAACATCAGCCAGATCTCTCTGGCAAAAATGCAATCAAAAAAGATGTGTCACACAGTCTCAGGCTTCCTGCATACAAAGCATAGGTCAAGGGCAGCAAAATTATTCCTAATAGGTAGTCTATCCAACATTAATTTCTACTTGAAGCATTTGATCTTAGGGGGGATGGGAGACTTCCATAGTTTCTCAAACGTTTTCTGCCAGGCAGAGGTATTAAGGTCAACATACCAAAGGGAGTTAACATGATTGATCACCGTGGTGTCATGAGTGAGCAGTTTGTAAATAGACTTGGCTTTGATCTTGGAGAGGAGGGAGCCATCCTTCCATCAAAATGAGAGGTATCTATGAGCATCTACATCAATGCTCTTAGGAAGATCTAGACAAGCATAGGCGTTTCTAATCATGTTGTAAGTTCTCTTATGCGAGGCAGGGAGGCCATACTCAATGCTAAGATCCTCTCAGTTGATGAGATTATCATGTTCCAAGATGTCCATAAGATATTTAATGATCTTATTATACCAACACCTAGCAGAGCATCCTTGGGTTAAGGTAAGGGGTTTAGAATTATGGTAGAGATTCAACCATAATGACCTTTCCCCATGCAAAGTGTTATTACAGTTAATATTAGAGTTGGCAATAAGTTTATGCACATGCTCCCTAACTTTCCAAATGGACTTGAACACCCAAGTGCCTTGAACAGACACAGAGAATTCGCCTGCTACCAGATCACTAAAGGGGAGGGCTTTCCAAGATTTGGCAAACTTGGGGATGCCATTTTGTATGTTATTTCTGACAAGAATCTTCCAAGGTTCTTGTCCTTCCAACACATGAAATATCAATTTGGCAGCAAGGGGAATTCCTTGCATTCTGAGATCCTTAAGACCCAGCCCACCAAGTTTCTTGTTTATGTGGCACCAGATCCACTTGACTACGTGGGCCTTTCTTTTACCCTTACCATCAGACCAAAGGAAGTGCCTGATAGATTTTTGGATTTCAAAGATTTGGTAATTACTAAACATCCAGACAGAGGAGTAGTATATACTACAGGAGGAGAGGATCTTCTGGCAGACTTGGATCCTACCAGCTAGGGATAGAACCCTATTGTCCCATTTGTTAAGTTTTTTGTCAATCTTTTCTTTGACCCAAATCCACATGTCTTTGAGAGAGGGGGAGACAGAAAAAGGGATACCAAGGTATCTGACTATTTCATTGGGTCCTCCCCATGAGTATCCAAAGTGCTGAAGCTAGTCCAGGGGTTCCTCTTTCCATCCAAGCAGAATAGATTTGGAATTGGAGATACGAGCACCAGAGGCTCTACCAAAGGTTGCAAGTTTTTGATTGAGGGAGTCAATGTTATGCCTAGAGAGCTCTAGGAAGAACACAGTATCATCAACAAACTGTATGTTGAGCAATTCAGAGTCATCTGACATCTTAATGCCATGAACTTTAGGGGATAGGGTATCATCTCTTAGGAGGTAAAATATGGCATTTGAGGCAATAACAAATAGAGCAGGGGCAAGGGGGCAGCCCTGCCTAATGGATCTAGAGAGAGGAATAGGCTGGGAGAGTGTCCCATTAATTTCAATCAGGGCAGAGGCATCTTTGAGGAGGATTTGAACATATTTACAGAACTCCCTAGGGAAGCCAAAGGCTCTGAGCATCATGAGGATGAAGTCCCATTCCACCTTGTCATAGGCTTTCTCAAAGTCCACAAGGAACATGGGAGTATCTTGATTTGAGGTCTTGGCCCATTCCATAGCTTCCCAACTAGTGACAAGGTTCTCCAAGATATACCTCCCTTTAATGAATCCTGTTTGGGTGGAGCAGATGAACTTGGGAAGAATTTTCTCAAGGCGAGAATCTAGGGCTTTGGCCAGGATTTTATAGGAAACGTTAAGGAGGGTAATTGGCCTCCATTTTTTTATGAGTGCTTTGTCCCCATCTTTTGGGATAAGTTTAACAATGCCCCTATTGATGGATTCCCCAAGGGTGCCTTTATCAAATGCTTCGGTGTATATGTCATATAGGTCTTTGGTGACCCACTCAATATTGGCTTTGTAGAACTCAACAGGAAGTCCATCAGGGCTTGGGGCCTTATCATCCTTGAGGGCCTTAATGGCATCAGCAATTTCTGTCATAGAAATTTTGGTCTTGAGAGGGAAAGCTTCATTCTCGGAGATCCTTCTTGGGATAATGTTACTACACCTATTTCTAGCATCTTTTGAGGCTTCATTATCCTCTGAGGTAAAGAGAGTCTTATAAAACATTTCAAAAGCATCTTTGATCTCATTTATGTTCAGGAGTTCCTTATCCTCTACTATGATTCTGTCGATTTTTTCTCTATTTTGTTTTTGTTTAAGGAGGTTGAAGAAGACTTTGGAGCCTTTGTCTCTGAATTTGAGCCAATGAATACGAGATCTGATGAAGATACCCCTGATTTTGAGCTGTTGATGTTTCCTAAGAATGTCTCTAGCCTAAGAGACCCATTCCGCCAAGGTAGAGGAGGAAGGATGTAACTGTATTTCATGCTCCAAGGAGTGGAGCTGATTAGTGAGAGTTTTTTCCAGAGACCTGAAATCCTTGGCTTTCTTCTGGCCAATAGTTTGGAATATTTTTTGCCAAGAGGAGATGTTTCTATTCCATTTGAGGGTGTGGGATTGGGGATGTTGAGTGTGCATGTTAAAAAGCCTAACCATTTTAATGGCAATTAGGGCATCCTTGTCGTTTAGTAGGGAGGTATTTAGGATAAACTTCTTATTGTAAGGATTGCTGTTGGGGATGGAAATCCTAGAATTGATAATAGCTATGATAGGGGAATGGTCGGATAGGGTCATTGGCAAAACAACCACCGAGTTCCCCAAGTGGTTAGAGGAGAAGGAGAAGTAATCCTCATTGACATAGAACCTGTCTAATTTGGAGTAGATTCGACTGGGGCCTTGCTGAAAGCTGCACCAAGTGTACCATAGGGCAGAGGATTCGGATTTTCTGCCCTTAAGGGGGTCAAATAACTGCATGTGTTGTTTAAACCTATCCCAATGAGGTTTCTCTTGGCATTTCCATTCGAAAGGGATACCCCCAACCTTATCATCTTGGTTTTCAATCATGTTAAAGTCTCCAGCCATGACCCAGGGGATACTCGGAAGGGATGCCAGCCAATTCCAGAGGGATACTCTTTCCCTGTAATCATTAGGTGCATATATAGAACATACCCCAAAACAAGAGCCTCTAATATCCAGGGTAGCCCAGGCCACTCTGTTACATGGGGAGATGCCCCTATCCCTAATGTGATTTGCCCACTTAGGGTTAATTAGGATACCAACTCCACCCTTTCCCTTAGGATGATTGGTGCATATTTTGATCGCATCTCTCCAAATAAAATCAAGCATAGTGTCAAGAGAGAATTGAATGACTTTAAGTTCTTGAAGCATCAAGAAGTCTAGGTGTTTATGACAATTCAGAAACCTTTTAATAACAAACTTCCTATCAGGCGACTCCAAGCCTCTAATATTCCATGAGATGTATTTCATGAGAAAAGGGGATTAAGAGGGACTGTTAGGGAGACCAATTTGATCTCCAGAATTTTTTTAATTCTTGGAGCCAATAGGTCTACCTTTCTTTTTAGCCATGGAGGATCCTTTCATGAGGTCATCATCTTCCTCACTAAGCTCAGTTAGCTCATTCTTACCATTTGCAGTTCCTTCAGTGTTCGACCCAGACACTTGGGAGTTTGGAAAGCCAAGGAGCATTGTGCTAGACTTAATGTCTTCTAGACCCTTATTAGCATAAATGACTTCAATAATATGGTTGTCCTCTATCTCATTTATCATAGATGCTATCTTGGGATTGGAGGAGTTAACATCAGGGGTAACCTCTGCAGATGGTGTAAATTCAGATCATTTGGGAGTCCCAGACCTGAGCACCATTTTCGCAAGATTATCACTCATGCTAGCATCACCAGCACTGTGATCAGATTTCTCCAAATTTTTAACCAAGGAAGTGGTCGGAGTTTGTGCAACATTTGTTATGTCATCATTCATAGGGATGGGGTATTTGCTATTGGCTGCCAATTGATTGGCATTTTGATCACCAGCACGGATTTGATTCAAGGTGAGATGCTGGGAATTTTTCCGTCTTCGCTTTCTTGATGTGACTATTTGAAAGCAGTCAGAAGGCGAACCTCAGAAGTTTTGGTGGGAATGGAAGTAGGGTTGAGGGGTTCAGATATCAGGGTAGTGGAGTCAACATTCATTAGATTTGGTTCAACAGGGATAAGGCCAGGAGCCGAGTTTAAGGTGGGATCATCTTTAGGGTTAGTATTTTTGTCAACAAAATGAAGGTTACTTGGGTTTGGGATCAACTCCTTATCGGTGCTAGGGTTCCTAGATGATCCTGCTAGGTTAATGTTGTTCTTTTGCTTCCTGCGGTTAATGATTGGATAGTTCTTCCGAAGGTACCCTTCTTTTTTGCACAGAAAGTAGGCATTTAATCCTCCAAGTATTTCAATAGGGAAAATAAACATTTCCTCACTGATGTTAAGGTTTAGAAATGGAGGGATGTCAATCCCAAGTTTAATGGAAATAAGTATTCTTGCATCAAGGTTAGGGACCAAACACGTTGTTTCATCAACCCGAATTATTCTCCCAAATGACTACAATACCTGGGGAAGAAAACACCAGAGGAAGGGAGGGACATCTTTAAGAATGACCCATCTAGGGCATGATAGCGCAAGAACTTCCTCATTAACAACCTCCGAAGACCAAGCTAGGGCACAGAAAAAGGTGTTCCCGACAGTCCAGTATTGTCATTTAAGGATTTCAATCTGGGATTCATGATTGTTAAAAAAAATAATATAAAGACCTTTCTACACTTGCCTACAGAATGAAATCTTAAGCCCTGATTTTAGATTCCAGAGATTATGAAACCAATCATCTAGGAATTTTCTAGGCGGGCATCTCTCAACATCAACACAAGCAAAGAAAATGGCAGTATCGCTTAACCTAGATTTTTTCGAGACAATTTCTTTCAACATCTCAATGTTTGGCGAAATGCAGAAGGAATTCGAGGGTATGGTAGGGCTCTTACCTTCCTCACCGGGTCGCCTCCAGGAGTCTTAATAAATCTCACACTAGGGTGGACTCCATGAGTAGATGGAGCAACGGTCTTTGCAAAGGTTTTTTTTTTGGTTGGAATGGGCCTGAGCGGCAGGGCTAGGGGAATTAAAAGCACCGCCATCCAACTCTGGTTCCATTGGGAGCCATAGATGGGTCACACGAGTGACCAGGGAGATGTGGTTGAGGGTTAGGTTGAAATGCAGATCGAGTACATTCGAAAACCAGAAAAAATTTAAGTAAAGTAAATGCATGTAGTAATGAAAGCATGGAGAGAAGAAATCAAACTGCGTGGAGGAGATTATCTCCTCCACATCAACACTGAGGTGGCCACGTCGCACATCACAGACTTTTTACTTCTGTACTTGCCTTAAATAGGTTTGCAATCCCGAAAATTCATAGTCCTCCATCCAGTAATCTCTTTCATCATCAATCTCTGATTAGTTATTTTTATTTTTTCTAAGACAACTATTTAAAAATAAACAACATAATTTAATATTCATGGGACCACCAAGTTCAGTAGTGGGTGCTAGCCAAAACAAGTGTCATGTACTGGTGAGTACTTGTCATTTTAAATTTGTAATAGTAATTGAATATTGTATTTTGCAAATAATTATCAAGTAGAAGAGATTAATAATACATGTAAACAATAGTGTAGTGAAAAAATTAAAATTTTCACTTACTGCAACCAATAGTAAAAAAGAAAAATGATAGAAACAAATTATCTAAAATAAAAATTGAACTTATACTATTGATTTTTTGTTCAAAATTTTTAATTCTTTAAACTGTTTGGTTAAACTAATTAAAGAATTGAATTGAATGGATACAATAGTATCCTGCCTTGGCAGAAACTAATAAGAGGAAGTAATAATACATTGCAAACAAATATCTCTATTTACATTGGAAGTAGAAAATTCAATGTTATTAATTAGTAAATTCAATGTGAGCATAACATGATGGATAATAGTAATTTGATGATCATAAAAGTTTTATAAAAATCACAAAGATAGGTCTATTGTAATAAAAGTATATGTTGATTTTATCTAGTTGATAGACAAATTATCATGACACAACGTAACATATCCATTCCATTGTTATTAGATAGTTGTTAGATTTAACCTTGACATGAGTTTGATTCATATTAGAGACAATTGTGGCTATAGTAGCACGATTAAAATTGTAAAATTAAATTATAAATAATGATTTTATAACAAAATTAAAAGTTTACTATGATATATCAAGATAATATAAATAATAGCATAAAAAAGACTCAGTTTGATAATTTAACATAATTATCTAATAAATTTTTAAATTATTATTAAATAATTTTTTTTTTTTAAAAATTGAATAACATAGTTGAAGTTTAAATGAAATACAATGAGAAAAATGGGTCTTTGTATCAATTTTAAGTACCCAAATAATTTTTTCGGACAAAATATATAAAAGACAAGTATATCAATGATGTAGGGGCACACAAAAGGAGTCCATAATTTGCTTCACATTCAAATTCAATGAGTTTTAAATTACATGACTTTAAGACTTCTAATAGCAAATCGATCAGTTGCAAGATAAGTTGGAAAAGTTTGTAAGGGATAGACAAAATTTAAGCAATTTGCAAATTGATTGAAGAAGAGGGGATGCTTAATTGAGAGGATGGAATGAAGAAAGAAACTAAGATACTTGAAGATTTCAATTACAAATATAAAAAATATAAAATGAAAATATATGTAGCTATTTCAAATTCAGTTTAAAAATTGAATTTGGTCAAAGGTTTCTCTGTATTATGTGTCTAATTGTGGTTTTCTCATTGTCATACCACATTTATTGTGATTTTTTTTAGCCTTTCAATGGCCTCAACCAGCCTCAACCTAACTATTGATGTTGGTGTTGGAGATTTGGTGTTTGGCGATCATAGCACCCCCAAACAAATGGCCCAAGAAATTTATTCCCAAATTTTTTCACTGGGTATGCCTTTTGGTACCTCAGATGTTGTCTTGCCTATTCAAGAATTTAATAATGCTTGTCAATGGTTTGAAAAGTTTACTTTAATAGGATATTCTACGGGGAGAGTTCCACCCAAAATCATTCTTTGTGATTGGATTGCTAAGGCCTGGGCCCCTCATGGGGTTAGGATTGACGACATCCAAAACCTCACCAAAGGTTTTTTTTTTGTTTCACTTTTCCGATTCCACCCATGTGCATGATACTTTGTGTCATGGGCCTTGGTTTGTTCGGTCCTCTTTGCTTGTGTTTTTAAACTTGGTCATGAGACTTCTTTGTCTTTGATGACAAGAAGCTCAACGTCCCAATCTGGATTGAGTTTCCTAGTCTCCCTTTTCCTTGTTGGCCTTTCTTGTAGACCATTGCCCAATCCATTGGCAAGGTGGTTTGCGTGGAACCCAACTATTTTTTCCATACCCATCCTCAAAAAGGGTATGCATTGAAGTGGATTTGTCTCATGACCTCAAGGAGACTATAGATATTCAGATAGGAGGTCTATGTTACTCTTAATGAGTAATCTATCTGAACTTTCCCAATACTTGCTTTTAGTGCCAATCTTCAGAATATAAGATTAAGGACTACACTTTGGTTGTTCCAAGATCTAGAACTCCTCCTAAGGGTATCAAGACATAATAACCCGGCCAAAATAACCTTGGACACAATAACCTTGTCATAATAACCCAAGGACAAAATAACCCAAGGTCATAATAACCCATGGACAGAATAACCCATGGACAGAATAACCCATGGTCAAAATAACCCATTGACAGAATAACCTATGGTCATTTTAGATCAAGCTAGTAGACTAGAAATGACATAAATTCAATTAGAACATTAGAATTTAGATCATGTAGAAGGATTTAAACCAAGTTGAGAGAAAATTTTAAATGGAGGCCATGAAAATTGCAAAAGTGGAATGATATTAAAAGTCATCATGCATATCATGCATATGGTTCTATCTAGAAGGGAGTATTGTGAATGATTGCATCCCCAATGTTTTAAGTGTGGATATTTTTCCAATTCTTATGCTAAATTTTTCCTCTGATTTGCATTGCTATCTCTTCATGTGCCCAAATGACCATAAATAGTCACAAAAACTATTTATTAAGCTAAATTATAAATATTATTACAAGGAACATAAACAAGCATGGAAAAAATTAAGTAACATTAATCTTTAAGATAGAAAAAAGGGATTGTGAGACATCATAGAGGCTATTTAAGTCATTTTTAGACCATATATCCATTATATACCCCTAAAATAGGCTTAAAACACCTTTAATATGCTCAAATAACCTATAAAATGGTAAATAATCACAAAAATAAAGGCAATTTCGTGGGAATGAGCTAATTAAGAGTTATTATGAAAAGTAATAAGTGAAAAGGCATTATGAAGAGGCATTAAGAAGATATATAAAGTGGTAGAATTAAGAGAAGTAAATAAATGAAGAAGGGGAGAAGAAGTAAGAGTGTGTAGAGTGATAAGAAGAGGAGAAAAGCAAATTCATAAAAGAAGATATTTTGTAATATATTTTTTTGAACATTATTTTAAATTTTCCTAGGGTTTTCTAAAAGAGTGTACACAAATCAATATACTTTTAGGGAACCAACACATTCTTCTTTATTTTTAATATATACAATGCCTCTTCAGTTTTTAACAAGTAAAAAAAACAAGAAATTACTTATTTTAAACAGTTACACTTTTTTGTTTCATTGACAAGGCATCAATAAAATGATCTGGCATTGTCAGGAATATTTTACAAATAAATGTTCAAGTCGGTGATATACTCTGAAAAAATAGAATCCAGTGATGTGATTAGTAGTTCATAACATAATCATGCTCCAAAACCTGAGATGATCACTTTCAAACACAAAGTGAATGAAGTGAAAGACACGACGTGCTTGAATCAAGATTCTACAAAAAATATCATTGCTGCTTCATGTTCTAATATTTCATTACCCATAGCAGGAGCAATACCATCAACCAATGCATTATCCAAAATGTTTCGAAGAAAAAGATTAAGATTTGAAGTGCTGCCACCAAATCCTCAGACATCGACAAATCTTATCTTACTAGTTGAATATACAATTACCAATAGAGGGTAAAAATTTCTTTTTCATGATAGTAATGATGATAATCATTTTTCTAATATTCACCACCACACATAATTTGCAATTACTGAAAGAATTTGAAAATTGGTTTAGTGATGGTACATTTAAAACATTGCCAAGTATTTTTCAACAGTTTTACACGATTCATGTGTTGGAAATTGACACTCATTGGATTCATTTTGTTGTCATTGATGATAACAAGATCAGATGGAAGTCATATACTAGCACTAGGAGGCATATATTGATAGATACCGGCTTTGGAGCATTCAGGGCTACATCGACACCAACACCGACATCGACACTGACATCAATACTTCGTTGGAAGCTGACATCAAGGAGGATTTATTTAATAAATCATTTTGTAATTATTGTCGAGGTTGACATTGAATATCTTTTGCAAATGTATTGTAAGCTGACACAAGGCATATTATTTATAATGGGTATATAGGTCAGTCTGCTAGGTCATTTTGACAAATATAGATGAGATAGACATGATATGGATATAGGAGAATATAACAGAACTGTATAATGCAAAGTATATGTATGAAGATCATTTTGTATGCAAATGTTATATCATGCAATGATCTGTAGATAACCTGGAAATAATTCTTGGAGGAGATGAGCTACCGGTAGTAGTTCAGGGTTTATGAACTGGTACAGAGCAGAGCTAGAACCGGAACTCTATTTGGCATAGTAGATGCATTCTTGAGTTCATTTTCAGTAATTTACTTTAGCAGAAAACTTGTAGTTAGTGAGGCTCTTTAGTGATGAGTAGTATGCTTTAGGCAGTGTGCCTTCCTGCATGTGTAGGCCCCTATTATATGTAATATCTTTTCATATGGCCAGTGAACTAATATTGTTTGTCACAAATCCCACTGTGGTTTTTCCTCTTTCAGGTTTTTCATGTATAAATTATGTGTGTTATGGTGTTTATTTATGTGGACGGTTTATTTGCTTCTTGTTATATGTTTATTTGTTTATCGATTTATATGTGTATGGTATAAAAGGATAAAATCTGTTCATACCGACATAACACTGATTCACCCTCCCCCCTCTCAGTGTTCTTGGATCCCAAAAATTGGTATCAGAGCCTGGTACCTGAGAAGAAGTTTAACAACTTGAGGAAGATCCTAAAACTTGAATCTTTGAACATGGCTATGGAGAAGCAACTTGAGATGACTCTTGAGGATTATGATGCTGAAAGGATGAAGAACTTGAAATTGCAAGAAGAATTGAATTCTGCAAATGAATTCATTCTTATCATGCAAGAAAAGTTATCATCTGCTCAATCCAAGAGAAAAGAACTTTTGCAAAAACTGGATGATGAGGAGAAGAATGCACTTAAGGAACAATGTTAGAAACTAAGTCAAGCAAACATTCTCATGAAGAATGAAATGCAAGACCTGACTATGAGGTTATCAAAAGATATTGAGGATAGAAAGAAGAAGGAAGATAATCTTGTTATATCTCTGAAAAATAAATTTGATGAATGTAGTAGATTGACTCATGAGAATAATCTATTGAGAACTAATTTGGCACACTCCCGGAACAATGAACAAGAACTTGAAAGACAAATAACTACTCTGAGAGATGATATGACTACTGCAAGTGAGTATAAAGAAAAGTTTAGAATTAGTGCTGCATAGTTGGATGACTTATTAAAAAGACAAAGACAGATTGATGATTCTAGAGGACTTGGATTTGTACAAGGTGAAAGCTCCGGTACTGCAAATGAAGATCACACAACCAATATGCAGAACTCATCAGAAAAGAGGAAACCGGTAAGGCAATCTAATGCTTATAAATTCAATGGTAGATGTTTTGTTTGCAATAAATTTGGGCATATGGCTAAACAATGTAGAAATAAAGTAAATCAAAACTATAATTCTATTCTTGGTCAATGCACAAATTGCAAGAAATATGGTCATAGATCAGTAGATTGCAGAATGAATATTAAATGTCATGCATGTGGAAAGTTTGGACATTTTGCTAATCATTGTAGGTCGAGAAATGATATCGGATTTGTGAAAGCAATTCAAAAGAACAATGTTACATGTTATGCATGCAACAAAATAGGTCATATTGCTAAGTATTGCAGAAGCAAGACTCAACCAGTTAGCAATGATAAAGATAATGAGAAAGGAAAGCAGAAGGTAGATGAAATACAACAAGATCACACCAAGAGATGGGTTAGGAATTCTAAAGAACCAAGTGGAGATGGATCTACACCGGTAACTCCACGGGTAGAATAGGGCATTCCTCCATCGGCAAGAAATTCTACCGGCAACTGAGGCATAATCCTTAGGGGTTGACAAAGTCATTGCTAAATCTTGCATATTACCCCGGAGGAGATCTAAAGAGATCTAGAGAATTGTGTTGATGAAGGTTCACCCGACACAAGATTGTGAA
Organism: Cryptomeria japonica; assembly: GCF_030272615.1. Lineage (NCBI taxonomy): Eukaryota > Viridiplantae > Streptophyta > Pinopsida > Cupressales > Cupressaceae > Cryptomeria > Cryptomeria japonica. Next base: position 657,492,627 of record NC_081415.1, read on the forward strand.
ACCGACATCCACTAGGGTTGTTGGCGAAGCATTTATTATAGAAAATTAGGGTTTTATTCATTGATAAAAAGAGGTAAGTGAATTAGTTTTCACTCATCAAGCTTTCAAGCATTCAGAGCAAAGAAAAGGTGAATTTCAGGCAAATCAAGAGCAAGCAAAAGCATTGTGAAAGGATTTCGAGCAGTTATCTGAAGCACTCAATCTTCCACCGGTGTTCACTTTCAGGTATTCTTCGAAATGGCATCCGGATCTTCAGATCCTACTTTCATTGCAAATCCCACCATTGTCGAAGTCAAGGATAGGTTAAGGCTAGTATTCAAGGAGGTTCCTAAAATTGCTAAGAAGGAAGACTCCGCGAGAGCATTTTCTAGGGTTCCTGATGGTGTGATGTACATTGAATATGTGAGGGCATACATTCACTACACCCTAGAGGATTTGGGCACAGAGGACATCAAAAGCATGTATCAATCCATGATACTGGGAGACTCCAGAACCATCAAACCAGAATACAAAGTGATGCTCTGCAAAAAGGATTAGAAAATCTGTTTGATGGCAACACACACAAGAGCACAAGAAACAAACATTAGTGTTAGCAACAAAAGATTATCCTAAACAGGCATATCAAGAGAGATATTAAGCATGAAATAGAAAGCATATAAACATAGAATAAAATAGCTAATCAAGATGCTCATAGTTGCTCCTCCCTTGTTCCTCTCCTCTCCAAGTCCCAAATGAGTGTAGCTCTCAGCAGCTTTTTGCACTATGGATGCTTATGGAGGATTGGGATTTAATATTAAGCTTCAAATATGAAATGAAAAGCTAAATACTATGCTATTGATGCTAAAATGATTGATTTTACCAAAAAGACAAGATTTTAGTTATGCTATGCTAAATGCTCTCTAAAAATGTCTATAGCCTAAATGCATACAAGTTTTCAGGATCTGGATTATGAAGGAATGGGCTCTATTTATAGGAAAAATGGAGCAATGGATGGTCAGGATTGAAAGGTTTAATCAAGGGTCAAGCTTGAAAGTTGGGGATCCATGTGCACAATTTGCACCAATGAAATGGTGACAAGTGTCAACATAAGATTGGGTTGAGAGAAGAGGTTGGAGGCATTAAATGCCTGAGGAGACCTCATGGTTATCTAGAAGGTAAGGGTCAAGCCTAAATTAGGATTACCCACTGGATTAGGAGTCAATGCAAGGATAAACCTTTGTGCAAATGATTAAGAGATAATCATGGTCAAAGCATTAAAGGCTTGATGAGACCCTTGGGTTGGGTAGAGGTTGAGTCAAAACAAATGTTTTAACCATGTGGGAGGGTTTGAGGTAACCATTAATGGTTATTGGAGACTTTGGGGATTAAGTGGTTGAAGGTTGAAAGCCTTTAATGGTTATCAAAGACTTTTAGGCTTTGAGAAGTGACTCCATTTTGCTTATGAATGTGACAATAATTAGGGGATGGATTAAGTTAATTAGGAAGGGGTTAGAAGAATCTAGAAGGGGATTAGATTTTGCAAGTGGATTTGGTGGGTGAGGGAAAATAGGATTTTATTAAAATAAAAATTCATTTATTTCAATAAATGTGTGCAAGTTGTATTTGGATAAATATTCAAATAAATATTAATTTATTTAAATGAGAAAAAGGAAGATAAAGCATTAAAATGCTTGAAGACTTTGAGGGGAACCATTAAAGGCTTGAAGACTTTAAGGAAAACCATTAAAGTCTTAAGAAGACTATAGAAGGAAGCCATCAAGTTTGAATATTTTAAGGGAAACCATTAAAGGTTTCAAGTGGGTGAGGATAAATAGGATTTTAAATAAATAATTTATTTAAAATAGTTGTGCAAGTTGCTTTTGTAGGAAAATACAAGTGGGTGGAGGATAAAGGTGATTTAAATAAATTATTTATTTAAAATAATTGTGCAACTTGCTTTTGTAGGAAAATACAAGTGGGTGGAGGATAAAGGTGATTTAAATAAATGATTTATTTATTTAAATGTGAGAGGTGGGATTTTGGGGGATTTAAATAAATATTAATTTATTTAAATGTGAGAGGTGGGATTTTGGGGGATTTAAATAAATATTAATTTATTTAAATGTGAGAGAAGATTTAATTAAACAAATATGATCTATTTATTTAATTAATGGTATGAATTTGGTTAAGTGAATTAAATCAAATAAATTGAATAATTTATTTAATTAATAGGAGAAGAGGGTTAAGATGAATTAATTAAATATTAATTTAATTAATTATTAATTGATGGTTAAATAATCAAATAAATACTAAGTATTCATTTAATTAAGTGGACAGATTTATGTGACTACATTTGCCCCTCTTTGAGACGGTGCAGTTTATCGCGTCGTTTCAAAGAAAGAAAAATAGGTGTGAAGAAATGCTCCATAAAATGTAAATTTAATGGGTGGTATGCCCCCTCGAGAGAGGGGCCGAATTTTTTTTTGAAAAATCGGGCGATCTCTCGAAAAAGAATGAAAAGTGGAGGGGATATAGAATAGAAGAAATTAGAACTAATGATGAAAGAATGGGAGAAAATGGAGTGAATATGAAGAAACAACAAGCCAACGAGTACCCTGAGGTCATGCAAGAGATACATAACAGATGTAGTGTGGGGTTTGGATTGATGCTATACAATTGATCAAAATTGTTTGGACAATCTGGTGCAATCGGTTTAATTGCCCCGGTCAAGTCAAAGCATGACAGTTGATGTCAGTTGGTCGCTTGGACATGATAAAGTCTGAGTAAGTGAATCAAAGTGACCTGATGGTGACTTAGACAATTGATGTAATTGCCCGATGAAGTCAAGGTATATGAAGCAAAATACTCGTTGAGACTTAGACAATTGATGTAATTGTCCGTTGGATTGTGTTTGATTGGTTGATCAATTGATAGTATGTGCGTGTGATGGATGGTTGTGGGGAATCATGGCAGCCTCGTTGAGACTAGGTCATTATGATAAATGCCTGATGTAGTCTAGGATTACCATAATCGATTACCTGTTGAGACCCGAAGATACGTGATCAGAGTATCTGTTGATAGTCTAGGTGTGTGGGAGTCGATGTATCTGTGTAGACAGAGTAACTGGCTTAATTTTGTGGATGAGTGAGGATAGGAAACACAATCCCTCCTATTTAGAGATGGATGGTGATGCACGTGGCTTGATTGGGTTGATTGAGAAACGATTTAGGGTATGTGATGCTGATTATCGAGATGGGGAGGGTGAGGGGGGGTTCAATGTTAGATAGAAGAAATGGAGGACCTATTACATTCCTATGGAAGAAGAGGAAAATAGAGTATCCATTGTCATTACTATGTATGCATGATATGCAGCTATTTATGAATGTATGGATGGTTGGAATGCAACGGAATGCAGTATATACAAATGAGATGGAAATGACGATCCATAGTGCTCTATTTTCATCATTGAGCTTTTAAAATGTTGGAAGAGAATACAAGCATCTTGACATAATGATTCAAGATGACCAGAGTATTTCTTACATGGATTTGATATAGCAAGTTAATACAAGCAACTTGATATAATGGATCAAGTTGACCTGAGTATTGCTTGCGGAACAGACAAGGATTATCTCCATTCATGCATGACTTGGATCGTCCTCCTTGATCTTAGACTGATCATATCCTGAGACAAGTGCATACCGTACTAAGAGATAAAACCTTTATCCAGTTTGGATGAGGTAGGAAGAACCAAAGGAAGAGCATTGTACCTGCAAACAAATAGTATATACATAAAGAATAAAGAATAAGGATCCTTGGTAATGGTGCATGCCCATATGGTCGAGGTATACGCTGTAGTCAGCAAGCCGTAATGATCTATGACTCCATTTGGCATAAGATCACGTAGGTTGGTGAACTTCCCATGTAGACACCATTAGTACATGCCCTAGAACTTCATCGGAAATAATGCGCAAACGATACAAAACAATGCTGAAAGATCCCGATACAGATAAACAAATGAATTACTCACGAATCAACCAAGCATTTGATAGCTTAACATAATTTTCTTGTCAAAGAAAACGTCACTTTTGTCTTTGTTTTGGTAAGGAAGGATGCATCCTTGTTTTTAAAGACAGTTTCTGATTTGTTGGATGTGGATTGTGTGGTCGATTGATAAATGGTCATTGTGTGAGTACTGTGTAAATGTTTGTTTTGTATCTGATCGGGTGAATATGTACAAGGTGTTGTCATGTTTTTGGGTGATTTTCGATGGTTTTTCCGATGTTTTTGGATTTTGTGAAACATTTTTGAATGTTTTTGGATTTTGCGAGACATTTTTGAATGTTTTTGCCAATGAATCACCAGTAATGTAGAATCCACTTCCATCATCTAGATTGTAAGGGCATTGCCCCCAAGTTGGACATGATTTATGAAAAAGCGGGATGCCAGACGCATGAAGTACTTTCTTGGATTACAGATCAAATAACAAGCCATGGTTAGATGGATGGATGTGTGTATGTATGAATGTGATCGCAACGAGCCTGAAAGATACTGGAGCCATTGCCTTTACGAGTGGCGCCTATTTGCCAGGTTTTCGCCATCGTACTTACCCAAGGTGCCACTGGAGTGGTTGTTCACCGTTTGGATGCATGATTTTTCTTTACTTTTTTAAATGTTTTTGTATTTTCTTTAGGACATTTTTCTGAATGTTTTTGGTATTTTTTGATATGCAGGGGAGCCTGATGCTCTGTAAAGCTTAGGTATAAAACCGTTTGAGGTGCATGCTGTTGATTGGATCTGCAAGCGGTTCTCCTTCTGATGTAGCCAACTGATATGCCCCGGACCCGAACACAATAGTGACAACATATGGGCCCAGCCAGTTTGATTCAAACTTGCCCTGATGTTCTCGGTTTGGTTGGTTGCGAGGATTCTCTCGTAGAACAAGATCACCTACCTCAAATGTACGAGGTTTAACTCGGTGATTGTAGCTTCTGCTCATGCGCTGCTGATAGGTTTTGAGATGGTTGTATGCAGCTTGTCGCTTCTCATCTAGTAACTCCAAGTCCTGAAGACGGGATACTCTATATGCTTCATCATCTATCAGATTATGCAAGGAAACCCGTAATGATGGTATCTCAACCTCAATAGGTAAGATAGCTTCTGCACCATAGACCAATGAATAAGGAGTTGCACCTGTAGGGGTTCGAATGCTAGTTCGATATGCCCATAGTGCCGGATTTAGTTGAACATGCCAGTCACGGCCGACATCATTAACTGTCTTCTTTAGGATTCTCAATATGTTTTTATTGGATGCTTCAGCCTGACCATTGCCTTGTGGGTAATAGGGGGTGGAAAAGCGATGTTGGATATGAAATTTCTCACAAAGTTCACGGACATCCTGATTTTTGAAAGGAAGACCGTTATCTGTGATGATGGACATGGGTACACCATACCGGCAGATGATGTAGTTGGGGATGAATGAGGCGATTTGCTTGCCGGTGACTTGGGTAAGTGGAACAGCTTCGATCCACTTTGTGAAATATTCGGTAGCGGTAATAATGAATTTATGGCCATTGGATGAAGATGGATGAATCTTACCCACAAGGTCAAGGCCCCATTGACAAAAAGGCCATGGTGTTGTGATTGGTTGCAGTTCCTGTGCTGGTGCATGTATCAGGTCATCGTGAACTTGACATTTCTTGCATTTCCTGACAAAGTAGTAGGAATCCTTTTCCATAGATGGCCAATAGTATCCAGCTCGCATGATCTTCTTGGCTAGTGATGGACCACTTGAGTGAGTCCCGCAAATTCCTTCATGTACCTCTTCCAAAACCTTTGTTATCTCATCCTCTTTCAGACATCGAAGGAGAGTACCATCAAGACTACGTCGGTATAGGGTTTCGGCAATAATGGTATATCGAGCAGTTTGGCGAATGAAGGTTTTTCGTTGGTTATTCGATTGGTTGGGAGGAAGGGTATGATCGCGAAGATAGGTGTAGAACTCACCGTACCATGGGGATTCAGAACCAACAAGGCGACATATCATTTCAGATTCGGGGATATCATAAGCGGGGATCCAAAGCTGTTCTACCAAGAACTCGTAGCGTGTTGAATTCTGTGGAAGATCTAGTAGAGATGCGATGGTAGCCATGGCGTCAGCAGCTCGATTCTGATCTCTTGGTATCTGCTCAAAAGTGATAGTAGTAAATGATGTCTTTAGAGTGTCCACCATTTGCTTATATGGCATGAGTTTATCATCTTTGGTTTGATATTCATCTGTTGCTTGTTGAATGACTAGTTGGGAGTTGCCATATACTTGTAGTTCTTGTAATTTCCACTGTACGGCTAACCTGAGTCCTGTGATCAAGGCCTCATACTCTGCTATGTTGTTTGTGCATGGAAATGTGAGCCTGTAAGACTTCGGGATGCTATCACCTTGAGGTGTGATAAATAGGATGACTGCCCCCGAGCCATGTCTAGTGTATGAACCATCAAAATATAGTTTCCATGGTTGTGTTGTTGTGATCATGAATATCTCTTCATCTGGAAAATTGGAAATGAGAGGATGATCGCCTATGAGTGGTGCATCGGCCAACTGATCTGCAATGACCTGCCCTTTGATAGCTTTACGGTCCACATACTCGATGTCAAATTCACTTAGAATCATTACCCATTTGGCCAAGCGACTTGTCAATGCTGCTTTGCTGAGTAAATACTTGAGTGGATCAATCTTTGCGATGAGTTGTACCTTGTGTGTCAACAGATAGTGTCGCAATTTAGTGGCTGCTAAGATTACTGCTAGGCAAGCTCGCTCAATAGGTGTGTAATTGAGTTCATAGCCAACCAGTGTGCGAGAGATGTAGTAAACAACACACTCTTTGCCTTCTGCATTATGTTGTGCCAATAATACACCTAATGCTGTACTTGTCGCTGAGATATAAAGTAACAACGGTCTACTTGGATCTGGTGGCATCAACAATGGTGGATTCATGAGATAGTCTTTAAGCGTCTGAAATGCTTGTTGGCATCTGGCATCCCACTGAAAGTGGATGTTCTTGTGTAGCAAGTGTGTGAATGGGTGACACTTATCAGCCAATTGTGCAATGAATCTTCAGATGGATTGAAGCCGCCCTTGTAATGTCCTTAGCTGACTGATATTCTTTGGAGGTGGCATGTCCATTATTGCCTTAACCTTTGCTGGATCGACCTCAATGCCTTTGCTTGAGACAATGTATCCTAGAAGCTTCCCGGAGGTCACTCCAAAGACACATTTCTTTGGGTTGATTCGAACATGATATTGTTCCAATCTATCAAAGATTTGATCTAAGATGTGGAGATGTCCTTCTCTAGTAAGTTATTTTGCTAGTAAGTCATCCACATAATCTTCCATCATAGTATGCATCCTGTCATGGAAGATGGTGGTCATTGCTCTTTGATAGGTCGCTCCTGCATTCTTTAGACCAAAAGGCATTACATTCCAGTAGTATGTGCCCCATGGACATGTGAAGGCTGTCTTATGTTGATCTTCGGGTGCGATCTTTATTTGATTGTATCCTGAAAAGCCATCCATGAGTGAAAGCATGGCATGTCCTGCTGTTAGATCCACTATGATGTCAATATTTGGTAGGGGGAAATCATCCTTAGGACAGGCCTTATTTAGATCTCTGAAGTCAGTACAAATGCGGATGCCCCCTTTTGGTTTGCCGACAGGAACAATATTGGAGATCCATTCTGCATAATCAATTGGTCTAATGAAACCAACATCTAGGAGTTTCTTGAGTTCTGTTTTGACTAGTACTGCAATTTGAGGATGCATCTTATGAAGCTTCTTCTTGACAAGTTTGGCTCCTTCTGCGACGGTGAGGTGATGCATGACTAAATCAGGATCAAGCCCAGGCATGTCTGCATATGACCATGCAAAGTTGATTTGATGCTTCTGGAAGAACTCTATAAACTTAGGCTGTTCCTCTGGAGTGAGAAGAGATGCCAGATGTATGATATGAGGATTTTCAGGAGTCCCCACATTGTATTCTTTGGTTTCCTCGATGAGAATCGTTGATCGTTCCTGTTGTGTACTAGCAGGGAGGATGTCAAACCCTTCATCCTCAGGTGCCTCAAAGAGGTTTTCACCGTTGGATACGCTCTTTCTTTTTACATTTGTCGGATCAAATAGTGCCACAGTGTGGTTTTCACTGGTAGATCCATGTTTTATTGTTATATTTTTGCAGCTGAAAGGTTTGGCATCCGCCCCGAAGTATGCTATGCTATTAAGTTCAATGGCGAATCCAGCTTTGTGATCCCCGCTTGGTAGATTATCCCGTAATTCCAAAAAGTCAATGATAGCCTCATCGTTTTGGAAGAGGTCAAGACATGGGGGATTTGGTTGGTTCCATTCGATGAGTTCAGGGTGGATAATGGGCATTACTTCATCGATTAGGTTAAGTGCGGGAGATGTATCAGTGAGGGTTAAGACAGTGTGGTGAAGGTCGTTGATGGTACTCTCCCTGTCAGAATCAGGCGTAGGATGAGACATAGGGTCTGTTGAAGATATTTCCAGCTCAGGTACCCAAGTGGTCTTTATCTGTGCTTCTCCGTAAACAGGGATGTCTTTGCGTGGCAGAGGTAGTGATGTGTCTTCCTCATCTAAAGTGTTAAGTTGTACAGAATCAAATTCCCACTCATGTGAGTCGGTCTCTGAATCACTCTCTAGCATCCGATTGCTATACCATACTGGGATGTCTTTGGAGTTAAACACGGCAGGTGTGATTGGTTTATGTATCTTTGTAGTGATCGGTGTTGCAGGAACTGTGATGGGGATTAAAGGATTTGTTACTGGAGGTATCGGCAGTGTTGATTTAGTGGCTTCTGTTGGAATGGCTGGTGCCATAGATGTTGCTGTAGGTCTCCATACAGTTGTTGCTACAAATGGTGTTGCTGATGGGATTACTGGTTCGTTTGGTGGGATGAATGATATTGATGACAGTTGCGGTGGGGTTGTGAGCCTCGATGGGGCAGTAGGGATAGTGCTTGATGGTGCTTTGATTATGAAAGGTGGCCTCTTTGCAGTAGGTGGGAAAAATGGTTTGCTGGGTTTTCCTTTGAATTTGAGTTTAGGAAGGATCTCTTTTTCAAAGCCTAGGCCTGTATTACCTTTGGGCTTGAATTCTGGTAGCAGAGGTTCATGTCGTCCTTGTTTGCAGTATCCTAAAGCACTCTGACCATCATATCCCATTCTTTGCATAATGAGGAGGCCTTTGCCATACTGTTCTGTAGGAAGTGTAACTCGTGGTTTATCAGTGGTGATGGGATCTTTGTAGATCCATTCTGCTAGGTCCTCATCTTGGGTCTCTTCCTCTTGACTCTTTCCAAGGACGAATGACGTCAAGGCACATGCTGGTATGATTAGTGGTTGCTGGAGTAACTGCTGTGGCTTACCATGTGTTCTAGGAGAAGTGGGCATTTGTCCCACACAAAAGAGCTGACTCAAGTTGTATTCTCCAGGACCTTCTTCTGCTACTTTCATCTTAAGCTTTTCTTGCTTGGGTATAGGGGTGTTCGAACTAGCAAGAGAGGCGGGACTTACATATGATGTGGAGGAAATGGCTTCCCTATTATTAGGAACAATAATTTCTGGTTGATGGCTGATATTATGGAAAAATGCAAAGGGATTTGCATCGCCCAGGATTGTGATCTCTGTACCGTTATGTGGGAACTTGATACATTGATGGTAGGTAGATGGAACAGCTTGCATGGCATGTATCCAAGGTCTCCCTAATAATAGATTATATGGCAGAGGAAGGTCCAGAACCTGACAAATTATGTGCTTTACCACAGGGCCCACTCGGATTGGTAGTACCACAGCTCCTTTGGATGAACGCTCTGCATCATCATAGGCCTTGATGGTGATCTTCTTGCGAGGATCCACTGATTCTATTGCATATCCCAATGCTATGACCAACTGTAGTGTACAAATGTTTAGGCCTGCTCCATTATCTATCAAGACTCGCTTGATCCTGTGTTGGTTGATAAAGCCTTCAATGTGTAGCGAAGCATTATGAGGTTGTTGGAAAGAAGAGTTGTCACTTTCAGAAAAAGTGAGACAAGGTGATGACTTTAGATGTCCAACCATGGCTTGAAACTGGTTTGTATTCAGGTTTGCAGGGACTGACGCCTCTTGGAGTGCTTGATCCAAGATTGTTTTATGAGATGGCGATAGGCGCAATAGCTCTAAAATGGATATAAGCGTAGGCGTTTTGTCTAATTGTTCCACAAGATTGTACTGCTTTGGGATGGAGGTGGTGCCTTGTGGAGCTGCCTTGATGGTGACCTTGCCACGACGTGTAACAACATTGCAATTTGAGGTGGGATTTTTGAAGGTTATGGTTGCAATTTGTTCACTGGCATCATACAGGTGATTTACAGTATAATTATATGTAGACTGCGTATAATCAGTGGTATCAGTGCCTCGCCTAGAAGTGGAAGGACCCCTTTGATCTTGTGATGGAAGTGGATTCTTGAACATCTGATGATCATTATTGGTTGTTTTTGGGTCATGTCCTTCAACTTCAATTTCTCCTCGATCAATAAGATCCTGAATGAGATCTTTCAATCGGTGACAATTACTTGTCTTGTGTCCTCTTCCTTGATGGAACTCACAGTGTTCAGTATCTCTCCACCATGCCGGTTTGACCTGAGGCTCATAGTTTGATAGCTTAGGTAGAGTGATCAAATTCTGAGAAATGAGTTGTCGCAACACTGTTTCAATGGGTTCCCCTAAGGGAGTATATGCGCGTTTTTGTTTTTGTGGACGAGGTCTTGGTTCATCATGAGATGTGATGCGACCTTGATTGGAAGGAACATTTGTGTTATTCTGAGGTGGAGGATTTTGTCCTGCAAATCGAACCACAGGTTGTGCATTTTGGATAGTCCGGGCATCCACAACCCCATCATTGACGATATTCTTGTTTTTATTCCAGAAGTTTGGTTTATCGCTATTGAAGCGTGGGCGAGGACCATCTTTTGGTTCATTAAAGATTTTGATGAGTCCTTTCTTGATGAGTGCCCTTTCACATTTTAAACCCTTGGTGATCATATCGTTAAAAGAGTCTGTGTCTTTGACATCCAGGTGAAATTCCATTTCTTCGTTTAAGTTGGAAATGAAAATTTCCACTAGTTCTCGTTCAGGTAACTGAAGAGAACGTTTGCTAGACATTTGGCGCCATCGTTGCAGGAATACTGAGAATAGTTCACCTGGTTTTTGTTTGGTGTTGCACAGATCAGCCATGGTGATGTCGCGTTCAATGTTATGAGAGTAATGAGATAGGAACTTCTGGATGAGTTCCTCAAATGTTCTAATGCCACCTGGCAGTCAGGAAAACCATGATGTGGTTGTTCCTCCCAAGCTTTGGGGAAAAAGGCGCATTAGGTATGTGTCTTCATATGCGACTTCGAGACAAGCGGAATGAAATTCTCGGACATGATCGCGGGGATCTCCCTTTCCTCTATATTTTTCGAATTTTGGTGTTTCGAATCCTCATGGAAAGGGTGGCATATAAAGATTCCTATCAAACGGATAGGGACAGATGTCGTTAAGTGAGAATTTATTGGTCTTAACACCACTATGAAGTTGTTGGGCGAGATTCTCGACTTGTTGCCGCAACATCTCCATTTCATTTGGAGGAGGAGGTGGTGGGTTACTTCGAGGAATGTTATATCTGATGTGATCTCTACCTCTTTCCTCCTCATGGAAACTTTGTCTTTCTGATGCTTGTCTTAATTGGGCAAGATCAAAGTCAGAGGGGAGTTTGGCTCCTTCTTGAGCGAGTTTTAAGAAGTGAGCATCCACATTACTCCTGAGTATTTCGTCAAACAGTCTGTTAAAGAGAGGGTTATGCTGGGCCCTCTCTATTGTTGCAGGAGTGGGAGTACTTGGGTTTTCGTCATTCATATTTCCTCCAAGTGCCTCTTGAAATTCATTGAGATTTTTGTCTTCTTCTTCTTCTCTTTCTATTTCTCGTTGTCTCGACTGTGATCGGGTTTGAGCCATTTTGTTTGCAAGTTTGTGTTTGAAGTTGATTGAAGATGATGATGAGTTGGTGATGAAATGAAAGATTGATGGTTGGTGATTTGTGTTGTATGGGGATCTCTAGCACTTTAAGGTAGATGTAACCGAAATTCCTTCTTTGAATTGCTTGTTTGTTTGATAAGTTTGGATGTGATAAGGTATAGAGAAATCTGAGATGTGTTACAGATTTTGACTACCTAGTAATGAGAGGATTCACTCATGAACTAGTTTTAACCTGCGTAGATGTGTCTCTTAGGATGAGCTTATCCTAGATGTAGAAACAATCTAAAAAGTGATGTGATGTGTTTGATTTCAAGCAATATCTAAAAGAGAACTTGGGACAAGAACCTCTTAATGTTTTGAGAGTTGGGACGGATTGATGATGAAGTGATGATGTATGAGTGAGATGATGGATGAAAATGTTTTCAACTTCAATAAAAACTTTGTGTTACAAATGGGACAAACTCTATCTCTTCCCTTTCAGGCATTGGTGGCACTTCTCGAGCTGTGTTGTAGGTGATACAGATGTTTGGGAAGAAGTTGGGATTAATCTTTCCTCGATTTTTGTGATAACTCAGAGCTCTATATTGCATAAAAGCTTTACGATTCAATGATTCTGAATCAAACTCGTTTGTTTTACCTTGAAGGTATAGACGCATGTGATGTAGAAAGACTCTATGTGAGACAAAGATTTGTCTATTGAGATAGAAGAAGTTCCTCCTTTTGATCAAAGCCTTTGAGCTTAATGGTCTCCTTTTCAAGTTGATATTCTGATGACACTTCTTCTTTCGCAAGATGTGAAGAATGGTCATAAAATTTGTCTCTTTGTTGTTTGCACTTTGTTTTTGGTATTTTTGTTTGTTTTTGAGAAATGTTGGATGAATACTATGTTTTTGGGATTGATTTTCTGATTTTTCTTTGACAAGAAAACAAAGCAAGCACACAAACACAAGAATGTTGCCTCAAAGGCACAAATGAGTATGGGTCTAAATCAACCCAATCCTTGGACTTGTTTTTGACCCTTCCTTTAGATGTATTTTAAGGTGTATTTCTAAAGCCTGAAGTCGGCTCAATTTGCACTTGGTCTTTAAAACGAACACACTTCAAACACTTTTTATCCCTAAGGTCAAATGGCCAGTTGTGATAAATTTAGCCCACATCTTGATATTTCTTCGACTTTGGTACTACATACCTTATGAATCCCGCCTTGGCAGGTAAGGATGTGATATACTAAGTCTTGCGCGAGCATAACAAATAGATGATCCCTATGATGGGGGGAGTCACCACTTTTATCAAGCCACAAGTGACTTTTCAAAAAGCTATGTTTCTACTCAAGGAAATATGTATGGTGAGTATCTTGGGAGCAAAACCATCTATGCTCTTGCACTAAATTATATCTCAAATATCCTCAATCAATAGAACGGGTGGGCTACTACTTAAAAGTGTTTAGTCATGTTCGATGTTTTTGGACATAAGTTCATTCTGCAGTGACTCACTTAAGAGCCTTGTAACTGGTGGTGGGGCCCATTTGTCCTTTCGGCCAGTTACACTGTAGGAACAACTATACCCAAGGCTATAGCTTTCGCTCTCACCTGATTTCTATAGCGGCTCGAAGGATTTACCGCTCGAGGTCGTTCCCAAGAGTATCGATCCCTTGGCAGGCCTCTCTTAAAAAGATAAAATGTGAGTGTTACTAACACTTTTCTCTTGCACCTAGGACCACGAAAGCCAAGGGAGAGGATAGTGTGTGTTAGAAGTAGGACCACTCGACCAACTCTTTGCACAAGTGTGCCAAGCACGAAAAACACTTGTTATTTTTAATCTATCATTGCAATATGATCTAACTATTTGGAGATGTTGCTCCAACAATCATGGTGTTCTTTTTAATTTTCAAAGGCAATTGTTTGAGTAAACTAGAATTTGAAAATCCTGGTCAACTTAATGAAAAACACGTTTGCCTGAAGTAAAATTGCTTTAAAAATGAGACAAGTTGATTGTGAATTTTATTTGCACCAAAAATGGAAGTGTGGATTGTGAGTTTTATCTTGATGCAAGAAATAAAATTTGCCTTGTTGATTTTAAGCACCAAAACGAAGCTTGTTTCCTAACTTGCAAAAAAATAAAGTTGTTTTTGTATAAGTTTGTGGTTCTTTTTACCTTGGAACAATGAAATTCTTTTTAAGAGCCCCAAACAAATGTGTGATTCTTTTTTAAAAGCCCAAATTTGAAATGTGAAGTTAATTTTAAACCAAAATAAAAACTGAATTCATTTTTAAAACCAACTTCAAAAACAAGTTAGTAAAAAATATAAATCTACTTTTTAATCTAATTTAAATCTGCACAAAAGAGAAAAATAGTTAGTAAAATCGCCTATTTGGTGGGCTTCTACAAGCCTAATTTTTTTCTTTTTTCTTTTTTGGTTTTTTTTTTTTTTGGTTACAAGGTGATTTGTACAACGTTTTGTTACAATAGCGCTAGTCTGCGTTTGAATAGAGGCACTATTTAACACAAACGCACTAAAAGAAAGGGAAAGACAAGAGAAGGCAAAAGCACTGAAACGGGGTGAATAGCGCCAAAATAATGTCAAACACGCCAAAACAGTGTCAAAAACGCAACCTGTGTGACATTTTCAACATTCAAACATGATATTGGTTAAAAAAAAAAAGTTGATCTTTTTGGTGTTTGGATTCATGTCAAGTTCACCAAATGATGCTCTGCAAAAAGGATTAGAAAATCTGTTTGATGACAACACACACAAGAGCACAAGAAACAAACATTAGTGTTAGCAACAAAAGATTATCCTAAACAGGCATATCAAGAGAGATATTAAGCATGAAATAGAAAGCATATAAACATAGAATAAAATAGCTAATCAAGATGCTCATAGTTGCTCCTCCCTTGTTCCTCTCCTCTCCAAGTCCCAAATGAGTGTAGCTCTCAGCAGCTTTTTGCACTATGGATGCTTATGGAGGATTGAGATTTAATATTAAGCTTCAAATATGAAATGAAAAGCTAAATACTATGCTATTGATGCTAAAATGATTGATTTTACCAAAAAGACAAGATTTTAGTTATGCTATGCTAAATGCTCTCTAAAAATGTCTATAGCCTAAATGCATACAAGTTTTCAGGATCTGGATTATGAAGGAATGGGCTCTATTTATAGGAAAAATGGAGCAATGGATGGTCAGGATTGAAAGGTTTAATCAAGGGTCAAGCTTGAAAGTTGGGGATCCATGTGCACAATTTGCACCAATGAAATGGTGACAAGTGTCAACATAAGATTGGGTTGAGAGAAGAGGTTGGAGGCATTAAATGCCCGAGGAGACCTCATGGTTATCTAGAAGGTAAGGGTCAAGCCTAAATTAGGATTACCCACTGGATTAGGAGTTAATGCAAGGATAAACCTTTGTGCAAATGATTAAGAGATAATCATGGTCAAAGCATTAAAGGCTTGATGAGACCCTTGGGTTGGGTAGAGGTTGAGTCAAAACAAATGTTTTAACCATGTGGGAGTTTGAGGTAACCATTAATGGTTATTGGAGACTTTGGGGATTAAGTGGTTGAAGGTTGAAAGCCTTTAATGGTTATCAAAGACTTTTAGGCTTTGAGAAGTGACTCCATTTTGCTTATGAATGTGACAATAATTAGGGGATGGATTAAGTTAATTAGGAAGGGGTTAGAAGAATCTAGAAGGGGATTAGATTTTGCAAGTGGATTTGGTGGGTGAGGGAAAATAGGATTTTATTAAAATAAAAATTCATTTATTTCAATAAATGTGTGCAAGTTGTATTTGGATAAATATTCAAATAAATATTAATTTATTTAAATGAGAAAAAGGAAGATAAAGCATTAAAATGCTTGAAGACTTTGAGGGGAACCATTAAAGGCTTGAAGATTTTAAGGAAAACCATTAAAGTCTTAAGAAGACTATAGAAGGAAGCCATCAAGTTTGAATACTTTAAGGGAAACCATTAAAGGTTTCAAGTGGGTGAGGATAAATAGGATTTTAAATACATAATTTATTTAAAATAGTTGTGCAACTTGCTTTTGTAGGAAAATACAAGTGGGTGGAGGATAAAGGTGATTTAAATAAATTATTTATTTAAAATAATTGTGCAACTTGCTTTTGTAGGAAAATACAAGTGGGTGGAGGATAAAGGTGATTTAAATAAATGATTTATTTATTTAAATGTGAGAGGTGGGATTTTGGGGGATTTAAATAAATATTAATTTATTTAAATGTGAGAGGTGGGATTTTGGGGGATTTAAATAAATATTAATTTATTTAAATGTGAGAGAAGATTTAATTAAACAAATATGATCTATTTATTTAATTAATGGTATGAATTTGGTTAAGTGAATTAAATCAAATAAATTGAATAATTTATTTAATTAATAGGAGAAGAGGGTTAAGATGAATTAATTAAATATTAATTTAATTAATTATTAATTGATGGTTAAATAATCAAATAAATACTAAGTATTCATTTAATTAAGTGGACAGATTTATGTGACTACACAAAGTAATTGAGGATCTAGGGTTAATCGGTATTATGTACATACCGAAATTCAAAGATGAGGTTATCAGATACTTTCTGAGCAGGGTTCACAATGAATTTATCTGGCTGGATTGGCCTTACATGATCATGAAAGAGGCTATTCAAGCACTCACCGACTTACTTAAAGTCGGACAAGAACCTGGCAAGAAAGTCTCCAACAATGAGGTTGAAAAACTCACCAGTCCAGCTTCTGATAGCAGATCAATGAGGATAAGCACAATCACCGACACTGATGTAAAATTTGCAAGCATGATAATAGGTTATAAGGTAACTCAATCCAACCGATTGAATTCTGTTGCTAGTTCATGCATTCATGCTGCATATTAGATGCTGAGAAATAATGTAAAGTATAATTTATGTGAATGGATGATGAGTGAATTGATGTTGAACCTTGGAAAGATCAAGGGAGTTAAGAAAGGCACTTTTAGATATGGAAATTTGATTGTTTTTTTAATGCTTTACTTCCCGAATGAGCTACTTGGTCTAGGGAAGAAGCATTGGGCTCATGACATACCGGTAGGTATGCAGATCAAGGAAGCAATCACCAGTCTTGGTATCGACAAAGATGAGAAACTTTGGGGGTATTTCAAAACATTCCAAGAAAACATGAGGCAAAGGGAGAGAATATCAAAGAACATTGTGGAGAAGTATTCCACTGATATCTGTTTTATGGTAAAAACTGATGAAACTCTTATAGAAGCAGTTGAACCAAGGACAACATGGGTTACAGAGCTTGGATATGAGGTAGATGACAACATTTTTGAACTCTATGCAAAAATGTTGTTAGATGCCCCATTAGATGACAAAACAGAGCATTTTGGTAGGACAAGAGAGAAGGCTCTTGAAGTGAAAACCAGTTTTAACAGGAAGAGAAGAGAGAAGAAAATAGAAAAGATGTCTGCATATGTACAAGATAATTCATAAGATAGATACTCAACTAGGTTCTGGATCCAAACAGGCAGCTAAACCAACAGAGGCTAGTACTACATAAGTGAAGAAGGCTGAAGTTATCATTTCCCCTATCACTTTTGATTCTGGCCTTGAGGATAATGAACCTCTAGCTTTAAGAAGGGTACAAAGGAAGAAAGTGGTACAACCACCGGTAGAGTAGAAGAAGGTAGAGCCTAGGAGAAGACTTGTTAGAAAGGCAACTAAGCCTACTGCACCTCTACCATCGATAAGGAAGCCTATGCAAAAGAGAAAACTAGTCACATCTACATCAGCAACCACAAGCGAAAAGAAGAAGGGTGATGATACTGAAACCGGTAAGACCACAATGACCTATGCTAAACTTATTGATGAAATTACAAAAGATGGAATATTGAAAAATGTATCAAAGTATTATGAAAACTTAGAAGAAAATGAGTAAAATGAAATAAAAGAGGCTATTTTGAAGTATATAGACATTTATAAGAAAGCCTTAATTGAAATTTTGAAGGAGATACCTCTATCCTTGTATAATAAACTTGAGGCTAGAAGACTTGACGTTGTCAAGAGAGATAAGGAGATTAAGGAAGTAGCACTTTTGGAAATGCGTGGTGCTATAAATAATGAGGAAATGAAAAGATGCATAAATGTTGCAAATAAGACAATTTTCAGTAGTAAACCCCGACAAATAAGCCTTATGATGGGGAGAGTAAATGAGGTGATAAATGAGACTACTAAGGGTTGGACCAAATTCTTTAAGAAAAACCCATATTTTCTCACATCTCAAGAAGAATTCGCAAAGGCAACAACTTCCACCATTCCTGACAAATCAAAAGGGAAAGCTATTTTGGGCAGTTCAACTCCAATTTTGACACAACCAATAGTAACTATAGATATTCAGACACAACCGATAGTAAAGGAGAGTGTACAGTATGTATGGACACATACCATTTTTGAGCAAGGCAATGTACAAGACAATGTAAATAGTGTGGATAATACTCCATCGAAAGTAACTAACATTGCACCAAGTGGTGAAGCCACCGGTGCAAAAGAGGTTGAGGAGGACAAGGTAAAAGCAATTGAGTCCATACCGGCAGTTAAAACTGATTCCCCGGCAAAGGTTTTAGCAATTGACACTTCTTAGGTTGAGAAGAAATCAGTCTCTGAGTTGAATCCAACTGAATTGATGATGATGGCTACTTAGAAATTACTGAAGGAAGGTACTACAGATAAAGGAATAATTGATCAATCGGTCATAGTGTTGCACAGATTGATACCTGACTGTTAGATTGAAGATGGAGCAATCCCTTCCGGTAAGCTCAAGACTCTAACAGAGCATATATCTAATAATTTTCAATCTCTGAGGTAGATTGTAGACCGACAGGATTTGGAAAAATTCACAACAACTAAAAGAATAGCTTTTGATCAGATCATAAATACAGAGAAGAAGAAAATTGAGGACAAACTTATTCTTATTGAGGTTTGTTTAAAACAATGTACAAATATCTACAAAGTGTGTTGTAACTTAGAAATTCTTACAGCTAATGTAGATAGCAAATTAAAGGAGTTATATGATAAGATAGCTAAAATTGCTAATTCTTTTGATGGATTAACCGCACTGACCATATCTATTGATGGACAAATTTTGTCCTTAGAGAACTAAATTTTTTATTTTGAAAAGGAGAGAGATAAAATCAAGCGAAGAGAAAGAAGTCTAAGAGGACTGGTAAGTCCCAAATTAGATTCATTGGGTGTTCATAAGAGAGAGTGTATGGACATGATAGCTTAACCCACACTAGTAGATGTCAAAGAGAAGGAAACACTTTCCCATTTACTAAGTGGACTAGCATCCATTTCTGAAACTTTCAAAACTAGCTAGGATACATATCTTCAGTTACTGGAAAAGGCATACCCAAAAATCTTGAAGTTGGTTAAGCTCCAGTGAAACTAACAGTATTCATGTATTCTTTTTTTTTTTCTGAAATTCTTTCAATTCTTTCACCGGTCTTTGGAATTAATGTCAAAGGGGGAGTATGTATATATGTGAAAAATATTAGAAAATACCATATAAGAACACATGGGAAGGATATCAGGATATTAGATGGAATGTATTTCTCAAGGGGAGCATATTTCAGTTGAACCGACAGGGAATCCATTTTTTACATGAGTGTTGCCATCAATGCCAAAGGGGGAGATTGTTGGCAGTTGACACTCATTGAATTAATTTTGTTTCCATTGATGGCAACAAGATCAGATGGAAGTCATATACTGGCACTAGGAGGCATATACTGATAGATACCAACTTTGGAGCATTCAGGGCTACGCCAACACCAACACTGGCACTGACACCGACACTGACATTGACATCAATACTTCATTGGAAGCCGACATCAAGGAGGATTTATTTAATAAATCATTTTGTAATTATTGTTAAGGCCGACATTGAATATCTTTTGTAAATTTATTGTAAGCCGACATAAGGCATATTATTTGTAATGGGTATATAGGTCAGTCTGCTAGGTCATTTTGACATATATAGATGAGATAAACATGATATGGATATAAGAGAATATAGCATAACTGTATAATGTGAAGTATATGTATGAAGATCATTTTGTATGTGAATGTTATATCATGAAATGATCTGTAGATATCCTGGAAAGAATTATCGGAGGAGAAGAGGTACCGATAGTAGTTCAGGGTTTATGAATCGATACAAAGTAGAGCTAGAACTGGAACTCTATTTGGCATAGCAAATGCATTCTTGAGTTCATTTTCAGTAATTTACTTTAGTAGAAAGCTTGTAGTCAGTGAGGTTCTTTAGTGATAAGCAATATGCTCTAGGTAGTGTGCCTTCCTGCATGTGTAGACCCTTATTATATGTAATATCTTTTCATATGGCTAGTGAACTGATATTGTGGGTCACAAATCCCACCGTGGTTTTTCCTCTTTGAGGTTTTCCACATATAAATTCTGTGTTATGGTGTTCATTTATGTGGATGGTTTATTTGCTTCTTGTTATATGTTTATTTGTTTACCAATTTATATGTGTATGGTAAAAAAGGATAAAATCTGTTCATACTTGCAGAACACTGCTTCACCCCCCCTCTCAGTGTTCTTGGATCCCAACATCATGGCTTGAAAACTGATGCAATATTTCCACTCATTTATATTTTTATGACCAACAAAACAAGAACCACTTATACACAATTACTTACATAATTAAAACAACTTCAACCTGATCTAAACCCCAAAAATATACTTATTTATTTTGAATTAGGTTTTATGGGAGCTATTTTTGAAAATTTTCCAAATGTCACTATTCGAGGAAGTTTTTTCCATTTCTCTCAATGCTTGTGGAGGAAAGTTCAGAAAGAAGGTCTACAAACACGTTACAATGTCGATGAAGTATTTGTATTTGAGATAAATAAAATTGTTGCATTAGCTTTCGTGCCTCAGATAGATGTAATTGATGCATTTGAAACACGTCTACAATCTCCTTATTATACAGAACATGAGGAGAATCTGCAACCCATAATTGATTATTTTAAAGACACATGGATTGACAGACTAACTAGAAGAGGCAACAAATGATCACCCAAGTTTCCAATCAAATTGTGGAATTTCTTTTCAGCTATTCAAGATGGTCTTCCCAAAACCAATAATACTATTGAGGGATGGCACAAAGGATTTAGTGAATTCTTCAAGCATCGCACAACTCCGTATGGAAATTCAACAAAGCAATGGAAAAAGAATAGGGTTTCCAAGAGAATAAAATAGAGAAATATATGGTTGGATGCATTGGGCAACCAAGCAAGAAAAAATACCGTGAACTCAAAGAAAGACTAAAAAGACTGGTTGATGGTTATGACAACCATAACATTTTAGATTGTATAAGAGGCGTCGCTCATAATTTGACACTTTAATTGAAAATTTGAATAATAATTTTTTTAGCAACATACATGTAATTTATAAATTTTATTTTCCTTTCTCTATATTCTTATGGGGATATTTTGTCCATGGGTTATTCTGACCATGGGTTATTTTGGTTTGGGTTATTATGGCCCTAGGTTATTTTATCCTTGGGTTATTGTGAATGGGTTATTTTGGTCGGGTTATTATGTCCTACAACACCTCCTAAGGAAGTTGCCCCTCATTCTTTTGAAGCTCCAAAAACTGAGGGTTAGACCATAGTTGTTTGCAAAGGAAAGTACTCTTTGATTGCTTCTCAAAAGCTATCAAGCTTTGATGTTGTTCAGTCACAACCCTAAGTTTCTACATAGCCATAGTCACAATTGTCAGTTCCACAACTAGTTTCAAACCCTGTTATCTAGGGGAAAGAGCCTGCAGGTTCTGGTGGTTCTCACTCTTCTTGGGTTTGTACCCCCTTGCTCACTTCTCTTATTTCAGCTAAGACATCCTATTTACATCACTCTCGCAACCCTTCTAGGCATGCTGAGGATGGTGATGGAGCTCTTGAAAAGCACCGAGTGGTTCCATACTCGGGTTTCCAGTCGTAAATCTTTTTGCAAAAATGTTTCTCCTCTCTGGAGGGTGAGGATAACATGTTTGATTTTCAATCATGAATTTCATGTCTTGAAATATTCAAGGTCTCACTGACCTTTCAAAGAAGTATTCTGTGTAGGATACACATCTAAAATGTCTCGGTATTAATGTTTTTTGTCTTCGAGACATTAAAATTGTTGCTTTCATGCTTATTGTTGCATGCCATGTCATTTGGCCAAATGGCCTGATTTTTTCTTCAACGCATGAAGTTGGTCAAGGAGGTGTCATCACCCTTCTCTCACCACATTGGTAGTCCTCTATTGTGACTCATAGAGTGGAACCCACTCAAAGATTGGTTTGGGTCCTCATGTCAATCGACAATCATTCCTTTGGGATCATTAATGGTTTTTCTCCCAATGATGTTGTGGAAAGATCTCATTTTTGGTGGTGGATTGTTGATTCATTGCCACTTACTACTTGGATTTTGTGTGGCAAATTTAATATGGTTGAGGTGGCCTTTAATAAGAAAAGTATTTTTCCTTTTTGATGGATAGTTGGGGAGAGAGAAGCTTGGATTTTCTTGTGTAATAAACTGGGTCTTTTCAATCCCAATACCAACTGCCACTATCTTGAGGATGTCTGACACACTAGGAGTAATTGTGGAGTCGGTACTAACATAATTCATAAAAGGCTCGATCATGCTATGATCACAACTCGATCTTTCTTGTCTTTTGGAGATAGCCACGAGCTTCCAGTTTTACCTCTCCCCAAGGTAACATTTGTTAGGAACCGGAAGGGCAAATGAGAGGGGGGGGGTGAATAAGTTGTCAATGAATTTCATCCCAATTATAACAATCAAACTTAATAATTAATATCGGTAAACCAAACTTAATGCCGGTTAACAGATTAGCAGTTAATAACAATACCAGTGAAACTTAATGCCTGAAACAAAGAGAAACAACATCCACAAAACATAACACAAAGATTTTGACGTGGAAACCCTGTAAGGGGAAAAACCACAGTGGGAAACCTTACCCACAATTAGATGATACTACTAAAGATAGTATGTGTATACAAATGGGGTCTGCACATGCAGAAAGGCAAACCGCCTACAACACACTGCTCAAATAGGAGTCACAATGACTACAATAGGATGGTTAAATCCTAGAATAATGTATTGCTCAAAATAGCATCTCCAATGCTAGATTTAGTACCGGTTAAGCTCTGATAAAAACCTTCAAACCTTCCTTGAACCTTCTCTATGGTCTGCTCATATTATCTTCAATATTTGCACATACCATGTTACAATACCATACCATATATCATCTCACAAATGAGATCTTACATATATACAAAATCTAAGACCAAATGTGTAGGTCAGCTCACTAATAATATTACAATTAAATCAATTAAAAATAAGTCTTGATGCGATGCATCATGTTGGCTCAATACATTTACAACAATATCTAATCAATAAATCATCTCCATAACGTGCCGTGCTGATCTGGAATAGATAATGCATACCGATCCATAACCTAGACCAATCTACCTGTAACAACAAATATGTCAACTTGATTAGACCAATAACCAAAATACCAAAACTAAATATCCAAACCATGTCTTTGACATAATCAAGTGATCTCCAGATGATAACAAGTCATCATTAGTGTCGGTGAACCATATAACCTGTCAGTGAACAATATTCCAGTGACTGTGCATAAGTGACCGACCTTGCCGGTGAACACAATGTGCCGGTTTAACAGTAAACCAATATAACCATAGTGACAAATCAACAATGTAGATCTCCAGAAGGATAAGTGTTGACATCAATGACAAAACTAGTGCAACACATCCATAATACCAACAACATTGTCAAACCACATCCCGATAAAGTTTACCATTAATTGGCAAGTGGATCGTGTTCGACCTTTCAAATCCTATTTTTTTTGAATACTTCTTTGTTGAAACATCCACCCATGGTGGCCCACATCCAGTGGGTTTGGAACTTTTAAAGTCATCCCGCTCAACTGTCCGACTGGATTACATGGTCGAATGATGTTATCAAATGCATGCTCACTTTCTTCATATCTATGGAAGATAGCTAGCAGTGTATTGTAGGTGGTCCTATGATGCCAATACTCTGGAATTGCATCATTCCATAGAAGCTCTTGTTCCCAATCCCTTCTATCCTACCTTACAAGTTTGGGTTGTTGAGCTCAGGTACCAAAAATAAATTGCTTACAATTATGCCACCTGTGGTGCCTAGATCAAGGCTAGGCTTCACTGGCTTAAAGTGGGAGATTGTGCATCCAGAGAATTTTTTTGGCTCTCAGAGCTCATTGTTCCTCACCTAGTATTAAGTGCATAAAATATGACCAAATAATGCTCTTTGAGCTATCGGATATCCTTTAAGCCACATTATGTGAAGGTGTTTTTTGCTCAGGGAAATTCTCCTGAATGTGATAGTGCCTTGAGGGAATGTTTCTCTATTATTCTCCTGAATGTGATATGCCTTGAGGGAATGTTTATCTATTATTCTCTCTTGGTTCTCTAAGTCTCAAAAGACTTTTATGGTCAAACTCTGACCCTTGAAGATCTCAAGGAGGCTATTTTCTTCATGCCCAATGACAAGGCCCCTCATTGTAATAGTTTTCCCTATGAATTTTACAAATCCCTTTGGCCTTGTGTTGGTTCAGACCTTCATAAAATCTATCTAGAAGCCCTTGATTCTCAATCTCTTGGTTAACTTATTAACAAAGGGAATATCAAGTTCATCCACAAGGCAGTGGACCCTAAGGATATTTGCAATTAGCATCCCATAACTTTGCTCAATGTCTCTTACAAGATCATTGCCAAAGCGTTGGCTTTCAAGATTCACCATCTCCTCCTTTAGATTGTCTGACTTGAGTAGACAGATTTCGTCAAGTCCAAATTTATTTTGTATAATATTGTTGTTGTTTGGGAAGGTGTGGAGTGGGATGGCAACTCCAAATATAATTCCTTTTTTGTCAAGGTAGACTTTTCTAAAACCTATGACCATATTCAATGGATTTTTATTATTGATATGCTTCAGACCTTCAGTTTTGGTAATTGGTTCATTCAATCTATGCAAATTCTTTTTGGAGATGCCTCAGCTTGTATCACCATCAATGACTGACAATCTTCAGCTTTTGGTTTGTTTCGCTCCATCCACCAAGGTTGTCTATTGGCTCCCTCATTGTACATTTGTTGGTTGCTAAAGATTTTGGTTACCTTCTCGCAGCTACCATTTTTGCTAGGCACGTCAGGGGGATTCCTTGCCTAAGTCACCTTCTCATCTTGTTAATGGCCATTTTGTAGATGATTCCTTCCTCACCTTTAACTTTGCAATGCCTTGATAATTTTTGTTTGGCTTCTAGGTCGGTGATTCAATGGCACAAAACTCAGTGTTATAGGCAATCTTTTCTCCCGACCCTCCTTGGATTCTCCAATATGGGTGGAAATGGATTAAGCATGGGGAAATATTTTTATATATTAAAACTATATACTATTTTAAAAATATTTTTATATATTAACACTATATACTATTTTTAAAATATTTTTTTGTATGTATCTAATTTTTTTTTTTAATTTAAAACCATCATATTTTAATGATTAAAATTTAGAATTTTATACAATTTTTTTAATCTTTATATATTAAAAATTAAAAATTAAACATTATTTTAGAAGTATTTGTGTAGGCATGTAGTTCTAATTTTTTTGAATTTAGAAACATTATATTTTTTGTTTAAGATTTAGAAAGATTCTTTCATTCCTTTTTCTATCAAAATATGATTGTAGAAGCCTAAAATTAATTAAATTAATATTTAATTAATTTAGCCTTTTCACATAATTAATTATATTAATTGTGTCAGTCTTCCTTCTTCTTAAAATTAATTAAATTATATTTTAATTAATCTTATCACCTTAGCCTTATAATGAATTTATCAAAATTAATTATGTCCTATTCTTCTAAAATCTCATTTCAATCCCCAACCTTAGTCAATATTTCCTCTAAATCCTAATTAGTTAATGCAGACACCTAAAATTGTCCTAGCCTAATTAAATGAATATTTTTATTTATTCACTTATTTTATCCTAAGCCTTATACTAATTAAATGGATTTTTATTTATTTAATTAATTCATATATCCTCTTCTAACCTTTCCCTATTTAAATAAATATTTTTATTTATTTAAATTATCCTTTCACTAAATTAAATAAATATTTTATTTATTTAATTGGTCCAACTTCCTCTATTAATTAGCTGAATCTTTATTTATTTAATTAATTCATTAGCTTTTTCCCTCCATGACACTTTTCATTTATCTTTTAGTTTTTCTCCAACTACCCCCTTCATATTCTATTATTTTCCCTACTTGCCATTTAATCATAACCGACCATTTATCCTTTCACCTCTTAATCTTATCCCTCCATTTTATAAAGTGTCTTCTATATAAGGGGATTTCTTCATCCTTTCATAACCCTAATTACTTTTGCAATCAAGCCTTCAAGTGATCGAGCGACTTCATAACCACAATCCACTCTTTGTTGAGCTCTTGTGCACAATACAAAATTTGAGAGCAAATACATCAAACAAGATCAATGGAGATAGGAAACAATGGCGATAAACCCTACTAAGCATGTGAATGGTACGCTATTTCTATTTTGTTGTGATTTGCACATTTTAGAATCTTCATTGGTGTAAGATGGATTCTTAATTATAGAGCTAGGGTTTTATGTGGTTGGATCTTTTAGGGTTTTACAACAGTTTTGATCTTCCAAATTTCATTGTATACAGTTAATTGATTTCAATTAATTGACTAATGCCTTGATTCCTAAAAATCACCCTCTAATCCCCATCATTTAGTTTAATTAGTTCTAGCCTAATCATGATTAACATTTCCTCTAATTTTATATTCCTCCACTCATTCTCTCTCCTCATGTCTTATCCTCCTCACTTGCCCACTTGCATCTTAATCCTCCATTATCCCACCTAATTACTCCCACCAATCATTTGCACATACCTAATCACCTTGATAAGGGATGGGTCAAATCTTTGCCATAAATGGCTTTTACATCTCACCTTTCAAATCTTAAATGCACCAACTTTGGCTCTTCCAATGAATTTCAAATTCCTTGAATCTCCCCATGCCTCCTCTTCCCAAGAATTTTTAATTCCTTTCTCCATTTATTCTCTCCACACAATCTATTATATTGGAATTTTTAATTCCTTTGTCCTCTCCCAAGAAAAAATATATTCCTTTTTCTCTTCCCAATGTACTTGGGGAACTCTTTCCCATGTACTTGAGAAGTGTGGAGACAAGAAATGCCTTTATGGCAAATCTCTTGGATCTCCCACTTTCTTAAAATCCTAGCCCTTCATCTCTATAACACCCCACCTCACATATAGATAATGCAACTTCAATTATTACCTATTTTTCTTCAATAGATAGATATATCATGAGATTATAAATGATATGATTTTATGTCAATGCTCTTGATATTCCCTAGTAAACAAGATGAAAATTGATAGCAAATAATCTGAATTGTTATTGTGGTCTAACTATGCTTTTGAATGTGTTTGTTATGTGCAGGAAAGTAACATGGACTAAGGGAAAAATAGATATTTCAAATCAGTTTCCTCTATGACAAGTTATAAGTTCAACTATTGTTTACTTAGAAGGAAATGGGGATTTATTATAGATAAAAATGTGTTTATGAGGTTTATTATTGTGGTTCTTTAATGAGTGTTTTTGAGTCAATTACCATGTTTTAAGTACAAAAATAGACCCCTAGGGTCTATACCCTTGAGGTGGGGGTGTATTGGACAAGCAATAAAGGCCATGCGACTTCATTTCACTGTCCAAAAGCTCTTATTAAGGTAAGTGACGAATTTGGAGAAAAGATGAGATGAGGGTACCAACCCCACCCCCAATACCTCATTTATGAGGGAAGACTTGGGGAATGGGGTATCCTAATTTTTGCCCCCTCTTAAATGAGGAAAATACCTCATGGATGAAAGGACGAGAAGGTGACAAGTGTCACCTCCTCATCCAATTTTTTCAAGTTAATCTCCCTTAGATGGAGTTTGTGAAGAGAGAATGGGTTGTTACCCACTTCTCCATTTTGGAGAACCCTTGTTTGAGTTGAAGAGAAGAAGAGAAAGTTGGATGGAGGAGTCTTGCAAATGATGGTGGTGATCAAGAAGCATGGTCTTAGAGATAATCCCTTCTCCTTTTATTGCTATCATGATTAAATTAGATAGAAAACTTCTTGTTTTGTTATTCTTGTTATTTTTTTGAAGACAAGATAGGGAGAGTTCAATTAGTTGAGTAATATTCCTTGGCGGTATGTTCTGGGTAAATGGGTTTTGTAAATGAGTATTCCTCCTTGGAGCCAAAAATTAATTGGCAGTATTATCTTGCTAGGGGGTTTGGCTAGAGCCTAAGTGGCTTCATGATGCCAATAAGGTTGGGAGGAGAGCAAGTCTTATTTTTGTGCTTCTTATTGTTTGCTAGTTGTTCATATGATTGTTTTGAGATGAAAAAAAAAGAAGAGATATTTCCGTATGTTTACTTAAAGATTTTCATTGTTAAATTAAAGAGAAATTTTTATTTTACATCTGCACATATGAACAAGTGTTATCCTTACCTCGAGTTGTTTAGTATTTATTGTTGTTGTAATGCAAAACACCATGAAAATGGTTATGCTATTGACTTCATTAATCTCTCTTAATATAAAAGGAGCTTGCAAATATCATTCTACCATCTTCTTATAGTTTGGTGTAAAGTTGTGTGTAAGCATGGGCATAAAGTTGTGCTGATCATTTATTCACTTTTGCATCAATAATTATATTTCCATGTTCAAAATGCATTCTGAATGGTATTTTTAAAATGCATTTGTTATTATTGTACAAGTAAATTAAATTGCATTCTGTGTGTTAGGTATATGCCAATGAAATAAACTTTACCCCTTACAAGTTATCCATTACCATATGTGAAATTAATAAACTAAAGGCACATTCTTTCACATTCCCATATTCATCCAGTAAAAGTTTAAATAAACTGTTTGGTCTTCCTTTCTATTGTTAGTCATTTGTTAGCAGTTTAAAAATGTATATGTTCAGTAAGAAAGAAAGGAAAGGAAAGAAAAAACATTTGCAATAATATTAAATTATTTTGAAAGTGGATGTACCAATTCTTTTGAAAGCCTATTCGGCTCTCAATCATAATTATGCTTGTCTAAGTATCATTCAAAGTGAAGAATAAATAATCAGATGAGGGCTATCATTTCCATTTGAATTGCAAAGCAGTAACTTAAATCAATAACACCTAAATAGATAGGGGGCGACCAAATACAAGAGTTGTAGAAGTTACATAGATTTATCTTTAACTCTTCCTAAGAAAGTTGTTAATATTAATTAGTTTGTTAGTACTAAGAATTAAAATAATGGAGTTCTCATAATTAGTGTGAAGAATAAATAGTGAGTACAATGGAGAGTGTTGACATATCTTGGTTCATCTTTATGACTTAGGATTAAAGGAAATATAGCTCTTGAAATGGATGTAACTAAGATATGATTTTAATGTGGACATTCATAATAGAGAGTACAAGAAAAGATTGATGTAAGAATCCTTTGTCAAAAATACCATATGATGGGCCTTGTTCAACCCAACAATAAGAATAATAACTCTAGTTGAAGTCTCAACCCGAAGTTTGGACATTCACTTGGTAAAGCCACTATTCCTATAGCTAGTGTTCATTTGATTGTCAACCCAGGGACGTAATACTTGAAATGGGTCTGCACTATATATGCACTAAGTTCCTGTAACAACTACTCTGCATTACTGCAACAACTAACATTATGCAAAAAAGATAAGCAAGAATTGAAACTACTGAAAGGCTACAGGAAAACTTCTGCATTAACATAAATTCATTCAAGAAATACTGATTAAGTTCAATGTTGATAAACAAAAATTACTCTATTTTGGTTTGGTTGCAGGAATAGTCAATGGATCTATTTCAAGTGGCTGCAGGAACAGTCAATGCAAGAACATCTACTGCAGCTAAGAAAAGAAAACTAATCTTAACAAATGCACAGGAACACTCACCAAGTGGGCCCCCTTGGGTGAGTGATTCCAGGCTTCCCAAAAACAATTCTAAGTGCTCAGAATAACATATTTTTATTCATCATTCTTTGGAAGTCATTACATGTTTCAATATGAAAAGAAACTCAAAAACACTTGTGAAAATCCTTTGCTCTGCTTTCTCTCTTTTTCTATCTAACCTCTAAGAAGAGATGAAGAGCTTATTTTAAAAAGAAATCATCTACTTTGGACAACACTAATCATGCCGAAGAGAAGAGGCGGATAACTAAATGAGAAAGGAGATAGCTGGAGTTAAGCTATAGAAAATGCGGATTTAAACCGAACCACAGTCATAACATACTATGGCGGTATTTACAACACCAATGTCCACTTGAGTTAGACATCAGTAGTATCGCGTGATTGCTTCTCCTATTCCATTGCTTACACTTTTCAACATTTCTGCTGTTTGATCTTTCGGTCATCTTCTAGAATATCTCTTCTTGCAACTGGCGTGATAGGCGAGCTTCCACCGCAACATCATTTATTCCCTGCACTTTAAAAGAAATAACATACAAGAACATACATACGTATTTTATTTAATGAGGACATCTATTAATTTCACACATGATATTGCCCTAAACAATCCTCATGGAAACAAGAATGAATCACATGGCTGCATGAATAAACTAGTAAAGACAAAACATATTTTAATAGGTTCAGGCTAACATCTGAAATACATATAGTAAACTTCTGATACATCATTACTACTATGTAAATCAAAATATGACAAAAGCTCAAAAGTTCTAAGGATAAAAATATGCCAATGTCTCAACTCATCATGTCCCCCAACTTTAAGATCTTGTTGATCCTCCAGCAAGAGGAAAATTTCTCATTCTTGCACTAACTCTTAGGTCACCAATGGTTCCTTGACCTGTTCCTCCTGAAGCTAAATTCTAGTAAAATCCTTTCATCTTTTCCAACCTGGACCATCTGACTTCTTCTGTAACTACTTCATAGGGCTTATCTGTAGTCTTACATCCCAATAGTGGCCACATAAGAATAGGAGGTTGAAAGATCAAAGGTACCCAATTATTAGTTTTCTTCCTGCCTAGTTGTATATATTTAGGGGCTCTTTGCATAGCTGCCTAGAAATTTGGCAGTGAATGAGGTTCTCCCTGCTTCAATTGTTCTGGTAAATTATTCCAGCACTGAGTTAAACCGTCAATTGCAGCTGCACTTTCAGTTTGAACTAAATGTTCATATGCTTGGTATATTTCTTCCCTCATCGGCAGCACTAGAATCCTAACATCTTTCCTTACTAGTAACTTCTGCCATTCATAATAAAGAACTCTTGACTCTTTTGCTTCCTTCCTCAATGGCAATGGACAATCAAATTCAAAATCCTTGTATGCTCTAGCTTGTGCCCCCATGCTGATCTCATTTTGAATCCAAGACATTAAAGCTGTTAAATGGATATCACCAATATATAACAAAGAATTCCACTCACTATCTGAAGGTACAACATAGTTATGTAAATAAAGTTCACATAAAAAATTTTTCACAGCTGCTGGAGAAGTCTGGTAAGCATCATAAAATTCCTCAGGGGTTTCTAAAGAGGGGCTAAGGTCCCTGACAATGCGGTTCAATTTGAAATTTAAATACCGCTCCCTTAAATGCATAGCATAAACCCTTGGTGGTGCCCTACATTGCATCAATTCGGGGACCATACTAGTGATTGTATCAACTTTAGCCTCTAATTCTTCAATTTGTTATCCCTCTTTTCAATTTCTCTTTGTTGTTTGTCAATAACCCCTTGCAATCTAGCCCTCTCTATTTCCCATTGTCTATAAAATGTTAATGCAATAGATAAAACTGCTTAGGGATGATGGAGGTATAATAGGCCGTGGAATCTCTTCAATAGGTTCCTCAAGCTGGTCTGCCACATATGCAAGATTTGAGAGTCTATCAATAACATCTTCCTTCTGAGTTTCAACATCTATAGGGCTCCCTTCTTTTGATGTTTCCATTGAAATAACCTCTGCCAGATCACCTATTGGACGGGCCTTTTGGGTTTTACTTTGAGTCCTTCTCACATAAATCTTTGGAGTGGCTGCAAGAATGGTTTCTACCTGTGGCTTTGCTGCAGGAGTATTTCTTTTAGACCTACACCTCTTGGCTACAGGAGAAACTTGAGTTGCCTGTGGATGAACAATAGGTTCTTCATCTGCATCAATTATTTCTAATTCCTTCCCTTTTCTTTTAGAAGATGGTGATTCTCTTTGAAGAGAAGTGGAGGGCTACTCCACATTTGTCTCAACCATCTCTTCCTCCACAATAGCCACAACTCCTTCAGTGGTGAGCAATTCATTCTCTGCAGAAACTATAGGAGAAGAGGGTTCTTCAATATTTTCTTTTTCAACTACTATATCATCTGCAACAGGAGCATCTTCAACTCTAAACTGCAATATATCTTCAAATACCCCCCATTCCATCTGTGAAACATCTCTAAGAGAATGTTCTACAAGCAATTTAATCAAACCATGATGGCTGACAAAATGATTTTTGTTCTTCCGTGTTTCTTTCTGTAGCAATAACCCTTAATCCTTTAACATTAGCCTCTCCTTTGTTGAATGAATGCATAAATTCTACGACAATTTCTTCATTATAATCCCTGATTTTCAGAAAGTAAACAATCCAACCATGTTGCCTAAAATAATGCTCACAAATAGCATCTAGTAGCAACGCATCATGGACTATCGGTTCATGGAGGATTGGATCTCCACCCATTTATTACTCTGTTAATGTAGCAAACTCTGCAGCTGAGAAACTGAGAACCAAAATATTCTTTGAGATTGAAAACTGAAACTTCCTTACATATCTCCCAATTTGGTGGTAGAGTTTATTACTTTCTTATGCCAAAGAATATCTTGTTAAAGAAATGATGGCAAGTAATCAAATAAAGGTATCGAAAATGACGAGTAATTACTAATTTTGGAAATCGAACCATAAAACACCCCCCCAACTTACTTTGGCACGTGTCCACATAGGCGGAAAGGATGTAGGGAAGTGTACGCAGATTTAGGAAAGGCAATAATCATAATGAAATTATAAATGCGTAATTAAAATAAAATACAATATGTACATACCCGCAGTCATACGAAAAAGAAAGGCAAAATGAAATGAAATGACATACAAGAAAATGAGATGGGATGACGTGGATGTAAATTTTATTTTTGGAGAAGAATATTTCCATAAGACATGGAAATATTTTTGTGAAATGACGCGAGGAGAATTATGAAGTGGCAAGCATGTTCACTACAGTGGCTGCAGGAACCTTACCTCCATTACTTTGCTTAATTGCTGAAGGAACTTGATCAGTGGCTGCAAGAACTTGATCAGTGGTTGCAGGAACTTGTGTTTGATACTTTGTAGTAAATTGCTGCAAGAACTCCTCTTTGCTGGCTGATTTATGATAAAGACGCAATTGGTGACCATTTACCAAAAGCTTAAACCGAATTGGGTCAATTGTGGTCAAACGAACAACTCCATTATTGAAAACTTCCTCTATCTCATATGGACCTAACCATCTGGTTTGCAACTTTCCCATAGTATCCTTATATCTAGAGTCATACAATATTGCCCAGTCACTGGCTTTGAACTTTTTCTCTTTGATGTATTTATCATGCCACTTTGCTCTCTGATTTTGTATCAGCTCTGTCTGTTGGACAACCATTTTTCTCCATTCATCCAAAGCATTCAATTGTTGAATACATTCCTTTTGTGCTTCAAAAAGTGTCATATTTAATTGCAAAGCTATCCTTAGAGTTTTATGCTCAAACTCAATAGGCATCATTGCTGTTTTCCCATACACCATCTCAAAAGGTGTAAAACCAATTGGTGTTTTCCAAGTTGTTCTGTATGCCCAAATTGCTTCAGAAAGCCTATGAGACTAGTCTTTTTTATGAACAACTACTGCCTTGGTAAGAATAGCCTCAAACTCCCTATTTGTAACTTCTACTTGTCCATTAGCTTGTGGATGATATGGGGTAGATTTTCTATGCCTTATATTGTATTCATTGACCAAGGCTACAATCAATGTTGAAGTAAATTGTGGGCCTTGGTTTGATACAATTTTCCTTGGTGCTCCATATCTTGTAAATATCTCCTCATACATAAACTCAGCCACTTTATTATCTCTTGCATGTGTCATGGCACAAGCCTCCACCCATTTGGTTACATAATCTATACATACTAAAATGTAGGATTTGCCATTAGAAGGTGGATCAATTGGGCCAACAAAATCTAATCCCCATTTATCAAACTGTGCAACCAATATTTGTGGATACAATGGCATCTCATCAGATTTAGTAGGTCTTTCCATGTGCTAGCATCTATCACATTTCCTTGTATACAATGTTGCATCCTTATATAATGTGGGCCAATAATATCCTGTATTTAGTATTTTGAGTGCTATTCTTTTAGAAGCAAAATGTCCTCCACACGGCTCATCATGACATGCATGCATGATTTCATATGTTTCATCTTCTCGTACACATCTTCTCATGACTTGGTCAGGTCCAGTATAAAACAAACAATCAACAATCTATGAGAATTTAAAGCTTTTCTCTACTAACAACCTTCTTTCCTTAGGAGAGAAATGAAGTGGCATTTTAGCAATAGCTAAATAGTTGGCAATATCAGTATTCTAGAGAGTGTGGGCTTGTATAAGGAATAGATGTTCATCCAAAAAAGAATCATCTATGGCTGTAGAATCTTCTTGTAACTGAAGCCTTGAAAGATAATTTGCAACCACATTGGACTTCCCTAGTTTATCAACAACTCTGATATCAAATTCCTGCATCAACAATAACCAGCGAGCTAATCTACCAGTAATTGAAGGCTTATTCATGAGATATCTGATTATAGTATGATTAGTATGCACAAATATGGGATACCTTGTGATATAGTGCTTGAATTTGTTGAGTGCATATATAACTGCTAACATTTCCTTTTCAGTGATTGTGTAATTTAACTCAGGCCCCTACAAGTTCTTGCTAATATAATATATTGCACTTTCCAAATTATCAATTTTCTGTCCTAATACTACTCCTATTGCATAATCAGATGCATCTGTATGAATTTTAAATGGTAAAGACCAATTCAGACCTTTTAGAACAGGTGCTTGGGTCAAAGTGTGCTTAAGCTTCAAGAAAGCTTCATTGCACGAAGAAGTCCATCTAAATTCCATATCCTTGGTAAGTAGAGAATATAAGGGACTTGCAATTTTGCTGAAATCTTTGATAAACCTTCTATAGTATCTAGCATGACCAAGGAAACTTCTTACATCTTTTTGATTCACCGATGCATTGATATTCTGAATGACTTCAATCTTTGTTGGGTCAACCTGTATTCCTTTTATAGAGATATGATGACCAAGGACTATTCCTTCCTACATCATTATGAAGCACTTCTTATTGTTTAATGACAAACTATAGTCTTCACACCGTTGCAAAACTTTTTTCAGGTTCCCCAATGCTTCTTCAAATTCAAAACCATAAGTTGTAAAGTCATCCATATAAATTTC
Source organism: Cryptomeria japonica (assembly GCF_030272615.1). Taxonomy (NCBI): domain Eukaryota; kingdom Viridiplantae; phylum Streptophyta; class Pinopsida; order Cupressales; family Cupressaceae; genus Cryptomeria; species Cryptomeria japonica. The sequence continues at coordinate 657,528,353 of NC_081415.1, forward strand.
CATGATATCTTGAGAAATATCTGAAAATATACTGATCATTGCTCTTTGAAAAGTGGTTGGAGCATTACACAATCCAAAAGGAAGAACAAAATATGCATATGAACCCCAAGGACAAGTAAATGTTGTCTTTTCTTGGTCCTCTGGGGCTATCTGAATCTGATTATAACCACTGAATCCATTAAGAAATGAAAAATATTTCTTCCCAACCAAAGAGTCTAATACCTGATCCACAAATGACAATGGAAAATAATCTTTTCTTGTTGCTAAGTTCAAAGCTCTATAATTAACACATACCCTCCATTTTCCTCCTTTCTTACGAGCTATTACCAAAGGTGATACCCATTGGCTATCAAAGATAGGATAGATAAACCTAACCTTTAACAACTTCTGCAATTCCTCTTTAACTATTTCTTTTAATACAAGATTGATTCTTATTTGTGGCTGTTTGAGTGGGCAACATTCTTCTTTTATATCGATACGATGGGTGCAAACTATTGGATCTATTCCATGCATGTCCTTGTAATCCCATGCAAAGGCATTTTTATGACATTTAAGCAAGTCCACGAGTGCTACCTTTTGAGTATCTGGAAGATCACTATTGATATTCAAACATTTATGCAAATCATCTTCTATTTTGATAGTAAGATCAATCTAGGATATATCAGAAAAATGGGAAGTACAGACTTCCTGCAGCAACAGAGTATGCAATATATTAGTGGCTGTAGGAAAGTCTAAATCTGCAATATTTGGTACCAACTCCTGCAATTGCTGTTCTTGTGTCAACTCATTTGTCAGAATTTTATAAAGAATTGAGTATTCATCATGTAATTGCATGAATGGCCCTTGATTAATCATCATAAGGTAATTAATAGAGTCAACTCCCTCAGATTCTTCTCCCAAAGTAGGCCAAACAACTTGTTGTTGATCAAACTGAGGTTGTGCAGGAGAATACAAAGCTAATGTTTTGGTAGAGTTCCCATCAGAAATAGTCATATCCCCTGATCTACATCCAATATATGCATCAACCGTGGCAAGCCAAGGTCTTCCCAAAATCACCGGATATCCCCCCAGTGTTGCCTTTGGAGACAGAATCATAAAGTCTACAAGGTCTTCCCAAGAATCCAAAATAACAACCACATCTTCAATCATACCATTAGGTCACACTGTAGAGCTATCAACAAGCTATAGAACTATGGGTGTAGGCCTTAGACTATTGATTTTAAGCTACATCATTACTTCTCTTGTCATCACATTAATGGTTGCACCTAAATCAACTAAAACATTCCTTATCTGGTTGCCATTAATGACTATACTCACTATAGAACTACCAGGATCAGAATATTTAGGAATTGAAACCTTTCCTAACATAATATCTGCCAGTTGACCCATCAGATGCACTGTTTGTGAATCCTTCTTCTTTCTGCCAGGTTTTTTTAGACATGCTTCTCTAAGTGCCTTACTGTATATAGGAACATCTTTTATTGCTTGCAATAATGGAATTTTAACACATACATGTTTTAGTTGATCGATGATATCAAAACCATGCTCCTGTTTTGTAAAAACTTCCTTTTCTTGCAATCTCTGGGGAAATGGTGGTAATCTCTACTTCTGAGGTATTGTGTCTGTTGGAATAGAGATTTATTATTCTTCTTGTACCTCAATGATAACTGGAGGAGATGGATTAGGTAGAGTTGTCCCAGATCGGAGGTGAATATCACTTATAGATAGAGAATAGGTTGGGTATTGATTAGGGTCAGATGAATAAACTTGTTGTTGTTGCTGAGATTTTTTATTAGGATTTGACATTGGCTGAGTATGCAACTGCGTTGGTTTAGGTGGGACAATAGTGGCTGTAGGGGGATGCATTATTGCAGGTGGTTGTGGCTGCTGAGTAGGCTGTTGATAACTAGAAGATTGGATAGTCCATGGCTGACTCCCCCTCCATTGAGGAGTAGGTTTCCAATTCCCTTGAAACTAGTTTCCTTGGCCCTAAGGTGGATACCAATTCCCCTGTGGCCACTGCCACTATGGTATTTGATTAGCAAAATGTTGCCCTTAGGCTTGAGAACCATACCAGTTTGGATAATTACCAAAATTGTGAGCATATGGTGATTGCCATTGATTATCTGGGACATAAGAATTTCCACTATAACCAGAAAAAGATAGTGGATCTGGAGGCATACCTTGTCTTTGGAAATTTGGCCTTCTTTGAGCAACATAGAAAACTTGCTCATCCTCGCCTTGTATTGGTTTGAAGTCAGGAACCTCAACATTTGCAACCATTTTACATCTGCAATCCTTTTTCCATTGTCTACAATAAGGGAAAAATTCTGCAAGAAATGCATTAGCTTCTTCATGCTTCTTCTTAGTTGAGAGTGTATCCAACTGAGTAGCCATATTGTTTATAATGTCCTCCTTAAAGTCCTTCAACAAATGGATAAGTTCCATTTTAGAAACTCTAGTACCAGATGCTGATGAAGGTGCTCCTGGCTTGAAATGCCTATTCTTTTTAGAAGCAGATTTGGAATACTTCTTACAAATTTGTGCTATTTCAGTCCACATGGATTGTGTAATGTCACTTCCTCCCATAAGATCCAAAGAATCAGTGCAGTCATCACTGATTCCCCTGAAAAGTATCAACCTGAAGGAATCTTCATTTAGAGTACTATGCTTGGACTTTTTAACACTAAACAAAAGCCTCTCCAGATAATCTTCAAGACTCTCATCATCTTTCTGTGTTATTCTAAAGATATCATCCCCATGACGATCAGTGCCTCTACAATAATCTTTATATTTTGCAAGAAATAATCGTTTTATCTCATCCCATGTATTGATTGTGCTACTACCCAAGCTCATAAACCATCTTAGAGATGATTCCTTCAAGGTGGCAGGAAACATTTTGAGTCTATGGGCATCTGTAGTATAATCACAACTCCTACAGAGAACATCAAATGCAAACAGAAATGTGTCTGGATCCTCTATCACTAATCCATATAATTTAGGGAGGGAAGAAGTTGGAATGTTCTTGAGATTAGCATTATCATGCTGATTAGATATGGGGAGCTCAAATGTTGGGTCCAAAGGTGGTGGTGGTGGATTATTTCCACCGTGAGGTGGGTTTCCTTGCATTGGACTTGTGGGAGGAGTTACTATATGAAATTATTCTTCTAGGGATCCAAATAGGAATTGAAGACTACCTTCTGGAAATTAAAATTCAGGGTGGTTCAAATTCTCTGGGGCTTGATAAAGTTCAACAAAATGATTTATATCTGGGCAATTAATTTCTGCATGATTAGGATGACTGAGCATGAATCTACCTAGAACATCTCTTCTTCGCCTATGCATGCAGATTCATGAAGTTTCTTTCGAACAATCGAGAATGCCAGAAAAACAATTAACTAAAACTGAAAAGACAATAACCATAACAGGTTCTTAGTTTGACACCATCCCCGACAACGACACCAAAAATGTTCAACCCAACAATAAGAATAATAACTCTAGTTGAAGTCTCAACCTGAAGTTTGGACATTCACTTGGTAAAGCCACTATTCCTATAGCTAGTGTTCAATTGATTGTCAATCCAGGGACGTAATACTTGAAATGGGTCTGCACTATATATGCACTAAGTTCCTGCAACAACTACTCTGCATTACTGTAACAACTAACATTATGCGAAAAAGATAAGCAAGAATTGAAACTACTAAAAGGCTACAGGAAAACTTCTACATTAACATAAATTCATTCAAGCAATACTGATTAAGTTCAATGTTGATAAACAAAAATTACTGTTTTGGTTTGGCTGCAGGAACAGTCAATGGATCTATTTCCAGTGGCTGCAGGAACAGTCAATGCAAGAACGTCTACTGCAGCTAAGGAAAGAAAACTAATCTTAACAAATGCACAAGAACACTCACCAAGTGGGCCCCCTTGGGTGAGTGATTCCAAGCTTCCCAAAAAAAATTCTAAGTGCTCAGAATAACATATTTTTATTCATCATTCTTTGGAAGTCATTACATGTTTCAATATGAAAAGAAACTCAAAAACACTTGTGAAAATCCTCTACTCTAATTTCTCTCTTTTTCTATCTAACCTCTGAGAAGAGATGAAGAGGTTATTTTAAAAAGAAATCATCTAATTTGGACACCACTGATCACACTGAAGAGAAGATGTGGATAACTAAATGAGAAAGGAGATAGCTAGAGTTAAGCTACAGAAATGCGGATCTAAACTGAACCATAGTCATAACATACTATGACAGTATTTACAACACCAATGTCCACTTGAGTTAGAGATCAGTAGTATCACATGATTTCTTCTCCTATGCCATTCCTTACGCTTTTCAACATTTCTGCTGTTCGATCTTTCAGTCATCTTCTAGAATATCTCTTTCTGCAACTGGCATGATAGGCGAGCTTCCACCGCAACATCATTTATGCACTTGAAGAGAAATAACATATAAGAACATACATACGTATTTTATTTAATGAGGACATCTATTAATTTCACACATGATATTGCCCTAAACAATCCGCATGGCAACAAGAATGAATCACATGGCTGCAGGAATAAACTGGTAAAGACGAAACATGTTTTAATAGGTTTAGGCTAACATCTGAAATACATATAGTAAACTTCTGATACATCATTACTACTATGTAAATCAAAATATGACAAAAGCTCAAAAGTTCTAAGGATAAAAATATGCCAATGTCTCAACTCATTAGGCCTCTTGGAAAGATAGTTTAACTCTGCAAAATTATCAACAAACCATTGAGAGAAAGACCTTTCCAAGGAATTGGAGGAACATTTTACAACTACAATGGAGGAATTTGCTAATCAAACTATACATTTAAATCATGCAAGGTGAGATGTACAAAATGATATAGACATAAGTAACTGAATGCACAATATTTCAACATGAACTACAAGTTTAAGGAAAATTTAGGGAAATCTGTCAAGTAAAAAAACAAACCAACAAAATAGAAATGTTTAGTTGTGTCTCTGCAAATATATATAAAAATAAATAAATAAAAAGAGAGAGAAAAGAATGAAATAAAAATAATAGACAAGGAAGAAAATTTCTCACATAGGATTTTAAGTTCCATTTGCACCAGTACACATAAATCAGTGATGTAGGAGCATCCCCAGTCAATGAGAAATATTGCATCAACTAAAAAAATATTTATTTCTAGTTTGTTTCTATTCAATTCCGTGTTGCCGTTCTGCATTTTCTCTGGAAGTTGTTTATTTTCTGATGTAGATGAATTTTTTGGCTTCCAGACTTGTTACTGTTCCTTATTCCAGATTTTTAGTTCATTTGGATCTTTTTCTGAGAAGTTGTCACTTTCGGATTATCTATTTCTTGGTTCACATAATAGTATTGAGATTTATGACTAGTTGGAGATTTCTTCCCTTGCAGAGCAATTTCTTGGCTTGTGGATCTAATTGGCACTTCACTCGATATTCATGAGCCCTTGGCCAACCTTCCTTGTTGGTCCGCATTTCATTTGCGTTCTTGGTGGAGGAGATCTTCACATTTTGGATCTGACCTATTTTACAAGTTTCATTTTCCTGTCTTGGAGAATGTAATCTTTTGTGACTGACCTAGATGTGTTTCTGATGCAGGAGCATCCCCGGTCCAAGAGCAATCTTGCATCAACAAAAAATATTTCCTTTTAGTTTAGTTCTTGTTCAGTTCAATGTGTAGTTTTATGTGTTCCTGTCAATGTGTTTTGATAGTTGCTTTCTTTTCATTGTGGATCATATTTTTGGTTTCTAGGCTTGCTCTTGTGCTTAATTCCAGATTCTCAGTTCATTTGGATCCTTTTCCAGTGAGATGTTGCTTCCGGTTTGGTTGTTTTTGGGTTCCGGAGTACTTTTAGGCTTATCATCTAAGTTGGAGATTTCTTCTTTTTGGGAGTGGTTTCTTGGATTATGGATCGGTTTGGCACCTCACTCGATGTTCTTGAGACCTTGGCCGACCTTCCTGTTGATCCACACCTCTTGGTTGTTCTTTTCCAAAGGAATTTCCTTTCATTCTTGGGGCCGACCTATTTACATGTGTAAATGTTATCTTTTGTGGCCAACCCATATATGTTCCAGAGGGTATATATATGGTTTTTTAGTGTCATAAATTGTACACCCTTGCTGGGGTGGTACAATTTCACACTTAGGTTAGCACCTACCTTAGTGTGTCTTGCATCTTGCATTTATCATTCCCCTTTAAGAATTTAATTAATTAATTTAATTAAATCTAAGGCCATCTCTCATCACTTTACACATTATAAAGTTGGGCCCTTTACCCTAAGCGTGCCCCTTTTTCATTTTATCCCTCCAATGAATCATTTAATCATAAACCCTAATTATATCTTATTTCGACCGTTTAGGCTTGATTTCGCATATCAAAACATCTCAAAATCAGCTGTAACTTTGGGATGTGCTCTAATATCATCATATCTAACGGCCCCAAAAATTTGGTGAAAATTTGGTCAGACCATGGCGGGAATTCACATGGTCCGTGACTTTTTTCTTAAAATTTTGGGAGCAAAATCCTATGATATGATAATTCTTAACCTCAAAATATCAGCGAGAAATTCAAATCCTAGGTTAGCCTAAACATGAAATTAAGATCTAGGGTTTCATACTTAAGAGCTCTCTTTCTTCATTTGAAGGGGTCTTCTTCTAAGGATCTATGAGCAGGTTTTTGGAGTTTAAGAACCTTCTTTGCAGTGAAAGAGTAGATCTTTGAAGTCGTCAACAACATTCATCATTTATCCATCAAACATTCATCAAGCATCATTTTATCAATTGGGAGTTTTTTAAGATGTAGAAGAACAATAGGAGATCACCAACTAACGATTGGCTTGTACCTCTCCCTTGGGGTTGGGTACGGTTTCATGTTGTTTTCATGTATTTGCATAAGCTTCATTTTGATTCATATTCATGCTTTAGATCACTTTGCATTTAGAGCATTTACTTTGTCAATTATAAGCAATTAGGGTTTACTCTTTAGGGTTGCTCTAGGTTGTTTACTTTCATTCTTAGGATCTTGCATATACATAAGGTTCTTGCACACACATTTTCTAGACATTATCAGCTATTTGTGGAGGTGGAAATCACCAACATGGGGGTTTGACTAAGGCAAAACCCTATATAGCCACCCCAAACCTTCCCTTTTCAATTGCAGGTGTAGAAACATGAATCTGGAAGCAGTTAAAGATCTGGAACAGGCATCTACACCACCCAAAAATCTTAGAGGTGTAGAAATATATCAAGGACATGGGTGTGGTGCCCTGTTCCTACCCAGGACAATGGCATGGTGCCCTGGTCCTACCCTTTGTCAGTAGGACTTGGCATAACAACACCTTATAGATCTCATAATCCCTCCTGTCAGTTGCAGCTCCAGAATTGCAGAATTAGGACAATGGCGTGGCACCCTAGTCCCGTATATTTTTGCTTAGATTTCAGACACAGGTACACCTCTAATTTTGCCTTCTGATATGTACTTTTCAATAGTGTATTGGTTGTTTCTTGATCTGCATTCTCAGATTAGGATTTGCCTTCTTACTTGCTTTCTAGGTTAGATTGCATTTTAAATCATTCCTCTCTCTCATTTATAGAAAAGGAATAGAAAACCTAAGAGGTAATCCATGACTCTCTCTTTCTCATAAGAAGTAGCCAATGTGCATTACCTCCCTAGGCTCTTTTGTATTCCATGAGTGTGTATGAGAGTGGGTTTAGGGTTTCCATACTTAGTCTCACTTTTTCCCCTACACAGGTTTTATGTGATCATTTGTGGGGTATTGATCAATATGAGGTTCGAGATTCATAATTAGAGATCTAGATGACTCTGAGAGTTCTAGATGGATTGTAATATGGCATGTTAGCTTGCATGTAACTGGTTGATTACCGGATGTTCTATGATGAATATATGATGATGCGGATATCTGATTTAGTAATATTTCCATGTGTTCTTGTTGCTTCCATTGTGTTACTCTTGCTGCATGGTCTAGTTTGTTCTCCTTGAGGACCCACCAGACCATGGCTGCATCAAGTGGTATTAGAGGTGGTTATGAACCTATTGATGGAGGAAGAGCCGGTTGTGAACCTTGAGGTATTTCTTTGGGTGAACACATTGCCAATTGGAGGAAGGCTGCACGCATGTTCAATAGATCGCCGAGTGTGAGGCAATCAAAAATGATAGTTAGATCACTGAGTTGAGGCAATTCACCAGAGCAAAGGAGGAGATGCCACCTAGAAGGATGAACCCCTGAAGGGTGGACCAGATGATGGAGGATTTAAAGAATGAGATGTGGAATGAGATCCAAAATACATTAACTAGTTTGCGTTGGAATCCAGAATCTGAGGATGAGTATGAAGAGGTTGGAGAAGAGGTTGAGGTCGAGGAAGCTAAAAGATCGAAAGATGGAAGAGAGGAAATATTTCTGAGAGTAGTGGCACAAGTGAGAAAATTTCATAAAGTAGAGGTTTCAAACTTTTTCGGGACATTGAATCCAGAAGATCTGATTGATTGGATCAGAGAGTTGGAGGACTACTTCGATTTTGAGGATATCAAGGACCCACAGAGAGTCCGGTCGGCACAGACTAAGTTGAAAGGGCATGCTGCGTTATGGTGAAAATAATTGCAAAGAGATAGAGTGGATAATGGTGAAATTAAGATCACCTGGTGGAGACAGATGGTAGCAAGATTGAAGGCCAAGTTCATTTCGAGAGACTATGGGTTGGAATTGTTCAAGAAGTTACGAACCTAAAGTAGAGAAACATGAGTGTGAAATAGTATAGTGAGGAATTCTACAAGGTGATGATCAGATCTGGACAAAGAGAGATGGATAGAGAAAAGGTGGCGAGGTACATAAATGGACTTGCATTTAACATTCAGGATGAGATGAGTATGTTGAGGATTTCTATAGTTGAGGAAGCTTACCAATATGCTTTGAAGGCTGAGGAGAAGGTGAGAAGAAGACAATAGAATAACCCTAGAGGGAAGGAGAGATACAAGGGATAGATGAGTGTTAGTATAGAGAATAAGATTTTTGAAGATGAATCAAAACCTAAGTGGAGTAAAGAATCAGATCATAAAACACAGAGGAAAGGGAGTGGTAGTAGCAGTAGAGAATTTTCGGGTAGATGTTTCAAGTTTGGAGAAACCAAACATAGATTTAATGAATGTAAGGAGGGAATGACAAGAAGTGTGTGGGAAATGAGGATCCAAAAGGTGGAGTTACCAAAACTGAATGTGCACTGGAGAAAGGAAAATCTCTTATGTTCAGAAAAGTCATGATGAAGTAGAGCAGTGAAGATACCAGACCTACTCCGAGAAGGAGTCTTTTTTTAACTGTGTGCAAATCAGGTGGTAAGTGTTGCAAGGTTATTGTGGATAGTGGAAGTACTGATAATCTGGTATCTAAGGAGATGGTAGTGAATCTTGGATTGAAGAAGCTTAAACATCATTGTCCTTACAAGGTGAGTTGGTTACAAGATGATTAGAAGTTGGAAGTAAAAGAGAATTGTTTGGTGAGTTTGAATATTAGGCCTTTCAGGGATGAGGTCTTGTGTGATGTTTTATCTATGAGTGCTTGTCATGTCTTGTTGGGAAGAACTTGGCAGTTTGATAGAAGAGCTATTTATGATTGTAGAAGGACCTTGATCACTATTGAGAAGGGTGGGAAAAAGTTCACATTGACTTCTTTGAAGGAGAAAGAGAAGGAGGTTAAGAATTTGAGTCTTCAGAGACGTTATGTTACTGAGAAACTGGTTGCATAGGTTATACTAGAAGGTGGCATGAATTTACAAAAGGATCAAGAAGATAAGTCTGATAGACAGAAGGAACCAGATGGCAGTAAGGTTGTGATAGCGAACCAAATGAAGTCTTGTGGCATAAATAAATTAGAGTTGCAGAAGAAAGAGAGCATTAGTTAGAGGCAGTATGCAGGACTAAAGCAAGGGAAGGGAAATAAAGAGATTCATGAGTTAGAGAATCCGGTTGAGGTTCTGGAGGAGCTAAGGAAGAGGTTTGCAGATAAGGAAGATGTTTGGACTAGAAATTAGCATGTGATCTATATCCCTAATCTTTTTCAATGTTCATGAGTTGCCTCTTATGGAACATCTCTTTCTACTTGGGGTGTCTAATGCAGGAGCATCCCGGTCCATGAGAAATCTTGCATCAACCAAAAATATTTCCTTTTAGTTTAGTTCTTGTTCAGTTCAGTGTGCAATTTTATGTGTTCCTGTCAGTGTGTTCCAGTAGTTGCTTGGTTTTTGTTATTCAGTTTCCAGGCTTGTTCTTGTGCTTAATTCCAGATTCTTAGTTCATTTGTATCCTTTTTTGGTGAGATGTTGCTTTCGATTTGGCTGTTTCTGGGTTCCAGAGCAGTTTTGGGCTTATCATCTAAGTTGGAGATTTCTTCTTTTTCAGAGTGGTTTATTGGATTGCGGATCAATTTGGCACCTCACTCGATGTTCTTGAGCCCTTGTCTAGCCTTCTTGTTTATCCACATCTCTTGGTTGTTCTTTTCTAAAGGATTTTCCTTTCATTCTTGGGGCCGACCTATATACACATGTAAATGTTATCTTTTGTGGCCAACCCAGATATGTTCCAGAGGGTATATGTATGGTTTTATGTGATCATTTGTGGGGTATTGATCAATATGAGGTTCTATATTCATGATTACAGATCTGGATGACTCTAAGAGTTCCAGATGGATTGTAATCTGGCATGTTAGCCTGCATGTAACTAGTTGATTACCAGATGATAGCCTGCATGTATCCGGTTGATTACCAGATGTTCTATGATGTATATATGATGATGTGAATATCTGATTCAGTAATATTTCCATGTGTTCTTGTTGCTTCCATTGTGTTACTCTTGCTGCATGATCTGGTTTGTTCTCCTTGAGGACCCACCAAACCATGGCTGCATCAGTTTTAGATGCTATAAATGTTGTTGTATTCAATCCTTCAGGGGGGAAGGAAGATAGATGATAATTTAGATTCATGATTTATAATTTGAACTCCTCTAGAGGTCTGGAGGGATTGTATTCTAGAATGTAAGCTGTAATAAGGCCTTAAGCCTATATGTTTGCTCGCATGTTGTTGGATAATTTATAATGAATCTATGATCTTGAGAATGTATAATATTTGCATTTTCTACATTCGGTGTTGTTGCTTCCATTGTGTTACTTTTGCTGCATGATCCAGATTGTTCTCTTTGAGGGCCCTCTAGAACATGGCTGCGTCAAATGGTATCAGAGTTGGTTGCGAACCTTGAGGCATTCCTTTGGGTGAACAGATCATTGATTTGAGGTAGGCTACAAGTGTGTTCAATAGATCATCAACAAAGAGGCAATTAAAAATTTATAGTTAGATCACCGAGTTGAGGCAATTGAACCAGGTCAAAGGAGGCAATGTCGTCGAGAAGGATGAATCCTAGAAGGGTAGAGTAGATGATGGAGGATTTCAAGAATGAGATGAGGAATGAGATCCGAAACGCATTGGCTGGTTTGCGAAGGAATCCAGAATCAGAGGATGAGTATGAAAAAAAGGAGAAGAGATGGGTGTTGAAGAAGTTGAAGGACCGATAAATGAGGCAGAAGAAAGATTTCTTAGAGCAGTGGTGCAAGTAAGTAAAATTCATAAAGTTGAGGTTTCTAACTTTTTAGGTACATTGAATCCAAAAGACTTGATATATTAGATTAGATAATTGGAGGACTACTTCAAGTTTGAAGATGTTAAAGACCCACAAAGGGTCCAGTTAGCACAAACTAAGTTAAAAGGGCATGCTGCTTTATGGTGGAAATAATTGCAGAGAGATAGAGTGGAGAATGGTGAGATGAAAATCACTTGGTGGAGGCAGATGGTTGATAGATTGAAGGCTAAATTTGTAGACACCTAAAATTAATATTTAATTAATTCAGGCCTATCAACATAATTAATTAACTTAATTGTGTTATCCTTATTCTTCTCATTGTTAATTAAATCTAATTTAATTAATACTATCACTATTATCTAATAATTTCTCAACCACAACCTTTAATAAATAGAAAGGAAGTGGTTTGGTCCTCCGGCTTTAAAAGTTAAATTGAACTTTGATGGAGCCTCTTGGGGTAATCCTGGTAAATCTGCCATTGGGATTGTGGTCTTTGATGACAGGGCTGGTATTATAAAAGCTCAATGTCAATGTATTGCCTATGGGACTAACAATGTGGCTAAACTGCATGCTCTTTCCATGGGTCTCGATTTGCTTCTTTCATTACATTTGTTGGATTTTGTTATTGAGGGTGATTCTCAGGTAGTTTTTTACATGGTTACGAATCGCTATTCCCACTCTTGGCATTTAAAGTATTGGTTGAACAAGATTCTTGATCAACTTGAGTTGTTTAATTCCTTCACTATGGTTCACTGTTTTAGGGAAGCTAATAAGGTGGCAGACTTCCTGGCTAATAAAGCTTTGGATGAGGATATCCAAGACTTGGTTGAGGTGGCCTCTAGTTCTTTACCTCCTCATCCGGTTTAACTAGTATCAGGTTATTTGCAGAAGCAAGACCTTGTGCCTTGTCTGGCGATTACATTCAAGCATGCAGTTTAATGTGGTGGTGTCTGACTTTTGGACATTACTTCATTATGTTTGCATTACTGTGTGTAATCTTAGGGAGGGCTCAGGTTTTTTCTTTTCTAAGGGGTTGGAATTTGTGGTGTGTGGGAGTCTCTTATTACCATGCTATACTCTTTATGTTCACTCTATGTTTGTTTATTCTTACTCATTTGCAATAAGTTGATCTTGTACCTCGCTGGACGATTATATTTAGGCATGCAGCATTATTACTGCATTACTATGTAATCTCAGTCTCCGTACAGGTTTGCCTTTATTACAAGATTAGCTGGGGATTTGTGGTGTGTGGGGGTAATTATATTACACATGATTGAAATCTTCCCTGCAATGATCATTATTGTTATATGTCATTTGCTTATTCCTTGATGACTGCATGGTTTTCATGTGTTTACCTCATGCTTATTATGCTCCACCAGTTGGCGTACTTTTAGTTTTATGGCATCCTTTACCTTCCTTTCCAAGTGGTGGCAGATTTTTGAGTTTTCTTGACTCATTTGGGAGATCTCGCTTGTGTGGATATCTTGGTTTATTTCTTGACATGTTTTTGATTTATGGCTTTGTGCATCGTATGGATATTGTCATCATTTTTTATAAAGGTGGTGGCCTCTCGTTACTATTTTGCACGTATCTTCTTTGGGCTTGCTTGAGGTAATAGTTATTGTGCCGACCTTTCGTGGTTGTGTTGCTTTCTTATGATGACATTGAGCTCTTTATACTCCTATGCTTTCTCTTGGCTTTGCATTATCTTTCTTGATGGAATCAGTGGGTTACCGCATTTTGATGCCTCACAAACACTATGATTTCCAAGACTTATGTTTTGGATGATGAAAAGCTTGGACATCTGTTTCAAGTTTATTCACTAGATTTTTCTCTGGCTTTTCGCAAGGTTTTGGGAAAGCGATGGCTTGCGGAAAGCACAGGTTGTTTTCTTGTTGATATTGCATCTTGGTTTCTCACTATCTATATGGATGTGCTTTTGGATTCTGCTATGGTCAAGGCAAATTTTGATGCATTTTTCAACTCCCATCTCTACACTACTAATGATTTGGATAGTGCATTATCTAATTACCATTTTGAATTTGGTGATTTTGAATATGCTGGTTTTATTTCTTTTTCTCAGTTACTATCTTCCGGTTGGCATGTGGAACTTCTTTCAATTTTAAGGAATGGTTTGATATCTAACTCATATGATGATACATTATTTGCTATGGTAGCTCTACTAGATCATGTATCACCAGATTGTTTGGCTGCAACTGTCAATATATTTGTAGGAATTTACTTTTCTCTTAGAATCAATGCACACCGTTCGGTCTTCGCCAGTGTCGGTTTCACCTATCCAGATGTTGCCTCCTTCTCCTCCATTGGAAGGTCCTAGCACATGGTTCTTGAATTCCTTGGCATAAAGAATCTTGGTTTTGCATTATAGTACAGGTATTATAGAGCAATTGAGAGCAGAAAGATTTTGGTCCATGGGTTTTTGAGCAAGGCTACGGTTTCATCTGTCTCCTTCCTTTATTAGCAAGCAGAGAAGTTTATTTTGTGAGAATTTTCTGATGGGTTTGTTAATCACCATATGGCCTCTATGTAAAGCTGCTATTATAAGTGACCGCATTTTCTAAGCGGCAGATTGTATAAACTTTTAGGATTTTGTTATAGGTTTATTTTATGAGCTGTGACCAGAGGTTTTCTTTCCAGGGTTCTTTCCTTCGGTATGCTCTTTGAATCCTGTGTAAAATATATATATATATATATATTAATAATATTTAGTGGAGTATTCCACTTTTATCAAAAAAAATAAATAAATTAATTTATCAAATAAATTAATTACTCCCCTATTCTTCTAAAGTCCCCTCCAATAATTATTTCCTCTAAATCCACTCAGTTAATTAATTCTAATTAATTAACCTAGTCATGTGATTCCTACAAATCACTTTTCCTAATCCCATTAGCCTAATTAATCCTTCTAGAATCTCTCATAATCATGCTTATCATTATTCCTTCAATTTTTAATTTCCACTCATGTCACATTAACATTGAGTCTCTCAAAGAAATTCAAATTTCTTTGAATCTCTCAATGCATCCTTATTTTGGAATTTTTAATTCCTCATATTTGAAATTCAAATTTCTCCCCCCTTTTCCCAAGAAATTTTATATTCCTGTTTATTTTCCCAAGGCACCCTTGATCCATGCCTTCTATCTAAAATAAATCTCAACCCTTCATGATCAAATCAATCTCGGCCCTCCATTGGCCTTCTCCAATCTATAAATTGGAGCCTATTCTCCTCACAAATCATCTACTTCTCATGCATTGTCATGCTGCTCTTTTCTCCTCTTCTTTCATCAATCTTTCAATTCAAATCCATCCAAAATCCATCCAATAATCCTATCAAATCCATTATTCTTGTTGAGCAAAGGAGATCAATCCACATCCAAATCAAGCAAGCAGCACAACAAGTGGAGCATCAAGGGCGCATCCTCATCATCCACTTCATCAAGCTCAATCTGAGGGAGAGGTAAAAATAGCAAGGTATAAGCTTTGTCTTCATGTTTTTATGTGGTTTTATGCATGTTTCATGTTTTAATATCTTTTAGTGTTTTGTTTGTGCACTAACCACCTAAATCCACCTTGCTACGTTTTTCCCTCTTCAAAATTCATTTTGGGGGACTATTAGTTGGAGTTGTTAAAAAATTTGAAGAACTTGAAGTAGAAGGATATGAGTGTGAAAGAGTATACTGAAGAATTCTACAAGGTGATGATCAAATTTGAACATTGAGAGATGGATAGGGAGAAGGTGGCTAGATACATAAATATTAAATGGACTCCGATTTAACATTCAGGATGAGATGAGTATGTTGAGGATTTCTACAGTTGAGGAGGCTTATCAATATGCATTGAAGGCAGAAGACAAAGTGAAGAGAAGACAACATAATAACCTTAAGGGGAAAGAGAGACATGCAGTGGATAGAGGGTAGATGATTGGCAATATGGGGAAGCAGACTACTGAAAAACCAAAATCCAAATGGAGTAAAGAACCGGAGTAGAAGACACAAAGAAAAGGAAGTGGCAGTAGCAGTAGGGAGTTCATGGGTACATGTTTAAAGTGTTGGGAAGCTGGACATAGAGCTTATGAGTGTCCTCAGGATAACAAGGGAAAGACAAAGAGTTTCTTAGCATGTGAAGAAAAAGAAGATGGAGCTGCAGATATGAGTATGGTAGAACCAGAGCGAGGAGAATCCCTTATGTTTAGAAGAGTTTTGCAGGGCAGATAGGAGATCAAACCTACACAAAGGAAGAATCTTTTCTGGATTGTTTGCAAATTAGGAGGTAAGTGTTGTAAGGTTATTGTGGATAGTGGAAGTACTGATAATTTGGTATCTAAGGAGATGGTAGAGAAGCTTGGTTTGAAGAGGCTTAAGCACCCTACTCCTTATAAGGTGAGTTGGCTAAAAGATGATCATGCGGGAGAGGTGATAGAGAAATGTTGGGTAAATTTTAATATTGGGCCTTACAAATATGAAGTATTGTGTGATGTTGTGTCTATGAGTGCTTGTCATGTTTTGCCGGGTAGACTTTGGCAGTTTGATAGGAGAGCTATCTATGACTGTAGAATGAACCTGATCACTATTAAGAAGAATGGGCAAAAGTTCACTTTGGTTTCTTTGAAGGAGAAGGAGAAGGAAGTGAAGAACTTGAGTCTTATGAATAGTTGCTGTGCTGAGAAGAAGGATGCAAAGGATAGCTTGGATTTGAGGAAAGACCTTGTGGATAGGCCTGATAGCAAGGTGGTACCAAAAAAAAACAAGGCTAGAGTTATGGTGGCAGACAAGATGAATTCCCTTGGAGGAAATAAATTAGATTTGTGGAACAAAGGTCTTGGTGGTAAGAGACAGAGTGCATGTATGAAGCAAGGAGAAAGAGGTGAAGAGAAGAAGAAGTTGGAGAATCTAGCAGACAAAGAGGACATTTGGACCAGAAGTGAGCATGGGATCTATATCTCAAACCTGTTGCAATATTCATGAGCTTCCTCTCATGAAACATCTTGTTCTACTAGGGGTGTCTGATATAGGAGCAGCCTTGGTCAATGAGAAATCTTGCATCAACCAAAAAACAATATTTGTTTCTAGTTTGTTTCTGTTCAAATCTTGTGGATTAGATTTTTGGCTTCTAGACTTATTCTCATTCCTTATTCCAGATTTTTAGTTCATTTGGATTTTTTTCTAGCAAGTTGTCACTTTCGGATTATCTGTTTCTTGGTTCTAGGAATAGTTTTGAGCTTAACGACTAGTTGGAGATTTTTTCTCTTGTGAAGCGATTTCTTGGCTTGCAGATATAATTGGCATTTCACTCGATGTTCTTGAGCCCTTGGTCAACCTTCCTTGGCGGTCTGCATTTCATTTGCATTCTTGGCAGAGGAGATCTTCACGTTTTGGGTTCGACCTATTTTACACATTTCATTTTCCAGTCTTGGAGAACATAATCTTTTGTGGCTGACCTAGATGTTTTCTGTATGCTATAAATGTTGTTGTATTCAATCCTTTGGGGGGGGAAGGAAGATATATGATAATTAATATTCATGATTTGTAATTTGAACTCCTCTAGAGGTCTAGAGGGATCACATTCTAGAATGTAAGCTGTAATAAGGTATGTAAGCCTGTATGTTTGCCTGCATGTTGCCAGCTAATTTATAATGAATCTATGATCTTGCAGATGTCTAATCTTGCATTTTTTACATTCGGTGTTGTTTCTTCCATTGTGTTACTCTTGCTACATGATCTAGATTATTCTCTTTGAGGGCCCTTTGGAACATGGCTGCATCAATAAGCCATGCAATGCTCTGTAAAACACATTTAACATAAGGGTGAAATCTGCAACATAACATATACATCCCCTATGACCATTTGTGGCTTGAATCATAAGGAAAGATGTGGGCGATGCTCTTATACATCACTTCCTACTATTTCCTCCACTCCTTTGCCACCTGTATAACAAACAATAATGAATAGATATAACATATAAAGCTAAAGAACTGTCTTTTCTTATTTCATTTTTTATAAGGGAAAATATAATCAAATTGAATGGAGAGCAAAAGCATATAGACTTTGAATTTTTTAACATCCCTATTTTTAACATTTTTGTGAGTTTGAAGTGTTTTTAGAGCACAGATTGTCGATTCAGCGTGCCTGTCTGCAAACAGCGCGTCTGCCTCACTGGTTCAGCGTGGGCAATTCAAAATTTAAATTTTATGGCACCATTTCTGCATTTTTTGGTCAATCAGTGCATCTTCTCATGAATTAGCGTTTCGACTGCAAATTAGCATGCACGTTTGGTAAAAAAATTCAATTTTTTCATTAAAACTGTTAAATAGCATGTGTGCAAGCGAAAACATCGCCTGTGATTGTGCCAAAATGCGTGTGCATAGTCAAAAAATCATAAAAAACTATAAAAGAACGCCTGTGCATGTGCTTCAGCGTGAGCAACTCTGAATCAGCATGAGCAATTGCAAAACAGAGCGAGCGCCATGGGTTCAGCGCGTGAAAAAAATAGTTTTCATAAAATGAGCATAAATTTTTGTGTGGGAGTTGGATTTTGAAAATTCAAAATGCGTTGGAAAGAGAATTTAGAGATATAAAATGGGTTGTCTTTATATTTTTCATATCTATTTTTAAAAAATATTTTAACATGTGCAAAGTCAACCCTTCTGTTTGAACTTTAGATTTCCATATTTTTAGCATATAAAATCAATTTTTATCAAACTTTTTTTTGAAATTACTTAGAAAATCATAAGAAAACTGATTTTGCAATATTTTTTTGGGCTAATCCTCTTGTGTTTGCAGCTTCTTTTCTTTCGAATTCCCAAGATCAATTATCACAAAAACTACTAATCCATCATTCTTGCAGGTTGCCTAAGGAGATATAAGCAAACATTGTGTCCTTTTAATCATTTTATTAGGCACCTAGATCTAATTAGGGGGAAAAATAATCTTGTATTGAAGAGTCAAAGGGTAGGAGAGTACGCTCTTGCCTATCTAGGCAATCAAAAATCTAGACTCCTTTGGTCTTTTCTAAGTTTATTTCTTGTGTTACCCTTAGCGAGCCTGCCTCCCAACTTTCTCTTTGAGAAGGTAAGAGGGGAACGACCCAAGTGAGTACACCCAGACCTGGGGTTCCCAATTCACTATAATAAATAGACCATTGATGATGAAAGGGTCAATGGTTGGGGCTATATGAGAGTTCACTCTCACATTGGGTGCTTAGTAGGATCCTAGAGATATCCTTGTGTGACTACTAAGTTCTTGGTGCTTCGTTGGGCTATAAGCCTCGATTGTGCTTGCGCAACTGTGAAGGGTAGCTCCTAACAAGAATCCATATTAAATACCTTGTGCATAGTGGCCAAAAACCTTCTAGTCATTGGTGTAGGAGGTTGGACCTCCAAAGCCACCCATATTTTTACGACCCTTAGTAGAAACACAAAGTTTGCCATGAGGAGTTTTCATGGGAATTGATGCTTGGCTTCCCTAGAGAAGTGAGTGTCGTAGAGGGGAGCTAGTGGGGTCAAGCATCTAAGTGTCCGCTCTGGGTAAGCATAGCTAGGAAACCAATTGGGATCCATTGACTATTGTCTTTTCTCACCATAGGATATGTTGTGAAGGAGCATGAGTGTCTTTTGAGTCTAACTTCTTTTGACCATTGTGTTTTCTTTACTTGACATCTCTTGCCAAGTCCATCCCCCACAACCAATTAATCATCCCTCTTTCCAAATTCCATCTTGCCATCATCAAATCGTTAATCCATTTCTATCTATCCAAGAAATTCTCCAATCCCCAATCCACTTTCATCCATTCAAACAATCATCCTTCCTCAACTAATATTCATTCTTCCTCTAATCCAATCAAATCAATTCCAATCCAATTCAATCTAATCCAATCCAATCCAAATCAAATCCAGTCCAAGTCCTAATCAAATCGAATCGAATCAAATCCAAATCCAAATCCAAATCAAATCCAATCCAAGTCCTAATCCAAGGACCAATCCAATCCTTTAATCCAAATCAAATCCAATCCAATCCAATCCAATCCAATCCAATCCAATCCAATCTAATCTAATCCAAATCCAAATCCAATCCAAAACCAATCCAATCAAATCAAGTCCTAATCCAAATCAAATCCAATCCAAATCTAATCAAATCTAATCTATCATTATTCCAAGCCAAGTCCTAATCCATCATCATTCCAAGTCAAGTCCTAATCCTCATCTTCATTTAACATCATCTTCGTAATCTTTCCCCTCCAAAACATATTCATCCAATTCCAATCTAATCCTTCACTCTCAACATGACTACCCAAAATTTCAAAGCTTGGTATCAGAAGATGCTCATGGAAATTTATGAACCTGCCTACCAAGTTGATCCCATAATCTCCCACTCGCCTATCATACCTTCATCCATCCCATCTCAACACATTACACCCAATCCCAATCTATACCATATCTCTTATCCTTCCTCTACCTTCGACAAGGGAAATCCATCTTATTCCCCATCCATATCTCCATATTATCCCTCACGCACATACTCCTCTAATCCAATATTTATACCTTCATCTCCCCCCCCCATCTACATCCCAATCCCCATCCTTCGATAATGCATTCATTACCTCTACTCCCCATCCAAATGCTTTACTCCATAGTCCTCCAATAATTAATCCTAATTCCCCAATCCATTATCCTAATCCTCCATCCAATTCCAATCCCAATCCCAATCCTCCATCTAATCTTAATCCTCCAAAATCCATATTATCCACATCCTCCAAATCCATCATCCATAATCTTATCCAAGACATGCTAGCAAAGGAGACAAAATCCTCACCTCAAAGAAAAGTGGCCAAGTCTCCTCAAGTCCTCCATCCACCCCAATCACCTCCACCTCAAAACAAATCCCAATCCCCCACACTTCATGATATCCCCATTTCCCCATCTACTCACATCAAAACTTCCATACCTTCATCCATCACACAATCCCCACAACTCCAAACATGCCAAAAGATTGTTCCAAAGCATGCTAGTATAGAAACCTCTCCATCTCATGATCCATCTCCCCCCACTCCATCTAATGATCCCATCCCCTCCACTTCCTCTCATGATCATATGATTCCTCTATCATCGCATGATCCTCTTCCATCTCATGATCCAATCACCCCTCCCACTCCATCTCATGATACCCTCCCTAGTCAAGATCAAAGTATCCCTTCATCTCCATGTCATGATCCCAATCCATCTAAAGATCCTAATCTTCCTTCCACATCTCATCCCCCTCAAAATGGACTCGCATCTTGTTTCCGAAATAACAATAAGGGTCCTCAAGATAATACTCAAGATGTTGGTGCATCCTCTATTTCTCCTAAATCCAAATTTACCTCATACAAATCAAAATCCCATTATCCCTCATCTTCCGCATCCATTTTGGGACCCTATGTTCCAAAGTTAAACTCTTCATTCCTTCCATCCATTTTGGGCCCCTATGTTTCGATGCTCAATCCTCCATCCCTTCCATCCATATTGGGTCCTTACATCCCTCCATCCACCACTCCATCACCTCAAATAATCCCTAAGAAAGATCAACAAAGTCACACATCCTTGGATGCCTGCCAACACTCTCTTTCCACCATCCCATCCATAAAATCTATCAATCCTTCATCCTCATGCACCCATCCCATTTCTATTGGAAGCAATTTGGATGCCCAATCTAAAAAGCATAAAGCTCAAAATCCACAAAAATCAAAGGATCAACATGTGCCCTCAAAATGACATGCTCAAAAGAAAAATGTGATCCGAAAGAAAGAAAAATCAAAAAGGCCACAAAGGCCCCAAAAGAAAAAATCAAAAACTATGTGGATTCCCAAAGAAGCAATGCATCCCAAAGAAAAATCAAAATTGGCATCCAAACTTGCTAATCCAAAAGCTCCATCCATTCATAAGTCCTCTTATCCTCCATCTAGCACTCCTCCATCTTCAAAATCTATTTTGGGTCCTTATATCCCAAAATCCACCATCCCAACTCCTTCTTCTATTTTGAGTCGTCATTTCCCAAAATCCACACTTTATCCCCCATCCAATTCAAAAAAATCTCCTCCAGTACTCCACCACCCTTCAAGGTGTGTGCCAATGTTGATCTTCCACAAAATTTTCAAAACCCCATCCATTATCCACCATCCATTTTTCACAATCCCATTCCGTTAGTCCAATCCTTTCCAAATTCTTATCTTCCATCCCCTATCCATTTCATCTCCCCAATTATTGTTACCAACATCTATGAGCATACCTCCAATTCAAAGAAATGGTAAAGGATACCATCTATGGAACTAGATGCTTGAGTCCTCCCTTCTTCTTTCACGCATCCACTATCTTTCATATCCACTCATCCTCATCCTTATCCATCCAAACTATTCTGAAAAACTAAAAAAAAAAAATCAAGAAAAAATCAAAAAACAAACAAACAAAAAAAAGTAATGAAAAATCATTTCATCCAATGGTGAAAACCACTTCTTGTGGCGCCTTGGGTAAGTACCATGATGAAAACTTAGCAAACAAGCATCATGTGAAATCCCCTCATCCTCTTGCACTCTACACTTGGGGGCAAGCTTCATCCACACAATCCTCCCATCCATCTGCATCATATCTTAGTCCATTCTTCTTCCCTATCTTTGATCTTGACTATCCTATCCATATCCTCCATCTCATATCCCTCATCCTATAAAAATGAATCCTCCATTCCTATCTTTCATCTTGACCATATAGAGACAAAATAATGTATATGCATGCATGCTTTGGAGCACACAAGCCTTAAATCCTTTACCATCCATATCCATTACACATCATCCTTCCACCTCATACATCTTTATCCACTATTCATTGCATCCTTAATTCCACTACCTCTAGTATGGGGCATTGTACTCCTTTGTAACATAGTCCTTGGGTCTCCATCACCCTACCCTCCATCCTTCATTCCTCCATTTCCTATCCATCCAGTCGATCCATCTATCCAAACAATAACTCCCTCCTTCCATTCATCCATCCTCTTACCAACCCATTGGCTCTCCCTTGTCATTGGTTCCATTCAATCAAATCCTATCCACCAATCCACCCCATCCAATCCAATTTCCAATCCAATTTTTAATCCAATCTTATCTTATCCAATCATATTCTCCATCTCTTCCAATTTAATTGATAATCTCATCCCCAATCCAATCCTACTCAATCATCCATCCCTCTTTTTTCATCCTATCTAATCATTTATCCTTTTTCCAATCCTATCCAATCCATCAAACTGAGCTTTCCCCATCTACCTATGCTTGCACTGACTTGTGCCTAATCCAAGCACCCATCCATACTTTCTAATCCAATCCAAGTGGCAATCCTCTCATTGTAGATCTTGCACATCCAATTTGTCTTTTGTCATCCACCAATCAATCCATCACCTGCCCATCAGGATGTATCCTTCCCTAGTTCGATAGTTTATTGAAATCCATGTCCTTCTCTTGGCAAGAGATGTAAGTTGGTCATGTGCATATTGTTTGCATGCTTGAGATTTTCACTTTGCTTTCATCTTGTGTCCCAGGACTATACTTGTTCAGGACTACCTTGATCATCCTATATCTTGGTACGTCTTCGCTAGTGTATAATGGGGCATAGTTTTCATGGCATGGTGTGTTTGAAGCTCTTCCTCGTATGAACCAACAACCCTGCATTAGTGTTTATCAAGACATGCATTATTGTATGCAAGGCATTCCAGTTTGACTGAGTGTCAGTTCACGCCTCGGATCTTCATATCATCCTGGTTCTTATAACTAGCAGTGTAGACTATCCATGGCAATATCAAATCTAGGTTTGCTCTCTATACTTGCTCAAACAAGAAATCCAATCCATTTATCATTTCTTTGTCTCATTTCATTCACAACACTCCAACTCATCCTACTTCCCTCTTTCATTATCTTCATCCTTTCATCACCTATTCTTCTAATTCCTTTCGAGAGCACACCCCTATTCTTTGAACCCGCATGTCCTCTCGAGGGGGCATACCACTGCTTCCTCATCATCCTTCCTCCTTATCATTCCTCCTCATCCCATGACTGGGGCATCATGCTACTAGTCCTTATCCTTTTTCTTCATCTCATGACTGGGGCATCATGCTACTAGTCCTTATCCTTTTCCTCCACTATGTTTTATTCTTCTTTGATATATCATTTCACGACGCTATATCAAAGAGGGGCAAAATGTAGACACCTAAAATTAATATTTAATTAATTTAGGCCTATCAACATAATTAATTAACTTAATTGTGTTATCCTTATTCTTCTCATTGTTAATTAAATCTAATTTAATTAATACTATCACTATTATCTAATAATTAATTTATCAAATAAATTAATTATTCCCCTATTCTTCTAAAGTCCCCTCCAATAATTATTTCCTCTAAACCCACTTAGTTAATTAATTCTAATTAATTAACCTAGTCATGTGATTCCTACAAATCACTTTTCCTAATCCCATTAGCCTAATTAATCCTTCTAGAATCTCTCATAATCATGCTTATCATTATTCCCTCAATTTTTAATTCCCACTCATGTCACATCAACATTGAGTCTTTCAAAGAAATTCAAATTTCTTTGAATCCCTCAATGCATCCTTATTTTGGAATTTTTAATTCCTCATATTTGAAATTCAAATTTCTCCCCCCTTTTCCAAGGAATTTTATATTCCTATTTATTTTCCCAAGGCACCCTTTATTCATGCCTTCTATCCAAAATCAATCTCAACCCTTCATGATGAAATCAATCTTGGCCCTCCATTGGCCTTCTCCAATCTATAAATTGGAGCCTATTCTCCTCACAAATCATCCACTTCTCATGCATTGTCATGCTGCTCTTTTCTCCTCTTCTTTCTCCAATCTTTCAATTCAAATCCATCCAAAATCCATCCAATAATCCTATCAAATCCATTATTCTTGTTGAACAAAGGAGATCAATCCACATCCAAATCAAGTAAGCAACACATCAAGTGGAGCATCAAGGGCGCATCCTCATCATCCACTTCATCAAGCTCAATCTGAGGGAGAGGTAAAAATAGCAAGGTATAAGCTTTGTCTTCATGTTTTTATGTGGTTTTATGCATGTTTCATGTTTTGATATCTTTTAGTGTTTTGTTTGTGCACTAACCACCTAAATCCACCTTGCTACGTTTTCCCCTCTTCAAAATTCATTCTGGAGGACTATGAGTTGGAGTTGTTAAAAAAATTGTAGAACTTGAAGTAGAAGGATATGAGTGTGAAAGAGTATATTGCAGAATTCTACAAGGTGATGATCAAATCTGAACATGAAGAGATGGATAGGGAGAAGGTGGCTAGATACATAAATATTAAATGGACTCCGATTTAACATTCAGGATGAGATGAGTATGTTGAGGATTTCTACAGTTGAGGAGGCTTATCAATATGCATTGAAGGCAGAAGACAAAGTGAAGAGAAGACAACAGAATAACCTTAAGGGGAAAGAGAGACATGCAGTGGATAGAGGGTAGATGATTGGCAATATGGGGAAGCAGACTACTGAAAAACCAAAATCCAAATGGAGTAAAGAACCAGAGTATAAGACACAAAGAAAAGGAAGTGGCAGTAGCAGTAGGGAGTTCATGGGTACATGTTTAAAGTGTTGGGAAGCTAGACATAGAGCTTATGAGTGTCCTCAGGATAACAAGGGAAAGACAAAGAGTTTCTTAGCATGTGAAGAACAAGAAGATGGAGCTGTAAATATGAGTATGGTAGAACCATAGTGAGGAGAATCCCTTATGTTTAGAAGAGTCTTGTAGGGTAGATAGGAGATCAAACCTACACAAAGGAAGAATCTTTTCTGGACTGTTTGCAAATTAGGAGGTAAGTGTTGTAAGGTTATTGTGGATAGTGGAAGTACTGATAATTTGGTATCTAAGGAGATGGTAGAGAAGCTTGGTTTGAAGAGGCTTAAGCACCCTACTCCTTATAAGGTGAGTTGGCTAAAAGATGATCATGCAGGAGAGGTGATAGAGCAATGTTGGGTAAATTTTAATATTGGGCCTTACAAATATGAAGTATTGTGTGATGTTGTGTCTATGAGTGCTTGTCATGTTTTGCTGGGTAGACTTTGGCAGTTTGATAGGAGAGCTATCTATGGCTGTAGAATGAACCCGATCACTATTAAGAAGAATGGGCAAAAGTTCACTTTGGTTTCTTTGAAGGAGAAGGAGAAGGAAGTGAAGAACTTGAGTCTTATGAATAGTTGCTGTGCTGAGAAGAAGGATGCAAAGGATAGCTTGGATTTGAGGAAGGACCTTGTGGATAGGCCTGATAGCAAGGTGGTACCAAAAAAAAACAAGGCTAGAGTTATGGTGGCAGACAAGATGAATTCCGGTGGAGGAACTAAATTAGATTTGTGGAACAAAGGTCTTGGTGGTAAGAGACAGAATGCATGTATGAAGCAAGGAGAAAGAGGTGAAGAGAAGAAGAAGTTGGAGAATCTAGCAGACAAAGAGGACATTTAGACCAGAAGTGAGCATGGGATCTATATCTCAAACCTGTTGCAATATTTGTGAGCTTCCTCTCATGAAACATCTTGTTCTACTAGGGGTGTCTGATGCAGGTGCAGCCTTGGTCAATGAGAAATCTTGCATCAACCAAAAAACAATATTTGTTTCTAGTTTGTTTCTATTCAAATCTTGTGGATCAGATATTTGGCTTCTAGAATTATTCTCATTCCTTATTCCAGATTTTTAGTTCATTTGGATATTTTTCCAGCAAGTTGTCGCTTTCGGATTATCTATTTCTTAGTTCCCGGAATAGTTTTGAGCTTAATGACTAGTTGGAGATTTTTTCTCTTGCGAAGTGATTTCTTGGCTTGCAGATATAATTGGCACTTCACTCGATGTTCCTGAGCCCTTGGTCAACCTTCCTTGGTGGTTCACATTTCATTTGCACTCTTGGCAGAGGAGATCTTCATGTTTTGCGTTAGAACTATTTTACACGTTTCGTTTTCCAGTCTTGGAGAACGTAATCTTTTGTGGCTGAGCTAGATGTGTTCTGTATGCTATAAATGTTGTTGTATTCAATCCTTTGGGGGAGGAAGGAAGATAGATGATAATTTAGATTCATGATTTTTAATTTGAACTCCTCTAGAGGTCTAGAGGGATCGCATTTTAGAAGGTAAGCTGTAATAAGGTATGTAAGCCTGCATGTTTGCCTGCATGTTGCCAGCTAATTTATAATGAATCTATGATCTTGCAGATGTCTAATCTTGCATTTTCTACATTCGGTGTTTTTTCTTCCATTGTGTTACTCTTGCTGCATGATCCAGATTGTTCTCTTTGAGGGCCCTCCGGAACATGGCTGCGTCAATAAGCCTTGCAATGCTTTGTAAAACACATTTAACATAAGGGTGAAATCTGCAACATAGCATATACATCCCCTATGACCATTTGTGGCTTGAATCATAAAGAAAGATGTGGGCGATGCTCTTATACATCATTTCCTACTATTTCCTCCACTCCTTTGCCACCTGTATAACAAACAATAATGAATAGATATAACATATAAAGCTAAAGAACTGCCTTTTCTTATTTAATTTTTTATAAGGGAAAATATAATCAAATTGAATGGAGAGCAGAAGCATACAAACTCTTTCAATGATAGCAATCTAGACTCAGCTCTTGCATTAAATAGATAATTTGACTAGTTAGGAAGTAGCAACCCTATAGAGAGCACGTATAGTGAACACTTGGGTACTTGCAGAGTTGGATGATAAAATATATTTTTTGGCTTCAAACTTTAATTCAATTAGTAATTTTAAAGTCAAAGAAAATCAATAGAATGGTAATAAAATATACATGTATTTATATACAGCTTTCTCTAACCCTTCTAGCAACCATACTGTTACATATACCTTTTGTGGGAACCATTAATGACGCTCTCATGCAATGCCTAGCAAATTTCTTTGCTTCCAATGATAAATGATAGATTCATCTCAGCTACAAAAATATGGAGTAAGACTATGTCATGAGAGAATAGAGTTATTGAACCACAAAAGTCTGCTAGTCATCTCAATTTAACTTTGGGCTATAAAGTACACCACATTCTTCTATAACTGTATTTTAACAATGCAATGTCCAATTTGATGTTGTTTCTTTTTGGAACTAATCAATAATTTAATAAATGTAAGCAAAAGGATTAAAAGGAAAAATAGAAAAAGAAAGAAATGGGTGTAAAGGATTAAAAGGCAAAATAGAAAAAGAAATAAGTTTACTTAAAAAAAGAAAGAAATGGGTGAAAAGGATTAAAAGGCAAAATAGAAAAAGAAATAAGTTTAGTGATTCTATCTCAATCCCTTATTCCTTCGTAAAAACTGAAAAAACAAAAATAATATTTTCTTCTATAATTTAAAGATATATGTATAAAATGTGAAAAACAATTTTGTGGAAATTCTTTTATAATAATTATCCTTTTATAAGGAATGTGAAATTGTACTTTTGGTTTGGTTTTTAATCTTTTTGTTTTACTCTTTCATTCCTTCTTTCAAGTGGAAACTAAATTATAAAGTAGAAATCAAACAAAATAAATAAAGTAATTTTTCTTAGAGGATAATCTCTTAATATAAAATAAAATAAATATATATTATTGATTTTATATTTAAAATGATGTCTAAGAATTTTTAAAATTAGGAATAATTGTAAATAAAAATACTATAATTAATAATCACAATAATTAATATGATTATTAGTACTTGTCGTTAGGCTAGTACTATTGCAATCAGTTGTACCCAATTTTCATTAACTCGTGATTATTCAATTGCTTTTCTACCAATTATATTTATGAATTTTTTAATTCGGTTCTTTTAAATTTTTTTTAAATAGTTAAGATGCAAGTTTTTTAAGTTTTCAAATTACAAAAAATGTTTTTCTTGAATCTAATTGGCTCAAATGATTTGCAACTTATTACCGGATTCTGAGATCCACTTTCTACATGATTTTTTTAGGCAAATTTTTAGGTCATTAAAATAATGTTTAATATGTTTTAATTTTCTTTTCAAATATACAAATTTTTTATTATTGCAAAACAAAAAAGGCAAGTACTGGCCACTATGTGGCACTTGTTTTATGATGATTTCTTTTACAAAAATTTAATATAAGAGTATTCATATATAAGATATACTAATTATTATTTTATCTTAATTAATGAGTATGGTCAATTTGTTGAATTTAGTATTTGTGTTGACATAATAAAATAATAATAATAATAATTCTAAAATAAAGTATAAGTAACTCTTGAATAGATAGAATGGTTGTAGAGATTACACGATATTATAAAAATAACAACAACATTTGGTCTTATGTACTTAAAAATATGTCTATATTAATTAACCTATGTTAGCCTATCATCGTCTTTACTTAAGTCTATTAGTTGAGACAGAGTTTATGAGTTGAAAGTAACCTCTATCATGATGTCGCCACCTCTGTCTCACACTTGAATAAGTAAATGCATAAATTATGAGCCTTAGGACATAAGTAAGTTGGTCTTTATATTCCAAAGGTTAGAGATGAAAATAAATTGTTATTATTTAAATCCATTTTATGGAGGCCAATATGATTTTAAATGTGTTGAGGGAATCTAAACACTTGATAGGTACTAGATTAAATATATTTTGTTGGATCCTTGTCAAAATATTATAATAAAATATGTAATAAAATTATTTAAGAGAAATGGGGTAATTTATTCATATTGAACAATGGTTCAAATGAAAGCGATTAATGAACGTGATGTATTGTCCATTATAAAATTGAATCAAAGGGTTGGTACTAGGTCAATCACAGTTAACTAGTCAAGTTGTCTTCAAGGGGTTTTGAATGAATAAGAGGAATTGATTATTTAGGGTCATGAAGAGTTTAACAACATATTAAATCAATCTTTTACTTTCCATGCTCAATTGAATGGGTTAGTAATTGTGTGTTTGAAGAAAAAAATTATACTTGCTTTATTGATGAAAATTTATGGGCATGAAAATATCTATTCAAACTTGACCCTCCATTTTGGGCCCCTCTAATTTATAAATTGGAGTCTCCTCTCCTCACAATTCATCCACTTCCATATTAATCTTATGTTGTCCATTTGAGCTTCAAAATCCATTCATAACATCCTCATGATGCCAAAATATTGTCTCATCTAAGCCAATCCATCTCATCCATACTCATCATCGAATCCAAATCTAATTCTATTTATTGTGTAGTGGAGAGAAATCCACAATCCAACATCTCAAGGAGCAAATCAAGTGGAGCATTGGGTGCACACCACTTCTAGCTCAATCAGAGGAAGAAGAGAAAGCAAGGTATAAGGTTGTTTGTTTATTTGAATACATTCTTGTGTTTTTATTTGATTTTCTCCCTCTTCAATGAATTTTATTTTCAATATTCCTAAAAATTTCTTCAATTGAAATAAGTCTCAACTACAATAATTAACAATAGTAACATTTTATACAAGCAACAATATCTTCACAAAAAAGATCAAAGTTATTGATATCAAATTGATACTAACTATTGTAATATACTAATTTTTACAATATTTGATTATAAATTAAAGATTCATTAAAATAATATTTAAATTTATAACAATTATTATCATTTTCCTTTAAATCATAAGAAAAAAACTTCATTATTATGCACGGTATCAATAGAAATATATCAAGCAATCTACCAAATGCATGCACATTTTTTAATTGAAAAATCCAATACACTAAAATTAAAAGTATAAAATATACTTGCTAGACTATCAAAAATCATTGATGTAGAAAATCTACTTTAGGTTTGACAGACAGACATAAGAATTGAAATCAAAAGTTTTCCAAGTTTATTATTGATTCTTCAGTTACAAATACATATAATAAGGCACATGTCTCTGATACATGGTACCAAAAATCTCAATAATTAATTTAATTAACATTAGTTGGTAATCGCTATACTTGCAATCGAACTTAAAGATAATGCCAAAGATGTATAGTTGATTGAAAGATGTCCTGTTAATATTAATCTTCAAATGTCTTGTAACATTGACTAGTTGTTTGCATTGTATATTTATAGGCTAGTTTATATCTTAAGGATTGTAACCTATATTATTCCCCAAAATATTTGGGTTATTAATGTCTTCTTAATTTGTCACATAGAAGATAAAAAACAATCAAATCTAATAAAAGCATTATGATGTTTCATCATTTTATCTTTTTTTAGTCGATAGGCTTCTTATTGCAAGCTTGCTCATGTATAGTTGGCTGAGAATTTTGTCTCACGCTTGTAAGTCTTATATCGGAAAATTAGCATTTATAATACTGCAACATTATTTATCACGCCAACAATGTGCAGTCCCTAGGCTATCAAGTTATCAGAGGGCCACACATTCCAACCCACAGGTATTTCATATGGCAAAGGGATTCTTGTTCGACAAGCTACCTGTTACTAAAACAAAGGTTTATGCTACAACAAATCTGCAATTTGTACATTTTAATGATGCCATACCCTGCAATCCTCTACAACTTGCTTGTGTGTCGACCACTTAAGTGAGTTGGTAGAATTTTGTTGGTGTAATTAATTATTCGTGTTGGATATTATTACACCTTACTTAAGTTTACTTAGGATAATGCATTTCATAGTAGTTTGAGTATGAGACACTTGGGTGTTTGTGCCACATTGGGAGTGTGTATGTAAGAGAATTGCCACCTTTTATGGTGTGATCTTGTTACTACTCTATCATATCCACTTATTGTGGAGTGATAATTCCACCTTCGGTGTGTGATCCACCTCATGTGAAAATTTTTATTGTTTCTCCTACCTACCACACCTATTTCCTACCTACCCTTGTTTCTTATTGAGCCACATGTCATGTTTGTGTGCTCACATATCCATATAGCCTTGCCTATATAAGAAGACTCATATTCATTGAATGTAACAACTATTGAACAACCATTTTTATCTATTGATGAAAATACAGTTTATTCATGTCCTATATTTTGTTTCTATTTGTACTTTTCATTGAGCTCTTGATCTTGGCAAAATCTCACATGGTACCAGAGCCATTAGAGAGTCATTGATTTGTCTTTGAGAGGCATTGTTGGAGGCTTGCATTTTCAGATTCGAGGAGCAACATCTTTTGGAGGCGTCCTAGACTAGATCCGACATCACGGTTGAGTCTGGGTGGCCGTTTCCATGAATTTTGACTATAAATTCACCTATATTGGGTGAAAGTCAATTTTGGGGCTTGGAGGAAAAAACCAACCTATTAGGCTATACGGTACAAATTTTTCGAAAAAAAATTAAAAAAAATAAAATTATTTTTTGTATTTTCTA
This sequence comes from Cryptomeria japonica, assembly GCF_030272615.1. Taxonomy (NCBI): domain Eukaryota; kingdom Viridiplantae; phylum Streptophyta; class Pinopsida; order Cupressales; family Cupressaceae; genus Cryptomeria; species Cryptomeria japonica. The sequence continues at coordinate 657,560,383 of NC_081415.1, forward strand.
TGAAATTGAAAAAAATAAAATAAAAAAAATTCATAATACATTTCGCAATTTTTTAAAAAAAGTTTTATTGAAAATTAAAAAAAAATTCAAAAAAAATAATTTTTTTTTGTTACAGGGGGGTACGTTGACCCCACCCCTGTACTGGTCATGCCCGTAGAATCTGTCGATTCCGTACCTCTTGCCGGTGACCTCGCCGCTACCTCCAGCCATGCCACCGCTGCTTCCTCCGTTGTCGCTATTGTCCACCGGTGCCTTGGCTCCCGCCAGTTCCTTGCTCGCGCTGATCTCCACCACGTCGATGACCCCTGGTCCCGCCGATGGCCCCTGTACCCACTGGCGTCACTGCCACCCACCGATGTCGTTCCTTCGACCCCGGCTCTGGCTTCTCGATGACCAACGACCTTTAGCAACACTCACCTCCTCGTCGCCACTGCCAGGTCCACATGGCTTCCACGCGGCCCCACGTGGTCCTCACCATGCAGATTGTCCACCTCGACCAAATCAACGCTCACATTAGCAGTCGTACCAGTGACACAACATCAACCGTATGCCACCTTAGCATGCCACATGTACTGACATGTTTTTTAGGATTCCCAAAGATACTGAGAGGGGGGGTGAATCAGTATCTGACTGGTAAAAGAATTTTCTTGAATTGTAACATGAAAAGCATTTCAAAACTATGTATCGGTAAACAAAAATTAATGCAGTAAATAAGAACAACAACCACAACATGAAAAGCACACCAAAACACAATATTTTTAACGAGGAAACTCAGTGTGGGAAAAACCTCGGTGGGATTTGTGACCCACAATATTCGCTTACCGGCCAATAAGAGAATATTACTGTTTACAATGGGGGCCTACACATGAAGGAAGGCCAAGTGCCTAGAGCTCACTGCTCAGTTACAAAATGAAGTCTCATTGACTTACAAAATTGGATTATACAAATCCAATGTCATATACTGCTTCAGATCAGCATCTACTATGCCACATTCAGTACTGGTTTAAGCTCTGCAATATACATAAACCCTTATCCAATATCTGCCTTACAATTCGCACATTAGGTCTGCTATAATCTTTCCATACTTCACCTTACTAAATGATATACAATGATCTCATACTTATATGAGTCATATTACAATCCGCCATGTCGGATTACAAAAAGATTTTACAATTAATTACAAAGTATAATTACACAAAATTCCTATCGGCCATGGTGCCGATAATCTTCCTTTTCAGTGCCGGTGATCTGTATGCTGGTGTGGAGTCTGTCGGTATCCTATGATTGCAAGGTTGCCATCAATGACAATACCTTCAATCACCTACAATTTCTCATTGGAGTGTGAATTTGCCAACAATCTTCCCCTTTGGCATTGATGGCAACACTCATGAGAAAAATCAAAACTGTATATCCAAAAATGTTATCCAAAAATGATTTGCCAAAATTGTCTTACCAAAACTGTGTAAACTGTGTGCTCCCCCTGAGCTGATGATCTCTTTCTTCTGATCATTTTTCATCATTTTTCTCATCTCCACTACTCCCCCTTTGACATCAATGAAAAAGGTTGTCATTCATTGTCAGTGGAGTGTGGTTCCTGCCTAGATCCTTGTAACCGGTGGGTTACAATCTGGAAAAGATTTGCCAATACAAAATTTTGACTGTCATTGAACCTTTTACTATCCTTTAATGCCGCTTGTGTTCTCTGAACTGTACCGGTGAGTATGTGCATTTTCTCTTTCGGTGTCTTAAGTCTGGGAACCAGAGCCTTAGAAATTTCTTTTCTCAAAGAAATGAGGTAATCTAGTTTAGGACCTAGTTTGCATTTTAAGTTCTTTGCCTTAACCTTTATCTTTTCTTTATCATTTTCTAACTTCTAAATTTTCTCTTCAAGATCTGCAATGTTCTTTTCAATTTCCAAAAATGAATCTGATGTTCCTATTAAGTTGTCAGCAATATTGTTGATTTCATCTTGTGCTTTGCTGATCTCTGAATCTATGTCCTCTGTCAAAATATTAGTTTTACAGGTATCTCTGTGCAGTTTCTTGAAATCCAAAATTGTTTCTCCTAGTGCCGGCAATAAGGTTTCTATTTTCTCCTTATTCTTCTTTACTATTTCCTCAAAGAACTTTTCTTTCTCCTTATCCATTCTCTCTTTGAATGTGTCTTCATTTATCTGATCAACTATCAACATGTTACCGGTGACGTATTTAGACAATGTGTCTAGTTGACCTAAGGAATCTTTACTTCCCACAATGCACTTGGGTGCTATCAATTTAAGAATAGGAATTGTGTCATCAATAGCCTTGTAGGCTTGTGCATTACACTTAGTAATCTTCTTAATAGAATCTAATAATACCTCTGTCACGTTCATTCGTTTGAATTTTGTCATTGAAAAACCAGATGTATGCCCAACTATTTTCACAATTCCATGCTGTCGGTTGTAGTAATAAATTTGCTTGTTTCGACATCTGGTAGGTCAGTTTGTGTTTGCATTTCTACTAGCAAAGGTTTAGGATTTTCAACTGTTGCCGGTGGCACTGTCTCTGCATGAACCTGTACCTCAACCTGTTTCTGTTCTTGTTTCTCAACTTGTGACTTGGATGGTTTCTCTGTGCTCTCAACTGCCAATTTTTTTGATGAAGTCTCAGTATGAACCTTTGCACTGTCCATTGCCGGTTTTCCTAATTGTTTCTCAGTTTTATCTACCAGTGCTTCTAATGGTTTCCCAGTGGTGTCATCTACCGGTTCCTCTATCTGAGTAGGTTTTTCTGTGCTTATATTTACAATATCACTAACTCCAATCTCAACATCTGCAGCTGGTGACTCAGTAGCCACATCTTTCTTCTTATCCTCAGTGGTCTCTTTGTCCACCACAATGTTTACCTCTTAGGTGTCTATATTCATAGTGTACAAAATTTCAGACTCGGGATTTGTATCCTCTTGAGGAGTCTCCATACTCTCTATAGTCAGTTGATTGTCAATAGTATGTGCTGGTGGAGTATCAGAAGGAGGTGGGGGTAAGTTATCAGTTATCTTAAGGCTCGGAGGTCCACCTTCCTTACCTTTCCCCTTATCCTTGTCCTTTTGATAGACTTTGATAGTCTTAGGTCTTTTAAGCTCTTCCTATTTTTCCTTTTCAACAAAGAATATGTCCCATTGATCCATAGTCTCTTCAGAAATTTCATTCATTCTTCCTGCCATAAGTGCAACATGCCGGTGACCAGTTGAAAATACTGTCTGGTTGGCCTCACTGATTAATCGATCTATCTCTTCAGTGGAGTTCATTGGGTGAACTGCAAGCAATTTTTCAATTTTTATCTTTTTATCTAACTCAACAATAGCTACCCTTCTAGCTTCTAATCTCCTATATAAATCATTGGGCATTTCATCAACAATCTCCATCAAATATTTCTTGTATATGTCCAAGTGTAAAATTACACTATTCTCTACGCTCTCTTTATCATCAGCAGAAAGTGTGTTATACAACTTGCTAATATTTTTCAACTTTCCATCTTCTGTTATTTCACTTAAAAGTTTATCCAGTGGAGCAATAACCTATTTTACCTTCTTTTTCTTTGGAGTTAACTTCTTAACTGGAGGCCTAACTGCTTGTTGCTTTTGTCTTGTTCTTCTAGGTGTGGGTGAGGCTACCGGCGAGGGTTTTCATTTCCTTTCTACCATTTTGAATACCGTTGGTATATCATTTCCAGAAGAAGTTGCAACTCGTGAAAGATGAGCTTCAGGTTGAAGTCCTTCCAGCTCACTTTCCTTGATACCAGTTTTGCTCAGTACATCTTCTTTAATAGCTTTAGCTTGTCTAGTTCCCTTCCTCATTGTTTGTTCAACTTTCTTAGCTCTTTTCTTAGACTGAATGCCACTCTCAATTGTTTCTACATTGCCAAATACTTTCTCAGATGGTTCCTTTGGTTCTTCAAGGAGGACTTTTGTATAAGTTTCAATGATGTTATCATCTGTTTCATATCCCATTTCAGTTATCCATATAATCCTAGGGACAACTGCCTCCATCCAGATTTCATCTTTCTTATTTACAAAACATATTTCCTTTTGATATTTATCTACAATTGCTTGAGACATCCTTATTCTTGTCTTCATTCGAGCCTTCAGTGCTTGAAAATGTTCATTTATATTTTTCTCTCTGTTTTCTCCCATGTTGTTTAATGTGTCCAATAGTTGCTTTCCTACCGGTATATCAAAGCCAAAGTCTTTTCTTCCAATACCGGGTACTTCCTTAGTAATGTACAACATCAAACATACAAGCAAATTTCCAAATCTGAAAGTTCCTTTCTTATCTCCTTTGATCTTCTTCAGATTGTCTATCAATTCATCTTTAAGCCATTCACAGATGTCAATCTTAGCACTATTGTTCACTAAGTCATAAGCACTTTTAATACACAAGCTAGAGACTGAGTTTAACCTATTAGCATGTGTGGCTTTATAGCCAAGGATCATACTGACAAATCTAACATTTATGTCCTTTACATCATTGACTCTAAGTGATCTCTTGTCAAATGTTGCGTCGGTTAGGTCCATTACTGTGTCATTAGAGACCTTTTTAGTTCTGTTAGGCCCGCTATCGGTGGAAGGTAACCCTGTTACTACCTTAACTGCTTCTTTGGTGATCTTATGGATGGAATCCAACCAAAAGAATTCGCCATGCACTTTTCTTAGCACAATCCTTATAACATCCTTGGGAAAATCCGGGACACTAAGGATTTCAGTAAAACCTAGGGTTTCCACTATCTTATGTTCCGGTTTGATATTGCCATTTACATCACAAATCACAGTCCTATACATGTTCTTGATTTCATCATCTCCTAATTCCTCTGTATGACAATGTATGTATATTCTAGGATCCTCTGCATAAACTACTCCCTTAGGAATTTGAGAGAATGCACCTAGGGTATCATCTTTCTTCGCTATTTTAGAACAAGTTTGAATATGGGTCTAGGGCACTTGATAACCTCAATCACAATAGGGTTTGCTATAAATTCAGGAACAAAGGAGGATGCCATGGTTATAAATACCTCAATCTTCCTTTAGGTATGTGTGCTCAAATGACTTGCTTCCTTCTCGCTATGGATGCCCTTGCTCAGAATTTTCGTGCTCTCAGAGATTTGAATACTTGGTGAATAAAAAGGAGCCAAAACACTTACTTTATAAAGTTATTTTCTCCAACTATCGCATTTAATGCTTGTTGGTTAAGTCAAAACTTAACTCATCTGCCAGTAAAGAAGTAGTTCAACTTCTCAACATCAACCGAGGGTATATTAGCATGTTTTTCAATTTGTTGCCAAACCCCCAAAGGATTTTCCTTCAGTTAGATGAAGAGTCTCCTGCCGGTGGAGTGTTACTCTGTTCTGCCGGTGGAGGAGTATTCCCATCAATATTTTGATCTGACTTTTTGATCCATTGTTTTGAGAATTCTTTCTTTACCTCTTCAACTTTTTCTTTACCTTTCAAGCTGGGTCCTTTGTTATTTGCTAGTGATGCCTTACTTCTACAAAATTTAGCAATATGTCCAATCTTGTTACAAGCATAACAAGTCACATTGTTTTTTTTAATAGCTTTCCCATATCCTATGCCAGTATGTGTTCTGCATTGATTAGATAAATGCCCAAATCTTCCACAAACATAACATCTTACATTCATTCTGCAATTTTCTAAATTATGACCAACTTTGTTGCATTTAGAACATTGACCGGTGGGTGTATTAGTGTTCTGATAGTTTCTAGATCTACACTGATTTTCTCTATGACCATACTTGTTACAGTTAAAGCATTTCCTATTAAATTTGTAAGCATTAGGTTGTCTTACTAGTTTGCTATGATCATGTTTGTTTGCAGTACCAGAGCTTTCACCAACTTCAAAGCCAAGGCCATTTGTATCACCATTAGGTTTTTGATTTTTCAGCATGTCATCAAGTTCCTCTGAACTTTTCTTGAATTTCTCCTTGTGTTGATTTGCAATAGCCAATTAATTTTCCAAGAAATCCTTCTGTCTCATGAGTTTAGTTTTATCATGTTCTAAGTGAATTAGATCTGTCTTTAGCATATCATTCATATGACTGAGTCTAAAAATTTTCATTTGCAACATCATTGATTCTTCTAGTCAAGTCATCTTCATTCTTCTTTCTATCTTCAATTTCTTTACAAAATCTCATAGTCATATCCTGCATCTCATTCTTCGTTGTACTGATTTCTTGTCTCAGCTTGTTTACCAGATCATTGAGAGTTTCCTTTTCATCTTCATCATTCTGCATCTTTTCACAAAGTTCTCTTCTTTTATTGCTTGCAATAGTGAAATTTTCTTGAAGTCCTTGAATGATATCCTGTGCAGCCTTTAGATCATCTTCAAGTTTGATATTCTTCACTTTTTCTGTATCGTAGTCTGAAAGAGCTATTTCCAGTTGCTTTCTTAAGTTTTCCATCTCTATCGGTGTCAAGATCTTCCTCAAGCTGTTAGTCTTTTGAAAATAGAGGACCAAGCTCTGATACCAATTGTTAGGATTCCCAAAGATACTAAGAGAGGGTGGGGGGGTGAATCAGTGTCTGACCGGTAAAAGAATTTTCTTGAATTGTAACATGAAAAACATTTCAAAACTATGTATTGGTAAACAAAAATTAATGCAGTAAATAAGAACAACAACCACAACATGAAAAACACACCATAACACAATATTTTTAACGAGGAAACCCAGTGTGGGAAAAACCTCGGTGGATTTGTGACCCATAATATTCACTTACTGGCCAATAAGAGAATATTAATGTTTACAATGGGGGCCTGCACATGTAGGAAGGCCAAGTGCCTAGAGCTCATTGCTCAGTTACAAAATGAAGTCTCACTGACTTACAAAATTGGATCATACAAATCCAATGTCATGTATTGCTTCAGATCAACATCTACTATGCCATATTTAGTACCGGTTTAAGGTCTGTAATATACATAAATCCTTATCCAATATCTTCTTTACAATTGCACATTAGGTCTATTATAATCTTTCCATACTTCGCCTTACTAAATGCTACAATGATCTCATACTTATATGAGTCATATTACAATCCGCCATGTCATCTTACAAAAAGATTTTACAATTAATTACAAAGTATAATTACACAAAATTCCTGTCAGCCATGGTGCCGGTAATCTTCCTTTTCGGTGTCGGTGATCTGTATGCCGGTGTGGAGTCTGCTAGTGTCGGTGCCGGTTCCTATCGGTATCCTATGATTGCAAGGTTGCCATAAATGACAATACCTTCAATCACCTACAATTTCTCATTGGAGTGTGCATTTGCCAACAACGTCATCTGATCGTACCTACCTCGTCAGCATTTTTGTACAGTACGAAACTTATCAGACTGTACCACATGTCAAGTCCGTACTGTACGGACATCCAATCAGGCAGGGAGGCAAAGTTTTGGTGATGACCATATGACCATCAAATTTAATCATGCAATTCTCTGACCCCATCAATTTTAAAAAAATTATCAGCCCCCTCCCGTTGAGCTTTTCAGTTTTGCAGTTCAACTTTGGAAGGCCATATCTTGCTCATTTTTGCTCCTTTTTTGGTCCAAGTTTTTTTGAAATGGGATAATTTTTCATGTACTTTCTCATGGTGGAATTATTTTCTAATTTTGATGGACAGAATTTTTAGAAATCCCAATTTTTGGTGACTGTACCTATCCAATCCCCATTTCTGCAACTTTCGGGAGTTCGTTTGGGCTCATAGGAACTCCTTTTTAGGTGCCATTTTTTTTTAAAGTGCATATTTTTTCCTCTAATTTCATAATATGCTATCAGTTTGCAGATATTTTGAGTAGAAATTTTACTTTCAACATATGGTCTTTTTTTGCCAATTTGGCACTTGTATTGCATAGATCTATCTTGCTGGTCTTTTGCATGGTAGTTCTCAGCCTATTGAGGTAGTTGTAAAACAAAATAAGAAGTCCACCTTTCCATTTTTTGCAAGTGGCCTATTATACACGCACTACATATAAAGTGCCAAAATCATCATTTTGGGGGGGCCTACTTTGATTGATTGAATTTGGGGAGGGTGTCTCTTGTGCTTTTGTGCTCTTGTTTTCTTTCATTTTTATACTATGGGTTCTCCTAAGTTTCATCTCTTAACTCCTCATAATTATGCTACTTGGAAAATTGATGCATGGAGTAAACTTATGGAAAAATGACTAACTCATTACATTGATGGAACTATTGTTGCTCCCGCTAATCCTAAGGATGATCCTGTTGCTCACTTGGATTGGCTCACTAAAAATATCATGGAAATTGGTACCTTAAGAAAGAATGTATCAAAGGATCTCATATTTCATATTGAGAAATGGACTCTAATCAAAGATGCTTGGCAAAAGTTTCAAGACTTGTATGGTCAAGTTGATGAGATTAGGGGATATCAGATTGATAGTGATCTCACCATGTTAGATCCCAAGAACTTTGATACTATACAAGATTATGTCACTAAGGCAAATGAGTTGAGGGCACAACTCAAGGATTGTGGCATTGATAAGAAGGATACTCAATTGATCTTCAATTTGATGGGAAAACTTCCACAAGAATATGCAGCATTTGTTTCTAGTTTCCAAACTCATAGGATGACAATGGGTTCAAGATACACATTGCCTACATTTGATGCTTTCGCCGAAATGTTGATGATGGAACAAACTAAGTTGATAAGCATGGGCATTCTTAAGACTTCTAAGTCTCAAGCATTAGTGGTAAATCAAGGGAACAAAGGAAATCAAGGAAAGGACAAATCAAACAAGAAGAAATGGCAATCAAAGCCTAAGGACAAAGCACCACCTTCTCCACAACAAGGAGATTCATCCTCTTCCAAGAAGGACAATTCACCAAAGAGGGAGAGACCTACTTGTGCCTATTGTAAAAAGTTTGGTCATGAGGAGCGTCGTTGCCATTCTAAAAAGATTGATGGGCTCTCACACATCCTCAAAAAGCACAACATTTATTTGCCTAATGCCTACAAGAATGATGATTCATCAACTTCCACTTCCTCACATTCAAAAGGAAAAGGGAAAGCATTCATGGCTTCTACAAGTGGGAAGACTCACTCTTTTGGGACAAGAAAAGGAAAAGCTCTTTGTGCTACTACAAGTCATGATTCAGGGAGATGGCTTCTAGATTCAAGGGCTTCTCATCATATGGCATCTTTGCAGTCTATGTTCTCTACATTTGAGCCTTGCACCATGCCGTAGATTTTGATGGGCCATCACACATACATGGATATGATGGGGAAATGATCTATTGCCTTTGGGGATAACTCCTTCAATGATGTGTTGTGTATACCCCATTTGACAAACAATTTCCTTTCTATCTATCAAATCACACATGGTGCAACAAAGAGAATTGTGGAGTTCACACCTGAGTTAGTTTTCATTAGAGACTTGGAGACTAGAGCTATCATTGCGACTGGGGTGGTTGATCATGCATCTCGGTTATACTCCTTTTTAGATTTTATTGATGAGGATGATTTCACATATGATGATTCTTCACATGATGATCATACTTCTTGTGATGATTTAGATTTTGAAGAGAATTTTGGGTACTTGAACTTGGGGATTCTCACATGTGACCCCATTCTTGAGCCTTGTATTTCATCTCCTCCTATTGACATCACATCACCTATTGTACCTGATGATGCAAATAGTGCAACAATTTTTCCTTTTTGTGATTCAGTGCAACATGATATACCTTGTCTTCCAGCTTCAATTTCATGGGATGAGTACTTGATAGAAATTGCAGGTTTGTTTGTGGAGTCCTACATTGCAAATTTGGGAGACATCATTGATGATATTCATCTTCTCTTTGATGAAGATGACCCTTCTTCGATTGTTGCAAGGGAACACTCTGACCCTCTTGTTCATTTTCTACATGATCATTCTTTTGAGGTTGATATGATTGTGGATTCTTATGTACAACAGTTGGAGGAGGTCTCTTTATCCTTAGAGGAGACATGCGAGTCTTTGGGACTTGTTCTACTTTCTTCTCCACTAGATCTTGGAGTGCCTTTTTCAGCAGTGTGGAGCAGTTCACCACCTTTGGAGGGGGTATCTTTCATCATCGACATGGGGACACTTGAGCAGTTTTCAGAGACTTCATTCATCATGAGTTTTTTTCCTACATCTTCCCTTCATGATTGGGGAGACTTGATGGATACACCTTTGGTTTTGTTTTTTCCTAAGGGGAGGAATGTTGTTCGATGTTCATGGAGTAGTTTCTTCATTCATTCTCGAGCTTCTATCATTGGTGCAGATTCTACATTGCGGGGGGGCTACCTAGTCTCTCTTCTTCTTCTCTCATATGGGGGGGAATTTTTCATCACATAGGGTTTTTTCATTCACACACTTCTATGAGAGTTATCTTGTAGTTTTCATCTCTCTTTTGGGGGAGGGTTTTTTCCCATTGGTTTTTTCGCTCTTCCCCACTTTATGAGAGATTTCATTGCATTGGTTTGCATGCATTTTCTTTTGTACATGGGTACCTAACATGACCTCGCAGCCAGGACCCATCTTGCATTGCTTAGTTGCATTGTAGACTTAAGTGCATTCCCCTAAGTTGCACTTAAAGGGGGGTGTTGGTGTAATTAATTATTCATGTTGGATATTATTACACCTTACTTAAGTTTACTTAGGATAATTCATTTCATAGTAGTTTGGGTATGAGACACTTGGGTGTGTGTGCCACATTGGGAGTGTGTATGTAGGAGAATTACCACCTTTTATGGTGTGATCTTGTTACTACTCTATCATATCCACTTATTGTGGAGTGATAATTCCACCTTCAACGTGTGATCCACCTCATGTGGAATATTTTATTGTTTCTCCTACCTACCCTTGTTTCTTATTGAGCCACATGTCATGTTTGTGTGCTCACATATCCATATAGCCTTGCCTATATAAGCAGGCTCATATTCATTGTATGTAACAACTATTGAACAACCATTTTTATCTATTCATGAGAATATAGTTTATTCTTGTCTTATATTTTGTCTCTATTTGTACTTTTCATTGAGCTCTTGATCTTGGCAAAATCTCACAAATTTAAATGGCATGCCAACAACATGCTACGACTTCCTCCTTCCTATTAACTTAGGTTGTTTGAATCGATTCACAGTAGACAAAATAAATGAATTTTCTACTCTTTTGCTTACAGAAAATTTGCTCCTATCTAAGCTGTGTCAATAAAGCAATCTTCATAATCTTCCTCAATGCAGAGCAGGAATTGTTTGTCCATTTTTTAATGATGACAATGTGTTTTAACTCATGCAATGAACATATTCATTTAGTTCTCAGCAACATTCTGTCATTCATGAAATTTTTTCATTAATACATTCTTGCCCGCCCAAACATTACATAAACACAACACACTTTCATCCGATCAGCACTTGAAAACAAACAAACAACTCTGATAAGCTTTGACATTAGTTGAAGATTCTGAAGGTATTTGCATCAATGTTATGTATCATTTCAACAATTCTGTAAAGTTTATATAATTAAATGGGTGTAAATATAATTATATGTTTTGATAAATGTTTTAGTCTGCAATGTACACAATGTGGGGAACGAGAAAAATTAGTGTTTAGTCTGGGAGAAAATGCCTTGTTGATTTCAAATGTGCAAATTGCACTTCATAGTTTTGGTTGTTCTTTTGATAAGTTGTAGTAAACTATACAAAATTCAAGAATAGTGATAAATTAACTAATAGATGTTTTACCTACGAAATCTGTTTGCACTGTAATTGAGATGTTAAAAAAATCTTTGATGCTGAAAATCTAATGAGTTTAATTTGCCCTTTTTTTTGGTAATTTATATGTTGTAGCTCTATATTTTGTGTTTTTTTTCAAGGTTTTATATTATACAAAAGTGAATTGGAATTGTGATAAATTGTAATGTTATGTGTTTTAGCTAGGGTTTCAATCTATAATTTAGTTGGTATGAGGAAACAATATGTCTTTTGGGAAAAATGACTTTTTTAAAGTTGAATTTTATGTCTATGTTGTATAATGATATAGTTCAATTTATCTGTTAGTTTTATGTTTTGTTCAAGTGTACAATACCCAATAGGCATAATTATAGAATCTAACATTTGGTTTTCACCTTGTGCTTTTGACGGGATTTTACTGTGAACCAGAAAAAACATTATAGTGTTGAAAAAATAACTTTAATGAGTTTAATTTTGTAATACCCCCTTTCAATTTTTCTTGAATATTTTTGCCTTGATACTAAATCTTACTTTGTGCTATAATTTTGTACTTTTGTCTATTGGGTTTCAATTTGTAGGTTTACCATAGTTTGCAGTTTGTTGTGTTTGTCATATAATTTGGGCATGCATAGGTACAACAGAAATAGAGCATAAGTTAGAAGTTTGGTAAATAATAGACATGGTAAAAACATACAAGAAACTCACTTTAATAGAGAATTTTATATTATATGGACATCCCAAAACTTTATCATCCTAATCCATGCCAAGCAAGAAGGCATTACACTTATAAAACAATAAGCAGCCAACAATTTGTTCATTATTTCAATATAATTTTTATCAGCATAGATTTAAGAGATGGATTGGTTCTAATTTTGTATATTCGATGCTCTCGTATCAACTAAACCATACTCTATTTTTATCAAATGCTCATGTTATGATACTTTGAATAAGCTTCATCATATTTCAGCTATTATAACTACCTATTAGATTTTAGATTTTGCTGAATTAAAACAAAATCTTTGTCAATGTAGATGGATATTAGATTTTTATTATGCCGAAGGCATACCCTATATGAAGTTTTCCACTCACTTTGTGAAATCAACGATTCAAATTTGAGGAGAAGGATGCAAGACTATATAATTAATCACAACCACATACTCAAATTTATATGAAATTTAAAAAAGATGTCTTTTATGATAAAAATAAATAAAAAATACGTATTTAAATATAATTAATTAGAAAAAGAATGTTCATAAAGGAAAAAAATCTAATAAGAATATTTTTTCAATTATATTTATTTTATTAAGATATTCTATCTTGTTTTCTAATTTTCTAAAAAAGAAAAAGAAAAGTAGGAAAATAAATATATTATTAAGTTTCTACAAAAGAAAAAATAATATTAAAAAAAGTAATTATCTTTATTCTAATTCAGCTTTTCCAAAAAATAATATTTAAAAAAGTAATTAGATATATTCTAACTCATCTTTTCCTTTTCCTTTTAATGATTAATTTTCATTAAGTGTAAAATTTATTTTAGTTATTTATGTCTTTTTATGAAATTACAAATAATAATTAATTTTTTTAATAATTAACTTAATTTATAATTATTTGTCTTATCAAAATGTTAGTTATTGTAGAATAATCATATTTAAAATTAAAACATTTCTTAATTCACTATTTTCTTTAATGAGAATATTGTTAATGTTACTTCCTTTTATTAGATATTTTATTTTTTAATTTATTTTAATTCTTCTACTTCTTTTTTTTCAAGAATAATTATTTATTAAGTTAAAATTTAATTTTAATTATTTATGTCTTCTTATGAAATTATAAATAATAATTGAATTAATCTAACTTGTATTTTTGTCTTATTAAATTTTTTTTATTGGAGAGTAATTAAATATTTGAAATTTATTTTAAGTTATATAATAAAATAAATTCCAACTTAAAACCTAAATTAAACATTTAGAAGAAGAGAGCAAGAGAGAGCAAATAACTATTGATTAGTCATTTCATACCAATAATTTATAAATAGTTGTGTCCTTGAAGAGTTATACTAAGGGTAATATGTCATTTGATTATTATCTCCATCTATATCTCTCTGGAGGCTATCTAAATCTCCTTACCTCTCCATGTATCTCTCTTTGCCCCCTATATCATTCCCACTATATCTATCTTTGTATCTCTCCCTCTCTCCCTCTCACTCCCTCTTTTTATATATCTCTACTTCTATGTCCTCTTTCTCCCTCTCTCCCTTACTATATCTAGTTATATATTTTTATCTCTTTATGTATATCTCTATATCTCTTTCACTTGCACACATTCTATATTTCTCCTTCCTTATCTCTATCTCTATATCTCTCTCACTCACACAAACACATACTCCCTATTTCTCCCTCTCCCTTTCTATCTCTATCTCTATCTCTATCTCTATCTCTTATACACTCGTCTTCCTTTATCTCTCCTAATCTCTCTCTATATCCCTCTCTACCTCTTCACATATCACTTCATATATCTTTATATTTCTCTCTCCCTCTCTCACTTTTGCCCTCTTTCTATCTCCATGTCTCCCTCTCCCCCTTTCCATCTCCTTCCATCTCTTCCTCTCTCTCACCACCTTTATATAATTTTGTAAGTTATATCTATTCTCTCTCTCCTTTGTATCCCTATCTCCATATCTTTATATCCCTATACATCCCTCTCTCCTTTTTTCTTATCTTATCTCACCCTCTCTTCTTATCTCCCCATCACTCCCTATTTTTATATCTCTCTACTTCTACTCTTTCTAATGTGTATATACATACACTCTCTATTTCTTCCTTCCTATCTCTATCAATTTTATCTCTCTATATTCCCCCCTCCCTATCACTCTCCCTCTTTCTAAGGTCTAAACCATTTTGTCTATTACTTGTCTTTGTCACCTTCTTTCTCTCTCACTCTTTCCCCCTCTATCTCTATCTCCATACATCTATATCCCCCTCTGAATCTACATATCTTTATCTCCACCTCTCTCTCTTATTCACTCTATCTTTCTTGTATGATATCTCATATTTAATATTTCTCTCTCTCTCACTCCTCTCTCTATCTCTTTCTATATATATATTCCTATCCTTCTCTATTTATCTGTATTTCCCCCTCTCTCTCTCCCCTATACCTCCCTCTCTCTATCTTCCCCTCCTCTCTATTTCTCCCTATCACTCCCTCCCTCATTCACTCCCTATCCCCTTGTCTATCTCTTTATCTCTTTATCTCTATCCATCTCTCTTTCTCTTCTTGTATATCTTTACATATCTCTATTTCTCTTCCAATATATGTGCATCTCTCCCTCTATCTCCCCCTATTTCTCTCACCCTCTTTCAATCTTTATTTTTCTATCCTTAGATCTCTTTGTTTGTCAATCTCTTTATCTCTCTCCTCCTCCCCCTCTCTCTATATGTCCTTAGATATCTATCTCTCACTCTATCTCACTATCTATTTATATGTATCTCTTCGTCTTCCTTTACAGATCTCTCTCTAACTCTATATCCCCCTATCTTTCTATCTTTCTATCTCCCTCTACCTCTCTCTATCTCTCTATCTATTTTCCCTCTTCTTCTCTCACTATATCTTTATCTCTACCTATATCTTCCTCTCTTCCCTATATCTCTAGACATACCTCCTTTTATCCATCTCTCTCTCTCTCTCTCTAGACCTTCATTTATCTATACCTCTTTTCCTCTCTATATCTATCTCTCCCTATCACTTCTTTCATTTATCCCTCTACATCTATCTAGTTATCTTTATCTCTCTCTACCACTATATATCTCTCTCTCTCTCTCTTTATATATCATTATCTCTATCTTTTTATCTCCCCCTTTCTCTCTTTTTATTTTTCTTTTCCATCTTTATCTATTTCTCTCCCCTCTCTCATTTATCTCTCTATATCTCTCTTCCCCTCTCCATATTCCTCTCTGTATTCTCCATCTTTGTTTCTAAGTCTATTTATATCTCTATCTTCTTCTTCTCTATCTCTATCTTTATCTATTTACCCATCTCTCTCTCACTCTTCCCCCCTCTATCTCTCCCTCATTCTAGCACTATATCAACCTCTCTCTCGCTCTCACCATATTTTGTTGGTAATGAAACTTGATTTTCTTCTCAATTTAAAGGTTTTGTTTCACTTATGATTGGATCGTTGTAAGTGGATGCATAGTTAATCTGAAGTTATCACTTCTCTAATGAGAACTTTGTTGCACAAACAACATTATGACCTACCAAGTGACTTCATGTATTACCCAATTATATGCAAAAAAATAGACCAACGTTTTTCCTAATTCACCTTACACACCTCTTTCGACATACCCATTGCACACTAAGATGCAATTGCTAGTAAAATAAATATGTTGGATAATTTAAGAGTCTCTTGTTTTAAGGTAGAATTGTTGAATTCAATAAATATGACTTACTTTTCACAAGAGTCTCTTAATTTTTATTTTTTCTTTAAATTTTAATGGACGTATCTTTTTTATCATAACAATAGTTCAATTGGTAGAGACCTCTAAATGCCCTAGGTAGTACCATTGAAATTTTACATTTAAATACCGTCTAATTGAAATGGAAGTTGTAAGTGCTTTGATATTTAATTTATCTCAAACAATTCTCCCTTCCCATCTTTTTGTTTTCAATAATATTGGAATTATCACCCTTTTAATGAATGATATTGTCTACACTAACAACCATAAAGTTATCTATCCAACTTTCCATCATGGATAAAAAGTAGTATATTGGGAGCCTATGAAAGGAACTTCCAACTTGAAATGACAACTTATAAACTTTTCACAAATTATACAACTTACTGATTTATAACGTTAATAGATATTTTGTATTTTTCAAAGATATGTTTTGATTTTTTTATTGTGTATTTTGAGATAACTTTGTTTTTATTTTCTAACTTATTAGATATATGATTTAAAAAATTAGATAACATCATTTTGGATTTTTTTTTTTAATTGATTTTAAGGTTGTTTTTAGTTTGTAAGAATGAATATTGGTGATAAATAGTTTAAATTTTTTATTTTTTCAGCTTTAGGGGCAGCTATTATTGGTTGAAAATATTTATATAACTTTTGAAGATTCTTTAATTATTATATTTATTTATTTTTGTAAAAAGTGAAAGGAAAAAATGTTAGAATTGAGTATAATAAATTAATTAAAAGAAATTGAATAAGATAAAAAGACATGTGTTGAAGTGCAATTGAAAGGGATAATGTGTTGAAGTACAATAGAGAGTTATTTGTTGTTTTGATCAAAATTTTTTAGTTGTAGATCAAAATTATTTAAAATTGTTCGCATTCAAGTTATTACTAATAGATATATTGTATGTGTTGCCCTATTTCAATTAAATCAAAATTATTATTAACAATATATATATATGTGTGTGTTGTCCTATTTCAATTAGTTGTTATAACATGATCATATGTAATTTTTGTCGTAGATTGCATATTTTTCGTGTGTTACATTAATTCAATGGTGGTTAAGTCATATTGTCTATTTATTCAAAATTATATGTAGAGTTGCCCCTCAAAATTTCATTTATTTTTTCGTTGTGACATTTTCATGAAGTTTCTTAACTTGATTTTTACATATTGTCTATTTATTCAAAATGAAACATTATTTATTTATTTATTTAAATTAATCTCAACAACAATTTGAATTTATTGCAATTTATTTGTGTTGGTATTTGCGATATCTACTAGACCTTTTATTATCATAGCTTTTAATAAATTTACAACTAGTTCTTATTTCCAATATTTTATTTATTTATTTTGGACCCCTTCAATCAATTACATTTGATTTATTTTTTATAGGATCATTTCAGGTATTCAATTTTCAAATTTCTTATGTTATTTTTTTGTATTTTTTAAATACTTTTATGTTCACACTTAAATACGTGACTTGATTTCAATATTTTACTTCTATATGTGACCATGTCGATTAATTACTCATTGTTAAAATATGAAGTTGAAATCTTAATGATTTACTCCTCTAGAATTAACACTTATTTCGATTTGTAGGTCATGGAAAATCCTCAACAACCAATTGAAATAATTGACATTTCAAGTAGTAGTTCACAAGTCAGTGCTCCATTGCCATCAACTGGCTCAAATACGTATGTGAATTGGAATGGGTTCAATGAAACAGATATTGAGAGTTTTGCAAGAACTCTTTCACTTAGTTGTATTGAGATTGTTGAACAAGTTAAAGTAACAACCTCATGTACACAAGATGTCCAAGATTTTGAAGTTAGGGCAATGGAAGAGATTGCAACCGAATTTCATGCAACATGTGATAAATTAGTTGCATTTGGTAGATTCTTGAGGGCCATGTATTCTGATAAATATTATGGCCAAAGAAATGGTCCTAATATTCATCGTGAATTTGAAGCCTTTTTGAATCATATGTAGTATGGTATTACTATATTTCCCTATGTAGTTAACCAACAATTGAACTTGTACTACCCCTTTTGCATAAATAAAGTGTTGAAAGTTGTTTTCTCTGATCTATATCAAAATATTGCATTGTTTGTTCTTATATGTTTTATCAAGAGATGTTATAAGTTAACTTTATATAACTTTGTTCAATCATAATACAAGTTTCATGATCTATAAATTAAACCTTTTCACATTAAATTTCTCACTTAGGCCCTATTTTCATGTCTAGTAAAAATACACATTTGAGTTGTTTTAATAATATAAATGCTTAAAACTATACACCCATTATTTACTCCTGTTCAATTCAAATAAATGTTGTAATAACTTTTCTCAAACATAATACACATTTGGGTTGTTTTTTTTATAATATGAAATTTTTAAACTATACACCCATTATTTACTCCACTTCAATTCAAACAAATGTTGTAATAACTTTTCTCAATCATAATACACATTTGGGTTATTTTTTATAATATGAATTCTTTAAACTATACACCCATTATTTACTTCAGTTTAATTCAAACAAATATTGTAATAACTTTTCTCAATCATAATACAAGTTCCATGCTCTATATATTATACACTTTCACTTTAAAAGCCTTATTTTGACCATATTTTTTTATGTAGTAAAAAATAGACATTTAAGTTGTTTTAATAATATGGATGATTTCAATTATCAACCCATTATTATTCTAATTCTCAAGATTATTCAATAATTCTATGTCAATTAGTTTGATTAAAAAGTTTATTTTATTTATAACAAATGTTGAGGTTGCCTACCTTATTATTCTCACTACTTTCTCACATTTTCTTTAATCACGGGATTAAGATTGTCTCAACCAAATACTTCCTCCAAACCAATTGTTGGGTACAGGTATGTCTTTTTATCTTTACCTAAATTTACGATTGTAATTTAGCTTTTCCCAAATGCCTCAGATAATAATATAATTATACAACATTATTTTATGTTACATATTTAACACTAGTACATTCAGAGCTGATTTCCGACGACCGTTTGTCGAATTTGCGATGAATTTTCGTCGGAGTGCCGACAAAATCAACCATCAAAAACTCGGCGTTGGATTGGTTGACGATGCCATGCCCATCAGAAATATGACAATCCAATGGACTCTGCCGACGTTGTATGTCCGCTGATTACATCGTCGGTCGAAAGCTTGGTATTCGTCGTAATTCTGACGATGATAATTTTTATCAAAAAATAATAATTATTATCAATGTCAGCATTTCCTTCCTTCGATGGCTCTTTTATATCGATGAGACATTGTTGGGTCTCATCGATACCTTTTGAATTCGGATTGATGAGACCCAGCGATGTCTCATCGATATAAAAGAGCCATCGAAGGAAGGAAACATCGATGAATTCCAGAAAGGACTCATCGAAGATAATAACTTCATTGACAAAAGATATCGAAGAAAGTAGAGAGGGTCTTCATCGACGGGAAAAGTTCTCGAGGAAATAATACTATCGGTGCAACATAAAAAGGACCCACCGAAAGGAGTGTTTTCATCGAAAGAATAATATCGATCAGACAAAAGGAAGCTACATCGATAAAAGATATCGATGAGGATATAGGTTTCAAGGAGGTTAAAAGGCATGTTCTCGATATGCGTGGTTTTGCCAATGTAACTTTATCGGTAAAGAATGATAAGGGAAAATAAAGAAAAGCTTCGGTGAGATAATAGACTTATTCATCGATGGGGCATAGTGATATCGATGAAAGAAGTATTTTGATGGAAAAATAAAGGAGGACACCAAAGCCCAAGGTTTCTTTGACTTAAGACCCGATGGATATCAGATATGTTTCGATGAGGAGACAACCAAACTGACCGAATACAATATTTTGATGAAGGGAAAAAATACTTGATCGAAGTAATATTCAAAATAAAAGTATTGTTGATAGAAACAAAGAGATCGATGGACTAAAGAAACAAATGATTGAAAGACATATCCTCATCAAAATGATTATTGATTGCTGCGCAGATAATCATAAACAAATCCCAGGGAAGGTCACATCGCCATTAAATTCAAACGTGTGCCCGAGTGACCGTTGTCCAAACCGCCATTACTAACTAATTAAATACGCCATAAGTAGTGGATCAACATCAAAGGACACAACATTAAGGAATTCACAAGCGACGAACTGAAAGAAGGAATTGGGCAAATTCACAAATAAAGCTCAGTAATTCCAAGTAAGTTGTTTGCACACAGACCTCTTTTTTAAAATTCAAATGGAATCATCATCTAAAACTAATAAGACCAGAAAGGGAAAAGAACCTATCGCTGCAGAAGAAAAACCTAAAAGATAGAAAAGGGAAGGGCATTCTTTGGCCCAGGACCTGATTGACTAGTGCCCATCATCTAGTTTGAGGTCCAAGAAGATTAGAGCTGACGAGAAAGGCCTGGAGGACCGGTTTGAGGATCTTGGAGACATATGGACAGAATTGAGAGGGTATGAATTATTCATATATGGGTACAACAGAAGAGTTACCCCTCAACCTATCAACAATTTATGGCGATTGAACTTAGGAAGGTTAGTTGTGGCTAATGTATTCATGAATGTGGAGCTCATGAAGGCATTGGCAAACAATTATGACCCTAAAACCAGGACCATATATAACTACATGGGCAAGCCAATTCTTGCAATCACAAAGGAGGTTATTGACACCGTGTTCGAGTTGGATTGGGGATTTGAAGAATTGATTGACCTCAAGAAGTTAACAAGTGGATATTTTAACCTAGAGCACATTTACAAAATGTGGAGACTCCCTATACATAGACCTAGGAATGCAGGGTCCTTAGTGCCACTAGGTTAGGATGACAAAGCTCCCTATGATGTCAACTCTTTCCATCCATATTTCACCTATTACTGTGTTTCCTAAGTTCTAGGGATAAAAGCCCACCCTTTGATGGATATTGCAGCCATGGTCATTTGTGTCGATTTGTAGTCTAAGGACCCCCGCTTCTTTGATTTTTCTTCTTATTTGGTTGAGGTTTTGAATCATGGGTTAGAAAAGTTAAAGGGGATGTCATCAATATTCATTTCAAGCATTATTCCTTACTTATGCATATGCTATTGTATGTGGGCCAAGATGAAGGGTTATGGCTAGAAGAGTTATGTGTCAGGATATATGACAAAGCTGGGATGAGAAAACCAGTGCAACTATGGGTTTCTTCATGGGACCAGAGGTATGTAAATAAACAATATTGGCATTTTGAGGAGTTCTTTGTCAAGCCATTATATAGACTGTTGGGATGCTGGTGCGATCATGCCCTTGCACCAGAGGTTCAAATATTCCTAAGACCAAAAGATTTCGTTGAAGATTCCTCAATTGAACACAATTGGGGAGATTGGTATTGTTTTTCAGACTACACACAAGTCAGGGTATATAGGTTCGAAGGGAGACCATACTTACTACCACTTACAGTCCCTAATAGAGTGGCTTGTTTGGAAATTATGAGGCAACTATCAATAGTGAGTACAGAACACCTGACAAGCCATGGGAAAAAATCAATTGTACCTGGATTGTTAGTATTTTCAGATTTTATTGTGAAAAGTTCAAAGAGTTATGACATGATATAGACAAAATTGGATTATTATGGCATGGCTATGGGGGATCCAAGGCCCAATTTCGATCTTGAAGGATACATAAGGATAGCCCGGTCATCACAAAAGTTGAAGACTGGAGAGCATAAATCTTACCTACCAAATGACCTCATTAAGAACATTGGCAGAGAAGAGGCCAGAGTGAAGTGAATAAAGTTTGAGAAAGCAATACAGGCTTATAATTGGAAGCTTTTTAGAAGGAAAATGGATGAGAACATGCTACAAAAGATTGAAGACCCCATGGAGTTGGACAACAAACTTATGGACCATGAATTGGAAATACTTGAGGGAGTCCCGACTCATGTTTTTAGGGATTACATTGATACTATTAGGAATACAAAGCCTTTGGCTCATCTCTGGCATCATTCCATTCACTCCTCGAGAGGATTACCCCCTGGTTATGCAAAGGATACACTGATAGACTTGGCAACAGGACAACTGAATGTCCGAGAAGTGGCTGACATCAAATTCCTGGAGCATGAGGATTTCATTGCTGATAGTGACTTCATTGCTTCCAAGGAGTTCATCGCATTCCTCTAACAACATAAAGGATCTCAAATTAGGAATAACATGAGAAATAGTGAAGAAGAGCATCAACTTCAAAAGTTACAAGAGGAGATGGATCTTGTGATGAGAGAAATGACACCTGAGAAGGGAAGACAGTTGCTTAAGGAAGCTGGTGTGCTATTATACTCCTGATGGGACATGAACTCTACCTTGTTGTTTGATGGATTCCTCAAGAAATAGGACCCAAGTAAGAAAATGATGCCAAAAGAGATTGATAAACTCTTGGGAGGATCAGGATATGATCCAGATCAGAAGGCTCTTCTACAGTGGGCTATCTATCCCAAAGATAAAAGACCTATATTGGTTGATACAGAAGAAGCTTTTGGATATTTGATGGTGCAACAGGTTGGAAAGACTGACCCTAGAACAACTGCCAAACTAAATTTGGATGTCGCTTAACTGAACCAAGATCAGATAGAGTTTCTGGTCCGAGAAAATTCTACATACAAAAGCCTATATGAGAAAACCGATGAAGAAAAACAGAGGCTGCAAGCAAGATTGCTTTAGATTGATACAGGTACCAGTCAAACAAGGATGACATACAGTGTTGACAAAGATTCCATGGATGCCTTGACAGACGCTATGTATTGGAGGAACAGGGCCGAAAAGACATCTTAGCAAGTAAAAAGGAACAACAAAAGATGGATAAGTTAGTTCTCGAGGTCGTTGAGCATAGATTCAAAAGTATGGTGCAGGTTGCAGAAATCTATTGGAAGACATACACTGGAACAATCAAAGCTTTGAAAGAGCATGAAAGGGTCAGGTCTCGGTTGGAAGACATGATGAATGACAACAGTTTGATGAATCTAGGTGAGAAAATTGAAGCCAAGGCTTACTTGAAGTCCCATGATAAATTGGTAAATCAATTAAGGAAAGAGATTCAGAGGTTAGACGATGGGAATACCCCTAGGGTGCCCTCTTTTTACAGTAATGGTGAGTTAATATTGTTGGAACAGTGGAAACAAGAGTTCAGTGATGAGAAGAATCGAGTAGTAGCAGAGTTGGATCGGGACAAAGAATTGTCACTTTGTATTAACCATATTATATCCAATCATTTCCAGATAGAAAGTGACATGAGGACACTAAACAATGACGTTCTAATGTATAAAGATGATAAGTACATTGAACACATAGGAATGTTGAACTTGTTTATCTCTCAGTTTGTTAACAAAAGTGCTAATTAATAGTTATGTGCTGAAAAGCCACGATGCTTGGTGACAATGTATACCCTCATATAAATGAGGGAAATTTTGTAACAATAAGGATCATTAGAGAAGAAGTAGAATATAGCCTCAGGCTTACTATTGTACCATTTTGTGAACATACATATTATATTTAGTCGTCTTTCCTTTGTGTATATGTTGTGGATTACTGCATCTTTCTGTAGGCAGTTGCTTGTGATATTATCTAAAGGAGATAAGGTTACTTGTGTTCTTCCAGTAAAACTCTATGTTTCATATTGTGGATTTGAATTACAGATTTACTTGCAAATATAGTTTTGTATATAGTGCGCCTGCATATTATCTCAACCATGGTGTGCCTGCATATGTATATAGTTTTGTTTATAGGTTCAATGTCGAACTTGGTTGCTCTCATACCATATGTAATATTCCATTAATTCTATACTTAAAGAAAATAAATTGTGATCTATATTAAGATAAAAAATTGAGCATTTCAAAATAAAACATCACTACTTCAATTGAAGGAGAAAACTAACTAAATGTTCTTCAACATAATAAGAATCTAACTAATTTATCTAAAAGGAAGGTAATCTTTTAAAGATAAAAAACATTGAACAAATATTATTAACCTAATCAGTATGAGAAAGGAATTCAAATGACAAGTTTCATTTTGGAGGGAAGATAAAGGTTCAGAGGTTACAATTCATTTAACTTTCTAGCTGAAACTTTTTGTATCAAGCCTCGACATAGTTTGGAATAGGGAGAGCATCATCAAGGGCTTCTCCATTCAATCGTAGACTTTCCAGTCTCCCATGCCCCTTCCAATTGGAAGAGACCCAACCCTTCATGAGGGTGCATTCTAAGTATTGGGTCTCTTTTACATTTGGCCATCTGATCTTGGTATTCAAAACCTACACGCAACTAGTCAATCACACACTATAGGTAACCCCTAACTACTATGATCATCTGACTAGTAGGTGTATCTAGTTCATGTGATCTAGCAATCACTTAGATAAAGCATCACCATCTTGGCAAAGGTTTTAACATTGCAAGCACCAATGCGTTGTTAGTGTTCACCTCCCTTGCTCGACTTGTATATCCAATTCTCGAGCTCAACAAACTCACTAGTTACCAACCATCTAAATAAGCCATCTACTTAATGTGTACTAACAATAATGGTTATTAATGACCATCATATGATAAATAGCATACACTTGAGCCAACTAACTCACTGGTTTACTAACCAACTATCTAGCGATCTGCTTAATGTCTACTAAGAATAATGATAATAAATGACCATCATAAGATAATTAACATACACTTGAGTCAGTTGATTCATTGGTTACATAAATTCTAGGTTTAGTTGATCCAATTCATTACATAACAGTCTCATGTCTACTGACATTAACGGTTTACAAGGACCTTCATGGGATTGTGACATAACCCTATAAGCCAACTACTACAAATCCCCTATCTCTAACAAGCTTCAATGGTCATCATGGAATTAAACCTAATACAACATTGATTCCCTTATTTAGCTAAATTAAAACACCATATTATGACTCAACAAAAAATACGGTTCTAATATATTTTTTTGTCTTTGTATATTCCCAAAAGTATGCATCTAATTGATGATAAGAATCCTTCTTCAGGTCTTGCAACCATGGAGACTGGTTATAATCTGATTATAACTGATGTGCATTGATTCCAAGATGAATCATATTTGGTTAAACTATGAGTTAAGAGTGGAAAACAAATAAACATAGAATAGCTGCAATACTCGGCTATTATGCCCTTGTGGGCTAGCAATCATATTCTATAGTGAATGCTTTGAGGTTGCTACTCAACCATACTATGCACAAGATATGAATGCAATATTCAATTTTCTTATGAATAAGGTAAGATAGTGTATTCGATGAAAAGTAACAGAATATCGTCATGGTTTATATCTGTGAATAAGTTTATCTTCCTTAAGTTCAAGACTTGATAATGAATGAGTAAATCATTTAGGCTCTACAATTTATCTTAACAAGAAAGATCATGAACATGCAATAGCTATACATCGGCTACTCAAGGCAGAATTTACACGGCTATGCAAGACATAATAATCATAGTTAGGCATGATAGTATGTTCACAGCTATCAGAGCAAGATTCTTTTCAATTCATTTTACTTTTTCTTTTAATGAGTAATATTTCCACAATCAATTAGTGTTACACGATTAACCTCTGCATTTAAGTCAGATATGAAATAGATACATACCTGATGTGAGAGGAAAAGAGGAAGGAAATACCCCTCGAATGTAGACACAACACTAGAAGTTTTCACTTACACTATCGCTCTGTCCCTCTTGTTTCCAGAAACCCCTTTACCACTTAATTCGTGCTTATTTCTATACATAAACCCATTAGGAAGCATGAGTTTTTGCATATAATCTCGCCCAAATATTTTACAGTTATTTTCATCAAGAACCCCTTAGGAGCTGGTAGATCCTACTTCCATACTTTAATTCTATTTTCTCAAAGGACAATCCTAAAAATCCATGCATTGCAAACAACTTTTTACACCTTTGTTGGTTGTGGTGGCGTCACAAAGAGTTTACATCAATAAATGAAGAACATGCCAATGCTTTTAATGCAGCAATAGAAGTCTATCTCTCATTCAATATCTCTAGTGAAACCCCCATGATCTTTTGTTGGAGTGGAATTTGTTATATTCTAGAAAGGGTCTTGTCCTTTGTTGATGGGATATTCATCTACCTCAAGAAATAACTGTTCTTTTCTCCAACAAGAAGTGGAACTAAATGAAGATCTAGCACCATGAAATGAATCCTCAAAAGGATTACTATAGTTAGTTTTGGTAGATAATGATCTGGGTAAAATACTAATGTGGCTTTAGGAAACATTATGTACTAGCTTAGCATACTCTAAAAACTTTGGTGCGACATGCTACATCCAATTAAGTCTCCATCGGTATCTCTATTATGTTTATGGATTGGGATTCAATGTACTCTTTTTATACACAGATTTTACTTTCAACTGAGGAGGTTTGTATGTACTTGTCTTTCGATTGTATCCCTATTTCAAGAATTTCTTCTATCAACAAATCATTTGTTGTAAGTTGTACAAGTGGAAGCTTGAAAATGCCTTCCATGCTAGCCTTGTTAATATGTTCAACACCATCTTGTGCAAAAAATCTTTAGAACTCCACTATTTCATTGAAGAGTGAGTAGTAGGGACACTTATAGAGGTTTTGCAAGAGAGATAAATAGACCTAAATATTATGGCTTAATAATGATCAATAGGTAAACAGATAAGAAACTCTCAATATCAAAATGACTTTCTCAATTGTCTTTACTAGAAATGGATAGATCTGCTAATAATGGCTTTATGACTGTATGTCAACTTTAGACTCAATCCAAGAAGAGCTAGAACTAATATGCGATATCTAGATTTATGATCTCTGTAATATAACAAACCCATAATTATGTTTCCACGCATCTATACCACAACACAAACATCATGCTAGTGTTCAGCCATAACAATTGATATCCTAATTATAGAATGTGAAATATGCACATAACTATGAATAAAGATTAAGAAAAACTAAGAAAGATGCGTATTGCAAACATAAATGACTAATGGACAAGAATTGAATTCATTGTAGATAGTTTTGAATATCAAATTCACTTACTAACTCATGCGCATTTAGTAACTCATGTACTTGTGGCCAACCATTTATCTCTTTCATAAATTAAACACTTATTAATAACATTAAATGACTGAGTAATTATGTTTTAGTTGAAATTGAAAATAAAATATTTTATTTCAGGATAGCTCACACTATTCCCTATCATATTTTAGACTCTCGGTTTTGTTAGTAGTGGTTTGATGTCCTTGGAGCTGATAATTGCATTTCTTTAGTTACATTTGCCAGCGTACTCCTAGCCTGTGCCTAAATGGGAGATTTGGAACAGGGTATGGACATCAATCAAAGCATAAAAGATAGAGGAATTTTGTCAGATGTAGTTGCAACTGCTCTGTTAGCATGTATGCAAAATGGGGAAGCATAGACAAGGCATGAGAATTGTTTGATGGATTGCCTCAAAGAAATGTGGTTTCGTAGACTGTAATGATTGTCGGATATGCACAAAATGGATTTGTTGAGAAGGCTTTAGAAACTTTCAAGAAAATGCAATCGGCAAGTGTAAAGCCAAATTTCACGACCATTGCTACTATCCTCCCTGCCTGTGCCAAAATGGGAGATTTGGAACAGGGTATGGACATTCATCGAAGCATAAAGGATAGAGGAATTTTATCAGATGTTGTAGTTGCAACTACCCTGGTTGACATGTATGCAAAATGTGGAAGCATAGACAAGGCATGTGAACTGTTTGATAGAATGCCTGAAAGAAATGTTGTCTTGTGGACTGCAACGATTGTTGGATATGCACAAAATGGATTTGTCAAAAAGGCTTTAGACACTTTCAAGCAAATGAAATTGGAAGGCATAAAGCCAAATTCCACAACCTTTGCTAGCATCCTCCCTGCCTGTGCAAAAATGGGAGCTTTGGAATAGGGTATGGACATCCATCAAAGCATAATGGATAGAGGAATTTTGTTAGGTGTTGTACTTGCAAATGCCCTGCTTGACATGAATGCAAAATTTGGAAACATGGACAAGGCTCGTGAATTGTTTGATACGATGCCACAAAGAGATGTGATCTCATGTGAACAATTAACATGTGCATATACGGGAGGAAGGGATTGCTGCTACAAAATTGAATGCTCACTCCTCAATCACAGTTCTATGGTTTTACAAGATTAAACTAGGGAAATTAACCACCACATGTATATTTTTTGCAACATGAAATTAAAAACTAGGGCAATTTTAATCTACCTCCTGCGCAAGATTGCAAGCAATGCCACAAATGCCTTTGATGTGGGTTTGATGTTCTTGGGGGTTGAAGTCACCACAGATGCCTACACGGGATTACAATGCACAAATGAATTCCCCTCTTCTTCTTTTTTAAGTAATGGTCATTGTCATCGGAATTATGATGAAGTCGAGCACTTTTTTGAAAAAAAGAAAATTCTCATTGCTAATGCCTTCTTCGTCGAAACCAAATGGGAAATTTCCATTGGGATTATGACGAATGCGGGCATTTTTTCAAAAAAAAATCAAATTTGGCCACAATATACATTCTCCGTCGGAAACCTCAGTCGGAAATCTAGTCCAAATGTATTAGTGAATTTATTTAGGCATTCTTGTAAGGGAACATTTTTTTCATTTTGCGTATCTCCACCATTTTTATTGCTAGAGCTATATTTTTTCATGGAAGCTCTATCCATTTTATAGAAAAATTAAATTGCATGGCTTTTAAATTTTTTGTGCTTTTACAAAAAGCATTGATAAATAGTACTTTTTTTAATTTCTAGACTGCAAAATACTTAACACCTAATGAATTTTATAGGAATATTTCATCGCCTTTACATTATGTCTCTCTCTTTGAGGAAAAATGCAATCAAACTTATAAATAATAACAACCTAGACATACATCCACATCTCCAAGTCTTGGGCATTGGACCATTTGGACAAGGCAATGAATCAACAATTAGATACAAGTTAGACCTCTCTAATGGACTCCACTTACAAAAAGCTACCTTACCAAGGAAGTATGACAATCTTATAACTTCAAAGATAATCCAGGAAGGCTCTATACTGCAACTCACAGGAGATAGTTGTCCTACTATTTGTAACTCAAGGTGAGACAATAGCTACAATGATTGCATTACAATTAAACATTCTCATTTTATAAAATTTAGAATGCATTATTGATCTAGTGAAATTTACTTTAATTATATAGGTGGGTTGTAATCTCTACAATAGAGATTACATGCACATAACATGATGTCATTGGTGATCCCACATTCTTCTTCAAAGAACAGGAGAAACCTTCACCACAAATAGTTGGGACTTCATTTGAAGAATGCAAAAATATAGAAGAAGTTGGCACATCCAACCAATCAAATCCTAAGAGACTGATGTTTGGAATACATCCATCTCTACGTAAAAAAAGTGATACCTCAACTATCACTCCTATTAAAAGTTTAAATCAATTTCAAACACGGTGGATGATAAAAGGTCGTGTAACTATGAAGAAAGAAATCCACCAATTCAACACAAAGAAATCAAATGGCAAAGTGTCCAATTTTGATATCATTGATAATGAGAAAACTGAAGTAGGTGTCACTTGCTTCAAGGAAGTTGTAGACATCCACTTTAAAAATGTTCAAGTTGGTGTTGTTTATACAATATCTGGTGGGAACATCAAACCTGCAAACAAGTTCTACAATAAGTTGAATAGCCAAATAGAAATCACTCTAATGGATGATTCAAAGCTCAGTCTTTGTGATGACGACCTCTTAATTCCAACACATCATTTCTCTTTCACACCCATTCATGAGATCATGAACACGAATAATAATTCTTCAATTGATCTTGTTGGAATTGTCATATGTGTGGACCATGCCTCTACAATAATAAGGAGAGATGGAACTGAGGTTCTCAGGAGAAGCCTCCAATTGATAGACATTTCTACATCAACTATAAATGTGACTTTGTGGGGGCAAACAACTCAAAAGGAGGGTTCACAACTTCAAGAAATGTACCATCTGCAAAAGTCAATTGTGTTTGTAATTAAAAATGGGCATGTTACATATTATAATGGTAAGGTGGTAAGCACACTTGTTACTTCTTAGTTGTTTATTAACCCTGATATTCAAGAAACAAAACAATTGCAATTTTGGTTTGCACAGAATGGGAATGATCTTCTAATGCCCACAACAAACCTTCTAGATGTGCCTCTAATTTTAACACGAAAGACAATTGCCACCATCCAAGATGAGCCTTTAGATATAAAAAAACCCCTCCAATGCATTTTAAAACCAACAATAGTTTTCATCAAGTCAACTTCATTTTGTTATCCAACTTGTCCTATTGAGTTTGCATGGAAACAATGTAAGAAAAGAGTTTTACAGAATAATGATGGAAAATGGTATTGTTCAAAGTGTGAAGCTACCTTTCAAGATTGTGATTATAGATACATTCTTCAAGTTAATCTAGATTGCATATGCTACAATTCAATAAAGAAGCAGAGACAACTACTGAAGAGGTTATTAAAAATCTACTATACAATCAATTTATCTTCACACTCTCATGTAGAAAGGAAACATATAACAATGAAGAACGATTGAAGTCAACAATCTTAGAAGTTGATATAATTGGTTTCGTTGATGAAAGCAACTCTTTGTTACATGAAATTTCTATGTTGTGAGTTGTCTAAGAGAACTAAACTTTTGAAAAATGCAATTATCTTTTAATGTATTTTCTACATCTTCCTTTATTCTATCTTGCATCAATTACTATCTAGATAAGAATTTGTCTTGTATAGGGTTCCAAGACCCCTTCAAAACTTTCTTTTTACCCTCCTTTCAAACAATGTTTATATTTATGATCACAATATGAAATATAATATGGAATATTCATGATATAAATGATGGTATGGATGAGTATTTTTTGGGTCTATTTGTATTATCTATCACACTATTTATTTTTTTATTCTTATTATATCACTTTGGGGACAACTTACTAACATAATTTAATCTAGGCCTATAGCTTTGTATTTTATTTTGAATATTTGATTTCATTGCTAGCTTAGTTTGTTAGTACATAAAAGAGAACTAAAAAGTTCAATAAGAGAGTTCTACTAGGAAATACTTTTCAAGAGATCAAGTATTATTTATAATTATGATAGGTTACAAAAAAAAATCTGTGGCAATGATCTACAAAGAGATTCAAATAAATCTGATTATTGAGACCAATAATATCTAAATAGTAGCATTTGTATTTTTAAATTTGTATGGTTTTTCAACATAGAGATATAACAAAAGTACATATATTTCATTTTTTTTGTATTACAGATGATGAACTCAAACCTACAAGATTCGGCAAGGCAACCGACCCAGAGTAAACCCATAGATTTACAATCTCGTAAGAGAAGTCGCTTGTATTATACTCATCATAGAGAAGAAATAAGTGTTCGTCATAGCATACAACAAACAAGAAAATTACAACAAACATTAGATCAACCTTTGCCTACCCACATGCAAGCTTTTACAAGTTCCCAAAATTAACAAACTTCTACTCTGACTAAGGCACATCTACCTAAACAAAGGACTCAAAACCCAAAATCAATTAACAACAATGATATGAACCGATCCATTGACTTTATAGAGACATCAAATAAATTTAGAAATAGAATAGATGCATTTTCAAAGTTACAAACATGTAGTATATGTAAGGAATGCTACCCTGGTATGCATGTTTGCTCATCAAACAACAATCCTATTTGTAGAAGATGAATTACTAAGAAAGGAATACATCGATTCTCTACATCTAATAATATGGACCCATGCGATCAGCCAAATGTGTTGAAAATTATCACTCAAGTAGAAGAGATGCTCATTGCACGTGTTAATCCAATATTGTAGGTTACTCATGCTCATGGTGGACAATACAAATATAGTGGTCATACAATTAGCTTCCCACTGTTGGCATATGCACACTCCAATGAGACAATGTAGGTGATTGAAGGTTTTGTCATTGATGGCAACCTTAAAATCCTATGACACCGGCAAGACATTACACCGGCACTAGCAAGATCAGACTCTACACCGACACTTAGACCACCAACACCAGCAATGAAAGGAAGCACAGAGGCCGACAAGATTTTTGTTATAATATATTTTGTTTATTATTGTAAAATCTTTATAAGTCAACTTGGCAACATTGTAAAATGACTCATATATATAAGAGATCATTGTAGGACATCAGTAGGAGAGATGGTAGAATGTAATTAGGCGAAATAAGGCAGACCTATTATGCGAAATATAGGTTAAGGGTTTATGTAAGAAGCAGAGCAGAAACCAGTACTGGATCTGGCATTATAGATGCTATTCTGAAGTAGTACAAGACACTGGATTTATATAATCCATTTTTGTAAGTCAGTGAGACTTCCATTTTGTAATTGAGCAGTGAGCTCTAGGCACTTGGCCTTCCTGCATGTGCAGGCCCCTCTTGTAGCAGTAATATTCTCTTATTGGCCAGTGAGTGAATATTGTGGGTCACAATTCCCACCGAGGTTTTTCCCACACTGGGTTTCCTCGTTAAAATATTGTGTTATGGTATGTTTTTCATGTGGTTGCTTTTATCTCTATTTATTGCATTACTTCTTGCTTACCGGTACACTGTTCTAATATGTTCTACATGTTTTAAGTTAAGAAATTCAATATACCGGTTAGATGCTTATTCACCCCCCCCCTCTCAGTATTTGTGGGAATCCTAACAATTGGTATCAGAGCTTAGTCCTCTATTTTCAAAAGCCTAACAACTTGAGGAATATCTTGACACCGGTAGAGATGGAAAATCTGATGAAGCAACTAGAAGAAGCTCTCTTAGACTATGATACAAAAAAATTGAAAAACATCAAACTTGAAGATGATCTAAAGGCAGCTCAAGATATCATTCAGGCACTTCAAGAGAATTTTACCATTGCAAGAAACAAGAGAAGAGAATTATGTGAAAAGATGCAAAATGAAAATGATGAAAAAGAATCACTTAATGATCAGATAAACAAGCTGAAACAAGAGAACATGACAATGAAGAATGATATGTAGGATATGACCATGAGATTATGTAAGGAAATTGAAGATAGGAAGAAGAATGAAGAAGAGTTTACCAGAGACTAAGTGATGCAGCAAATGAGAACACAAGACTTAGCTATGAAAATGACTTATTGAAGACAGATCTGATGCATACACAGAATGACTCCAATGAACTGATGAGACAGAAAGAGATCTTAGAAAGAGAATTGGATATTGCAAATAAACACAAAGAAAAATTCAAGAAAAGCTCAGAAGAACTTGGTGACTTGTTGAAGATTCAGAAACGTAATGGTGACACTTGTGGAATTGGTTTTGAGGCAGGAGAAAGCTCTGGTACTGCAAACACATAGGATCATAGCAAACCGGTAAGACAACCTACTGCTTATAAATTCAATGGAAAATGCTTTAACTGTAATAAGTATGGTCATAGAGTGAATCAATGTAGATCTAGAAATTATTAGAACATCAACACACCCACTAGTCAATGTTCAAAAATGAAACATAGTTGGTCATAACTCTGAAAATTGCAGAATGAATGTGAGATGTTATGTTTGTGGAAGATTTGGACACTTATCTAATCAATGTAGAACACAAACCGGCATAGGTTATGGGAAAGAAATTTAGAAAAATAATGTGACTTGCTATGCATGTAACAAGATTGGACATATTGCAAAATTCTGCAGAAGTAAAGGATCACCGACAGACAACAAAAGTTCTAGTCTGAAAGGAAAAGAAAAAGTTGAAGAGGTTAAGCAAGAATTCTCAAAACAATGGGTTAGAAAGTCAGACCTAAATAATGTTGGGAATACTTCTCCACCGGTAGAACCAATCAACACTCCACCGACAGAACAGAGTAGTGCTCCACCGATAGGACATAGTAGTACTCCATCGGCATGAAGCTCTTCATCAAATTGAAGAAAATTTTCTTGAGGGTTTGGCAATCAAATGAGACATATGCTATTATTCCCTCGGTTAATGGTGAGAAGTTGAAAATTACTTCTATATTGGCAGACAATGTTAAGTAATTACTTAACCGACATGCATTAAATGTGGTAGATGGCAAATAAAAATTATAAATTTGCTATTTTGGCTCCATTTCACTTCACCGAGAATTCAAAAGTTTGAAGAGCGCGAAATTTCCAGAGCTAACGCATTTCAAGCAAAGAGGCAAGAGCACTTCAGCAATCAATCCATCCTAAGGCAGAAAAAGGTATTTATAATCATGGCATCCTCCTCTGCACCTAAATTCATAGCAAACTCTACTGTAGTTGAGGTTATAAAATGCCCTAGGCCCGTATTTCAGCTAGTTCCCGAGATAGCTAAGAAGGATGACAATGTAGGTGCATTTTCCCAAATTCCAAAAGGAGTTGTTTTTGCAGAAGATCCCAGAATGTACATCCATTGCAATATAGAGGAATTAGGAGATGAAGAAATCAAAAACATGTATAAGACTGTTATATGTGATAACTCCGAAAATGTAAAACTTGAACACAAAATTATTGAAACCCTAGGATTCACTGAAATCCTCTGCATTCCAAAATTTCCCAAGGAAGTGATTAGGATAGTATTGAGCAGAGTGCATGGTGCATTCTTTTGGCTTGATTCAATTCACAAAATTACCAAGGAAGCTGTGAAAGCTGTAACAGGGTTACCTTCCACCAGTAACATACTAGACAAGACAAAGAAGGCCTCAAATGACCTAGTAATAAACTTAACCGGTGCAACATCCGACAAAAGGTCCTTGAGAGTTAATGATGTAACCGACACAAATGTGAGATTCATTAGCATGATTCTAGGTTACAAAGCAACTCATGCAAACAGACTTAACTCAGTTTCCAGTTTATGCAAAAAGAGTGCTTATGACATGGTTAAGGAAAATGTGAAAATTGATGTATGTGAATGGCTAAAAGATGAGTTGATTGATAATTTAGGCAAAATCAAGAAGGATAAGAAAGGGAATTTTAGATTTGGTAATCTACTTGTATGTTTAATGCTACACATAACCAAACAGGTGCCCAATATAGGCAACAAGAACCTTGGATTTGATATACCGGTAGGGAAACAATTATCAAACCTATTCAACAACATGGGTGAAAACAAGGAAAAGAATATCCATGAGCATTTTCATGCACTAAAGACCAGAATGAACAAAAGAGTTAGACTGTCACAAAAAATTGTTAGCAAATACAAGGATGATATATGCTTTGTGATAAAAAAGGATGAGATCTGGATGGAAGCAGTTATCCCAAGAACAATTTGGGTTACTGAGATGGGTTATGAGACTGATGATCACATCATTGAAACTTATGCTAAAACCCTTCTGGAAGCACCTAGGGAACCCAAGGAAGAAGTATTTGGTAGTGCTGAGACCATTGAAAGCCAAATACAATCTAAGAAGAGAGTAAAGAAGGTTGAAGCAACTATGAGAAGAGGCTATACAAGCTAAGGCTATCAAAGAAGATGTAGCGAAATAAACTGACATCATTGAGGATGAGTTAGTAGCATTATAGCCTAAAACTCACCTATCACTGGTAGCAACTTCTTTAGAGAATGACATGCCAGTAACATTCAAAAGAGTTGTAAGGAAAAGGGATCCTTCACTGGCATCCACACCCTCGCCTAGAAGAACTAGACAAAAATAATAGGTAGTGAGGTCTCCGGTTAGAAAGACAACACCAAAGAAAAAGATAACACCAAAGAAGAAGAGGACTCAAAAAACCATTGCCCCTCTTGACAAATTGCTAAATGAAATCACAGAGGAAGGGAAACTCAAGAACATAGAAAAGGTATATGATACACTATCAGCAGATGAGAAAGAACAAGTTGAAAACAGTGTCTTTTTACACCTAGATATCTATAAGAAGTTCTTAATGGAAGTGGTAGATGAACTACCAGATGAAATGTTCAAGAGATTGGAAGCAAGAAGACAAGTTGTTGTAGAGCTTGATAAGAAAATTAAAATTGAAAAAATGCTTGTTGTTTACCCAGTAAACTCACCAAAGGAGATAGATGACTTAACTGCAGAAACCAACCGGTTAGTATTCTCTACTGCACACTGGCATATTGCATTAATGGTTGGAAGAGTAAATGAGATAACACAAGAAACAAAAAATACATGGGATATATTCCTTGTTGAGAAGGAAAAACAAGAAGAGTATAGAAACCCCAAACCAATAAAAGTATATCAGAAGGACAAGGACAAGGGAAAAGGAAAGGTTGGTGGACCTCCTAGCATCAAAGTAAAAGATAACTTACTCCCACCGCCTCTGATTACTCCACCGATAACAACAACTGAAGGTCAACCGACAGATGAGAGTATGGATATAGAGGATACAAATCCTAATCCTGAGGTTCTATACATAGTAGATGTTGATACTCAAACAGTCAACATTATGATAGACCAGGACACAACTAGTAAGACAGATATGACTAGTGAGCCAACGACAACTGATAACATTGACAATACTGAAGAAAAAGTGGATGATGATAGCATAGGGAAATAGGTAGAGACTCAGATAGAGACTAAAATAGAACAATAGACAGAGAGACAAGCAGAGAAACAAGCTCCGGAACAGGAACAGGTTCATGTGGAAACAGTGCCACTGGCAACAGGAGAGGAACAAAAACCCTTGCTTAAGGAAATGGAAACATAGACAGACCTACCAGAGGTCACTACAAGCTTGGTTACTTCCTCCACCGGTGGAATTTAGTATGTTGGTTCCTCCTCAGCAGGTTACAAATCAACAAATTTAACTAAAGTTCTTTTGGACTCCATCAAAAGAATAACAGATTGTAGTTCACAGGCTTATAAAGCTATAGATGACACAATCCCAATTTTGAAGATGATAGCTCCAAACTGCAATATAGATAATAAGGATTCTTTAAGCCAACTTGACACTTTATCTAAATACATCACTAAGAACACAGTAATAGTTGAACAAATAAAGGAAGAGGCATTCAAAGACAGGTTAGAGATTGAAAAACAAAATTTTTTTGAGGATCAAATAAAGAAGTGTACTAGGGAATTTGACACACTTCTACCAGAACTACGCAACTCATTGAAGGAATTGAAAACTCTGTATAGAGACATCTGCAAGACAAACTTTCTAACAGTTGACATAGATAAGAAAATGAGCAAGGTACATGATGAAATCAATAAACTTGCTGACAATTTTGTTAACTCACCTGATACATTATCATTTTTTGAACAAAAGATAACAAGTTTTGAGGAAGAATTACTTAAGTTAGAAAGAGAAAAGGAGAGAATAGTAAATAAGGCCAAGAATCTGAGACTAAGACTGAGTCCAAGACTGGACTATCTAATATCTTTGCGGAAGGAAATATCTGAGGCACTAGTACAAGGACAGAGAACACCGGTAGAGTATATGCAGCACCTCACCGGTATAGTTCAAACAACAAAGGTAGCAATAAAAGATAGTAAGAATTTTATGGAAAGTATAAACTTGGTTTTGGCGGATCTTTTTCAAATTGTAACCACCTAGATACAAGGTTGAGACAGAAAAACTACAACTCTGGTATTGACACCTTGACAACCTTTGTCATTGATGCCAAAGGGGGAGTAGTAGTATGAGAAAATAACCACCAGAAGACTTATCTACTTAGGGGGAGTGTTATTATTTACTAAGTTGCCATTAGTTTTATGTTCAAAATCATTCTATATACTCTAGTCGGTTACTACTACCGAAATATTCAATCGGTAAGCACAGTGCAGTCAGTTATAGAAGAAAGTAGTCACAGAGCCCAGTATACACCGAGCTGTCTACCGAGTAGTACTCTATCTCTACCAAGCACCAAAAATGATATACTGAGTTAACACACATTGAGTGAAACGTGTTACCAGATTCATTTAACCTAGACACATATGGTAAACATGTTACAAGATCGAGGAACAAGGAATCTTTATCACTTAGGAAATTGCACCTCAAAGATTTTGTATGATTTTGAGGATATCTATCCAATGAAATATTTTGTATGGTTATTCATTCAATAAAT
Source organism: Cryptomeria japonica (assembly GCF_030272615.1). Taxonomy (NCBI): domain Eukaryota; kingdom Viridiplantae; phylum Streptophyta; class Pinopsida; order Cupressales; family Cupressaceae; genus Cryptomeria; species Cryptomeria japonica. The sequence goes on from NC_081415.1 coordinate 657,598,711, forward strand.
CATGTTTGTAAGATCGAAGCAATGGACAAGATAACCGACATAAGAGATCTATATATACAACATGAATTAAGGATTAGAAATGAGGAAATGAGATGGATACATGTGTGTGAAGCAAGACATAAGGAAGCACTGAGTATTGTGACTATTAGAGACATAGAGGTCACCGAGAAGGATTTTAGAGAACAGCCAAGGAACAGAGTAAACAGAAGGGTTTACTAAGTTATTGTATGGGTTACAAAGGTATGCTATAAGCAAGGTAATCTCATTTTGAGCACATAGAATCTACTATAAAATTCAAGATGTAAAGTTGCAGATATTTGTAATATTGATTGTAATATTTTGAGTTGTAAGAGAAACCTTTAACAGGGAAAAGAATCTAACAAAGTCTATAAATTGTAAAGCCTTTAACCAGGTGCAACATTTAGAATAAGTGTTGTAAAATCCTTTAGCAAGGTAGATCTAACGATCTTAATACTCCTAACAGGGTAAGCTATCAGAAATAGCTGAACATGTAGCTCTAACCGAGCAACCATTATTATTGCAGTAGTGAAGTTGTGGGTGCCATCCCCACCCCAGTTTTTCTCTCTAACCAAGAGTTTTTGCGTAACCAAAATATATATGTTATGGAGTGAATCATGTATGATTGTTATTTATTTGTTTTATATTATGTTACAACAGTTTGTGGTTTATGCATAACAATAAAGTTGTTGTTGGAGAAAATATTTGATGTACTGATTCACCCCTCCCCTCTCAGTACATTAGCTTTCCATATTGGGCCTAAGAATTGGTATTAGATCTTGAATCTTGGAAAAGGGTTTAACTGCCTAAAGAGAAAAATCTTATCAATGGAAGGCTACAGACAATCTCGGAGAATTGTGAATTTTCAAAATGAATTGGATCATGCTAATCAAGTGATTGCTGACATGTAGAAACAAATGTGAAAATCTCTGAAAGTTAGAAGAAGATTATCTAATGATTTGCAGGGCTCTCAAGAGTTAGTGGAATAAATTGAGACATCATCTGAGAACAGTATATCTGAAGAGTCTGAAGAAATGATAGAAGAACTGAAAGAAAGGAACAAAGCACTGACTGATTAGCTAAAAGCAATGAAAAGAGGACATGAACATTTCAGCACACAATTGACTGAAAATCTTGATGCATTGAGGACAGTCAAGGATAAAGTAAGAGATCTAGAAACAGAAAAACAATAGCTTGAAGCATTAGTATCTGAAAGGAATGATGAAATCACAAGGTTGATTGGGATTCAACAAAATCTGTCAAATCAATTAGGTTATGCACATCATGAAGCAAAACTGAAAGATGATGAGAACCAAGCATTAAAACATGAAGTATCAAGGTTGACCGATGAACTTGAAATAGAGAAGAAATCCAAGGAAACACTGAAAAAGAGTTGTGAAGCATCAAAGATGTTGGATGAGCAACTGAATACAAAAAGACCCAACAAAGTTGCAAGACTTGGTTATAAAGGAAAAGACTCTACCAAGAAGGGAATCCACACTACCGAGAGAGGAGAATCATCAAAGCAAGTTGGAAATAAGAAGAACATCAAAGGAAAGAAGCCTATTTGCAACTACTGTGGAAAACAAGGACATACTACTAACATGTGCCAAATCAGAAAAGGTAAGCAACCGAATGTCACTAGGTCTAATGGTTATTGTTACAATTGCAATAAATATGGTCACACATCTAACCAATGTAGGACAAAGTCTTCTAGCAATTATCAGAAGGCAAAATTCAAAGGGTTTTGTAAAAAATGCAATAGATATGGACATAGTACCGAGAAGTGTTGGTTTAAGCAGAAGAACTATATGTGGTCTACACACCGGGCAAATACTAGAGGCTACCCAACTCACACAGATCCTAACCGACAATATTCTGCAGTACCATGGGATTACAATACAAGGATATGGTGTGAATGTTGTGGAAGATATGGACATATAAGTGCCAACTACTTTATAAGGTTTGGAATGAACAATCGAAGATCATGGAGAAATCTTGGTATGGCATGTTTTCATTGTCACAAAGTTGGACACTTGGCTAGAGATTGCAGAGATCAACCTAGAGAAGACACTGAGGAAATAAAAGGCAAATTATAGATGATTTAGAAAAAGAAGGAAATTGTGTCAAATGAAGAAAGCACCTTACCTACCGAGTTAGGTGCACCTATTCCAAATTAATCGGTAAAGGTATGAAGGGACTGCATTCTATCAAGGTTAAATCATAACATTTCCTATTTTATCATGTACTTAATTCAAAATCTGCATAGCTAAAGATGCATTAGGAAATTTGAAATTTTATCAAGTCTTTTGGAGCACTAGTCTAGTTGGTAAATGTAGGACGTCTGGCTACTCGATAAAAGCATAAAAAGGAAGTGATACCGAGTGCATTTAATGTTTTCTTACCTACCTGCATGGAGCCGGATGAGGTGAAATTGTGTACTTAAAGATTTTACGCGGTCATTTTACACTTACCAAGTTTTCAGAGAGCAGAGCAAAGTGATTCAAAGGCGATCAAACCTCCTCCTAAGTGAATTCAAAGGTATTTACATCAATCACAACGCATTGTCAAGATAGTTTACTGATCATATCAAGTTGTTATTATTTGCTAAGTAGAAAGCATTTGCTGTTTGAAAGTCTTCAAACCCTAAGGATCTTTTGTTTAGTGTTTATCCGAAATCTGCAATGGCACCTAAGATCCAAAAGCCCATTGTTGTTGAGAACATTGAAAAGCCCTCACTAAAATACTCTTTAACTCTCAAAGTTGCATCTGAACCGGATGATAAAACTGCATTTTCACTCATTCCAGATAGGGTTTTGCTAGTTGAGGATGTGAGATTCTTCACTAAGTGTTGAGTTGAGGAACTAGGTCATGTTGAGATCAAGGACACATATGATGAATTGTGTACTAATGGTAAACTGGATAGCAAATTTGAACGCATCAAAGTCAAGGGATTGACTGAAGCCCTAACCTACTCACGAGTCTTCAAACCCTAGTGGGTTAAATTTGTTTTGAGCAGAGTTCATGATGACTTCATGTGGTTAGAGGAGCAACCATTTAAGATCACTAAGGAAATCATCCACTTGATCACCGGTTACCCTATTTATGATCATGCCCGAGCTCATAAAATGATATCACAGAAGGAATTGATCAGTTTAACCAGAGTAGAATCTGATTGCAGAGGACTAAAACTTAACAATGTCACAGATGTAGAGCTGAAGTTTGCAATTAGGGTTATAGGCTATTATTTCTTTCAATCGGCAAGGGAAAATAGTGTACCCTGTGCAGCAGTCGATCTAGCATATAAAATTGTGAAGAAAGGCATGAAAATTGATTTATGCGAGGTATTGTTGAAAAATCTATTTGACAATCTCAGTACCATAAGGAAGCCAAAGAAGAACAACTCGGCAAATACACTGAAGTTTGGATCACTTCTGGTATGCATGTTTTTCTATTTTGAGAAATTCTTTCCAACAGTCGGTAAAGTATTTTGGGAGCTACACCGACCGATCACCCATCAAATCAATGAATTCACCAAGAAGCTAGGTGATAACTTTAATGTTATTATGGATTATTATTTCATCAAGTTTCAAGAGAAGATGCACAACAGGTATAGAATTCCACCCAAGTTAGTAGAGAAGTAAAAAGATGACATATGCTTTGAAGTAGACACCGACTATTGCTATGTTAATGCTGTGGAACCGAGAACTCAATCTTTGCCACCTATGGGTTATGAGATTGATTTTGACATTACACAACAACAAATAGATGCTTTTCTTACATTACCAAGGCATGCTACCGAGCTGAGATATGGTACATATGAAGAAGTCAAAGAGAAAGTTAAGATGAGCATTGTAGTACCCAAGGCTACAAGAAAGGCAACTAAAATGATCAAGGCATTATCAGAGAAATTTGGAGAAGGTTCTTCCTCCACACCTGTCAAGGGCACTCTAGTAGTCACCAAGGAAGAATCTAAAGCCCAAGAGGCAGCTATTACTTTGAGCACCGAATTGCCTAAAGGGAAAATTTTGAAAAGGAAGAAACATGACACATCTGAGGTATCACCGACTCCTTCAGTCAAACACCCTAACACAAGATCATCTGTAGCATCACCAAGTAAGAAACCAAAGAATGTTGTCCCACCAAAGGTAACCAAAACTTACAAGAAGTCTACTCGGAGACTCAAATCTGAAACAATATGGTGGATTTGGATCATTTAGATTTGTTAAGTATGAATCTAGGAATGATGATGAAAAGAGACAAATAGAAGAAGCTGTCATCTGCACACTTCTAAAATTCCATTTGGTCCCATTAGAAGTATATAACTCTATTCCAAAGGAATTATATATGCATATTGATAACAAATGGAAGTATGCTATGGACTTAGAGAAACAGATGAGAGAAAGAAGTCTGGTTCATCTTTTCTCAGACATGTCGGTAGATGAAATCAAGAAACATAAAAAAAACTACCATCCACACTTCCTAGTCAAGCAAAGAGCATTGAAACTGATGAATGGACTTTATTTGGATGTAGAAAATGAGACCAAAGAAAAGTGGCTGGAAATATTTTGAAACAAGAATGCAGGTGAACAAGTTGAAGTTGAAATAGTTGATGTCACCGAGAAAGATCCTGATATCCTCGAGCAAGAACCTACTAACACTATACAAATTGATGAGGATATCATGGACACCGAGGCACCAGAATAGGAAATGATAGAAGGGAATGCTTATGCCCAACTGGTTTCAAGTGAGTCAGTTTTGGTACAAGTTCAACCCTATCCTCCGGTCACTCAGCATGTTTCAATCGAAACACCTCAAGATACTGAACAAGGAACAAAGGGTCACAAGTCTACAGAAGGTGAAGCTACTTCTTAGGCCACCGAGGAATAGACCTCACAAGCACCTTCTAACATTGAAAATGTTACAACTGAGACCCCAAAAAAGGATTCACCGAAGGCTACAATAGAGGTTCTAGAAACTGACAAAAGTGTTGCCTCTACCGAGCAACCTATCGAGGGTCAACAAGCCTCTCAAGCCATTGTCTTAGTCCAGCCGGTGAAATATAAAGAAAAGAAAATGAAAAAACATAGTTTCAAATTAGATTTGTCAAAGCCAATAGTGTTGCCGAATGTAGACACATCAAAATTAAAAGGGCAAGCACTCATTGAATTCGGTGAACTATGCAAGGCCAAAGCAGAACAAGAGAAGCAAATGGCTATTCAAAAGAAAAATAGAGTACTTCAGAAGGTGAAAGCACTCTTAAACGATATGCTACTTGAAGCTACAGTGACACAAGATTTAGCCATCCATGTTCAATTGGATGAACTCCTATCCAAGATAGAGACATCTGGAGTCGATGCATCTGAATATTTGAGAAAATTAAAGGACAAAGAGCTCACTGCTAAAATGATTGAAGAGGTACAAAAAGCTATTGCTATTGGAAAAGTTAAACTTCTCAAATTTATTGTTGAGTTGTCCCCTCAACTCAAGCACATTCTCTCATTATTTAAGAAACTCTGTACATTTTCTTTATTCATTAAGGACATCAAGAAGAAAATTGAAGTGATTGCAAAAGAGATCACCGATCTCTCCAATCAGTTGACCATCGAGTCAAATTCTATTCAGAATTACTATACCAAGCTACAAAAGCTCATGGCTCAACAATTGGAACTTTGGAATGAAGAGCACAAAATAAGGATGGACATTATGACACTTCAAACATTATTCATTCCACATTTGTCCTCCATCCAAGAGCAGATCAACAAGGCTACCTCCCTATCCACTCAGCCAAAGGGAAGCACCTTAGATGGACTCATTTCACTGTTAGCTGACATTACAGCTCAGAACACACTCATATATAGTGTCAAGGATGCCCTCTCTACCGCTGTCACTGATACCAGAACCAAGTACAAATCCATTTTTGACCAGTTGCCTCCACCTAATGGTAACTAAGTTTTGATGTTTGTCAAAAAGGGGGAGTATATAGTGTATATAAGAAGATCAACATATTCGTGTATACAGATAATTTTGACAGGGGGAGCAGCGAATCAAGCAACAATGAACCGAGCAGTGATCACCGAATAGAGAACTGAGTAGTTAATACAGGATATTGATCACAAAGTATGCATAATTAGAATTTTGTATAGTATATTGATAAGGGGAGTATATCTGAATATACTATTTTATTGACAAATGTATATACTTTCAGTTTTGACAAAATTTTGTAAGTATATAGATTTTTGAGTTATGACTTTAAAAGTAGTTTTGTCAAACATCTCAACTAATGTCAAAAGGGGAGATTGTTATTATTTACTAAGTTGCCATTAGTTTTATGTTCAAAATTATTCTATATACTCTAGTCGGTTACTACTACCGAAATATTCAGTCGGTAAGCACAGTGCAGTTGGTTATAGAAGAAAGTAGTCACAGAGCCTAGTATACACCGAGTTGTCTACCGAGTAATACTCTATGTCTACCGAGCACCAAAAATGATATACCGAGTTAACACACACCGAGTGAAACGCGTTACCAGATTCATTGAACCTAGACACATATGGTAAACGTGTTACAAGATCGAGGAACATAGAATCTTTATCACTTAGGAAATTGCACCTCAAAGATTTTGTATGATTTTGAGGATATCTATCCAATGAAATATTTTGTATGGTTATTCATTCAATAAATCATGTTTGTAAGATCGAAGTAATGGACAAGATCACCGATATAAGAGATCTATATATACAACATGAATTGAGGATCAAAAATGAGGAAATGAGATGGATATATGTGTGTAGAGCAAGACATAAGGAAGCACTGAGTATTGTGATTGTCAGAGACACAGAGGTCACCGAGAAGGATTTCAAAGAATAGTCAAGGAATAGAGTAAACATAAGGGTTTACCGAGTTACTGTATGGGTTACCGAGGTATGCTATAAGCAAGGTAATATCATTTTGAGCACATAGAATCTGCTATAACATTCAAGATGTAAAGTTGCAGATATTTGTAATATTGATTGTAATATTTTGAGTTGTAAGAGAAACCTTTAATAGGGTAAAAGACTCTAACAAAGTCTATAAATTCTAAAGCCTTTAACCAGGTGCAACATTTAGAATAAGTGTTGTAAAATCATTTAGCAAGGTAGATCTAACGATCTTAATACTCCTAACAGGGTAAGCTATCAGAAATAGCTGAACATGTAGCTCTAACCGAGCAACCTTTATTATTGCAGTAGTGAAGTTGTGGGTGCCATCCCCACCACAGTTTTTCTCTCTAACCAAGAGTTTTTGCGTAACCAAAATATTTGTGTTATGGTGATCCAGGTGGATATGCTCAAAATAGTTTCAAGATTTGGTTAGTTAAAAAGTTTGTTATGAGGTTTGAACTATGAACCTTCCATCTCGTATTCTCATGCATTGCCAATAGACCATCCAACTTCCTTGGATTCTATACTTGGCGGTTTCTATTTAACTTCTAAGCTAAAGATAGTTCACTTGCCAAAATTATGGTCGACCAGTTTTGAACCTCTGACCTTCCTTTGTCACAGAACCGATGATTGCCACTATGCCATGCGACATTTTCGGAGAGAATGGTGAGCTATCTTTGTTTTATCGTTGTGTAAAAAAAAAAGACCACTAGACTGTGCGATTTATCCGCGATTTGATACAAACAAATTCGCTTTGTTAACACCAAAATCTGAAAAAGCCCATTTTTATAAGGATTTTGAGATATCATAGGATTTGGGGTTTTTATTTTTAAGAGATATAGTTTAAAAGTAGGAGATATGGGGATATTATAAAATATTATTGTTTTAACCTCATTTTAGCACGTAAAATAGTATTTAAAGGGGGTTGATTTTTGTAATAGTAGACATGGAAGATTGGAGAATTGTCAAAGAAGTGTGAGAGAATTTCTTTTGGAGATAATTTTTTTGGTGAAGCGAGAGGAAGCTATTGTGGAGTTTGGTACTTCACTCCTGCACTTCGAAAAGTGGCATTATGTAGATAGGAGTGGCTTTGTAACTCTTTGCAAACTCATTTTGGAGCGTATTGGATCAGTCTCACCCAGTTGGGCAGACCCAGAGACTTAGTCGCCTTGTGGCGAACTTCGTAATCAAATCCTGTTGTTTGTGTCTCCTTTCTCTTTCTCTCTATTTTTTCTATTTTGTCACTTCAATTTATTTGTAATTAAACATTTATGTACATGATAATTTCAATTTGTTAAGCATTGTAACATTAGCATTTTTATGCAATCAGTCATGGATCCTTAATCAGATCAAGTGGTATTAGAGCTAGTTTGACTAGTATTGTAGATTTTGAATGCTGACAAGATCCAAGGTCCTGCAAGGCCAAGGTGAGCTTGAAGGCTACTATCCTGAAATCGGGAAACGAAGGACATTTCCAAAGAAGACTATCTCTGAAATGGAGGTACCTAAGGAGATCAGTGAGAAGGAATTTTGAAGAGCTTTCATGGCTCTAAGCGCGAAGGTGGATTTTTTATTCAACGAGCACAAAGAGAGAAAGGCACGTGAAGAAGGTTCGTCGAAGCAACAAGATCATGAAGATAAGAAGGATAAAAGATCACCTGGTGATGGAGATCCTCCTTCATCTCCTTCTCCTCCTTCTTCCCCTTATTCTTCTCATTCTTCTGGAAATCCTTTTAAGGGTGTGTATAAGCCTAAAATTAAGTTGGGTTTTAAATTTGAACTGCCTAAATATTGTGGGGAATTAGATGCTGAGAAGTTAGACAATTGGGTTCAGCAAGTAGAGGTTTATTGTAGAGTTCAAGGTCTTCTTGATGATGCCTCTAGAATCCAGTTGGCTACCCTTCGATTGGGAGGTATCGCTCTCACCTGGTGGGAGAGTAGAACTCGGTCTGAAATCTCACAACATGGTAGAGTTAGTTTGACTTGGTCAGAATTTGTTGGTGCTCTTAGGAAGCAATTCTACCCCTTGGGTCATATGCAATAGTTAATGATGAACTGGCAAAGTCTTAGGCAAGGGAAAGGGCAGTCTATCCAAGAGTACACCCATGAGTTCAGGAAGAGGGCTATTGCATTGGATGTCCCTTTGTATACACAAGATACTTTGTTAAAGTACATAGGTGGCCTGCACTCATATCTTAGACATTCCATTTTGGTCTTGAGTCCTAGTAACTTGGACGAATTTTATGTCCAAGCCACACACTTAGATGTAGGAGGAAAGGATTCTTTTGATAACAAGTTTGGTGATGGTAGCTCTGTACAAAATTCATCCAAAGTTGCAGAGTCATCTAAGGGAAAGAAGACAACTACTACCAAAAAGAAGGATGTTCAGTTGACTTTGACATGCTCACATTGTGATAGGAACGGGCATGACGAAGAACATTGTTGGCAGTTACATCTTGAATTGAGACTGACGTAGGCTCAGAAAAAGGATTAGAAAAAGAAAGGCAAGGAGAAGACCACAAATGTTGCCATCGATCTTGGTTTAGATTCTGAGGATGAATCTAAGATTTCTGCGATGGGTTTGAAAGGTAAAGCTCCCATTGCTTGTGTTTCTTCTGATAGTTGTGCTTCTACTTCTCGAGTTGATAGTGTTCCTAAAGATCTAAAGAGAAATGAACTTTTTCATGTAAGGGTTATCACTAAGAATGTGAAAATTGATGCACTCATAGATAGTGGTTCTCAAGTTAACTTAATTTCTGAAAGTGTTGTCAAAAACTTGGGATTGAAAACCACACCGCATAAGAGACCCTATCAACTAGGTTGGATTTGTGAGAATGGTAAGTTGCAAATAACAAGGCAATGCACCTTACAATTCATGATCACAAGCAAGTTTGTGGATGAGGTACAATTTAATGTGGTTCCATTTGATATCTATGGAATAGTGCTCGGAAGCCCTTATCTATTTGATCGAAAGGCTATTTTCTATTGAGAGAAGAATCATTATCATTTGTTTAAAGATGGCTTGCAGTATATTGTGCATTCTCACAAATTTAAGACTGATCGTTCTTTTGTGAATACAAGACAACTAAAGAGGGTGATTAATGTGAGTAAGGATTTGACTCTCATGTTTGTTAGTTCAGGTGTTTTGAGGTAGGATACAGAGGTGGTCAAGGATACTGATGAACAAATGCTAAAGGATATGCCAACAAGACAACTTGTGGAGATAGAAAATGGAAGCATGGATAATCAAGATCCTTCTGGTAAAAATCCTCCTGTGGTGAAAGACCATTATATTGTTGATTTGTTCACTTTTGTATCTGCATTGTTGCTTAGTTTGATACTAGTCAGTGGTTATTGGTTAGTGGCTACAATAGTTGATGTAGAGGCATATGGGAGTGATATCATGATGTTTATATTAAACAATATTTTTGTAGTCTTAATCTTGATTGTGAGTCAGGTACAAAGATGCACAGATGACACAGGGAAAGTGGGGAGGCCATGCCCTCACTTAGATTATGAATAAATGCAACTTTTGGAGGTCCAAAAGTTCTCTTGTGGGGAGGAATGATCCAGGCGGATATTCTCAAAATAGTTCCAAGATTTGGTCAGTTAAAAAGTTTGTTATGAGGTTCGAACTATGAACCTTCCATCTCATATTCTCATGCATTGCCAATAGACCATCCAACTTCCTTGGATTCTATACTTGGCGGTTTCTATTTAACTTCTACACTAAAGATAGTTCACTTGCCAAAAATATGGTCGACCAGTTTTGAACCTCCGACCTTCCTTTGTCACAGAACCAATGATTGCCACTATGCCATGCAACATTTTCAGAGAGAATGGCGAGCTATCTTTGTTTTATTGTTGTGTAAAAAAAAAACCACTAGACTATGTGATTTATCTGCAATTTGATACAAACAAATTCTCTTTGTTAACACCAAAATCTGATAAAGCCCATTTTTATAAGGATTTTGGGATATCATAGGATTTGGGGTTTTTATTTTTAAGAGATATAGTTTAAAAGTGGGAGATATGGGGATATTATAAAATATTATTGTTTTAACCTCATTTTAGCACATAAAATAGTATTTAACGGGGGTTGATTTTTGTAATAGTAGACATGGAAGGTTGGAGAATTGTAAGAGAAGTGTGAGAGAATTTCTTTTGGAGATAATTTTTTTGGTGAAGCGAGAGGAAGCTATTGTGGAGTTTGGTACTTCACTCTTGCACTTCGAAAAGTGGCATTGTGCGGATAGGAGTGGCTTTGTAACTCTTTGTAAACTTATTTTGGAGCATATTGGATCGGTCTCACCCAGTTGGGCAGACCCGGAGACGTAGTCGCCTTGTGGCGAACTCCGTAATCAAATCCTGTTGTTTGTGTCTCCTTTCTCTTTCTCTCTATTTTTTCTATTTCGTCACTTCAATTTATTTGTAATTAAACATTTATGTACATGCTAATTTCAATTTGTTAAGCATTGTAACGTTAGCATTTTTATGCAATCAGTCATAGATCCTTAATCAGATCATATGGAGTGAATCATGTATGATTGTTATTTATTTGTTTTATATTATGTTACAACAGTTTGTGGTTTATGCATAACAATAAAGTTGTTGTTGGAGAAAAGATTTGATGTATTGATTCACCCCTCCACTCTTAGTACATTAGCTTTCCATATTGGACCTAACTCATACAGTTTTGGTAACACATTTTTGGAAATAGTTTTTGGATTACAAGTTTTGGATACACTTTTGAATTTTCACATGAGTGTTGCCATCAATGCCAAAGGGGGAGATTGTTGGCATATGCACACTCCAATGAGACATTGTAGGTGATTGAAGGTTTTGTCATTGATGGCAACCTTACAATCCTATGACACCGGCAAGACATTACACTGGCACTAGCAAGATCAGACTCTACACCGACACTTGGACCACTGGCACCGGCAGTGAAAGAAAGCATACCAGCACAGAGGCCGGCAGGATTTTTGTTATAATATATTTTGTTTATTATTGTAAAATCTTTATAAGCCGACTTGGCAATATTGTAAAATGACTCATATATATAAGAGATCATTGTAGGACATCAGTAGGAGAGATGGTAGAATGTAATTAGGCGAAATAAGGTAGACCTATTATGCGAAATATAGGTTAAGGGTTTATGTAAGAAGTAGAGCAGAAACCGGTACTGGATCTGGCATTATAGATGCTATTATGAAGCATTACAAGACACTGGATTTATATAATCCATTTTTGTAAGTCAGTGAGACTTCCATTTTGTAATTGAGTAGTGAGCTCTAGGCACTTGGCCTTCCTGCATGTGTAGGCCCCTCTTGTAGTAGTAATATTCTCTTATTGGACAGTAAGTGAATATTGTGGGTCACAAATCCCACCGAGGTTTTTTCCACACCGGGTTTCCTCGTTAAAATATTGTGTTATGGTGTTTTTTTCATGTGGTTGCTTTTATCTCTGTTTATTGCATTACTTGTTGCTTACTGGTACACTATTCTAATATGTTCTACATGTTTTAAGTTAAGAAATTCAATATACCAGTTAGATACTGATTCACCCCCCCTCTGAGTATCTGTGGGAATCCTAACACCCACAAGATATCAAAACAATAACAAAATCTCTACCACTTAGAATTGAAGAGTTGGATGCATTAATAATTCAAAGAATTAATACACATGGGAAGCATTATGATTGCTATGTTAGTAGAAGTCATGTTCACAATGCACTGGCATACAAAATAAAATATGACCCCTAATACAAAGATGTTGAAATCAATGTTGATGCATTATCACTACTCCTGATTCTACTACAGATATTTAAGAAATTCTTCGTACAAGCCAAAGTGACAATGAAGAACCAACATCAACAAATGCTGAATTTGAAAATATTCAAGGTGATTTGGAGAGTGAAATAGAATATTCAACATCATTTATGGTGAGACTACCAAATAAATGTCGTGAGTTACAAATCATAAAAGAATCTTTGCAAATATAAAATGAAACTGATACTATTGTTGATTGGCCCCACATTAGTTCTACCCCCATAAATGAGTACACTATTGAGGGCTTATTTGACATGGCGTTTCGCACTCTTTTCCCAAATGAAAATGCATTTCCCATGCAAGCTTGAGCTAGGGAAGTGCAGCTTCATGAATATGCCTTACATCTCATGAGATTTCATGACAATAGCTTTTGATAACATCCACGCTTTAGATACTTCCTTTTAAATCTTATGATGCGCCATCATAACCAATCTCTTGTAGCAGTATTCATTTAAAAAAAAAAAGACAATATACCAACCACTATTGAAGACCTTCGTGCCCACTTAAATAAACTACTAGACAATCAATTGGCAGAACAACTTATGCATTTTGGCTCTACCTTACGGGGGACATGCTCATATTGGAAAAAATGTTATCGTGATTTAACAAATATGACCAACCAAATAGGTTCATTGATATTGTTCTTCAGACTAAGTGTAGCAGACACAAAGTGGCCTGATTTACATAAGCTTTTTACAACCATCAATACATTTGCCTTTGTCTCTAACAAACAACTCATTGATAACATGATATAAAATCCACATACCACATCCCTATATCTATATCAACGATTCACAATATTTTGTGAAGAGGTCCTCAAGAAGCGCATGCATGCACACAATTATTGGTACCGATATGAATGGAAACATCGAGGATCTACATATACCCATGGATTCTTATGGCTAAGAAATGCACCAAACATGGGTATACTAGATTGGGAAAATACTATAGAAGTGACTAGAGAAAAAGAATTCTTTGACAACTATGTCACTGCTTGGAACCCTTGATCTAAATCTGAAATAGGCAACATGATCCTACTAAACACATCCGAAATATTTTCTATGGATCCCTACATTGATTATGAAGGGTTGGTTAATCATGTACAAAGACACACTAAGTGTACTCAGAGGATTTGCCTACGTAAGAAAGGAAACCATGTATAATATAGATATAAAACTCCATGGAAAGAATGCAAGGAATCAACATTGTTATGCGATGAATTGGAACACAAATCTTACGAACCATTAAGAAATGATGATAGGTTAAACATCCATAACCCAGAGATGCTCTCCATATGGAGAGCTAATATAGATTTCCAACCTGTCACCTCACAACTTCTTGTTCTCAAATACATTTCCAAGTATGCATCTAAAGCTAAAAGAAAATTAGAGAGTTGTGTTAATATGTTGGCAAGAATTTGTTCAAATGAAAGATTAGAAGATCGTTCTTTAAAAGCGTACCAAAATTTCATGACTAAGATTGTTGCAGAAAGAGATATCAGAGCACAAGAAACATGTCATATGCTACAAAAATTACCTTTGGTTCTTTGCAATCGTCAATTTATATCTTTGAATGTAGGTAAAAAGGTGTTCCATTGCCTTAAAAAAAAATTGATGGTAGTGAGATACAATATAACTACATACATTCCTAAATGCATCACCCATCTCACCTAGAAATGGTAACACTAATTGAATCAACAAGATCTTTCACATATGCTACTTGTCGAAAAGGATGCAAATGGCAATATAGAAAAGAACACGTGATAGTCCAAGTATTTCCAAGGTTTTATACCATTCCAAAAGAAAACTTTGAATATTTTGAGACATTCTGTTGGAGTAAGTTACTTCTATATAAACATTTTTGACAAATAGACAAAGATATAGGCCTAAACAAAGAAGACATCATCAGTAATTGGAAGCACATAAATACACAAAAATACAATGTATGGCATGTTGATCGCATAGATCAAATTGAAGATATCCTTGAAGAGGAAAACTATTCTGATGAAGATATGGATAAACAAGATACCCTACAAATGAATGAATGTGAGCTATTATCTAAAATGGTCCTTGCTAATGGTCTTAATTTAACTGAACTTGACATGTTGGGCCGACATGATTTTGACAACAATAATAGATGGGAAATCCACAATATTCCTATAGATTTGCATGAAGTTGCAACTCAATTTGTAAACACAAACAAGATGTCCCAATAAGATATCCATTCCCCCTTAAATTTCAACAACCAAAAATACACATTATCACCAAAACAACAATTGACACTTACTCTCATTACAAATCACTCGATAGACAATTGTCCAAAATAACCATTATATATGGTCATACAAGGAGCATAAGGAAATGGAAAATCCTATCTAATCAGTTACATAAGAAATTCACTTCAAAATCACATACCAAGAAGAGAAAACCCACTCCTTGTTCTTGCTCCAACAAGAATTGCAGCATTTAATATACAAGCCTTTGGTGTCATTGTAACATTATATATGCTTTGGTGGCATTTCTATAATTCTTGTAGGAGACTTCGCCCAAATACCACCTGTAATGGATAAACCCATCTATGCATCACACACAACTGCAAAAAATCTATGGAACAAATTTGATACAGTTGTAATATTACAAACAATATCTAGACAGTATGGTGATGATCCAATGCAAATACAATTTTGTCATATACTACAAAACATGTGCAATGTAGAACCACTAGAGAATGATTGGGAATTATTAATGACTCACACAAACAAGCAACTAACAACAAATGAACAAGAAGATTTTGCCAATCAGTACATTTGATTGCTATAAATGAGCTAGTAACATCACATAATAAGAAAATGTTACAACGACTAAATGTACCTATTGCACTCAGTATTGCAGTAAATACACAATTTAAATTAACTACTACTGATAATGAAGACCAACTTTCCCAAGAGGTGTTACTGAGCAAAAATCAACATGTAATGCTTACAACAAACCTATGGATTCAAGTTGGCCTTGTAAATGGATCTCTTGGAGAGGTCAAAGATATTGTATACATGTTGGGATCAAAACCACTAGAGTTGGCAGCATATGTTACAGTCACATTTGAAAACTATAATGGTCCACCATGGGATGAAACAAACCCAAAAACTATACCAATACAACCAATATCACAAGGAAATCGTACACAAATATCGTTACGCATGGCATGGGCTATCACTATACACAAATCACAAGGACTAGCATTAGATAAAGCCATAATTGATATTGGTAAAATTGAAAGACAAGGCCTCACATTTACAAAAATCTCCAGAGCCAAATCCATAAAAGGCCTTTGCATAGAGCCTGCATTCTCTTTTGAACGCTATTCAAAAATGAAAAAGAATCCCTATAACATTATTAGAAAGAAAGAAGAAGACTACCTATAATTTCTCTCACAATAGAAAGTTTAGGTGTGTACAATTACTTACATACTTTCATAAAGTTATTGACTTATAATTACTCTCTTCTTAAATAGAGAAATATTACTTACAATAAAAAATTTAGGTATGTGCAATCACTTGTACACTCTCATAAATTTATGGACTTCTAATTATTCTCTTCTTTGATAGAGGTTGCATTCACTTTGGAGCGTTATTTCAAGGTTAAAAAGATTCCATACAATAGTAGTAGAAAGAAAGAACAAGCTCACCTGCATAGCAAGCTTATTCCAATCCCTTCGAAAATAATCCCTTTCCATCTCAAAACCAAAGCATTTTTTCAAATCTCGTGCATAATCCAATCCATGACCAAGATCATGATATCCCTTCCACAATCCTCTCCCATGTCAAGCTCAAAGTATTCCTTCACCTCCATGTCCACCTCAACTTCCCATCTCTCTAAATGATCTCATTGTCCCTCCTAATTCACCTCATGGACTAAGTCCTCTAGACTACCTAGATGATCCCATTGCCCTTCCTAATACCCAATTTGTTCATGAACCCCTTACACATAAAATGGGTTCCTCCACCTTCATCTGATCCGGTTTACTTTATGATCCTTTCATTCATCCGATACAATATCCTCGTCAAAGTGGACTCAGATCATGTTTCAAAAGCAATAAGTATCCAATTGGTACAAATATTTGTCAAAGCATGCATTATGCAGGCAAAGTGTTGGACCTCCATGAAACAGGGTATATTAGAACCCCTTCATGTCGAAGCAAATCCTAATTGTCATGGCCTTGTCTACATAGCTCACTCCCAAGATGTTGGTATCCTTGCTAAATCATATATCATTTCTTTCAAACCCCAAAAAACACATCCCCCTTCATCCCTTCCATCCATTTTGGGTCCTTATATAGAAAAACCAAAGCCTTCATTCCTTCCATTTGTATTTGGTCCTTATATCCACCCATCTACTATACAGACATGTTAGACACAATGCACCACTGAGAGGGGGGTGAATCAGTGGCTCTCAAACTTTTCCCTGCAACTAGCCTATGTGAGTATACTGGTTAACATATTAAACTAAATGCAGACTTACCTATTGGTGAGGAGACTAAACATAGATGCATTCACACAAGAGGGGCATCACATAACACCAACATATACCAGGAAAACCCAAGATGGGAAAAACATTGGTGAGAAATGCTACTGGAGACTATTGCTCCAATCCAACCTCATAATGAATCTCTGATTACAATATTTAGGGCACCAACCCAAGGAGCACCAACCCTTGATTTAGGGCACCAACCCAAGGAGCACCAACCCAAGGAGCTACAATCCCTGCACCGAGCTCCAACTCAATGAATACAAAACATAATCATTTGCAAGTTAATAGCCTTGTTACAAATAAATTTTAGTACTCTTCCTCAAATCTCTTTGTTGGATCTCTTGTCCAGTTCACTGTCGATTCTCTCTCTCTACCGGTTCTACCTTCTGGTTGCCTCTTCTCTTCGCTGCTCTGCTGCTCTCCACCGGTACTACACTTTGCTAATTCTATGCTTGTCTGCTCTGCAATCTTCTACACTTCCTCTCTATCGGTATGATCACTACCAGTTTTCTCACTGCTATCGGTTGAACACTTCAACCTGGTTCTCCCTCACACTCAATCTCTTCTATATCTCCTTGATGAGCACTTGATTGATTTATCTTTACATGCAAAAACACTCCCTCATCCAACGACATTACTCTCTCCTTCAATAATGCTCTTCAATGAGTTTGGCTTGCATATTTATAGCCTAGTTTTCCCACCAAAAGCCAATTCAAATTCAGGCGGTTAGGGTTTTCTCATCAACCTCAAGACAAGCCAAATCCAATCAACTCTCATCCAATTTGATTGCCTGGATTGATGAGCTGTAACTCATCAATCAAACCTGCCATTGTCATGCCTTCTTGATCATGCCTTCTATCTTTGGCAACTTGCTTTTGACTTGTCAGCTGATTTCTTGGTTGATCACCAAGATTGGTCTTGCAATTTCCTTCATCTGCATCGATCTCCTCAATAAGTCTGAGCTGATTGTCTATTATCCTCCAGACCTCAAGCCGCAAACCTCTAATTTCATCCCATGAATCTCGCAGTTGATATAAATTTTGACTTATCACCATGTACCTCATTGCCTGACACTTCATCGACTCAACACACCAACCTGTGCATGCATGCCACTTCATCTCCATGTGGCAACTGTGTCAGCTTCCACCTTAGCTAAAACACCCGTGTCGACATAGATGGGATCATCGACCAACTCCATTATCAGGTTCATCTACCAGCTTACCAACCCTGCCGGTTAAACCCTCAAACCGGTCTGTCATCAACCTTGCACTCTGCTTCTCTTCCGATGTAACACTCAACCGGTCAACACTCTTGCTAACCTACCTTATGGACATCTTCATCAGATGGGAAGTATTTTGCATCTGCACCTTGTCCATATTACCGGTGGACTTACATACTGGTAAACTCTCTTGATGACACCATGTCATCAACCTTCAACAAACTCCATCTTCAATCTGACCATTTTCCTCTGTCTGCATCTTCTCACCCTTGACTTCTTCCTAATCATCTCAGATCGTATCTCAACTGGTTTGTCAAAGTGACAAACTCATCACACTTCATTTGTTTTAGCAGCTCAACATGCCTTCTTTGTCGGTCCAGTGCATATCCCCGATTTCATGCACTTGAGGCATTCCTTTGATTCACTGGTAGATCCAATGTGAGCCTTCAAACACCTGCCTTTACCTCTTTTGTCTTATCTCATAGAACTATGATGCACACTTTGCATAATAGGAGATAAGTTCCACTTACCAGTGGTAGTGGATCCTTGTCATCTGCATCATGCAATGCACTCATGTGGCTTCCCTATTTGTGTAGCATAACTTCTAATTTAAAGTTATTTTCATGTGAAAAGTTTATAAGTTGTCTTGAATTTAAAATTTCAAGTTGGAAGTTCCTTCCATAGGCTTCCAATATATTACTTATTATCCATGATGGAAAGTTGGATAGATAACTTTATGGTTGTTAGTGTAGACAATATCATTTATTAAAAGGGTGATAATTCCAATATTACAACAAAATTGCAACTTAGATGTATTTACCTAACATTTATGCACTCTCAAGCCATATTTATAAAGTTAAACGAAATTTTGTCTATATAGCCATTGAAAACAAAAAGATGGGAAGAGAGAATTGTTTGAGATAAATTAAATATCAAAGCACTTACTTGTACAGGCTGAAAAGGTTGTATTTACTATAAGGCTAATATGCTGCATATCATCAATTTCAACAAAAAAAGTCAGTTCTATTTATTTCCAGCATTGTTGTTTGCACAGTAAGAAAATAAATGTGACAAATAAAATAATTTTTTTTAACTGAATCCAATATACCTAACTATTAACAAAGGAATCCATTGAGAATGTAGACGAAGAATTCAAAATCTCAACTAAATACTCTCAATAATTTTTTACCAGTGGGAAAACTATTTTACAACCTCCACACCAATTAGACGGTATTTAAATGTAAAATTTCAATGGTATTACCTAGGGCATTTAGAGGTCCCTACCAATTGAACTATTGGTATGATAAAAAAGATTCGTCCATTAAAATTTAAAGAAAAAATAAAAATTAAGAGACTCTTGTGAAAAGTAAGTCATATTTATTGAATTCAACAATTCTACCTTAAAATAAGAGACTGTTAAATTATCCAACATATTTATTTTATAAAAATCTAATATCAATCTACATTGACAAAGATTTTGTTTTAATTCAGCAAAATCTAAAATCTAATAGCCAGTTATAATAGCTGAAATATGATGAAGCTTATTCAAAGTATCGTAACATGAACATTTGATGAAAATAGAGTATGGTTTAGTTGATACGAGAGCATCGAATATACAAAATTAGAACCAATCCATCTCTTAAATCTAAGTTGATAAAAATTATATTGAAATAATAAACAAAGTGTTGGTCGCTTATTGTTTTATAAGTGTAATGCCTTCTTGCTTGGCGTGGATTAGGATGATAAAGTTTTGGGATGTCCATATAATATAAAATTCTCTATTAAAGTGAGTAACTTGTATGTTTTTACCGTGTCTATTATTTTCCAAACTTTTGCTCTATTTTTGTTGTACCTATGCATGCCCAAATTATATGACAAACACAACAAACAACAAAGTATGGTAAACCTACAAACTGAAACCCAACAAACAACAATACAAAATTATAGCACAGTTAGTAAGATTTAGTATCGAGGCAAAAATATTCAGGAAAAATTGAAAGGGGATCTTACAAAATTAAACTCACTAAATTTATTTTTTCAATACTATCAGGTTTTTTTTGGTTCACAGTAAAATCCCATCAAAAGCACAAGGTGAAAACCTAATGTTAGATTCTATAATTATGCCTGTTGGGTATTGTACAGTTGAACAAAACATAAAACTAACAGATAAATTGAACTGTATCATTATACAACACAGACGTAAAATTCAACTTAAAAAAAGTCATTTTTCCCAGAACTGACATATTTTTTCCTCATACCAACTAAATTACAGAATGAAACCCTAGCTAAAACATATAACATTACAATTTATCACAATTCCAATTCACTTCTGTATAGTATAAAACATTGACAAAAAACACAAAATATTGAGCTACAACATATAAATTATAGAAAAAAGGGTAGATTAAACTCATCAGGGTTTCAACATCAAATATTTTTTTAACATCTCAATTACAGTGCAAATAGATTCCGTAGGTAAAACATCTATTAGTTAATTTATCAGTATTATTAAATTTTGTATAGTTTACTAAAACTTATCAAAAGAACAACCAAAACTATGAACTACAATTTGCATATTTGAAATCAACAAGGCATTTTCTCCCAAACTAAACACTAAGTTTTCTTGTTCCCCACATTGTGTACATTGCAGACTAAAACCTTTATCAAAACATATAATTATATTTACACCCATTTAATTATATAAACTTTATAGAATTATTGAAATGATACACAAGATTGATGTAAATACCTTCAGAATCTTCTGATGAATACTAAGATGGGGGGTGAATTAGTATACCCAAAAGCTTTACCAAACACTTAAACAATTTTACTGCAGACCGATATAGCTCTTTAAACAATAAACTGGTTAATACACAAACAAGACAAACATCAAATAAAGCATTCACCCACAATAGCACAATCACCATAACACAAGATGTTTTGACGTGGAAACCCAAATAGGAAAAACCACAGTGAGTAGAACTCACAAGTCCACTATCTGCAGAATAGTAACTAGACCGGTTAAGGTTAGACCGGTTAAGGCCTTACAATGTTCTTCACCAGAACAGTTCCTGTTAGGAATCCAGATCTCTCTTAGGAGATAAGTCCTGTTAAAGACTACCCTGTTAAAGGATTTTAGATCCACAACTATGAACCACCTTGTTAGAGGATTTACAATAGGCTTGGCTGGGCCTACCCGGTTAAGGGTTTCAGACTTGTCGAAGAGATTAGTAATCAACAAGTGAATGATCTAGATAGTAGCACAAAATGCTTGATTAGATCCTTGACAACTCTCTATTAATGCATTGCAACATTACTACAGTTTTCTATCCTTTGCACTCTCAATCTCTGTCATTAGATACCTTTTAGCAAAAACCTAATCTTCTTTATAACATGCTTTACACACGACAACAACCTCGAAACACTAAACATGATGTCCTCATATAGGAATCTGATTTCATGTCGGTCCAATAAGATTAGACTACAATTTCCTAGGTACAGTGCATCTAGACACATTTGGTAACACGACACAAAAACACCGCCAACGTGTCAGTGGATGATAACTCATCACACTATACAAGTTTATCGGTTTAACACAGTATACCGATTACCGATTAACGAATAAAGACTGGAAAACTGGAACATAGTGTTCTGATCAAAAAGATTAACTGCCACTAGGGGTCCTCATTCCGCTCGAGGTCTTCAGTCATGCTTTGACCGGTAAGCTTCTTCTGCAAAACATCGATAGTCTTCTACAAACAAAGACCATACATACATTGACATAAAAACCAGTGTGAACAATACAACACATATTACCAGTGGAGAATAAATCATACATCAAATAAGCGTGTGTCCATCAATGACAATCACAACTAAACATCATCAAAATGCCAACAATCTCCCCTTTGGCATTGATGGCAACACTTAGGAAAATTTGACATCTAAGTGCTTACAAAACAAAAATGATGTCATAATCAAATTACTCCCCCTAAGCATATAGACTACTCCCTTTGCCAAAATTACAAGCATGTGCAAATTCAATGCTATTCCCCATAAAATGTTCATGATAGAATACTACTCCCCCTTTGCCAACAATGACAAAGTAAAACATGCCTCAACAATTGACCAAAAATATATTACATAATCATGAAAACAGAGTATATGTCTATGACAATAAGGAATAAAACATCTCAAAAATAGATTTAAAGTTTTTCAGAAAATCCTTCATGTCTGAAGACCGGGAATTGAGAAGTGAGGCAACAATTTCACTCTTGGTCTTCATCTGTAAGGCTAATTCTTCCATGGCATCGATAGTGCTCATCTCCTGTGTGACAGTAATAGCCTCCAAGTTCAAAAAGCACCTTTGAAGAACCTACAATTTTGGTAATAGAAGCAACTGGAGCTCCTGCAGATCTTGAGTTTGCTTGCAGATATCTGATTCAATCTTTGCAATCTGATGCTGGTGAGTGTGAACGGTATGCCCATACAATGTGAAGGAATCATATGTCAGTTTGAAGTTGTCAATATACTACTTTAACTCTGATTGGAGATGACTCTTTTTCTTCAAAGCATCATCACAGAATAGATCAGGCTGACAGACTTTGCTCAACAGTTTATGACCTTTAGCTATTGCCATACTGATATCATCCCTTTGGTGGATCAACTTGTCTTTGTCTTCATTAAATTGTTTCACCAGTGCAACTTTGAGTGCATTTTCATGGTTTTTCTTTGTAGTGTCCTAGGCAAAATCTTCCAAACATTGTACTTGATCATCCACTACTGTACAAAGATTAGTTTTAACTTGGCTAGCGAGGAATCGGTACTAGGGAGGTTAGTACCGGGGATTAGATTGGAAAGAGTGTCAACAACAAATTGAATGACATTTTGTTCTTTCTTTTTCCTCAGTTCTTCCAATCTATCTTGAGCTACTTGAATGCTCCTTAGTAGCTCATTTTCATCAACTGATTGAGTAAGACAGGCAAGAGTCAAATTGGTGGGACCGGTGGGATCAACTTGCTTAGCTTGATCTTCGGTTGCCTTAGGAGTCTATCCTCCTTCCTTTGCCTTGATCTCCTCTTGTCTTTTCTTCTCCTCTTCTTCTTTTTCCTGGGCTTCCTTGGAAGCTTTCTCTTTCTTCTCTTCCACTCTCTTCTTCTCTTCTTCTTTCTTCCTCTCTTCTTCCCTCTTTTTCTCTTCTTCCTTCTTCTTCTCTTCTTCCTTCTTCTTCTCTTCTTTCTTCTTCCTTTCTTCTTCTTTCTTCTTCACTTCTTCCTTCTCTTCTCTCTTTTTCTCTTGTCTCGCTATCTCTACTTGCTCTTTCTCTTGTTTTTTCTTTCTTTGCTTTCTCTTTTTCCTGTTTCTCTTTCTTTGCTTTCTCTTTTTCCTGTTTCTCTTTCTTTGCTTTTTCTTTCTCCATTTTCTCCTTATCTACTTCCTCCGGTTGAGTACCTTCAACATCAAGAACATCCACATCAATAGGGTCAATTTGTTCAGTTACTCTCTCACCCTGATTATCGAAGGCTTCATCTAGTTTGGCTGAAGATAGGTCAGGCTCTTGCTCAGCCTGTTGGTTAGCTTTGAATACCTTCTACATCTCGACAACTGCTTTAGCCTGCAGATGGGTGTCTTTTTCTACTTCAGAGGTTTTTCCTCCGAGTAACTGAAATCTTCTTCTTCACATGAAAAAGATACCTTTGTACCGATTAAGAATATCAAACAATTATGAATTAGAAACATTAGGAAAATATTGAGCAAAGATTTGTTCCCTAATATCTTGCTCCTTCTCAATGATAATGCACCATTTATTATCCAAATAATCAGATAAAGAATTAGGAACAATAGACTTAATATCAATCGGAGACCAATCATTATCACACAAATATTTAATGACCTCTAGCTCTACCTCTTCCTTTTCAATATCGCTAAGATCATCAAAATAATCTTTTAGATCATCAAGAACTTTCCTTCTAATATTCTTCATATTGCTTTGAAAGTGTGACATAGGCTGGAAGGAAGCAACATGTATATTTACTAGTGCAGAGGTTGCAGGTACATTACCGGTTGTCTTCGTCTTCTTACTTGGTTGCCTTGACTTCTTCATTTCTACCTCCGGTTCAGTGTCCTCTGAGTCCGGTGAGTTATTCCTGGTTTTTCTCTTCCTTTCAAATACCTTTGGAGGAATGGCCTCCAGTTTCTTTTTGGCTGGTGACCTCTTGGTCACTTTAGGACTGGCAGCAAATGTAACTGGTGCCGATGCCGATGGCACTGCTTTCCTCTTCTTCTTTGGTACTTCAATAGATTTGATCCTCTCTGAGTAAGTACTAGTCCTCTTCTTCTTTGAATCTAGTGGTGAAGCAAGTAGGGTAGAGTCATACCCTATGAGTATATCATTTACCACTTCATAGCCCATAGGCTCAACTTCATCTTGTCTAGGCTCAACCACTTGCATTATACAGTGATCCACTTTGATTGTGAAATAGATATCATCTTCATACATTTTAACCAGATCACCTGATATTCTCATTCTCTAGTTCATCTTTAGTCTTAACTCATCAAAATACCTATTCAGAGTCTCCGGATACACAGATCCCACTACTTGTAGACTCTTCTTTATTTGTCTTGAAACCGGTAGGTCTCTCGACCATTGAACATCACCAACTCCTAGAAAATATCCTTAAAAATAGAAAAACAAAATGAGAAGCAGTTGACCAAACTTAAACCGCAGTGTCTTGTCCTCTTTGATGGACTTTAGATTCTCCATGAGTTGTTTTTGTATGCAAGTACCAAAGTCATATTTTGCATTTTGCTTGATCATCCTATAAGCGGCATGCACTGCAGCTGTAGGAACAAAATTCATTCTACTAGCATATAGTACTCTATACCCAATCACCATGCATGCATACTTCACCAAGTCATCTTTTATGGTGTTTACAGTCATTGTCCATTGGTCGCTCACAGAACCGGTGAGCTCTGTCACTATGGTTTTGGTGATGTTGTGAAGAACAAGGACTTCACCAACTTTGCTGAATCTAGTCACGGCATGGATTGCCTCCGGTGTAATATCATGGGTTCTCTCAAGATACATCTTGTCACCATGAACCCTACTAAGAATAATCCTAATGTGATCTTCTATAAATTCCTCAAGAAAATATACTGCATTGTGGAATTTCTTCTTCTCGATCACGTTGTACTCAGGTTTAATCTTCTTATCATCTCCACAGAACAGACTCAACTGGGAGTGAATCACTAGAGACCCTATGTCTTCCAGTTTGCAATCAATGTATCCTGAAACATCCCCTTCGACAATGACTCCGACAGGAATTTGAGATAGGGCATTATATTTCACCTTCTTCCTCATAAACTCAGATGGCTCCTCAGGTTCGGTAGAACTAGAAGGGATTTTAGATGTAGAAGCCATATCTAAATAATTCTGAATGACAAGAGTGTTTCAACAAGAAATACCTTCACACTCCAAACTAGGGTTTGTCGATGTCGAGCACAACACACTTCTTTAAGAGCTTACTTTACCGATCTGAATTCCACACTGAAATCTTGAAATGGCTGCAAAATCTTGTCCAAGATTTCTTTCTGAGTTCTTTCGAATGTAAGTTGAATCATTCTTGTTTCTCTACTTAAGCTAGAAAAATTCTTCTTTGAAAATAGGTAAGTAAAAATGATGACTAAAGTCACTTTTAAACATGCTCCTACCTACCATAATAAATGCATCACTGTTAGGGCACAAACCCTAACTTTACCACTTCATTTCTTCTATCGGCTGACAGGTAACCTAATACCAATAAAGGCACTTTATCGATATACTTTGGGGGTTCAAAACATTGTTACCGATATGTTCCCCCTAATATTTTCAAAGCTCAGTTTGCTGGTTCAGGGGTCTCCACACTGGGTGCGGAAGCTGGCTCGTCTTGTGGCTTCTCTTCATATTTATTTTTCCAAGTTTTACCCATATCCGCCTGAATGGTGTCAACATCGACCTTTCCTTTTGGGTCGACTGGTATGTCTCTCGATGGATTCTTTCTTAGTCTGCATGCTCTAGCAATGTGTCTTGGTTTGTTGCAATGATAGCATACCATACCAGGTGCTCTCCATGGTTCGGTGTTCACCTTTCCATTCTTCCTCCTGCATGTTGCAGCAGTGTGACCACTACCACGATAGATCAAACAGGTTTCTCTCCAACTATTTGCCGCTCCATAACCATTTGACCAATGGTCATAGGTTCTGTCCTGGTTTCGGTTTCGGTTCATAGGAGGTTTCGGGACAACTCCTTTAGATCTTGGTGCATAACCTCCAAAGTTGTTCATAACCAACCTTCACTCAAAACCTCTATGCCCAAACTTGTTGCATGCATAACAGTGACCATTAAATCTACCAGTTCTAGTCACATTGTTTTGCATGTAAAGAAAGTTATTGTAAGCCTTGCTCCTACACACATTGGCAGTATGTCCTTCCTTATGACTATTAAAGCATATGGGTTTAAAATTTTTCTTACCTTTTCTCTTGCTATTGTTCTTAGGTACTGGTTGCTCATTTGGTGCATCACTCTTGGTTCCAGAGGTTTCACCTTCCTCATATGCAGAGAAACCAAGTCCAGTGGTATCCTTTAATGACTTCACTGATTCCAGCTTGTGTTCCAATTTTGCAGCGCTCCAATTGAACTTTGAAAGTATCTCCTTTGTCTGAGCAAGTTCCTTGGAAAGAGCATCATTGGTCTTCATCAAGGTTTGATTCTGAGAAATGGTTGCATTCAGTTCAACTTGTATTTCTTCTTTCTCTTCTTTACCCTCCTGCAGATAAGCGGTAATGGTACCGATTTCTTGTTTCAACTTAGAGATCTCATACTCCTTGTCCTTTACTAAATCTTCAGCTTTTCTTCTATTTTTTAGCTCCCGACTCATCCTGATAGTCAGTCCTTCTAGCTCCCTCCTTAGGTTAGTTTTTGATTCATTTAGTTTCTCCACTTCTCTGACTAGGGCATCCATGTCTGCTTCATCAGAAGAGCTATTTTTAGTAAATTCCATTAATTGCTCAGCAAATTCTCTTCTTTTGGCTAAAGAGTCTTTAAACTTGACCTTGAGTTCATCATATGCTCTCTCAGATTCAGCCAAATGATGAGTGAGTTCCCTCATGTTATATTCCCTCACATCTCCTTTCAAGTGGTTAAACTTAGAGAAAGGTTGGCTCTGATACCAATTGATGAATACTAAGAGGGGGGTGAATTAGTATACCCAAAAGATTTACCAAACACTTAAATAGTTTTACTGCAGACTGGTATAGCTCTTTAAACAATAAACCAGTTAATACACAAACAAGCCAAACAACAAATAAATAATTTGCCCATAATAGCACAATCACCATAACACAAGATGTTTTGACGTGGAAACCCAAATGGAAAAAACCACGGTGAGTAGAACTCACAAGTCCACTATCTGCATAATAGTAACCAGACTGGTTAAGGTCAGACCAATTAAGGCCTTACAATGTTCTTCACTAGAACAGATCCTGTTAGGAATCCAGATCTCTCTTAGGAGATAAGTCCTATTAAACACTACCCTGTTAAAGGATTTTAGATCCACAACTGTGAACCACCTTGTTAGAGGATTTACAATAGGCTTGGTGGGCCTACCCAGTTAAGGGTTTTAGACTTGTTGAAGAGAGTAATAATCAACAAGTGAATGATCTAGACAGTAGCACAAAATGCTTGATTGGATCCTTGACAGCTCTATGTTAATGCATTACAACATTACTTTAGTCTTCCATCCTTTGCACTCTCAATCTTTGTCATTAGATACCTTTCAACAAAAACCTAATCTTCTCTACAACACGCTTTACACACGACAACAACCTTGAAACCCTAGACATGATGTCCTCATATAGGAATCTGATTTCATGTCGGTCCAATAAGATTAGACTATAATTTCCTAGATACAGTGCATCTAGACACATTTGGTAACACGACACAAAAACACCACCAAAGTGTCGGTGGATGATAACTCATCACACTATACAAGTTTACTGGTTGAATCACCACATCAGTGTCGGTGGATGATAACTCATCACACTTTACAATTATATCGGTTTAACACAGTATACCAATTACCGGTTAACGAATAAAGATTGGAATGGAACATAGTGTTCCTATCAAAAAGATTAATTGCCGCTAGGGGTCCTCATTCCGCTTGAGGTCTTCATATTGCTTGAGGTCTTCATTCATGCTTTGATCAGTAATCTTCTTCTACAAAACACCGATTGTCTTCTACAAACAAAGGCTATACATACATTGACATACAATACCAGTGTGAACAACACCAATCTGAATAACTCATACATCAAATAAGTGTGTGTCCATCAATGACAATCACAACTAAACATCATCAAAATGTCAATATCTTCAAATAATACCAAAGCTTATCACAGTTGTTTGTTTGTTTTCAAGTGTTGATCGAATGAAAGTGTGTTGTGTTTATGTAATGTCTGGGCAGGCAAGAATGTATTAATGAAAACATTTCATGAAGGACATAATGTGGCTGAGAACTAAATGCATATGCTCATTGCATGAGTTAAAACACGTTGTCATCATTAAAAAATGGACAAACCATTCCTGCTCTGGATTGAGAAAGATTATGAAGATTGCTTTACTGACACATATTAGATAGGAGCAAATTTTTTGTAAGCAAAAGAGTAGAAAATTCATTTATTTTGTCTACTGTGAATCAATTCAAACAACCTAATTTAATAAGAAGGAGGAAGTTGTAGCGTGTTGTTGGCATGCCATTTAAATTCTATCAACTCACTCAAGTGGTGGACACACAAGCAAGTTGTAGTGGATAATAGGATATGGCAGCATTAAAATGTACAAATTACAAATCTGATGTAGCGTAAACCTTTGTTTCAGTGATAGGTAGCTTGTCAAACATGAAGCCCTTTTCCATATGAAATACCTGTGGGTGGAATATGTGGCCCTCTAGTAACTTGACAGCCTGGGGATTGCACATTGTTGGTGTGATAAATAATGTTGCAATATTATAAATGCTAATTTTCCGATATAAGACTTACAGGTGTGAGACAAAATTCTCGGTCAACCGTACATGAGCAAGCTCGCAATAAGAAGCCTATCAGCTAAAAATGTGTATGCCCTTTAATATCTCATAGTATGGGTTCATTATGCTGAGAGGCATCTACAATGACATCAAAATGTTCGCAAACAAAGTTTCATTTTTGAAACTATTTGACATGCAAATGACGGGTAAATGCATGAAATATGCCATGTTTCAGTTTTTGCAGAGGTGTTATTTTATTACTCCAAATAAAATAGAACCCTCATCACTTGTCTCCAACCAGATTCACAATTTTTTGCATGCAACAATTTAATGGATTTGTATTCTTGATGGTTATGAAGGAAGAAGCAGAGGACATGAAAAGAAAAAAATAGAGCATCAAAAGGAAACAATGCAGTGAAATTTAAGCATATAATTTGCCCAAATTTCTTTTCTATTTATATT
This sequence comes from Cryptomeria japonica, assembly GCF_030272615.1. Taxonomy (NCBI): domain Eukaryota; kingdom Viridiplantae; phylum Streptophyta; class Pinopsida; order Cupressales; family Cupressaceae; genus Cryptomeria; species Cryptomeria japonica. Next base: position 657,628,743 of record NC_081415.1, read on the forward strand.
CATATACCAATACTTACAAAATCTACACCAAATAGAAAATTACAAAGCTACTACTCTCAAGTTTGTTCTCAAAAAATAAAACAGTTTAAACTCCCCTATTTCTGACTGGTTGTTGCTACTGCACTGGATGTCTCTTTCAATTGTTGTTATAGAAAATTTGTGGCTGCTCTGCTCTGCCCTTTTTCTCTTCTCATTCTCTCCAAAAACTAACTTCAAAATGACCACCAAACTTCTTTAAAAAAAAAACATTTCTAGAAGTTACGTATGACCCAGCCAAGGAGGAAAAATAAATGCATTTAATTTTTGCTAGCTGGGAAATCTTGTCTAAGAAGATATAGATTTGCATTTTTGCCAAAATCTGTCCTCTCATGCAAATTTAAAAATATTGATTAAATGATATTAGCTGGAGAATGAAATCTCACACATTTGAGAATATTTGCAAGATTTGTTGGGGGCCAAAAATGAAGATTTACGGTGGTAGAAATAAATGAGGTAGTTGGGATTAATTTTTCAACACTCCGCCTTAATCACAACTGTTGCCATCCATGATGCCCAAGTTGTCTCTTTGATGAACAAAACTATCTCTTTCCAATGGCTTTGTAAAAATATCAACATATTATTCTTCAGACTTGGAATGCTCCAAAATAACTTCACATCATTGATTAGTTCCCTTATAAAATGATACCTTGTATCAATATTTTTGCTTCTTTTATGGAAAAATGTGTTCTTGGATAGTGCAATTGCTGAATTGTTATCACAAAATATTGTAGTTGCCCCTTCTTGTTCATGTCTTAAATCTTTTAATATCCTTCTCATCCATATGGCTTGGCATGTTGCCCCTGTTGCTGCTATATACTCAGATTCAACTGTAGAAAGTGAAACAATTGGTTGTTTCTTGGAAGCACAAGAAATGACTCCCGAACCCAAATGAAATGCATAACCTGATGTGTAGTACCCCTGCCGTAATCAGATTTTAAAACCCGGTTTGACCTTGGTTGACTTTTTAAGTGGCTTTCTTGAATGGTTGATTTACCATGTTGTGATGTTATAGTCAGGTATTATGCTTAATGTGTGTACTTGTACATGTTGTTTTCGCATTGATTCTTATGTAAGATTAGTTGTTCTTCTGAATTGTGTTATTAACCTCGGGCTAACATTTTCATTGAATATATATGTATGCATGTGTGGTTCATTGTTGCTCTGAGTATACCTTCTTATGTAAGATAGGTACAAGGTTCGTCTCCACCTGGCTTTGCAGGTCTGAGTATACCTTATTAGTCCAAAGGAATTGGATTAGGTAGTCGTAAGACCTTATGTTTTATCCTAGTCATGCTCAAGTGGGTGTCGTCAGGCGTTCGTTAGTTTTTCCCCTTTGGTTGGGTATGCGGTTCGTGTATTGGTTTGGTTTCTTGAGTTGCGTGTTGTGCGTTTGGTAAAAAATGATTATTAAATCCTAAGTATTTAATTAGATTAAATGTGTTTTTATGTATTCATAAATTAAAGGGACTAAATTAAATAGGACCCCTTTGTGTGATTAGTCAATAATTAGATTGTTAAATTCATATTTGTAGCAAGTTTGGTTAAATGGTTATTTTTAAATGATGAACTAATTAAGTATATATATTTTGAAAGAAAGGTTAATTAGAAATTGGAAAATATAAATATTTTACCGGGGGGAAAATTTTGTGATAGAAATGTTAGTTTTTAATTTATTGGAGCAAATTAAATGAGGAAGAAAATAAAAAGCTTTTAGGAAGGTTAAATTTTAATTAGAAATGATTTTTAATTTGGTTAAATATAATTTTAACCTAAAAATAGATTTTAGGTCAAAATTTCCTTTTAACCTATGTTTTCGGAAAATTGAAGGGAGTTGTTTTTGGGATGGAAAATTTTGGGGGCATTTTTGGGAGAAGAAGTTCTTGAACTTGCAGGTTGGGCTCTTCACCAAATCACTTCTAGGATTGCTTATAGAGGTAGGATTCTTGTCTGATTTCTTGGTTGCTAAAGAAATTCTATTTTGAATTGAAAGGAATTTGGGTGTGTTTTTCTTGAAGAATCCCTTAAATTTATGGAATAGGAAGAGTAGAAATTAAATTTTGAATTTAAACCCTCCTAGATTTCTTTTCCCACTTCCAAATCAAATTCTTGTTTGCTCAAATGGATTTCGAATGGAAATTGGGTGTGGTTGTTCACAATGGGTTTTGGTGAAAATTTCATATGAATGCATTCAAATTTGAACATTCCGTGTGTGCTAGTAAATTTTTCCCAATTTTAGTTTGCTGGGATTGCTTATTTTCAAAAAGATTGCATTATCTTTCATCTTCTCTGTCATATTTTGAGTTATATGTTTTTGGGAATTCATTGTTTAAAATAAATAAATAAATATATTTATATCATTTATATTCTGGAAATTTCTTTTCCAGAATTGTCTCTATCTGAGACTGCCCAAAAAATGGGGGTTTTCTTTTTTTAAAAAAGAAGATAAATTAAAAAAATTATATTAAATATTGTTGCGGGGCTGTTTGGGAACCATGGCCCTCGACCCATGGTTGGGGAGAGTCGTGGCTTCCCCATACCATGGGGAGAGGCCATGGCTGTGAGGCCATGACATGGCCTCCACTCAGTCGTGGTTGGTTGGAGACCATGACATGGTCTCCATAGCCCCTTCCCTTGGGGAAAGGGAGGCCCACGTGGGTGTCCACATGGGTCTACCCTAATTTATTTGCCATTTTGTTTTTTTAGACAAAAAAAACATATATAATGAATAAAGTTTTAAATAATATTTAATTTTAAAAGTTTTTAAATAGTATTTCTTTTATTATTAATTTATTAATTAATGTATATATATAGATATATATTAATTAATATTTAAGTTTGTATATTTTTTTAAATATATGCAAGGAAATATTATTTTATTTGGAAAAATGATCATCGATTTTAGTTTCTTTTAAATTAATATTTCCATATTTTGGGAAAGTATATATTTGTTTTGGAAAAGATGAGATCGGATATTTATTTTGAAAAAGAATGCAAATGATGATTTTATTGGAAAAATAAATATCAATTTGAGTTAATAAATATATAAATTAATTATATCTTTGTATGTATAGCATATGAAAATAATTATATTAATGGGATTTTGATTTGAAAATTCATTGTGAAGTATTTATATTATTTTATGATTAAACCGAATTATAGTTGAATTAGTAAACCATGGGCGACATGTATCTTAACGAGGTAGACAAATTGTAATCAATTTAGATCAATTAGAAAACTTGATCGATTTGTATTTTTAAGCGATATGGAAATAGATTGTCATTATAGATTAATGTTAATACGTGTTTAATTTTTTGTATTGGCATTTGATTTCAAAAATGGCAAGTCCTTGATTGTGAGTGTTGGATACTGTCATATGGTTATTTTGTATTTGGTTATGTCCTTGGTCTCGAGTATTGATTATTTTCATGTGATTGTTTATATTTGGTCATGTCCTTATATGTGAGTGTTGGATGTTGTTATGTGGTTGACTGTAGCTGGTCATGTCTCTAGTCAGAGAATCGTCAGTTAGTACACCTTGTGTCAGGACTTATTTGGCCAAGTGTGTATTCCTACCATATTGAACTCAGTATGCTAGTCCTTGTGTATACCTTGGTTTTAGGATTTTCGTTTGATTACGGTTTAGTGTCATATGGGAGAGTGGCTTTCGAGTGGGGGCTGCGCCCAAAGTGGTAGCAGGGTAACCCATCAAAGGTGTGTCTAAATAAGTGATAACTTAATAGTTTATTAGTGAGTTTAGTAGATGAAAACACTAAGTAAGATAATTGTGCCTCACACATGGGATGAGTGCTAGTATAGACTTAGAATGTAGTGAGAAGGCCTGAAATGGAAAACCAACAACCTTGTCTTCACGAAAGGATGTGTTGGGTCCACATGAGACTTGGATGGGCCGAAGGTTCGGGAAAGGTTGCTAGGGTAACCCAATAGATGGGGCCGGGACCTATGGAGGCCTTCCAGGGTGACCATACCAAGCTATGTGATGACACTTGTCCCTTATGTTCACTAGTGTGCAGTTTGTGTTGTCTTTGCTTGGAGCACTGTTGTCTAGGAGCACTATTGTGGAGTCATATTTGGTTGTTTATGCCTTTGAGAGTACCTAATATTCATGATAGACCATGGGTTTCTTATGATGGGTTGCGAGGACTTAGTCTCGCTGGTACTCTAGTTGTTCTTTTGTATTTGCTTCGTATCATGTTTCAGATGGATCCTTTTTCTTCTTCTTGGATCATTCATGTATCTTTTGGACCGATGTGGTGATATGTATTATTTGTTAATGTACACCTTATTGGATGGATGTAATTGATGTGAACCTTATGTATTCGTCACCCTATTATTTATTAGAGGGGTCTTGCAGTTGAATAGACCCGAAGATGTAGCCCATTAGGGGTGAACACCGATATCAATTTGGTGTTATATGGTGTTTGTGTTCATCTGGTTCCTTTTTATTTTGCATGTATGGATGGCATTATGGTTAAAATGTATAATGTGGATTAGATGATATTAATCTTAAATGTATGCATGAAGTTATTAAATGTAGTATTATGGATCATGAAGATTGTAGGTCTAGTGAAGTGCAAAGTATTAATTAGCTTTTAATGCAATTAAAGTATGTATTGAAATTAGATGCGTGACATATGTTTTAATTTAAGGTTGGATGTAATGTATGGTTAAATTGCAATGGATGAACTTAATCATGTTATCTATATTTTTAATCTATCAAATAAATTTAACCCTTGTTTAAGTATAATTATGTCATTAAGTTAATAAACTTAACTGGATTAATTAGCGTGAGTTGAGTTAAGTGTTGAGCCAAGTAATCACATTGGGAAACCTTTTAGGTGTTAGTTAAGTTTTTTGTTGTGTAATCTAAACTTAATGTTAACTCAATGTATCATTATTCTGTTTTAACTTAAAAAAAAAAATTCCACTCTATTCTTGTGTTTTAGTGTTATCCATTCAGGGTTTCCTGGCGGGGCATTACATGATGTGCTTTTTCTATCATCTAAACTGTCTGCCCAATCGTTGTCTGTGTAGCCAACTAACTAGAAATGATTTGTTGCACCATACAAAATTCCATATGCCTTTGTTCCATTAACATATCTCATTATTCTTTTGGCTGCCAACCAGTGTGTCTCCTTTGGGGTATCAGGTCTTGTTGCAGTTAAATACATTAAACTTCCAACCATGCTTTTGTAAAGGTTTGGATTGACATTGCTGCTACAATCATCCTTACTCAATTTAAGACCTGTGGTTGTTGGTGTTGGAACAGACTTGCTATTTTGCATTTTAAACCTCTTCAGGATCTGATCTGTATACTTTGGTTAACAAATAAAAATACCATTCTTCTTTTGATGCACTTCTATTCCTAGGAAGTATCTTAACAACCCTAGATCAGTCATCTCAAATTCACTTTTCATTGTTTTGTTGAAATCAACAATGAGAATATTGTCATTCCCTATGAATATTAAGTCATCTACATACAAAACAACAATTAAGATCTTACCATCACCTTCCTTGATGTAGAGAGTAGGCTCACCATCACTTTTGTTAAGATTATTGCTCAAGATGTATGTGTCAATTCTTCTATACCATGCCCATGGTGCTTGCTTCAAACCATAAAGTGCCTTTTTCAGCTTATACACTTTGTCTTCTTGTCCTTGAACCTCATATCTGGGTGGCTGTTCTATATACACCTCTTTTAATACTCCATTTAAAAATGCTAACTTTACGTCCATTTGATATACCTTCCATTTGTGTTGAGTTGCTCTTGCCAAGACTGCCCTTATTGTTTCCATCCTTGCAACGGGAGCATAAGTTTCATCATAGTGTCTACCTAGTTCTTGTTTGTATCCCTTGACAACCAATCTTTCTTTATGCTTTTCAATCCTTCCTTCTACATTGCATTTTATCTTATACACCCACTTTACGCCTATAACTTCTTTTCCTTTTGGAAGACTCACTAACTCCCAAGTTTCATTATTTTCTATTGCATTTATTTCTTCATCCATTGCATTTATCCACTTGTCATCCTTAATTGCATCTTCAAAATGAATGGGATCATCAACATGTGAATATAATACAAAAATAGAATTCAGACATGTGTTATTCTCACCTTCATTTTGGTCATAAATGTCTCTTAAACTTTTGTCTTCTCATGCTTGCCAATATTGGATTTGACATGTCACTTGAATTTGAACTTATAGAATGTGGACTTGATGGGCCTGCACTATGAGTTCCTATTGTTGTTGGTGTTTGTTGTCTACTTGAAGGAGTGTTTGCTTGAATACGTGAGGTTGTCCTTATGCTTGATGAAGGTGTCATTTGAGGACCACTTTTGTGACTTTGAATGGGAGTAGGGGGAGTCACATTTGGAGGAATACCTTGTTAGGTCCAATACGGAAAGCTAATGTACTGAGAGGGGAGGGGTGAATCAGTACTTCAAAACTTTTCTTCAACAGAAACTTTACTATTAAGCATAAACTAAATATTGCTGAAACATAATATAAAGCTAAAACATATAAATAACATTCATACATGTTTCACTCCATAACACATATTTCGGTTACACAGAAACTCTTTGTTAGAGAGAAAAAATGTGGTGGGGATGGCACCCACAACTTCACTACTGCAATAATAAAGGTTGCTTGGTTAGAGCCACATGTTTAGCTATTTTTGATAGCTTACCCTGTTAGGAGTATCAAGATCTTTAGATCTACCTTGCTAAAGGATTTTACAACACTTATACTAAATGTTATACCTGGTTAAAAGCTTTACAATTTATAGACTTTGTTAGAGTCTTTTACCCTGTTAAAGGTTTCTCTTACAACTCAAAATAATACAATCAAAATCTTTACAAAATATCTGCAACTTCACATCTGAAATGTTATAGCAGATTCTATGTGCTCAATATGAAATTACCTTGCTCATAGAATACCTTGGTAATTGATAAATCAACTCAGTAAACCCTTATGTTTACTCTATTCCTTAACTGTTCTCTAAAATCTTTCTCGGTGACCTCTGAATATCTTTGTCAGTCGTAACAGTCACAACACATTGTGCTTTCTCATAATTTTGCCTTTCAGCTTATCTATCACACATGTCTTACTTCATACTTTTTGATCCTCATTTCATGCTGTATAAATAGATCTCTTATGATGGTGATCTGTTCATGCTTTGATCTTCCAAAAATGATTCATCGAATGAATAACCATACAAATTATTTCATTGGATAGATGTCCTCAAAATCATACAAAATCTTAAGGTGCAATTTCCTATGTGATAACGGTTCCCTATTCCTCGATCTTGTAACACATTTCCACATATGTGTCCAGGTTCAATGAATCTGGTAACACATTTCACTCTGTTCATATTAACTCAGTATACCATCTTTGCTGCTCGGTAGACATAGACCGTTATGCGGTAGACAGCTCGGTGTATACTAAACTCCGTGACTTCTTTCTTCTATAACCGACTACTTTAGTGCTTACCGACTGAGTATTTCGGTAGTATTAACTGACTAGAGTATATAGGATGACTTTGGACATAAAACTAATGACAACTTAGTAAATAGTAACAATCTCCCCTTTTGACATTAGTTGAAACGTTTGACAAAACTCCTTTCAAAGTCATAACTCAAAAATCTATATACTTACAAAATTTGACTAAACTGATAGTATATACAATTGTCAATAAATAGTATACTCATATATACTCCCCTTATCAATATACTATACATAACTCTGATTTTGCATGCAGCTTTACTATTCTGTATTCACTGCTCCTCCTATCAAAATTACCTGTACATTCGGATACTCCGATCTGCTCGGCATACTTCCTCTTGTATACACTATACTCCCCCTTTTTGACAAACATCAAAACTAGTTACCATTCGGTGGAGGCAACTGATCAAAAATAGATTTGTACTTAGTTCAAGCATCGGTAAGAGCATTGGTAAGGGCACTCTTGACACTGTCCATTAGGGAATTCTGAGCTGTAATATCAGCTAATAGTGAAATCAGACCATCTAAAGTGCTTCCCTCTTGTTGAGTGGATAAATAGGTAGCTCAATTAATCTACTCTTGGACAGAGGACAAGTGTGGATTGAATAAGGTTTGAAGAGTCATGACATCCATTCTTATTTTGTGCTCTTCATTCCGAAGTTCCAACTGTTGAGCCATGAGAGATTGTAACTTGGTATAGAAATTCTAAATAGAATTGGGCTCGGTGGTCAATTTATTTGAGAGATCGGTGATCTCTTTTTCAATAACTTTGGTTTTATTCTTGATATCTTTAATGAATAAAGAAAATGTACAGAGATTTTGAAATAAATAAAGAATATGTTTGAGTTGAAAGGACAACTCAGCAATGAGTTCGGCTAGCTTAACTTTACTGATAGCAATGGCTTTCTGTACCTCTTCAATCATTTTGGCAGTGAGCTCTTTGTCCTTCAATTTGCTCAGGTATTCAGATGTGTCTACTCCAGATGCTTCTATTTTAGTGAGGAGTTCATCCAGTTGAATATGGATGGCTGCATCTATTGTCATGGTAGCTTCAGGTAGCATTTCTGTTAATAATGCTTTAACCTTCTGAAGTACTCTATTTTTCTTCTATATAGCCATTTGTCTCTCTTGTTCTATTTTGGATTTGCATAGTTCCCCGAATTCAATGAGTGCTTGCCCTTTCAGTTTTGAAATGTCTACATTTGGCAACACAATCAGCTTTAACAGATCTAGCTTGAAACTATGCTTCTTCATTTTCTTCTCTTTAGATGATGAGGCTTTCATCGGTTGAGCCAATACAATGGCTTGGGAGGCTTGTTCACCCTCGGTAGGTTGCTTGGTAGAGGCAACACTTTTGTCAGTTTCTTTAGCCTCAGATGTAGCCTTTGGTGATTCCTTTCTTGCGGTCTCGATGGCAACAGTTTCAGTGCTTGTTGGGGCTTGAGAAGTCTGTTCCCTAGTGGTCTAAGAAGTAGCTTCTCCTTTGGTAGACTGTTGACCCTCTTTGCCTTGTTCAGTGTCCTGAGGTGTCTCGGTTGAAACATGCTGAGTTACCGAAGGATAGGACTTGACATGTTCCAAAACTGATTCACTTGATACCAGTTTGGCATAGGCATTCCCTTCTATCATCTCCTATTCCTGTACCTCGGTGTCCATGATATCCTCATCAAGTTGTATAGTACCAGCAGGACCTTTCTCGGTGATATCAACTATTTCAACTTCACCTTGCTCATCACCACTATTGATTCGAAAAATTTCTTGCCATTTTTCTTTTGTCTCTTTCTCTACTTCAAGATAAAGGCCATTCATCAGTTTCAAGGCTCTTTGCTTGACCAGGAAGTTTGTTTGGTAGTTTTTTAGATGTTCACTTATCTCATCTACCGACATGTCTGGAAAGAGATGTACCAAACTTCTTTCTCTCATCTGCTTTTCCGAGTCCATAGCATATTTCCACCTATTATCAATGTGTAAGTACAATGCTTTTGGAAGAGAATTAGTTACTTCTAATGGGACTAATCGGAATTTAAGAAGTGTGCAAATTACAACTTCAATTTGCCTCTTTTCTGCATCAGTTCTGGATTCATATTTTACATATCTGAATGCTCCAAATCCACCATATTGTTTCAGATTTGTACAAAAATTATAAACACTGTGTACATCTTTCTTTGTGCTCTTAACAATCTGAAATTTACTTAATCTTCAGATTCGGTGTCACTTGACTCTTTATTCAAAATGAGTCTCCGAGTAGACTTCTTATAAGTTTTTGTTACCTTAGGCATTGCAACATTTTTCTGCTTCTTACTCGGTGACACTACAGATGATCTAGTATTGGGGCGCTTCATTGGAGGAGTAGGTGATACCTATGATGTATCCTGTTTCTTCCTTTTCAAAATTTTGCCTTTTGGCAACTCGGTGCTCAATGTAATTGCTGCTTCTTGGGCTTCAGATTCCTCCTTAGTGATGACTTGATCACTCTTGACAGGAGTGGAGGAAGAACCTTCTCCAAATTTCTCTGTTAATACTTTGATCATTTTGGTTGCTTTCCTTGTAGCCTTAGGTACTACAATGCTCATCTTAACTTTTTCTTTGACCTCTTCATAGGTACCATACCTGATCTCGATAGCATGCCTTGGAAGTGCAAAAAAGGCATCTATCTACTGTTGCGTAATGTTATAATCAATATCATAACCCATAGGTGACAAGGATTGAGTTCTTGGTTCTACTGCATTGACATAACAGTAGTCGGTGTCCACTTCAAAACATATATTATCCTTGTATTTCTCCACTAACTGGGGTGGTATTTTGTGCCTGTTATGCATCTTTTCCTGAAATTTGCTAAAGTAATCATCCATTATCTCATTGAAGTTATCACCTAGCTGATTGATGAAGTCATTTATTTGATGGGTGATTGGTCGGTGTAGCTCCCAAACCGCATTACCGACTGATGGAAAGAATTTCTAAAAATAGAAAAACATGCATACTAAGAGTGACCCAAACTTTAGTGTGTTTGCCAAGTTGTTCTTCTTCGGCTTCCTTATGGTGTTGATATTTTCAAAAAGATTTTTCAATAACACTTTGCATAGGTCAATCTTCATACCCTTTTTCACAATTTTGTATGCTAAATCAACAGCTGCACATGGTACACTATTTTCCCTTGCCGACTGAAAGAAACAATAACCTATGACTCTAATTGCAAACTTCAGCTCTGCATCTGTAACATTATTCAATTTTAGACCTCTGCAATCAGATTCAACTCCGGTTAAAGTGATCAATTCTTTCTGTGAAATCATTTTCTGAGCTCGAGCATGGTTGAATATAGGGTATTCGATGATTAAGTGGATGATTTCCTTGGTGATTTTGAATGGTTGCTCCTCTAATCACAGAAAGTCATCATGAACTCTGCTCAAAACAAATTTAACCCATTGGGGTTTGAAGACTCGCGGTTAGGTTAGGGCTTCGTTCAATCCCTTGACTTTGATATGCTCATATTTGCTATCCAGGTTTCCATTGGTGCATAATTCATCATACGTGTCCTTGATCTCAATATGACCTAGTTCCTCAATACGACACTTAGTGTAGAATTTGACATCCTCAACCAATAGAACCCTATCCGGAATGAGAGAAAATGTTGTTTTATCATCGGGTTCGGATGCTACTTTGGGAGTTAAGGAATATTTCAGTGAGGGCTTCTCAATGGTTTCAACAACAACAGGTTTCTGAATCTTTGGAGCCATTTCAAACTTTGGATAATTACTAATGAAAAAAGCTTAGGGTTTGAAACTTAACCAGCAAACGCTTTCCACTTAGTAAATATAAAGTAGGTATTCTCAACTAATATGATCGGTTGACTTGCTTGAAAAATGCGTTGAGATTGATGAATAAATACCTTGAAATTTTCTCGGGAGGAGTTTGATCGCCTTTGAATCGCTTAGCTCTGCTTTATGAAAACTTGGTAAGTGTAAAATGACCGTGCAAAAGGCTTTAAGTACACATTTTACCTTATCGGGCTCCGTGCAGTTAGGTCAAAAAACATTAAATGCACTTGGTTCCATTAAACCAATTACCTTCCTTTTTATGCTTTTACCGACTAGACAGGTTTCTTGCATTTATCGACTTCTCTGGTACTCCAAAAGACTAGATAAAATTTCAAACTTGCTATTGCATCTTAGCTATGTAGATTTTGGAATTAAGTACATGATAAAATAGGAACTGTTAAGATATAACCTTGAGAGAATGCAGTCCCTTCATACCTTTACTGATTAATTTGAAATAGATGCACCTAACTCGGTAGGTAAGGTGCTTTCTTCATTAGTTGACACATTTTCCTTCTTTTTCCAAATCATCTGTAATTTGCTTCTTATTTCCTTAGTATCTCCTCTGGGTTGATCTCTGCAATCTCTAGCCAAGTATCCAACTTTGTGACAATGAAAACATGCCATACCAGGATTTCTCCATGATCTTCGGTTGTTCATTCGTAGACACCTAAAAATGGTCAACGCTTGCGGAGTCATACTTTAACATTTGTGCATTGCCTCATTTTAGGTTTTTGCGTCGCATTAACATTTTCTCCTATGTCACACATTTGGTCTTTATCATTTGCGAGCATCGAGTCATTCTTCTGCATTCTTCATTTGTCTCATTTTCAAATTTGGTCTTGTCAACAACAATCTTCAGTCATGATTTTGGTCGATTTTTGTCCTTGTCAATCTTGTCATATTGCGATCGATTTGTCATCGATCCTTGTCCTTTTCAATCATGTCAATTTGGTCAATTTGTCATTGATTTTTGTCAACCAATCTCAATCAAATCATTTATCAACATTGGTCATTTATCAATTCAAAATCATGATCGAATCGATATCAACTATCCTTTGTCAAGACCTAATTGTCATCCTTGCATTTCCAATTCATCTTCTAGGGTTTTATAATTTAATCATTTAACCTTGTGTGTCATTTCTTCCTCTAGGATTAATAAATTATTTATTTATCCTAAGTCTTCTTATCGCAATTAAATATTTATTTAATTGGCTAACTTATTCCTCTTTTTGTGAATTAATTAATAAATGACAAATTATTAATTAATTTACCTAATTTTCTAATTTTCCTATTTCCTAATTTCCACCTATTCTCTAATTTCCTAATTGCGATTTCCACCTAATTAACTTGTCTCTAGTTCTCCCTATTTTTGTGCTTCATGCGTCATGCTCTTGGCATAGCAAGATGTCATAAGGTTCTAGTTCTCTAAGCTTTGCATTGGCAATATGTCATAATTCATGACATAGAAGGTGTCATAACCTTCTTCTTTTCACTAAATTTTGCCATTTTGAAATCAATTGCCTCTTATGTCAATTTAATGCTAATCTTGTCATTTCTCGAATTTATCTATAAATTGGATGAATTTCTTCAATCAAAGCCCTAATCACATTGAATAATAATCCCTAATAATTGGTAATCAGACTATCGAATTTACGCTTCTAGTATTCTTGATCAAAAATCTCGTCTACTTGCTTTCAATTGTGTGTGTGCACTTGTAGGTGAGATCCACAACCAAACCATTTGAAGAGGAAAGAAGAACAATGGAGCCGCATGAAGGAGCATTCAAATCACATCTTTGGTTTGCTTAATTTCTAGTTTTGAATGTTTTTATTTCATGTCTCTATTGAATGTGTCTTAGGATAGATTCATTGCATTTTTAGTTTTTGTGATTGAGCTAATGATTATGTTTATATTGTTTGTGATGATTTCCTATTTCCTATGCTACAGTTCATTCCAAACCTTATAAAGCAGTTGGCACTTATATGTCCATATCTTCCACAACATTCGCACCATATCCTTGTATTGTAACCTCATGGTACTGTAGTATACTGTCGGTTAGGATCTGTGTAAGTTCGGTAGCTTCTAGTATTTGCTCGGTGTGCAGACCACATATAGTTCTTTTGCTTAAACCAACACTTTTTGGTACTGTGTCCATATCTATTGCAGTTTTTACAAAACCCCTTGAATTTTGCCTTCTGATAATTGCTAACAGACTTTGTCCTACATTGATTAGATGTGTGACCATACTTATTGCAATTTTAACAATAACCATTAGACCTAGTGACATTCGGTTGCTTACCTTTTCTGATTTGGCACATGTTGGCAGTATGTCCTTGTTTTCCACAATAGTTACAAATAGGATTCTTTCCTTTGATGTTCTTCTTGTTTCCAGCTTGTTTTGATGATTCTCCTCTCTCAGTGATGTGGATTCCTTTCTTGGTAGAGTCTTTTCCTTTGTAACCGAGTCCTACAACTTTGTTGGGTCATTTTATATTCAGTTGCTCATCCAACATCTTTGATGCTTCATAACTTTTCTTCAATGTTTCTTTGGATTTCTTCTTTGTTTCAAGTTCATCGGTCAATCTTGATATTTCAAGTTTCAATACTTGATTCTCATTTTCTTTCAGATTTGTTTCATGATGTGCATAACCCAATTGATCAGATAGATTTTGTTGATTTCCAGTTGTATACACCTAAAAATGGTCTGAAGATAGTTAATTAAATATGCAGTTATTTGATTAATTCCCCTTCCCAATTAATTGAATTCACAAGCAATTTAATTAATTTCTCTATTCATCTACTAGTAAATAAATCTATATGATTTATTTATATAGTTCATCTCATATCCCCCTTTGATTAATTAATTATAAATTAATTAATGTCCCCCCATATTAATCAATTCTTCTAAATCCCTTATTAAGATTAACAAACTCAAGTTTGTTGAGATTAATTACCATTTTCCAATTATTTGAATTTCTAAATTCAAATGAGCACACGGCTCCTAACTTTAACCACCTAACCTAACCATCCCCCAACCTAACCCATTCAATCTAATCCTGGGTCTAACTAACCCTATCCTATCTTTCACATTCTAACCTCCTTATCCTAACCTCCCATGGTGTGGATATTCTCTCCTTGAGACACATGGCACTTTTGCCACATGTCTCCTCCCTTGGACACTTGCCCTCTCATGAGCAAGGCTCCTTGACACTTGTCACCAAAGAGATGACAAGTGTCCCTTCCTCCAACCTCTTCTCCAACTTCCTCAATCTTGACCCTTGATATCTTCAGATCAAATCTGGACCGTTGATTCCTGCCACCTCAGCTTTGGCCTTGGAATTCCTATAAATATCCCCCATTTTGGAGCAATATGGATCCCATCTCATATCAATTTAGGCATTATTACTATAGGCATTTTGCATTTCAATTATCTAGCATTTAACTTTGGATTTATCATAGTATGTTAATCTAGTTTCTTAAATCATGCATTTCATATCATCTCCATAGTCAATCATGATCAAATAGCTACTCAACTCTTGAGTTGTCACTTTGGAGGTCATTGCTCCACTGAGAGCCCATCAATCCAACACCTTCAAGGTCCTCAAGAATAGAGGAAAATGGGACATTTCAAGGAAGGCTTATGGTTTGCATTTCTAATCTAGTTTTCAATTAAGCTCTTCAATTACATTATATTGTCTCATTATATGTGTATGCCTTCTTACTAACCACATTTTTAGCATCACATTAATTGGCGCCCACCGTGGGGCCTAGCCCCTTTGATCTTTAACAAGTTTGCTTGCAGGAAATTTCATTGACAGGTTGATTAGCTCTTTTAGAGTGCAAATTAGCTCTCTTGGGCTCCCGAATCACATTCTTGGCTTCTTTTGTGGCGTTCTGGCACCTCAAATGACGTTTATGGGAGATTCCTCGACTCTTTTTTTATGCTTTTCTATACTTTAGCACTTTCAGTCTGTACTTTAGCATTTTTGGTATGTATGGTGGCATTTTTGGCAAATTTGTCAGTGTTTTCAGTCTGTTTGACAGCGTTTTTGGTTTGCAGAACAACGTTTCTGGTGTGCAGAGCAACGTTTTTGGTGTGCAGAGCAACATTCTTGGCACATATGATGGCGTTCTTGGTCAATTTGATGGCATTTTTAGTTTTTACTTAATTTTGCAAATATTGTATGTTGCATTCCTTATTTCTGCTTCTGAACTGTCATTTTCCCAAACCTAATTTGCAGATTGTTGGTTTTGCAAGAACTTATTTCGCTATGAAAGATGGGAGTTATAAACTATTTCACCGCCAAAGAATGCAATATAAACTACTAACTTTGTTTGCAGCCGCGGGATTTTGCACTTATATTTGTTAAATTAGGCACATAGATTAATTACAATGGAAATGAACAAACATGTCTTATGTGTCTTGATGATAGGCGAGTATGCTCTCACCTTTCTTAGGTCATCAGAAAGCTAGACTCATCCTTTGCTTTCAATATTGCATATCTTTAGCGGGCCTGTCACAGTGGGAAAAAGTAATCACCCTGTGAGAACGATCCAAGTGAGTACAACTAGACTTGAGCTTTCCAACTCACTATAATAAATAGGTCTCTGATTGATGAAAGTCTCAGAGGATTTGATTATTTGAGTTTTCTCTTTGAGATCTCTCATATCGAGCATTTTGTAGGACCTCGTGGCCTCAATTACGTTTACGTGACTACAACTTGTTTTGGTACCTTGTCAGGCTATAGGCCTCAATCATGCTTGCGTGACTTCAAGGGGTAATTTCAAACAAAATTCCTGACTAAGAACTATAAAAATAGAAGCTACCTGATTCACCTCTGAAAGGGTGATAATCTTTGTGCAAGAGAGATAGTAACTCTCCCAAGACACTTGCCATATCGTGCCCTCATTAGCGTTTGGAGTCGGATAATGCGGCATTGAGAATCCATTGCGTGAGACTCAGCAGTCGTATTCTGATTAGCTATTGGGTGTGTACCTAAGTCAGCAAGCAAAGGTTTTCATTCTCAGCCAACTTCCTTAGGGTTTAGCTTGATTGGAGTCACTTATCATATTATGTGTTTGTTGTGTATTCATCCCTAAATTAAAATACAACAAACATTGCAAAATCAAACTTCAAACTGTCAAATTCACAAGTTTTGCAGCAGATTAGCTCTTTCAGTCCAAACGGTCACACATACGGTTCAAACAGTTGCACATACAGTCCAAACGATCTCACATACAGTCCAAACAGTCGCACCTATGGTCCAAATGGTCGCACCTACAAATTAGCTCTTTCAATCCAAATGGTCGCACATACGGTTCAAATAGTCGCACCTGCAGTCCAAGCAGTCACACCTACAGTCAAAATAGTCGCACCTACAGTCTAAACAGTCGCATTTTCAATCCAAACGTCAGCTCTCTTGGTGTGAATGTCAAATTTCTCATATTTTAACACTAACTCTCAAAAGTTGAGCATATTAGAGTTTTTGGTTTGTCTGTCAGAGTTTCTAGTCTAAACCGCAGAGTTCCTAGTCTATTTCTCAGTGTTTCTAGTCGGTATAGCAGCATTCCTAGTCTAAACAATAGCTCTTTTTGTCTAAAGGTCAACTCCTTTGGTCTAATCAACAAATCTTGTAAGTTGCACATCAAATAACTCATGTTGTGACATTAGATCTCCCAGTTGGTCTAAGCATCTATTTTCTAAGTCTGAAATTCACAGAGTTGGGTCAAAATTGTAATCTCCTAAGTTCAAACACTCAATATGCTAAACCTACATATCATTACTTGAACTTTACAGTCACTGTATTGCAGAATAGAGTTCCTGGTCTGTCAGTCAGCGTTTCTGGTCCAAACAGTAGCATTTCTGGTCAATCTTGCAGCATTTTTGGTAAGTCTGTCAGAGTTTCTGGTCCAAACAGCAACATTTCTGGTCAGGCTTGCAGCGTTTTTGGTAAGTCTGTCAGCGTTCTTGGTTAGTATAGTAGAGTTCCTGGTCATTTTAGCAGTGTTTCTAGTAAACTACATCAAAATCAGAAAACAAAAACAACCCATTTCTCAAGCAGTCACACATAGAGCGTAGGTCATTGTAAAGCGGAAAATCGCGGTCGAACCCTAGTTGGTCTCCCCTCTTCTAACTCCAAGGAGAGAGAAGGGAGGTTCGCTAGGATTCGATGGGTTTTCACTTAGGGGGAAGACTTTACATTCAAAAGAGGGGTTGAAACTCATAAGATTCAATCCCACACGATGTAAGATTGGATGCTAAATGAATTTCAAGGGTTAGGAAAGCAAGGCTACCCTCTTTTGTAAAGAATGTTGATTAAGGAAATTAAGCTAAGGATGCATAGAAAGTCATAAATATTCGCTTATAAACTGAGTTCGGGTTATAGGATGAAGCTGCGGACCTGGAATTAGCAGTAAAATGTCGATACGGCGCTGTCCTGCAAATTTGAGCAAAAGTTGTCGGGACGATGGCGCCCGGCGCCACGGTCCTCCGAAAAATCCGCGAAACAAAGGGGGATCTGTTCGTCTCTGCACAAGGATTCCAGATCTTCAATTTCAGCCACCTACCTGCAACCTACACACAGAAAAGCGAAGACGATTGGGGGGTTAGGGATTAGGGGTTTGCCTTTAGGTCAAACCCCGGTTTTGGAATTAACCAAGAAATGAGCAAGAGCTGTAAATGTAAATGACTGTAAAACAAGTACTAATACCTTGTTCTAAGGATGTTTGTATCCTTATGTGCAAAGGTTTAGATGTTGTATGTTGTATGTTGTATGTGATCTCCTCTTCAATGGTTGAATCCTTGTCTTGAATGCAACACTTAGCCTTGAATGGAGACTTGGAATGATCAATTGCTTGAATGCTTGAATGCTTGAATGCTTGAGTATAATTTCCACGCTTTGTACACATATCCTCCTCATGCCAAATGAGAGAGAAAAATGTAGCATATATACTTGTCAATTAGGGTTGATAGACCGATTTTCCCGACCTTAGGCCGACCAGGGAAGTCTATTTCCAAATTGCAATCAAAAAGACCCGATATCACTTAGGAAACCGGGCCCAAAATAGGACCCAGGGACCAGGGCGCTGGGCGCTCTGGTCCCACCTCCGGGACAGCGGGGTGCAAGGAGGTTTAGGCCAGTGGTGCTTGAAAAATGCAGTTTTCAGTGTCGTGAGCAAGTTTTGGGGTCTCCATTCAGGTTGCGTGTTGCGTCGCCATCGTGAAGACCGAAATGCAGTTGAAATTGCAAGTGTTGCAATTTTAGGACGCTACATTTAGCCCCCACTTTAGCGGGAGTATGTATGCTCATACTTCTGGTAAAGTACAAGGAAACAACGTTGAAAGACTTTCACCACGTCAAGGAGGCAAGATACACCAAGCCCCCAGTGGACTAAGGATCTTACAACTTCAATTGACAAAGTAAAAGGGAAGATCACGAGGAAGAACCATGACTGTCAGTAGTAAGGTTCCCTCACTATGAGTCATGTAAAAGAAATACCAAAAATCTTCAAGACAAAGCTAAGTTTGCCAAGAAATTTTCAAGTATCTTTGAAAGGATAGACAGGGTGTATGCCCCCCTATGTTAAAGCAATCGCACACGCCTCAACGGGGATGATTGTTTTAACGTAGTGATACACATAAGAAATGAGAAAGGAAAAAAAGGAGCACGTTATCGCAAGGATTTAGCCCCCAAGTGTGAGATAAACCCAAGGATAATAGACACAAAACACAAAGCACAAGGTGAATTCGCTTTCCTTGGGGTCAGTATGCTGTATGATAAGTCATGTATATATATCATATGTATGTATGCATAATTGTTCTTCATTCCCCAATCAAGGAAGGTCACCTAGAAGAAGGGAACACATGTATCTTTTGAGTCAACATGAGAGAGATCGAGAGATCTCAATGCTTTGCATCGTCCTCAAGTAGACAACACTAAGGATGACAAATAGAAGAATGAGAATAACATATAGAAGAAGTAACAAAAGAGAGGGGGAGAGAGTCTGCTATGCTAATGTAACTAGTCTAGCATGTCATCTACCCCCCGATCTTGCTGATCAATGTTTCGGGAAGGCAGGGAACACGCTAGAGGAGGAACATCCAACACAACAGATGGAGCTATCACATGATCCAAACAAGGGCTATGTTCATGTTCCAAGCCACGTTGTTCTTGTCTAGGAGCTAGGATAAGTGCTTTAGAAAATTCATTAGATAAATGGTTATCAACATCAACAAGTTCATATTCACTATCAGAAGCAAGAGGAGTAATATTTTCATCTATATCATCATCAAGATTTATAAAAATAGGATCTTTAACTCGCACAGGATCAAGACCATCATGCATCTTATGTTTAGGAGATTTAGGCTCAATATCCGGCTGAGAGGAAAATGGAATAATGCTTGTTGAAGGTGTTTTTGGAGATTGTAAAGTTTGAGAAGCAGCTGCTTGAGCCCTAAGACGACGCTTTCGTTGACGTTCCCGTGCAGAACGATTACGTCTAGTCTTAGTAGGAAGTGTAGAAGATAGAGGAGGAGGAATGTTCTCATCCCTATCACTTGGGTGTTTAGGTTGTGGTCTCTTAGGCTGGATAATAGGAGAAGAAGAAGGTCTCTTCTCTCTATAGAAGGCAGGAGGAGGAACTGCTCCATATAGAGGAGTTTTTGGTTTAGGAAGAAGACCAAGTCCATCATGACGAGGAGGTATAGGTCTATTTTTAGAAGATTTATTAGGCATAGACATAGTCGCATCCATAGGGACGGGTTGGGAATCTTCTTGGGGAAAGACATTAGTGTTGTCTTTCAAAGGAAGAATTTCCTTCTCAAGAATGATAGGAATGTCAAGTTTAGGTGTTCTAGGTTCACTTAGAGATAGGATCATATCTGTTTTCCACTTTTGATAAGATTTGAAAAGATGATCACTTCGCGGAGGAAGAGATTGGAATTGTTTAGGCCAAAAGTAATCAATAGGAACACTAGAGGTTCTTTCAGCTGGTTTAAAGAGACTATGATTGACAGTAACAACTTCACCATTATGGGGAAATTTCAAACACTTATGAATAGGAGAAGCAATAGCTTTCATGGAAGATAGCCAAGGATAGCCAAGCTTCACACGAAATTGTTCGGAAGAAGGAATAATAGCAAAGTTCACATCAAGGGATTTGTTATGGACCTCAATAGGCAATGTAATAGAACCAATTGCAGGAGAAGAAAATGCATCAAATAGTTTCACAATCACATCTGTTTTGTCATAGATCACTTGATTCAATTGCAAAGTAAAAAGAAATTCTTCAGTAATAACATTAACCATGCACGAAGGATCAATAAGCACTCCACGGCAAGGCATATTCTTGACTTTTGCAACTATGTATAAAGGACCATCAGGTGCCCTAATGGTTTCGCTAGAATCAAATGTGATGGAAGGTTCTTTAGGGTTTTCTTGCTGCTCTACAAAGTTAATCACATTCGGAGTCATAGACACAAGACCATCAGATGAGAAAGAGGAATCATTAGCCTCAATCACATTAGAAGAATGAGAAGTATGAGAAGGTAATGGATCAGTAAAAATCTGAAGATTTTGGTTAGGAGGAGCTACAGATGTGTTACCTTTATCATTCACTCCAGAAACAGAAATAGTATTATTATCAATCAAATCTTGAATTTTACCCTTTAGAGAAAAACATTTTTCAGTATCATGCCCAGGCTGAAGATGAAAGTGACAAAAAGCTTTGTGATCAAAATAAGGTGAAGTAATCTTTGCAGGATCAATTTGTCTTATAGGAGGAAGGGTAAGCACATTTTGTCCCAATAACTTATTCATAATATCATGCAATGATTCATTCAAAGGAGTATACTTTCTTTCTTTCTTGAAAAATTTAGAAATAGGAGGCACACCTGATGCTGCATTCACATTGTTGTTGATGATGTTTTCATTGAATTTGATGGAATCTCTGTTCGGTTTAAACTTCCCAAATGGTTGTTGACTGCTATCACCCTTATCACTCGGAGCCATAGGATGTGATTGTTCCATTTGACTCACAGTCAGTTGATAATTGTGAAGAGTGGCGCACAACTGTTGGAAAGAAGTAAACTCAGAAAACAGAAGTTTGTCTTGAATATCTTTTTGCAAATTAGAAATAAAGATTCTTTGAATATCATTATCAGGCACTGGAAAAGAAATTTGAGCATACAAATGCTTATATCTACCAATGAAATCAGTCACTTTTTCTTTAACACCTTGTTTACAATGCATTAAATCAATCAAAGTAACTTTAGGACTTATGTTGTTTTGAAACTGTTGAATGAAAGCATTTGCAAGTTGTTCGAAAGAAGTAATAGAATAAGAAGGCAACGAGCAATACCATTGTAGGGCTTTGTCTCTTAATGTTCTGGTGAATAGTTTTGCAAGCAACCTTTGGTCATAAGCAAAATTAGTACATATTGTTTGAAAAGTCTTAACATGTGTTAGAGGATCTCCTTTACCATTATAAAGTTCCAAATGCAGGATTTCAACATGTTTAGGAGGGATAGCTCGAACAATGTCAAGAGAAAGTGGGCTCGCAACATCAAATGTAGGCACACTAAACTTGGATTGATTCATAGAGGCAATTTGTTGTTGTAACGAAGAGACAGTTTGTGCAAGATTATTAATGGTAGCTTCAGTCGAAGAGTTCATATTAGGTGTGTTAGATTGAGATGGAGGTGTGATGTTATTGAAAGATGGTAAAGAGTAAGGTGGTGGGACCCTATGATAGTCAACCATAGGGGATGATTGGATAGGAGGAACACTACAAGGAGGAATGGAATGGTTAAATGAATTGCCCCCTTGTGTCATGTTCATTTGTGAAGATGTAATAGGAACACTTATTGAAGGAATGAATGAAGAAGTCGGATTAAATGAAGGAATAGGGTTAATTGAAGAAGGAGGATTGCCCCCATGACTGGTAATCACAGGAGGAATGTCTTGTATAGAGGTAGCCATGATGTTTGATGTAAAGGTAGGTAAACTAGCAATAGAAGTGGTCAAAGGAATAGAATGATTGTCTTGTGTAGGAGGTTGTGTATAACCTAAAGATTCAGCACAACTCTTCATAGGCATCACATTCGAATCCACAATGTGTGCGATACCACGTAAAACATCAATTCCATTCTTATCACTTTGAAGCATACATTTTAGACCCTCAATTAAAGGAAGAGCTTGACTATTGGGATACTCATGAGACATCCATTGGTGAAAATCGTCAAATTGGTTATCCAATTTGGAAAGTTGTTCAACAGAAACTTCATGGGGAGCTTCTTCATCATTAGGAGGATTAGAGGAATTACCCATGTCCTCGTTAAAAAGACTACTCAAATTAGGTTCCATCTCCTCGGTAATTAAACCTCGGAAGGACTTAATTCTACGGCTTCGTCTAATGGGAATAGTGTAAGTAGGGCTTATTGTTGTAAAACTCATGCACTAGAGAGAGAGAGAAGATTTTGATTTTAGAGGTAGCAATTTTCAGTAAAACCAGCCAATCTTCCAGATTTAAGCTGTTAAATGCAATCACAACAGTCTCCCGAAATTTCAGAAAAAATGTTCGGGACCGTGGCGTTCGGAGTGCAACACGGTCCTTGCAACTTTTTTCGAAATTTGCAGGGATGAAAGGTATGATGATTTTAGAGCTAATCTGAAAAAATTGAGGGATTTTACGATCTGTAGATAGGCCAAATTAAAGTTGCAAATTCAAAATTGAACCCTATCAAGATTGTCGAAAAATGCAAAATTTGAATTTTGAAAAAGAGAGGGAAACTGAAATTTTGAATTTTATGATTTTAGAGGGAATGTCAAGAGCAATGCAAATTTTGAAATTTGAAAATTGACTCAATTTCACGCAAAATTCAATTTTGAAAGCGGAAATCAAAGTTGTTGTAATTAAGCACTTAATTTCAAAAGTCACAAAATGCAAATATTTGAATAAAGCACTGAAATTTCGAATGAATGCAAATACAATTTTCAGATCTAAGACAGTAAGAACACAATTTTGACACAAAATTTCAGTTTCGATAATTTTTGAATGATTAGGAGCCTTAGACCAAGCAATCACAAGACCAACTTTGACTGTAATTTTGAAAGTGTTATAATTGACAAAATCAGCCAAAATTCTGGATTTTAGCAGGAAAATACAGCAAGATCTCGCTCCCGAAATTTTGGAAAAAATGTCGGGGACGATGGCACTCGGAGTGCAACACGGTCCTCGCAACTTTTTTCCAAATTTTCAGGGATGAAAGATATTGTGATTTTATTGCGGAATCCAAAGTTACAACTGATTTGGAGATGTTTTGATCGGTCAAATTGTCGGACAAAGGTTGAATCAAGAGGGTTTCAAAAATTAGGGTTTTGACTTTTAACCACTTAATTTTCAGAATTAAAGCACCAATATGAATTGATAATTTGTAATAGAAGGACAGATCTGAAACAAGCATTAACATTTAGACATTTCGCAAGTTTAATTACTAAAAAGAAATTTTAGGGTTTTAATGCAATCACCTCTAAAACTTTGCAAAAGATCAAACATGGAAATGTAATCAATTTTTTCAGATCTAAGTATGAAAAATCAGAAAGGATGTTCACGTCGGGTTCACCAAAATGTAAAGCGGAAAATCGCGGTCGAACCCTAGTTGGTCTCCCCTCTTCTAACTCCAAGGAGAGAGAAGGGAGGTTCGCTAGGATTCGATGGGTTTTCACTTAGGGGGAAGACTTTACATTCAAAAGAGGGGTTGAAACTCATAAGATTCAATCCCACACGATGTAAGATTGGATGCTAAATGAATTTCAAGGGTTAGGAAAGCAAGGCTACCCTCTTTTGTAAAGAATGTTGATTAAGGAAATTAAGCTAAGGATGCATAGAAAGTCATAAAGATTTGCTTATAAACTGAGTTTGGGTTATAGGATGAAGCTGCGGACCTGGAATTAGCAGTAAAATGTCGATACGGCGCTGTCCTGCAAATTTGAGCAAAAGTTGTCGGGACGATGGCGCCCGGCGCCACGGTCCTCCGAAAAATCCGCGAAACGAAGGGGGATCTGTTCGTCTCTGCACAAGGATTCCAGATCTTCAATTTCAGCCGCCTACCTGCAACCTACACACAGAAAAGCGAAGACGATTGGGGGGTTAGGGATTAGGGGTTTGCCTTTAGGTCAAACCCCGGTTTTGGAATTAACCAAGAAATGAGCAAGAGCTGTAAATGTAAATGACTGTAAAACAAGTACTAATACCTTGTTCTAAGGATGTTTGTATCCTTATGTGTGAAGGTTTAGATGTTGTATGTTGTATGTTGTATGTGATCTCCTCTTCAATGGTTGAATCCTTGTCTTGAATGCAACACTTAGCCTTGAATGGAGACTTGGAATGATCAATTGCTTGAATGCTTGAATGCTTGAATGCTTGAGTATAATTTCCACGCTTTGTACACATATCCTCCTCATGCCAAATGAGAGAGAAAAATGTAGCATATATACTTGTCAATTAGGGTTGATAGACCGATTTTCCTGACCTTAGGCCGACCAGGGAAGTATATTTTCAAATTGCAATCAAAAAGACCCGATATCACTTAGGAAACCGGCCCAAAATAGGACCCAGGGACCAGGGCGCTGGGCGCTCTGGTGCCACCTCCGGGACAGCGGGGTGCAAGGAGGTTTAGGCCAGTGGTGCTTGAAAAATGCAGTTTTCAGTGTCGTGAGCAAGTTTTGGGGTCTCCATTCAGGTTCTGTGTTGCGTCGCCATCGTGAAGACCGAAATGCAGTCGAAATTGCAAGTGTCACAATTTTAGGACGCTACAGTCATATTGTTGGGTCATTCAATCAGGTTATCTTCATGCAAGACTCAAGAAAAAGACACACAAAGGTCTCAAGTATTCACCTCAAACAAGTTAAAGATCAAACACCTTAAAGTGCAACATCACATTGTCTTTGATAAACTGATCGTTCAAACATAGTTGCTCATCAGGATCTATCATCCTTTAATCACGAAACTACAAGGCTTGATAGAATAACCTCGTTCTTTATCATAGGATATATCGTTCCTATTTGAACTTGGTCATATCAAAAATCACAAAATTTGCACTCCAAAACTAAGATCGAAAAACTTGCAAACAAGCAAATACTTGAAAAAAATCATTTCCTCAACAATTGATCACTTATTGCGGCGCATTAAGCAAGATTTAATCACAAAAACATTCAAAACACAATGCCCATTTTAATTGTAGCACAGAGACATAAGATTGCTGAAACATTGGAAATACCAAAAGATCATAGAAACATGGCATACCAAAGCAAAAGACAAGAACACATAACAAGCCAAAATATTGGATAAATCAAACAACTCCATAATCAAAATCCAGCCATGTCAAAACCTCACAAGGATTTAAACACATCTCAGAAGAAAAGTGGCTCTTTTATGCAACTATTAAAAAGATCCTTAAAAGATTTGGATGAGAAAGATCACAATCACACACCTATATCTAGCAATGGTTCATCCACCCATAAGCAAATTAGCTCTCCAAAGGCATCTATTCTTACACTTCTTAAAAAAGTGCAAAAACCTTCCATAACATCCTCACCAAACAATACACCCAAAGATAATGTTCCCCAAGGGATATCCATAATGGCCATCAAACCTATTTCAGAGGATCTTATTCAAAACCTATCTACTTCATATCCAAGCATTGATTCCTTGCAACATCCCCATAGCGCTTCCTTACAAATTGAAGTCCTCATTCATAAAACGCTTGTTAAACGTGTCCTAATAGATGGGGGAGCTAGCTTAAATATTTGCTCATTGAGTCTTGTCCGTGCTCTAGGTTATTCAGAAGATGCAGTTGATCCCCTGAAAAAGATCAAAATCAAAGCACATAATGAAGAAGAGAATTCCTCTAAAGGAGTTGTGGTGTTACCCATCAGCGTGGGACCTTTGCAAAAAGAGACAACTTGCCAATTTCTAGACTTGGACCTGCCATACAACATACTCTTGGGGAGACCATGGATATAGGACATATAAGCTATTACATCAACATGTCATTAGTGCTTAAAATTTCCATACAATGGATAGGAAATCACAATATTAGCCGACTTAAATCCAGTGCAGTGTGGTAATAAACTGAAATCGGCTCAAGAGATCATTGTTTCACATAACAGAGAGGAAGCATATTCAAACACACAATCCAAGGAACAATCATTTGCATCAATTTTGTCAAACATGGAAGAACAAATGCAGCTAAAAGATCAAGGGAACAAAGAATGTTCATTATCATGGAACAACAAACAAGAGCAACTTGAAATTGAAAGGGAAGAAGCAAATGTAGGTGTTGATGTAGTTCACACGTATGCAGAACAAACGTTAGGAACTAGCCTACTTAAATCAGAATCACATACGGCTGACATGGACTTAACCGAGGACGATCAATATTTTCTTGTACGAGGTCATTCTGATGAGAGTATCGTCCTAGACATGGAAATACCTACTGAAAGCTCTGACATCTCTATCATGACTCCCAATATCTCTGAAACATATCAACCTGAAGATCCTTTATCCTTAAGCTATCCTGAACCTATGGACTGGGAAAAGGAAAGACATACTAATGTTGATACCTTACCTAATGACCATGCCATATCCTTATATCTTAATGAAATCAAACCTACAACAACTTTCACTAGGGATTTCGCTAACATATCTTCAAGTTAAATAGGTGCCAAATCTCCTAGTCGCAAAAATGAAAATAAAGAAAACAATATCAGGTATATTGCTGAAAACCATTTATTGGCAACATTAGACCAGGAAAAAGTAAAAATAAAGGACGCATCTATTAGTGAAAACCTTCTCGAGGCGCCGAAAGATGGGAGATTTGACACCTTACATGTGTACTATCAAGAGAAGTCATCTATCCTAATAGAACCAACAGTTATCATTGACACAATCGATCTACATCCAGCATCAATCTGTTTATCAGAACCAACAAGGAAAAGATGTTTGAAATCCTTCAAAAGATGGCAAATCAATTTTACCTGGTCATATGCAGACATTCTAGGGTTCGATCTAGATCTTATAATACATCACCCAAATATCAGTCTAGGAGCAAACATCAATAATGGAACACAACATGGATCAAGAGTAGACATCAATAGAGGAACACAACATAAATTAGGAGTAGGCATTCTATTTATCAAAATGGCTGCAAAATGGAACATTAAACAACTTCAAGTCTTTGGAGGCTCTCAGCTTGTCATTAATCAAATCAATGATGACTATCAAACAAAAGATGAAAAGTTGATTCCTTAAAAAAAGATGGTGGATGACTTCAAGAAGTACTTTGTGGAAATCACTTTTGAGAAGATTTCCAGAAATGATAAGAAAGCAGCAGATGCCATGGCAACACTTGCTTCTTTATTACAAACATAGGAAAATCAAGAGCGTTATGAATTCTTGGTTGAAGAGTTGTCATGCCCTTCTCATAATTGTCTGGATTCCCAAACCATCTGCCAACTTATTGGACATAACCACCCCATCATACCTCTTAATGTCCCATACTTGAAACATAACACCTTACCTCTTGACCTATCAAAGAACCAAAAGAGAAACTTTATTCGCCAATCCTCCCATTATACTCTCATCGTGGATACCCCATTTAAACGAGGTCTAGACGGTACTCTCTTAAGATGTCTCGAACAAGAAAAATCTGAGAAGGTCTTAAATGAAGTCCATAACGGCATTTGTGGCACTCATTCAAGTGGTCTTACCCTTTCGAAAAAACTCATACGCTTGGGCTATTATTGGCCAACTATGGAATGAGATTCTTTTCAGATAGCTAGAACATGCAAACAATGTCAGATCCATGGAAATTTGATCCATGCACCAACACAAGAACTTCATGCTTTAGCAACATCTTGGCCTTTCTGCCAATGGGGACTTGATCTAGTACTAAAGGAAAATCCACGAAATCAGTCAAATCGAGAAAAGAAGGGAAAATTTGAACCAAACTAGTTAGGTCCATTTGTGGTCACAACAGTATTTGGGTTAGGAGCATATCATCTATCAACACAAGATGAAGATCAGCTCGAGGAACCCATCAATAGCATGCATCTGAAGAAGTTTTATGTCTAAAAAATCCAAAAATAGTGAAAAGGCAGAAAATCCAAAAATAGTGAAAAAGCAAAAAGAAAGCAAAAACAACAAAAAAATCAAATATGAGAAAAAGTGCAATAAATATAGATCATCATGAAGCTTTTGCACAAACGCAAGACATCCTAGGTGGCTTCTTACCATGATTTGGATCATTGACTATATCATAATAAGGTTTGTTTATAGGCTGGGGGCAAAATCCTGAACCTGGCTGGGGGAAAACATTTTGATCATTCAGAGCTTAATCAAACAAGTAGAACAAACAGTTAGACAACGCTTGTCAAGCGAAAAACTGAGACACATCCAACATTGAACACGAGATCAAACTATCAACTATCAAACCATCACAAAATCAATCTAAGCACATCACACACTTTTCAGTGGATAATATCTTTTTGAATAATGATTGTAACAAGATTGTTCAACTTTTCTATATTGTTTTCCGCTATCATGATTTCTGAGTAACTCCAGGATGTCTTTGACTAGAGGAACGAGGAAGGAACATGATATTTTTCTTGTCTACTATCTGTAAATTAATCATTAATATGTGCAAAGTTATCTAAGGAAATGATCATCAACGTATCATCGAAGACATTTCAGACTTGCATATAGAAATGGTTAATACTGCCCGTTTTACGCAAGCAACACTCTGGTCATCTTGGTTCAATTATACCTCAATGCTTGTGCTAATTTGCAATATCAAAACCCAGGAAAGTAGTGCTCAGGTCATCATGGTTCAATTATACCATTGATGTTTGCACTCACTTCCCACATTTTAAAGGCTCAATGATGAAACATAGCAATGACTCCATGACCGGTCCGATCACTGCATTTCATTCGCATCTGCATTTTCATTTTAAAGTAGATTTGCATTTCATTTTGCATGGAATCACAATGCTCATCTTTTTCCAAGTCCAAATCAAACATCAAAAATCATCAAAAATAAAAAATAATCAAATCAAATCAAAAATCAAAAATCATCACAAATCGTGAAAAATCCAAAAAAATCAAAAATCATCAAAATAAAATAAAAAATAAAAAATCTTCAAAATCAAAAAAAAATCAAATCATCAGTGATCATCAAAAATTAAAAAATCGTCAAAATCGAAAAAATAATCAAATCATCAACAATCATCAAAAATTGAAAAATCGTCAAAATCATTTAAATTTTTTTTTTTTGAAAAAACTCATTGAAAAAAGAAGAAGCAATCAATCATTTTTCCCCCCCCGTGGCCCCCACAGCGCTGGCGGCGGCTGCGGTGGCGCTCGCAGCGCCTCCCGCAGTGCCGGCGGTGGCGCCCGTAACGCCTCTCGCAATGCCGCCCGCAGTGGGGGTGGCGCTCGCAGCGCCTCCTGCAACACTGGTGGCTGCTGCAGTGGCACCCGCAGCGCTGACGACGGCTGCAGTGGTGCCCACGGCGCCTCCCGCAGTGCCGGCAACGCTAGCGGTGGCGCCCACAGTGCCGGTGGCAGGCCTCCGCCTCTGCCTTTGCCCTTCTCTCCTTTGCTTCGCCCTAGCCGCCGCCATGCCTCCTCTCCTCCGCCCCACGCCTCCTCTCCTCCGCTCCGCTCCTCCGCCTTGCCCTTTCCCTCATCCTGCCGGAAATGTCCAAATTATAAAAAAAAAAAAATAAAATAAAATCATTTTTTTTTTATGTATTTTTTTTTAAAGAAAAAAATGCATGTATAATTAAAAAAAAATAAAAATTTTGGGGGTTCAAAGTGAAATTTTTTCAAAAAAATCCAAAAAACCCATTTCACTAATCCAAAAACCCATTTCAACAATATAATTTTCTCCCCAACCCATCTGGCAAAAACGCTAATAAAATTTTTGGGAGGTGTATGGATTTTTTTTTTAAATCTAGAAAAACCCAATGCGAATCTTATGCTACCCCCTCAAATGAACCCACATCAGCATATATGTATCTTCCTGCAACATGATATCAACAAACTGTCAGTTCTTTATCCAATCAATCTTATCAATTCTATCAATACATCTCATCCGATCCATTCTATCATGTCTTATATAGGATGAATCCTTCATGGAACCAACGTTTTGATCAAGTCTTATACAGGATATATCATTTCTGAAACCAGACACTTTGATCATCTTTGTCTTATACAGGAGGTGTCATTCCTAAAACCAAACTAAATTTCAATCAAATCAATCTAATCAATCTTATCAATTCAATCAAATTCTATCAATCATCACATCAAGAGCCACATCAAAGTGATCGAAGAACTCGCACTTTCATCAACCACAGTTGCAGGAATCATCCAATAGTCTATCGGGAAATCAATTTCGCAAAGATCCAAAAACTCCAAAGGTCAATTATCTCAATTGATCTCCCGAGGGGGCATCCTCGCATCAATATCTATCAATCAGCGTCTGGGGCATCATATCGAGGTTTATCATCTCAAACATCAAATCCACATCATATCGGCATCATACCATCTCAAATCGAATCTGCATCATATCAAGATTTATCATCTCCAACATCGAATCGACATCATATCGAGATTTATCATCTCCAAATCAAATCAATATCACATCGAAACCAAATCCGCTTCAAATCAAGATCGAATCTACATCCAATCAATATCAACAACATCATCAATCGAGTTTTCTTTGAACCAACGCATCGTCACACATCACTTCAAAGAGGGGCAAAATGTATACACCTAAAAATGGTCTGAAGATACTTAATTAAATACACAGTTATTTGATTAATTCCCCTTCCCAATTAATTGAATTCACAAGCAATTTAATTAATTTCTCTATTCATCTACTAGTAAATAAATCTATATGATTTATTTATATAGTTCATCTCATATCCCCCTTTGATTAATTAATTCTAAATTAATTAATGTCCCCCCATATTAATCAATTCTTCTAAATCCCTAATTAAGATTAACAAACTCAAGTTTGTTGAGATTAATTACCATTTTCCAATTATTTGAATTTCTAAATTCAAATGAGCACATGGCTCCTAACTTTAACCACCTAACCTAACCATCCCCTAACCAAACCCATTCAATCTAATCCTGGGTCTAACTAACTCTATCCTATCTTGCACATTCTAACCTCCCATGGTGTGGATATTCTCTCCTTGAGACACATGGCACTTTTGCCACATGTCTCCTCCCTTGGACACTTGCCCTCTCATGAGCAAGGCTCCTTGACACTTGTCACCATAGAGATAACAAGTGTCCCTTCCTCCAACCTCTTCTCCAACTTCCTCAATCTTGGCCCTTGATATCTTCAGATCAAATCTGGATCGTTGATTCCTGCCACCTCAGCTTTGGCCTTGGAATTCCTATAAATATCCCCCATTTTGGAGCAATATGGATCCCATCTCATATCAATTTAGGCATCATTAGTATAGGCATTTTGCATTTCAATTATCTAGCATTTAGCTTTGGATTTATCATAGTATGTTAATCTAGTTTCTTAAATCATGCATTTCATATCATCTCCATAGTCAATCATGATCAAATAGCTACTCAACTCTTGAGTTGTCACTTTGGAGGTCATTGCTCTGCTGAGAGCCCATCAATCCAACACCTTCAAGGTCCTCAAGAATAGAGGAAAATGGGACATTTCAAGGAAGGCTTATGGTTTGCATTTCTAATCTAGTTTTCAATTACATTATATTGTCTCATTATATGTGTATCTTACTAACCATATTTTTAGCATCACAATAGTCATCCTTGTGATTTCATCATTCTTTTCAGACACTAATGCTTCAAGCTGTTGTTTTTCTCTTTCTGTATCTCTTATGTTATCCTCGGTTGTCCTCAATGAATCAAGATTTTCAGTCACCTGTGTGTTGAAATGCTCATGTTCTCTTTTCATTGCTTTTAGCTGATCAGTCAGTGCTTTGTTCTTTTCTTTCAATATTTCAATCATTTCTTTAGTCTCTTTAGATATAATGTTCTTAGATGATGTCTCAATTTGTTCCACTAGCTCTTGTGAGTCTTGCAAATCATCTGACAATCTTCTTCTAACTTTCAGTGATCTTTGCATTTGTTTTTGCATGTCTGCAATTACTTGATTAGTATGATCCAATTCATTTTGAAGATTCATAATTCTTCGAGATTGTTTGTAGCCTTCCATTGATAAGATCTTTCTCTTTAGGCAGTTAAACCCTTTTCCAAGATTGAAGCTCTGATACCAATTGTTAGGTCCAATATGGAAAGCTAATGTACTGAGAGGGGAGGGGTGAATTAGTACTTCAAAACTTGTCTTCGACAAAAAATTTACTGTTAAGCATAAACTGAATATTGTTGAAACATAATATAAAGCTAAAACATATAAATAACATTCATACATGTTTCACTCCATAACACATATGTTTTGGTTACGCAGAAACTCTTTGTTAGAGAGAAAAATTGCGGTGGGGATGGCACCCACAACTTACTACTGCAATAATAAAGGTTGCTTGGTTAGAGCTACATGTTTAGCTATTTCTGATAGCTTACCTTGTTAGGAGTATCAAGATCTTTAGATCTACCTTGCCAAAGGATTTTATAACACTTATACTAAATGTTGTACCTAGTTAAAGGCTTTACAATTTATATACTTTGTTAGAGTCTTTTACCCTGTTAAAGGTTTCTCTTACAACTCAAAATAATACAATCAAAATCTTTACAAAATATCTGCAACTTCACATCTAAAATGTTATAGCAGATTCTATGTGCTTAATATGAAATTACCTTGCTCATAGCATACCTCGGTAATTGATAAATCAACTCGATAAACCGTTCTGTTTACTCTGTTCCTTAACTGTTCTCTGAAATCTTTCTCGGTGACCTCTGAATATCTCTGTCAGTCGTAACAGTCACAACACATTGTGCTTTCTCATGATTTTTCCTTTCAGCTTATCTATCACACATGTCTTGCTTCATACTTTTTGATCCTCATTTCATGCTATATAAATAGATCTCTTATGACAGTGATTTGTTCATGCTTCGATCTTACAAACATGATTCATCAAATGAATAACCATACAAATTATTTCATTAGATAGATGTCCTCAAAATCATACAAAATCTTAATGTGCAATTTCCTATGTGATAACGGTTCCCTGTTCCTCAATCTTGTAACACGTTTCCACATATGTGTCTAGGTTCAATGAATTTTGTAACACATTTCACTCGGTTCATATTAACTCATTATACCATCTTTGTTGCTTGGTATACATAGAGTGTTACTCGGTAGACAGCTCGATGTATACTAAACTCTGTGACTTCTTTCTTCTATAACTAACTACTTTAGTGCTTACCGACTGAGTATTTCGGTAGTATTAACTAACTAGAGTATATAGGATGACTTTGGACATAAAACTAATGACAACTTAGTAAATAGTAACATACTTGCCTATATAATTTCTTCTCCATCTTCTTGTTCTATGCTTGTTGTTACATTGACTATTTTCTCTAAGGTGCCATCCCATGCTTCCTCTTCAATAAACTGCACATCTCTGTTGATTATTACCCTTTTGGTTATTGGATTGTATAGTTTATATGCCTTTGATTCTTCACTATATCCCATGAATATGCATCTTTCTCCTTTGTTGTCGAACTTCTTTCTTAATTCATCTCGGACATGCCCATATGCCATGCATCCAAACACTCTAATGTGAGCAACATTTTTTTTTCTTCCACTCCATACTTCTTCCGAAATCATATTCTTTAGAGTCTTGGTTGGACATCTATTTATTATATAGACTGCACATGAGACAGCTTCATCCCAATACTCATTTGACAAATGTTTTTCTTTTAGCATGCTCCTTGTCATTTCCATAATTATTCTATTTTTCCTTTTAGCTACACCATTTTGTTGAGGTGTGTACCTTGTAGTAAATTGTTTGTGAATACCATTATCCTTGCAGAATCTTAGGAATTCATTTGAGTTATACTCACCACCTCTATCCGTTCTTAATGCTTTGATATAATATCCACTTTGCTTCTCCACAAGGGCCTTGAATTGGCGAAAGTAATCAAATGCTTCATCCTTATGTTTCAAGAAGAAGACCCAATTTTTACTTGTATAGTCATCAATGAAAGTCATGAAATAATATCTTTCACCAATTGATGATGTTTTCATAGGACCACATAAGTCTGAGTGGACAATCTCTAATGGTGATGCTGCCCTCATTGACTTTCCTATTGGGAATGATTCCCTATGCTATTTGCCTAGAATGCAACCTTCACATAGTCTTGTTGGTTTCTCTACGAGTGGAAATCCCCTTACCATGTTCTTTCTATGTAATAGATTTAAGCCTCCAAAGTTTAAGTGTCTAAATCTCAAATGCCATAACCAATTTTCATCCTTAATTTCAGCTTGAAATATTGTTTGGATGACCATTGCACCTTTCCCTTTGTCTACTGGGTGTTGTGTTTGAGAAAATTATGCCTTCAAATCTGGTTGTATCCTAAGGAGAAACATTCTATTATTCGTCATTTTTACTTTTACAATAAGTTGATTGTTGGGGTACTTATCTA
Source organism: Cryptomeria japonica (assembly GCF_030272615.1). Taxonomy (NCBI): domain Eukaryota; kingdom Viridiplantae; phylum Streptophyta; class Pinopsida; order Cupressales; family Cupressaceae; genus Cryptomeria; species Cryptomeria japonica. Next base: position 657,663,772 of record NC_081415.1, read on the forward strand.
AGATTGTGCATTCTTTATTTTTGAAAAATATATCCCTTCTCAATAAGCTACCCAATGCTCATCAAATTGTGTTTTAATCTAGGGACAAAATATACATCTGAAATGAACCTTTTTTTCCCCCTCCTTTGTTAGAATATTAATTTTTCCTTTCCCCATTACTAAAACTTTGTTATCATTGCCTAATGTGACATCTGATTTTATATTCTTATCCAAACTAGAAAATAGTTCCGCATTTCCAGTCATATGATTGTTGCATCCTGAATCTAAAAACCATGCATCCTTTTGTGGTTCTTGTGCAACATTACAGGCTAAAAACATATTGCCCTGATTTTTATTTCCTTTTGTAAAATTTGCATTTTACTGCCTATTGTCATATTGTTTCTTTCTACATTCATTCAAATAATACCCATATTTTTTGCAATAATGACATTGGACTTGTGATTTATCATACCTTTGACCTTGGGGCTGATTTTGATTGAAATTTTGGTTGCTGCCTCTTCCACTTGAGGTTGATGGGTTGCTTCTTCCACCTGAGTCTGATGGGCTACTTCTTCCACCTCTATACCAATTTCTTCCTCTTCCTCTTGAGTTTGACCTTCCTCTGCCTCTACCATGGCTAATTGTATCTTGTATTTTGAAGGCATGCTCCAATGATGAATTTGTTGTTCTACTCAACCTGTGCTCATGTGAAATGAGTGATGCATGTAATTAATCCATTAAAAATTGAGAGAGATTCTTAGTCTCTTCAATGGCTACAACAATTGGCATAAACCTTGTAGGTAGGCTTCTCAATATCTTCTCAACTACTCTTCTTTCTTCAAGTGCCTCACCATGAGATCTAATTTGATTAACCAGTCCAATAATTTGTGTAAAAAATGAGTCTATTGATTTAGTCTCCTTCATGACTATGGTCTCAAAGTCTCTTCTTAGCATTTGTAGTTTTGTTGTCTTTATTTTTTCCATTCCCTGGTATGTTATTTATAGAATATCCCAAGCTTGATTGGATTTTGTTGCACTTTGAATCCTTGGAAAAATGCTTTCATTGACTCCTTGAAAGATGAAGAAGAGGGCTTTTGAATCTTTCTTTCTATTTTCCTTAAATAAGTCTTTATTTGCTTGAGACAATGCATTATATGTTGCTATATCTACTGGTTCTGGGTATCCATTCTCAATAAATTCCCATAAATCTTGAGCACAAAACAATGTCTTCATTGTGACTGCCCAGTAGTCATAGTTCTTGCCATTAAATTATGGAATTTGTGGGTTTCTCAAGCTTGTGCTTGTGCTTGCCATTGTTGGCTGTGTAAAACTTCAAACTCCTTGAAATTTTTGAAAAAACTTCAACACAAATAACCTTTAGCTTACTGACCTTCAGCTCTAATACCACGTGAGGAAGAAGCAGAGGACATGAAAAGAAAAAAATAGAACATCAAGAGGAAACAGTGCAGTGAGATTTAAACATAGAATTTGCCCAAATTTCTTTTCTATTTATATTCATATACCAATGCTTACAAAATCTACACCAAATAGAAAATTACAGAGCCGCTACTCTCAAGTTTGTTCTTAGAAAATAAAACAGTTTAAACTCCCCTGTTTCTGACTGGCTATTGCTACTGCACTGGATGTCTCTTTCAATTGTTGTTATAGAAAATGTGTGGCTGCTCTGCTCTGCCCTTTTTCTCTTCTCATTCTCTCCAAAAACTAACTTCAAAATGACCACCAAACTTCTATTAAAAAAAAACCATTTCTAGAAGTTACGTATGACCCAGCCAAGGAGGATAAATAAATGCATTTAATTTTTGCTAGCTGGGAAATCTTGTCTAAGAAGATATAGATTTGCATTTTTACCAAAATTTGTCCTCTCATGCAAATTTCAAAATATTGATTAAATGATATTAGCTAGAGAATGAAATCTCACACATGTGAGAATATTTGTAAGATTTGTTGGGGGCCAAAAATTAAGATTTATGGTGGCAGAAATAAATGAGGCAGTTGGGATTAATTTTCCAACAGGTTAGTATTTTAGAAGATTATTTATTTTACGATGATTCTCTTCTATTATAAGATATATCTCTGTATATTTTACATAGTTTTTTTTAATATGAGTATACTAGTTGTAATGACAAAAACCATCCAGGAAACATAACTTTGATATATTGTTTGCCTAAAAGGAGTGCAGGAACCATTCAAAGAAGGGGAAGTAGTCAGAACCCTTGAACTTGAAGATCAATAACAATTTTTGTACGATTTATTAATTTGGATTTGAATTTTTATTTCAATAACACTAAATAGAAAAGAAGAACATAGAAAATGAAAACTTAAAATGAAGATGAAGTGACTTACCAAGTTCTGCATAAATTAAGGCGTGTTGTCACCAATGTTGATGATTACAAAATTAAATTTATTTCAAAACTTAAAATGAAGATGAAGTGACTTACCAAGTTCTGCATAAATTAAGGCGTGTTGTCACCAATGTTGATGATTACAAAATTAAATTTATTTCCAGGCCATAGGCAACCAATGTTTCAGGTGCAAAAGAAAACAAAAATGATTTCATTGTGAATCTTTTTATAATAGATCAACCGACGCATAAAGAAAACAATCATTGCTTGTTGTTTCAAATTCTTTGAGTTCTTGCTATCTTTATAACCTATAGGTTTATCTATACATCTGCAAATAAAATATTAAATTTAATATTTTGTAATTGTCCTTTTTTTTTGTTTCACAATTCATTGACACTATATAGGATGTCTCTTGACGTAATTAGGAGATGAAAAGAAAGAGGAATGTTGTAAAGGGACCATTGATTGGATATATGTGCTCAAGTTATTATTGGTTTAAGATTGATTTAAGATTGATTTGTAAAATCTGAATATCCATGTGTTGTTTAATGTGTGGGAGTAATTTTAGGATAATTGTCTAATTATTTAAGAATTAGGTCTTTTAATTGCTTTTTCACTTAAGTTAAATTTAGGTGCTTTATTTTATCTAGGTGTTACGCTTTTTTAGTTCGATTTCACTTAGATGCACTTTTAGTTAGCTCTTTTAGCTTGTAGTTAAGCTCCTATTTTGTATTATTTTAGTTCTTCTAATTTTAGGATTAAGGCATCTCTTGTTTTCTATAAAGTAAATCATTCATTCATTGTAATTGTACCTCTCTAATATTGTGTATCTTCAATATTGAATCTTCAATACTTTTGTGCAATAATATAGAATTCTTTGGTTGTTATAGAGCACACAATCTTTGTTTGATCTCTTTTGTGTGATAGGTATTTTTCTTGCAGATGATTCTTGGCTCATGTGGTTGATCATCATCTTCTACATAATGAACTTGTGCTTTTGTTGTGAATTTTGGCTGCAAGATTAGGCAATTTGAAAAGGTCTCCTAGCTCTATCTGCTTCAATTGACATAGAAATTAGAAAGAGGGTTGAATTGAAGAGAAAGTAGAGGAGGGTAATAGAGACAAGGGAAGATGCACACAAAAATAGAAATACAAAGAGAGGCGCCAAAATATAGAGAGTTTTTGTTGTGTAGGAAAAAAAAAAGAATAGCTTTATGGTGGAGTTTGAGAGAGAAGGGCGATTTATTGTTAAAAAAAACAAAGCATTATACATATATACATATATTGCAAATTATAAAGGAAAGAAGAGTGGATAAGAAGAGAAGAGGAGTGGGCAACACATAATAACAAAGAGTTTCTCTTTAAAAAAATATTCCTGCAGATTTAATTTGATAAATGTAACTGTGGCTTAGGAAGTGTGTGAGAGTATAAATAAAGTGCAACTTTCTTAATAAATATTTAACAACAATAAAGAAAAGAGAGAGGGGGGCGAGATGGCTAAGAGAATCTGCAGAGAGAGAACAAGCAATAAGCTATGCACTGAAGTTTCGGTGCAAAATTTAATTAAACACTTTGTATAGAAAAAAGATAAGAGAATTGAGTGTTAAAAAACTAGAGAGGTTTGAAGGGGAATTAATAGATACAAAATTTGTTTGCAAAGTTATGATTTTGAAGTTTTAAGGTGCGGAATATTCAAAGTAAATTTGTATTTTAAACATATATGAATTATCCTTCATGTATGGGTAACAAAATTTGTTTTCTAGGTGAATGTTAGTTTCATGTTTGGGCTTATCCCCAAGCATGGTTTGCATCAAATAATAAATTGCAATCAACATACCAATAATCAATGGAAAAGATATTATGACAGTTGAATAAAGAAAATCCCAAACAGTGAAGCTGATATTCTTGTATTTGATTGTCTCTGCATTTAATCTTTCTCATTAAAATTGAATGTAATGTCATTTTGGACATCATTGTAATGTTATGTTGTTTCCCTTTCAACGTTTTTTATTTGTATTTTGGACATCATTATTGTACCTATCAATTGAATCAGGGGTTTCCTAGGACTTTGAGGGATTTTTGTCATGTTTTTGGGTTCTATAAGGTAGATATATAAATCAAAAAGGCTGAAAGGGAAACAACATAACTAAATCCTAAACTTAAAAAGAAAGAAGAATTTCATGTAGCATGTCCATAAATCCCAATCGACATACACACAAAACATAAACATTCTTTTCAAGTTGCACATGTTTAAAGCTCAAATCTTGAATAAAATACACACTCTTGGTTTAAAATTTGATTTTTCTCTTTAAGATTTGATTTGACTCATAATAGAAATAAAAGAAACCAAAATGCAAACAAATATAGGTAGATGATTGAAAACGTCTAAGGCAATATAGTCAAAAATAATGACTGGGCATGCCACACAATTGAAAAATACTAACTTAAATCTATCTTAAATGTACATAAACAAATTTACTACTTTTTCTATATCATGATTTATATATATTTTTATTTAAGTTGTGGGATGCTAAACCTAACAAAGGTTATTGCATTTTATTATTACTTTCTTTTTAAGTTAAATTAATTAATACTATTTTCATTAAAGTTTAATTATTTTATTAAAGTTAATTTAAAAGTCTATCTTCTAAACTTTTTTAAGTTACCATTAAATATTGTCAAAAAATTATAAATTAAGAAAATATCTAACACAAACCATAAAACTTAGGGTGGGGTCCCATGGAGGGGGGCTTCCTAAAAAATAGAGCTGGAGCTTTTTAGTTTTTTAAGGAATATTTTGAAGTTGTTTGTCTCATGAATTTTGTGGTGCAGTCCAACTTAAATGTTTTTAAGTCCAAAATTTAAGGAAGCTAGTGGTTTCACGAACACAATACCTTTGTATATAGAGACAAAAACAAGTTAAAAAGAATTATTTTCCCTCCAATTTTTTTTTAACAAAAATCTAAACTTAAATTATTGACAAGTGCCACCTTACATTCTTAAGGTGGTGGAATAATTTCTAGTCTCATCCCAATTTCAACTACTTAGATATGCAAGCCTAATAAGTAGGAGCTTCTATTTTTTAGGAAAAGATTTCAAATTATTCTGTAGAAAATTTTATTTTTCTTCATGGGACCTCCTCTTCCTAAAAAATAGAAACTTAAGCCCCTCCATGAGAGAACAACCTTACATATTATATCAAATTTTTAATTAAAATGATTAGGTGATAATAATATAAAAAGTAAAATATATTGTACTCTAATATTTTAATATGTATAGGATTGTAAAGTGGAAAATTGAACCCTAGTGATTCCCCACCTAGGAGAGAGAAAGGAAATCAGTAGGATGATTTTCACTTGGGAGATACTTTACATTCAAAAGAGGGGTTGAATTCACTAGATCCAAACCCTAGAGTGAATAAGGATCTGAATATTAAGTGAATTGCAAGGGTGCAATGCAATTTACCCTCTTTTGTAAGTAGAAGAATTGACTTGTTGACTATGCATAAAATGAAGACAAAATGGGTGAAATAAGGAGCTACCGATTTGGGGTCGTGCTATAAATTTGGATCTAAGGTATTTAGATTAATATGGATCTGTCCTGCAAATTTGGAGAAAATTTTTCGAGACCGTGCGTAAGTTATACACGGTCCTTCGAAAAATCTGCAAGTCGGAAAGGGTTTTTCTGTCTCTGCAAATGAATCCTAAATCTACAATTACAGTCATGCACTTGCAACCTGCACATAGAAAAGAAGGGAAGAAGGGTTGTGGATAGGGTTTTGCCTTAGTCAAACCTTGGTTGAGGAATCAACCTTGAAAGAAAGTAATTTCAAATGCTTAAATGTAAATAATGGAAATGTCTACCTTGTAGATTTGCAATTTGTTGATGATGGTTGCTTTGCTTCTTGAATGTAATCACAAGTGTTGCATAAAATGGCATGTAACATGACAAAACCCTAATACATACACATGCTTGCAAATGAATGTTGTAATGTTGCTCCAGTGGATGAATGAAGAAGACTTGATGGATGCTTGAAGACTTGAACACTTGAATGCTTGATGACGATAATGGAGACCTTCCGCTTGTTTACCCAATTTTTTCTTATGCAAATGAGAGGATTATATCCCCTTTTATACTTGCCTTGGAGGGTTAATTATCCCTTCACCAAAGGCTGACATAGGGGGGGAATTTAATTCCCAAAAGATAATTTAGGTCCAAGGTTCGGATGGACCCATTTTGGGGCCATACAAAGAGGGAGGACAAGGGAACCACACCCTTTTCCTAAGGGAACAAGGGTGCCACACCCTTGTCCTAAGGGGATTGGGGTGCCACACCATGGTCCTGCCCATTTTTGGGGCCTGAAACAGGGTCTAAACAAGTTGTAAAGTGTGGAAATGAGGCCCAGTTCCATGCTGAAGGCATAGATGGATCCTGATCAAGCGTGGGAGATGATATCGCCAAGGTAAGGGGCCTAAAACATGGTCAAAATTGCAAGGGGTGCAATTTTATGATGCTAAAAGGATAAATTTTTTAACTACATTAAATTCTTTCACATAAATAAGATACAATTTTAAAATGCATACCTATCTCTAGAGGAATATAGATAAAGTATGCCAAAAGATATCATATTTGTTCATTATTCCACTTAGGTATTTGTTATAATATTATATTGTAATTAATATAAAAATATTATTATATTACGACATTGTAATTAATATTAAATTACTATTAAGATATGATTATATTAATATATTTCCATTAAACCTTTTACAAAAATTAAAGGATTATAATACCAAATTTTTATTATTATATTTTTATTTTATATTCCTTCTTATCCCTTTTTTTTTGAAAAAGGGGTAAAGATTTATTCAAATAAAATATGAGACACAAAGAAAAGGCCATAGACCCACTAGGAAAAAATCAACACAATAAAAGGTTCCCAGAAGAACCTCCAACAACAATCCTACATATTGCTATCCTCCAACATTTACCTCTCTAAAGTCTCAAGATAGTCGGGAGGTAAACCCTCCCTGCCTTCAATATCCCAACCATCAACATCCTCTGAAACCCACTTCACCGAGAAGTTAGCCACTTGTAAAGCGGAAAATCGAACCCTAGGTGTTCTCCCCCACTCCAAGGAGAAAGGGGGTCACTAGGATTGACGGTTTTCACTTAGGAGGGACTTTACATTCAAAAGAGGGGTTGAAACCCACAAGATCCAATCCCACACAATGCAGGATTGGATTCTAAATGAGTTTCAAGGGTTGTGACATCAAGGATACCCTCTTTTGTAAAGAATGTAGATAGAAGATTGAACTAGGAATGTATGTAGAAGCAAGAAAGATTCGCTTATAAACAGAGATAGGGATACGGGATGAAGCTGTGGACTTGGAATTAGTAGTAAAATGTTGAGATGATGCTGTTCTGCAAATTCGGGTGAAAGTTGACGGGACGATGGCACCCGGCGTGCACACGGTCCTCCGAAAAATCCGCGAAACGAAGGGGGATCTGTTCGTCTCTGCACAAGGATTCCAGATCTTCAATTACAGCCGTGTACCTACAACCTACACACAGAAAAGAGAGGACGATTGGGGGGTTAGGGATTAGGGGTTTGCCTTTAGGTCAAACCCCGGTTTTGGAATTAACCAAGAAATGAGAATGCTGTAAATGTAAATGTTTGTAATGTAAACAAGTACTGATACCTTGTTGTAAGAATGTTTGTATTCTTACATGCGAAGGTGTAATGATGTTGTATTTTGTATGTTGTAAGTGATCTCCTCTTTAATGGTTGAATCCTTGTCTTGAATGCAACACCTAGCCTTGAATGGAGACTTAGAATGATCAATTGCTTGAAGGAATGCTTCAATGCTTGAATGCTTGAATGTTTGCCTAGCGCTTTCACCTCTTGTACACATATGTCCTTCCTCCTCAAAATGGGAGAGGAAATGTAGTTTATATACTTTCCAATTAGGGTTGAAAGACTGATTTTTCCAACCTTGGGCCGACCAGGAAACAATATTTTCCAATTTGCAAATTTAAAGACCCGAAGCCCCATAAGAGACCGAGCCCAAAATAGGGCCAGGGACCAGGGTGCTGGGTGCCATGGTCCTGGGGGACCAGGGCACTGGGCACCCTAGTCCTGAAGGACCAGGGCGCTGGGCGCCATGGTCCCACCTCCAAGGACAGCAGGGTGCAAGGAGGATCAGGCTAGGGTGCTGAAAAATGCAGTTTTTGGTGTCATAAACAGGTTTCGGGGTCTCCATTCAGGTTCAGTGTTGCGCTGCCATCGTGAAGACCCAAATGCAGTCGAAATTGCAAGTGTCGCAATTTTAGGATGCTACATTTAGCCCCCACTTTAGTGGGAGTATAAGCGTACGCCCATACTTCCGGTAAAGTACAAGGAAACAATATTGAAAGACTTTCACCACGTCAAGAAGGCAAGATATACCAAGCCCCCAGTGGACTAAGGATCTTACGACTTCGATTGACAAAGTAAAAGGGAAGATCACGAGGGAGAACCATGACTGTCAGTAGTAAGGTTCCCTCACTATGAGTCATGCAAGAAAGATATCAAAAATTTTCAAGGCAAAGCTAAATTTGTGAAGAAATTCTCAAGTATCTTGAAGAGATATGAACAGGGTGTATGCCCCCCTACATTAAAGTGATCGCACATGCCTCATTGGGGGTGATTGCTTTAAGGTAGTGATACATATAGGAAATGAGAAGGAAAAGGAGCACGTTATCACAAGGATTTAGCCCCCAAGTGTGAGATAAGCCCAAGGATAATAGACACAAAACACAAAGCACAAGGTGACTTCACTTTCCTTGGGGTCAGTATGCTGTATGATCATTCATGTATATCATATGTATGTATGCATAATTGTTCTTCATTCCCCAATCAAGGAAGGTCACCTAGAAGAAGGGAACACATGTGTCTTTTGAGTCAACATGAGAGAGACCAAAAGAGATCTCAATGCTTTGCATCGTCCTCAAGTAGACAACACTAAGGACAACAAATAGAAGAATGAGAATAACACATAGAAGAAGTAACAAAAGAGAGGAGGAAAGAGTCTGCTATGCTAATGAAACTAGTCTAGCACATCATCTACCCCTCGATCTTGCTGATCAATGTTTCAGGAAGGTAGGGAACACGCTAGAGGAGGAACATCCAACACAGCAGATGGAGCTATCACGAGATCCAAACAAGGGCTATGTTCATGTTCCAAGCCATGTTGTTCTTGTCTAGGAGCTAGGATAAGTGCTTTAGAAAATTCGTTAGATAAATGGTTATCAACATCAACAAATTCATATTCACTATCAGAATGAAAAGAAGTAACATTTTCATCATGAATAACATTTTCATCTATATCATCATCAAGATTTATAAAAATAGGATCTTTAACTCGCACAGGATCAAGACCATCATGCATCTTATGTTTAGGAGATTTTGGCTCAATTTTTGGTTGAGGAGAAAATGGAATAATACTAGCTGAAGGTGTTTTTGGGGATTGCAAAGTTTGAGAAGCAGCTGCCTGAGCTCTAAGATGACGCTTTCGTCGGCGTTCACGTGCAGAACGATTTCGTCTAGTCTTAGTAGGAAGTTGAGAAGATTGAGGAGGAGGAATATTCTCATCCTTGTCACTTGGGTGTTTAGGTTGTGGTCTCTTAGGTTGGATAATAGGAGAAGAGGAAGGTCTCTTCTCTCTATAAAAAGGAGTAGGAACTGCTCCATATAAAGGAAGAGTATTTGGTTTAGGAAGGAGACCAAGTCCATCATGACGAGGAGGTATAGGTCTACTTTTAGAAAGTTTATTAGGCATAGACATAGTCACATCCATAGGGATGGGTTGATAATATTCTTGAGGAAAGACATTAGTTTTATCTTTCAAAGGAAGAACTTCCTTCTCAAGAATGATAGGAGTATCAAGTTTGGGTGTTCTAGGTTCACTTAGAGATAGGATCATATCTTTTTTCCACTTTTGATAAGATTTGAAAAGATGATCACTTCGCAGTGGAAGAGATTGGAATTGTTTAGGCCAGAAATAATCAATAGGAATGCTAGAAGTTCTTTCAGCTGGTTTAAAGAGACTATGATTGACAGTAACAACTTCACCATTATGGGGAAATTTCAAACACTTGTGAATAGGAGAAGCAATAGCTTTCATGGAAGATAGCCAAGGATAGCCTAGCTTCACACAAAATTGTTCGGACGATGGAATAATAGCAAAGCTCACATCAAGAGATTTGTTATGGACTTCAATAGGTAATGTAATAGAACCAATTGCAGGAGAAGAAAATGCATCAAATAGTTTCACAACCACATTTGTTTCGTCATAGATCACTTGATTCAATTGCAAAGTAAAAAGAAATTCTTCAGTAATGATATTAACCATGCAAGAAGGATCAATAAGCACTCCACGACAAGGTGTATTCTTGACTTTTGCAACTATATATAAAGGACCATCAGGTGCCCTGATAGTTTCACTAGAATCAAATGTGATGGAAGGTTCTTTAGGGATTTTCTGCTGCTCTACAAAGTTAATCACATTTGGAGTCATAGACACAAGATCATCAGGTGAGACAGAGGAATCATTAGTATCGATCGCATTAGAGGTATGAGAAGGTAATGGATCAGTAGAAATCTTAAGATTTTGGTTAGGAGGAGCTACAGATGTATTGCCTTTATCATTCACACCAGAAACAGAGATAGTATTATTATCAATTAAATCTTGAATTTTACCCTTTAAAGCAAAAAAATTTTCAGTATCATGCCCAGGTTGACGATGAAATTGACAAAAAGATTTGTTATCAAAATAGGGTGAATTAATCTTTGCAGGATCTATTTGCCTTATAGGAGGAAGAGTAAGCACATTTTGTTCCAATAATTTATTCATAATACTATGCAATGATTCATTCAAAGGAGTAAAATTTCTTTCTTTCTTGAAAAACTTAGAAATAGGAGGCATGCCTGATGCTGCATTCACATTGTTGATGATGTTTTCATTGAATTTAATGGACTCTCTGTTCGGTTTAAACTTCCCAAATGGTTGTTGACTACTACCACCCTTATCACTTGGAGCCATAGGATTTGCTTGTTCCATTTGACTCACAGTCAGTTGATAATTGTGAAGAGTTGCACACAACTGTTGGAAAGAAGTAAACTCAGAAAACATAATTTTTTCTCTAATATCTTTTTGTAAATTAGAAATAAAGATTCTTTGAATATCATTGTCAGGCACTGGAAAAGAAATTTGAGCATACAAATGCTTATATCTGCCAATGAAATCAGTCACTTTTTCTTTAACACCTTGTTTACAATGCATTAAATAAATCAAAGTAACTTTAGGACTTATATTGTTTTGAAATTGTTGAATGAAAGCATTTACAAGTTGTTCAAAAGAAGTAATAGAATAGGAAGGCAACGAGCAATACCATTGTAGAGCCTTATCTCTTAATATTCTAGTAAACAGTTTTGCAAGCAACCTTTGGTTATAAGAAAAATCAGTACATATTGTTTGAAAAGTCTTAACATGTGTTAGAGGATCACCCTTACCATTATAAAGCTCCAAATGCGGAATTTCAACATGTTTAGGGGGGATAGCTCGAACAATGTCAAGAGAAAGTGGGCTCGCAACATCAAATGTGGGCACACTAAACTTAGATTGATTCATAGAGGCAATTTGTTGTTGTAAAGAAGAGACAGTTTGTGCAAGATTGTTAATGGTCACTTCAGTCGAAGAGTTAGATTGTGATGGAGGTGTTATGTTATTGAAAGAAGGTAGAGAGTAAGGTGGCGGGACACTATGATAGTTAGTCATAGGAGATGATTGGAAAGGAGAAACACTACAAGGAGGAATGGAATGGTTAAATGAATTGCCCCCTTGCGCCAGGTTCATTTGTGGAGATATAATAGGAACACTCATTGAAGGAATGAATGAAGAAGTCGGATTGAATGAAGGAACAGGGTTAATTGAAGAAGAAGGATTGCCCCCATGACTAGTGATCATAGGTGGAATGTCTTGTATTGAAGTAGCCATTATGTTTGATGTGAAAGTAGGTATACTAGCAATAGAAGTTGTCAAAGGGATAGAATGATTGTCTTGAGTAGGAGGTTGTGTATAACCCAAAGTTTCAACACAACTCTTCATAGGAATCACATTCGAATCCACAATGTGTGCAATACCACGCAAAATATCTATTCCATTCTTATCACTTTGAAGCATACGTTTTAGACCCTCAATTAAAGGAAGAGATTGACTATCAGGGTATTCTTGAGACATCCATTGTCGAAAATCATCAAATTGGTTATCCAATTTCGAAAGTTGTTCTACAGAAACCTCATGGAGAGATTCTTCATCATTAAGAGAATTAGAGGAATTACCCATGTCCTCGTTAAAAAGGCCATTCAAATTAGGTTCCATCTCCTCAGTAATTAAACCTTGGAAGGACTTAATTCTAAGGCTTCGTCTAACGGGAATAGTGTGAGTAGGGCTTATTGTTGTAAAACTCATGCACTAGGGAGAGAGAGAAGATTTTGAATTTTAGAGGTAGCAAATTTTAGTAAAATCAGCCAATCTCCTAGATTTAAGCTGTTAAATGCAATCAGGACAATCTCCCGAAATTTCGGAAAAAATGTCCGGGACCGTGGCGAACGGAGTGCACACGGTCCTCGCAACTTTTTTCGAAATTTTCAGGGGTGAAAGTTATGATGATTTTAAAGCTAACCTGAAAAAATCGAGTGATTTTACGATCTGTAGATAGGCCAAACTAAAGTTGCAATCTCAAAATTGAACCCTACCAAGATTGTCGAAAAATGCAAAATTTGAATTTTGAAAAAGAGAGGGAAACTGAAATTTTGAATTTTATGATTTTAGAGGGAATACTAAAAGCAATGTAGGTTTTGAAATTTAAAAATTGACTCAATTTCACACAAAATTCAATTTTGAAAGTGGAAATCAAGGTTGTTGTAATTAAACATTTAATTTCAAAAGTCACAAACTGCAAAAATTTGAATAAAGCACTGAAATTTCGAATGAATGCCAACACACTTTTCAGATTTAGGATAGTAAGAAACACAATTTTGACATGAATTTTAGTTTCAACAATTTTTTAATGATTAGAAGCCTTAATCCAAGCAATCGCTAGACCAACTTTGACTGTAATTTTGAAAGTGCTAGAATTAATGAAATCAGCCAAAATTCTGGACTTTAGCAGAAAAATACAGTAAGATCTAGCTCCCGAAATTTCAGAAAAAATGTCGGGGATGATGGCGCTCGGGGTGCACATGGTCCTCACAACTTTTTTCCAAATTTTCAGGGATGAGAGATATTATGATTTTGTTGTGGAATCCAAAGTTACAACCGATTTGGAAGTGTTTTAATCAGTGAAATCATTAGTCAAAGGCTGAATCAAGAGGGTTTTAAAAATTAGGGTTTTGACACTTAACCACTTAATTTTCAAAATTAAAGCACAGATATGATTTGACAATTTGTAGTAGAAGGGTAGATCTGAAACAAGCATTAACAATTAAACACTTCACAAGCTCAATTATTAAAAAGAAAATTTAGGGTTTTGTGCAATTAACCTCTAAAATTTGCAAAAGATCAAACATGGAAATGTAATTAAGGAGGCAAATTTTTCAGATCTAACCATGAATAATCAGAATTAGGATGTTCACGTCGGGTTCACCAAAATGTAAAGTGGAAAATCGAACCCTAGGTGTTCTCCCCCACTCCAAGGAGAAAAGGGGTCACTAGGATTGACGGTTTTCACTTAGGAGGGACTTTACATTCAAAAGAGGGGTTGAAACCCACAAGATCCAATCCCACACAATGCAGGATTGGATTCTAAATGAGTTTCAAGGGTTGTGACATCAAGGATACCCTCTTTTGTAAAGAATGTAGATAGAAGATTGAACTAGGAATGTATGTAGAAGCAAAGAAAGATTCACTTATAAACAGAGATAGGGATATGGGATGAAGCTGTGGACCTGGAATCAGCAGTAAAATGTTGAGATGATGTTGTTCTGCAAATTCGGGCAAAAGTTGACGGGACGATGGCGCCCGACGTGCACACGGTCCTCCGAAAAATCCGCGAAACGAAGGGGGATCTGTTCGTCTCTGCACAAGGATTCCAGATCTTCAATTACAGCCGCGTACCTGCAACCTACACAGAGAAAAGAGAGGAAGATTGGGGGGTTAGGGATTAGGGGTTTGCCTTTAGGTCAAACCCCGGTTTTGGAATTAACCAAGAAATGAGAATGCTGTAAATGTAAATGTTTGTAATGTAAACAAGTACTGATACCTTGTTGTAAGAATGTTTGTATTCTTACATGCGAAGGTGTAATGATGTTGTATTTTGTATGTTGTAAGTGATCTCCTCTTCAATGGTTGAATCCTTGTCTTGAATGCAACACCTAGCCTTGAATGGAGACTTAGAATGATCAATTGCTTGAAGGAATGCTTGAATGCTTGAATGCTTGAATGTTTGCCTAGCGCTTTCGCCTCTTGTACACATATGTCCTTCCTCCTCAAAATGGGAGAGGAAATGTAGTTTATATACTTGCCAATTAGGGTTGAAAGACTGATTTTTCTGACCTTGGGCCGACGAGGAAACAATATTTTCCAATTTGCAAATTTAAAGACCCGAAGCCCCATAAGAGACCAGGCCCAAAATAGGGCCAGGGACCAGGGCGCTGGGCGCCATGGTCCCACCTCCAGGGACAACAGGGTGCAAGGAGGATCAGGCTAGGGTGTTGAAAAATGCAGTTTTTGGTGTCATAAACAGGTTTCGGGGTCTCCATTCAAGTTCAGTGTTGCGCCGCCATCGTGAAGACCCAAATGCAGTCAAAATTGCAAGTGTCACAATTTTAGGATGCTACACCACTTTGTTTCACTCTCTGGGGATATAGAAAAATGAAACAAACTCCAAGGAGCTGCACGGACTCAAAATCTATCGAACCATAGAGGCTAATTGCCAATTGGCATCATCCAAATTCCATTTGTTCAGCATATCCACAACAGTCTGAGAATCTGACTCACAGATAATCCTCCTCTACCCTAAGTAAAGACCCTTCTCAATCGTAATCTTAATAGAAAGAGCCTCCATCAAATTATTAGAATGTTGTCCCTTGTAAATAGAGAAGGAATAAACAACAACTTCATCATTACCTCTACCAATGTTGGCATTCTACACTCTTATGAGAATAGTTGATGTTGTCATTGATGGCAACCATCTAGCAACCCACTAACATTCATCTGGTAAGCCATTGATAGTTACCGGCACCAGCAATAGACATCTACATACACTGACAGGCACTTCACTGGCAGTGACAATAATGCATACCAACACCCCAGCTGACAGGGAATAAACTTTTGTTTATTGTATTTAAATGTAATTATCTTTTGTAAAGCCAACATGGCATATTATAAAAGACTCATATATATCTATGAGATCTTATAAGTCATTTTCTAATGTGGAATGGTAGAGAAGAAAGGTAGTATGCATGGAGAGAATATATGGATAATATTTTTGTATAAGTAGATATAGCTAACAACAAAGGTTTTGGTTATATAATGAGCTTAAACCGGTATTGAACCTGACATAGTTGATGCTGATTTGAAGCAGTACATTGTATTGGATTTTCATAATCCACTTTTGTAGTCAGTGAGACTCTTATTGAGCAGTGAGCTCTAGACTGTTGGCCTTCCTGCATGTGCAGGCCCCTCATTGTAAGTAATATTTATTCATTTGCCAGTGAGTGAATATTGTGGGTCACAAATCCCACCGAGGTTTTTCCCATACCGGGTTTCCTCATTAAATATCTTGTGTTATGGTGTGTTCTCTATGTTGTCTCTGTTATTCTTATTTGTTGCATTAATTCTTATTTACTGATACAGTGTTTTGGGATGCAAAGTTCTTAATAAGTTTAAATATTCTGCTAACCGGTTAGATACTTATTCACCCCCCCCCCTCTCAGTATCTTTGGGACTGTCATTAATCCTAACATTTTCAAAATCCTAACAGCTTGAGGAAGATTTTGACACTGGTACAAATGGAGAACTTAAGAAAAAAATTAGAAGGAGCTCTTGTAGATTATGATGCAGAGAAAGTGAAGAATATCAAACTTCAAGATGATCTAAGGATTGCAAATGAATTCATTCAAGGACTTCCGGAGAACCTTACTATAGCTCAAAATAAAAGAAAAGAACTTCATGAGAAGATGTAGAGTGATGATGATGAAAAAGGAAAGTCTTAATGAACTTGTGAACAAGTTGAGACAAGAAAATAGTAACATGAAGAATGAAATGCAAGATATGACTATGAGGTTTTGTAAAGACATTGAAAACAAGAAAAAGAATGAAGAAGACTTGACTAGGAGACTCAATGATGCTAGAAATGAAAATCTAAGACTTAGTCATGAAAATGATATGTTGAAGATAGATCTGATTCACATGGAACATGACATAACTGAGCTTGTGAGACAAAAGGGAAATCTGGAAAATGAGTTGGCTACTGCAAATCAACACAAAGAGAAATTCAAGAAAAGTTTAGAGGAACTTGATGATATGTTGAAAAGTCAGAAACCTAATGGAGATACTAATGGACTTGGATTTGAAGTTGGAGAAAGTTCTAGTACTGCAAACAATCATGATCGCAGCAAATCGGTAAGACAACCTAGTGCTTATAAATTTAATGGGAAATGCTTTAACTGTAACAAGTATGGTCATAGAGAAAATTAGTGTAGATTCAGAAACAATCAGAACATTAATGCACCCACTGGTCAATGTTCCAAATGCAACAAAGTTGGTTATAATTCAGAAAACTACAGAATGAATGTGAAATGTTATGTTTGTGGAAGATATGGACACTTATCTAATCAATGCAGACCACAAACTGGCATACGATATGGAAAAGCTATTCAGAGGAATAATGTGACTTGCTATGCTTGTAACAAAATTGGACATATTTTAAAATTTTGTAGAAGCAAGACTTCACTGACAAATAATAAAGGATCCAGTTTGAAAGGTAAAGAAAATGTAGATGAGGTAAAGCAATAATTTTAAAAACAATGGATTAGGAAGAGAGATCAGAATGTTGATGAAATTATCTCTGCACCAGTAGAAAAGAGTAATACTCCACCGATAGGAGATTCTTCATCCAACTGAGAAGTAATCCTTTGGGGGTATTGCAATAATTTGAATATCATGCAGATCACCCTTGGTTGATGGTGAGAAGATAGATTTCTTCTTTACCAGCAGATGTGTTAAGTTTTCACTTAACCGACAAGCATTTAATGTGGTTGTTGAGAGAGAAATTATAAATCATCGAATTTCCCTCATTTTTGATTCACTGAGCATTCAAATTAGTAGAGAGCGTGAAAACTGACCGAAGGCATTCAAGGCAAAGGTGTGAAGTGATTTCTTTCAAGTATTCAGATATTGTCAAGGAGCTAAAGGTATTTTTCAATGGCTTCTTCTTCTACTCCCGAGTTTATTGTGAATCCTACTGTTGTGGAAAACATAAAACGCCCTAGGCTCGTGTTTAAAATAATTCCCGAAGTAGCTAAGCAAGATGATTCCATAGGGGCATTTTCAAAGATTCCTAAAGGTGTAGCATTTGTTGAAGACCCTAGGATATATATACATTGCAACATTGAAGAATTAGGTTTTGAGGAATTGTTGAAAATGTTTAGAACCATAATTTATGATGAAAATGGCACTGTTAAACCTGAACACAAGATTGTGGAGACTTTAGGTTTTGTTGAGATATTAAATATCCCTGAATTTCTGGAAGAAGTAATGAGAATCGTCCTAAGTAGGGAACATGGAGAATTTCTATGGTTGGCTTCTGTCTACAAGATAATCGGTCAAGCAATTAGGGCAGTAATTGGTTTACCCTCAACTGGCAATAGACCAGACAAAACAAAGAAAGTTCCTAAGAAAAAAGTGATGACCCTAACTGGAGCAACATCAAACAGTAGATCACTAAGAGTGAATGATATCAAAGACATCAATGTGAGATTCATAAGTATGGTGTTAGGTTACAAGACTACACATGCAAATAGGCTTAATTCAGTTTCTAGTCTTTGCATTAATAGTGCTTATGAAATGGTTAACAACAATGCAATGATAGATGTGTGTGAATGGCTGAAAGATGAACTCATTGATAATTTGAAAAAGACTAAAGGAGATAAGAAAGGGACATTTCGCTTTGGTAATCTTTTAGTATGCTTAATGTTGTATTTCACTAAGGAAATCCCCAGTATAGGACTGAAAGACTTTGGATATGACACACCAGTAGGAAAATAATTATAGGAAGCTTTCACTAGTATGGGAACTGCAAAAGACAACAACATAACAGAATAGTTTAAAGTTTTTCAAGCTAAAATGAAAACTAGAGAAAGACTACCGCAGGGTGCAGTGGACAAATATGACAAAGAAATCTATTTTGTTATTAAGAAGGATGAGACATGGATGGAATTTGTACGTCCTAGAACTATCTGGGTAACTGAAATGGGTTATGAGGTAGATCTAAACATTATTGAGACTTATGCAAAAGCTTTGTTAGATGCACCAAGAGAACCATCAGAAATTTTTTTGGTAGTGTTGAAGCTATTGAAAAGGGTGTAAAAACATTAAAGAAAAGGAATAAAAGAGAAAAGTACATTAGAGATGCTTAAAAGAAAGTAAAGGAAATAAAAGAAAGTGTAATAAACTTTACTGGGATAACGGCTAGTGAGCTTGAAGTACTGCAACCAAAGGCACACATTTCACAAGTTGGCACATCTTCTGGAACCGACACTGACAAGCTAGCAAAATTCAAAAGAGTTGAGAGGAAGAGAAAACCTTCACCGGTACCCTCTCCTTCACCCAAAAGAACAAGGACCTTGAGGAAGAAACAATAGGCAGTAAGGCAACTGACTAAGAAACTAACTCCCAAGAAGAAACAGAAACCAGTCATACCTTCATTAGATGATTTGTTAAATGAAATAACTGATGATGGTAATTTGGCTAATGTGAGTAAAATGTATAACACATTCAATGATTTAGACAAGGAAAGCATTAAGAACAGTATTATCTTACATCTGGATATATATAAGAAAGTTTTAATTGAAGTTGTGGATGACTTGCCAAATGAACTATACAGAAGATTAGATGCAAAAAGGGTAGCAATGATGGAATTGGATAAGAAACTTAAAGTTGAAAAACTTCTAGCTGTACATCCGGTTAACTCAAAAGAGGAAATTGATGATCTGATTTGTGAGGCTAACAGATCCGTTTTTGCTAGTGGTCACCAACAAGTAAGTTTGATGGCAGGTAGAGTAAATGAGATTTCAGAGGAGACTGCTGATAAATGGGATATATTTATTGTGGAAAAAGAAAAACAAGAGGAATTGAACTAGCCAAAGAAAACATTCAAAGTTTATCAAAAGGATAAGGACAAGGGGAAAGGTAAAATTGGTGGTATTCCAAACATCAGGATCACTGACAATTTACCGCCACCTTTGGAGACTGCACTGGTACATACTGATGATCCACCGGTTACTGACACTGAAGGTATCACACATGATAACACTAATCCTGAATCTGAGATACTATTCACCATGAATGTGGACACTCATGAAGTGAATATCATTGTGGACAAGGACAGTACAGAGGTTAAGGATGATAATGTTGACAGTAGCAACATTACTGACAAACCAATAGAGACTATTGAGGTTGAGATCCCAATAGAGCAATCATTACCAACAAAGAAATCATTACCAACAGAGCAACCATTGGATACTGGGAAGAAAAATAAAGGTATAGATGCTAACAAAGAGCAACCTACCTAGACTGAGATACCGACAGTTCAGCATACAGAGAAACCCATAGAGGCAGAGGTACATATTGAGGCAGAAAAATTGATAATCATTGAGATACCTAAACAATCAGACAAACCCTTATAGGTTGAAATGCAAACTTAGACTGATCCACCAGAGGTTAACAGAAGCAAAATGGTTACAAATGTTGAAAGCATAGAGGTAGTAAAGGTAATTGGTCAGACATCCGGTACTTCAACAAGTGAATTCAGACCTACAAATGTTACTGAGGTACTTTTGGACTCGATCAAGAAGATAACAGACTGTAATGCATTGGCCTACAAGGCAATTGATGACACTATACCAATTCTTAAATTGATTGCACTGAAATGTAGCATAGATCATGTTAAGGATTCTTTAGGTAAATTGGACACATTGTCCAAATTTATTGTTGACAATGTAATAACGGTTGATAAGGTGAATGAGGACACCTTCAAGGAGAAAGTTGAAAAGGAGAAGGATAAATTATTTGAGGACACAATAAAGAAGTGATCAGAACACATGAATACACTATTACCAGCACTGGACTCTACAATTTTGGAATACAAAGAGTTGTACAGAGAAACATGCAAACCATATATTTTGACACAAGACATAGAAAACGAGATCAACAATGTACAGAAAGAAATAGATGACATGGCTGATAACATAATTGGTTCATCCGAATCTATATCAGTTATTGAGCAGGAAATAGCAGATTTTAAGGAGAAATTGGAGAAATTTGAGAAAGAGAAGGCAAGGATTAAGTCTAATGCCAGAGAGCTTAAATATAAACTTGGTGCTAAGTTGGACAATCTTATTTCTCTGAGAAATGAAATATCTAAGGCATTACTTCAAGGAGAAAGATCACTGGAAGAGCACATGCATCATCTCACTGACATGATCCAATAGATTGAGGCAACCCTGAACAATAGCAATAGATTCATGCAGAGTCTTAATTTGGTTTTGGCAGATATATTTCAGATTGTAACCAACCAGTTACAAACTTTGAGGTGAAATTTTTGCACTCGTTTGACTATTTTTGACAACCTTTGTCATTGATGTCAAAGGGGGAGTAGTGGAGAGAGAAAAATGTTTATTCAGAGGAGATCATTTTCTTAGGGGGAGCACATCTTTTTGGTACTTTTTTTGGACTTCAGTTTTGGAACAGTTTTTGGATTTTTCTCATGAGTGTTGCCATCAATGCCAAAGGGGGAGATTGTTGGCATTCTACACTCTTATGAGAATAGTTGATGTTGTCATTGATGGCAACCATTTGGAAAACCACTGACATTCATCTAGTAAGCCACCGATAGTTACTGGCATTGGCAATAGACATCCTCATACACTGGCAGGCACTTCACCGACAGCGGCAACAATGCATACCAACACCCTAGCCGAAAGGGAATAAACTTTTATTTATTGTATTTAAATGTAATTAACTTTTGTAAAGCCGACATGGAATATTGTAAAAGACTCATATATATGTATGAGATCTTATAAGTCATATTATAATGTGGAATGGTAGAGAAGAAAGGTAGTAATGCATGGAGAGAATATATGGATAATATTTTTGTATAAGGAGATATAGTTGATAGCGAAGGTTTTGGTTATAGAATGAGCTTAAACCAGTACTGAACCTGACATAGTTGATGCTGATTTGAAGTAGTACATTGTATTGGATTTTCATAATCCACTTTTGTAGTCAGTGAGACTCTTATTGAGTAGTGACCTCTAGACAGTTGGCCTTCCTGCATGTGCAGGCCCCTCATTGTAAGTAATATTTATTCATTTTCCAGTGAGTGAATATTGTGGGTCACAAATCCCACCAAGGTTTTTCCCACATTGTGTTTCCTCGTTAAATATCTCGTGTTATGGTGTGTTCTCTATGTTGTCTCTGTTCTTCTTAGTTGTTGCATTAATTCTTATTTATCGGTACACTGTTTTGGGATGCAAAGCTCTTAATAAGTGTAAATATTCTGCTAATCGGTTAGATACTGATTCACCCCCCCCCTCTCAGTATCTTTGGGACTGTCATTAATCCTAACAACCAATACCACCAATACCGACATGCCCTGGGTTCCCATGAGAGGATCCATCTGTATTAATCTTCAAGAAACCACCAGGAGGAGGCA
Organism: Cryptomeria japonica; assembly: GCF_030272615.1. Taxonomy (NCBI): domain Eukaryota; kingdom Viridiplantae; phylum Streptophyta; class Pinopsida; order Cupressales; family Cupressaceae; genus Cryptomeria; species Cryptomeria japonica. The sequence goes on from NC_081415.1 coordinate 657,686,091, forward strand.
TCCACCTTCCATGTCTACAAACCCTCTTCTTAACATGTTGAGAGCCTTTTCCAATAGTGTAACCCCATCTACTATCCCCCAAACTCAGATCCCTCATAATAACATGATCACTAGGATCCACATTTTTAGACATATCACACAACATAAATAGTCTCTTGAAGCCTGCTAACTATCTTCTGCCACAACTGAAGACTCCCCATTTTGGAATCATATTAAACCCTATGGTTTCTTTCCAACCAAAAATATCATATAATGAGAGCAAGCCTAATAGTCCAAGCCACTTGAAGAAAAGATGTCTTCACCGAAGGTTTGCCCATACTTTCCCAAAATTCAACTAAGGAGATGGCATAAAACAGGCATGTTGTCATGCCCCCCACCACTTGTGCCATATCTCTCTAGATAAAGTGCACTAAAAAACTAGATAAGAACTGCATTCTTCACTACTCACACAAAGAACACAAATAGAGGGGCCTTGAAAATCTCTCCTCTGAAGGTTCTCCCACGTAAGGCATTTCCTTTGAACAACCGTCCATATGAAAAAATTACACCTAGGCCAAGAGGAGCTATTCCATACCTTCTTCCACCAGTGCACATCTGCTAGACCATGTATTTGCCTGTCCAACAAAGCATACCCTGCAACAACCATAAATTTTCCTTTTGGGTTGGGACCCCAAGCCATAATATCTCTTCCTTTAAGGGAATTGCATAATCTTCTGTTTAAAAATTTTCCTAGATCCATATGATCCTTAACTGAGCCACCCAAGGGTCATGCTCATGTGGCTCTTTCCAACAAATCATCTCATACTGACCATGATGCTTAGTGGTCTTAAAATTATCCACCCTGACCCAACCAACATTAGTAAAAATTTTACAAAGAGAATGGACTAGGTGAGGGAAGCTATCAAGAATAGGAGGGTGTCTATCCCAAGACTCTTGCCAAAAAAGAGCATTATAGTCCTTATTACAAATCTAGAAAAGGCCCTCCTCAATAAATTGTGCGCCTTTTTGAAGAATGTCCCAAATACAAGATCCCCTTCCAATCAAAGCAAGTCGAGGCACATCATGGCTATCAACTCTAGGAAAATACTTGTGAGTTAGAATCTTGGCCCAATCTTGATACTGACAAGTACACCACCTCCAATACAATTTAGTCATCAAGGCTTTACTAACCAAACCAATTGACTGAAGACCAAGGCCTCTAGCATGCTTTGGTCTACAAATAGATTCCCATTTGAATAAGCTCCACTTAGAAGAAAGAAGACTTCTAGACCATAAAAATTGCCGAGAAAGGGCATCAAACTCCCTAACAAAGTTAGAGGGGGGAACTTGAACAAAACACCTATAGAAATGGAGAGTCTACACCACAATCTTTAAGAGAATCACTCTCCCAATAGAAGAAAGACATCTAAAAGTCTAGTGGATAGCTTTACTCTGAAACTTAACCAAAATCCCCTGCCAAAATTCTCTATATTGAGATCCCAAGGCCAAAGGAATCCAAAGGTACCTCAGGGGAGAGAACTAATATGAAATATAAGGATCCTATAAATCTTGCTCTGAATAAGATGTGGAGTATTAAAGAATAAGATAAAAGATTTATCTTCATTAATTCTCTAACCCGAGGCCTTCAAGTAGATATCTAGTACTCTTTTGAAATTCACTACCTTATTGATTCTAGTCACACCCATCAAAGTAGTGTCATCCACAAATAGAAGGTGAGAATAAGGAGACACGTCACTATTCCAACTCCAGCCTTGAATAAGACCTTGCTGCACCTGAGATTTGATAAATCTACCTAGACCCTCCACCATGATAATGAATAAATAAGTAGATAAGGGATCCCCTTGCTGAAGTCCCCAAGAAGCACTAGACAACTCAAAAGGTTCCCCATTAACAAGAACTGAAAAGGAAGAAGAAGTCACACAACTGAGAACCCAATTAACCCACTCCTCTCCAAAACCAAAGTCTAATTAAGATAATTTTTTGTAGGAATTCCCAGCTCACTCGATCATAAGCTTTAGCCATGTCAAGTTTAATAAACATAGACTTCTCCTTAGATATTGCCATAGAATGAATGGTCTCCATCTCTATCACAATGCCATCCAAAATTTGTCTCCCCCAAACAAAACCACCCTACTCCTCAGAAATCAAAGCACTAAGAAGTGGCTTAAGTCTTTCAACAATCAGCTTAGTAATAATCTTCTAGATCACATTACATAGAGTAATAGGCTTGAAATGGTCCCAACTGTTAGCCCCATCCTTCTTAGGAACAAGAGCCAAAAAATTTGAGTTTATAGACTTAAGAATTGGTTTGTTCCTATGAGAACCTTGAACCACTTCTACAAGATCAAATTTCATGATCTCCCATAATTCCTAAAAAATTCAATAGGAAACCCATTAGGGCCAGGAGCCTTACCTTTTTTCATATGAAACACAACTTCCTCCAATTTTGACAACAAAATGGGTCACACAAGGGCATCATTCATCTCTTCAAAGACCAATAGGGGAATGCAATTTAAAATGGCCCTCACCTCCTCCACAACAATGGAATAATCCTTAGTAAACAACTTTGAAAAATAACTAACAACTTCCCTAGAAATATCTTCACATGAAGAGAGTTAAGCCCCTTCCAAAGAGATGAGAGAAGTAATAGAATTGCCATACCTTCGAGCCTTAACAAAATTATAAAAAAAAATCATATTTTTATCTCCTTCCTAAAGCCAATCAACTTGAGACTTTTGCTTCTAGAAAATCTCCTCACGCAACTCCCACTCCTCAAACTCCCCAAGGGCGAAGGAAATTGCCTTACTAAGATCAGGAGTTATACCATGATCTTGAATCTACATGTAACATTATCCAACTTAGATTGTGAAGCCATCCTTTGAGAGTGCAGATTACCAAAACATTATTTATTCCACTTCTTAAGTCTATATTTCACATGTTAGAGTATCTTTTCAAATGTATACATGGCCCTACCATGAGCAGGCCTTCCTTCATACCACAAAACATTCATAAGATCCTAGAGAGGCTGATCCTGCAACCACATCAATTGAAATTTGAAAGAAGGGTATTTGGACATTTTAAATGAGGTAGTTGAAAACTTGACAGGCCAGTGGTTAGATCCCCTCCAATTAAGAATTTCAGAGCTAGTGGACCACCTATCACTCACCCAATAGCAGGAAACTAGAAATCTATCCAATCTTTCTGAAATAGCTTCAACATCACTCCTCCTATTATTCCATGTGAAGACACCATTAGTTGGTTTTACATCAATCAGGTTCAAGAGTTCTATATTATCTCTAAGAAAATTTGAGGAGGGATCTGTTGGAATCTAAGAACACTGAGAGGTGGGGGGGTGTACTAGTGTTCTACCAGTAATAGTATTTTGAACTTATTTCTTATGAATCGGTTAACAATAAATAAAATTAAAATAGGAGTCTCACTGACTTACACAAAATAAGAGTGACCTTATAAGATGCATCTAACCATGTTGGATAAGTTACGGTTCAAGCTCTGTTAACCCTCACTGTGTACTGATTACCAATGCTCTGTTCTACCCTGTTCTGCTACCGGTTTAAACTTGCACGTGAAATTGCACACAAAGGCTTCCATTCACTAATCAAAATGCATACTGATAGTTTCTCAATTATTCACAACCAAATTCACATCCTTTTTAACTCTAAATCCATTGCTGAAGTGATCTCCTTAAATATCCTTTAAACTTTTCATCATGTCGGCTTCAATGAAGAATATAATCTTGTCGGTTGTCAGATCACAAGGTATTTCATAAATAATTATGATGATCATGTCGGCCTTCACATGTTACCAAAAATTCCATGAAAGAAATAATTGGGGCCACAAGATCTCTTAGCCGGGTCCTATCCATAATCGAGTTCCAAATACACGTTATCGGGATTAGGACTTAACCGGCTATGAAGCAAAGCAAATGTTGGTTGAGTATGGTGAATAACGATTAACTCAAACAAAGAAAAGTGATAAATCAATGAGTCCTAATAGAGAATATTTACACTTGGAGATGAGTTGCCATCAATGACAACCCAAAATGCCATTACCTTTACCAGATGAGCATCAATTGCCAACAGGATCAAGTCTGGCTAACCCACCATATTTTTCCTCCAAACTAGAAACAACATTAAAATCACCAGCAACAATCCAAGGAAGGAAAGGAGCCAAGGAGCGAACAAACTTAATGGGAGCCCAAAGTTGAGACTTACCCAAAATATCAATGGGGGCATAAATATTAGAGAAAAGGCATAGTTCTCGTGTCCCAAAGCTGGAAGCAACTATAGAAATGGAAGAGTGACTAGAAACCCACCACAATGGGGCAACCTCTTTGGATTCCAAAAGTACGCAACCCCTCCAGAATTACCATGCACACCCACTCCTTTCCAATGGCCAAGGGGCCAGACATGAGGAGCCCTATTGAATAAATCATCCACTATCATCTTGGTTTCCTGAATAAAGACTATATAAGGGTAATGAGATTCAATTAATCTGCGAATGGATTTTTGTATGGGGATGCTATTCATACCCCTCACATTCCAAGAAATTACAATCATTTATGAGATTGGGAGAAATGAGAATCAATGGTCTTAATAGAACCAAATTCTACCAATTTCTCACCAATTAACTTCACTTTTTCCTAGATCAGTCCTCCACCCTTCCTTCGAGAGTTTTTCAACAAGACCTTTCTTAAGGGGTTTTTGAAGTAACCCCAAAATTTGTGAAGCACTATTTCTCTTGCCATGATCCAAAGCCCCTTTAGATAGAAGAGGAATAGATTCTATCCCAACACTAGTACCCATTTGAACCTCAGTACCACCTGAGTCTTGACCATCGGGAAGTTGAGCAAAAACATTAGTATCCGTCTGCCTTCCTTGTTCAACCTTCATAGGCATATTAGAATTCTCCCATCCTCCATCATCAAGCATTGTTGCATCCTTTGTCCCATCCCCGAAGGAAATATCAACTGGAATGCCCTCTTCCTGGTGGAAACCTTCTAGAGCCTCAAATCTGTTAAAATTATCTTGATTTTGTCTCTCTCAAAGTCCTTTTCTACCCTCTCCCCTTATTACGAGACTTCACATGAATAAATCATACATAATTCCAATGATCATGTCCACCTTCACACGTTACCAAAACTTCCATGAAAGATAATCGGGGCCACAATATCTCTTAGTCGGGTCCTATCCATAACCGGGTGCCAAATACACGTTACCAGGATTAGGACTTAACTGGTTGTGAAGCAAAGTGAATACCAATTGAGTGTAGTCAATACCGGTTAACCCAAACAAAGCAAAGTGACAAATCAATGAGTCCCAATAGATAATATTTACACCTGGAGATGATTTCCATCAATGGCAACCCAAAATACCATTACCTTTACCGGATGAGTGTCAATTGCCAACAATCTCCCCCTTTGGCATTGCTGGCAATACTTATGTGAAAATTGATGCCATTCTTGAATCTGCCTTTGAATTTGCTTATGCTCATGACCTATACATGAATCAGCTATATACATCTGATACTCCCCCTGATTTCTATATACATTTTTCACTTTATTCCTCCCCCTTTGACATCAATAACAAAGTGGGGTGCCCACAAAGAATTCTATATAGCTATAAACAAATGTCGGTTCTATACAAGTTTCAAAATGTCTTTATACATAGTCTTAAAAAATGAAAAGTAAGTATCCCACCCTTGCTTAAGAGAGTCAAAAATGGAGGTGAATCCATTGAAGAGAGTGGCATAATATTCAATTTCTTCTTATGCTGTGGGATCCTCCTTTTGCATGTTAGATATACATTCAGTCTTATGAAATAATAAATTATCCAATCAGGGACCAATGAGATTGCGAAGCTCATTTGCTCGCCTTATTATGTTGTCTTTTTCCTTCTCTAATTTCAAAATTTGATCCATGACCGCCAAAATTGGACCATCCAAAGAACTTGTAAGGTTAGTTGTCAGGTTGTAAGAGTTAGAAATCTGAATTAAATTGTTCCTATAGTCTGATAGTTTCTTGTCTATAGGAGTTGTGAGCTTAGCAAAATTTAGACAAGTCTTATATACTTTACCTCCTTCCTCCAATGTTGCATCAATGGATTGCAAGCAAGTTTGGAGTTTACCCTTTTCAGACTCAATCATTTGCAAAAAATTATGTTTCTGGGCCTCAACAAATTTTTCTTTGGCCTCAGTTAATGAAATCTTGAGTAAAGAGTCATAATGCTTAGGAATAAAATTATTAATCTCTTCCAATTTACCAAATGAGCTTGCACTCTCTTGAACCTGGAATTCAAGTACCAACTGGTTCAAAACTTCAAAAATGTGCTTAATTAATTTTGTCTTTTGAGTCCTCTTGAGCCAACTCTTGGGTTGCTTGAGCCTGAAGTGTTGCCGCTGCCAAAATTTTCTCTGTCGGAGACATCTTGTGGTATGGCTTGTCAAAACTGATAGAAAATTGTGACAAATTTCTTTTGGCTATGGTTGAAGTGTCAATTGCCAAGCCGGAAGAAAGATCTATCACAATTTCCTTTCCCTTGTCTACCAGAGAGGTATCATTTGAATCCTTTATTTCTTGTGCATCGGTGGCTTCACCACTTGGTTCCCTATCTAGATCCTATACATCCTTAGAAACTTTATTCTTATTGTCCTTATCTACATTTGCCTCTATATCCTTTTTGTCAACATTAACCTCTACATTCTGTATATTGTTTGCCGAGGTATTCTCTGTTGCAAAACTTGACTCACTAGTCGTTACAGTAGTAGCCGGTGGAGTGCTAGCGGGTTGCTAAATATTTACATTTTGTTCCTCTGTATCTACCGGTTTCTTATCCCCTGGTAATTGTATATTTTGAGACTGTACAAAACTGGGGTTCAACTCATATCCCAAACTTAAAAATAATTCTTACCCAAATGTCTATAGTTTCCTTTCTGATTTCCTCAAACCTTTCTAACATTAGGTTATTTATTTTGTACTTTGGATTGAATTCAGATGAGTCAGTTTTATTTATTAAATTTTCCATGTCTGGAGGGGTTATTGTTGGACACAGATTAGCCAATTTTGTCTCTTTTATTTGCTCGTCCAGAGTTTGAGCATGTAATTTCCTGGCCTCTAGCTTATCATACAATTCCTTAGGCAAAATTTTCTTTAATTCAATCAATGCTCTACTAAAAGAATCAAGATATAAAAGAATAGCTTCCTCAATATGCTTTTTATCCTTCTCATCAAATCCATCAAAGAATGTAGAAATGTTGTCTAAATTACCATCATTAATAATCTTATCAATTAAGTCCCGAGCATCGAATTTCTTCTTACCAGTTCTTCTCTTGGCTTTCGGTTTAGGCTGCTCATCAGATTTTGGCTTGCGTTTATGTAAAATGGTAATTTTGGGTTTTCGGAGAGGCTCCTTAGCAGGTTCTTTCTTTTTCTCTTCCATCTTCTTGCTCACTACCCTTGCAAAAATGCCTTTCTTCTTCGAAACTTCCTTGATGTCTTCATTTGATTCTATTTCCTCAGAAGAAACTATCATTTATTTCCAGGCTACCTTTTGTTTTCTCTTTACTAGTTCAGTCAGTTTAGGACTGGCAAGCTCAACTGAAGATGCTTCTGGTTGCTTGGAAGTCTCAGTGGATACCGGGACCACATTAGGAGTGGCCTAAGCTACCTTCCTGGTTTCCCTTTCTTCCTTTCTTTTTTTTTTCATTTTTTCTTTCCTCTGGGCTTCAAGGATTTCGACCTTTTATTCAATTTCTACCCTATCATACCCTTCACTTATTAGGGTTTCAGCTGCAACCTTAGTCATTTTTTTTCTAATTGTCGGTGCAACCTGTTCTTGGTGAACCTTTATCCCTTTCTCTTGGGCTGTGCCAAATTTCTCCTCTTTTTCGTCAACTGGTGCTTGCAATAAGTGTTGTGCATAGGCATCCGGTGTGGCCTCATCCACCTTGTAACCCATAGGCATAATCTAGACTATCCTAGGCTGGACTGCTTCCATCATGCATTCATCCTTATTTACCATAAAACATATTGTATCTTTATATTTCTCTACTATAGATTTAGGAATTCTAGCTCTATTTTTCATTTCCTCTTGAAAAGTTTTGAAAAATGCCCATAAATTAACCTCTCTATTTATCACCTTGTCTATCCAAAATTTGGGCTATCTGGGTGCCTACCGGTCGATCAACGACCCATTGAATCTTCCCATAACCGAGAACAGCATCCAAAAAGTAGAATGCTAAATAGATAACAAAAGATCCATACTAGAAAGTGTTTTTCTTATCTTGTTTGATCTTCTAAAGGTTTGACATAAGCTCCTTCAACATCACACTATAGAGATCATAGTTTGGATCCTCCTTCACCATTTGGTGAGCAATCAAAATGTTATTACCAGAGATAGAGTTTAGTCGGTTAGATTGGTAAACTTTGTAACTGAATATCATTACAGTAAACTTAACATTAATTTCCTTCACATCATCAACCGTCATTGAATGACCATAGAAAGTGGTGTAGGTGAGTTTGTAGAGTTCTGTGTTGGAGAGCTTGCACCTAGGGCTGGGTACACCTCCAATCTTGTGCAGACAGGTGACGTTCTTAATCACTTCCTTGGTGATCTTGTAGGGCCAATCCAACCAAATAAATTATCCATGAATGCAGCTCAGAATGTATCAGACCCATTCTACCTCATCGAATATGGAAAAATCCATGAATTGTGTGAAACCCTTCCTCTGCAAGTGGGTAAATTCTAGTTTCAGTTGGTTGTCCATGATTAGATTCTCAGTGAAAACACAGGACAATGCATATCCTCTGAGCTCCTCAATGTTGCAGTGAATGTATGCCCTAATGTCTTTGGTGTGAAGAACACCATGGCAGACACTTGAGAATGCTCCCAGTGGTTCATCCAAAAGAGATTTGAAGGGATGCTTCTTGAATATAGGATGGGGGCAATTCTTGATTTGCACCACCAAAGGAGTATCGACATTGGATGAAGAAGCCATGATCTAACAAATAAATGTTGAGACTAGGGTTCCTATTATCGGTAAATACCTTAAGATACTACCAAATGATGAGATTGCTTTCGAAAAAAAAATGCTTGCACGAGTCGCCTTGAACTCTTGAATCACTTTGGAAATCATTCTTTTGAATGCTCAATCTCTGTGTAAAGAAAATAACTTTACTTTTCCCTTTTTATCATCGTTAACCCTAATTTTCCTTTGACATAAATGTTGTCGGTAAGTCTGACTGGTTCACATAGTCTGCGAGTAGGTTCTAGTAAACACTTTGAAATTGCCTGAGTACCCATCCGCAATCAAAATTCTTTGACTATAGATCTAGTTTGGGGTATTTGCATGATCTTCAATGATTTGCCTACCCCTAAGGTTGAGTGCCTTAGTTACTGGTTATTTCTGCTTCTGGTGCAGGACCTGATGACTCTACTGGATGTTTTGTTGGTGGTGTATCTGATCTCCTTACCCATCTTTTCTCATGTTGCTTTTTGATGTCATCCACCTTTGCCTTTCCTTTCTCATATGTATTTCCATTAGTTACCGATGGGTTCTTACTTCTGCAATAGTTAGCAATATGTCCAACCTTGTTGCATGCATAACAAACAATATTGTTCTTCTGAATTGCTTTGTTAAACCCTTGATTTCCTTTTGATTTGCATTGGTTAGCCATGTGTCCAAATCTGCTACATGCATGACATATTACGTTTCCAAGACCGGTGATTAATGCCTTTTTCTGATTATTCCTATTTCTGCACTGACTTGCCATATGACCATATTTATTACATACAAAGCATGTACCATTGAATTTGTGAACATTAGGCTGTCTTATCGGTGATTTCTGGTTCTGGTTGTTGGCATGATTCTGCTTCTATCTGGATGATTGATCTTGGTGTGTTGTACCAGAGCTTTCACCTTCTTCATAACCAAGTCATCTCTTGTCATTGCCATTTCTTTGACTCTTCAATAGTTCATCAAGTTTGGCAGAGCTGGCTTTGGGCTTGTCCTTGTTCTCATTTCCAGTGACCAAGTCATCTCTCATGATTATAATTTGTCTCTCAAGTTCCTGTTCATTGTTTTGGGACTTGACCAACTCAAGTTTCAACATATCATTCTCATGTGTCAGTCTATTGCATTCATTAGATCTATCCTTCAATGCTTGAGCTAGGTTTTCTTCATTCTTCTGTCTTCAATCTCCTTGCACATTCTCATGGTTAAAGCTTGCATCTCATTCTTCAAGATAGTGTTCTCCTAAGTGATTTTCTGATATTGATCCTTCATAACATCTTCCTCATCATTGTTTTGATTTTTCAATTGATCACAAAGTTCCTTCATTTTAGCTTGAACAACTGAAAGCTTTCCTTGCAATGAAATTATGTGTTCCCTGGCTTGCTTTAGTTCATTCTTCAATTTACTGTTCTCCATCTGTTCATTATGAAGATCCTCAAGAGCAAGTTGAAGTTTCTACTATAGACTGGTTTCCATTGATTCCAAATTCCAGATCTTCCTCAAGTGGTTAAATTTCTTCCAAGGGACCAAGCTCTGATACCAATTGTTGGAATCCATGAACATTGAGAGGGGGGGGTGAATTAATGTTCTACCGGTAATAGTATTTTGAACTTATTGCTTACAAACCAGTTAACAGTAAATAAAATTAAAGTGCATAAACCAAATAACACATAAAGAGGCAACAACATAACACCAATATTTATATGTGGAAAACCCCGCAAAGGGAAAAACCACGATGGGGCTGATACCCACTATATCTATATACTTGATCAAGGTATACAAATATTACATTGAGGGGATTTCACATGCAATCAGGTCAATAACCTAGATCTCACTACTCAAATAGGAGTCTCACTGACTTACACAATATTACAAAGTGATTACAAATAAGAGTGAACTTATAAGATGCATCTAACCATGCTGGATAAGTTCTGATTCAAGCTCTATTAACCCTCACTATGTACCGGTTACTGATGTTCTATTTTGCCTTGTTCTGCTACTGATTTAAATTGTGCACGTGAAACTCCACACAAATTCACTGACCAAAATGCATACTGATAATTTATGAATTATTTGCAACCAAATTCACATCCTTTTTAACTCTAGATCCATCATTGAAGGGGTCTCCTTAAATATCCTTCAAACTTTTCATCATGTCGGCTTCAATGAAGAATATAATCCTATCGGCTGTCGGATCACAAGGTATTTCATACATAATTCTGATGATCATGTCAGCCTTCACACATTACCAAAAATTCCATGAAAGAAATAATCGGGGCCACAAGATCTCTTAGTTGGGTCCTATCCATAACCGAGTTCCAAATACACATTATCGGGATTAGGAATTAACCGGTTATGAAGCAAAGCAAATGTCGGTTGAGTGTAGTGAATACCAATTAACTCAAACAAAGAAAAGTGATAAATCAATGAGTCCTAATAGAGAATATTTACACTTGGAGATGAGTTGCCATCAATGACAACCCAAAATGCCATTACCTTTACCAGTTGAGCATCAATTGCCAACAGGATCAAGTCTGGCTAACCCACCATATTTTTCCTCCAAACTAGAAACAACATTAAAATCACCAGCAACAATCCAAGGAAGGAAAGGAGCCAAGGAGAAAACAAACTTAATGGGAGCCCAAAGTTGAGACTTACCCAAAATATCAGTGGGGGCATAAATATTAGAGAAAAGGCATAGTTCTCGTGTCCCAAAGCTGGAAGCAACTATAGAAATGGAAGAGTGGCTAGAAACCCACCACAATGGGGAAACCTCTTTGGATTCCAAAAGTACGCAACCCCTCCAGAATTACCATGCACACCCACTCCTTTCCAATGACCAAGGGGCCAGACATGAGGAGCCCTATTGAATAAATCATCCACTATCATCTTGGTTTCCTGAACAAAGACTATATAAGGGTAATGAGATTCAATTAATCTGCAAATAGATTTTTGTATAGGGATGCTATTCATACCCCTCACATTCCAAGAAATGACAATCATTTATGAGATTGGGAGAAATGAGAATAAATGGTCTTAATAGAACCAAATTCTATCAATGTCTCACCAATTAACTTCACTTTTTCCTAGATCAGTCCTCCACCCTGCCTTCGAGAGTTTTTCTACAAGACCTTTCTTAAGGGGTTTTTGAAGTAACCCCAAATTTTATGAAGCACTATTTCTCTTGCCATGATCCAATGCCCCTTTAGATAGAAGAGGAATAGATTCTATCCCAACACCAGTACCCATTTGAACCTCAGTACCAGCTGAGTCTTGACCATCAGGAAGTTGAGCAAAAACATCAGTATCCATCTGCCTTCCTTGTTCAACCTTCGTAGGCATATTATAATTCTCCCATACTCCATCATCAAGCATTGTTGCATCCTTTGTCCTATCCCTGAAGGAAAGATCAACTGGAATACCCTCTTCCTGGTCAAAACCTTCTAGAGCCTCAAATCTATTAAAATTATCTTGATTTTGTCTCTCTCAAAGTCCTTTTCTACCCTCACCCCTTATTACGAGACTTCACAGGAATAAATCCTTATCCACATTTACCTCAGCCATAGGTGCCTTCCCCTTATCCTTCCTAGGAATAGAACTAGAAGGGATTGACAAATCAAGAGTGTTATAGACAAATCGGGGACATTTCCTTTGCAATTATCCATACTCATGGCATAAACGACATCTAAAGGGAAGGGTCTCATGGTCCAGTTGTTGGATCCAAGAAGAGGTACCTATGCATATTTCAATAGAATCTAGTAAAGGGTTATTCAAATCAACTTCCACACAAATTTGAGCAAAGGAAATTGCCTTTCTATCCTGAGTTTGTGTAGTCAACCCAACTGGTTTACCAAGCAAGAGAGCAATAGACTTTAGAATATTACTCTTCCAGAATTTGAGAGGAAGCTTGGGAAGCTGAACCCAAACTAGGACTCTAGAAGGAAACTCCTCTGCTGAATTGAACCTCGCATTCCAAGGTTTGACAAACAACCTGATCTTGCTAAAGAAATAGGGACCTCCCTCAAAAGCCTTATGTCTATCTAACATGCATGAGAAAACAACTATAAAATAATTATTAGTAGCCAACAAGATCTCCATATCCCCTTCAGGCTTCCAAACACGTTGCACCCACATATCTAAGACTAGCAAGGAGAGCCTAAGCCTCATAAATTTGCAGATTAAAGCATGATCTAACCAATATGTAATGTCATCTGAAATGGCCTCTGACTTTATAAATAACATAGGACAATCCTGGCTCCTAGCCAAGCATCCATTCACTTTCTTTATGCGAAAAGAGTCATTAGCATTCACAAAATTCTCCCCCAAAATCCTAGTTCCATGCACAAAAGAAGAGAGATTAGAACCCATCATGGTTGAATCCATTAAAAGAGGGCTAGCACCTACCCCAACCATACCAATAGAAGAGGGCACAACACCAAGAGTATTCAACCATGCTAAAACAAAGAAGAGAAACAAAAACAAACTCAACACCCCAATAAGCATCTACCTCCCCTCACCACAACTCGCGGGATAAAGTAGAAAATGACAAACACAAAAAAAGGGAGAGCCTCCACACGGCTCCCAACACAAAATCCATCCCTGAACACAACACCCCTCCCCAAATGCTTCCCTACAACCCACACACATAGAACACTGACCAACACAAGGAATGACTCGGCTAGGGTTTCCCCTAGCGTGTGTATAGTCTCAGACTGCCGCTCTCCATCCGAGAACCATATTTCTTCTTATCCTTATCCTTGAAAAAAAATAGATTTTTTTTATAATATTAGATTGAGATAATTGTGAAGTCAACTAATTGCATGATAGAGAAAGAGATAATTGATTGATCAATTAAACTCAAAGTGAGTGGCACTTGAGAGGTGGAAGTGAAGATACAATTAACATTAAATAATTAAACAATACTATATTGAGTACATAAAAGGAGAAAATAAATAAAATTAAATTAAAAAATAATAATAAAATAGTATTTTGTTTTTCATGTATTTAAGTGTCACAAATGTGTCAAATTAAATGCTTCTAGTTTTGATTGATGAATGTTTTTGCATCCATATGTGAGTATAATACTAGCCTTTGACATAACTAACATACCTATATTTAAAAAAATCTATGTAAAATATACCAAGAAATATCAAATTTGAAAGCATATAATATTCATAAATAATAAAAAAGAGTTACTATAATGAATTTGAAGTGAAATGGTTCAATAGATCCTTCATAGTACTTCAAGGAAATTTAAAAAATGTAGCACACGACATAGATTGATAGAAATCATAAATCAATGGTGGTACATTTAAATAATTTAAACAAGTGCCACGTAGTGGCAAGTACTTGTTGTCATAGGATTATAATTTTGAATCATTGTTATTTTAAAATCATATTAGTATAATTATATTTATGTAATATTAACTATAACTCTTATTTTAATTAAAAAAGAGTTGTGATATAGCTGGAGTCCCTGTCTATTTGCTAAAAATTGACGAGTTATTGTTTTTTGTGAAAATAATAAAAGGATTGCTTGTTTTTTAGGTTTCATAATGAGCTTAGTGACTGATGTTATGTGGTTTTTGGCTAGTCTAGTACCTCAAGCCAACTGTCTTTTTGTTTGCCACTATTTTTGTTTTGATGCTAAAACAAACATACATATATTTCAGATTTGAAAGTGAAAGAAGACAATTGATGGAGTAATCTGACATTATCCTACAACTAGCAATTTCACTTTGGTGTGCAATAGGTATGCCGAAGAGGTGTGGAAGGTCAAATAAGGAATTTTTTGGGCTATTAGTTGCATACTATTGCTTATTAAATGAGGTCAATCGATAGGCCATTTACCAAGTGATGTTGTTTGTGCAACAAAGTTCTTAATGAAGAAATGATATCTTCAAACAAACTATGCATCCACTTAGAAAGATCTAATCAGGAGTGAAATAAAACATATGGATTGAGAAGATAGTTAAGCTCATGTTATGTTCATAATAGGGAGAGAGGGAGAGATGGAGTGGGGAAGAGTGAGAGAGTGGGGGTAAGGAGATAGAGATAAAAAAAGGTGTATATATATATATATACATAGAGAGAGAGAGAGAGAGATAAACAAAAATATAGTGGGAGAGATATAGGTGTGGAGAGAGAAGATGAAATAACAAGATTGAGATAAAGGGAGATTCAGGACAATAAGTATGGAGAGAGTGATAAAGAGACAATGAGATATAGATATAGAGGCCTAAGAATAGTGAGAGGGATAGAGAGGGAGAGACATAAATAAATAAATGGGGCACATGTATAGAACATAGAGGGAGGAGGAAGATGGAGCGAGACAAAAAGGGAGACAAATAGATATAAAGAGGTAGGAAGATAGAGAGGGAGATATAAAGAAGAAGAGATAACAAGATGTAGAGGACAGAGAGGGAGAGACAACTGAATAGAGGGACACATGTCTAGAGATAGAGGGAGTAGGAGGAACATAGAGCAAGACAAAAAGGGAGAGAAATAGATATAGAGAGGTGGGAAGATAGAGAGGGAGATACAAAGCAAAAAATATGACAAGATATAAAGGAAGATGTAAAGGAAAGATAGATCTACATGGTGATATTGAGTGATAGAGAGTAATAAGGATCCATTGCCAAAATGCACATGTTATGTTTGTGATAGGGAGAGATGAGGAGAGGAAGAGACATGTATATAAAGAAGAAGAGATAAATATATAGAAAATGTATATAATATAGTATAATACATAATAATTTATAATATTAAAATTTATTTTTTTTTGGCGAAAGTGGCAAGCCACTAAAATATATATATAAATAAGATTTTTGATTCAAGAGCTCAATAGGCAAAGAACCAGGAAGAAAACCCTATATCCTTGCTCGGATACAATGGAGAAAGAGAAGATGGATCTATAAGAAGGAACCCCTACAAACCTCATAGAGGCCACAATTGAGACTAGTGGAACAAGATAAACCAAAATAACTCTTAAAAAATGCCCCCCACATCCGGTTATCATTGATCTTGATAAATATAATTATGGATGCCTGAGCACTGCAGATCTGCCATAACTAGTTACCGATGAGCATATGAGTATACTGGTCAAAAGCAGAAAAAGGAACGCAATCGGTTGAGTTATTCTGGAACTATAATACCGGTATGTTGCCCTTTTCATCATTTGAGTTTTTTTGGAACTATAATACCGGTATGCTTCCCTTTTCATCATTTGAGTTTTTTCAAAACTATAACACCAGTATTGTAGATTTACTATATATCTCCACCACCAAATCTATTACCGGTTGACTAACACCTGCTACTGGTGAAGATGTGAAAACCAGAACCAAAAACTGGTTATGTTATACCAGAGCTTAAATACCGGAATGCTGATGTATCTCCACCACCAAATCTATTACCGGTTGACTAACACCTGCTACTGGTGAAGATGTGAAAACCAGAACCAAAAACTGGTTATGTTATACCAGAGCTTAAATACCGGAATGTTGATGTAACCGGTTGTGTTATACCGGAACTTAAATACCGGTATGCAAACTTAATTATCAATTCACAAGAGAGCCCCCAATACTGGTAATACAGAACTGAAATACAAAATGACTCCCTTATTGGATCTGCAATGGCTTAATAGGTTGGATTGGTAGGCCCCAATCCTATATAAATTAACAAAATTACACCTCCATAAGTTGTAAACTCTAAGAAATCAACACCAACATTGACCAACTGGTCCCTAAAACTAGTATGAGCATCAAGGATTACTTCTCCAATCATTGCAATCTCAACAAAAATCCATCACCAACTTTGAGTGCAGCGAAGGCAGATATCAAATCTTCAATCGGTGAACAATGAATTGCATTGACTTGGTCAAAGGAGAGTTGAGGAGGAGGAGAAATGTTGTTCACCTGCATAGAAACTTCATCACCCACTATCACTGATAGAGAAATAATAGATGGCTCTATTTGCCCATGGTCATGACCTAAAATTGCTAAGATGGCATGCATTTTAGAGAAAATTCTGCTTTTTAAATATGAATTTAAGCTTCTCCCTACATTGCAGGCAACAATTTGAAAGGGTCTCACATTCTGCAAGGAAAGAGACTGCTTTATACTATCAAAGATTGCAGGAAATTCCTCATGTGTGAGTAGAAGGTGCCTGGGGAAAAGTCCACCAACTTTTGCCTGACCATTCCACAAATCATACTGGCGGATGGCATCCAAGAGTTGATTATCATTCAAATAATTTGCTTGAATTGTTTTATGAATGATATTTTTCAAGGGAACCCAAGATTGCAGCAAATCTACTAAATTGGAAAAAAATACATAACACAATTGGGAAGGAAAGAGAAACCTTTTCTCTTGCGGATAGAGTATTTCTTCCCCAATAATCCACTTGATGCTTCATTTGCAATGTTGACATGAGGTGTTGAAGATAATACCCAACTGCTCTTCAGTGATATGGTCCTCAAATGGCTTTTCCCAATCAGCAACTAACACAGGCACTCTGTAGTTTCGCGGGGAGTAGTCCATAATGCAATAAAACAGGGCAGACTATAGAGGCAAGAACATGTCGGTTATGAATAAAACTCGGTAATAAAACTGTCTATCTTGAAATTCTCATACCCTGCCAAAATCATTTCAAATCTTCGTCTGCTGTGAAATAACTAGCAAGTATGGGCAACATGCTTAATACTGAGATTATTAATTATTTTGCAGAATAATAGAGGATGCCGCATGTGTGAATTTAAACAAGGAAATGAATTTGATCTCACGAGACTCATAGGGAAGGCCACCACCGTACTTCCAACATGGGAGCTCAAAGAAAAAGCCAAATATACCAAACTTTTAATCCACTTGCTACAAGTGTAGAAAACTTCATTAATTGCTCACTCAACAAAACCAGAGTAAAAACATTCAAACAAGAGGTTGAGAAATAGGGTGAGTGTGTCAATTATTTAAATATTTTTCCTTTCATCATTGATAATGCTTGCTAGATGAGGAAAATTTTCCACCTTGAAATTTGGAGATGCAGAGTCCACTACCAACTTATCACAACCCAAATTTGCTAAAACATCTGCAACTCTATTACCTTCGCTGAATATGTGAGAAATGCAACATTCCTCAAACGAATCTATTAATAACCATGCTTGTTTTAAAATGTAGGAGATTTTCTAGTTAAATGAACATCTGGGAATGCAAGCTTTCACTGTAATAGAGGAATCTCCTTCAGCATGTAACTTGTCGAATCTTAATTTTTTTCCAATGTCGGTCCATATAGTAAGGCAAGAGCTTCTGCTAAATTATTTGTTCCAGGAGGAATGGAAGAGGATTTAGCTGCCAAGAGAAAGCCTAAATGATCTCTAATACAAACACCAATTCCTGAATCACCAGGATTTCTCCTAGATGAACCATCAAAATTTAACTTGACAAAGCCAATTTGAGAAGGTTGCCATTTAGTTAAGTTTTTGTTGATTGATTGGATTTCCTGACCGAATGTGGCACAAAAAGAAGGGATAGCAAGACCTTTCCAAATCTTAATAATGCGGCCATCCCAAGATGACAAATTTAAATTGCTACTTATATTCTTGATATGAGCATTAACCTGTTCTGAAGCATATTTCTCAATTCCTTCTAAAACCAAATGAGTTGGGGATTCAATATGTCTAAAGATTCTTTTATTTCTTTCCCACTAGATTGACCAAATGACAATTGTCAGAATACATTTCCAGATGCTAGGAAACAAATATTTTGTGAAAAGAGTAGGCCATGATTGAAAAAGTTCCCATAAAGTATAGGGTAGTGGCATAGATATATTTAGTTTATGCACAACATGGAGCCAACATTGTTGAGAAAATAGGCACCTAAGGAGTAAATGATCTACAATTTCAGTTTCAGCTTTGCATAAGACACAAGAAAAAGAGTTAGTGATGTGTAATCTTTCCAATTTATCACTTGTTAATATCCTTTTTCTTAAAGCTAGCCAGGCAAAGCAACCTGCTTTAGGAAGAACAACACTATTCCAACAAAATGTATAAGCTCGACTCTTAACTTGCTGATTTTCCATATGTCGGGCAACCACATAACCATCTCTGACTGAATATTTGCCATCATAAGCTGGAGCCCATAATAATTTGTCTTCTTGATTTGAGATATACACTCTTCTTGTAGACAAAATTTCTTGAAGACATGACCTTTGATCATCTCTAATTGGTAGATCAAGAGGATCTTTCCAGACAACTTTCCCTGAAAAAATTTCCACACCACTAACATAATCTATCAAAAGAGAACCCCAACAATTTTTTATAATTGGAATGGCATCCAAAAAGAGTTCTGAAAATTTTTAAGGAGGTGGGCCATTCCAAGAATCCTCCCAAAAATGAATGCTCTCTCCATTGTGGACCTCCCAGGATACATATCTTGTAATAATCTGCCTACAAGACATCATGAAGCTCCAAATAGCTGACCCTTTTGGGGGATCGAGGGTTGTAATGACTTGGGAAGGGTTTAAAGAGTCCAAGTATTTTTCTTGCATGATTCCGCACCACTTGGTGCCTGGTTTGGAGACCATTTTCCACACAAGTTTACATCCAAAGGTGATGTTCCTTTTAGATAGGTCATGTAGACCAACACCCCCTCCCCCCTTATCATGTGCCATTTCCTGAATTTAAATAAGTGGGATCTTCTTTTCTTCTGACATATTGTCCCTCCATAAGAAACCTCTAATAATGTTTTCAATCTGATGTATGACTCCAACAGGGGCTTTGAGGACAGACATGAAATAATTGGGAATGATAGACAAGACAGTTTTTATTAGAAGTAACCTCCCTGATAAAGACAACCAACGAGCTTTCCATGTGGATATGGCATTCTTAATTCTATCTATAATAGCTTTCCAATAAGCTGACTTATTGGCACCTACAAAAAAAGAATGCCAAGATATGTGGAAGGAAGACATTCTGGAGAAAAAACCAAAGAATCCACAATATTCCTTGTGACTATATCATTTGTATTAAAAACATATATTTTAATTTTTGAGCATTAATTCTTTGACTTGAAACTGCCATGTAAAGGTCCAAAGTTTGCCTGATTTTCTTTGCCTCCTGAATATTTAATTTACCGAACAACAATGTCTCATCAGCAAATAAAGAATGTGTAACTGACAAAGATGTACCTTCAATATGTGCTCCCCTCCAAAGCCCTTGATCATGTTTAGACTTAATAATTTTGCTAAAAGTTTCTGCCATAATTATAAACAGAGATGGGGATAGGGGGTTTCCTTGTCTCAATCCTTGCGAAGAAGTGAAGAAACCACTAGGAACTCCATTAATTAACACTGAGAAGTGAGCTCCTGAGATGCAAACCCTAATCCACTTACACCATTTTTCAGCAAATCCAAATAAGCTCAAGACTTTAAACAAAAAAGACCAGTTAAGTTTGTCATAAGCTTTCATCATATCCATTTTGACTACAAAAGAAGATGTATTGTTGGAGTGGATGGAGTGCAACACTTCATGAGCAATCAAGGCACCTTCCATGGTTTCTCTTCCCGGAATGAAGCCACCTTGTTCTAGGGATATGATTTTGATTATCAGTTTCTGCAATGTCAAATAAATGGCTTTGGTAATAATCTTGTATATTGTATTACATAACGAAATGGGCCTAAAATCTACAAAAGTTGTTGGTTCTTTGATTTTCGGAATAATAGCCATATTTGTAGTATTGAAGTTTCGAAGAATGGATGAGCTTTTTCTTGACTCCTCCATTACTGCCAGCAATTCAGAGCCCAAAACATCCCAACATTTTTGGAAGAAAAGAGCCGTAAAACCATCCGGCCCCGAAGCCTTGTCTGGCGGAAAAGAAAAAAACTACTTTTCTGATCTCTTCAATTTTAAAAGGGGCCAATAGCTATTGATTATCCAGGGGACAAATAATATCAGGAATAGCATCCATAATCTCCTATTCTTGCACATCAAGTGGAGGGTCAGAAGAGGTAGGGGCAAGTAGGTTCTTAAAGTAATTAAATCCTTCATCTTGAATTTCTTGAGCATCACGAAGTATTTTACTCGAGGATGCCTCCTTAATGGAAAATATAGTAGAGGCTATCCTCTTCTGCTTAGTTGATATTTGAAAGAATTTGGTGTTTTTATCCCCTTCCCTTAACCATAGCTCACGATATTTCTGTCTCCAGTATTCCTCCTCTCTCTTACAGATTTTTTCCCATTCCACCTGAGCCTATTTCTACTTAGCAAACAATTATGAATCAAGTCCATTAGAGATGATTTGTTCATTAATTAGATGCAACTGATTTTCAACAAGTTCTTTTTGGGCAAATATGTTTTTGAAGACACCCTTATTCCATGTTTTAATTTGGGTTTTAACATACTGCATTTTTTTATGAAATTTAAACATTTTGGTACCCCTCACCAAGGGGGCACTCACCCACCATTATCAAATCAAGGCATAAAAGTGAGGATGTTGGAACCACATCCTTTCAAATTTGAAAGAGGGTCTCTGATTATGTTTTGGTGGGGCTGCCTTTTTTTCAATACTCAAAAGGATAGGGAAATGGTCTAAGCCTGTTAAAGGTAAAATTTAAACCTGTAAAGAATAATTTTGAGCCCTCCTTTCTTGGGAGAAAAGAAATCTATCTAATCTCTCCGCGATTTGTATGAAACTGGCTCCCCTATTGGTCCAAGTGAAAAAGCCATTTTGTGGAAGACTGTCAAACAAGTCATTATCATTTACAAATTCTTTGAAATCTTCAATCGTCTTGATAGAGGGACAAATACCCCCTTTTTTCTCTTCTAGAGAGGTAATTTCATTGAAATCCCCCCCAAAATGACATGTTTCCCTGCAACTTATTGGATGATTCGAGTAAGAGATTACCATAAATTCTTCTTCTCCTGGGTAGAGGTTGGACCATAGACATTTATCAAGTTAAAGAATATATCAAAATGCTTTATACTAATATGCTGCCAATTGGTTCCTTACTTTATAGACTGAGCAATGATCAAATTTGGATTCCAAAGAACCACAAGACATCCTGAAGCACCTATACTTTGACTATGTGTTGACTTCCAATTTGGCCATTTGGCTTTGTTTTTTGGAAAACCTCATCTAACAATTTAGTTTCTTGAAGTAAAACAACATCTGCCTAAGAAGAATCAAGTTGTGAGTTGATTCTCTTCCTTGTGTTAGGGGCATTTATACCCCTGACATTCCAAGACAAGACCTTCATACCTATTGAGGAGAACTGCATTTAGTTCTCCTTGTAACTCTCTTGGAAGCTGAAATTTTTTTATCAAGGGTTGTTTGAATACCATCATCAATTTCTTCTTTTACTTTAACTTCTTTCGACTTTCTCCCTCTTTTTTTAGGAGTTCTCAATTTTGATTTACTTAGAGCAGGCATTTGGGAGATGGAAAGGGTTTGAGAAAAATCAAAGCTTCCCTTAAATAGGTCTTCTTCCAAGGACGAGTTACAAGGGACAAGGTCTTATTGCTCTTCTTCTGCTATAGCCCCTTCCTGGTCTATTGTTGTCGATATTCTTAGAAACACGTCCGGTGAAAGCTGATGACAAATATCATCATCATCTAGACCAGAATTAAGTGGAACAAATAATTGTATATTTTCCATATTGGCATGATCAATTGGAAAAATATGATCAGATGCAATAACCTGATTATGTACAATTGTTTTATGTCTCCCAATCCAATCATCAAAGTGAGACTATGAAATTATCTCTAGGCCCTCAAGTTTAGATAAATGAGACATATTGTCAACTTTGCCATTCATACTAGGACCCAGTTTATTATCATACCCTAGAGGTTGCATACAATTAGCATACTTTCCCATCATCTCCTCGAGTGCAATTTCATCGAGCCATTTTGAGGCTACACTTAAAATTAGCTCGTCTGCCATTCTTTGAAGCTCTTCTAATTTTTTATTACATTTAGTCAAATGCAAGGAAGGAGAACTTGACTCTATATGAGCAAGACCCGTTAAATCATTCTAGAAGATCATATTTTGAACAATGCTTTTCATTTTGAAATAAGATCTGAGCCCTTTATGTGGGATACTAAAAGAAATATTTTTACCAAAATGAAGCCTAAATGTTCCATTCAATGAGAAAGTAGCATTAATAGTCTTATAAAAAAACCAACTGCTATTAAACTCTAAGAACTTGTGCCTTCTCAAATTAGATGGGAGAAATGCCTTAAGAAGTGCATCTAGCAGTGCTTTATAAACAATCTTAAGATTTATTTCATTAAGGCTTTTCTAGTAAGGAGAATCAGGTGAATCATCTGAATGGGCATTTTTAAATATTGATTGAGAAGAGACATTGGAAGTCATCTCGTCCTACACTTTGAGCATGTGAATTGAAAGCTCATCACCCAACCCTTCCTCATATATAGGACCTCTATTTTCAGACAAATGTAGAGAGCATTGAAGAGGATACAAAGTGTGATCTTTACACATGAAAATCCTTTGTTGAGCAGAACCCTAGCACTGTGTGTTATAGTGACCCAGAGCATTTTGGTGTTGATCTATAGAGGTAGTATTTTGGATTTCTATTTTATGATCCCAAGTTCCCCATTTGCTTTGAATAGAGATTGAATAGAGAAAAGACTTTGAAAGATTAAGAAGGAGACACACTCTGACTTGCAAGTGGATAAAATCGAATGGGATCAAGTCATGCTTTATAAGTATTCCAACCTTATTGGCGAGAGCTTCAATAATATCAGGGTCTCGGTATTCAAGGGGTAGGTCTGGAAATGATATCCAGAAAGGCATGGATTGACATAAATTTGGATCCGGCTTAAAATTGGGTACCCAAGGCAAAGTAAACAGGCCTGATCCCATGCAAAACCATCTCTTGTGCTTATGTACTTTATCTCTATTGGCTTTCAAATCAAATAAAACAATCAGGTATTTTGATTGTGAATCTAAAAATGAAATAGTCTTAACCCCTAGCCACATTTTATTTGCCCATTCCATAATATCAAAAAGTTGTAGATTTTGGTCCCAGAATTTACCTATGAGTGTCGTCTCCTTTAAGAATTTGATATGAGAGGAAAGTAACTCATCTAGTAATTCAATGCTATGACTGCTGGTAATAAAACCCTCGTTAGCCTCTTTCTCTACAGGATGATCCTGGGGCCTATCTTCTTTAGCTTGCAACACCTTCTTCTCAGACCTGATTTTTGCATTTTCCGGCTTCTTTCTCCAAGCTCTGTTATCTTTATTTGGTGTGAAGGAAGCTCTGCTTGTTCGTATTGCCTTAAAATCTTCTCCTTCCAGAAATCTATTATGAATGAAGATATTATTTGGTTTGGTCATAAATATAGGGCTTTTAATAGAGACATTATTTGGCCACGAGACAAAGGATGGGAGATGACGATAAGCATTTGAACGCTTATCAGCTAAACTCAACTTTTGAGCATGAGCATTGAGTCTCTTATTTTGTCCTTTTCCTTTATCAAAAGTCTTCACATGATCCCTATTTGGGAGTTGAGGAGAGCCATCACAAATGTCAAAGATAACCCTAGGACCATATTTATGCCACCTAGTCTTGCTCGACCAAGTAGGAGCTCGCTGTTGCTGAAGGCCATATTTGTGATTATGACCTAACCAGTTTCTACCTGCAAAACCCTGCTGCAGTCCTGTCATGCCTACATCTCAAAGCTTTATCCACCCAATGCCAAATTCAAAATTTGGGAATCAGCCGCTCCCACACCTCCTCCACCACTCCATTCCTCAAACTTGCAAAATAATTGAATTTATAATATTAAAATATTATATATAATAATAAGTATAATTTTATTATATATTTTAAAAATGAAATAAATATAGTTGAATAATAATTTTATATAAAAATTAAATATATTACATTTAACTATATAATATTATTATATCAAGAGTTTTTTTTAAATGTTGCATGTTTATATCATATTATTTTATTTTATAATATTGTATTAGTCAATAAAATTATATTTTTAATCTAAATTTAAATATCAAAAAGTATAAGAATATAAAATATTGACGTTACAAACAATAATAACATTAATTGAAAGATAAACTCAATATTAACAAATAATTTTTTAATTATAAAATTATACATAAATATAGTTAAATTCTTAAATAAATTAAATTTAAATTCAAATAAAATAAAATAAACTAAATTAAAATTGATACAATTTACATTTTAACTTTTACATTAAAAATTACAAGTTAAATCATAGTAAAAAAGCTAAAAATACAAAAAAAGAACATATTAAAAAGATTTTAAAAAATTGATTTTATTTATGTAATTTATTTATTATCATTTGATATAATAAATAATGTCAAATATAGGAGTGACTTTGCCTATATATGTAGGCGGGGACTAATAAAATATTTTTTTAACATTAAAGAATAAGTTAATGGTATAAAGTTTGAAAATATAAGCTATTGTTATATTATTATATAATATAAAAATATAATAATAATAATAATTTGGTATTAAGAAAACATAATAATAAAATCATATTTTAATAATAATTTGGTATCAATCACAATATGATAATATAATAATAATAATGGAAGTGTCCTACATAAAATCCACTTTTTTCTCAAGGATAAGGATAAGAATGAATATAAAATAAATATCAATATCATAATTTAAAAAACATTAGAAAACCATCCCAATATTTTCCCTTCTCACATTTGATTGGCCACTTGTTTTTTTCCAGAAAAAAAAAAACTATAGGCTAATAAAAAATTACAAAAATGAAGAGAAAAATGATTTTAATAAAAAATCAAGATAAAGCATAGAATAATTTTTGACATAATTTTGAAAGCAAATTAAATAATTGAGATTGAAACATTAGTCTCCGCCTATGGATATGTGGGACTAATAATTAACTAATCTGTACTCAATGAAAATTTATTTTCTTTAAAAAAAAAAATTAGTTTCCTTTATAGAAAGTTATTAAAGGTAGCCATCAAACATAAAATTTAAAATTAACTATGAGAAGAGTAACCTCTTCTTCTTCAACACTCCTAATGACCTCCAACTCAGAATCCTCTCTATCCTTAGATGCAGGATGACGGCTCTCCCGAGGACCTACCTTGGTCTCCCCCTCATGGTCAAGGAAGTCACTCCCACCTTTTGGAACACTATCCTGGAACGTGTACAGAAAAAGCTTGCTGGATGGAAAGGGAAGTTCCTTAGTAGTGCGGGGAAGCTTCAACTCCTCACGGCTTCCCTATAGGGAATCCCTGTGTACTTCCTTTCTATGTTTAAAATATCAGGTGCCATGGGGAAAAACTAGAGAAAATCCAAAGAACCTTCTTATGGACAGGCCTAGAAGAGAAAAAGTGCCTTGCTTTGGTCAACTGGGATAGTGTTTGCTTACCCAAATCAATGGGAGGCCTGGGTATAAGAAAGATAAATGCCATGAATAAGGCACTAATAGCAAAGATTGGATGGACCCTGGCTAATTTGAATACGGCTAATCTTCCCCAAGGATCCAAGTTATGGAACAACATCCTGAAAAGCAGATTGATTGTAAGAGAAGGATTGAAATGACAATTGGGAAATGGTAGAAAAGTGAGATTCTGGGAAGGCTTTTGGACAGAGGACAGACCCTTGGCTAACACCCATTTCCATCAAATTATGCACCACCTAAAGGGTCTCCTGGGAGATTATATAACTGATTATTTGGAACCTGAAAGGAAAGGTTGGAAGGATATTGTCCACATCTTCAGCAACAGGCCTAACCTGGTCCCTCGTGCTCAGGACCTGCAGAACATTATGAAGAAAACTAGAATCCCCCTATCCTCTCATGAAGACAGATTTATCTAGAAAGAGACCCAATCGGGCTCCTTCTTGGCCAAATCTGCTTACAATTAGCTCCTGAGACCTCCTACGGATGTTGAGTGCTGGAAGAAAATATGGAACCCTCAGCTAATCCCTAAAATTAATTTCTTCTGGTGGTCCCTCATGCATGGTAGAACCCTCACTCTGGATAACCTGAAAAGGAGGGGATTCCAGCTCCCCGACAGATGCAGCCTGTGTAAAGCTAACAAGGAAACTATTGACCACTTGTTTGTCCTTTGCCCCTTTGTTGAACATCTATGGACTAACACTATTCAGAAATGTGGTCTCTTTTGGGTCTTCCAGAATGACATTAAACAATTTATCTTTAATTGGAACCCCCCCTCCCATCACCCCCTCATCATTCAATTATGGAGACAAATACCACCGCACATCTGCTGGGCCATATGGAGAGAAAGAAACAACATAATTTTCAAAGACACTGAAACCCCCCTTGATAGTGTTGCTCACATTTGCTTTAAGTTGATCTCTGAAAAACATAGAGGTGACAAAATGGAAAACCCTCCCTAACCCTTCTAATTGGATAGAGAAAAAAATTGTTGAAAAATGGAAGCTCCCTCCCAGTTTTGAAATCTTCAACAACAGTGCCAAAAACAAAAGAAGGATGACTAGATGGTCAACCCCTAAGTTGCACTGGTATAAGCTGAACTTTTATGGTTCAACCAATTGTACTATCAAGCGGGAGGTGGAATCATTTGGGATAATTTGGGGAATACAGTGGCTGCCTACACGAGCAACCTAAAGAACAATACAGTCACCCAAGCTGAAGGAATGGCCCTCCTATGGGGTCTGAAATTGGCCATCTCCATAGGAATTAAACAGCTGGAAATTGAAGGAGACTCTCAGATTATTGTGGAATCAATGAAAGGGAGTTCTACTGCAGGTTGGCGAGTGGAATCCATTCTGAGGGATGTCATGGGCCTTCTGGTCAACCTGGATGACTTCACCATCTGTCATATCTTTAGAGAAGGAAATGAAGTTGTCGATTCAATTGCGGCGGTGGGAAGGCTGCAAAACGGCTTACGATGTTGGAGGGACCCCAATCTGCTGTCAGTCACCACCATGGCGATCTTGGAAAAGGAAAAGGCCTATGCCCAAGAAGGAACCATTTTATCCGCCCAAAGATGAAGGAAACCAACTTTCAAATTTTAAGTTGGTACGCGAATCCCGCCCATTACTATCTCAAACAACCACGTATCAAAGGCAGGCTTAGTCACCACTACCACAAGGGATGGATTTATGATGACAGTACAGGTATTGGGAATGATTATTCCCTAATTATTACCCGGACAGAGCCAACTAGTGATGATAAAGATGATGAATGAGAAAGGTCAAATCACATTGGCCCAATTGAAGGTTCACACGTTCCGAGTAGATTTTCTATCTTTGATATCTACTCGGACATAAGAGATAATAATCACTCCGATTATTACGTCCTCTTAGCTCAAGTTTGGCACAATGTTTTTAATCAACTCTACCTTAATCTTGCCTCGGCTCTTTGTTTTTTCTGGAAGAAATCACTTTCATTCTATTAAGCTGGAGGAACCAAGAATGGGGGGATAGGCTCAGACTGGAACCCAATAAAGTGGATGAGTTCAAAGCAAAACCGATGGTGTGGTTTGTCTGCTCAGAAGGCAGCATTGATAAGTTCATGGAAAGTATGAAGGGAAATGACGAAAGACTATCCAAGCAGTTCGTGACTTCCTGGGAAGATAGAAGAGTAACCATGAGGGGCATCTCGTTCGAAATCAATAAAGAGGTGATATCCCAGGTGATAGGTCTTTCTATGGAGGGAAGGAAATGGAAAAAGAAGAGCTGTATTGCGGATTCCACTAGCCTTAATTAGTTCTTCCGCCAGGGCGAAAACCCTATTAAGAGGGCGGGCGGCTTCAACAAGGAGGAGCTCCCTCACTCGTGGGACAAGGTCTGCTATATCGTGATGAAGTATTTCATGCTGGAGGGAAGGTATGGAATATTCTATTACTACCATCTCCCATTCCTAAACCATTTGAGGAATAAGGACTATATTTCCATTCCATTTTTCTTGCTGCATTCTATGGATGCTAATGTTAAGGATATAGCCGAAGCTATGAAAAAAGGGAAAGATTTCCCCATCCTTCACTAAGGCCTCATTCTCCACCTGTACAACTTTCACCTCGCCCTCTGCTTGCTCCATTCCATCTCTGTCCAAAACATGACTAATACTAGCCCTTCAACCCAACCTCCTGCTAATATCGATGCTAGCCCTCCTCGGCTTTCGGAAATTGGCTCTTGCAGCAAGAAAACTAAAAAACACTCCCTGGAGGAGGTTAGAACTCCCAAGAAAGTCAAAATTCAAGAGATTGACTCTGATATGGAATTTACCAAAGATGCCAATACCCCCCATCGCTCTAGCAAGCTTGCCTCAAAACCCTCAGATAAATCCCTGAGAGACCCCTCCTTTTCGCATGACACTAGCAATTCCATTCTGACTGATAAAATGGCTCTGCCCTACCATAACCCGACCCCCCATCCTGTGAGCTCCACTCAGGTTTGTGAGAGCCCCACCTCTTCCAAGAGTCCAGAGCTAACAAATTTCCCCTCCCCGACTTTCATGCTGGAAAAAATGATGGTTGTGGAGGAGGCGAGTAGCGTTAAAGAGGAGGAAAACAACATGGCGGAGCTGGAGAAGAAGATGGAGGCCCTCTCTGATAATGTGTAGGTTATCACCAGTAGACTGGAGGCAGTGGAGTCCAAGATGCATGATGTCTCTAAATTTGCTTTGAATGTTATGCGATGCTCGACTACCACTCTATGCCTCATGCAAGAAAGCACGTCCAAAGGTAAAGGCAAGGATGACGAGGACTACAAAGCCCTATTCAAATTCCTCACCAAGGAATGGGCTAGAAAGCTACTCCCCAAGAAGAGCCATGGAAAAAATAAATAATTTTCTGAATGTGGAGGAACACTGGTTTTTTGTCTACGACTAGTAGCCTATGGGCGGATAGCTTTAGTTTATGCTTTTGTTTATATTTCTTTGCTTATTGCCCTGCGTGGCAAATGACTATAACTCTGATTAGTACTACGTTAACTCTGATATACTCTCGTAGAATGATTTTTGTTTTTTTAAGGCTGTAACTCTACTGATTATCTGCGAACAGTGGTCCTACCACTGGCCTTCTAATTGTTCCTATGGGTCAGCCCCCTTGTTTTTTGGCTGCTCTTAATATCAAAAACATAAAATTTAAAATTGAATTAAAAATATGTTTTTTTTAATATCTAAAAAAAAATTAAATATAATATCTTTATGCATGTCCTAATTAAATTAGATAGCATAATTATTAAGTTAAAAAAATCAATTAATAATATATTTTTTAAGCAATTTCTATAGTATAATGAATAGGTAACTAATATGTACTCAATGATTTTTATTTTCTTTTAAAGAAAAATTGATTGAGAGTATAATTTTGAAGTTCAACAAAACTTATTAGTGTAATCTATTTTTAAAGCAATTACAATTAATTTAATAGTGTACTTTATAACTAATTAATTTGTATACTCAATGAAAAATTATTATTTTTTATAAAATTCAGTTTCCTTTATAAAAAAGTTACTAAAAGTAGCCATCAAAAATAAAATTTAAAATTGAATTAAAAATATATTTTTAAAAAATATTTAAAATTAAAGATAATATCTATATGCATGTGCCAATTAATTTAGATAGTATAATTTTGAAGTACAACAAAATAAGTTAACAAACTATTTTAAAGAAATTTCTATTAATCGAATAATATAATGAATAACTAACTAAAGTGTATTCAATGGTTTTTTATTTTCATTTAAAGAAAAAAGTGATTTCAAAAAATTATTTAAGGTAGCCATCAAACATAAAATTTAAACTTAAATAACATAAAATTTTAAACTTAAATTAAAGATTTTTTTAAAAAACATCTAAAATTAAAGATAATATCTTTATGCATGTCTCAAGTAAATTAGATAGTATACTTTTAAAGTTTAGCAAAATCACCTTTTTAAAGACAGTTTCTATTAATTGAATAATATAATGAATAACTAACTCATGTGTAGTCAATAAAAATCTATTTTCTTTTATAGAAAAATTAGTTCTCAATGAAAATCTATTTTCTTTAAAGAAATTTATTAAACATAGCCATCAAACAAAATAATATAAAATTGAATTAAGATATATATTTTTAAAAATGTCTAAATTTATCGATTGGAGTTTTTTTTATAGCGGCGTTGCGCGTGGAGGGAGCCGAACACGGGCTAGGGCATCATAGCCCTAGCTCATAGGAGGAACTGCATGCTGGTGTGGTGACGTGAGGGTGGCGGTTGCGGACGTGGGTGTTGTTGCAGGAGGGTTTGGCTTCGAGGCTGCGGGGGTAAAGGTGGAGCGGTGGCTGTGGGTGGTGGGAGGTGTTGCGGGGGCAGGGGCTCAGGGTTCCTATGGAACTGCAGCTTGTGCGTGGGGTAGGGCAGTGGGGGGATCTAGCTGCATGGTGGGGAGAGGGTGTTTGTTGCAAGAGGGTGTGGAGTCATTGACCAGCTCCTTTCAGGAGGTGGGCTCACCGAGAGGTGCGATGTCTAGACATGGTGGAGATGCCTCGAAGGTGCCTCACGATATGGATTTCTGGGTTGCGGTGGGTTTGAAATCTCCACCCCATAATATAAAGACCTTTGATAATAACCTTTTTGCCTCAGAATCTAGGGCTGGAAGTGCTGGGGGTTCTTGGATCTCAAAGATAAATGGCTGCCTGGAGAAGTGCAACAAGAGACCTAGGGTGAGTATTCCTCCGGAGATGATAGCGGAAGATGTTGATTATTTTTCCAAACATTCGTTATACTGCAAATTTTTGGGGATGAGGGTTTCT
The DNA here is from genome assembly GCF_030272615.1 of Cryptomeria japonica. Lineage (NCBI taxonomy): Eukaryota > Viridiplantae > Streptophyta > Pinopsida > Cupressales > Cupressaceae > Cryptomeria > Cryptomeria japonica. The sequence goes on from NC_081415.1 coordinate 657,717,872, forward strand.
CTGTAGTTTTTAGAGAATTGGGATCAGAGATCTTGGGCTCCGGAAGGGGAGATGGAGCTTATGTTACTGGCAAACAACTACTTCATGGTTACCTTCAATTGCATGGAGGATCGGAGTAGGGTTTTTGAAGGAGGGTCGTATTTTTACAACCAGGTGGGATTTTTAACAAACCCTGGCATGAAAGGTTCAACCCTTCGGAGGAACTCCCGAATAGGGTCCCAGTGTGGGTCCATCTACCACGTCTTCCGGTGGAATGTTGTCAAGAGGATGTGCTACGGATTCTTGCTTTAATTCTTGGGAGGCCATTTGGAGCCTCTTCGCAAACCCTAAGGAAAAGGGTAATGACCTTCGCTCGCATGAGTGTTGAAATTGATCTTAGTAAGCCTTTGCCAGATGCTATAGATATGTGTGCAGGCTCTTATTCCTGGGTTCAGCAACTGGATCATGAGACTTTACCTTTTCAGTGTCGCCTATGTCATGAGTACGGTCACTTGCAGCGCAAGTATCCTAGGTATAAACTGATGGTGTGCCAATCTCAACAGCCGACCCATAACACAAATGGGGTTGATAAAGGAAAAGTCGCCATGATTGGGGAAGCTATGGGTACTGATGGTTTTGTCCCAGTTAAGACAAAGAATAGGAATCGGGGACAAAAGAGGCCCCTACATGAGAGACAGGAGGAGGATACCTTTAACAGGTTTGAAGCCCTGGATGACCTCACCCAATAGGAGGTGAACCCTGGGCTGACTCCTTTAGATCAGGGTGCTCCAGGGTTGGCTGATGATAGTGTGAATTGGGACTCGACCCAGGCTATGCAAATCGTTGGGAGCTGGCAAATGGAGATGGATCAACCAATTGTGGCTCAGTTGGGGACCATACCTAGTGTTGTGGGGGGAGGTCTCTCCTTCAGCTCAAAAATTGGAATCTACTGGGGCAAAAAGTAACAAGATGGGTTTACATTTGGGTCTCCACCAAAAGGACATTAAGAAAGGATCATCGGAGAAGAGTTCAAAGGCTGGCAGAAAAAAGGACTTAGAGAAGATCAAATTGATGGGGGAGAATTTGGTTGAGTCGGGGTTAGTGAAGACTCTGGATTCTCATTTTCCAATCCCCCTAAATGATTGTTTTATCATGAAATGTGAGGGGCTTGAATAGTGGCCCTAGACAAAAAACTGTTCGGGAGTTGATAAGGAGCCATTCTCCTGATATCCTATTTTTGCAGGAGACAAAACTTTCTGTGGAAAGTATGATGGATCTGGTGCCAAAGCTTTGGGGGAGATGCCAGTGTCAGTGTATTGGGGTTGTGGGCTCCTCAAGAGGGGTGGCCTGTCTTTGGAACCCTCTAAGGATTTGCCCTGTCTGGTGGGCGGCCTCCAGATCTTCATTATTCGGGGTTGTCTCTAGTCTTGAGACGGGGGAATATATCTTGGTTACTAACATCTATGCCCCCACTGATCTTCAGGGTAAGAAGCATTTATGGTCTCATATCTCTTGTATGTGGAGGTTGGTCCCCTTACATCCTTGGATTATGGCAGGCGATTTCAATGCCATCCTTGAGTTGAGTGAGAAAAAGGGGGGTGTTATGCTGTTAGAACCTTCGTCTTTCCTTTTTTGAGATAATATAGCTTCGTTGCATCTTGTTGACATTAATCCTGGTAATGGTCTGTTCACCTAGACCAATAGGAGGGTAGGGGAGTATTGGATTGCGGAAAGGCTGGGTCGTTTTCTAGTTTCTAGTTTTTGGATTGGTGGGGAGTGGTCCACAAGCTCGAAGATTCTTGACTGGAGAGGATCCGATCACTGGCCCATCAAGTTGGTTTCTTCTTCTACTCGGGTTTCTCGCTCTCCTTCATTCAAATTCCAACTTATGTGGCTTCGGGATCCTGCTTTGCAGACTCTTGTAGCGGAGTGGTGGAGGCAAGGGAGGCCAACCTTTGACACTGCTATGTACACTTTTTCCAAGCAATTGCAATTTGTTAAGTTTCAGCTTAAAAAGTGGAACTGTCAAGGTTTTGAGAATATTTTCCATGCTAAGAAAGCTACTCAGATTGTGTTGAATGGCATCACCAGTGACATCAGAGAGCATGGTTTGTCTGAAGCCTTGCTTAGGGAGGAAGACAGGGCTGTCAAGGCTCTAGAGGAATGGGAACTTAGGGAGGAAATATACTAGAAACAGAGAGATCGTATTGATTGGCTTCAAGAGGGGGATAAGAACACTACCTTCTTCTTCAATTTAGTGAAAGCAAGAAGACATGGAAATGCTATTCCGACTCTGGTTAATGATAGAGGTGAGAAACTTTTATCCTTGCAGGAGATTTCTAGGGAGTCTTTACTTTATTTCCGGTTTCTCTTCAGGGAGGATTCTCAAGGGGAACCAGTGGAGGAGAATCAAGTTCTTGATTGCATCCCTTCTATAGTTACTAGGGAGATGAATGAGCAGCTTATGGGCCCCATTTCGTTGGAAGAACTAGAGAGGATTGTTTTTCACATGAGAAAGGGAAAGCCTCCTGGACCGAATGGGTTCCTGGTTGAATTCTTTCAAGAGTTCTGGGATATTATCAATCTGGACTTATGGGATGTAGTTCAGGAGTCCCAAAGGAATAAGTAGATGCTTCGGGCCTTGAATGCAACTTTCATTGCACTCATCCCCAAGTGTCATGGGGCTAACCGGTTAGGCCAATTCCGACCCATCTCTCTCTGCAATGTGATTTACAAGATTATCTCTAAGATGATAGCGGATAGGTTGAAAAAGTGTATGGGGGATGTTATCTCTGAGGAGCAGAGTGGGTTTGTGGAAGGGCGCCAAATCCTAGATGGGGTGGTCATTGCTACGGAGACCATTCACTCTATGGCAATCTCCAAGGAAAAAGCTATGTTTATTAAGTTGGATATGACTAAGGCTTACAATAGAGTTCGTTGGTCCTTCCTCCATAATATTCTCAGGGCGTTTGGCTTTGCTAATGAATGGATCTAATGGGTAATGAGTTGTGTGACGTCTACATCTTTCTCGGTGCTAATCAATGGAGATCATACTGAGCTATTTGGTGCTTCTGGGGGTCTTCGCTAGGGGGACCCCCTATCCCCATACCTATTCATTCTTTTGGTTGATTAAACATAATGTGGGTTGGGGATTTATTCAGGGATGGAATTGGGGTAATGACTTGCAGCCGGAGTCTCACTTGCAATTTGTCGATGACATGACCCTGATGGGAATTTCTCGGATCAGAGAGGCCACTAATCTGAGAAAGGTTTTGGATGTTTATCTTGCAGCTTCAAGCCAGATGATTAATGAGAATAAATATTCTATCCTCTTTTTCAACACTCCTGGTTCTATTCAAAGGAGGATTTCTCTTATCCTGAGATTCCAAGTGGGCTCTCTGCCTTTGACTTATTTGGGTATTCCTATTTCTTCTGGTAACCCTCCTAGGGAATCTTGGTAGGGTATCTTGGATAAATTTCACACGAAGGTTGATCACTGGACTAATAGATGGTTATCCTTTGCTGGGAGGGTTCAGCTGATTCAGTCGGTGGTCCAGGCTCTTTCGACTTATCGTTGTATGCTTCAAGTGGATCCTAAGTGGTTCTTGAAGGGATTGGACTCTCTGGCTAGGCAATTCTTATGGGCAGGTAACCTCTCCTCCTCCAAATGGAGTCTTGTCAATTGGGAGTTGGTGTGTAGCCTAGAGCACTCAGGGCGGCTTGGTTTAAGGTATTTTATTTGGAGAGGCTCTGGCGGCTAAATTGTACTGGAGGTGGCGTGTTGAGTAGGATCGTGGCTGGGCTAGGATTTTGGCCTACAAATATATGCACAGGATCTCGATGGAGGAAATTCCAAGATATCCACTTGCAGGTAAAGGTTCAATGATTTGGTGTATTCTTAAGAAGGGGGCTTCTCTTATTAAGGAAGGTCCCTTTTGGATTTGCAGGAGGGGGGAAGAGGTCCTATTCTGGAACGACTCTTAGGATGGTTACCCCCCCATCCTGGATCAGTTTCCCAACATTGGGAATCTTTGCCAGAGGTTTTTGGAGGCGGGGTGGTCTAGGGTGAGTGACTTCAAGGCTGTGTATAGGTGTGGGTGGCTGGAGATGGAGCAGTGGAAGGCTCCAAATGAGTGGCCGATTGCTGGGATGGAGGAAGAGTGTGCGGAGTTGTATGGCATTCTGTTGAATAGACACTATAGTTCTCTCAAGGGTAGGGATGGACTTGCTTGGTTTCTGAATCCCAAGGGCGTCTTTACTGTTGCTAGTGGATATCGGGTACTCTTGAACTGAAGACTTGAGGGAAGAGAGGTGCCCTAGTGGAAATAGGTGTGGAATAATCTTTCTTGGCCAAAGTGTAACTGCTTTGCTTGGACTTTGGCATTGAACAAATGCCTAACCTGGGACAATATCTGCAAGCAGGGATTTTTGGGGCCTTCCATTTGTGCCTTGTGCAGTAATGGGGAGGAAGACTCCTCACACCTATTTTTCAGATGCCCCTTCTCTATGCTTATTTGGCACTATTGGTGGGGGTGTGTGGAAGCATCCTTGTGTTCACGTGGATTCACTAGTGGAGTTTTGGAGTAGTTTGGGCATACTTCCTATCTCCTCCTCCTTCCTCCTGACTGTCTGGTACATCGAGCCCATTTTCATACTGTGGTAGATCTGGCTCGAGAGGAATAGGAGGATCTTTTGTGAGGTCAGACTGGTGGTTCAACAAGTGTGGAATAGAATCATTGTTATGATCTGGGAGACGGTGGAAGCTAAATGTGAGGTGCATTTTACCCTGAATAGAGATGAGGCGGATATTGTGAGTAGGTTGGGGTTGCAAGAATTGTCTCTTGCCTTAGCTTGTGTTAGGAGAGGTAGATGTACTTTGAAGAAGGTTCAAAGGATGGGAAGATGGATACCTCCTCAGGATGAGTTTATCAAGGTTAATACCGATGGCTCTCTAGGGGTAACCCAGGCCCTGCTGGGGTTGGTGGTGTTGGTAGGAATCATATGGGGGAGGTGGTCCTCTTTTTTCCGGTTCATAAAGGGTGGCATTCTAATAATTTTATGGGGGGCTTTGCTATTCTCTATGACTTGGAGCGTTTCTAGGAGTTGGGTCGCAGGAAGGTTTTTTGTGAATCGGATTCACAAATTATGGTGAACTTGTTGACGGAGCAGAAGGTGAGTGGGGTTCATTGGCAGTTGGTAGAGATTGTTCGTCAGATTCTTCATATTAGCTTGGCTATGGAGCAGGTGTCTTTCATCCACATTCCTCATGAGTGGAATAGAGCAACAGATTGTTTGGCTAAGTGGGTCTCGGAACATGGTAGTGATTGGAAAGTGGAAGGTTGGGAGCATCTTTCCCTGGATTATTGTCAAGACTTGCCAAATATTCTTGCTGAGGACATGGATGGGTATGAAATTGGCTGATTTGGGGTTGGGCTTGTGGTTCTTTTCTAGGGCCTTGGGGCCTTGGTTCTCTTTGTAATTCTTGTGTCTAATTTTCAATAAAGCTTTTACCCCTTTATTTAAAAAAAAAATGTCTAAATTTAAATATGATATCTCTATGCATGTCCCAATTAATTTAATAGTAAAATTTTGAAGTTCAACAAAATCAATTAAAAATTTATTTTTAAAACATTTTCCATTAATTGAATAGTACAATAAATAACTAACTAATATCTAAAATTATAGATAATATAAATAAAATCTATTTCAAATATTGATATTTTTCCAAAATTGAATCCACCTCTTTGACAAAAAAAAGCCTTTGCAGAATACAAGTGTTCATCTGATTTGCCCAACCTTCATGGTCATTTATCACTAATTTTTTACAAAATACAATAACAACAAAGGTTGCCTATTGGTGCGAAAACCAAATCTATGCTCTCGTTGCCAAGTGTTGTAGCTACATTTTGCATAATTGCAATAGAGGAAGGTCTTAGGTCATGTTCATTGAGATTGTCCCCTGCAATTCAATTAATCAAGATAAATGTATGCATAATCATTTAAGTTTAATTAATTAAACGTGTTCATTAATCATATTATTTAGTTATTTATTTCCTATTTAAATATCAATATATAATAGATTTTTAAGTATTCCAAAACCACAATTAAAAAATAGTTTTTTAAAAATTAAAATAAATAAAATATGCGTGGTTTAAGATTAATTCACTACTTTTATTTCTATCTCTTCATATGTTGGTTTCAGACCTAGTAATTCATTTTTGAACTCCATATCATTGAAATCTTCAAAGCAATACAATAGATTTACTGTTAAAGTATTCAATGAAGGAGAATTTCTAAGAACAAAACCCAACACAAATAATTTTATTTACTCTAATGTGATGAAATATACACAGATGCATTCTTCAAATTTGGAAAGAGCAAGTTTGATATCGTCTCATTCTTCTTTCCCCTTACCATTATAGTTCCCAACCATACAAAAGATGAACAATTGATGGGAAAAACCAAAGATCTTGCTCGATAAAACATTGGATTTGAAATGAGTAAAAGAAGAGAAATGTTACCATCATGTATGGAAATACTTTGAGTTCTTCAAGGTTAGGAAAGATGCTAAGGATAGTTGGACAAGATAAGCCACAAAATATTGATGATGTGCATCCAATGTTGGGGATGAATATAATTTATTTCCTCCATTATTAACTTTGAATTCGACATCTCAAAACTATCATATCTTCATATTTAAAACCAATCCCTACTTCAAGATAGATTCATGGATGGTGTGCTATATATAAAGTTTTGAGATGACCAAATAAAAGAATTGAAGATGTAAAAGTAAAAATCCAAATCTACAAGTTTTAAAGGAAAACATCCATATCACATTAAAATAGAAAGTTGCCCAATATTACATTGAAATGGAAAGTTGCCCAATATTAGATTGATGAGTGGTAATTTTAATCATATAGAAATTTTATTGACAAACATTCTTCAATCCATTATGTGCGTATAATACGCCTCTTGACATAATAAAAAGCAATGTAAAAAAATGCATTTAGGGATCCATGAAATCCAACAATAAGATGTAAAACTTTTGAGCCAATTAGATTCGAGAAAAAAATAAATTAGAAACTTAAAAATCATGCATCTTAACTTTTAAAAAATGAAAAAAAATGGATTAAAAGAAAAAAATTGACAATTCTTATTGGTGGAGAAACAATTGAATAAAAATGAGTTAAGAAAAACTAATTGCAATAGTACTAATAAGCTAAGCAACCACATGAAAATTTTCCCTTATTGCTAGCATACATGTTTTTAGAGAAATATATGTAAAGTATTCAAAAGTTCTTTTAGAGATGTCTATTTAATTAATTGTATATTATAATTTTATTTCAAAATGGAATATTTTCAAATACATAACTAGGTTTAAAGGAATAAAGGCTATGCACAACTTTCTATTAACATAGAATGTTGCTACCATCTAATCCTTATCTTTATCCCAAAAAATAAAATTTTCTTTGAAAATGTTTATAGAGATATATATACTTAAACTTCTTGACCTAACTACTATTTTTTATTGTATTGATTTAATGCAAAAGATTACATAAGAGAGAAAATTAATAGACTATCAAAGAATAGAACATAACAACAAACATATAGTTGTATGCGAACATATTTACAAACATAAGATTGAGAATCACAACTACAAATAGACATTGGAAAAACAATTACATGTTTATAAACATAAAATCTATAACATAGACAATACACATCTGGTTTGTTGGTCAACTAGGAATGACATAAGAAGCTGTAACAAAGAAAATACAATTTTGATTGTTGAATCGCCAACGGTGAAATGAGCAAGTCTGGGAAGAATGACAACCAATTGTGACAAAAATAGGACCAAGAGGGACAACATAAGCAATACATATCTTGTTAGAGTTATCTTGTATTAGCTAATAATTATTTATTTAATTAATTATTTAATTATTAGCCTATTATACTTTATGCTTAAGCTAAACTTAGGCATTTAATAATATTGTAAGTATTTAATAATTATTAAATACACATTATCCCTTTAAGGTTTCTTTAGGGTTGCACATATTTAGTGTTGCACACCTTTAGGGTTGCTAATATCATTTTATAAGGATTGTATTGTACTTTTTCATTTAATTGAATTCCCTCTTTGAATGATAATCTTTTTCTTCAAAGCCATTATTGTTTTTCTATCTCCAATCTTCTCTTGTGACATGTATTTTGCTTGCAGGTGCTCTTGGGATCTCTGAAGTTGTATTTTCTCAACTTCTTCATGGTATTAGAGCCTACATCTGCTGCTGCTTGTTCCTGATTTTTTAGAAGATTTTTTGGAGGGTTTCAAACTTTTTTAGAGTTTTTTTATTGGATATGGGGTAGTTGTTTTGTTTCTGATCATTTTTGGCTCAAACGACTCTCACCGTTGAGCTCAAAACTCCCCCAAACCCCCCATGTCAATATAAAATTTGTCAAATTTCGATAAATTTGGGTTTTGGACATTTTTTGACACAAATTTTGAGAAATTCATCAGAAAAATCATTAAATGATTTTTTAGAGCAATTTGGGCCAAAAAAAGACCTCACCGTTGGCTTTCGAAGGGCGTTTCCATTCATTTTAATATATAATTCGACCTATTTCGATGACAAGGGCATCTGGGCCGTGATTTTTTCATTGACACGCTTTGCGAGACACAAAAATCCGTACAGCTGTACCTGCAAATGCGTCAGAAAATTTTCATCAATTTTTTTTTTTTTAATACTCTTTATGCCCTAAAAGAGGGGTTTTTTTCTTTTGGCCGTAACTTGGTCATACTGAGGCACTTTTTTGAAAACTTTATATCATCGGAAAGCTCTTTTTGAGCTCTCTTCAGATCTGGAGGTTTGATCTTTTGATTTTCTTTTTTGATGATGTTTTTTTCTGTCAAAGCCAAAAGTTCCTTTTTGCACTTTGGGAGACATAACTTGAGCATCCGCACTCCGTTTTTCAAAAAATTTATATCATTGGAAAGATTGTTCTGTGCACTTTCCAGTCATATGAGTTTTCTTTCCATATTCTACTCCAAGTACATTTTATTTAGTTTTTTGCTTTTCAGCACTCTGGTGAATATCTTGGATGTTTCAGGTCTTGGGATCTCTTTCTTTGAGTAGGATGTCTCATCTTTGGTTGTTCTTTTTGTATTTCCAGTCTTATGTCTCTTCTGATCTTTGTATACATCATTTTGTAAGCATTTCCTTTTTTGCAAACGCACTAAGATAAAGTGCTACTATGCATTGTATACTTGGGATCTTACATATCTTGTGCCTTATTGTACATGCACTACATTATAAAGTGTTGTGGGGGGGTTGATGTTTGCCTTTGCTTTCCATCTACCTTTGTCATGTGAGTGTTCCTTCCATGACATTAGCCTCATGATGTGTGTCAAGTGAGTGTTCCTTCCACGACACTGTATTTTCTCTGCACCTTCGATGTTCTTGGTTCTTCGTCATGCAGTTCTTGTTGGTCGTTCTTTTCAGTGTACCTGTCCCTCACTCTTTTCAGCATTATGGGGGGGTTTCTCATGTTGTTCTAATGCTTCCTTGGTTTGTTGGTTCAACTCTTCAGGCTTTGGTGTTTTATGCCATCTGTATCTTCGAGTTCAGTTGTTTGTCTTTGGTTGCCATCTGATTCGAGTAGTGTTATTTGAGGGCACTCACGCAGATTACAGTCTTCTCTACCTGATCATCTTCTATTTTAGTGGAGGTTCTTCAGATCAACAGTTATTCTTCGACAGTGTTTGCAGGTTCTTCATGCTTCAGTGATTCTCTTGTATTCCATCTCTTTTTGGAATAGAGTTTTTTTCCCACGTGGTTTTCTCTATTTCTCCGGTTCATAGATATTTGGTTGTGATTGGGTACCTCATCAGACTTTGTTGCCAGGAACCAAATTTTTTACCTTCTCATGTAGTTGCATTTTTTTTTGCTTCATGCATTTAGTTTTTTAGCTACTCCCTAAGTTCATCTTAAGGGGGGGTGTTAGAGTTATCTTGTATTAGCTAATAATTATTTATTTAATTATTAGTCTATTATACTCTACACTTAAGCTAAACTTAGGCATTTAATAATATTGTAGGTATTTAATAATTATTCTAATTATTAAATACACATTATCCCTTTAAGGTTTCTTTAGGGTTGCACATCTTTAGGGTTTCTAATATCCTTTTATAAGGATTGTATTGTACTTTTTCATTTAATTGAATTCCCTCTCTGAATGACAATCCTTTTCTTCAGAGCCTTTTTTTTTTTTTTTTCTATCCCCAATCTTTTTCTTCAGAGCCATTATTGTTTTTTTGTCTCCAATCTTTTTCTTCAGAGCCATTATTGTTTTTTTTGTCTCCAATCGTCTCTTGTGATAGGTATTTTGCTTGTAGGTTCTCTTGGGATCTCAGAAGTTGTATTTTCTCAACTTCTTCATATCTGATATACCAACAATAACATTAGCAAGACTTGATGAAACAACAATCAATCTTCAAAAGAGGATCTTAGTCCCTATGCCATGACCACCTTCCTTTTGTTGAGTAGTAGCTTAACCTAAAGTTTGATTTGTTGAATTTGGAAGTCAATCTTCAAATTCTTCTTAGCCTTTGCCTGTAATTGAGAAAATAGTGAAGTTAGACAATTAAAAATATCTAAGTAAAACCTTAGAAAAGTAGCTTCTTGGTGAGTATTAAGGTTATTAAAAATGGCTTTACACCTATATCTCCATATATGGGACATAATCACATGTCTGACCCCATCACCAATAGTATTAACATGTAAACCCCACACCAAGAAGGACTTATTTATAGGTTAATTTGTGTTCAGAGATGGCTAGAAAATCATTAAAAACCAAGTTCCACTATTTTTTAACAAATTGGCATTCCCGGAAAATGTCTTTTATTTTCTTGCTTTTGATAGAAAGGGCAATGGGTAGTTTGAAATGTAAAATCTTCCAAGCAATTAATTGATCATGAACATTGGCTTTTGAATTCCAAATATGGGTAGATAATTTTGACCAATATTTTTCATCGAACATGTATTTCCATTTGGAGTTGAATCGAGACCTTAATGGCATTTTTGGAAGTAGCTGCAAATAAACCTTATTTAAAGGAAAAAATAGAAAAGGATATGTTGACATCCATAACTAGTCTTTGTAAAAGTTGTAGTGGATAGCGGTACACAATTTCATAGACGATTCCAATGGAACCAAAGACTGCACCAAAATTAGAAATACTTTGTATTTGTGGCTTAAATTGAATTGATCTTTAACAACATGCCATGATAGCCAACTTGTATTGTGAAAATCCTAAAGATCTCCAACAATACAAACTCCTTTTTTGAATCTAGGGCATAAGACTGATTCAAAAAGCTTAAGGCAAGGGGTTGATCTTGATAAATGATGTGCTTATTCCATCAAATAGATGAAGTGGAGAAGCTAAAACCATATTGAAGTGAGTTGTCTCTTCATTTTAAAAGAGAACAATAGTGTTGCCAAGCCTTCCATATAGAGAGCAGGGAAGGAAAACCCTTTATTGAGAAAAAAGAAGCATGAAGGAGTTTATCTAACCATCCCACATATTTCCATCTACCCTTGGCAGTAGAAAGATTGATGCAATTCCATATGAGGATCTTCCATGGTTCATCCCCATGGACAACTCTAATAATCCATTTGGTAACCAAACAAAACCCTTATGTTTGTGGGTCTATAAACCCCAATCCACCTTTACATTTGGGTTGGATACAATGAGTCCATGAAGTGGATATGAAACCTCTATTGCCATCCCATTTAGCCCAGCAAAATTGACAAATCATTTTGATCAAATCCTTATATCCCTTTTTTGAAGACATCCAATATGAAGAGAAGTAAACATGTGTTGCAAGAAAAATCTTATTGGCAACTTGCATTTTGCCAGCTAAGGAAAGAAATTTATTACCCCAATCAAAGAGCTTATTCTTGACTCTATTAAGGTACCAATTCCACATATCTGCGAGAGACGCCCCAAAAATGAAAAGGAATACCAAGGTATCCCATAATTTCCTCGTGTTTAACTTGTTTCCACTCTTAGGGAATCCAATGAGGAACATTGCCATTTTGAACCATCAAAAATTCTATTTTCTTATGAGCAATTTTGGAACTTGAAACAACACAGTAAAGCTCAAGTATGTCCATCATATTGTAAATACATTTTCAAAATTTTATAAAAATAACAGCTTGCTATCATCAACATAGTGGGAATTAGCGACAACCATGTTATCAGGAATAGAGATTCCAGAGATTAGCTTCATGTGATTAGCACTTTGAAGTAAATATCCCAAAGCATTGACTATGAGAACATATAAATATGGGGCTAAGGGACAACCTTGCCATATAGATCTTTGTAAAGAAAATGGATCTGTAATTAGATTATTAATAATAATTCGAGCATTGACATCTTGAAAAAGCATTTGAACATGAGCTTGAAATTCAGGACCAAAACCCAACTATTGAAGCATTTTAAGGATAAGACTCCAATAAATTCTATCATAAGCCTTATCAAAATCAAGTTTAACAAAATGGCATTTTGTCCTGTTTGTTGAACCCATTCACTAGTCTTCCATGCTAACATTAGATTGTCAAGAAAAAATCTGCCAACAATGAAACCTGTTTGTTCATCTCTAACAATTTCTTGCACTACTAGTTCGATCTTGATGGCCAAGGCTTTTTGCTATAATTTTATAAGTGTTGAGTAAGGTTATAGGGCATCAACTAGAGATGGAGTTTTCGTGTTTTCCTTTAGGAAGAAGCTTGATTATACCACCATTAATGATAGGCCCCAATGAACCATTCTTATAAGCCTCTAGGTATAAACAATAAGAATCTTCCTTAATGTGTTGCCACATAGCTTGGTAGAATTTCATAAGAAGCCCATTGCTGCCAAGACTTTTGTAAGGGGCCATCAAGAATCTAGAGCCACCTCTACCATTATTTTGGGATGTGTACATAAAGCTAGCATCTCTCCAAATATTGCATAGTACAACATCAAGCTTTAAATTACAAATTGTAACTTCTTGAAGACAAAGCATTTCAGGCTTACATTTAAGAACCATATCTTTCACTTTTTTACTTATGAGGAAGGAGAGAAATCCCTTCAACATTCCAAGAAAGGATCCTAAAGTTCATGATGAGAATGAGAAGGATCGTTGGCCTGGGACAACACACTGGAACTATTGCCAAGATTCAATTTTGGATCTTTGGTTGCATGGTCTTTAGTGGTGGGAGACAGGGATCTAGAATAGTGCCAGAGGCAAGAAGAAGGGGGGGTGGAGTCATAGGAGCACGATTGAGGGGAAAGGGAATAGGGAGAACGAGTATGGGGCTGAGAGGATGAAAGATGTGGAGAAGAAGAAGTGTCTTAAGTCTTGGGAGAAGAAGAATAAAGAAAAGAATCTCAAACCTTGGGAGAAGGAGAAGGGAAAGAAGTGAAAGAGATAGGTGGCTTCTTCCTCTTTCTAATAGAAGTCCATCTATATGACATGATAACATCCTTAAAAGATGAAGCAAACTCCTCAAGAGCATTAGAAGAAATGTTAGGGTCATAAGAGGAAATAGGACCTTTCTTAACAACAAGTATTAGGAAGACAATGGCCGAACGAAAGAGAGAGTGAGCACGGTTGGGAGAGGACTCACGACCACTAGATGGAACAAAATTGGTTAGTGGCTGGGCAAACTTACTCCTCCTAATCATGGATCAAGTGATCTTCCTTTCGACAGTAAAAATATGTATTTGACTTATTCAAGTAAACAAATGGCAGTTCGAAAGCTCATAAACCTGGGCCAAAAAGTTTAATGCTCTTTGACAATGGTTTGTTTAGATCCACCTCAACACAAACCCTTGGGTGAACTCGTAAGCTTGAAACTTTATTAGTACTATGTTTGCACCAGATTAATCTCCCTAATTGAGCCACAATATCCTTTGAAAATGGTTTGAAAGCAAGATTAAGGAAAGGCAACTCAATCCACATGGGATAATGTGAATGAGAGGGACCTTCGGGATGAAAATTGAAGGTCTAGGCTTGCAAATAACAAATTTGCTCGCAAATGACCTAGGTGTCGTATTGTAAGACAACTTGAGTGCAGGCTTTTGACTTGAACATACATGACACATTTCCTTTCCCCATACCTTGTAGGGGTTTCAATCTCCCATCCTCTAGATTCCTAGTTTTGTCTATCCCATTTGTAAAAGTCAGTTTCATGAGTGACTCCTTGTAGAAAAAATAAAATAACAACTTTGCTTTGATATTTTGTAATAACCTCAACAATATCATTAGGAAGTTGAATTTCGAGGGTTTTACCTGAGTGGTCTTCTATCATTATTTCATTTGGATCAACACATATGGCAACATTATCTTTCTCCATATCTATATCAACAAAGATGCCAAAGTTTGGATTTGCAAGGATTGTCTTACACTCCTGGTCTTTTTCTCATGTTCCTTCATGAGAAACCACTCCACCCTGACTAGCCACAAGCTCCTCCTCCTTAGGTGTCGTATCACTATTGGGTTCCAATGTTTGACCCTTATTCATTGACCTAGCTTCGAATTTCAGTCTCATTTTCCTTAGACTCCTGACTTCTTCTACTATTATGGTTTGGAACCTAAATCTGTTGACTCTGTTGCAAGGGAAAGAGAGGCCAGAGGCACTCGTTCCTTGCAAACTACTAAATCTCCATTCTCTTGAGACCCCGTTTTGCCTATTTTGTTCTCCCAAATATAACTTCTTCTGCCTGAGATCCACAAAAATCTGCTTGAAATCCACCAAAATCTACCAAAATCCCTAACTAGAGTTTCAACATTTCATCTCTAATCTCAACAATCAGCACATAAATCTAAGCAGGACCTAACTACTATTGCTATTATTAAATATTATTTAATAACTATTGAGAAATGTACTCCCTTAATCATCACAGATCCAAAACGAGTAGATATTTTGTTTTATTTCCCTCTAAGTCTATACAGATCCAAAACGAGTAGATATTTTGTTTTATTTCCCTCGTCTATACAAATCCAAAACCAATCCATGACGAATACATTCTTTTGGGACTACCACACAAGTCCAAAGTCGGAAGTGTAACAAAAAGCTAGAAACAATCTAGCGAAATTTAATTTTGGAAAGCACCCAACACGATCGAATTAAAAGAATTGAAGTATTAAAACCTTTTAGGTGGATATGGCACGTATGATTGTGCAATTCTATGGTCTAGAGATACCTAAGAAGGTTCTTTGAATTATATGTTTTAGGAGTTTGGATATACACAAGCCTGTCTAATAGCAAGGACAACGACTATTAAAATATCTTGTCTGCAATCATCTTATCTGATTACATTCTCACGGCTAGTGTGGTTTGCAAATATCCTACACCTCCATCAAAAGCAATGGCAGAATCCTTTCTATCCTTAGGTGCTCAAAGGAGCAAAACACATTACGCCGTCTAACATTACAGTTGTTGGCACTTGAATTTCATGGCCTTGCAGTCTGCATTTCGTTCTTGCCCCGCTCTTTCGCATTCTCATTGTTATGACCCAAATCCATATCCCACAGTGGTTCAATGTAGAACCAGTATCTTCAACTCAACAAAAAAGCCCACCAGTCTCTCGAGCTTTCATTCTGCACTTTATCATCATGCCCTTCAATTGGAATTTGTTGGACCCATAATATCTAAAGGCAAACGCAGCAGCAGACAAATAAAGTGCATGGTATGGGACGGGCCTCTTTCATCTGTTCATTTGATGATGCAAGGCAAAAATTTCAAGGTATTACACTTATTAATTAATCAGTACAATTCTTGGTTTGTTTCTTGGCATTGCAGTTTGTTTGGCTTGTTAAATGTTGTGGCGCCTTGATGGGTGGCAGTTGACAGATGGAGTGAAGAACTATATACAACAGAAGGTGGGCAGCGCGATTCACCATTTTGCCCCGATTGTGAAAGAGGTTGATGTTCGTTTGTCTCTCCTAGGCGGGGAGGTGGGAAAAGGCCCACCAGTCAGACGTTGTGAGGTACCTTCTGTCAACTCAGCATTTGATTTTTATTGAAATTTCTCTTTGGTTATATACTAAACATTTTGTGAAAGATGAAAACAATTTAGTCGCCTCCATTTTTCCTCAATTTATTAGTTTGCTGAATACACAGACTTATATTACTCTGTAGCAAATTCATTTTTAAGTTTGTTAGAGGGGGGCTTTTGCGAACCATTACTCAAAAACATCAATACAAAGTTATGGACCATCAGGCTTCTATGTTAGATAAATTCTTCTAAATTATTACTTATGAAAGATGGCTCATCTCACAGAAGATGGATTCTTTAAACTACTCCCAATAAAAGATGACCCATCTTCCCCGAGACGTTTTTTTTTTTGAATTACTTACTAATACGATATTGGCCATGAAGATTCTCTCGATATTATAGCACATAGTAGACTCCCTAAAATCCACATCAAATGCTTAAATATCTATTTTAACCCTGTTCTCACAAATTATAGGTGCTACTTACCTATAGAATGTGGTTTCTCTAACAAGTGTTTTGTCTAGCTTCAGATGTTTAACACGTTTGTATTTCAATGTCAGCCTTAAACCGGGCCACTTTGAGTGGACCTCCCAGCAAACTAAGAATATATAGTTTTCATAAAGAACATGGCATTTATAGGCTTACCCTGTCCTACCAAAGCAAGAAGAGATAGTATATCTGGTTTTGCAGTAGAATCCATGGGACTGTCCTTAGTGGTTCCAGTCAGCACATCTATAGGTGTATGATAATGCATTTGGGGAGCAACCGATGCAGAGGGGAGGACTTGGTAGCTGTGCACCCTAGACTTGTATTTTCTTTTATCTAAAACTATGCCTGGAAAACTTTTTAACGTGACCGGTGATGCTGGCACGACATGCCCTCTGGCTCCACGCGAAACGCTTTTGACCTGGAGCTATGAACCGGTGAGGCCACAAATGGGGGTCCTCATCCCTGCACTTCACTTGATCAAACCCGCAAGCACAATGGCCCAGCAAAAGCACAAGGCATTCAAGCACAGTGGCCCAGCAGGGATTCGAACCTTGGTGGCTGCTTTACCAACGAAATGTTTTAACCGCGACACTACATGTCCAAAGACTAGACTTGTATATCTTAAGCTCTTAAATGGTACATCAAATTTTTGGCATTTGCAAAAGAATCAGCATACCTCCATATGTAAGTTAAGAGCTTAAATCTATTGATTAGAGTTTTGGGAATCAATGATGTAGTCACATCAGCTACATCTTCGCTGAGTTGTCCAAAAACAGCCACCTTAGAAAGTTAAATCAAAACATGTGCATTCACGATGTGGTTGGTTGTTTTTACTGTGACTTGTGTAAAATAGATACTTTGTGTCCATTTTTAAAGTACACACATAATGGCTACTAGTGGTTATCATTACAAGTAATACAAGTAATACAAGTAATAGGTAAAACTTAAAAGTATTAAAAAAAAGAGGCGATTACCACACTGCACCATAATAGCTATTGGAGCTTCCTCATCTATTGGGTCCTTTCACCTATATTGACTGAATGCTCTTCCTCATTAGGTTTTGAGCTGATTACAAGGTTCAAAAGTAAACCAAGCAATCCACTTACATAGTCTAGTATCGATTTGAATGCATAGATTTGCAAGGAAGATACACAGATCTATGTTACGAAGGCCTCCTCTAGAGCACGTCACTAAATCGCCCTTAGATAGTACTGGAAACTAGCTTGGGACAGGCAATGCATACTTCAACAATCTACTATCTATGACAATATATGCACTGCAATCATAAGATAACTAAAAACAGCTCTGTGCAGTAAAGATGGCAGCCAAAAGACTTAATAAATAGTAATAAAGCAGTAAAGCAATTACAAGATATCTGGCATTTCACAATCTCAAAACAAGAATAAGTTAGAATGGTATTACAGTCAATAAATCACTGCAACAAAATTAATTAGCTCTTATTGCCAATATCTTGGCTATTAAACTTGTTTTCCATCCAGTATTTTTCTCTTTCTTTTTTGTCATGATTGGGACTTGACAATGTGATGTGTCATCTTTCCTTGCACTATGCATTTTGATAGTCTGTCTGTTCATTGGAACTGAACTTTACTATCACCTATGCCAATATCTCTTGATCATTTGGGAATAAAAGTTGCTTTGTCTATACTGATGCGTTTGACAATTTTTCTTCCTAATATGGTACGATGGGATGGGAAAACACGATTAACAAATCAGATGATTTGTACTTGTATTGTCTTTCCTCTGTTGTCAGACTGACCTGGAACTGCATGTCCCACTAAATGAGTTCTACTTGTTCCTGTTATATTACATTTATATGGTGCTTTTTTAACTCTATTCTTTTGTTGGGAACTTATCCCTCAAATATTTATGAATCATTTCAAGGTTTATCTAAATAAGGTTTGTGCAAAAGCATGAAAGAACATTTGGACTGTAGGTAACGATATTCACAAAAAAGCATGGAGTTGTACGAGTGGAAAGGGAAGCTGATAGCACATATGCTAGCATAGATATGGTTTCAGATATTATTAAAAGAAAGCTAAGGAAGATCAAAGAGAAGGACGTAGATCTTGCACACAAATCATCCAAGGTTTGGCAGCCATCAAAGGAATCAGTGAATGTAGATGAAATTCTTGACAAGGAGGATCCTTATGATTTATCTGATGAGGTATGTTTTGTTATTTTTGTTACTGGTTTACAATGGTTAGATATTAGACTGATAAGCAAATGTGACAGAAAAATCTGCCCAGGAAAGGTTACTAATATTTTGAATGGAAGACATAGGGAATGGTTTCAAATCTAAAAGTAAATCTTGTGGTTACTGAGTGGCACACATAATTTACTTTAACCTGGGAAAGTTGAATATGGCAAATGTATAGGGTAGGAATGTGTTATGCGGATGAGTAGTTTTAAGATGATTCAGCAAGAAGGGACTATTAATGATTCAGATAAGTTTTCTGTGCTTTTCATTTTGATTGGCACAAGAGGATCTTGAGGGTGAAAATTAAATAGAGAACATTAATATCCTGCACAAGAGACAGAAGTTTACCCTCTTAATAAAAAATTAAATTATATTGAAAGCAAATATATAACTGGCTGTGTACGTTAAAATTATTTGCATATCTAAATTTAAATCATGTTGTTACTGAATGACACACATAATTAAGTTTAAGCTAGGAAGGTTGAACATGCCAAAGTGATGGGACAGAAGTGTACAATACTACAATGGGATGAGTAGTTTTAGTGCAGTCTAAATTGAAGTACCAAATTGATAGCAGCCTAACAAAATCCACACTATTTGATATAATGAACAGTGAATAAAATTTACTTGCATTAAATTTAAATTAGCTTTCAATGGCTTACAAATTTGTTGAGAGTCTGAGAACGAAAACCCTAACTATTACAAAACAGAGAAATGACATAAACTTGAGCCAATCATGGATGGATAAACTGTTTTTTCGCTCCTAGTTATTCACTTTCTTCACCCGATATTTCCCCACTGTTTCTCAATGTTCTCTGCTCAGAATGGTTGTCTCTCCTTTTCCTATAAATTTCCGGTGTTTTTTTATGTTCCCTCTGCAAATCTTCCCTGTTTTTTTTCTGGTGTATTTCTGGTATGACCTATTCTTTTAAAATCACATTTCTTTTTCCAAACAGTATTGGATCAACAAACTAATAAAACTATCTTAAATAAAATACTTCAGCCATGGAGTTTTGTCCCTAGCGTTTGGGCTCTTGCATGTTGCCCATGCTTCTTTAAAATTTGAGTCATGTTCATATAGCTCTTTAATGGAAGCAAACCCAACAACTTCAATTTTCATCTCATTCAACAGAAGACATCTTCTACTCAATTCATCGTACCTTGTTTTATCTACCACTTCTATGCTTTAAAACAAATGAATAGCTTTGAAAAAATTCAACCAACTTTGTGTGCTTTTGATTCAACTTACCATGGCTGTGAATAAATTGTAATGCCTGATAATCTATGAATAAAACGATTTTTTTTTGGTAGCAAATAGTGTCTCTGGTTACATGTTTAAACAATTTCATAAATTTCTTGGTCACAGACCAAATACTTTCTCTTGGCTTTCTTTAACTCATTGGTGCAATATGCAATGGGTTTGCCTTCTTGGCTCAAAACTTTTCTTATCGTTGTTCCCCTTGCATCATAGTCCACTTCCTTCCCAACTTTCATGATGGTGTAGGTATTCATCCTACCATCATGCATAGCCTTCATGTCAAATTGCTCACCACCTTCTCAACAGAACATAACAAGCATCTATGGGCATACCATAGCATATAATTTCATCCTTATATGTATCAATCTGAAAATTCACTAAACAATGCTCTTTTACCCAGAGTTGATGTCCTTTTTGTAGCCATGAAACTTTGTATGGGTTTTTAATTGTCTACAACTTAAGTTTTTCTACCATTTCTTTGGACACCAGATTGTCTGTACTTACAGCATCAATAATGACTTTGGAACATTTTCTTCCAAAATTACATATAGTGCTAATTAAATTCTTTCTGTGCATCAACAATGACTTTGGAACATTTTCTTCCAAAATTACATATAGTGCTAATTAATTTCTTCCTATGTATTGGTTCATGGTTCATGCCCTTTTTAATCTGGTTTTAATAGCACTCTCGTCATAAGTGAGATTCTCTTGGGCGAAGCTACACTTTTCTCATTAGCTTGGACAATGTGATTTTTTGCCTCATTTACTTTATCACCATTTTGTTGTATTTGTGGGTAGTCAAATACCCTACGACTAGCCTCTCCACACCTATAACAAGCTCTGGTAAATCCTCTACCTCTTTCTCTTTTGTAATAACATCTTCTTCTTGAATAATTGCCTCTTTCTCTTGATGAATTGCCTCTTCCTCTCTTGTTTTGATTGGAATTTTCGTTTTGAGAAGTGCCAGACTCTTATTCATTTGCATGTTGTCCTCTACTACTACTTGATTGCCTCTTCGTATATAATTGTTTTGTTGTTTCCTTACCAATTTCTCTTGATTGCAATTGTTGTTTTGAGAAGCGCTAGGCTCTTCTTCATTCGCATGTTGTCCTCTGCTACTACATGATTGCCTCTTTGTCTAGAAATTTTTTTGTTGTTTCCTTTCCAACTTATCTTACATGTCTAAAGCATATTGATAGGATTCCTCAATTGATCTCACTTTGATCATACTGGATTCATTGTGAATTGATATTCAGAGTTTGTTAAAATACCTTGAGATCTTTTGTAGTCATCCTCCACATGGTCAGCATGAATGAAGCTTGTAAAATTTGAACTTGTAACATTCATCTATGTAGTCTTTGGCATTCAACTCTGTTGGTAGGAATTTGGTCTTCAGTTTTGCGACCATTCAATTCAATTTAAGATATAATCTTCTCTTTTTCTCTTTTTTGTCTTTTTGTTTGTACATGATCCCACCACAAAGATGCATCACCATTGAGCTTAGTGTAGATAGACTCAGCTTTTTCTAGGATCGTTCATTGATTCATAATCAAGGTACATTTTCATTTCTGCAATCCAGTCTATAAGCTCTTCAAGGTTTAGACTTATATAGCCCTAATCACCTAGTTTCAATTGCCTCCTCAACTTGTACTCCTCTTCTTTGTGCTGCCTCCATTGTATCCAATCTGGCTGTAATTTCTCTCAACATTTGTGCTCTTTTTGTTTTCCTTTATAAGCCATGCCTCCTCTTTGCTATTCACAGTTAGAGGACTCCATGCATGCTTGCAACAAAATTCTAGATTTTTCATGACACAACTAGGCAAAGAAACCTTCTCTAATACCAAGTGTTGGGTGCAATCTAAGTCTGGGATGCCAAATCAATGGTAGCCGAATCTAGCAGCTTAACTATGTTCACACTACCTCACACAACAACCAGGTGGAACAACAAATTATTTTTTTGTATTAAATGTAAATCAACTTTCAATTGCCCATGAATTGGTGAGAACAAAAACCCTAACTATTATAAACAGGGAAATGACATGGATTTGCCCTAATTATGGATGGTCAAATTGGTTTTCTCTTTCTACTAGTTATTCACTTTCTTTCCCCAATTTTCCTCTTTTGTTTCTCAATGTTCTTTGCTCAAAATTGTTGTCTCTCCCTGTCCCATAAACTGCTGGTGATGTTTTGGATTCCTTGCACAAGTCTTTCTTGCTGCTCATGAACTACGTCATGTTTTCTGTCAAGAATAATCATCCTTTTTTTCCCTTTGCCTACATTTTTGTGTTGCAGTTAGTTTTGGATCAATTAAACGGCCCTAATCACTACATGACAATTTGCACACGATTTTGCTGCCAAAATAATGTGTCAAATTTCTTCTTGGGCTGTTTTTTTCCAAGAAATGCTATTGTTTGAAACACTTTAGTTGCTTTATTCAATCCCAGTTGAAATCATGTTGGAGTTTTAATTGTGGACAAATGTTTTGATGAAATGTTTGGAGAAGAAACAATGATAACCAAAAAAATTGTAACACACGACTATGTGACAGTTGGATATATGAAAGATGTTGAGTTGGGCAAGGATAAAGCCAAGTGTCCAAAGAGATCCACATCATCAAAATTGCCTTTTTCTACTAAAGTTACTTGCTACAGAAGTCATAATGTTAAGAAATGAAATCATGAAGCTCTAGAAATTACTCGCAATCAAGCTGCCAAAGAGACTCACAAGTTGCTTCAGAAGATGAATCATGAAGTCCATAATGCTGTTGAAGTTACTCACAGCTTGCTGACAACGATGTTTAGATGCTACAGAAGTGGCTTGAAATGTTTGATAAATTGTACATAGTGTTGATGAAGTAAGTTTGTGTTGTTGCAGAAGATGGCTAATTGGGGCCGAAGGTGCACTATCTACCTCTAATGCTATTGAAGTTAGCTGGAACAAACTTAGACTGCGATTTTTCAAATATCCCATTTAACCAAGAACATTCACACGAAACCAAAATTTCATCTCAACCTACATTATTCTATTTTTGGGTGATGTGTGATTGTTCATTAACCTGGATGCTCCTGCATCAAGCTTTTAAGATGATTAAACAAAAAAGGGCTTTGAATTGTCCAGATGGATTTTATTGCCTTTTCATTTTACTGGTTATAAGAGTAACGTGGGACAGAAAATCAAACAAATAACATCAATGTGTGTTTGGGGAAATTGTGGTACAGCACAAGGATCAGAGTTTTCTCCTCTTAATTATACTATCCAGGAATTATATTGAAAGCATGGCTTCCGATTGATGGTGGACCCTGAAATGATTTACTAATCTATAAGTAAATCCTGTAACTACTGAATGATAAACATAATTGAATTTAACCTAGGAAGATGCTGAAGAGATGGGTCAAGAATGTGAGTGGATGAGTAGTTTCAAAATGATTAAGAAAGAAGGGACTCATCCAGATAGATTTCTTCTGCTTTTAATTTTGCTGGGCACAAAAAGGATTTTGGGAGGGAAAATTAAATAATGAGCATTAATATGTATGTTTTTGGGTGATGTGTGATTGTGCATGAACCTTAATGCTCCTGATCAATTTTTAAGATGATTAAGCAAAAAATGGCTTTGAATCATCCCCAAATGGATTCTATTGCCTTCCCATTGTACTGGCCACAAGAGTATTGTAGGATGGAAAATTAAACAAAGAACATCAACATTTGTTTGGGCAAAACGTGGACTGCACAAGAATCAGAATTTTCTCCTCTTAATTACACCATCTTGGGATTATATTGAAAGCATGACTCCCAATTGACTGTAGACCTTGAAATGATTTGCAAATCTATAAGTAAATCTTGTAAGTTGTAACTATGGCATGATCATAATTGAATTTAACCTAGGAATGTGTTATGTGGATTAGCAGTTTCAAAATGATTCAGCGAGAAGGAATTCATCCAGGTAGTTTTTATGTGCTTTTAGTTTTTCTGGGCACAAAAGGATTTTGGGAGGAATAACTAAATAGCAAACATTAATATGTTCGATGGGAAAATCACGTTATTGCACAACAAACAGAATCTCTCTTAGTTAAAATACTTACAAATTATAGTGAGCGTATGACTTGAACTGTTTGTGTGAAATAATTTGCATATCTAAAAGTAACTCTTATGGTGATTGTGTTACACACAATTGATTTTAACCTATGTAGGCTGAACAAGCCAAAAGGATGGGGAAGAAATGTGTTACAGGGGCAAGTAGTTTTAAGTGATCTGGCAAGAAAGGACTTATAATCACCCAGATAGATTTAATATGGTTTTAATTTTTCTGGGCACAAGAGGGTCTTGAGAAGCAAATTCAAATTGAGAACATTAATATATATGTATTGGGAAAATTTTGATATCGCATGGAATGGAATTTTCTCCTCTTCCTAAGATACCTACAAATTATATTCAGAGCATGACTTCCAACTGAATGACTTGCATTTCCAATTCCGTAAAGGATACCTTTGATTAAATTTAATTAGATTACAGATCATGTTTTTTATGCATTCCTTGGCCTCCGTGGGTTTGATAGTCATCAATAATTATTATGAGCAATGAAAGTTGAGCCATCAAAACAAGGTATATTTTATGAATTCCTCAGGGTTATGTATGATGTCATAGCTATTCAAGACTCGGTTTCACAGCTTCTACGTCACATTTTGATCCTCTCCATTCCATACCACAGAGACTTGCTATCTGCTTATATTTGCGTCATTTGCCACCAGGCTATAGATATATGAACAAGCTTTCCTGAGAAATGACTTGTTTTGATCAAGTGCTGTAGTCGAATCTGATTTTTTTATTTTTACCAATCTTTAAGTTATGCAACATGGGACGGACTTTACTTTACACTTTGATATCATCCTCTTTATAGAATCCAACAAACTTTGCCTTCTTATTTTTCTAGAATTCAACCACATGTCTCTTGAACAAAAGAGCCTAAAAATTTCTAGAGTGATTCAGAGATCTAAGGTTTGTTTCTTAAACAATTTAAAGTGTTTGCTCCAATATTGTCTATTAGTGGGAAGAAACATGTCAATTGATTCTCAATTTCACTGTTAAAGGTTGCAAATTAAATTAAGAACAATATTCTCAATGGAGGTGGCCCTTGAGAAGTGATTCCATATTTTAGTTTCATCACTTAATGTAAGAAATCTGCGACTAGATAATTAGCAGTCTATGTAATGTCCCCTAATTGAGTATGCCCTAAGTTTACCCTAATTTCGTAATTTCCAAGTGGATGAGTGAATTTAAGAAATACCTTTCACCCTGCAGCAGAATAGAAACTTCTTGCAATAATAATCTCAGAAATCAGAACAGTAATCAGATTAACATATTAGTAAATTCATAGCAGTATTATTAATTCTTAATAATATGTATACATAATTAGTAACAGATTTAATGATCCATCTATTAAACATCCTAAATGCTTTGGAGGCTCAACCATAGGAGAGCATAGGAGAAAGTAGCCTTGATGGAGTGTCTTGGACCCTCTACCCTGGGCCCAAGAGCGGATATACCATCCCTCTTGGCCTCATTTGGCCCATGCCATCTAGATGAGGTGGCCTACCCAGTGACGTATCCCCTTTCCTCATCCCCTCATCTTGCCAACCTTCTCCTCTTTATGATTGGCCCCCTTGTACTTATGCATCATGATATGCAAGAGAATTTGCAACAGGGTGCCCTGAAAACCATCTCCTCTAGGCCCAAGGGCAGTACCCACTGTACTCCCTTGGTTTCATGGGGAACATCTGGTCTCCTCATAGAGGTGGCGTACCATAGAGGAATGCCTCATCACCGTACGCCTCTTGCAGACCCTCTTCCTTCTATCACAGCATGGAAAAACACACAGAATGTCTGAGAAAATATATTTAATATGAAACAATTGCAAAATATAATGGTCTGACTTATATTTTCTATGATATAAATAGTCATGTCACAGTACGTAAATAATGATAAAGATGCTGAAGTAGTTATGCAGACAGTAATGTGCAGAAACAGACGTATATAATATTGTTACAGCATTTAGGAGTTTATACAGAATGGCCATAGTACATACCACACAGCAGTAGTCAGACGGCTGCCTGAGATGATGTCCTAAGATGTCTCAGATCCTCAATCCCAATCGATGACTGCATGTACTCCCCTTTCGAAATCTGCTGATTACATATTTATGTGTCTGCTGCTTATACTTAGAATTGTGCAATTTAGGATGGCATCCCATATCCTCCTTTCTTTTGTCTGCTCTGAAATGGTATCACCTTCCACTCTCCTCAAATGGAACCTTCTCCCGTTATAACTTCCAATGTGAGGGAGAGTCGCACCCCTTCATCAATGCCTTAACTTTGCAAGGGTCACGACCTTTCACAATTACCACCCCTTTGAAAGGTCGCAACCTTTCATCATTTCTGCCCTTAAAAGACACTTTCTTATTTTCTGCCCATTCCTTTCTTCTTCCATTAATCCTTCCTTAATCCCCATGCTCCATTCTTTCCTCCTTTTCTCCATATCCCCCCTCTCCATATTAATTGCTTACTCTTTTTAAACTCTCGTATCTCATTGAAGAGACACATCTCTTTGGAAAGAGATATCCCTTTGAAAGGTCATGTCCCATTATTGCTGTCTTACTATTTAACTCCGATCTGTGCTTCTGATTGTAGATTAAAATTGTTGTTTCAAATGAATTTATCTTGTCCCTTTTATACCTCATGTTTGAGGAGGTCACAACTTTGCATTTCATGCCTTTTGACCATTCATTTAACTTAACTAGTTAAGTTTTAATTATTTTAATTTTATTTCTATTCTTACAATTTTATTATTAAATCCTATTTCAAAATGGGGTCATTACAGTTGATAGGAGAATACAGTGATCTACTTTGAGGAATACAGTCCCAATTTTCGTTTAAGGGTGAGAGATTTAAATTTTAAACTAAAAAGGATTACATTGCATCGAGATCAAGTCACTGTATTCACAACCATGGAATTCATGGCATAAGTGTGATATATATATACAATTAGGGGATTTGTTGTATATTTCATGGATTTCTCATCTATTCTGTTTTAGTCCTCCTTGCTAAATGCTGTTGTTCCAATTCAGGTTGTTCGAACAAAATACTTCGAAATTCCACCAATGACTCGTGAAGAAGCCTTAGAGCAGCTTCTAAATGTCGACCATGATTTCTATGCATTTCGTAATCCACGGAGTGGTGGGTTGATGAATAAATTTTCCACATAGCGTGCATGTTTTGAGGTTTCATTTGTTTGCAGACATTATTTCTTGTCTTCTGACTGCTTGTTTGTCTCCATCTTGCAGGAGAAATCAATATTATTTACAGAAGAAAACATGGCGGTTATGGATTAATAATTCCAAAACATGATGAAAGATGGGAGAATCCAAGCACAGAAGTTCCAAATGAAATACCTAAGGAATCTCATGGCTAGGTACAGTAATTTATAGTCTGTTTTACAAAATGGTTTTGAGACTCTATCCATTCTGTTGAGTTAAAAATCCAATGAATTTCATTCCGGACTGGAAAATTATTACACTGGAAAAGAGAAAATGTTACAGAAGGCATAGCTAGAAATTATCGCCCAGTGGGAAACCTCAAAATGCAATTTTCGCTATTCCATTGTTTCCAATGAGCTTCAATGCTTTAGTTCATTGTCAGTTTTTAAATCCCATGCACATTTGTCTCAGTAAATGGAAGGAAAGCAATGTTCAGCATTTCTCATTACTAAGCCAAGAGATGAGAACAGTTAAATACTTTGAATCCAGAATGTAAAGAAGCATGCGAGTTATCTAGGATTTTGCATAGGGATTAATGTTGGTGTAAATTGCAGAAATGGATAAATTTAAACTGTACTAAAATCTATCTGACCTCGGAAAAGTGACTCATACAACTCACCATACCCTTACCTCAACTTGCATCAGAAACATCAAATGGCACTACTCACTGGGCAAACTGTTGTGGTTATGAAAGAATGATATTTCCTTTTGCTAGTGGATTATACTGGCCAGCAGTGGGCAGAGTCTATATGCATTGTCTTATTGACTGTTTGCACATTTCCAAAATCAGAGAGAATGCTTTGTTGTACATGGGTGTTTTATGTTTCGCTGTACTTATTAATGCGGAGAGGCATTCTACAATGGCAGTAAGTGGTGGAGTGAAATAGGTGAGTTTGTTAATGTTAACTTTTACCTTTAGCTTAAATTTGACAACCATTCATATGTCAAAATATTAATATTAATTATAAACTTAATATGTTCAAAATAAACACCATATAAAACAAAATATATCCCTCATCAAAATTATAAGTTTTACATAGATATATAAATATAAAATAAAAACAAAGATATTTAAAAATAATCCACCATTTCATAATTACAATATTTTAAAGAAAAAAGAATTTCATAAATTTTTATTTGTCTATTTCCCATGTTTTATTGCAAACAGCGACTTCAAATACTATCTTAATCATATAACAGAAATAGAATGGGTACACCGTACATATATACCTTAAAAATGAAATTACAGAACTGAATAGTTGAAATTGAGTTGAATAGACTCTGAGTGCATCTGATATGGTTCATAATGGGGAAAGAAACTTCCGACATCAGTCTTCAAAGTTTGAAAGCCACTTGTTCCTGTCAAGCAAGTCTTGAGTAACGGCTATTTTTCAAGATTGTCTTTCATAACCCCATATATACTTGTATATGACTTTTAACATACTTATTGAACCCAAAAGCCAGTCACCGGTTATTTTAACCGATTTTGAAATCTCAGGCAGGTCTTGTGGGCCGAAGAAGTAATGGCCGTTTTAGAGGGAGGGAGCATTATCAAGGCTAAAGATTGTGGTCAAGAATAAGGAGCTAGAATAAGTTAGTTTGTAATGGGATATTTAATATTTTTAAAAAATGGATATTATCATTAAGTATTGAGGGTGGTGAGAGTAATTATATTTATGTTTTTTTTTTTAGATTGATAGTGGAAGGGTTTGGGTGGAAGGGATAAGAAATTAGGGAAAAAAATATAAATATAAATTTATATTTTGCTTTTAGTTTTTATGAAGTGATATGAGTATTTTTTATGTTCTTTATGTAAGATTTGTAAATGGATTTGCTGAGTTCCATGTAGGTGAAATGATGGAGATGTTTGTACATTATAGAGGAGATACATGATCATTGAAAATGAGATATTTAATATTTAAAATAATAGATATTATCATTAAGTATTGGGGGTAAAGAGAGTAATTATTTATGATTTTTTATAATTATGTTATGAATAAGATAGTGGAAGGGGTTGGGGTTGGATTGAAGGGATAAAAAATTAGGAAAAAAGAATATAAATATAAATCTATCTTTTGCTTTTAGCTTTCATGAAGTGATATGAGCAATTTATTATGCTCTTTATGTAAGATTTGTAAATGGATTTGTCGAGTTCCATGTAGGTGAAATGATGCAGATGTTTTATAGTATAGAGGAGATATATGTTCGATTGAAAAAGAGCAATTTTATGTATGTACATCTTGTAGAACAATGTAAGGTAAATGGAAAATCTCTCCATTTAGGTATTTCTAAAAAGTTGAACTCGTACAAAAACAATGTCTCGCTTCATAATGATAAGAACAAAATTGCAACTCTATTTATCCAATAATAATAATAATAATTATTTAGTTATTTTTTCTCGGAATGGTTAAGTAATACCATGTTTAAAGGATTGTAGCTTGATAATATTAAAGATGATTTGTTAAAATTTTGGTGGGTAGATATGAGATGGGTAAACATAATTTTTTTAATCTCTTATGCTTTATAATATGAACAATTATTAATTTATTTTTTGATGCAAAGGAAGTTTAGAATGACTACATATTCATATCAAATTGTTACTCAAATAATTATATTTCCATTGAGGATCAACATCAAATTATCATAGTTTTAAAATATTTTAATGTATTTATTTTCATAATCTATTACCAAAATTCATTCTATCATTTTCATTTAGAGTTGAATGAGATAGTGATCGAAATAATATGTTTCAATTGAACATATGTTGTAAGTAAATAGGGATATAAAAAAAGATATTTAATACATATGGTAAAGATAATTTGTATTTGAATTTCTGCTCTCACATACATGAGCCACGGTTAAACTTGAATGGGCACTAAGGAACCTAAAATAGGCCCATGGTTTTAAAACTTTGTTTACAATATTATTATCATATTTTGTATTGTATTTATCTATTTATTAATACCTTGGGATAGTGGATTGTAAGTTTTGCAAGTCGTTTTGTATTGCTATCAAAATGCTATTAAATTAAAGATGGTGTTGTTTTGAGAATAATACAAGCTTGCACTCAATTTGGTGTTAAGAGTTTTTATGAAAAATATTTTTTCTAGGTATATATGTGTTTTTATGGTTTTCATGTTTCTTTTTTTATTGTGTTATTTCTATTTGTGTTATGTTAATGTTAACGAATTGGTGAGTGCTAAGGAACAATAATTTTATTGTATTTTTTCTTAGGTTATCAACATTATACTTATTTTACATATTACCTCAATGATAACGAAATGAAACAAAAAGAAATGTAGAATCAAAGATTCCTCAAGCTCTAATGAAGATTGTATGGCTCCAATGAGATTCTATATTTTCAAATTTTAAACTAGTGACAAGCAAGTCTATCCCCCACCTATGTGGAACTAGGAAGCTCATTCCCACTTTGTAGGAGATGGATAACATGGACAAAAAGTAAAATTACAACACATAAGCTAACTCAAATCATGCACACGTACAATAATGGTTTCTCAAACACAATGAAGATATTCAAAAGACCCAAATAAAAAAGGATGAAAGAAGTAGGATCTGATGCTAGAGTGCGATTCATCTCAACTACCCAAGACCAAGATGGATACTAGAATATTCACAAAGACTTGTCAAAATGTCCTACACTCACCCATGGATGTTATGAAGATAAAATAGAGTAGCATTTGAAAGGATTTTAGAAA
Source organism: Cryptomeria japonica (assembly GCF_030272615.1). NCBI lineage: Eukaryota > Viridiplantae > Streptophyta > Pinopsida > Cupressales > Cupressaceae > Cryptomeria > Cryptomeria japonica. Next base: position 657,748,877 of record NC_081415.1, read on the forward strand.
ACTACACGTCCCCCTTATCTCACCTAAACCATCATTCCTTTTCATTTCAATTAAAGAAAAGACAGTATAATTCACAAGGATTTCTAATACACTCCAAGCCCTCTACTTGACCTCTTAATCCTAAACAACTAAGATGCCCAATTTTAGTCATTGACTATTGGGAGAGATGCAAAGAGAAAAAACATGGTTAAAGTGCACAAAATTAGTAGTCCTACATAGTTGAGATGGTCATTTCCACAAAATGGCCCATGGGAAATATACATACAACAAAAATATGCCAAAAACACACACAAAAAATAACCTTTTCATTTCCATCTAATTGAGATTTATGTAAAAAGAAAAAGAAAAACCCTTCACAATGGTTCTATAATTCAAATTTCTATAAAATCTCATAAAACATAGTTGACTTCATTAATGGTCTCCTTTAAGTTGTTTTTTCTATGGAGTATTTTTTTATCATCAACAAAGACATTTTTAGCAATTTGATATGAGAGCATGAGCTTTTAGGTTGAAACTTCTTCAGTTGAGAGCCAAAGACTAAGTGGTATCCATTTTGCCAAATTCGCTCAGGGTACAATCCCAACCTCATCCCTTATGGTATTGGGTCCTTCCACTCAACAAAAGTTGATCCTTGGTGGGCTCATATAGAACCATTCAACTTCAACAATAAATCAAGGGCTCATTGACTTTGATATGTTTTTAGCAAAGTTATTGAATATATTTAAACATCTAACTTTCAAAGCATATAATTGCAATTGATTCTATCTTAATCTAAAGATATAAAATTAACTTTTAAAACATTCAAAGGAAAATTCTTCCTTGTATTCAATTTTGAATCAATGGTTTGAAGATAACGCACCCAAAACAAGCTATCACTAAATTCTTCAAGAAGTCAAACTAAAATAGCTTTTACATACTCACTTTCATATCTTCATAAATAAGACAAGAGTTTGAAGAAGTTTCTCTCAAGCTTTTCAAATTTACATAGTGCCAAAATAATCATCATGAAATCCCTTTTTAATTTTAAAAACATAAAGCCAAAACCCTTTTTCCAATAGTGTCCGTTTTCAATAAACACACAAATCAAGTAATATGACATAAAAATCTATTTTTCTAGAATATTGTATTTTAACTTATATCTTCTTTGCAAGATAAAATTTATCTTTTTAATAATTACAAAGTGCTTTAAACACACAAACATGTGTATGTATGTATATGCTCCAAGGTATTTCTACCACAATCATACAACAAGGACCTTTAACATATATACATTAGTTTCTCAATTCTATTTGACCTCCTTATTTTTTCAAATGAAACTTTGGTATTCATAGAAGCAATTAGTTCACCCTAATACAAATGAATACTTTTATGCTTTCTAGATAGTTAAATGATTTTCTTTGCACACATGCAACATACTAGTTCAACATGAAGGGTCCCAAATCACATACTATTCAAATATATGGGTTTCATAGGTTAAACACATGAGTTTGATTATTTCATTATGGAGTGAGACGAAAACACTTAGAAGTCCATGTTACACCTCCATTAGCTACCAACATTAGTTTACTCTATAACCACATACACTCTGGTATATATAAAACCTATTAACATAAGATTAGTTGAAGCATAATATTTAAAACCAACGAGCACAATCACACTAACACAAGGCACAATCATCTTATAGAATCTCATCATATAGTAATTATATCACAATAATGATTCACAATTATATATTAATTAAATTGATAAATAGCCAAAATGATCAAATCACATATAATTACTTACAAACAATAATAATAAATTGGTCAAATAAGTACAATTAACACACACTTTATAAAAGAATTAGTAAAGTTGCAAAGATCAATATAGTTCAAACATAACATAATCTAACACATCTCATGCCAAAAGTGATCACAAAATACATAATTTGATACAAAGTTATGTAGTAAATATGAAGGCATAATGTATATGGGCCTTACATGGATCTATTACAGGGATCTTTCCCCTTTGACCTTTCAAATTGAGTCTTGCAAAGTGATCTAACTATTACCTTAGATAGAGTCTTAGCACTCATTACTCCATTATCAATTTTAGAACATAGAAAATAGTGCCACAAGTTAAAACTTCCACTTTAAGAGACACATATACATGTCTAGAATGTCATATACGATGAAGTTTTTTTTTTTTTATTGTGCCTAAAGATTGGGATACTATTATCTTGGGGTAGTATTTTACATAAATTGGTAAAACAACATATTGCTTACTATTGGGATGCACTATTATGCTTCAACCCTATTGGAAAAGGAGAGCACTAAATATGTGTGGTTTTGAGCCATCCATTTTTAGCTATTTTGCATTACCTTTCATGTGTGATGAGCCCAAGAATGTGACAGAGACTCTTAGCAATGACGAGGCAACTCAATAGAAGGCCATGGAATCTCTTGAGAAATTTGCAACAACTGCCAAAGAATAGGAAATAAATTGTTTGTAAATGGGTATTTAGAAAGAAATGCAAGGTTGATGCTTTTGTTAAAAGGTACAAGGCTAGATCAGTGGCAAAAGGATACCCTTAAGTTAAAGGTTTAAAATTTGATGAGACATTGTCTCTAGTTGCAAAGCTAGCTTCAATCATATTTTTGTGGGCATTATCAATTTCTCATGATTGGGAAATTAATCATATAGATGTGAAGACATTCTTTCCTTATGGAGAGTTTAATGAAGACATCTTTACCTCTTGAAGGATTTGAAGCAAGTGGGACAGAAGAAATTGTGCAAATTAAATAAGTCATTATATGGGTTGAAGCAATCCCCAAGAAAGTGGTACCAAAGGTTTGATACATATGTGATTGGGCATGGTTTTATGAGAAGCGATGGATATCATTGTATATACTTAAGCAAAAAGTTATCCAATTCATTAATTTGGCTTTATATATTGATGACATCCTTTTATTCAATGATTTGAAGGAGTTGATCAAGAAAACCAAGTCTAAATTGCCAAGTGAATATAACATGAAAGGCCTTAGTCCATTACACTATTGTTTGGCATTGAAGTGATAAGAAATCACATAAATAGATAGCTATTGATAATCCAAAGGAGGTACACAACATACCTACTTAACACTTTGGAATGGACAACTGCACTATTATGAATACTTCATCTTAATTAGGAGTAGCATCAATATAAGAAATGAGTCCCAAGAGTAAGCAAGAAGAGGAAGAAATGGTACAATTAGTATATACTAGTGTATTTAGAATGCTCATGTATGCAATGGTGTGCACAAGATCAAATTTGACTCATGTAGTGGGAATTGCGAGCATATTTATGTCCAGCTAGATAAGCAAAATTAGGTTGATGGTAAGACAATTTTGAGATATTTGCAAGGAAGAAGGGATTATGCAACCATCAAGGAAGTGGGAAGCAATCAAATTCATGGATTCTTTGAGTATGAATTTGTTGAAGATATGGATGAAGCAATTTCCACAAATGTATACATGTTTACATTATTTGGACTAATAAGTTGTGCAATCTAGTACAAAAATTGAGTAAATTGTTGTTGTGAAGGTCTTCAAGGTTTTGATTGCACAAACCTTGTAAAGATGAGGGTTCAAACAAGGGCCAAAGTCATTATGGCATGATAATAAGAGTGGGAATGACTTGTCTATAATTTTGAAGTTTCAATCTAGGACAAAGCATGCTAGAGTGATGTTTCATTGTATTAGAGAAGTGGTGGAATCACATAAGCATATCTATTGAAGGTCAACACATGCAATTCAATAGTTGCATTGACTAAAGCATTAGATGGCATAAAGTTTGTGTAGTGTAGGGGTATGATTGAAATTTATCCTTATGAGAAACACTTGGCAAGTGTTGGTAGGTGTTACAATTACTTGCAAAATCTAGTGAGTTAACATAAGCATTCAATGCACAATTGGTGAAAGCTATGTGTATAAGGCATGATTTTGATTGTCCTGGTTTTTATTGAATGTCAGGATTGCATGCACACAATTATAAATATATGTGAATTACTCTATAATCAAACAAAATTCTCGAGTCTTCTTAGTTGTGCAAGAACATTTGGTTTACATACATATAAAGCTAACAAATAGAACATCATTTACTAAGAAAATAATAATATAACATTCTAATATTTGTAAAGGAAAACAATCCTTTCTTAAATGTGATTTATGGTGAACCAATACTATGCACACAAATAAGCATAGATTAACCTAAATCTAATAAGTATGAATTAAGAACATGCATATTCTTCAATTAAATGTTAAAATGATGAAATTATATGTAATGAGTAAATGTAGTTAGCTTGTTGATTGAAGGTGAATTAAAAGCATAGATTAACCTAAATCTAATAAGTATGCCTTTAATTCACCTCAAGGTCAAAATATTTGTTTGCTTTGTGTGAGATTAAGTCCAAAGCTTAGGGATAAGTGCATGTTTGCAAAAATACCTTGGACCTGTGAAAATGATATTGTAATATATACAACTCTACCTTGTATTCACCTTATTCATCGTTGCTTCTATTGTCCCCTTGTTTATTTGGAATTGATGGCATATATAAACACCTTTGGAGAGGTGTTGTTGTGTTGCTAAGGGACACGTTCTCCTCGATTAGCCATTGAAAAAACTTATGTAAAAGATTGAGAATGACAATCTTTTGCCATGCTCCTAAAATGAATTTGTAGATCTAATTCATTTTAGACCACCAATCAAAACATTTTAGACCTAGGATAACATTGAGAAAACTTTGGGTAAAAGATTAAGAACAACACTTTTCATTGATGGAGATGGTCCTCAAATGAATGTATAGATCTAGATTTGTTTTAGACCATCAATCAAGATATTTTATTCCTCAAATACAAATGATTTGAAAGGTAGAGATGTTTGGATGTGAAAATGAAAGAATTGAATGCCTTTAAATACAAAACTATAGCAATAATTCATATGAATTTATGTTTTATTAAAAATGCATTGAAAGGAATTGTGGGCTGGAGAAGAAAAATCTTGTGGCTTCATGGTGGTCGGGGGCCTCATACCAACATTATACTGTAAATTATTCTTTGGACTCTTCTAAAGAGTCGCAGGATGCAGGGGTTTCTTCTATGGTTGGTTTAGATTCTCTTGTGGCGAAGAAAGATTCTTCGGATGCCACAAGATGTTTATGTGATTAAAGATGTTGTGATACAAGATGTTGTTGTCTCTTACCCCGCCGACTGCTTCACCATGTATTGATACATCTTTTGCCCCATCTTCTGGATGTGGTCCTGTGTCCATGATGGTTGTTGCTCCCTCTATTGATGTTCTTTCTTCCAATCCGATTAGATCGATGCTGAGCTCTTTGGACTGGTCTGTTGTGGTAGCTAAAGTTGAAGAAGGATGGATTACTATAAGGGGAAGCATTCAAAGACGTCCAAGCCTTCTTTTGATATGACTCTTTGTTCCCACAAGACTAGTTGTAAATCTTGAGGGCCCTTGTGGTTAGTTATTTGGGCTAGTCTTTTTGGCCCTGTCTTTGGTTGGGTTGTTTGCTGTCTTTTGGGCAGACTGTTTTTTGGTTGTGGCTCTCTTCTCTTTGTTGAGAGGTCATAGCCCTTGTTTGATTTGTAAAAGGTTTCGGGTCCCTTCAAAACCTGTTTTTCACGTAATAAAAAACAATGCATTGAAAGGAAAAGGATTGCCAAGAGTTAACCAAAATGTGAATTTGGAAAGGCCAATTTTAGAACTCAAGATCAACCTTGTGGAAATGGACTTCACCTAAAGCTAAAAAAAAGCTAGATCAAGATGGATGACAAATATATAAAAGAATGTACATATATAAATATAAGAATAGAAAAATTATATTAAACATTAAACATAGAAAACTTAGTATTAAAGATAAATAAATGACATAAAAAACCAACTTTAAGCTAAGTATATCATGTATTAATATATCCATAAATACATTCCGAGAAGTGACATGAACATAAAATTTCACAATTTTCACAATTACAACTTGTCCCCCACAAAGTCGACATCAGAAGTGGCTGGAGGGAACAATAAATTGTAGAAATATATTTAACAAACAATTTGACGGTAACTGAGACAGACCAGAATCCGACGGATTCCTTCGAAATTAACAGAGTATTTACAGTCGCTTTTCAAGCAGAGACGAAAACAGGAAATTACACACAGAGACAAAATACAGGATATCATAATACGCCATGCTCGCGTCACGGCTGATACTGATTTTGAACACACAGAGGACTGCAAAACATCCCTCTTCTTTAAAATCAACAAGTAGAAAAATTACAAAACCCTTAATAGACATCTGAAACAAAATCACAAAAGATTTTTTTACAGGTTGTGGAGATTTGCAAAGGGAATACAAATCTTCAAGCAGAATCCTGGTCAGAGACGGCTAAGCCACACAGAGGACTGCAAAAGATCCCTCTTCTTTAAAATCAACAAGCAGAAAAATTACAAAACCCTTCATAGACATCTGAAACAAAATCACAAAAGATTTATTTACAGGTTGTGGAGATTTGCAAAGGGAATACACATCTTCAAGCAGAAGAATCCTAGTCAGAGATGGCCAAGCGCGAGGCAATGGCGGAATGGTACATGAGATCGTGCCATGTTTCTGTTTCCCGCAGCTCTCTTCGTAAAGCCCTCGCCTTCTCCTCTGTAAACACCGTTGTTCTCCGCGCCCTGCCGTCGCTCTCCGCCGCCGCAGCCGCCGCCGCAGCCGCCACACTACCATTTCCGCTCTGCAAATCCTCGGCTTTACCAAATTTAAAGATTGGAGTCCACCACGGGTTTTTACGGAGCAGATTGCATTCTCCTTTCCCCAAACCCTCCCTACCTTTACCCGCCGCTTCCATCGCCGTACGATCGCTAGGGTTCGTAATTTCCATCGGCGCGCCAGAGGCGGAGCCGAGGGCCACAATTTGCAGCGATCTCTGGCCATGATATTTCACAGATCCCCCTGGAGGGTAAATTCCTGCTCCCAAATTGATTCTACCTGCTTTCAATGAACACTCCATTAGAATACAATGACGAAAAACTTCAAGCGACTTCAAATACAGATGGAAAGGCTGAAAATCGCTGTCCTGTTTGGCATCCAGTTGTGAGAATTGATACTGACAGGACAGGGCTTGATCCAGAGGGCAAAAAGCATAATTAGGTTAAGGTATTTTGATGGGAAATCCACGTCGTCGCTCTTATCTGCTTGCTTTCTTATCGCTGTCCTGTCTCCCTGTGCTTATTTGCAGTCAACGAAAGATTAATCCGTTGGAAGAGTGGTTGCATAATTTCATTCAACTATTTCTTAAATCGCAAGCTTCGGTGTCTGTGGATTGTCGCAGTCGCTTATCAAATAATTCTTTTTTTATTTCTCGGCGTGAATTTCATGAACAGCGAACATGGGGGCATTATCAATATTTTCCATTAAAATAATTGATATTTATATTTTCATGATCTATTGAAAGAATTGATATTTATATTTATCTAAGTTTTAATAGCATTTTAGACGTTTGATTTGAATATTTTAGTTCCGTGCACCCAAACTTCAACTTCTTTTATAATATTATTAATGATGATAATTACCCAAAACCTTGGATTGGATCATGCTTGAAATCCGGTAATTTTCACTATATTTATATAATATTAAAAAAAGATCATTTGGATTTTGACATAAGATAGGTGTAGAGAGTCGAATCTATTGAAAAATAATTAAAATTTTATCTATGCAAGTAGTGCTAAAATATAATTTTGTATTGGACCATTTCTTCTTAACTTTGCTGCCACTTTATGATACCAATCACAATAAAAATAATTGTGTTGGATATTAGATGGAGGGATGATTCTTTTTAAATTTATATCTTAAAATTCAAGAGTGAAAGAATATATATATATATATATATATATATATATATATATATATATATATATATATATATATATATATATATATATATATATTTTAAAATATAGGTGGTATGGGATCATGTTTTAGAGTTAGTTTCGTTAAGTAGCAATTATAAAGAACAGAAAAGATACGATGTCATAAGAGAAACAATTGTCTAATCACTAATTCAACAAAATGAAAATAAACCATTATTATTATGTTGCAAGGTGAATTCCAAGGCAATTATAGTTGCAAAGATATAGCAAGAGCCAAGTGAAAGAATTTCACTTGACTAAGAAGGACTTAACCACATCATTAAGAGGACAAAGAAGAGTGATTTGGAGGTAGAGACCACCCATCTTGGTAACTAGAAGGCAAAGGTGACAATAAGGTACAACCAGAGCACTACTTGGTGATGGTGGCAAATGAGTGGAGGCTCTTTGATGGTTGTGAGGGAGGAGTTGAAAGGACTTAGAGTGGTTTTCCAACTGGTTCTAATAAGGAGATCTAGCATGGGAAGGCATAGAAGGCGGAACACTTGCCGCCATGCAACGAGCATTTCCCTAACGGTTGAACAAGGTTTGAAGATGTAGGCATTTTAATGCCAGCTAGCTAGCTTAAACTTGAATTTGCATGAGCACATTAGAGATCACCAATGATTTGTAGTGAATAGAAAAGTCAATGCCCATAATAGAATGTAAAAATAGTAAATATTTATATTTTCAAATACAAAAAATAACAATTTAAAAGCATGACAGAGCTAGGAGAACTCTCTAGGTAACTTTATTGCATCAACAACAAGGATATTGTTCCAAGTAAAGGAACTGGACCTTAAAGATTAAAAAAGCATCAATTCATTGCTAAGTATTTTGGTGAACAAATGTAAAACCATAAGACATGAAGAAGGGTTTCTAGTTGTCCACAAAATGAACATCTTAGATTAGATACTTGCCAAGATATATGAAACAAGTACCAATAGGAAGGTCATGTTAAAGAAAACATTAGGCAAAATGAGCAACTTTGGGCTCCACAACTAGTTTCAAAATTATTTGAAAATACTTAGCTTAGATAGAATTAGGTGATCAAAGAGACTACTTACTATTAATCTTATGAACTAAGGGAAGATGAGGTGAAATCCACAAATAACTTTTCTCAAGGATTTGATTACATAAAGGAGTATAAATATGCCATTTCTAGTCCTTCCACCACAACTAAATGGAGGACATAGATATTTGTGCAAATGATAAGAATGCATTGCTTCAATTATCATTAGAAGATTTCATGGTCAATGTGACTAAAATTAAACCTTGCTTTAGCTTGAGGCCAAAAAAACCAAATGGAATGGGCCTTGTAGGTGCCTGATTTCCCTTCTAAAGAACCGAAAGGAGTGCACCCAGGAAGTAGTTGCCAATAAATTATCTTGAACCAAGGTGATTTGAGACCACCATACAAATTGTTGGTTGATAGATAATCCACTTTGGAAGCTATCCTTATTAAATAGTAGCCACGACTTAATAGTTTTCCAAGCCTTCCAAATACTTTTTTTCTTTAAAAGTACCATTAATTTTAGTAGGCATAAGAGAAATCACAAGGGAGTAGAAGCCAAGACCATTTCAAGTTGGATTCTCGTGTGACAAACTAGAAGCAAAATAATTTCTCAACAAGTTTTTTTTAGGATTCATTGTTGTCACAAGCTTTGAAAATCCATTGATCATATAAAATAATACTTTGTTCGTTGACATTAATAGGGACTAGCCTACTAGAATCTCTTGGCAAGAAATAAGGTCTCAATAAGCATGATGAAACCCTTTATAGTAGTTTGAAATGGTTCATAAAAAGTCATGTAGAAGCTTGTGGTATGCTACTTTGAAAAGAACTTATTGGCTCTTTTGTTAGAATTTGGCTTTGTTTGAGAATTTATATGAAGAATATTGCTTAAAGCTTCAAAATTTTAGTGTCAATATTTTAGCATAGTGAATTTCTATGATTAAAAAAATTAGGTGAACAAGTTAAAGTGAAAAGATAGGGATTTTATCTCCTACATTTTGAGGTATGTTAGATTCAAAAGGGTGGTTTACGAAGTGTATTGGGGTGGAAAATTAGGAATTAGGGGTTAAGATAATAAAACCATTAACCTAATTAACCCAATTACATTGAAAGAGAAGTGAACCCAATAGATCTAGCCACAATCCAAGTAAGGAAAGGGCTGAAATTCTAATTAGATTCATTGGATGGGAATGATTATCCTCTTTCTTAGTTGAATTGTAAAATTAGGGAAAAACAATGAATAATTGAAGTCTACTATTGAAAATAGACTGGTACAGATATCCCATGGAGCCACAAACTGAGATATGGGCAAAAAAATATGTTTAGTGCCTATTCCCAAAAGTTCAGCCTAAATTTTTGGGACCAGGTAGTACAAATTTGCCTCGACCCTTCGAAATTTTCATTGTCAAAAGTTTAACCTGTTCATCGCTATTGGCTTTGATGAAATTCCCAAGTACAACTCCTGCACCTATTTCCCACACACAAAAAGAGAGGAAAAGATGTTGGGGATAGGGGTTTGCCTTAGGTCAAACCTCGGGTTAGGAATTAACCTTGAAATTGAAATAGGAATCGAAATAGAAACTACTGCAAAATGCTATCCTTTTGAGGGAAAGGCCATATCTGAAGTAAAAATGCTTGTAATTAAAATATACCTTGATGAAGTTTTTTTTATTCTCATGCAAGGATTTTAAGGTTTCATGTAGAATGTCTTCAAATAAGGTTGATCATGGATGCCATCTTGAATGCATAAATTCAAGTGACTTCATTTATTGTCCTATGCTTGATGAATGACTGATTGTTTGCTCACTTGAATTTTCTAGAGTGTATTTGAGATCTTGATTTTGGTTAGGTTCAAATGAGAGGGGTAGGCCTCCTTTTATACTTGACTACCCAAAAATTAATTCAATTTTTGAAGTAGTTCGACACAGGATCAGATTTCCCACTCATATGAAGTGACCGTTATGGGAATTTGTCAGTGTCTTTTATATGCACGTGCAACTCATAATAAAATACCTAGAGATATCCAAGTATTCTCTCTTGATCAAAATCTTCTATGTGCTAAATAGATGGATTGTGTGATCACAAAGACGACTCCAAGGTTCCAGATTCATGCGGATAGTCTCACTTGGTTTGTTTTGATATGTTGGTAATCTCAAGGGGGACTTACACAATTGTCCTAAGAATTTTAATTAATCTAAAGATTTTATGAATTCTTGACAAAAAAAAATTGGGACGGTTTTCCAGTAAGTTCCACTTCTACTAAGATTCGAAAAAAAAAGCAAAAGATGAGGGTTCAATAAGATAGTTCTAATTCTAAGATAATCATACAAACTTAGGAGATGAAAATTATAAATGCGGAATCAAAAAAAATTACAATGCGGAATGAAAATTTTGGTTACACTTAGCCAAAATTGCCAACACTACAACAAAACAACTCATTGACCTTATAAGCAAAACAATAGGTCGGTAACACATCACAAACCTAGGATCTCATAGAGATTACACACAAATCAGTTCAAGTATGACCGTTGGATTACATAGTAATCATTGCACATTATTCAAGACAACCTCGACCGCTCCTTGATCACCGCTTCATCGATTCCTATAACTCATCACACAGCTTCCACTTCATGCAATGTACTCGCTCATTCCCAAGATAAAAACATAATCTCTATACGCCAAAAACTATTTGAAAATCTTCACATACAAAATGCATATGTGGCATAATCATTATCGTTCATCATTTGATCATAAACCAATACAATCGATTCACTAAGCTCCATCGGTTAGGGTTTAGCACATCAACACGTAGGGTTACCGGTTGATCTCACTGCTTCTCAAGTAATACCAGTTTCCTTCACTATCTCACCTACCGGTTGCAACACAACATCATAACAACATCATTACCGATTATAATTGACATCAATGACAACATAATAGTTCTGTTAGGAACCGAGAAGGACAACTGAGAGGGGGGGTGAATTAGTTGTCAATAAATTATAACCCAAAATAAATTATTCCAACTTAAAACACAGTGCCGGTAAAATAGATTAACAGTTATAGCAATACCGGTACAACTTAATGCATGAAATAGAAAGAGAAACAACATCCACAACACATGACACAAATATTTTGACGTGGAAACCCTGTAAGGGGAAAAACCACGATGGGAAATCTTACCCACAATCAAATGATACTACTACAGATAGTAAGTGAATACAATAATGGGGTCTGCACATGTAGAAAGGCCAACCTTCTAGAGCTCATTGCTCAATCACAAACTAGGAGTCACACTGACTACAATTGGATGGTTTAATCCAATAACAATGTACTGCTTTAGTATAACATCTTCAATGTTGGATTCAGTACCAGTTTAAGCTCTAACCATGAGTGCCAAACACCTTCATAGCCTTTCCTTCAACCTTCAGATAATATCTGCATGATTCGCACAAGGATCTGCTTATTTTCGCTATTCACAATGATCTTCAATATTCCCACACACTCATACTTCTTCCAAATATGATCTTACAATTATTTATACAAAACCTAAGACCTCATCATCAGGTCGACTCCCTAAAGATATTACATTTAAATCAATTACAAACTAAGCCTTGGTGTAATACAATATGTCGGCCTCAATACATTTACACATTATCCAATCAATAAACCATTTCCAAAATGTGTCGTGCTGATCTAGAACATGATATCTTGTACCGGTCCATAACCTAGACCTATCTACCGGTAAAGGCAAATATGTGAATCCAATCAGACCAATAAGCAAAACACCAAATGTAAACATCCAATCCATGTCTTCGACATAACCAAATGATCTCCAGATGATAACAAGTCATCATCAACTTTCTGAGCTGCCGGTGAAACATATATCGGTGACTATGCATAAGCCAATATCCATACCGGGATGACAAAGTGATGGTTCAACAACAAACCAATATAACCAGAGTGCCAAATCAACAATGTAGAAATCCAGAAAGATAAGTGTTGACATCAATGACAAAACCAATGCAACACATGACGAAGTCATCCATAATACCAACAATATCCCCCTTTGGCATTGATGGCAACACTAGATGGAAAAACATCTAAATGCCAAAACAAAATGCCAACAATCTCCCTTAAATAGATCAATACAAAGTTTTGTACCAAAAACAGAAACAATATAACCAAAACCAAAATACATCTCCAAAAATACATCTCTCCCCAATCTTCAAAGTACAATGTTTTTCATAGACATCTCTCCCCAATCTTCAAAGTACAATGTTTTTCATAGACATCTCTCCCCCTTTGACATCAAATGCCAAAGTAGTCAAGAATCAAAGTCAGAACATAACATACAACTAACTACTCCCCCTGAGCAGTAGCTCTCCTTCATCAAGCCAATTTTTTTTTTTCTATTAGTCCCTGCTGGTTTGATGTCGATTTGCATCATTTAAGTCTCTGCCATTGGGGTGATTACCCCAAGCTTCTCTCTGAGATATTAAAATGTTTCCTTAGGTAAAGGCTTTGTAAAAATATTTGCAATTTTCTCTTTAGTGTTCACATAAACCAATCTCACTTCATTTGCTTCAACATTTTCTTTCACAAAATCATACTTAATAGAAACATGCTTTGTTTTAGAGTGAAATACCAGATTCTTTGATATATCTATTGCTGTTGAATTATCACAGTAAATAATTACCAGTTCTTTGCATTTTACCTTGATATCCTTCAACATTTTCTTGATCCATAATACCTTAGTGCAATTAGTTGCTGCTGCAACATATTCTGCTTCTGCTGTAGATAATGATGTACAAGTCTGCTTCTTGCTGATCCATGAAATTAATCTTCTGCCAAGAAAGAATGCACTGCCAATGGTTCTCTTTTTGTCATCCACATCTCCTACCCAATTTGCATCTGTATATACACATAACTCAAAATTGTCATTCTTAGGATACCATAAACCAAGATTTGTTGTGCCTTGCAGGTACCGAAAAATCCTTTTTACTGTAGTTTCATGATTTTCTTTAGGATTGCTTTGAAATATTGAAACAATACAACTGCATTCATTATATTAGGTCTAGTTTGTGTCAAATATAGTAATCCTTCAGTCATAGATTTGTACCTTGTCATATTTATAGGAGCTAAGTCATCCTTTGATGTCAATTTATCAGTTGTAGTCATAGGAGTGCTTATCGGTTTGGAGTTTTCCATTCCAAATTTCTTCAAAAGTTCCTTCAAGTATTTTGTTTGACAAATGAATATACCTTTATCTGTTTGAGAAATCTGCAAACCTAGAAATTTTTTTATCTCTCCAATCATAGACATTTCAAATTCTTCCTGCATCTTATTAGCAAAGTCTTTGCATAGATCTTCTTCTCCTCCAAAAATGATATCATCCACAAATACTTCAATAACCAAAATATCATCATTGGTAATTTTCTAATACAAATTACTGTCAGCATTACCTTTTGTGTATCCAAGCTTTAGAAGATATTTATCCAGTCTAGCATACCAAGCTCTGGGAGCTTGCTTCAATCCATATAAAACTTTCCTTAACCTGCAAACCATATCCTTATCATCTGTTAATGAAAATCCATCAGGTTGTTCAATGTAAACTTCTTCAAGATCTCCATTCAAAAATGCACATTTTACATCCATTTGATAAACCTTATAGTTCTTGTGACCTGCAAATGCAAGAAATAGTATTAGTGCTTCAATTTTTGGCTACCGATGTAAAGGTTTCATTATAATCTATTCCTTCTTTCTGCGAGTGTTCCAATGAGCTTTGTTTCATCATCTACTAGTGCTCCAAATCCTAGTGTTCAAAATACTAGTGTTCCAAAAAGCATGGTTTTAGCATGTTCTCGTGTTCCTACATCCCTTACTATTCTCACTTCTGATGTTTTGATATCTGGATTTGGATCATTATCTGGATCAATTGGATATGAAGTGGGATAAGCTACTAGGTCAACTGTCTTAACTACTTAATCATACATAGGGGAATATAGATAGACCACCCATGAGCACAAGACATGCACCTGACTACCATAACACACGGGAAAACTGTTCCAAACTACAGATTCTATTTCTTGCAAAACAAGATTTCATCCATGATGCATGAGCAAGATAGATAATGTGGTGAGCTACATGGCTAAGATCACAGAGTTGAGAAATCATTTGAGTGCTATTGGGACGAAGGTGGAAGACAAGGAGTTGGTGTCCATTGCCTTGAATGGACTTTTACCATCTTGGAGGCCTTTTGTTCAGGGTGTCTATGCTCGTGAGACATTGCCAGCTTTAACAAAGCTCTGGGATGACCTTATGCAGGAAGAGATCAGGTTGCAGTCCTGTTCAGCGCAGCAAGAGGAAGTAGAAGAGATTGCTCTCGTCAGCCTTTACAAACTAAGCTTGCTTATTTTCTGATTGCTTCACCATCTTCATTAAGTTTATTTCTAAATACCCATTTAGTTCCAATTACATTTTTGTCTTTAGTCCAGGGAACTAATGTCCAAGTATTATTCTTTTCAATCTATTCTAATTCATCTTCCATTGCTTTTATCCAATGTTTATCTTGACATGCTTCAATAACTGATTTTGGTTCAACTTGATAAATTAAACATACCTCTTCATTTGCCAATATTCCTCTTGGCATAACACCTTGATTTTTATTTCCAATTATCTGATTTTCTGAATGATTCAATCTTACATACTTGGGTTTATTCTGATTTCCACTTATAGGCTACTGTTCTTCAGTCACAGTTGAGTTTTCTGATGATGCCGATGTGACTGGTTCTTCAGTCTGTTCTGTTGCAATCTGTGCCAGTTCATTTATAATCATTTCTACTGCCACTTCAGAACCTATATATCTTGATTCTCCTCTAAAATGTTCATCTATCTTCACCTTAGTACTTTCAATGATTTTTTGCAATCTTTTATTATAACATCTATATGCCTTGCTTCTAGCTGAATAACCAAGAAATATTCCTTCATCACTTCTAGGATCAAATTCGCCAATAGACTCATCTCTCTTAATATTGCATTTGCTTCCAAATATTCTGAAATATTTAAGAGTAAGAATATGACCGAACCATAGTTCATAAGGGATCTTACGGGTTTCAACTTTGATGTGAACTCCATTGAAAGTATAAACCGTTGTATTTACTGCTTCTCTCCAGTACATATGAGGTAGATTTGCTTCCATCATCATGGTTCTTGCTGCATCCAGTATAGTTCTATTCTTCCTTTCCACAACTCCATTCTGTTGGGGTATCTAGGGTGCTAATAGTTATCTTTTGATTCCATTCTCTTCACATAATGCATTGAATTCCCTAGATGTAAATTCTCCTCCTTGATCAGATCTCAAACATTTGATTTTCATGCCGGTTTCATTCTCTACCATTGCCTTGTATATCTTGAATCTTCCAAAAGCTTCTGATTTCTCCTTGAGAAAAATAAACCAACACATTTTAGAATAATTATCAATTATTAGCATAAAGTATCTATCACCCTGAAGACTCCTTGTTCTTGCTGGACCACATAAATCAGTATGAATTAAATCAAGAATATTATTGGATTTATTAGAAATGCTCTTAAATATTGTTCTAACTTGCTTTCCCATTTGACATTCCTTACATACCAGATTATGAGGTTTCACAATCTTAGGTAAATCCCTTACTGCCTTGGTTGAACTGATCTTTACAATGCAATCAAAATTCACATGACAAAGTCTTTTATGCCATAACCAACTTTCATCAATCTGAGCAATCAAACATGTCTTATCACTGGTATTCAAATGAAAGATATCACCTTTAGTCTGATTACCAGTTGCAATCTCCAATCCAGTTTTGTTCATGATTTTGCATTTTCCAATCTTGAATTGTAGTTGAAATCCTTTTTCCACTAACTGACCAACACTCAAAATATTATGCTTTAAACCTTCAACATAATAAACATTGTTAGTATTGTGCTTACCATCCAAAGATATAGTGCCTCTTCCTTTGATTAAACAAGCTTTGTCATCTCCAAATCTTACTAGACCTCCATGACATTCCCGAAATGATAAGAATTTGCTTTTATCACTGGTCA
This sequence comes from Cryptomeria japonica, assembly GCF_030272615.1. Taxonomy (NCBI): domain Eukaryota; kingdom Viridiplantae; phylum Streptophyta; class Pinopsida; order Cupressales; family Cupressaceae; genus Cryptomeria; species Cryptomeria japonica. Next base: position 657,765,904 of record NC_081415.1, read on the forward strand.
TATGATGCGAGCAACCACTATCAATGATCCATTCATCCTTTTCTTTTCTTTTTGTTGCTAATGCCTGCTCTACCGGTTTGATAATAGGTGTCGGTTGATCTTATTCTATTGCAACAAATGCCCATCCACTATCTGTTGGATCTTCATCAGAGTCATTTGTAACACCTTCATCTGCATAGTAACATGACTTATCTCTGTTTTTCTTAAATCTGCATCTTTGATATTCAGGGTTAGGTTTATATGTTCTTTTTGCCTCATCTCTTAGTCTTGAATGTCTATCAGGACACCTAGATGCCATATGACCAACTTTATTGCAATTAAAACATTTGAAAGGTGCTTTACCTTCATACTTACTTCATGCTAGACCTTTAAGCATCTTCCTTGCAAATAGTGCTTCAAGTTCTTCATTTTCTCTTTTGATATCTTCAAGTTCTTTTGCATAAAGTGCTTTCCAATTAGATTTGTCAGATGATGATGATGATGATGGTGATGCTGATGCTTTGAAGGCTATATCAGTCTTGACTGTAGCAACAGGACCAAATTCTTCAAGCTCAAATGCTGAAAGTTTTCCAACCAAGGTATCTCTAGATACTGATGTATTAGGCATTGCTCTCAACTCATTAATAGTTGTCACTTTTATTTTGTAAGCCGGTGGAAAATTTCTTAGAAATTTAGAAATAATTTCATCTTCACTTAAATATCCTCCATGACATTAGATTCCTAAAACAATTTCATTAACTCTGTGCATAAATTCTTTCATCCTCTTCCATTTTTAAATTTTCATACCCGACTCGGTAAAATTCCAATTTTGCAATTTTGAAAGTGGAATCTCCTTCATTCAATGTTTCCAATTTATCCCAAATAGATTTTGTAGTAGATCTGTCTGATAATCCCATGATTTGCTGATCTGATAATGCGCTTAGAAGTGCTTCTCTTGCTTTGCAATCATTCTCCAAGTCTTTAGCCAAGGTCAGTGGATTAGGGTTATTCAGAGTAGGATAAACATACCCATTCTTTGTAACATCCCATATATCTCTTCCAATGCAATTCAGATGTGTGTCCATTCTGATCTTCCATATACCATAGTTAGTTCCATCAATTTTGGGACTATCCTTCTTGAAGATATTTGCTGCCATAGGATCTCCTCAAGTTGTTAGGCTTCTGCAAAAAGAGGACTAGGCTCTGATACCAATTGTTAGGAACTGGGAAGGACAATTGAGAGGGAGGGGGTGAATCAGTTGTCAATAAATTATAACCCAAAACAAATTATTCCAAATTAAAACATAGTGCCGGTAAAATAGATTAACAGTTATAGCAATATCGGTACAACTTAATGCATGAAACAAAAAAAGAAACAACATCCACAACACATGACATAGAGATTTTGATGTGGAAACCCTATAAGGGGAAAACCCACGGTGGGAAACCTTACCCACAATTAGATGATACTACTACAGATAGCAAGTGAATACAATAATGGGGTCTACACATGCAGAAAGGCCAACTACCTAGAGCTCATTGCTCAATCACAAAATAGGAGTCACACTGACTACAATTGGATGGTTAAATCCAATAACAATGTACTACTTCAGTATAGCATCTTCAATGTTGGATTCAGTACCAGTTTAAGCTCTGATCATGAGTGCCAAACACCTTCATAACCTTTCCTTCAACCTTCAAATAATATCTACGTGATTCACACAAGGATTTGCTTATTTTTGCTCTTCACAATGATCTTCAATATTCACACACACACTCATACTTCTTCCAAATAAGATCTTACAATTATTTATACAAAACCTAAGACCTCATCATTAGGTCAGCTCCCTAAAGATATTACATTTAAATCAATTACAAACTAAGCCTTGGTGCAATACAATATGTCGTCCTCAATACATTTACACATTATCTAATCAATAAACCATTTCCAAAACGCGTCGTGCTGATCTAGAACATGATATCTTGTACCGGTCCATAACCTAGACCTATCTATCAGAAAAGGCAAATATGTGAACTCGATCAGATCAATAAGAAAAACACCAAATGTAAACATCCAATCCATGTCTTCGACATAACCAAATGATCTCTAGATGATAACAAGTCATCATCAACTTCCTGAGCTGTCGGTGAAACATATACCAGTGACTGTGCATAAGCCAATATCCATACTGAGATCACAAAGTGTCGGTTCAACAACAAACCAATATAACTAGAGTGCCAAATCAACAATGTAGACCTCCAAAAAGATAAGTGTTGACATCAATGACAAAACCAATGCAACACATGACAAAGTCATCCATAATACCAACAAGTTCATCAATACAATCTTCATGCAAATGCCAACAATCTCCCCCTTTGACATTGATGGCAATACAAGTATCAATACCCTTGATTGTGATATTTGAGAGTAATGTACATACACAGGTATAGGAATCCTGGTTTACATTTTACCATGTACTCTCCTTCAACTGAGTCTCCATGTCTTCTGTTGGTAACTAGCTATAGATCTTTTCTCTATCAATCATACGATTATTCTTCCCATAATCATATAGTTCTTCTCCCCCTTTGACAACAATGCCAAAGTGAAAGTAAAACATGTAGTGTCATACTTCATTGTTTTGCATCAACAATTTGCAACTCGATGCTCCCCGTGTGGAATAATTCCACTCTACACCAATTCTGCTTCAAGATTCTTCAATTAGCTCTGGGACCGATGTATTCCACATCTGCTCAATTGAACTCATGTAGGGGCACAACCCCTAGCTAAACTCTAAGATATTCAAAAGTAGTCTTAGGTAGAGATTTAGTAAAGTTATTTGCTAGCTACTCCTTAGTGGATACATGCTCCAACAACACATCTTTACTTTGCACTTTCTCTCTCAAGAAATGATATTTCAGCTCAATATGCTTGGTTCTAGCATGCAACACCGCGTTCTTTGAAATATTTATTGCACTGGTGTTGTCACGTAAAATATTTACTGTTTCTGTAATCTTAAGCTTGAATCCTTCCAGAATGTGTTTCATCCAGATTGCTTGGGTACAATTCATATACGTTGCAACATGGTTAGCTTCAACAATAGACTGTGATATACAACTCTGCTTCTTGCTACTTCAGGATACAAGTCTTCCTCCAAGAAAGAATGCACCACCAGTTGTGCTCTTCCTATCATCAACATTACCTGCCCAGTCTACATCTGTATAAACCTTCAAATCAAAGTTACCTGCATATGGCTACCATAATCCATAGTCAACAATACCTTTCAAATATTTGAATGTCCTTTTGGTTCCTATCAAGTGTGTCTCCTTTGGATTCTTCTGAAATCTGGCAACTAAACCAATTGTATGAGCAATATCTGGTCTGCTATGAAAAACATAATGCGGTTTCCCTATCATTGATCTGTACTCCTTTTCATCAATAGATGCAACATCATCCTTCTTAGACAGTTTACAACCTGTAACCATTGGTGTCCCAACTGGTTTACAGTCACTTATTCCAAATGTGTTCAATATCTCTTTCACATACTTAGACCGTGTGATAAAAATGCCACTCTTAATCTGCTTAATTTGCAAACTGTTGGATTTTGCCAAGATCAAGAGGTCAATGAAATGTACAAGATAGAGACACAATATAGGACAAGAATAAACTGTATTCTCATCAATAGAAAATGATCAACAATTGTTACATACAATGTAGATGAGCCTGCTTATATAGGCAAGGCTAGGGATATGTATGAGCACACAAATATGACATGTGGCTCAATAAGAAACAAGGGTAGGTAGGAAATAGGTGTGGGTAGGTAGGAGAAATAATATAATATTCCACATGAGGTGGATCACCCACCGAAGGTGGAATTATCACTCCACAATAAGTGGATATGATAGTGTAATAACAAGATCAACACCATAAGAGGTGGAATTTCTCCTACACACACTATCCCAATGTGGCACAAACACCCAAGTGTCTCATATCCAAACTACTATGAAATGCATTATCCTAAGTAAACTTAAGTAAGTGTAATAATATCCATGATGAATAATTATTTACACCAACACCCCCCCTTAAGTGAAACTTAGGGGAATGCACTTAAGTCTACAATGCAACTAAGCAATGCAAGATGGGTCCCGGCTATGAGGCCATGTTAGGTACCCATGCACAAATGCAAATGCATGCAAACCAATGCAATGAAATCTCTCACAAAGTGGGGAAAGAGAGAAAAACCCAATGGGAAAAAACCCTCCCCCAAAAGAGAGATGAAAGCTATACAAGAGAACTCTCAAAGAAGTATGTGAGGAACAAAACCCCATGTGAGGAAAAAGTCCCCCCCATATGAGAGAAGAAGAGAAGTCAAACTGTGATCCTCCCTCAATGAAGAATCTGCACCAATGATAGAAGCTCGATGTATGAAGAAACTGCTCCATGAACGTCGAACAACATTCCTCCCCTTAGGAAGAAACAAAACCAAAGGTGTATCCATGAAGTCTCCCCAATCATGAAGGGAAGATGTATGAAGAAAACTCATGATGAAAGGAATCTCTGAAAACTGCTCAAGTGTCCCCATGTCGATGCTGAAAGATACCCCTTCCAAAGGTGGTAAACTGTGCCACACTACTGAAAAAGGCACTCCAAGATCTAGTGGAGATGGATGTAGAACAATATCCAAAGACTCATGTGTCTCCTCAAAGCATAAAGAGACCTCCTCCAACTGCTGTACATAAGTATCCACAATCATGTCAACCTCGAAAGAATGATCATGTAGAGAATGAACAAGAGGGTCAGAGTGTGCCCTCGCAACAATCGAAGAAGGATCATCTTCATCAAAGAGAAGATGTATGTCATCAATGATGTCTCCCAAATCTGCAATGTAGGATTCCACAAACAAACCTGCAATATCTATCATGTAATCATCCCATGAATCTGAAGCTGGAAGACAATGAATATCCTACTGCACTGAATCACATGAAGGCAAAACTGTTGCACTATCTGCATAATCAGGTGCAATAGGTGATGTAATATCAATACAAGACTCAAGAACTGGGTTACATGTGAGAATCCCCATGTTCAAGTGTCCAAAGTTCTCCTCAAAATCTGAACTATCACAATAAGTGTGATCATCATGTGTAGAATCATCAAATGTGAAATCATCATCATCAACAAAATCTGAAAAGGAGTATAACCAAGATGCATGATCAACCACCCCAGTTGCAATGATAGCTCTAGTCTCCATGTCTCTAATAAAAACTGAGTCAGGTGTGAACTCCACAACTCTCTTAGTTGCGCCATGTGTGATTTGATAGATAGAAAGGAGATTGTTTGTCAAGTGGGGTACACACAACACATCATTGAAGGAGTTATCCCCAATGTCAATAGATCCTTTCCCAATCACATCCATGTATGTATGATTGCCCATCAAAATCTGTGGCATGGTGCAAGGCTCAAATGTAGAGAACATAGACTATGAAGATGCCATATGATGAGAAGCCCCTGAATCTAGAAGCCATCTCTCTGAATCATGACTGATAGTAGCACATAGAGCTTTTCCTTTTCTTGTTCCAAAAGAGTGAGTTTTTCCACTTGTAGAAGCCATGAATGCTTGCCCTTTTCCTTTTGAATGTGAGGAAGTGGAAGTTGATGAATCATCCTTCTTGTAGACTTTAGGCAAATCAATGTTATGCTTTTTGATGATATGTGTGAGCTCATCAATCTTCTTAGTATGGCAACGATGTTCCTCATGACCAATCTTTTTACAATAAGCACAAGTAGGTCTCTCTCTCTTTGGTGAATTATCTCTCTTGGAAGAGGATGAATCTCCTTGTTGTGGAGAAGATTGTGCTTTTTCTTTAGGCTTTGATTGCCATTTCTTCTTGTTTGAGTTGTCCTTTCCTTGATTTCCTTTGTTCCCTTGATTTGCTACTAATGCTTGAGACTTAGAAGAAGCCTTAAGAATGCCCATGCTTATCAACTTAGTTTGTTCCATCATCAACATTTCATTGAAAGCATCAAATGTAGGCATTTTGTAGCTTGAACCCATTGTCATCCTATGAGTTTGGAAACTAGAAACAAATGCTGCATATTCTTGTGGAAGCTTGCCTATCAAGTTGAATATCAATTGAGTATCCTTTTTATCAATGCCACAATCTTTGAGTTGTGCCCTCAACTCATTTGCCTTAGTGACATAATCTTGTATAGTATCAAAGTTCTTGGGATCTAACATGGTGAGATCACTGTCAATTTGATATCCCCTAATCTCATCAACTTGACCATACAAGTCTTGAAACTTTTGCCAAGCATATTTGATTAGAGTACATTTCTCAATATGAAAAATGAGATCCTTTGATACATACTTTCTTAAGGTACCAATTGCCATGATATTTTTAGTGAGCCAATCTAAGTGACCAACTAGATCAGCCTTAGGATCAGCTGGAGCAACAATAGTTCCATCAATGTAATGAGTGAGTCCTTTTTCCATAAGTTTACTCCATGCATCAGTTTTCCAAGTAGCATAGTTATGTGGAGTTAAGAGAGGAAACTTAGAAGAACCCATAGCAGCAAAAAGGAAAGAACACAAGAGCACAAAAGCACAAGAGACACCCCCCAAATTCAATCAATCAAAGTACCCCCCCAAAAGTGATGATTTTGGCACTTTATACTTAGTGCGATTACAATGAGCCACTTGCAAAACAAGACAAAGTGGACTTATGATGCAAATTTTACAACTTCTCAAATGAGATACAAGAGACTTCAATCAATAGTGCAATGAATCTAACTGAGATTCAAGCAAATATACAAGTACCAAGAGAGCCAAAAATGGCCAAGATCTAAAAGTACAATTTCTACTAATAATGACATCAATCTGATAGTATCATGTGAAAGTAGATGAAAAAATACGCACTTTCAAAAAAAACGGCACCTAAAAAGGAGGTCGGATGACCACAAACGAAGCCTCTGAAGTTGCAAAAACTGGGATTATTCAGGGACAGTCACCAAAAACTGAATTTTCTAAAACATCCGTGCATCAAAATTAAAAAATTCTTTCACCACTGTGGAGAGCACGAAATTCTAGCCCATTTCAAAAAAAATTGCACCAAAAAAGGAGCAAAAATGAGCAAGTTATGGCCATTTGAACTTGAACTGCAAAATCAAAAATGCAAATGAGAGGGGGTCCAAAAATTTTCAAACCCTGCTGATGTGGCGCTGACGTCAGCAAGTCACGCGATTAAATTTGACGACCATATGACCGTCGCCAAACTTCGCCTGTGCTGACTGTGTCGTCCGTACCGTACGGACTGATTGCATGGCAACTGACTGTGTATTCCGTACTGTACGAAATGTTGACTAGGCGAGCTGATTCGGCAGGTGACGTGTCGTCCGTACGGTTGATGTGGCGTACGAAAAAGGCTGACTCTGCGTACGGAAGGTACCCCGCGGGCCAGTGGCCGCCTGCCACGTGGCGGACGCGGGTTCGCCGGTTTGGTGACCTGTCAGATGTCCGCGTGGCGGTGCCCGGAGGCGGAGCGGCGGGAGGAGCCTGTGGAAGCGGGGAGCGGCGTCGGAGAGGAGGCGCTGCCGGAGCCGGAGCCGCTGGTGGAGGTCCGGGAGGACGCAGGCTGCGCCGGAGCGTGGACGCAGGAGGCGCCGCTCGGATGGACGTGGCGCGGACGGAGGACGAGGCGGAGTCCGGCGAGTTCATGGGGCGCTGCCGGGAGGAGTCGGAGCTGAGCGTGGATGCCGAGGGTACCGGTGCACAGACTGTGGCGGCAGGTCGGACAGGTACATGTGCGGCAGAGTACCTGCAACCTGCGGGTTACGGGGGTACGGGGGTCTGCGGACCCCCAAACAAATTTGATTTTTTTTTGCCTTTTTTTTTTTTCAATTTTTTTTGATTTTTTGATTTTTCAAAACAATTTTCTGAAAAATGAATTTTTTTTTTTTGAAAAATATATTAAAAAGTCGAAAATCCGTACGAATAGGGCAAAAATGGAGAAAAAATTTTTCTCACCAAAATAGGCCAACTTTATAACCAAAATTCATGGAAACGGCCTTCCGGACGCAATGGAGAGGTCGGATCTGGTCTAGGATGCCTCCAAAAGATGCTGCTCCTCAGATCTGCCTCTTGACGTCACAATAATGCCTCTTCAAGACGAATCAATGAAGCCCCAATAGCACTGATACCATGTTGGATTTTGCCAAGATCAAGAGGTCAATGAAATGTACAAGATAGAGACACAATATAGGACAAGAATAAACTGTATTCTCATCAATAGAAAATGATCAACAATTGTTACATACAATGTAGATGAGCCTGCTTATATAGGCAAGGCTAGGGATATGTATGAGCACACAAATATGACATGTGGCTCAATAAGAAACAAGGGTAGGTAGGAAATAGGTGTGGGTAGGTAGGAGAAATAATATAATATTCCACATGAGGTGGATCACCCACCGAAGGTGGAATTATCACTCCACAATAAGTGGATATGATAGTGTAATAACAAGATCAACACCATAAGAGGTGGAATTTCTCCTACACACACTATCCCAATGTGGCACAAACACCCAAGTGTCTCATATCCAAACTACTATGAAATGCATTATCCTAAGTAAACTTAAGTAAGTGTAATAATATCCATGATGAATAATTATTTACACCAACACAAACCTATGAAGAATTTTATCTCTCCTACTAGAGACATTTCAAATTCACCTTTCATCTCATTTACAAAGTCATCACTCATATCATCATTGTCTCCAAATATGATATCATCTACAAACACTTCACTAACGAGTATCTTATCTCCTTTAGATTTGAGATAGATATTGTTGTCTTCACTGGTTCTCTGAAAACCTATCTTCATTAGGTGTGAATGTAGTGTTTCATACCATGCTCTTGGTGCTTTCTTCAAACCATATAGTGCCTTGTGCATTTTACACACCATATCCTTTGCATCAGTCAAAGAATAACCATCTGGCTGCTCAATGTATACTTCTTCTTCTAGTATTCCATTTAGAAATGCTGAATTCACATCCATCTGATATACTTTGAATCCCTTATATGCTGAAAATACAAGTAGAGTCCTAACACCTTTCAATATAACAACTAGTGCAAATGTATCTCCATAGTCTTCTCCTTCTTCATGTACATAACCTTTGCATACCAATCTAGCTTTGTTTCTGACTACTACTCCATCTTTGTTCAATTTATTCCTAAATACCCATCTAGTACCTATCACATTTTTATTCACCGGTCTGGGTACTAGGGTCCATGTATTGTTCTTCTCAATCTGGTCAAGCTCTTCTTCCATAGCTTTAATCTAGTGATCATCTCCAAATGCTTCCTTAGCAATTCTAGGCTCAATAGTGGAGATCATGCAAGAATTCTCTCTAATTCTTCTTCTGGTTAATACTCCAACATCTTTATCTCCAATAATTTGGTTAGGATTATGATTGAGTCTCACATACCTTGGAACAACATGATCATTATCTTTAGGTTCTTCTTCCTCACTATCATCATATTCTTCTACAGAATCCACCCGTTCCGGTAGAACTGGTACTACAACATTCACTTCACCAACTTCTGGCTTCACCGGTTTTGGTTCCAAAATCAAAATGTAAGGTTCATCTTCCTTTTTCTCCTCACTGGTTTCTCATGAAACTTCAAGATACTCATCCACTTGGACATCAACACTCTCAATGATTCTCTTCATCAGGTTGTTGTAACATTTGTAGGCCTTACTCTTGGTGGAGTAACCAAGAAATATACCTTCATCACTTTTAGCCTCAAAATTACTAACATAGTCACCTCTCTTGATAAAACATTTATTGCCAAAAATCAAAATAACTAACATTAGGTGATCGACCATACCAGTATTCATAAGGAGTTTTATCTTTACCTCTCTTTATTAATATTTGGTTCATAGTGTAGACAGCTGTGCTGACAACTTCTCTCCAGAAAGTTTTTGCTACACCTCCTTGTATTAGCATCATTCTAGCAGCTTCAACAACTGACTGATTGTTCCTCTCTGTAATACCATTTTGCTATGGTTTCCTTGGTGCAGAAAGTTGCCTCTTAATTCCATTGTCTTCACAATATCTAGTGAATTCCTCTGAAGTAAATTCACCACCTTGATTAGTCCTCAAACACTTTATCTTCTTACCACTTTCGTTTTCAGCTAAGGCCCTGAATGCTTTGAACTTACTAAAGGCTTCTATTTTTTCCTTCAAGAATGCGACCCACATCATTCTTGAGCAATCATCAATGAAAATTATAAAATATCTACCACCTTGAATATGTTTAGTCCTTATTGGTCCACAAAGATCTGTATGAACATAATCTAACAAATGTTCTGCTGAGAAAGATTTTCTCTTAAAAGTTGAGGATGTCATCTTTCCTAACTAACATTCCTTATATAGAGCATTCACCAGTTTGTGCAACTGAGGCAAACCTCTTACCGACTTGGACTTACTAGCTTTGACAATGTTATCAAAATTTATATGACAAAATCTCCGATGCCAAATCCAACTATCATCTACTTTAGAAATTAAATAGTTGTTGACTTTAGGATTTAGGTGAAACAGGTTACCTTTTGTCTGCTTGCCGGTTGCAATTATTTCACCTTTGCTCCTATAGAAATTATACATTCCATTCTTAAATTCCAATGGATAACCTCTGTCATTGAGTTGAGCTACACTCAAAATATTGTGCTTTAATCCTTCAACCAAGTAGACATCATCTGCACTGCTCTTTCCATTAAGAGAAATGGTTCCATTTCCTTTTACCATGCAGGGTGAGTCATTTCCAAATCTCACAACTCCTCTATCAAATTCCTTCAAAGTAAGAAATTTACTCCGATCATCATTCATGTGGTGTGAACAACCACTATCTATGATCCAATCATCAGAACTATCCATGCGAGAAACTAATGCCTTCTGATCAGATGTCTCCTCTTTAATGGAAACAAAGACAATGTCTTCATTAGCATCTTCCTTAGATTCCTCATCAATGATACCACCATCAATTGATATGAGACAATCTCTTTTGCCTTTTCCTTTGTACTTCTTGTACTTCTCATGGTTATGCTCATTGTCACCATTAGGATAGTTAGCTGCAATGTGTCCAATCTTGTTACATGCAAAAAAGTTCAAAGGTAATTTACCTCTGTACTTAATGGTACCTCTGGGCAACCGCTTGGCCAACAATGCTTCAAGCTCAATCAGACTGTCTTCATCATCAACTTCTCTGTTGAGTCTAGACTCATAACTGTGACAAACATCTCTACTTTTCCTCATAGGTGAATTAGAAACTGAAGCTCTAAATGCAGATTCGGATTTCTAAGCACTACCATCATAACCATTTAATTCAAATGCAGTAAGTTTACCAATGATGGAGTCAAGAGTTACCTTAGTTTTATCAATAGACTTTAGCTCCTAAATGGTTGCAACTCGGATAGCATAGACCGATAGAAGGGTTCTCAACACCTTACTAACCAATATGGAATCCTCCACTTTACCACCAACACTCTTGATCTCACCAACTATATCCTTGATCCTCTGACCATACTGTTGAATATTCTCACCTTCAGCTATCCGCATGTCATCAAATTTACCTCTCAGACTCTCTTCTTTGGCAATCTTCGCATGCTCATCACCACTATAGATTTCCTCAAGTTTTTTCCACACATCATATGCAGTCCCTAGACCATGGATATCAACATACTCTGAATCAGACAAAGAACTGATAATGGCCTCCAATGCTTGATTATTTTCTTGTTGCTCTTTCTTTTGATCATTAGACATAGTCCCACTGGGTGCAACCTATTGAGTAATAACATGTTCCCTGTATTAACTTCCTAGAATCTTGATATAGATTTTCATCCTATCACTCCATATTATGTAGTTTTCCCTATTAAACTTCAGACCTTCTTTCTTCATCATGTTCTTTAAGATCTTTACCTCAAGTTGCTAGGCTTAGACACTAGAGGACCTAAAATGCTCTGATACCAATTAATGGTATGATGAATCAATAAGGATCTAGATAACTACTGAAAGGGGAGGGGGTGAATCAGTAGATAGAAAACTGACTAAACTTTCACCAAACTCAAAAGCAATCTCTCAAGTCAAATTCAAAACTAACTGGTTCAAACACTGAACTACAAATTGCAATATCAGTGTCAAGTATTCCGATTGACTGTCATAACAGAATAACAATATAACAGCTCTGAAACTCTCAAAACCTTAAAAAAAAAACATTCAAATACTTTACTAACAATAGTAAAAGCACATTTCAAATTACCATCTGTCATCTTATCATATCTAAGTGGATTTAGCAGTTAAGAAAATTAACCATAGCAAACATAACCACAAAAACATTCACCACTTGACACAATGATTTTGACGTGGAAACCCAAATGAGGAAAACCATGGTGGAGATGAATACCCACAAGTATTATGAACTCTTCTGAAGTTCACCTTGTTAGAAGCCAAGCTTGTTAAATCTTTAAAAAAAGTCCAGTTAGGAAGAGATCCTGTTAGAGACCACCCGGTTAAGGGATTGACTATAATGCCCTATTAGAAGCAATACCCTGATAGGAGTAACCTCGGTAGAGGATTTGAAATCCAAGCTAATGGATCACCTGGTTAGAGGATTTAGATAACACTAAGCCTATTAGAGCTTACCCAGTTAAGGGATTTTACTGTTGTAATTGTTAGAGAACAACAGGGGTTTTCTGATCTGGTGAATAACACTACTCCTCTTGATCAGATCTTTTTCATGCTTCTATCTTCCTTCACACATATTGCAGATATACCTTCTGGTTTGACAAAAAATCACACTAACACTTAACCAAAATTGCCAACACTACAACAAAATAACTCATCGACCTTATAAGAAAAACAATAGGTCAGTAACACATCACAAACCTAAGATCTCATAGAGATTACAAACAAATCAATTCAAGAATGACTGTTGGATTACATAGCAATCATTGCACATTATTCAAGACAACCTCGAACACTCCTTGATCATCACTTTATCGATTCCTGTAACTCATCATACGGCTTCCACTTCATGCAATGCACTCGCTCATTCCCAAGATAAAACCGTTATCTCTACGTGCCAAAAAGCATTTGAAACTCTTCACATACAACATGCATACGTGGCATAATCATTACCATTCATCATTTGATCATAAAATAATACAACCGATTCACCAAGCTCCATCAGTTAGGGTTTAGCACATCAACAGGTAGGGTTACTGGTTGATCTCACTGCTTCTCAAGTAATACCGGTTTCCTTCACTAGCTCACCTACCGGTTGCAAAACAACATCATAACATCATTACCAGTTATAATTGACATCAATGACAACACAATAGTTCATCAATGCAAGATTCATGCAATGCCAATAGTGATGAGGTAGTAGATGCAAATGTCGTGAAACCAAAAATAACCTTCACCGGTGCAAGTTCTTCCAATACGAAAAATCAAGTGAACAATCAAAGGCCATCAAAACCTTGAAGAAAATACACCCCGTTGGGAGAACCAATTGAAACCGCATTCAAGAAGTTAGTGAAAAACAAGCTCATAACACTACCAAATAATCCACCATATGAGCCAAAAGTAAAACCAAATTGGTGGAATGATGATGAATATTGCGAATATCACAAGAGTAAAGGACATCTAACTAGCAATTGCCACAGATTGAAGAATATCATACAGGATCTCATTGACATAGGTGACATAGAAGTTGATGGACATACCTCCAATGAAGAGCATGCAATGCTTAAGGAGCCATTTCCTAAACATGACAAGGGAAAAGAAAAAAACTACAAATAATCAAGCTAATTATACCAAGACGCCCTATGACTATGATTCTACTATTAGTCACATTTCAATTGACAACTAGGTTTCAACGATCATCATCAAGGACAAAACTCCTAAAGGTCCTACCCAAAAGAGTAAGGTTGTCTTAAAAGGTATTGGACCATCTTCCTCATCCTCCAAAAATGAAACCTCCGAATGTAATGTTACAACCCATCGAGGTAAAGTCACCTTGCAAGGTGTTCCATCCAAGCCCACAACCTCTTCATCCACAAAGAATGAGTATGACCTTGTAGATCAGCTAGGGAAGACACCTGCCCTCATTTCCATCCTTGAGCTTTTACGCATATCCCCTGCACATAAGGCCATCCTTGATAAGACCTTGAGAGAGACTTTTGTACCCACTGATCTAACTGTGGACCAATTTCAAGCCATGGGGGATACCTTTCCATTCCACATACCCTTACATTTATAGAAGTCGAAGACGCATCTGTCACCCAGCCTCATAATGCACCTCTACATATTGAAGCCTTTATCCATAAAAACTAAATAAAACGAGTATTGATAGATGGAGCAAGTTTGAACATTTGTACATTGAATACTATTAAGCAATTGGGATATTTTGAAAAGGCTGTGGATTCTACACATGCAATCACCTTTTAAGCATATGATGACGAAGAGTGCTCATCCAAAGGCATAATCACCTTACCTCTCAAAGTTGGGCCAGTTACAAAGGATGTGGTATGCCAAGTCCTTGATTTAGAGCTCACATATAATATACTCTTGGGATGCCCATGGACTCATGAAATGAGAGTTGTTCCTTCAACAAATCATCGATGTATCAATTTTCCACACAATGGAGTTGAAGTGACCGTTAATGGTGATCCTAATTCATTCATGTATTGCAACAACCTACAATCAAGATCAAAAATAACAATCCCAGTCAATCGAGAAGCAATTCCATCATCAACATGTTTGGATCCAGAATCCTTTAAACCTTCTACATCAAAGCAAGCAGAGCTAAAAGAAAAATTTAAGGTTAAAGACATGGGATGTGGTGAGTATATCTTTCATGTTGATCAACTCCAACTATCTCCTAAGACATTTAGTCAACAAGAACAACCTACAAACAATTTGCAATATCAAGGAATTGGGTGTGAACCACCTAGTGTTGTGGCTACTACGTCTAAATGCAAATCTCCTCTAGTGGTGCAAGCATCTCTTGATATCAATAGTCCTAAGAGTGGTTAGTGAAGAATCTATTGAGCATATTGCCAACCCTCTTGAGAACTCACATAGCATTACCATTTCATCCACTCATTCCATTTCCACTCCACTCCTAGACTTGGATCAACAAGAATTATAAAAACCCTTACTCATTATGGATAAAAAATCAAGCTTTGAAAAGAAAAATCTAAAAGTCAAAAATAAAGAAAAGTCCTTTAGTCCAAATCAAAATCAAAAGCTATTGGACTTTGCAAAAATCAAGGTCAAGGATAAAAATCCTATGAAAGAAAAAGAGCAAGAGTTGATCTCACCTAATATCAAAATAATTGGGGGAAAAAGTTCTACAATTTTAAGTCAAAAAGTATACTTGTTGATCCCAAGTCTCCATCATGTCATGATACTTTCACTTCTTTCTGCAATCATAAGCCTTCATAACTCATCCACTTGTTCAACACATCCATTCCTTTTTGGTGATACATCACATCAATGGACCTTTAGTGGAGCTTCTTTGAGGGACTTTGTTATCAGGGATGGCTAGACTTCTTTAGGTGACACGCATATGGGCGAACGTAGTCCACACATTAGTAATTCTACCTTAGTTCCTTCATCAAGGAAGATAGTCACTTGAGCTACACATCATTTAGTCAAGGAACAATGTAGTTACAATCATAAGGTAAAGCCTCGTACATTTGAGGTGGGTGACTTAGTATTGAGAGAAAATCCTAAAAATCAACAAGATATAGAGAAGAAGGGAAAGTTCAAACCAAATTGGCTTAGTCCTTATGTCATCACAATGATCTATGGGTCAGGTGCATATCAGCTCTCAACACTAGATGGAGAACCTTTGGAAGATCCGATCAACAAAATGCACCTTTGCAGGTTTTACACATAGCTCTTCAGAATATCCTAATTCAAAAATACAAATATATAAAAAAATATAAAAAATACAAAAAAAAAAAATAAAAAAAAAATCGTTACTTGGTAAAAAGCTGACAAATAGGCACCTTGTGACACAAAGAAAAATAAAATTAAAAAAAGTAAAGAGAAATAAATTTGTCCAATGGTGAAAACCAGTTCAGTGGCGCCCTGGGCAAGTACCATGGTGAAAACTAAGTTATTGATGCCATGTGTAGAGACATTGCTCCTCCCTCCTTCAAGATTCAATCTCATCCTTTCACTTTTGCACATACTCACAACCTATCCATCAATAATAAACTTACCCATTCCCATCATGGTTTGTTATTGATCTACCTAAGATTGGTTTTCCATTCATAATAAACCTCCCTTTTCACCCTTTTCCTTCCATAATAAATCAGGTCCAATTTATAACTGGGGCAAAAATCCTAAATCTAGTGATGGAAGTGGTACCTTGAGCATCACATGTTTTGAGGACCATCGTCTTTTCATTCCTCCTTTTCACACACACTCCACAATAAAAGATCCTTTGCATCACCAATCCGCAATAAGGTTCCATTCTTCTTCGCAATAAAGTATCAATTTCATGGATTCAGTTAGTTTCAGATGAGACACAAGCAACAATGGGATTTCAACAAATCAAATCTTTCAACAGACTTTGGTAGCAACATGGTTTTTCAGTACAATCTATCCTTTATCAAGATAACAACACTATGACCAAATCAAACATGTTAGCATATGTGGCAAGAAACACAAATAACTTGAAGATTTCATTGTGTGTTGGTGTGAAGTCCTAGTTTTATTTTGATTTTATCTTTTGGTGACATGTCTTTTTGTAGGATTTTTCCAAGATCAAGAGGCAATGGAAAGCACAAATAAGAGAGACCAAAATAGATGATAGGAATAAACTGTATTCTATCAAGATGCAAAATATGATCAACTAGATCATAAAGCATTACATACAATGAATATGAGCCTACTTATATAGGCAAGGCTATATGGATATGTGAGCACACAAACATGACATTTGGCTCAATAAGAAGCAAGGGTAGGTAGGAAATAGGTGTGGGTAGGTAGGAGAAACAATATAATATTCCACATGAGGTGGATCACCCACTGAATGTTGAGTGTAACTGTACCATCAAATTTAGTTATGGGCTGAGTTGCCAGATGTGTTGATTTAGAAGGTAAACCATGCGATCTAGGTGATGTTGGCAATCTGGTCAAACACAAAGGCTCCATAGAGTATTCGCCCATGCCTTGGTCTTTGATTTGCATTTTTTGTTTGAAATCTCTCCATAAGGAGTTGGATTTTGCTATCGGTGGATCAGGTGTTGAAGACCGCTGCTTTTCTCTGTTATAAGGAACCAAACTGTCTTGGGCTGCCCCCATTGCATTGCAATGTTGAAATGGATTGTGATCACCTGATATGGAGATTTCCTGTCCATCATAAGGAAATTTGACACACTGGTGGTATGTAGAAGGTACTGCTTGCATTTCATGTATCCAGGGTCGGCCCAATAAGATATTATAGGTGAGATCAATATCTAAAACTTGACATATAGTATCTTTTTGCACTGGTCCTACCTGAATAGGCAATATCACTGTTCCTTTAGAGGACCTTTCCTCATCATCATATTCTTTTATGGTAATCCTTTTACAAGGATCAATAGATTCTTCTGAGAAACCTAGTGCATGGATAAGCTTTAAAGTACATATATTAAGTCCGACTTCTCCATCTATTAAGACTCTTTTGACACGGTGTTTGCAAACAATGACTTCAATATGTAGAGGAGTATTATGTGGATGACTCAATGAAGTATTATCATGCTCTGAGAAGGTGAGGTTATGAGACTCTGTCATGTGGGCCACCATAGCTTGGAATCTGTCTGTATCCAGATTTTGAGGTACATTTGTTTCTAAGAGTGCTTGCTCCAATATGTCTTTGTGTCTTGGAGATAGTTTCAACAATTCCAGGATAGATATCTGAGCCGGGGTCTTGCCTAGTTGATTAACTAAGTCGTATTGGATTTTTGGTGTAGTAGTTGGAGGTGCAGTATGTCCCTTCAAGACATATTTCTGAGTCCAGGTTGTTACATTGACAGATTCATGATCACGTTTATCTCGAATGGTTATAACATTGACTTGATGGTCTTCGGCCGATATGTGATTGATAGTGTTGTTGTAGATGTGATTAATACGAGCTCCGCGGGTATCATTTGAAGTTGATGCTCCATCTTTGTTATAATTTGGAAGAGGATCTTTGAAGGCTTCGTGATCATTATTTGTTTTGAGACCATCCACTGTTAAGTCACCTCGATCAATCATGTCTTGGATTATGTGTTTCAATCTCATGCATTCGTTTGTTCTATGACCTTTGTTGCGATGAAAATCACAATAGTGTGAATCATTCCACCAAGGTGGTTTGATTGGGGGCTCATAATTGTTGATTGGAGGTAAAGAAAGAACCTTGTTTGCTAACAGCTCTCTGAATGCGGACTCTAATGATTGGCCCAATGGTGTGAAGATACGTTTATGGAAATTGTTGGTGTTGTTGCGTGAATTGTTGTTAGGCCCTGGATTCAGATTTTTGTTTTGATTATCGTTGGCATTGTTGGTATTGAGTTGTCCTTGAGCATTGTTTGGTGCATTGGGAGTAGCATTTTTAGGATTTTTCGTATTCTGAGTATTTCCTGATAAGGCAAGCACTGGCTGTTTAGATTTAGGATCATATGATTCATTGTTACCTTCGTTTTTGTTTCGAGTCCAAAATCGAGTTTTGTCTAGATTGGTATTGTTTTGGTTATTGTAGTTTGATGAGTTCGTGCCTTCTTTGTAGAACTTGAGTGTTCCCTTTTTGACACAAGCTTCCTCTACTTGGATGCCATTTTTGATTAATTTGTCAAAAGATGGGATGCATTGAAGTTTGAGTCTGTAACTCATTTCACCATTCAAGTTATCAATGAAGATTTCCATTTTCTCTTTTTCAGGAATATCTCGAGGATACCTTGATACCATGCGTCGCCAACGTTGAAGGAATATCATGAACGTTTCATTGTTCTTTTGTTTGGTGTTGCAGATATCTAGCATGGTTATGGCATGTTGGATGTTGTAAGAATAATGGGTGATGAATTTGTTAACCAATTCGTCAAATGATCTAACAGGTGGTGTAATCTTAGATAACCATTCCATTGTTTGTCCTCCCAGGCTTCTTGGGAATAACCTCATCAAATACGTGTCATTATGAGCAAATTCAAGACTCATAGTACAAAATTCTCGAACATGATCTCGAGGATCACCTTTTCCATCATATTTATCAAATTTGGGAATGTCTGAGTTTGGAGGAAAAGGTATCATGTTTAAGCTTCTGTCAAATGGATAAGGACAGATTTCATTTATCGAATACCGCACTGTTGTCCCTTGTTGCATATCCTGTATTTGTCTTTGTAACATTTGCATTTGTTGAGTAAGAGCAATCAAGGGTGCATTGTCTTGCCGAGGAAAAAGTTCTTGCCTAGTATTGGCTCTCAGCTGAAAGGGAGTGGTAAATGGTATATGTTGCTCTGGTGTTTCTAGTTCAGGTATATGCATTTCTGGTATGCGTTGTTCTGGAATGTGTTGTTCAAAGTTATGTTGTTCAGATATGTGAGTTTCTTCTTCTCGGTTTTGTTCTTGAGATGCATATTGCCGGGATTCGGTTTGAAAAAGATTTGGGTCGAAATCTTCCGGAAGTTTAACGCCCTTGCTTGTGAGCATCAACAAATATTTTTCTTTGTCATTCTCTATGAGCTTTTCGACAAGTTTTTGGAAGGCGGGATTTACTTGACATTCTCTAAGAAGGGTGTCGGTAATTTCAGGTTCTTCTACGGGTGGAACTTCAAAAGGATTTGATAATCTTCGATTCATACTTGATTCTGCGTGTGCCTCGCTTTGTTTGTCTCGTTGAGAGCGAGTAACAGACATTGTTAATAGAAACTTTCAGTGATGAAGGGAACAAAGTCCTCGTTGATATTTTTCTCTGGCGTTGGTGGTTCTGGTCTAGATGTGTTATATGTGATGCACTTGTCGGGCAGGAATGCTGGATTGATCTTTCCTCCGCGGTTTATCTTTTGATTAAAAGCAGACTTTTGACAGTATGCTCTTGTTTTCAGGGGTTCGTTGTCAAATTCACTGGATTTGTTTTGGATATAGCGTTTGACGTGATGAAGAAATACCCGATGGGATTTGAAGAGTTGACGATTGATGTATAAAAATTTGTTTCTCTTGATGAATTTGGAAAAGCTAGGCTGCTATTTCTTCAACGTGATGTTGCGATAGAGGTTCTTCCTTCTCAGAATGAGGTGATTAGTCATGCATGAGTGATCAATGATTTCCTTTGATTTGTTTTGGATTTAGTTGATTCTTGTTTTGAAAATTTCAAATCTTACTTTATCAGGATGAAGGTTTAGCTGCCTCTTCACGATAAAGCGTGTCAAATGATATGGATAAGAGTTTCCCGCTCTGGAAACTGGATTTGACAATTTGGAAAATTTCTAGACAAGTGTTTTTGAGATAAGATCCGTAAGATATTTAAAGGATTGAATCGACACTGATGATGAAAAGTTTCTGGATTATGATAGGAAAGACGTCCTCTAATGCTCGATTCGTTTTCAGATTTGGACAACCTTGTTTGACACAAATTGGACTTGAAAAATAGTTTTATGGCTTGTTTTTGTCACTCGAGTTTGATAAAAGACGTGTTTTGATAAAAAACGTGTTTTGATAAAAAACTGTGTTTGAATTTTTTTTGAGATTTTCAAAATTTTTGGTTTTCGTACTCCCTGTTTTTCTCCTTTTTCTCACGCGCTAAAACAGGGTTCAATGCACTATTAAATTTTCTCAATGCGCTAAAACTATTTACCCACGCGCTACTTTGCCCCTGGTTACGCGCTAAAATATTGATTCTGGAAAATTTTGCCTTGTTGACTGTGAAATATGCACGCGCTAGACTGTATTTTCCACGCACTGACTGGTTTGGCTAATGCGCTAAAACAGGAATTCTACGCACTAAGCTGTTTGTTCCATGCGCTAAAACAGACTGTTTTGAAAGTTGCTGTGAAGTTTTTCTGGAGAATCACGCGCTACACTGTGACTGTCATGCACTATATGTTTCTGTTTATGCACTAAAAGATTCCTAATACGTGCTAGAATATGTTTTGTACGCGCTAAAAGATTGGTTTCTGTTTTGCTTTTCAGTTGAAACACTACTGTTTTTATGGTACGCGCTATTTTGTTCTGTAGATGCGCTAAAATAACTGTTTGACGCGCTAATATGTTGTTCCTACGCACTAAACTGCCTTGATTTTTCCTTTTGGTGCCTTTGTGATGTTTTTGACTTTTGTTGAGAGAATTTTCAAGTAGGATGGATGATTTTCTGGAATAAAAAATGTAAGCATCGCACACAAAGTACAATCATTTCACTTAATCTAACATAAAGTGTATGTTCTGTCGAGGATGTTTTCAAATCCCCAATGTTTTAACAGGTTGGATACAAGATAAACACGTCAGAAAGACTCTTTATTCAAGGGTCATAAGCAACATCATAGCTCACTAGTCTCGATACTCCGTTAGCTCAAACAGCCGTGTCACCCCCTAGAGGGCGCCCGTTTTTTTGCCTTTTGCCAGAAATTAACCCAAAGTGAATTGCTTCACTGTTGAGTAGTTATCTTGGGAGATATATGGTGAGTAATCTTGTGGGCGGATTCTTCCCCACCCTTGCACTATGATGTTACAAATGTTTGGATACTGACTCAGCTCAAAGTTTCTAATGCTAAGGTTCTTAATCAGGCTTCCCGTTCGGCCGTTAGTGATAAACTCCCTCAGGAGGCTTCCCAACCTTTAGAACAAAGGCTTTACGTATCTCAAGGATACTGGGGGAAGGCTAATCGCTGCGCACAACCGTTGAAAAAGACTTTCATCACTTTTCACATTTGATTATAGTGGGTTGGAATTCTTGGCGTCAAAGCCGTTCCCCACTTAGATCGTTCCCTTCACACCAGCCATAAACGACTTTAAGAGTTGAGTGCAACTCCTCGGGAAGGCAGGCTTGCTAAAGGATTTATTGCTTGAAATACTGAAAGCATAAGAGTGGCGTGGCTTTTTGGTCACCCAGTTAAGGGGAGAGCATATACCTTCCACTTTTGATACACGGCAAATAAGTTGTTCTTTTTAGCCTTCAAGACAATGGTTTGCTAACTTCTATTTGGAGATGTTGCTCCAACAAGCATGGTGTTCTTTTTAACCCTTTATAGCAATAATTATCAAATCTATGGAAAATATATCGTCAACAAAGCAAATTTTGATTTTTGAGGTCAACAAAAAGAAAAAACGTTTTGCTTGTAAAAACAAATCTCCTCGCTTTTCCTGCAAGAAACTTGTTAAAAATCCTGCAAAAAGAAATTGGTTAGTTTGTTTCGGGGGACTTCCACAAGTCTAAAATTTTTTATTCGGTTACAAATTTTTTTTGTTGGTTTTGTTTGTGATGCGCTACAGAACAAACTGTACGCGCTACAATACTTGGTGGATGCGCTACTGTCCCGCTTGCGTGCGCTATTCTGTTTCCCGGAAGCGCTATTCTGTGGCTCAGACGCGCTAATTTATGGTTTGGTTTTCCCGCAGTCTGTTATTCAGGAAATTTTGGATTATAATGCGCTAACTGTCTGTTCAAATGCGCTGGAAGATTGAGTCTAAGCGCTAATATTTTGAGCCGATGCGCTAATCTGTCAGGTAGACGCGTTGATCTGTGTTTCGGTTTTCCGCGGTCCGCCGTCGGGAAATTTTGAATTTCGATGCGCTAACTGGTTGTTGACACGCGCTGGAATATGCAGGTGAAGCGCTAAAACTTTGGGTCTATGCGCTAATCTGTCAGGTAGACGCGCTGATCTGTATTTCGCCGGCGTCGACACCTACAGGAAAATTTGTCAATAGTTTTTATGCGCTAAGGAACAGTTTGAACGCGCTAAGACAGAAAGCCCATGCGCTAAACAGTAGGCTAGAAGCGCTAAAATGTTAGGCGGATGCGCTAAAATGTTTCTTAGACGCGCCAATTCTAGTTTCCCGCGTACCTGCAAAAGTCTTCAAATTCAAAAAACGATAGGTTATTGGGGTGCGTGCCCCACGGTGGGCGCCAGAAATGTATGTGGGAAAAATGGATTAATAAAACTAAATATGTGAAAAATTACGATAAATATCAATCCACACACACACACACAGGACTTCTTGATGCAAGCTATGGAGTAACGTAGTGTTACTCAGCTTCCCAAGGAGGGTCCCATGGTTCTCTATCTCATAATGTCCCTCAAACCAACGTTTTTGCTCTCAGATTACTGAGCAAAATGGCTTAGGGATGGCAAATATGAGAACGAGAGAGATTTTTAATTGATTTTGGTATGAGATGAATGTTAAGCTATGTGTGATACTAAAATGCAATAAACTAAATGATAAGATGACAGGGTTAGTATGAATACTATCCTAGCATGCTATATTTAATCTATGATTGAACTAAATGATAAAGAACTTATTCTAAACATGCATATTCATGATTAATTATGATCTAAAGAGAGGCTAAATGATGAGCATAAAATGATATGAAAGCTTGAAAGTATTTGAGCATAAGTATAATGCTACAAATTTGAAAGATGATTGTTTAGAATGGAGGAATGAGAGCTCTATTTATAGCACAAACAAGGCAATGGATGGTCAAGATTGAATGGTTTAATCAAGGGCCAAATTTGAAAGTTGGGGATCCATGTGCACAATTGGCACCAATAAAATGGTGACAAGTGTCAACATAGGATTGGGTTGAGAAAAGAGGTTGGAGGCATTAAAGGCCTGAGAAGACCTCATGGTTATCTAAAGGCTAAGGGTCAAGTCTAAGTTAGGTTTACCCAATGAATTAGGATCTAATCCAAAAATAAACCTTTGTGCAAATGATTAAGAGATAATCATGGTCAAAGCATTAATGACCTGATGAGACCCTTGGGTTGGGTAGAGGTTGAGTCAAAACAAATGTTTTAACCATGTGGGAAGGTTTGAATTAACCATTAATGGTTATTGGAGACTTTGGAGATTAAGTGGTTGAAGATTGGAAGCCTTTAATGGTTTTCAAAGACTTTAAGGGTTTTAGTGGTTGAAGGTTGAAAACCTTCAATGGTTATCAAAGACTTTAAGGTTTTTGAGAAGTGACTTCCCTTTGCTTAGGGATGTGACAAAGTTTAGAGGAGGGTTAGGTTAATTAGAAGCGATTAGAAGATTCTAGAAGGGATTAGAAAGGGGTTTGGGATTTTGCAAGTGGATGGGGGGGATAATATGATTTAATTGAATTATTTGATTTTCATTCAATTTGGTTGTAATTAAATAAATTTGATTTATTCAATTTAGGATAACTATTTAATTAAATTTAAATTTAATTAAAAGTGGCTAGGGGGATTTAATTGAATAAAATGATTTATTCATTAAATGGGTATAGTGAATTTAATTGAAATAAATTGAGTAACTTATTTAATTAAATAGAAGAATGTGGATAATTTAATTAAATTGGATTTAATTAAATTGGATTTAATTAAATAGAGAAATGAACATAAAATATTCATTCAAGAATATGGTCATTTTTATACGTCTATTATCCACTACCTATGTACCATAAATCCCGAAACAGGCTCTACCAGTGAACCGCATAACAACGTCTATTCTTTAGGGAGTGCCGAGTCTCTCAGTCGCAAAAATGAATCAAATAATGAATCTAATGCTGAAAACCAGTCAATGGCAGCAATGGATCCCAAAAAAGTAAAAATAAAGGACGTATCGGAGGGTGAAAACCTTTTTAAGGCACCTAACGATGGGAGACTTGACACTCTTCCTGAGCACTTTCATGAGCGATCGCCCATATTGATTGAGCCCACTCAATCAATCAACATTGGTACTACAGAAGCAGCCAGAAATATACATCTTGCAGAATCTCTAACAGAAGAAGAAAGATTGGCTTTCATCATCTTCTTTAAAGAACAACAAATCAACTTTGCTTGGTCATATGCTGATATGCTCGGAGTAGATCCACACCTAATCATGCATCACTTGTCCATCTCTGCAGGAGTCAAGCCAGTCAAGCAGAAACTACGAAAGATGAATCCACAGATAGCACTCATGGTCAAAACGGAATTAAAGAAATTATTAGATGTCGGATTCATTCGACCTATTGACTATGCAGAATGGATTTCCAACATTGTTCCAGTCTCAAAACCAGATGGTAGTATAAGAATATGTACTGACTTCAGAGATGTTAATAAAGCTTGCCCAAAGGATGACTTTCCTCTGCCAAGTATTGATATAATTGTAGATCTCACAGCAGGCCATGCAATGCCTCTCACTAATGGATGGTTTCTCAGGTTATAACCAAATTAAGATAGCTCCAGAAGATCAAGATAAAACAACATTCACCTGTCCTTGGGGGACGTACTATTGGAATGTCATGCCTTTTGGCTTAAAGAATGCCGGAGCCACTTATCAAAGAGCAATGACAACAATATTTCATGATATGATGCACACATTCATGGAAGACTATGTGGATGATTTACTAGCAAAATCTTTCACCAGAGCTGAACATCTTGGCATCCTAACAAAGATCTTTGATCGATTGCAGAAATTCAAGGTCCGACTCAACCCTAAGAAGTGTGTCTTCGGGGTTACATCAGGCAAATTACTAGGCTACATAGTATCAGCTAAAGGTATTGAAGTTGATCCAGCAAAGGTACAAGCCATCATGGAAATGCCACCACCAAAGAATATCAGTCAACTCAGATCTCTACAGGGACGACTTCAATCCATCCGGCGATTCATCGCTTAGCTAGCAGATAAAAGTCTACCATTTAACCATTTGCTACACAAAAATGTACCCTTCAAATGGGAGACTTAATGTGTTGAATCTTTTTACCACATTAAACAGTACCTGATGAATCCACCAGTTCTAGTACCACCAGTTGCCGGAAAGCCACTTATTCTATATATCTCAACAACAGATATTTCATTGGGGGCACTATTGGCACAAGAAGATCAACAAGGAAAGGAACATGCCATATACTACATCAGTAGAACATTGAATGGCTATGAGCTCAACTATACATTTATTGAAAAAGCTTGCCTAACAGTAGTCTTTGCATCTCAGAAATTCCGACATTACATGCTCGCACACACCATAAAGCTAGTTGCAAAAATTGATCCTCTCAAATATCTACTCAGCAAAGCCGCTCTTACAGGCCGATTGGCTAAATGGGTCATGATTCTCAGTGAATTCGACATCCAATACACAGAAAGACGAGCCATCCAAGGACAAGCAATTGCAGATCAATTGGCCGAAGCACCGCTACCAGGCAAACAAACCATGGAGGTTGAATTTTCGGACAGGGATGTACTTGTTCTTACTACTAAACAATGGACCCTATACTTTGACGGATCCTATACTCAACATGGTTCAGGTGCCGGCATTCTGTTCATCACTCCTGAAGGACACACTATGCCAAAATCATACAGACTTATGTTTCCATGCACAAATAATGTGGCTGAATATGAAGCACTAGTCATCGGCATCAAAATGGCTGTCGAATGGAAAATCACAGAATTAAAAGTCTATGGAGACTCACAATTGGTCATCAATCAGATCAACAACAACTATCAGACAAAGGATGATAAGCTACTACCCTACAAACACATGGTGGATGACTTCAAGCAGTATTTTGTGCACATCACCTTTGAACAAATACCAAGGTTAAATAACAAAGCAGCTGATGCAATGGCTACGATCGCTTCATTACTACAAATTCCAGAACAACAGAGTTGTTATGAGTTCCTGGTAGAGCAACTGTTCTCCCCCACCTATGACCACTCTGAATCCCATGTTATATATGCCTTAACCGGTTCAGATTCTCTGCTCTATGGACCAATATACGACTACCTCAAGCATAATATCTTACCCATTGACCAATCCCGTAACCAAAAATGTAACTTTATCCGACAAGCTGCCTGTTACACCCTTACCGCTGATACCTTATATCGTCGAGGTCTAGATGGTACTCTTCTTCGTTGTCTTGATCGTAATGATTCTGATTCGGCTTTACACGAGCTTCATGAAGGTATTTGTGGCACACATTCGAGTGGCACTACTCTTGCTAAAAAGCTTCTCCGCATGGGATACTACTGGCCTACAATGGAGAAAGATTCATATCACTTTGCCAAGAAATGTCCTAAATGCCAGATCCATGGCAATCTGATACATGCACCAGCACAGGAACTGCAG
Organism: Cryptomeria japonica; assembly: GCF_030272615.1. Lineage (NCBI taxonomy): Eukaryota > Viridiplantae > Streptophyta > Pinopsida > Cupressales > Cupressaceae > Cryptomeria > Cryptomeria japonica. Next base: position 657,793,185 of record NC_081415.1, read on the forward strand.
CCCTTTACAACATCATGGCCCTTTTGTCAGTGGGGACTAGACTTAGTTGGCAAAATTCATCCTTCATCTTCAAATGGACACAAGTTCATTATAACTACAACAGAATACTTTACCAAATGGATCGAAGCAGTTCCCATGACCACAGTAACCAGGAAACAAATTGCCTCTTTTATCCTGAATTATCTGATCTGCAGATATGGTATTCCAAGTTCAATCGTCACAGATAATGGACGCCCTTTCAAAAACCAAGATGTGCAGGAACTGTGTGAAAAATTCAAAATTCAACATCGGTTTTCTACACCATACTATCCACAAGGAAATGGTCAGGCAGAAGCATCTAACAAAACAATCCTAAAAATTCTCAAGAAAACAGTGAATGATGCAGGCAAAGATTGGCACGTACAACTCAATCCAGCACTTTGGGCCTATAGGACCAGCATTCGTACGCCTACAGGGGCAACACCATATTCCTTAGTATATGGATCAGAGGCTATTTTACCCTTGGAGGTGGAAATTCCATCTCTTAGAGTCTCTTTGAAAGGTTTGATTCTAGATGAAGAGTATCGAGTCAACCGACTGCAAGAATTGGAACTATTAGATGAAAGGTGCCAACATGCTTATACTCATCTCAAAGCATATCAGCAACGCATGTGCAGGAGCTACAATCATAAGGTCATTCCTAGTAACTTCAAGGTTGGTGATCTAGTCTTAAAAGAAAATCCAAGAAACCAGCAAGATAGAGAAAAGAAAGGGAAATTTGAACCTAACTGGTTGGGTCCCTATGTCATCATTTCAGTCTATGGATCAGGTGCCTATCAGCTAACAAATTCTGAAGGAGATGTGCTTGATGATCCAACTAACAGCATTCATCTAAAGAAATACTATACTTAAGGTAGCCTAGTGCACGGAAAACGCCAAAAACAAACAAAAAAAACAAAAAAAAAAAAAATCCAGAAAAAGTCAAAATACAAAGTACAATAAAAACAAATGGTGAAAACCTGGTAAACAGGCGCCCTTGTGAAAGGCCAGCTCCTCTATCTATATCCATGTCAGTTTATTCATCAAAACACTATCCGCCATTGCCCGACACTTAGCATCTATCCATCCAGGACATACTTAGCGTAGTCACTATCCTGAGTTATCCATCTGTATCTATTCTCTTATCGCATTTCACCATGGCTTGGAAATCACTGTACATAATCATATCCGAGCGAACACTCATCTAGGGACATTACACTATTCAAAAACTTGCAAACATTCAAGACATACCAACTATTGCAAAACTCAGACATATGACAAACACAACTACGCTTCATCACAACAACCAAAAACACGAACAATACACCAGAAACTTAAGGATGGATGATTTTCTGAAGTATTAAATGTTGCATTATCACATTAAAGTCTTGATCATTTTGCATTTTGAACTTTTTAAATAAATTGGAATCTTTTCCTTATCTCATCAAAAGCTTCATAGCCGGAGATCATGAGGAACTTCCAACATTTTCTTAGTCTTCTGTCTGGGAGACGATCACTTGTATTGTGTGAATATTTGCCTCGAGACGTGATCCATATCACTGAAGGCCTGATTCCATTCCACACATATAACTGATCTAATCTTGTCTGTTTACGCAATACGCACTCAGGTCGTCCTGGTTTAATTATACCTTGACGCTTGTGCTATCTTGCAAAATTAAAAATCATGTAAATTTTACTCAGGTCATTATGGTTCAATTATACCATTATGCTTGTATAAATTTTTAACATATCCTAAACAAATCAATGCTCAATGATGATATTTACAAAGAAAGCAAATAAATGGTTCTATCGGATGGCAAATACAAAATGAGAGATGCTTCAAAAACAATTAGTTGCATTTCATTTTACAATTAGTTGCATTTCATTTTACAATTAGTTGCATTTCATTTAGTTGCATTTCATTTTACAATTAATTGCATTTCATTTTACAATTAGTTGCATTTTACAAATTAGTCGCACATCATTTTACGCTATTATCCCATATCCTTATTACATCATTATTACATCATTTCATATTACATCTCATAGCATATTAAACCACCATCTCATTTTCAAGATACATCTCATAGCATATAAAAACATACATCCTACATAACACATTACATCATATATGTAAGCATTACATCATCATATGAAAGGAAGTAGCACACATAAAATGCATCCATAAACACATCACATCGATCAAAAATGGTGCTCCGTATATATATATCTCTCAAAAAATGATCAAAATCTACAAAATGTGTCTCAGCCATGTGTCCAGTACAAAGAATACAAAAATCCAAAAATACAATGGAGACCATGTCTCTCAAGTGTGACTATCCCCTGATGGAGATGGTCTCGCTCCGGATGCACCTGCCCCTGGATCTCCAGGAGGATCCTGCCTAGCTCCAGATACACTCGCCCCCGGATCTGCAGGAGGGTCCTGTCTCGCTGGCCCTGTCACTCCTCGGCTCTCCGATCGTGTCCCGACAGTTCGAGATCGACTCGATCTCGACTGTGCAAAACTCGCTACACGTCGCTCTCTGGGTACTGCATCCTCATAATGCCGCCGATAATACTCGACCTCCTGTACCCTCCAGGTCAGCTCTCTCAGGGTGTCTCTCAAGGGACCACCCGCCCCTGCTCTCTGTACGGTCGCTAGGGCCTCCTCTGCTCGACCCCATCGCTCCATCTCGGTATCTCTCTCAGTGGTTAACTGAGATATCTGCCGCTGATACGTCAAAATCTGTGCCTGCAGCTGTTGCACAGTAATCTGTAGGGTCCGGATCTGTGCATCCTCTACATGACCCGGCACTCATACCCGCAGTGGTCCCTGTGCTGGAGGAACCCCTCCCACTCGGCCTGTCTTGGGTACAGGAGGTGGGAGTATATCTATCCTCCTCCTCTGTACTGGCCTCCCCACCTCCTCCTCTCCTCCCACTGCAGCGAGCACCTCCGTCACTCTACCCTCTCTCCCGGCCCCAATGGCCAATCCTCCTCTCCCCCTCTCAATCCTGCCCTGTCGTACTGCCCTCTGCACACCTCTACCTCTCCTCCTCCCTCTATCTCCTCCATCTCCTCCATCATCCCCATCATCTCCCCCATCTCCCTTCTCTCCTTCTGAATCGAATACCGGTCTCATCTCCTCTGGATCTGAGATCCTAGCCACGGCCCGAGCAGTAAACAAATGAGCGAACTCCTCTGTCATCCCGGCATCCTGTATCTCCGGGGCATAATCCCAGACCTGTCCAGCCAACCCGGTAAACTCCTCAATGGCCACAGCACTGTCAATGGTCGGCCCCCAATCGGCCACATCCTGCTACCGCCGTGCGTATAAGCACGCCCCCTGTGGAATCCCCTGCTGTCTCCCGAACTGCCTCAAAACTCGAGTAACCAAAAACCGCTCTATAACGAATGGAGTCCTCCCGATCAGATACCTCGTCATAAAAATGAAAGGCATCTCCATCCCATCCTCTGCCCACACCTCACAGTCTGTATACGGTCTCCAGGTGACCGTATCTATATCGTCGAACACCCTCCTCCAGTGCTCTAGTTTGCCCAGCTTACGCTAGACAACTAGGCCTCTATATCCATAAGCATAAGCCGCCCCTACGGGCCTATCCCTGTCTGCCAGTGGCCTCGCTACTGGAATGTGCTCCCAGCACCATACCTGTAAAAGGGTCACCCCTGCTGATAAACTCCCATATCCGAGGTATACCACCTCATGCAGGCTCCTGTAGAGGTGGGCCAGCATCGCTGACCCCCATGCAAATCTCCGGCCCTGTGTGACCATCTGCTCCAGAACCAGCCCCCATCCCACTGAAAATCCCTTTGACCTGCGATCAGGACAAAGGAATCCTCCAATAAATCCTGCCAATACAGATGGCAGCGGTGCATAATCCAGATCCAGGAACTCCTGCCACGGGATCTCATAACCGCAGACACTCTCATCATGAAAAATCCGGCGCAGTGCCTCTGTGCCGCCCTCCTCCGTCTGCTCATAGGGCAATATGGCTCCTACCACAGGAATGCGCAGAATGCGATAGCAGTCCTCTGGCGTCACGGTCATCTCTCCCGTAGCAAAATGGAAGGTGTTTGTATCGCTGTGCCACCTCTCCACCAAAGCTGTCAATAGTCCCCGGTTCACAGTGAACCGCGACATATCCAGAAGTGAGGTCAATCCGCATCGCTCAATAATGTCCAAGTCTGCCTGTGACAGATGTGGTATCAATGTCCATGGTCTCGGGAATCTCTCCCTCGACTGCACAATGCCCAATCGCTCCTGTCAACAAATAAAACATATCCAATATCAGATTCCACATCAACAAAAAGATATCAAAATAAAACTTACATCAAAACACATGAAACAAATTTGCTCATCTACATCAAGTTCAAAATCTTATCATTTCATATCAACTTGTAAAACAACTCAAGTTCTCAAAAACCATATCAAAACTTGTAAAACAACTCAAGTACCACAATCACAAACTTGTAAAACAACTCAAGTTTCCCACCCATATCAGCTTGTAAAACAACTCAAGTTTCCAACCCATATCGGCTTGTAAAACAACTCAGGCTTTCATACACATTTGAACTTAAAACAGATAACACAAATAAATCATGTTTTGATCACCACAAATAGCTTGATATGTATAAATAACTTGGCAAAATTCACATCAAAACAAGTTATACAAATGCTCATCTTGGATACGTGCATCAAAAACGCGACAGGCACGCAAAAAAACACAACTTTTCAAAAATACCAAAACTACAAATTTTGATGGATACGCTAAAATAGACCTCCAAAACGCTAAAACAGACCCATGCGCTAGGCTGCTTGTCCTATGCGCTAACCCATCTGCTTTACGCGCTGGATTCCATCTACGCGCTACCCAAACTAACCTATGCGCTAGAATATTTCTACGCGCTAATCTATTCTCCTTAAGCGCTCCTCTTCTCATCCTATGCGCTAGGTTTACCCTACGCGCTAAACCCCTTTGCCTAAGCGCTACCCTTTCAGCCCTATGCGCTAGGTTATGCCTACGCGCTAAACTCCCTATTTCATGCGAACTTCTGCGACTCCTATGCGCTAGGTTAGTCCTACGCGCTACCCTGTTCCTCCAACGTGCTACTCAACGCATTACCTGCGCTATTCTACGTGGACGCGCTAACCCAGGTGACCTATGCGCTAGCAAAATTATTTCGGACGCGACCCCTAAAATGACTTCTATGCGCTACTGTGTACTTCATATGCGCTAATCTACCTCCTAGACGCGCTAAAATGATTTGTCCGAACTTGAAAATTCAAAAAGCACATAAAAATGACAAAACCAAAAATCAAAAAGAGGTCAAAAGAGTTGACTTACTGGTGGTCCACGCGCGACTGGTCTCCGGTACCTCCGAACGCGCTCGAAACGGTGTCTGTGGTAGGGAATAGGCATTTTCTCTCCAGAGCAAATTCTCTTTTCTTCAAAGTCAACAAGCACAAATGAATCTAAATCAAGCCCTTTTCCCCTTTTATAGGAGGAAAATGAAATTAGGGTTAGCTAACTGGGCCTGTAATATGGTCGCGGTCTCCCCTATGCCAAAACATTTGTAATTTATCGGGAGATGAATCAATTTACACACTAACTACACGCATGAAATCCTACATCATACGAACGTCATCAATTTAAATCAGAAATTTTCCAAACAAAAAATATTGATTCATCTCCCGAGGGGGCATCACCATCAAATCTCGAATCTGGGGCATCACATCAAATCTGGGGCACGATTGGCAAATCAAAAAAGTGACACAACAAAAATTGCATTTGATCATAAAAAAACACAAAAACAATCATTTTTCTTTGAAATAACATGTGCACACACGTCACTTCAAAGAGGGGCAAAATGTAGACGTATAAAAATGACCATATTCCTGAATGAATATTTTATGTTCATTTCTCTATTTAATTAAATCCAATTTAATTAAATTATCCACATTCTTCTATTTAATTAAATAAGTTACTCAATTTATTTAAATTAAATTCACTATACCCATTTAATGAATAAATCATTTTATTCAATTAAATCCCCCTAGCCACTTTTAATTAAATTCAAATTTAATTAAATAGTTATCCTAAATTGAATAAATCAAATTTATTTAATTACAACCAAATTGAATGAAAATCAAATAATTCAATTAAATCATATTATCCCCCCCATCCACTTGCAAAATCCCAAACCCCTTTCTAATCCCTTCTAGAATCTTCTAATCGCTTTTAATTAACCTAACCCTCCTCTAAACTTTGTCACATCCCTAAGCAAAGGGAAGTCACTTCTCAAAAACCTTAAAGTCTTTGATAACCATTGAAGGTTTTCAACCTTCAACCACTAAAACCCTTAAAGTCTTTGAAAACCATTAAAGGCTTCCAATCTTCAACCACTTAATCCCCAAAGTCTCCAATAACCATTAATGGTTAATTCAAACCTTCCCACATGGTTAAAACATTTGTTTTGACTCAACCTCTACCCAACCCAAGGGTCTCATCAGGTCATTAATGCTTTGACCATGATTATCTCTTAATCATTTGCACAAAGGTTTATTTTTGGATTAGATCCTAATTCATTGGGTAAACCTAACTTAGACTTGACCCTTAGCCTTTAGATAACCATGAGGTCTTCTCAGGCCTTTAATGCCTCCAACCTCTTTTCTCAACCCAATCCTATGTTGACACTTGTCACCATTTTATTGGTGCCAATTGTGCACATGGATCCCCAACTTTCAAACTTGGCCCTTGATTAAACCATTCAATCTTGACCATCCATTGCCTTGTTTGTGCTATAAATAGAGCTCTCATTCCTCCATTCTAAACAATCATCTTTCAAATTTGTAGCATTATACTTATGCTCAAATACTTTCAAGCTTTCATATCATTTTATGCTCATCATTTAGCCTCTCTTTAGATTATAATTAATCATGAATATGCATGTTTAGAATAAGTTCTTTATCATTTAGTTCAATCATAGATTAAATATAGCATGCTAGGATAGTATTCATACTAACCCTGTCATCTTATCATTTAGTTTATTGCATTTTAGTATCACACATAGCTTAACATTCATCTCATACCAAAATCAATTAAAAATCTCTCTCGTTCTCATATTTGCCATCCCTAAGCCATTTTGCTCAGTAATCTGAGAGCAAAAACATTGGTTTGAGGGACATTGTGAGATAGAGAACCATGGGACCCTCCTTGGGAAGATGAGTAACACTACGTTATTCCATAGCTTGCATCAAGAAGTCCTGTGTGTGTGTGTGTGGATTGATATTTATCGTAATTTTTCACATATTTAGTTTTATTAATCCATTTTTCCCACATACAGTAACAACAAGATCACACCATAAAAGGTAGAAATTCTTGTACACACACTATCCCAATGTGGCACAAACACCCAAGTGTCTCATACCCAAACTATTATGAAATGCATGTACCTAAGTAAACTTAAGTAAAGTGTAATAATATCCAAGATGAATAATTATTTACACCAACATTTTAGCTTTTCGGGATGTCTCTGACTAGAGATTATATCTCTAGGATGTCTTTGACTAGAAAGGCAAGGATGGGATATGTTCACCTATTATTTTGTTGTTTGTGGATTGTCTCTTGTTAATGCTATGACTTGTCCAAGGATATGAGGACATTGTGCGTCTAGTGTGAACTAGGGCATTCCTTGTTTGTGACTGTCTGATCTCCATGCAAATGGGTACAATGACTTTCTGGGTCGAATCTATACCTCGATTGTTATAACCTATTTTCCATAATAAAGCTCAATGATGATAAAGCATAAGAATCTCTTTCACTTCCATATCTTCTACCTTCCATCCCCCTTTCTTGATTGACCTCCATCATCCTTCTTGAGTCTGTGTAGCCTGCTATCATATGATTGAGTATAATGAAATGCCAAAAATATTTGCATTTCATGTAGTTTGCACTTGCATGCATCATCACATGTTAGCATATCTCATTTCATACATACATACATATATATATATATATATCACAATTACATTACATCTTGCATATATCATTGGTTAGTATCTGCATCCACATATAAAAACATAAAAGAACAAAAATATATTGCATTTCATCATATACATATTTGTATCCATATCATACGCATCATAAAATCATCGTAAAGCATATAGAACATCACATATGAACACATACATATAGTTGTCGCAAGGAATGAGTCATCTCTCTCTCTCTCTCTCTCACACACACACACACACACACACACACACACACACACACACACACACACATATCAAAATCATAAGTGTCATGATACAATGATATCAAAATATCTCATATGGCTACAAAATCAGCCAAAGGTGTCTACATCATCATATAAAAACTGATAAAAATGGGATCCAAGAGAGCTATGATCGAATCTAAGCTCTCAAAGGACCAACCCCTAGATCATGTCATTTGTCCCCTCTTGTAGACCCTCTGGGACCATCTTTTCACCAAAATAGTTAACAGTCGTGTGTTTGCCCAAATCTTAGGCATATACATAATGTGTCTCAATCCCATCGCCTTGATTGCGGCATGGTCCTCCACACTCAAATCTATTCGTAACTGTTGTGTCACAAGAAATCTCTATCTAGACTCAATCTGGAGTAAGTACTCCTGCATCCAATCAAATCAATCATGTCAATCCTAGTGGTACCTATGTCCATCACATGGTGTTGCTCATCAGGCTCTATCCTAGTGCTTATGTTTATCACATGGTGCTGCATCCTAGTGTATATGTTTATCATATTTCACTATATCCTATCTTGCTAAAGCACTTGCTGGATTTTATCATTTCGATGACTTATCCTACATTCAGCTTAGCAAACCTACCTATTTTAGGGTGCTTGTTAAGTGAATCCTCTTAGCAGCTTATCCAATTGGCAACATATGTTTATCACAAAATTATCAATTCTAGCCTTGTTTTTAGTTTGTCTTCCCTAGGGCACCTATTTGAGTGAATCCTCTCAGTAGCTTATCCAATTGATAGTGTATGTTCATCACAAAACTATCAATTTTGGCCTCTTAAGATATAGACACAATTTTTGTTGATTCCTCTTGAGTCATTTTTTTTCCTGCGTGACCTTGTCATCCTATCTTGTCAGTCCTTTCTATCCTTTCTTGATTATCGAGAGATTGTCTACAACCACTTTCAATATTTTCATCCAATCTCTCGAGGGCGCATATCATTCCCGTCATAGGGAAACTTTGTATTAGTTTATCTTATCTTCTTTGAGCCAACACAACAAGTTACTTTGTCTCAAAGAGGGGCAAAATGTAGACACCTAAAATTGTTCTGTCTAATTAAATAATTTTTTTTTTTTATTTAATTATTTTATCCTAAGTCTTCTATTAATTAAATAAATATTTATTTATTTAATTAATTCATTAATCCTCTTCTAAGCCTTTCCTCATTTAAATAAATACTTTTATTTATTTAAATTATCCTTTTCCTAAATTAAATAAATACTTCTATTTATTTAATTGATCCCACTTACTCTATTAATTAAATAAATCTTTATTTATTTAATTAATTCATTAGCCTTTTCTACTTATGACACATGTCACTCATCTCTTAATTCCCACACTACCTACCCCTTGTATCTTTATTATATCCTCTACCTACCCTTTAATCCTAGTTGACCATTTATCTTTACACCTCTTAATCTTATCCGTCCATTTCCTAAAGTGTCTTCTATATAAGAGGATACTCTCCTTCATTATCAACCCTGATTATCTAATGAGCATTCTAATTGTCTAATGATCATTCTAATCAAGGTGTCTAATCAATCTTATGCAATCAAGCCTTTTTGCGATCAAGCTATCAACCACATTTTCGTTCTTTGTTGAGCTCTTATGCACACATAAAATCAGAGAGCAAATATATCAAGCAAGATCAATGGAGATAGGAAGACAATGGAGATTGAAACCCTAGTAGACATGGGAATGGTAATATTACTTTATTTTGTTGATTTACATGATCTTAGGTATCTATATTGGTATTGGTGAATGTTTCATTGTAGGATCTAGATTGTTTGTGGTTGAATCTTTATGGTTTTACAATAGTTCATTATTCAATTTTCACCATACACATTTGACACTATTCACTGCAGAGGAGCCCACATATTAGCCATCATGCCTCGATGCCAACCTGAGTGACCTATGAGGATGGAGATCCTACGCTAGTCCGTACTCATCGACTGACCACTCAATGAGGTGAGTTGACCTTCCGTTGACTCTCTTTTGACTTTTTCATGCTTTCACTAATTTAGGGATGGTGATATCATCGTTAAGACTGGGTCCATGCCCCCTCTTAGGGCACCTTGGGGTCCTAGGGTGCCCTGGTCTTTGTCTGGGGTGACACACAATCAGGTGATTGAATGTTAGAATAGATAGAATGAATGCTTTGATTAGATGATAATTATGATGATCGATTACTGATGATAGGATGCTTCACCTTTTGTAGACACTTCCATACATCCATGAGCATACTGTCGGAGCCTTCGGGAGTAGATCCTAAGGCTAACAGTGAGGGAGAGGGAGTTGCTATATATAGTGGGCTTGTGGTATGCGATGACTATGCTGACCATTAGATTCCATTCTGTGATGCTGATGGCATTGATGGAGAGATGGAATGCAAACACCTCGACATTCCTGTAACCTATGGGGGAGATGACGGTCACCCTCGAGGATGTATACCACATCTTGCACCTTCCCATCAGGGGAGAGACCATGATATATCGATCCAACCGTATAGAGGAGGGTTATAGGAGAGAGTAGGTGTCTGCTATGGGGAGAGTGATGCTCGGTGAGACGAGGGGCCGTATCATGACCAGCTGGCTCCTACACCCTATCGATGAGGTTCCATTAGTGAGGCGACTCATGATCGCGACCCTTGCATTAGCCGTGTTCCCTAATGGGTGCAACACACACATGCATGGAGGAATCATCTACACTCTCCGAGCGATGGAGAGACATAGGAGGGTATACTATTAGGGTTGGACCATGCTTGCACATCTCTATCATGACCATGGGGAGTATGTATTTGGGCAGGGATGCATCTTGATGACATGCACACTACTACAAGTGTGGATGTTCAAGCATATTACCTACAATAGGCCTGCTAGAGTCCCTATAGACTTAGTCCTAGAGCAGCCTAGGGTATTTGATTATCCATTTACCCACGAGTGGTGATTCAGAAATCTCCTGCATGGGAGGTTGAGCTTAGATAGATTGATAGTGGGCAGAGTCATATGGAGACCCTACCTTAGGATGTACACGTGGGCAGAGATACACAGGTAGATGTTCAGCATGCAGAGGAACTATCTACTAGAAGTCAGTATGTTCAGTATGCTTTCCTCAGGGTCAGTATGCTATATGATAACTCATGTATATCATATATGTATGTGCATATAATAATTGTCATTCCCCAAAGAAGGACACTACCTTGGAAGAAAGGGAAGAGAGGATGTCTTTTGAGTCAACTTGAAAGAGACCAAGAAAAGATCTCAATGCTTTGTATCATCCCCGAATAGACATTAAGGGAACAATAGAAGAAAAAGGATACACATAGAAGAATTGTCACAAAAGAGAAAGAAAGAAGAGAGAGAAGATCTATAGTGCTAATATTGCTAATCTAGCACGACATCCACCTCCCAATCTTGTTGATCACGAAGGCGAGCAACATGCCAGAGGAGCAACATCAAGCACAATAGATGGAGCTATCACAAGATCCAAACAAGGACTATGCTCATGTTGTAAGTCACTTTGTTCGATTCTAGGAGCTAGGATTAGGGTTTGTAAAAATTTAGTGGATAAATGCTTGTCCACATCAACATATTCATACTCACTATCAGAAGCATTAGGAGTTGTATTTCCATCATGAATAACATTTTCACCCATTTCTTCATCAAAGTTTAGAGAAAGAGGAGCAAGAACACGAATAGGAATAAAACCATCACATGTTTTGTGCAACTTATGATTTGGAGATGTAGGTTGAACATCTTTCTTAGGAGAAAAGGGAATCATGTCAACTGTTGGAGTTCTAGAAGGTTGAATAGTTTAAGGGATGGCTTCATGAGCTCGAACATGATGTCTTCGTCGATGTTCTCTCGCACAACGATTCTGTCGAGTCTTAGTGGAAGGCTGAGAAGGAGGAGGATCATTTGAAAAGCAAGATTATTTTTCCCCTTGATAGTTGAAAGTTTAGGTTGAGGTCTTTTAGGTTGAACAAGAGGAGAAGAAGGCCTCTTCTCTCGATAAGAGGAAGGAGGTGGAAATGTGCCATATAAAGGAGGAATGTTAGGTGTAGGAAGAAGACTAGGTCCATCATGAGGAGGAGGTATAGTTCTAACCTTAGGAAGAATATTGTTGTTCTTCTTAGGAGAAGGTATAGTCACATCCACAGGAATAGGTTAACGATCTTCCTGAAGAGGGAGATTAGTTCTATCCGTGAGGGGAATAACTTCATCTTCAAGTATGATAGGAATGTCAAGTGTTGGGGATCTAGGTTGACTTAAGGATAATATCTAATCTTTCTTCCATTTTTGATAAGATTGAAAAAGAGCATCGCTCCTTGATGGAAGAGATTGAAATTGCTTAGGCCAAAAAAAATCAATAGGAACACTAGGGCTTCTTTCAGATGGATGAAATGAGCTATGGTTCATGGTTATGATTTCTCCATTGTGAGGAAATTTCAAACACTTGTGGATTGGAGAAGCAATAGCCTTCATGGAAGATAGCCAAGGATAGCCCAATTTCACATGGAATCACTCGGAAGAGGGTATGATAACAAAGTCAACATCCATGGATTTAGTATGAACTTCAACAAGAAGGGTGATAGAGCTAATGGTTGGACAAGAGAAGCCATCAAATAACTTCACCACTACATTAGAAGCATCATATATTGGTTTATGCAATCGTAAAGTGAAAAGATACTCCTCGGTGATGATGTTAACCATGCAAGAGGGATCAACAATAGCTCCATGAAAAGGGATATCCTTAACCTTCGCAACTATGTATAAAGGGCCATCAGGTTCTCTAATGGTCTCACTAGGGTCAAATGTAATATAAAGATCCTTAGGTGTATCTTGTTTTTCTACCATTTTTACCAAGTTCAGAGCCATAGAGGTTAATTCCTTAGAAGAGAAATAAGTTGACACAATCTCAATAACGTTAGAGGTATGGGAAGGTAAGGGATCAATAAAAATCTTAAGATATTGATTAGGAGGAGCTACTGATTTATTACCTTTATCATTCACACCTACCACATATATAGTATTGTGTCGACTTGAATTTCATCATCAGAATACTACCTCCAACATATTAGTTTCACAAAATACAAAGGAAATGCTACAAGAAATCCAAACTCAACCAATGAAACTTCATGAAATTGATATTAAAATATAAATACTATTTTTACCTTCATGATTTAAGTCTCATTGTGTCCTAACTCCACTGTTTCTGGTTGTAGATGGTGTGCTTTCAAACAAGCACTGGTAGATTCCAAGATGACATATGAAGAATGGACTGATAACTGGTAGTTAATTGATACTATGATATGCAATGCTAAATGATTATGTTAAATTGCTTCAAGATTAAAACTCACTGATGCATAAGTTTTCACAAATGATTAACTTGAAAACTCACTTGAAGACTAACTCTTTCTCAACTCAAACTCCTGATTTTATAAACTTTGAGAGGATAAGATGATGTGGCCTGGATCAACGGTCATGATCAGATCTACAGATTTGGATGGATGTGAGCAAAGGTGAAGGTTGAGAGAAAGGGGGAAGGAGAAGACAAGTGTCACTCATCTCACCTTGATTGGGTTGCTGACTGAGGGAATCGAGGGATGGTTGGAGAAGATTTAGGCATGAGAGGACAAGTGGACTTAAGTCCTTCCTAAGATGTAGGGATGTTGGAGAGAATATGGTAGAAAATTTAAGAAATATGTGCACGTACACAATATTTCATTAAATTTGGAAGTTGGAGATAAATGATGAATTAATATTTAAGAAATATTAATATCTTTAGCCACATGATTGATGAGTTGGCAAAGGGAAGATGAAGTGGAGATATAAGAATGAGTTGGAAAAAAGATTAAATAATTAATAATTATTTAATATTTGAGACTATAGGATAGAAGAATAACCATTAGATATTAGATATTCAAATGATTGGAGAAATAATTAAATATTAGATATTTAATTAACTGATTAGAAGAATAATTAAATATTTAGATATTTAATTAATTTAGAGGAATATGCTAGATGAATTAATTAATAAAATATTTTAATTAAATTAATTAATAGAAAGACACGAAATGAATTAAATAAATTAATCTTTTCAAATTAACTATTTAATAGAAGAATAAACATTAAATAAATATAAAATATTTATTTAATCGCTCATAGCCATTTTTATGTGTATACATTTTGCCCCTCTTTGAAATGATGTGAAGACAACATTGTTTCAAAGATTAAATCAAGTCTCGATAGTGTGCCTAATGGAGATAAAAATCTTGATTGCGTGCCCCCTCGAGAGATTGATCGTGAAATTGTTTAAAAATTTGGATAAGCGATTGATCTCATGATAATTGAAAAGGTCCTTCAATTAAATTCATTTATCAAAAATAAATAAAATTGCCCCATTAAAAATATTAATTGGCCTTCCAAATAGTAAATATAAAATTAACCAAAGTTAATTTTAATCTCATTTGCATCCTTGTCAGCTTGTGAAGAGATTATCTTAGTGAGGTGGCGAAATGGTTATCCTGTTGGAGAACCATCGATTTGAGCGTGTTCGATGATATCAACAACCTCCTAAGTATGGGTATCCAGTATGTACCTTATCTTGATCCTTTTTGCAACTTGTCGTACAATTTTCCATGTTGGTTTGGCGCGTTTTTGGCTATTTTGAATTTTTGCGATTTTCGGCATCTTTGTTTAGCATTTTTGTTTTATTTGTTAGCGCTTCTATAGTCAATGTTAGTGCTTTTGATTTTGTTAGTGCTTATGTTCGGTTTGCTAGTGCCTTTGCAATTGATTGTAGCGCATATGTTTTGTTAGTGCTTATGCTTAGAATGTTCATGCATATTCTAAATAGGGTAGCGCTTATGCTTTGTCTCATGCATTTGTTGCAAGGTTTAGCGCTTTTGCAAAAAAGGTTCACGCATATGTTTAATTTAATGCCTGTGTTCAATAAAATAGCACTTTTGTGAAAAAGATTAGTGCTTTTGCCTCAAATGAATTTTGGTGATGTAAATTTTGGCATTGTGATTTGATAATGTTGATTGATAGGAACTTGATTGATTGATTTGATAATGTTGAGTGATAGGATAAACGATTGATTGATTTGATAATGTTGATTGATAGATTAGCTCTAAGAAACCGATGTAGTTTCTGATGAAGAGCATGATAGAGTTTGATTGATAAAAAAAAATGATTTTTAGGTTTAGATTGTTTTGATAGCCTGATTTGCTTCATTTGAAAAGATTTATCAATTGGTGATGTGATAGATTAGCGATCTTTGTGAGAGATAGATATATTATTGATAATTGATCAAATTCTCTTAGTAAATAGGAGAAACTTGATGTTCTCTAGTGTCGGGAGAAATTCCCAGCTATGCGCCACTTAGTGCTAGAGCTTACACAGGCTGAGGTGAGACATATAGATGCCTGCGGATTATGCCACTTGTTATACATGCTTGATATTACCCATAATAAGGGATTGTTGGCAGCTTTAGCTGAGAGATGGCATAGTGAGCATAACACTTTCCACCTACCCATAGGTGAGATTAGTGTGATGCTTGAGGATGTCTACAGGATTCTCCACATCCTAGTGACGGGCGAGTTAGTCCAGTATGATTTTCAGGATTGTGGAGGGACAGAGGCTTGCAGAACTGTATTTGGTGATGAGAGAATTTTGAGAGGAGATATCCGATGGGAAGATATGAATATGTATTATGAGACTCTCCATGTGATTCTTGTAGGTTTGATTGGGGGATTCATCTTTCCAGACAGGAGATCTCAAGGTTTTGTTGTTGGTTGGGGTGAGATTCTTCAGAGCATGATGCAACATCAGACTCCATATGCATGGACTGTTTGTATGCTTGCTCATTTGTATCATGATCTTCATCAGGTTATTTTCGATGAGAGTGCTAGTTTGTCTACAGGATGCACACTTTTGTAGATTTGGTGTTGGGAGCACATTGCTATTATGCAGCCAATTTATCATAGAGTTTGTGGTGAGAGGCAGCCATATGTTTATCTGTATGTAGGTATCCTTACTCAACATAAGTTGGGTAAGATGGGGTATTGGCGTTGGGTTCTTGATTCACTGGTTAGTGTAATTTGGAGACCTTATATCGATTGTGAGCCATGGATGGATGATGCAAAAACATTACCATTTATTATGCAGAGTATATATCTCATTGGTCAGACTCCATACATTGTTGAGCAATAGATGATTAGTCACATTCTCAGACAATTTGGTATCATTCAGCCCATGCCTACTGGTGTCATGATATATGCACGATGGTATAGAGATAGGCAAGATTGGGGACCTTCTTTGTTGTTTGAGATAGCATGTGCAGAGTTTCTAGCTACTCGTAGGGTGGCTTATGATATAAGATTGCACATTCTAGATCCTGGGGTTACTGTAGATTATGCTTAGTACATACTTGCACACCCGTTTCCTCATATTACCAATCCAACAGACCCTCCTCCTAGCTCAGAAGATGAGGATGACAATTCAGATGATCCCATTATCAAGAGATTGAGACGGAGATAAGAGCTTAGAGCTGCTCAGGAGGTCAGAGGTGATGGAGGTGAGGGAGGAGATGGAGGTGGTGGAGGTAGGAGACCCTGATGGAGAGGAGGTCGATTGAGAGTCCATGGAGGATCGTTTGGACTGGTTGGCAGGATTGGGAGACCACTTCCTATGGGTGGGAGAGAGGTAGGATAGATTGGGAGGTTTACTGGCAGGGCAGGGATGAGATCACCGAGAGGGTTGCCCTCTATAGGAGGAGGCAGGATGACTAGACTAGATGAGGGTTGCAGGAGAGGCATTGATTTTGGTCAGATTTAACCAGACCCTAGGGTTATTACAGCTCATGGTGGAGAGGATGAGGATCAAGAGGATGATGTTCCACTTTTTAGATGATGGGTTCTAAGAGTTGCTCGAACAGAGATTCCAATAGGTGGACAGGGAGGTGGAGATGAGGGGATTGGGGGTCATGTCCCTTAGTAGGATGTGTTAGTGCAGGATTTGCCAGAGCAGGAGATCATGGATAGTCTCAAAGCACAGATAGATCATCTTAGAGCACAGGTACAAACACAAATGATAGAGAGAGACAGGGCTGTTAGGAGACAACATGATACTCAGGGTCTCCTTGATCACATTCAACAGATTGGATCAGGCACTCTCTCAGCTGATACAGTTAGAGCACTACTTCGGGCCAGGAAGGAGACATCCCACTAGAGAGACAAAGAGTAGGTAGTTATCATACCACCGTGAGGATGGATACTAGCAGCGGTGGAGTCATGGGACCTCCCTAGAGGAGTGGCGATCATGTGAGATAGGCATCTAGAGGATCTTCTCGCCCACAGTCACAGAGACAGACAAAGTTAGGTGGTAGTGGCACATGACAACCTTGACTTGACTTGTATTAATGAGGCACTTGCATTTTTGATTCGATATCATTGTATACTTGGACCTTTATTATTTTATGATGATCTATATGCAGACATGGACTCTATATGATGATCTTTTATTATGCATGTTACTCTATATTATGATGATCTATATGCATTGATTATATGGATGATGTTATGATCTTTTCTCTTCATTATGATGATGTTCTATATGATGATGCAATGATATGCTTTTGATTTTGAAAATACAAATGAAAATGATTATTAACTTAAATGATGTGAATGAAATGATCTATATGGGAATGCAAATGATTGATTGATTTCTTTTTCTTTTTAAATGCGAAAGATGATGTAAATGCGAATGAAAGATTATGTAATATATTATTCAAATGTGTTTGATGTTTATATGTAATGCTTATAATGATTATGAATCTAAGTGTGAAGATGCAACTAAATGATCTTAATGAACTTCAATGATAATGATGATACACTACATGATTAATGAAATGCACTTAATTGAATGCAAACTAATGCAATGATTGAATGCAACTAAATGGAATGGATGATGATTAAAAAAATGAATGCACCTACAATGATCAAATGCAAATTGTTTTTGTTTGTCCAAGTATACTCAATCTTTATTTATGATCCTTGATCTGTGAATGAAATGAGATGCTTATAATGCAACTCACAATGAATTCTTATAATGTAGATGAATAATGAGCTAATCTAAAAATGATCTAAAATGATACTTCCATTCTTCATATGTTGTCTTATAATAGTGCTTGAATTCATCTTTGAGCTTTAAAATGTTGTAAGAGAATACAAGCAACTTGACATAATGATCCAAGTTGACCTGAATATTTCTTACATGGATTTTGATATAGCAAGTTAATACAAGCAACTTGATATAATGAGTCAAGCTGACTTGAGTATTCCTTGCAGAACAAACAAGGATTATCTCCTTTCATGCATGTCCGGAATGCCCTCTTTGATCTTTTTCCGATCATATCCTTAGACAAGTACATACCTTAATAAGTGATAAACCATAGACAACAATCAAAGAAAATAATCATGCCCCATCATAGCTTCTCTAGTCATGGACATCCTTGAGTCGTATAGAGTACATGATTAGCAATAAAATCAAGATATAAACAATGAATCTTGTATGTCATTCACATGTTCTCATGGTCATTAACTGATATAATCATCTTGATGAATTCTCTTTGATAATCCTTTATTACTTGCTGGTTGATTCTTTATTTTATGATTTCCATGATTAAGTTGTCATAAAAGGCCTTGATCTTCGTTGCTTTGTTGCTTGTTATCTGTTTCAAAATCCTGGGTGTTTTTGTTTTTTCTAAGTTTTCCAAATGTTGTAGATTTTTTAAAAGATCACCTTTGCAAAAGGAATTAGGATTTTGCCCCCAGTGGAAACAAAACTTTATTATGGATGTATGAATTGATCATTATCCAAACCATGGTGGGATATAATGCAGATTGATTGATTCTGATAAAATCTAAGACAATGACTATGACAAGTATGTCAAAGATTGATAATTGTGGGTAAGCTGCATATTTTCTGCTAATGGTTCAGACCAATGGATGCGAAATATGGAATGCATGAGCTAAGATAGATGGCAACAATAGATGCGATAGGATGGAGTGAATAGGTGCGCAAAGCAATCTCATAGATGGAAGAAATCACTTTTTTTAGATAGCGCCTATTTACCAGGTTTTCACTATCTAGATTTATTGCATTTTTTCCATATTTTGATTTTTTTCTTCTTTTCTACTTTCGTTGTTTTGTGCTTTTTAGGGATTTTCTGCTTTTCTGATTTTTAATGCTTTTTTCAGGACTTTATATGCTTTTTATTGATTTTTTTTAGGACTTTTATATCTCAAGCATAGAATTTCTTGAGATGAATAGAATTGATAGTTTTATCAAACCAATCACCTTCAGGGGTAGATAACTTGTATACTCCTGAGCTATATGCTGCTACTATGACAAAAGGACCTAACCAATTTGGTTCAAATTTACCCTTTTTTTTCAATCTTCTTGATTTCTTGGATTCTCCCTTAGAAATATATCTCCAATCTGAAAAAATGCGTGGCTTGACTCTATGATTATAAATTCTTGCCATTCTCTATTGATATACCTTCAAATGATCTATAGCATTTTGGCGATGTTCCTGGATCAACTCAAGTTCTTGAAGTCTAGAGACTCATTGTTCTTCTTCTGGTATAAGACCTTTCAAGGAAACTCGTAGAGAAGGTATCTTTACTTCTATGGGTAATATGGCTTATGATCCATAGACTAAGAAATATGGAGTTTCCCCCATTGGTGTGCAGATGCTGGTTTGGTATGCCCAAAGAGTAGGATTTAGCTGAATATGCCAATCTTTTCCAGCTTCATTGACTATTTTATTCAAGATTTTTAAGATAGTCTTGTTTGATGCCCTAGCTTGACCCTTCCCTTATGGATAATATGGAGTATAAAACCTATGTTGGATATGGAATTGCTTACATAGTTCCTTTACAACTTGATTCTTAAATGGTCTTCCATTATCAGTGATAATGGTCATAGGAACTCCATAGCGACATATTATATAATTTAGGATGAATGATGATATTTGTTTTCCTGTCACTTTTATCAAAGGTACTGCTTCAATCCTTTTAGTGAAATATTCAGTAGTAGTTAGAATGAATTTATGTCCATTAGATGATGAAGGATTTATCTTACCTACCAAATGAAGGCCCCATTGAGAAAATAGCCATGATCTTGCCATAGGATATAATTCTTATGCTGGTGCATGGATGAGATTCCCATGGATCTAACATTGTTTGCATTTCTTGGCATATGTGAATGAATCTCTCTCCATAGTAGGCCAATAGTAACCCATACGAAGAATTTTCTTAGTCAGTGTTAATCCACTTGAGTGTGTGCCACAAATACCTGCGTGAACTTCATTAAGAACTTTCTCAGATTCTTCTTGTTTGAGACATCTCAATAAAGTGCTATCTAGACCTTGCCTATATAAGGTATCAACACTAATAGTATAGCAGGATGTCTGACAGATAAAATTTCTTCTTTGATTGCAGGATAGGTCAGGAGGGAGGATATTCTCTTTTAAGTATTGATAAGTTTGGCTGTATAAGGATTGACTGGTTCTCGATATATGGCAAATCATATAGGTATACTAGGATTGAATGGTAGGGGTTAAGATATCTTCCATGAGGAATTCATAACATTGTTGATTCTCTGGATTCTGCAAGAGAGATGCTATTGTAGCCATTGCATCTACTGCTTTATTCTCATTTCTTGGGATTTGAGTGAATGATACTTCTTCAAAGTGTCCTTTAAACTCTTCTACTAGCTGCTTGTAGGGCATGATATTGTCATCCTTCGTTTGATAATTATCATTTATTTGGTTGATGATAAGTTGTGAATCACCATAGACATGTAATTCCTTGATATTCCATTCAATAGCCATTTTGAGCCCAATAGTCAATGCTTCATATTCTGCAGTATTGTTTGTGCATGGAAACCATAGTCTATATGATTTTGGAATTGTGTGTCCCTGAGGTGTGATGAACAAAATTCCTATGCTTGATCTATATTGTGTATAAGAACCATCAAAGTACAATTCCCAGAATTTTGTACTTACTATCAGAATGTCCGCATCAGGAAATTCAATGTGCAATGGTATGTCATTTTGTAAAGGTGCTTTAGCTAATTGATCAGCAATGACCTGTCCTTTGATAGCTTTTCGATCAACATACTCTATATCAAATTCACTCAGTATCATAACCCATTTGGCCAGTCTGCCTGTCAAAGTTGACTTGTTCAACAAATACTTTAGTGGATCTATCTTTGCTATTAGTTTCACAGAATGAGTTAGCATATAATATCATAGGTTTATAATGTCATAGCTTCTGAGTTGCAAATACAACTGCTAGACATGTCTTCTCTATTGATGTATAATTCAATTCATAGACGACAAGTGTTCTACAAATATAATACACTGCTCTTTCTTTTCCTTCTTCATCATGTTATGCTAGGAGAGCGCCTAATGATACATTTATCACTGAGATATAGAGTAACAATGGTTTCCCTTTGATTGGTGATACCAGTACTGGAGGATTCATGAGATATTCTTTGATTTGCATAAAAGCCTCTTCACATTTCTGATCCCATTTGAATGGAACATTCTTATGTAAAAGATGACTAAATGGATGACATCTATCTGTTAATTGAGAGACAAATCTTCTGATTGATTGCAATCTTTCTTGTAAAGATCGCAATTGACTTATGTTCCTAGGTGACTCCATTTCCATGATGGCTTTGACCTTTTTAGGATCTACTTCAATTCCACGAGCTGATATATGATAGTTTTGATACTAATATGTTTAGTACAAATGCTAAGCTAACAAGATGAGAGGGGGGGGTGAATCATTCAAACTTAATCTTCCATAAAATCAACAGATTCAACCTCGGTAAACATATCAAAAAAACAATAATGCATGCAGACTCATAAACAGATAAGATCACAAAACATATAACACCAAATTTAACGTGGAAACCCAAATAGGGAAAAACCACTGTGGGATTTCAGACCCACTAAGAAATATGCTCTTCTAGAGTATGCTCGGTTAAAAGCAAATCCTGTTAAAGATTACAAACATATTGCTAGATGTGACTCAGTTAAGGGATTTTCCTTAGATCTGTCAGGATCTTCACCTTGTTAGAAGTGACCTTATTAAAGGATTTCAAACACTCAATAAGAATGTCACCTTGCTAGAGGGTTTTACAAATAAGACTATTAAGTCCACTCGGTTAAGAGATTTTCTATCACTTTACAAAATAACAATAATAAAATATATCTACAACTTCACATCTAAAAATGTTAAAGTAGATTCTTATTTGCTCAATACAATCAAGTCATAAGACTTATCTTGTTCCTCTACTGGGCTCTATACTCTGTTATTCAAATAGATCTTCAAGCTTCTATGCTTGGTAATCACTATGTAGCATCCCTGTGCATACACTTGCCCACATACATTGTTTATCAATAGTTCCCTATTTATAAACAATATTTCAACCGCTTAATTTCCTTGATCACATTTCCCATGATCAATCATAGCCATCAGATCTTCAAACTTGACTAGGTTCAATGTATCCTTCGATCTGAAAACATTTTACCTCGCCTTGGAACTTGTATTTTCTCCTTGGAACTTGTGCTAGGTTATTGCAGTTTAATCGGAGCTATAGATCTTCCTGCCAATCTTTCATTGCCATAGATTCTTAACAAACTTCACGCATGGCTTACCAATCATTTAATCAACTCCAGCTTATCAGCTTCCTTCATTAAATCACTAGTACATTTGGGTCAAAATTTCGATGGCCAATCGTCGGAATTCCGACTAAATTTCATCGCACTACCGACAAAAAAAGCCATCAAAAACTTTGTGTCAGAAGTTCTGACCATCCTTGTGGTCATCACAATTCCAACATCACCTCCAACCTTTCCGACGGTTGCCATGGATGCTCATACCCCAAAAGAATACCGTCGCGATCTCGGCCTACCATCGGAATTCCGACACAAAAGGGTAAAATTCCGACAGAGGAGTGCCGTCGGATGCACAGTATCCTCGTCGGAACTCTCGTGGAGTCCGTCGTAATTACAATGGCCTCCACGAGAGTTTTGACGAGGATGCTGTGCATTTGATGACACTCCTCTATCAAAATTTTGCCCTCTGGTGTCAGAATTCTGACGGTAGGCCGATTTTTCAAATTTTTTTTTTTTATAGAAAAAGATTGACATTGGTATCTCTCTTCTATCTCTCTTCTCCATCCCTCTCTACTATCTCTCTTCTCTATCCCTCTCTACTATCTCTCTTCTCTCTCCCCTCTCTAGGTCTCTTTCTCCATCCCTCTCTTCTTCTCTCCCTCTCTACTTCTCTTTCTCTACCCTCTCCAGGTCATTATCTCTTCCTCTCACGCTCTCTCTCTCTCTCACCTCTATAGGTCTCACCTTCCATTCCTCCATCATTACCCATGTTGTCAAGTTGCAAGATATTTCCCAAAGTACTTGGTTGCTAGGGTTGATTTTCTTAAGTGTTGGAGTCAGAGTTAGATGAGACCTGCATGATTAAGCTATATTAAGTGATCAAGTCACCAAGATCTCAATTGTAAACATGACTAGGTTCTAGGGTTTTATGGTAGCATAGGTCAAGATTGAGGTATGGTGGTCAAGAATTACCTTCCAATGACAAAAGACATCCAAATGATGAAGAATGAAGGTGATGAACTCATAGAAGTTTGGAGGAGATAATTTGACTAAGTTAAAATTTTGTTTAAGTCATGGTCATGATACTAGCTTGCTCATCAAGAGCAATTTGTGCGAATGAACCCTAGAAATGTGCCCATGCTAGAGAAGTAAGAATTCCAATAAAACCTAAGGCAATGCTAGTAAGGGGTCAAAATTAAAGAATTAGGGTACAAAAAACAAAATTTGGCTAAGTCGAGATGTTGCTCAAGGATGACCTAAATCATGGAGTCTAAATCAATCATGAAACATGAGAATGGTTAGGTCTTGACCCAAGCAACGTAAGTCCCCCTTGTGATTCTAGCAGATATCACATCACAATCATTGAGTCTATCTGCAATATAAAGTCAAGACCCGACTATTGGAATCTTGGAGTCATCCCATTTGATCATGTAGCTTAGCACTTGGGAGGATTTTGTTCAAGAGAGGATAGAATACTTAGTATTTTATTTTGTGTTGCATAGTGCATAAAAAACACATCAACAAAAACCATTGAAAGGTTTGGTTAAAGCCTTCGAATCACAATCTCTACGAGAAGCTATCAAGAGTGCCCAAAATTTGGAAACTTTAGTATCCAAGAACGTAATTCATAAGGCACCACTTTTAGAGCAACCAAAGAAGCCTATCAATGTAATATTTTATTTACCTTGGATATGTTTTATCCTAAGTGTGATATTCCACTATTAAAAAGCTTAATTAGGTAATATTTTTACTTAGGTAGAATAAGATAATGAGTTGCACATTCTCCTTCTTTGATTGAGATTCTACTTTTTCCTTGTCACAAATTTGGAAACTTGGATAAGCAATTTCTTTTTTTGGTTTTCTACCTCTTCATGATCCTCATGGATTTGGAATCTTGGAAGCTATATATTGTAGGTTTTTCCTCAATTAACATATCAAATGAAACTATTGTGAGCTTTCATATCTTAACATACCAAGGGCTTAAGTTTGGGGACGACAGGGGGATGATGAAGGGAGCGGGGTGGGATGCAAATATATATACAACTTAAAAAATTAATTATAAAAGGATGTGTATAGAATAAGTATAACAACTATAAATAAAAATTTGCCACACTATGTAAATTTTACAATAAACATTAAAAATATGTCAATGATTGCAGAAAGAAGGTTTTGTAGAAAAGTGGCTAATAATTAAAGCCTGATGAAAGCATAAATCCATTATTGTACATTATGAAATGTCATCATGCAAACAAACTGTTATTTGATTTGAGACAACGAGTTAATTTTGCATATAGTGTATATGATAGAAAGAAAGCTAATACAAGTGCAATGCTTATGCTATACAAAAACAAATTGAAGAAATTTGATATCAGCTTTCTCTCTTTTCCATCATTCTCATCGAATTGTTCTACCCCATGAACAGGCAAAGAGCCCTTAATGCCTCCAACACCAAGAGCCATGACATACAGACTAGTGTAGAGTATTATAGTTTGTCCACCTTCCACCTGCTTGCAAATCCCAGCTTTGTATGCACTTCCCATGTCACATGCCGGAGGCTTTAGTGAAGGAAAATGTGCTTGTACTGTTAATAACACCCAACCCTGCATATTTCATGAACATTAGAATCTAAACAAGTCGGGAAGAATATTTGTAAACTCTGGAAATAACGGTATTGCAAGTTGAATTCCACTGTCATTTCTGAGCATAAAACAATAGGTTTTATGTTATCACATTCTTTTATTTGTTCAGGGCTGATTAATTACAACAAAAACATAGGTTCTATATGATCCTAGTTTTCTATTGTACATAACATATTGCTTATAGTTGTTTATTTTCCTAGTCCTTAGAGCTTAGTTTACATATTTGCATGCTAGCGGGAAAGGTTTAAACATGGGATGTCAGACGGCTGTTGGCTCAAATTATTGAAATTATTCATCTTATAAGTGAAATCCAGTGTTTGCTTTTGGATAGTTCTGTAATGACGTTAGTAAATTATTTGATTGCTTTGAAGGGTTCCTCTAGAGACGAGGAGTTCCGCTGGTTTGTTTGCCAACTTTTCCTATTCATAACAATGTGCAAAAGTTATGTCTGTGCTTAGCATTGATACTATTCTAATATTATATACTGGTCACTCCCTTCTTTTGCATTCCTTTGATCACAAGGAGTGAGTGCTCTTCTATCTCTAGTCCCCTAATGCCAAAGTGGAGGGCTAAAGCTTAATAATGCAAAGGGCTTTACATTCACTATCCATAATGAGTCCTCCACTTCCTGCAATACCTGGGTTGTCCTTTGGAGTAATGTCAAAATTGAATTTGAATCTGCCTTTTTGTTGTGGAACACATTTTCTATAGGCTTCTTTGTTAGAGTTCTTTTTCATATTCTAAGCTTCAGCCTCATTCCAAGTTTTATTAAGGTTTTTAAAGCCTTAATTTATTCAAAGGTGTCACATTTGTTTTATGGTAATACTGTCAAAATCTTAAAAGTGGGGAGCTAAACTTTCATCAAAAGAGAAATAAAAACTTGCGTGGCCTTATAATTCATGAGTTGAAGTTTGAGTTTAACATTTTGGAGGTAATTTTCTTAGACTATTCAATGCCCATTCTAACTAAGGTCAATCAAAATTCAAGATAAACCTGTGGTAAAGATGAGGATCTCGAGTTCATTGGTAGAGGACTCCACTTTTGATGGGAGAAAACCCTAGTATTCAATTTGGTAAGCTCTAGTAGAAGGTGCAGTATGATAGCCACATAGAAGGAGAACCATGACATGTTGCAAAATTAGAAGGGAAATTCTAACAAAGAGTAGCTACGTGTCTGGAACATTCAAAGCATTTCATGTCTGGGCTAGCTATCTTCTTTACTCTAGTCTAGGATTTCACATTTTTGAGAAAGCATGATTTGTATGGATGGTTTGTTTGTTTCAAATGAAGTATAGTCCAACCTCCACCAAAATAATAATGATAGTAAGGACCAGTAGAGTAGTCTGTTAGAAGGTTTAGACATTGATAATGGTGTCTAGGTTTTCCCCAATTCTTGAATAGCATTAATAGATAATCATAAGTATAGCAAGGAACAGATTACTTAGAGCTTGTAATGAAGAAGGGTTTTGAATTAAAAAGACAATGATAAGAGTTTTTTTATGGTTCAAAACACAAAGACAATCACAACAAAAAATTACAAGTTATAGGGTTACATTGAAATAGAAAGGTGGATTTTAGAATTTTTGTAGTAACATTCACTGTTATAGCCACGTGAACAACTCATAGGACTTGTAATAATCAACATGGATAAGAAATGGAAATCCTCTTCTTAGAGTATGGGATCATTGTCAACTTTAGAAGAAGCTCCTTCTTTATTTGAGTAGGTTTGATTGATTATTGAAGAATTTATTATGTTTCTCTATCAATAAATAAGAGGTCTCAAGAAGCTAAAGACAATGAAAACTAATTGATGGGCAACCTTTTGACTGTCAAGAAGTGATTGCCTCAGATGAAAGTAGTGATAAATGTCACTATCAACAAAAGAACAACCAATAAATGATAAATTTGCAGTGAGATCATAGTGCCTAAATCAGTGTAAAAGCTTATAAGGATCAGAACCAAGCCATATAAGCTTCAAGAACAATTTGAGAGCATCAAAGTCATCTACCAGACATTAGAAATTGTCAAATCAATGACACATAGCAGCCTCATTATAGTCTTATGTTGTATTAAATAGCAAAAGCCAAGTCTAAGATAGTGTTAGAAGGTGTGTGAGAGTCTTCAACATGGATAAATGATAGGTATAACACTGAGAGCAGCAATATATGAGATTTGATGAATGATAATGGCCATGATATGGAGATGACAGTGTCAAGTATCACTGTCAAAGCATGAATAGAGGTCCTAATCTGAGTCTTTTCAAGAGAGAACAATAAATATGAAGCACCGAGGTCTACAGTCAGATTAGAGACAACCATCTAGCAGCCCAAAAAAGAATCAAAAGGCTGTGAAAGGTCAAAATCACAGTATTTCCATAGCCCATAAAGTTCTAGAAGATGTGCAAGGGCAGTTCATAGTGCAAGGTCATAGGTATTTAGTGTCATAATTATTTTCTTCACCCCCAGATCTTGATGAAAGATAAAAGGATGCCATGACACAAAGTGAAAATTCTATAGCACTGATAAATAGGTTAGCATTATGTCATATGCATACAAGACATCATGAAGCAGATTTGACAGTAATAAAGTTGCAGTAGTCATCAACTCAAGCACAATGAAGGCATGGATACTGAGCATGCAAAAATATAATTGATAACAGTGGTGAAATGATTAATGTTGTATCACAATTTGATATCAAACTGTCTATGAAGATGGTTGTTGAAAGGTTTAGTGTTGGTTTTAAAGGTGAAAACATTGCATGAGGTCTGCCACCATAAAGGAAATACAAAGCTACAAATAAGATAGTGACCATTCAAAGATAAAGCTACAAAGAACTATCAAAGAAACCACAGTCCAATGAAGAATCAAGAGACAACAGGCCTAAGTGTAGTCTCAGATATTTGAAAATGTCATTATGGATAGTTAAGAAAAATAAATGCATTCATGATATTTGTACTCAACAAAAGAGAAGGGTTTGTATTCATCAAAGATTAGTTGAAACACTTGTGTGAGAGAGATCAATATCCATCAAGCCATAAATAAGATAATCACCATTACAAAGCACGATGAGTCAAAAAGGCAATCAAGAATTATTAGTTCAAAGGATCAATAGGTGAATCTTCTCTTGTTGATAATCTCTAGTGATGGTGTATAGGATCCCTATTCCAATCTCAATGTGCCAAAGCTTGATGAGAAGTCATGGATTAGAAGTTACAAATGCCTTAAACAGTTTTCTATTGAGAGAAGCCATATAGTCAAATCAAGACTCAAATCCACAATGGTAAGATACAAACAATGATGATAGTCAAGGAGTCATTCATTGTAGGGTTTTCATAAAATTTTAGAATATGGTATGAGCAGTCCAAAGAACTATGTCACTTCACTGAAAGGAGCAGCATATCAGTCCTTATTGACATCAAATTATACAAATGACAACTAGGGATGGAGCTACAAGAGACAATCACTGTCTTAGTTTAAGACCCTAGAACAATATAGCCCCAATGGAGAAAGCAAAAATCAAAACATAGGAGAAGTCCTAGAATCCCACTAAAATCTTATTTGCAGTCGCAGAGTTGCAAGATCAAAAGCATATAATGGTAAAGATGACCTAGGGTTCTCTTTTTATTATTGAGACAATATTATGTGAATATGATAGTTTAGCAGTCCTCGAATGCATGTGAGTAGTCCCAATGAAGAAACAATACCATCATGGTATTAGAATAATTTTTGAAGCTCTTTAAGTCCAAAATGATAGACCTATTAGTAGCTCAAGTAAGGAACAGTCTAACAGAGAGGATAAATTGCAGCCAAAGGATAGTGGTAATATCTCTGCTCTATTTCAAAGCATTCATAGTAAGATACTTATGGTGAGCCCAAACATGATGATAGCTAACACAGTCATGAGATCAAAAAGTATAGTTTCCAAGTCAGAAGCAGTCCCCTGGCAATGATTTTGAAGGATACAAATACAAGCTAACGAGAAGGATGTATTCAAAGGTAAAACATAGATATGAGGAACACTAATGCCAAAAAAAGGTAGTGAATACTATTCAAGAAAATCAAAAGAAGTCTCAATTAGTGTTGAAGAAGCTCATGATAAGATAAAAAAGTAGCAGTGAAAGAGATGTATGAGAATTTTTGACAACTATTACAAACTTCATACTCAGAACCATGAGAACCATATAGAGCAGTAAGCACAGCTGAAGGTCAAAAATGAGATACATAGCAGTCGTGGGGATCCTTGGTGTTTTAACAATAGGTATTTATTAGGGGAATTAATGATCTCAGGATTTGAATGTCTATCCTATGATTTGGACAGGATTTAAGACTTTTAACTATCGAATGCTTGGCAAGAGGTCAAGGCATTTTAGTTACAGTGTTTCTCAGGCTTCTCTGGAGAGAGTTTTACCTTACATGTTTGTGTGCTTTTGTTAAGATATCAGTGGTAGTAAGTAGCGTAGTATAAGAATTTGTAGGTCAATGAGGTTTCTTGAGATAATAAAGAATTGACCTCGTAAGAACACACTAACATAGAAGGACAATCAAATGTCTACATCTAATCTTTGTTATTAAAAAGGCATAATAGAAACTATCATTAAACTCGACTAAAAGATTGAATCAAACTAAAATGAATTAAAATGGAAAAGGTGGGGTAAGATAATAATCTGAAGAGAACAGTATGCATAGTTAAGGCTTTGACCATGTCAATGTTAAAAAAAAAATTCATAAAATTCATAATAATGGTTTCAACTAAAAAAACAATGATGAACCATAATCATCTTTAGTATGTCTCTGTATTTTGTTGACAATCAGACATAACAGACAAAGTCACAAAAGCAAAACCAAGCTTCTTCTATTTGCAAGGAACTTCGCTGTCTGCAACCATTCTTTATTTAAAGAACATTAAAAGGTAAGTATAATAACACACAGTACTAAAAATAAATTTTTGAGTCTATTTTGAAGACGTCAACCAAATTGAGAAACACGTAAATTATAGATCACAAATTCAACGTTTTTCTAAATGCTTACAGAGAACAAAAGCTGTAGCAAGGATTCCACCATGTTTGGATTTATCCACAAGTTTGTTTCTTTAGTCCACATATTCCTCTAGCTGGAGTGCTTCACCTCGTTCAGATTTTTATCAATAAAACATTTTCATCAAGATAAAACCTGCAATCATGTTAGACAAGTATTGAAAGTATAATTCATAGAGCAACCATTTCAACTAGGTTTAGATAGCATATATTCATAGCTATTTCAATTTTATGTGAACTACACAATATCTATAATGCATAATTGGAGTTAAACCATAATAGGGCTTGGATGAGAAACATGATAGGGCACCCGAAGCTATCCACATGCTAAGCCCAAGAGTGGATATACCATCCCTCTTGGCCCCATGTGGTGGTCCGCCATCCATATGAGGTGGTGTGCTTAGTGGGTAAACTTGTACTTGCCCTCCCTATCCATGCTACCTTATCCATCCTTCTATGATTGAGACCCCTTTAATCACAATGGTAGAGGTTGATGGGGAAACCACAATAGGGTGTCATGAGCATCCCTCCCTTCTAAGCCCAAGGGCAGGATACACCTTTGCCCCTCTTGGCCCACATGTGGCAGACACATCAGTCATCCACCATGGGGTAGTGTACTTAGAAGAGGACCTCGTGATAGTTTCCCCTCCTTGTATTCCCCTATTAACTGCCTCATGATTGATTGCAGCAATTTAAGAATCAGATATTCAATATTATTTCTCATATCCAATGTAGGGGAGATTATGTATCAAGTATAATATTGCATTGCATATTATTATCTATGTCTATATGAGAATAATTAATCATAAGAGTACTATTATGCTGCATACCACAAATGGAGTAAGATTACTATTGCCCGTAGTAAACAATAATTTCATATCTGATCTGTTTGCCTGATTGCTGATTTATATATTAGGAGTTGATCTACTCTTATGAGTGCTGATGCTGATTGAACTACTTTCCTTGATGCAGGTGTAATTATCCTTGATGTCCTGTCTATTAATGCATGATAGCTTCGGTAAGATAAAACTTATTATAAGAAAGAATAGATAATCAACTTATTGATAAGAAAGAATAAGTGAGTCAACCTCAACACTATGAAGTTTATTTCCATGACATGTTATGAATATATAAACATTTCTAGTACCTTGCCTGAAGTCTGTACAATGTAAACTTTTATGAGCATCAATCTTGTGCAATCATGTTGCACAATAGTACTTTAAATACAAAATTTAATCTCAAAAATTAAGAAACAAAACATCAAAGTTTAAAAAAGTGCAGTGATTGTGTTACCTCAAATGTTGATAAAATCCTAGAGTTTGGGGGAATTCTTAACTTAATAGTAAAGATAACCTGTGAACATTGAAACCATAATATTTGTTAGTTACAAATTCAATTTTCTATCTTAAAACAAAATAAAATACCAAGAGATTTTCCAGCTGGAACGAAGTTTTCAAGCTCGAGTTGGAAGATTCGCAAAGATAATAATGTTGTGAAATCTTCAAACCATAGAAATCAATTTTACAAAGCACTCACAAAAAAATTAAAAAACTGAGCAACATAGATGAAAAGATCAGAGCTGAAAGCTGGAACATGGGGACAAAGTATCTTTAAGAACACCATTAAAGTAGATGAGTTCGGTGCGTAACATGGGCAATCCTCCCACATGAATAGTCAGAATGTGCAGATGATTTAACTTTTAACTTTTCCATAGAAAGATACATTGTTTTGTTTATATAACAGTAACCTAGATTTAACCCAAATCATGGATTTATATTTTCCTCCATCTAACCTATTCTTTTTCTTTTTTTCTCTAAATTGAAGAAAGCTGAGAAAAACTGAATGTCAAAGACATAATAGTTGCCCAGGAAGACATAAATAAAATCATAGAACCAGTGGCTTTATGTAATAGATGAAAACACAAGAAAAGATGTGGATCCCAGTGATCTAGCTATATTCCCTTATGCTTAAATGAATGTCCATTCCCTGTTCCAAAGGTTCCCATTTTGGCATAGGTGGGGAGGATGCTGGCAAAGGTTGTAAAATTTTTCAACAAGTCCAAATTTATGATATTTGAATATTAACAATGGTGGTAGAGTTTTGGAACTTTGGGAACAAACTAAGAATAAGTATAAGAATTGCAGATGAAACTTTGGCATACTAAGTGTTTAAACTAGTCAACATAAAAAAAATGGAAACGATTGCATTAACAATAAGAATGGTGGGTAGAGGTTTGGGGTCAATGGGTAGTGCCCCTTGTGGGGGGTTTGGGGCAGAGCCCCCATCAAGGTTAGGGGGCATTGCCAAACCTTTAATACGGATGACATTTTCATAATAATTTCACCATTTTTGTTTAGAATTGGAGTTTCTAATTGGGGGCCATGGGAGACTCATAGGCATCCTCAAGATGGTCAAGAGACTCCTTGGAGTCCCTAGGACGTCCCTAAGTGGTGCGGCAAGGGGATATTTCCCCTAAGTATTGCATCCTGAAAAAATAGGGATTTTGGAGGGGGGAAAGGTGTCCCCATGTTTCAATGGTCTCAAAAGATTCTAAGTTTTTTTTTTATCTTGTCATAACAAAATATACTCCTCTTGCATCCTTGGATGATTTGAAAATTGAAAACAATTTGACAAGAAAAAACTAACTTCTAAAGTTTAGACTTAGTTTTCTTTTTTTATCCAAGTGACTACAACATTTCAATGATCAAAGTAGCCTTTTTTTGGTGGTTTCGAAGCATCCAAAAGGCTTGAGAACTTCAATATTATCTTTCATTCCACCAAA
This sequence comes from Cryptomeria japonica, assembly GCF_030272615.1. Taxonomy (NCBI): domain Eukaryota; kingdom Viridiplantae; phylum Streptophyta; class Pinopsida; order Cupressales; family Cupressaceae; genus Cryptomeria; species Cryptomeria japonica. The sequence continues at coordinate 657,826,655 of NC_081415.1, forward strand.
ATTGGAGATCAAGAAGCATGCTCACAAATAAGGATTTGTTTGTAACTTAAGGCAATCAACTACTTGTTGGGGCATTTTCAGGTCTAAAGAACCTACCATTGTGTCAAAAAGGCCCATAAGACCCCATTTTCATCTAAAACTTGTCTCTTTTGGTCGTAGAAGCATTTAAGGAAAAAAAAAATCACACAACCAATGATATGCCTATACCATACATATTTGAGTTAAAATAAAAATAAAAAATTCACAAGGTTTGGAGACCATTGAACAATTTGGGAGATTGCTAATACATACACTCAATTTATAAAGTCTCAATTTGATGTACTTAATCTTCGAGAGGCCTATACAAAAGCATTTTGTAATTGCGAACTAAGATAAATTTCCATTTTTGGTAGTTTTCATCATGGATTATGGTATTAAATTCCAACATTCTATTGTCAAGATAAATTCAGAGAACCATTTGAACTTGAAACAAGGGATAGTGAAAAATTACATCATGTAGGATCTCCTACCCTATCTCATTGAATTCATTCCTACACCAAGTGACTGTGAACAAAAGCGTAGGTATTTAACAACAATGACATGGTCCATGGACTAGTGATCCTCCTCTTGATACTCCATCTACAAATGAGAACATCTCTTATACACGTTGCTACTTCAGAATTAAAAGTTGCTTCTTCTAGAACTTTCCATGATTCTTTGTAATAGGATTATATGTCTTCTAGATTCACCCCACTAGGACACATTCATATCAAGCATCTTTACTTTTTTGAAAAGTAGACCACATTTCAGATCTAGATGACACCATAATGACTTTGATTTCCTCTTGCAAGATATTCCTCCATCATGTATTGTTTCATCAAAGTTCAAATTTTCTTCTTCAAGGGCTCTCAATGATTCTCTATATAGGATTCTTCATGTCTATGAGATCCACTTCATTGGGAGGCCTACTTAACTATGCAACATAATGAAATATTGAAAAGTGTGTTATCTTATTGAGCTTTGCTTTGTTTCGAGAATAGTTTAATATTCTCTACTTAACAGGTCCAACCACATGAAGGTGGAAGCTCATTTGGCCCCTCTCCCCCCCCCTAACATCACTCTAAATTCCCCGTTAACATCTAACATTGATTCATTCTTTCATCCATTATTAAAATATAACATTCATTCATTATCACATAACGTTCATTAACACATAAAATTCATTAACTTTCATTAAAACGCAACATTCATCAATAATCATCAACACATATCATTCATGAACATTCATTAGCACATAATTACATTCATTAACACATAAAAATCAGTCATTATCAAATAAGGTAGATTACAATCATTTCTTTCTTTGTTTTTTCTTTGAAGCTATGAAAAGACTAAGTGGAACATCGGTTTCTTCATCATTTCCCCCATCTTGGGATGTTCTGCCCTCTTCTTGTGCTCTTGATGTATGCCTAGTCCTATACAAAGGACGAGGATGCTGAAACAAAGGGGGGTCCTCTACAATAACAAAGAATTCGGTTAAATTCAAAACTTTTTTTTTTATTATTGTTACAAGTATTTCATTAATTTAAAGAACACAACCATTACACTCTTTACCTGATGGGGCCACATCATTTTGTCTAGCTTCAACCTCGACATGCTAAACACCCTCTAGATCCTCTGGAGTTGAAATAAGAAACGTTACATTAATCAATATACCAATTGCAATTAAATTTGTTTAAAGGAATAACAATGGTCCTCTTTACCTAATTGGGGAACATCACGTTCCTGATGTTGTCTACCCAGATCATGCTCCACTTGGTCACCACTGACTACATGCTCTAAAATATTAACAATAAAGGTTACATTAATTACTACACTAATTTTCAATTTAAGATGTTTAATTGTATTAATAATTACATAAAAAAATTTGAATAGCAAATGAATACCTCCACTACTAGGATGCACATTTGGACCTTCATGTACAGGTTCTGTTCCACAATTATCATGCTGCATTCCAATGTCACATGCAGTGTTATCATTGCTTGCTTATTTTAAAAAAATATAGTCACTTTATGTTGAAACTTAACATCAAATAGATTATTGGTTAAGTATTCAATTTGAAATAATTTCAATTTAGCTTAATTACTGTTGTGACAGATGCATCAGAATCTTGTGTTTGCCCACTCAATTCTCTTAGCCGTTCAACCATGGCTATATAGCCTTGCTGGTAGCCAGTTCTCTTGTCATCTTCTGTGGGCGCTCTATTGAATTCAGAGCCCTGCATTTTTGCTTACTATTGTGAATTTTGCTTGTATTGTTTGATCAAAAAAAAATTGTTTACAATTTATAAATATTTTGATGTGATACTTAATTTACTGATTCTTACAATTCGTGCAGCAAGTTTCATATAACCACCAGAGCCGAGTTTGTGTTGCCCATGCTTTTCTTGTCTTGCCTTGGTTGCCTTTGACATGTCACTCAATCTATGAAAAGTTTGAAATATGTTAGATTATATAAATATAATGAATAATTAGTACATATTCACATTCTTAATAGTATCACATACCTTCTTCTGGCGTCTGGTGGTGTATTTCCTTTTTTCCTTTCAATTCTCTCCTTTGCATCCAAAATCAGGTCCTTCCACTCCCTCTCTAGAATCATGGAGGGACGCTCATACTTTACATTCTTCTCTAAATGTGTTCTGTATTGGTCCCTCACATACTTAGATATGTGCCAGCTTTTTCTAGGAGCTTAGTCTTGTCGAATGTGTCATTTCCAAGCAACCCTACCATACGGTTTGTGAGTTCATCTTTTAACTTTTTTTCTTGGTCATTCCACCTTTAAAGCAAAAACAAACCTGTTAGATTTAGAAAGAAACTGAAGCTACCTTTGATATAGTTCAAGAAATGGATAAAAGGAAAACTATTCTAGCAATGATATGGAATCAAAATAGTGGATAAGGGTTAGTTCACGTATGATGTTCCACCTTTTACGTATGGTGGGCCCAAATATCTGCAATGTAATGTCATTAAGATTTTTATAAAAAATATCATTTCCTACAAAAAAAACATGGGATCATTAGTCCAAAATGAGTGATCAGTAAGTAAATTACAATTAGACTATATATAATAATAATTTTAAAGTACCTGGAACCTTCTGTATCTTCAAGGGAAGCAATTCTTCATCGCTCACCACCAATGTGGCCTGCAACGTTCCCGTACTAGCAATACAGGAAGATCCAGGAAATGATGGTATGTTATCAACAGTAGTCGCCTCTGGCGCATCCTCATGTGCATCTCCTACCATAGTAAATGAATCCACTATGAAATGCCTCCAAGAAAGAACACTTCAAGGGTAATAAACACATAATGAAAGAGAGAGAAAAAGAGGGATCTACCACCAGTGGGTGGGTCAACACGAGCCGGTGCAATAGACGATGTTTGCATGCTACGTGTTGCCAACATTGTAGTTGGCAATACAGTTGGGGTCGACCTTGGACCCATGTCAGCACCTGAAGAGTAATACATTAAATATGTAAAACATTAAAAAAGCAAGTTCGCAAGTCCAAAGGAGTGGTTTTAATATATAGAACATGGTCATCACCTGAACTACCCGCAATACCCTGATCATCACCACCAGGATGATGAGGCCTTATAAATTTCTATAAAAACAACACATACATATTTTAGTTAATGACATAAAAGAGAAAAAAATATAAACCATTATTGAACTTTTGTTATGATTAAAGCTTTCATTACTGCTTACTTGCAAGTTTTCCACTGTCCACAACAATAGTTACACCCTCTCTATTATCTCATCAGTCTGAGGGCTTATGGTTGCCAAATCAACAATCTCTTGGCTAATTTTTCTAATATTCTTTTGTACCAATTGTATAGGGTTTGCGCTAAGTGCGATGTCATCAGGGCATAACATTGTCGAGCACCCCACATCCCTATGGAGGCGCTGAGGTACTGCAGGTTCCTTTCCCTTATCCCAAACATCCGTCTGTGACAAGAATATAATTAACACTATCAAAATTACTTCAAAACACTCAAGAAAAGATCATAATGTAACAGTTTGCTTCTATCTAATTTGTACAAATACAATGAGGTTTACTTGCTCCATAGAAGTGTCAGGACCTACACCCCTATTTGTGCTATGTGGTGGATCCATGTGGCCCTATGACAAAGAAAAAATATAAAAACGTTAGCCAAATGAAACCAATAGACTTAGCAAAAAAACTTAATAATACAATGGTTTATTGGATTCATTAATTGGAAGTTGGCTTAAATGGTATATAAATAGTACGTACCACCCCCATGATAGTAACTTTATTTGTATCTATATGATTCAAATTGTAATCGATTAGCATCTCTTCCCCTACACTTATTGATTTTATCGCACATACAAACACACAATTTCCCTCATGTGCCTCAAATATGCAATTGGGTTGCTTATTAGTTGACCCAGGTCGTGTACTATTTATAAAACTTGCAATATTCCCTGTTGCTTTTGGCCTTCCATCAATGTATATAGCCACTCGTTTACTTTGATCATTATCTTTTTGTTGTATATAATTGGTTGACAGTGCATACCTATGTGTACTTTTTTTATATTGAACAATCTGCATCCAATCATTATAATTGTAACAAGGTCCAACAAACTCCATCAATTCAGCAACTTTGTTATAACAGACCTTTATGCTGTCCATGGAAAATAGGCCCAAACCATGTAACGATGAACACATTGTTTCAGTAGATGTTTGTACCTCAAGAGCACCTCAATGTCGCCTTTGGTCTCATCATCATAAGAACATGACCCCCCTTGAGCAAGAAAAAATTCCATGCATTTATTGAATTTTCTTCTAATCTTTTGACCTCTAGTTGATCTCCCTATTTGAGATCTACTACATGTCTCACTTTCCTCTTCTATTCCTGCATTTCCCTCACTCGAGGAAGACACATCTGACAAATACCTATTTGGTGATACCTGTGCACCATCAAATGAGAGAGTTAGTTGGTAATGAGAGAGATATTTTGCAAATGAGGGTAATATTGATGAATAAGTCAGCCATAAAGTTGATGTTGAGATTAAAATTTGAGTAAGTCCAACTGGGGCCTCAAGTGTTGATAACTGTATTAGATTTGCTGCTAATGTTGAGGTTTGAAATATTGAGGAAGTTTTTTCTTCTTGTAATTTTTTAAAAATATATTATTTCTATAAGGTGTATTGACTTATACCTGTCGATCCATGAGGTTGTACAAGATCCTCGTCAAAGGGGTTCAGGTTCCTGCACCAACAATTGAGCATCATAAGCATTACATTTGTAATTTGATAAACAATAAATACTACAGTATCATAAGCATCACATATGTATCATCATATATGTAATTGAGCATCATAAGAATCACATATGTATCATCATAAACATGTAATCCATCACATACGTATCATAAATCACCATCCATCACATAGTTAATAAGTAGTCCACATTCCATAAATAAACACAAAGTTCAAAAAATGTCACATGTATCATCATAAGCATGTAATCCATCACATATGTATTTTAAATCACCATCTATCACATAGCTAGAGGTGCATCATGAATTAATTAAGTAATGGCATTAGAATTCAAAACATATGAATTATTTATGTAACCATACAAGTCAAATCAATTTCTATCAAGATATCAATATTAAATAGATAATATAATAATCACATCTCATAAATTTCATTCATGTCATTGATCTTCTTCTTCATCCAACTCATCATCATGACCATCATGATCATGATCATGATCATCGTCGTCGTTGTCATCGTCGTCATTGTGTTCGTCATCATCATCATCATCACCATCACCGTCACCATCACCATCACCATCACCATCACCATCACCATCACCATCACCATCACCATCACCATCACCATCACCATCACCATCACCATCACCATCACCATCATCATCAACAGCAGCAACATCATCATCATCATCAGCTTCTTCTTCATGTACATTTCCGTCAGGAACATCATCGACTAACTGTCGATTGTGATCATCATCTACTTCTTCTGTATCTTCTTCTTCCATCACATTATACATTATTAGCCTTCCTCTTGGATCATGTCTAACAACAAATGACCAACCCGGTTTATGTGGAACCTCTGAGTAAAATACCTGCTCACATTGACTTGGAAGAACATAGGGCTCATCCCCAACTCGTTCAAACAACCTTGTATTAACCATTGTAAATCCATTATCATGTTCGATAACAGTTCTATTAGGATCATTTTTATTCAGTCGTAGCCTATACCATTTGACGATGAACAGAACTAATTTGAAGGAATTAAAGTCACACTCAAGTATATCATCCAAAATTCCATAGTATCAATTTTGAGACTCTTGAGGATGTATGTTGTTTCTAGATGAAATATTGGTCACTTCAAAGACTGTAGTTATCCCAGAATCACAAGTTTTCTTCATGTCATCCAACTGTTTGATGCAAAATTTATGACCATTGCAGCTCATAGCCTTGTGGTGTTTGACCTACAATATGTCTAACATATTAAAATTATTGCATCATGAGTTGATAAACATACGGGTGATTAATAAAATTATACGTACCTGTTGATCTCTTAAACCATATGCTAAATCAATTTCCCTTTGTATAACATTGGAATCTCCATTACGATGAGCTTCTTTAACCAATGAAGCGACACCATCCCATGTTAATGTGCGACCAGAATGTTGACATCGTTCAATCCACACTGTCATCCAATTAAGATTGTTTGCAATATACAAATGTAGCACATCCCACTCCTGACCAACTGTACAAATAATTAATAGACCACTTACAACTGATTTATTTAGAAGATGAAGAATTAATTTACTACAATAACATCTTATAATTACCTCTCACTTTCTTCAATCTACCTTTCCCCATCAAGTGCTCCCCTTCGAATTTATTAATGGGGTTGGGATCCCAAATGCGATCTACGTGGATTTTTGCTGCAAACTTAGGAAGATATTCAGTAATGTACACCATAGTTTGGTATACCATATATCCCTCCACCATAGAACCCTTAGGATGTGGTCTTTTTCGAACCAAAGCATTAAAAAATTTCAATTGCCTCTCAACCATCCACATTGACCTAGTGTGTACAGGTCCACACAATTTGATCTCCTCAACTTGGTGTATGGGGTAGTGTTCTTGTGCATTGAAAAAAGTTGAAGGTAGACACTTTGCATTTCACACATTAGATGAGGGATTTTTCTCTTCCAATATTTTATATCTTCCTTGTGGATTTCTTTAGATGACAACCACCTAAAAGAGATTGAAGACACAAAAAAATATAAACGAGACTTTACAAAATAATATACAATATATTGCATAACAAGTAAAACAAATGGCAAATATAATATCTATACAACAAATTGAACAAACATCACTACTTACCTCATGTATTTTCCAAGATCATATATGACTTGCTTGATATTATTTTTGAAGTGGTCTGGGAGAGATAGAGGTAGAACGTATTGCAATAATTATAAAATGATCTTTTCATTGTTTTCTAACATAATACAATGAAAAGTAATGTAGAGTATACAAATATATAGTAAATACACAAGAACGTGAATTACCTTAATGAAGGTATGCCAATCATGCATTTTCATCCCTGGCCCAAATTCACTCTTCTTTGATATGAGATTGTTTATGTTCGTAGCAAATCCTGTGGGAAATCAAATTTTTTGTATGACTTCTTTTATAGAATTGCTTTGCTGCTTCGTTAATAACCAAGGAAGGGCACTTATATTAATCTGATCTCCATTTCTATTTGATTGAATGACATTTTTCATTGCATGATTTAATTCCACAATGTCACTACAAATTTTGACAATTTTTTCTTTGTCACACCTTCCATCCAATATTTTCCATAATGTCTCTATTATATTCTTTCCAATATGCATTGTATCAAACAAATGCACAATTTGTAGCTGCTCGTAGTAAGGCAACCTACTGAATTGTCTGGGATAACTTTTTAGTCCCTTTGGAAGGTGGCCATCCATGCCTTGACGACCTTTAGTATCATCAATTACATCATTAGTAAACAAAACATGATAGAAAAATTCAAATTCCAAACATAAACCATTAGATGGAATGACATCACCTTGACGATTAATTCTATTATATTCCAACTTCCATAAGTGAGGAGTCATTCTTCGTGGCTTTGATCTAGTCTCTTCTTTCCCATTGAAAAGATGTTTTTTAGTATTCCGATACTTATGATTTTTGTGAAGGAAGTGCCTATACTCATCAAACACCTGCTTTCCTAAACTTTTTGAATGACGGGATTTCATCTTTGGACCACAAACTGGACATGCAAATTTTCCCTTTGTCTGAAGACCTACAAGATAATGTATAATTCTATTAAATTTGTTAATTTTTATAATTATAATTATCATGCGCAACTTGAACACTATAACGTACCACAAAAATGTGTTAGCCCTGGGGCATCATGTATTGTCCATACAAGCATTGCATGGAATTGAAATTGTCTTTGTCCTATTGGTCTAGAGATGTCATACATGGTCACACCATTCCATAACTCCAACAACTCGTCGATAAGAGGCTCAATATATACATTCATATCTTTAACTTGGTACTTGCCTAGTGGAATGAACAAAAACATTACATAATTATTATGACCATTTTACTGCAATATTTATAATTAAATGTAGATGACTATTAAATGATAAAACACCTAGAACAATCATTGCCAACATTATGTGCTCCCTCTTTATTGACATCCATGGAGGAATATTATTGTTGATAACAAAAATAGGCCACACCGAGTAAACAGATCTCAACTCTCCAAATGGATTGACACCGTCCGCTGCCAATGAAAGCCTGAGATTACGAGGTTCTTCTTTAAAGTGTGGCCACTTTTCCTCTATGTCCATAAATGCTAAACCATCTACAGGCATTCGAATAATGTCATCTCAACTTCTATTGTGTGCATGGTAATCCATAAATTGTGCCAAGCTAGTGCACCTGAATAATCGTTGCATACATGGAATAATGGGAATATAATGAAGAACTTTGCGAGGCACCTTTTTTGTTATTTGATCTGTTCGATATCTACTGATATGACATTCAGGGCATTATGTTCCAAATTCATGTTGTTTATGATATATAATATGATCATTGGGACAAGCATCTGTTATTTGATACTCCATTCCAATATCTTTCATAATAGCAGATAATTCTCGGTATGAGTGAGGTAGAATATTTGATGGTGGTAAGAAAAACTCACCTATCAATCTACAACCAAAAAAAAAGTTTGAGGTGTGAATATAAAGAATATTAATGGTACATGATTCACCATTTATGAACTGTAATGACATGTATGACACACCTTAACATACGTGAGATTGTTATGTTGGATAAACCATTCATAACCTTCAAGTTCACCAACAACAATACAATAGAGAGAAGAGTTGTTTGGGAGCCTTTGTAAAGGGGCTCATATGCCTTCTCAAGAAGAGGTAAATCATGAACATCAAGGTCATCCTGATCATCATGATTAGCTGTGCCAGTACTAAATGTGTCATGGATCAATGTATTTGTACCATCATCTTCAATTGTGTTTTTTGGTGCATGATTGTCATCTTCCATGGGATCATTATCTTCAGCTTCGATATTCACATCTCCATGTTCCTCCACTTCAAAAACCATATTCTTAGGGTTTTGTTGATCCATACCATGTGCTCTAGGGCGGTCCACCTATATAAAATTGATATACATAAATAAACCATGATCATGATCTCATTATCAAGTGATTTCTTATGTATATAAATTGTTAAAATGATATAATGAACAACTTACTAGTGGATGATAATCATGTCCCCCTTCAATGTGACCATGTTGCCTACAATGTTTCTTAGCTGTTTTGATTAGAAGTATTCTAGTCTTTAAGCCCTTACAAATTTTGCAGGGACAATAACATTTCCAATCACCTTTTCTTTTCAAGTTAGACCATAATCTAACAATTGTCTCCTTATTTTGTTCTTCGCTGATATTATCTGACATGGTCTTTCTTCACAGGCAAAAAAATCAGGCTATGGAAACTTCAATGCAAAAGCTTCACAAAAATTGCAAATCGAACCAAAACCATTTAACTCTTCTTTTTCATCTTAAAACATTGAACTTAATAGAGAACGTATTTAATGTAGTTGATTGTGTGAATTTCTGAGCATTGTTTCTGCAAATTCTTACTAAAAGTTTGCCTATTGCAGACTTTCTGAGAGACATTTTTGAGTATTCTAAGCAAAGCATTTATTTTAACATACACTTATTCATCCACATTGCAGGGATAACAATACAAGGCTCACATATTGGTCTAAGAGGATGCCATGGTCTCACAAAGTAACCAAGAACCATATGAAATGATGGTCTTGAATCCACACACAACTAGGGAGGATCCATATGATTATGTATGACTTCCCCCTTGTTTGTTTAATGGGATTAGCCTCCAAGACATAGCCATCAATAATCACTAAGAATGTACAAGTGGATCGTAGCTACCCATACAACAAACACTTACCCCTATCCTCAAATTTTCCCAATGTTTGATTCCTTATATACACTCATCCAAGGTTATCTATGTCGATCTTGGTGAGGAATCACATCACAACAAAGAAGGCAACATTTAAAAATAGCAAGAGTTTCACTAAACTACCAAAGATCATAAATATTGAAAGAAAGAAAAAATAGTACCAATAATAAGTCAAATAAATGTGTTCAATTCCAATAGCAAATCAAACATAGCCACAATAACTACACAATAGAGAAAAGTCACAATAGTGATTAAACTAATTCAAACAAGATAAAATAAAATTGTTGGCCCATGCAACAAAGATCATCAATAATTGAAGGAAACTTCACAATCCTTAAAAGTGCACATTACATAACTATACGACTAGAAATTGTGGCTAAATAGAGTGAAGATTCATCATGACTCCAATAATAGTCCCTCATGTGTGCATTTGTGGCATGAACACAAAAACTCCCACATGGCATGGCCATGTACCTAATGGAGAAGACATGCCTAGGCTACATGCCCAAAAAACATGACTATAATAATAGTCCCTCATGCATGCATTTGTGGCCTGCACACTACAAATCCTAACATATCATGGCAATACACCTCATAGAGAAGACACACCTAGGGCCACATTGCACATAGCAATGTGCCTCACAAAGAAGACATGCATAGGGCACATGCCACATAGCAATGTGTCTTATGGAAAAATGTGCATGCATGTCACACACCAAAGCTATATGTATACATCATGAGGCACATTCATATGTTATCAAACACAACCTATTGTATCTAACATGAGTTCCTCTCTACATGTGTGCATATCTTCCAACACTAATCGCCATTAAGAAGGAATAATATAAAATGCATCTTCAAATATTTGTGTGTGTGTGTGGAATTGTGTCTTTCAACCCAAATCGCTACCATCAACAACATGTAACCATCACCTACACTATATCAAAACATAAGTATGGTGTGACATCATAGCTATTTGCATAATGTCAAAACACATGCAAACATGAAAATCATCATAGCATGACAAAAATCAATCTCCACAAGTTGGAACAAATATATAAATAAGATAATAGGGTAAGAGGAAACTCGTACCAAGAACCACATACTAACTATCGGCAATGCCATCAAGATAAATGTAGGATAGGATACCACTATGAGCCATCCAATGGTCCATTCTATGAGGAGAACTAGGGGATACTATCTTTGAAAGGTGTGGTCAATAGAGATAATCCCTACTAATGCCACAATATGTCACCATAGCTTCTTGAGTTTTCCATTCTTCTACTTAACACCACATTTATTGAGTTCCTCAACAATGAGGTTGGTTCTCAATAGGATGCACAAACATGTAAACACACAAGCATGGTTTCATCATACTTGTACAACAATACAAATTCATTTTTCTAGTTAATTACTTAGTGTAAAAATAACTCCATTACATAACATAGGGCAATAATCACCATAAGTTTTCAAATAAACTACCCAAACATCATTTGGAGTTACCCTTTCTAAGGTACAAACATAATTTATTTATAACTTCAAAATTAAAATAATCACAATACATCCAAATAAGTTCAGTAGTGCATGGAAATAGACAACATGATCCATAATTAAACCCATAAATTACCCTAATTGGATATGCTAATAAAATGGTGTCTCAAATAATAGAGATTATGTTGTACCTATAATAGAGATATGGACTTTGTTTCATCATACATAAGCATGGTTTCATCATACTTGTATCCAAATACACCATCCATAGATAGGTACTCAGTACCACAATCTCATGGGTACCCTTTTAGCTGAATTTACCCTATATTTAGGTGAATCTACCCTTGTATCATTCCTTGATCTAGTATGTCATTCCACAAATCAATAATTTTTCCATATTCTTGGGAGAATACACTATCCCTTAGGTGAATATGCCATATCCTTAAATGAATCCTCCTTGTCATCATCCTAATTCCTCTTTTTGTTAAGTCTTATCCCTTCATCTTTAGGAAAATCCACCTATCCTTATGCATTCTATGTGAAGAGATTCTTTCTTGATCTTGAGCATTTTTATGCTCTAACATTCAACTTTAGTCCACATAATAATCCAACAGAAACTATCCCTATTCACATGTGGCCATGGTTTAATGCAAGAAAGGATCATGCTCAAGTTCAACGACAATGTAGATAGAGTAGTGGTAATGACATGTCATACGATGTCCCTAATTTTGAGTTGTTTGTGATCCCCTCATAAAGTTATATGAGGAGGAAGAGGAAGAAGAGAATGGATGAAGTAGAGGAAGCTCATGTGAATGTTTCTGGGTCTATTGCATCCTACACAAGTTAATTCTAAACTGTCACAGTGAAGGGGTATTTGAACATTCAATGATTCTTGTCCTTTTAGATGTTTTATGTTTTGTTGTTGATGAAAATCGTGCAAAAATTGCTCCCTCAGTGTTGAAGTCATCATTAAACTCTACCCAAAGAATTCATAGTAGGTGTTTGGATTTTGATAGTGCTATGGGCGAACAACATTCACATGATTTCTAAGAGTAATGTAGGACTGTTATTAGTGGTTGACATTTTGATTTCTCTCAGATACATGCCATTGACTGTAAATGACAAAATAAAATACCATGTTAGCAGGTTGACAATCTGTGGCCATTGAAGGTAATTTGAAGGTATTCAATTGGTGCAATGTGCATTCTCTACGTATATAGATAGATGTCCTCTCTAGTGCCTTATTGTAGAAAAAATGTTGTTGGCCATTACATGGCATGAAGTACACTTTGCATATCTGTTTATGACTGATTATCGGTCCCTGCTATATTTTTATATCAAACAATGCATTTATTTATACTTGTTATTTCATATTAGCAGTGATAGTGTGGATATGCTTGACAATTCCCCGTGTTTTGATTTCTTGCAATGAGATACATGACGTTTTATCCAACATGGACTGTCAAACTTAATGGTTTGGGCTTACTTGGCACCTCACTGATTTGTCTTTTAAACAAAAAAGTCCCACATATTCAAATGTCTATTTTTCCTTTTCCATGTTTATATTTCATTCATATTCATATAACATTTATCTATATACACCTCATATTCACTCTACTGATGTATATGTCTATACAGGTCTGTCACAATTGTGATTTGCATTATCTAAGTAACACATCAATTAAGTACATTACATGTGTGCTGCAGAGAATGTTTGTGATTTTCTATCCCTATTTATAATCAAGATGAAGCCTTTATTTGTTTCATATTTTGAATGCTATAGTTAACACAAAACTTATAGTATTTCATTCTCTTCATCTATAGGTTATTGGCAATTCTTATTGCTAGCAGTGAAAATCTGTCACATCTTTTGGCACTTCCTGATAATGTAATGAGAACCATTGTTCTAAAAATTATTGATGACCCCAATAGGGATGCGTGGAATGTCAGTGTCAAAATACAACACTTTTTGGACCCTATGTCGATCTTTCAAATTGATTGTTGGAATTGGTTTCTCATGCCACATGTTGATGTCGGCTGACAATTGTGGCACATTCATCTTTCCATGATCTTTTGGCCCATGATTCTTCCATAGTTTGAATTGTTGTGCACGTTTACATACACCCATGTACAAGGACGAACCACAATTACTGTGTATGGTGACTCGATTGAATGTGTGGCCAATCATTTTTCATCTAATCTACTGTTTATGAACTACACAACCTCGTTCAGGAGAAGAAGCAGGACAACTAGATGGTCTAGATTTTGTAGGATCCAGTCTCGATTTGACTCTTAAACAAGATTAAAATGAAATGTATTATTTTCAAAACGCTTATTGACATTTATGTATCATTAAAACACAAATTGACAAAATTGGGCAAGACCCTATGTTTTATACTATCTTTCATTTTGCGAACAAGTTTATGTCTTTCTATTTTTTGTTATGCAATGTACACATTTTTATTTGATGGATACATTACAATTATGAGTTAGCATTGCCATTTATTTAAATTAATTGTGTTTTGCAATTTTGAAGGGTTTTTTAATGTCAACTTTGATTCAATCACTCCTTATTCTCTATCATTTGGTTGGCACAAGGTGAAAAGATGTTAAAACTGAAAGCAAAATACTAAATATAGCTGCTCCTACAATAGAAAATGTAAAGATTTTTTTTTGAAATGATGAGTGATGTTTTGAGAACAGTTACGACTCGTGCCTTCCTAAAGGCCAATGGACTCAACAAATAATATGTTTTTTTCTTTTGGTCACTTGATGTGCTCTTATCTCAATAGTCATAGGACTAATTTTGTAAGGCCTTTCTATAGGTTTTCTTCAAGATATAAAATCTTTTAGGTATCTTCATTGTCTACAACAACTTGGCTGTCATTAATCATTGTTTTTAGATGGCTGCACTCTATCATGTGATTGCATGAAAAAAGGTGATTTCAATTGAATCTTGTGTCATTGTTTTTGTTTGGTTGTCTTTGGTTGTCTCTATCTGATGGACTCTATAAACCTTGTTTTTGGATGATCATTATTGTCTTTCTATAGCTTATTGACCTCCATTTATGGAACATCCTCAAAGTCTACGATTGTCACTAGCATGGTCCTTGCTCATTAAGATTTGGACCATACTATTGATATGCCAACTAATTGAAAGCTTCTAGGAAATTGCTTTTTCTTCTGCTCTTGTTAGAGTTTTCTCTATACCCTCACAAAAATACATGACAATATGACATACTATCCTTATTCTCATATTGTCACTTTTGCACTCTTATTTGTAGTAATGGCTCTTTATAATGGATTACTAATTTTCCCTCTTCATGGTACAAATTCCTGATGTTAGGATGTCTGTCCATGTGAAACCTTTGGTTCTAGAGTGGAGACTATTCCTTAATAGGTGTGAGAAACTATCATGGTAGCTAATGGTCCATGCACTTGTTTCCATTACAAACTTCTATTACAAACTTTCAGAGTTGCAACTTCCACGAGCCCCTCTAAGATTCCAAAAATATTGTCTTTGGTCAAGAATTCTGATGATGGCTTTTGATTTGTCCTAATAAGAATTCATCATTACTAGTGTTTGTTTTGTCTTGACATTCATCTCTCCCTCATTTATACCCTACTCTTTTGGATACTGTCTCAGAGATTACACTAATGTTTTCTCATATTTATTGTTGATAAATAAACCTTACCTTGACAATGAAAGAATTTTTTTACAGACATATAGCAAATAATTAAATGTTTGCCAGCATCCTCCTTGCATGTGCCAAAATAGGAGCTTTCGAACAAGGTATGGACATCCATCAAAGCATAATCGAGAGAGCATTGGAATATAGGCCGGTTCTTGTCCAACAAGATTCAGGACGTAGGGTTTCAAAAAGGGAGATATGGAGGGTGCGAATTTACCCTCATGGGTACCAATTAAGCCTTCAAACAAACCAAATCGATCCCTGCCCATGTACTTCACCAGATCGGTGCTAAACAAAAATAATCAAGGTTAATGTAGATCGAAAATAATGGCATATTTGGTTGGGTTTAATTTAGAGCAGAGACAACATTGAGAAATTAAGCAATAAAAGATCGATACTATATATATATATATATATATCTGCCATGATTTGCAGGAACTGTGAAATGAAAACAAACAAAACAAACAAATGAATACCAAAAGTATTACCCAGTTGATTTGTGGTGAGGAGAAGTAAATAATGGCATGGTCTCAAACAATTTGAACTCCACCTTTGCAGGCCAATCGAAATATAGAAAGAAATTGGAGGGGTTGTGATTTTGAAAGAATCCCCAGCCTATCATTTTCAACCTATGATAAAATACATTACCAAGATCACAGGAATGCACAAAATGGATTAATTCAAAAAAAACCTTACCTTGCTTGTGCAGAGATCGCTTCGGCAGGAGGGGCAGGGAGGCAAGATGGTCGCCGCTTGTGCTTTCAAAATGAAAATGCGTTGTGTTTTTTTTTTAATAAAATGCCCGGGGTCATCGGAATTCCGACGAACATGGGCATAGGTCATCGGGATTCCGACGAACACGGGCATTTAAAAAAAAAAAAATCAAATTTTCACACAATGCTCCTTGTCCGTCGGAAACCTCCATCAGAATTTAACTCCAAATGTATTAGTGAATAATTCTTTTATTCATTCAATGCATTCTATTACAGCTCGGTTGCAACTCTATAAATACTAAACTTCACTCGGTAGACTTTCCGCCTTCATTAACCGATAGCGATAACCTTAGGGTTTACTGACTAGGTTCCTTAGGGTTTACTGACTAGGTTCTTTGCTTGGTAACATAGTATAGTATTAACCCTACAATCAATAGCATATGTATAATATCAAAACAATCTAAACAACATGATCTCATCATTTTCTAACTCGGTAATAGTCGCCCATTGAATAACTTATTCCTCCCCTTATTCATCACATTCTTTATGTGTCTTATACCGACATCTTAACTCTTTTCAAAATATACTTCTTAAGATATGGCAACATCATACTGAATTAGAAAATCAATTTCTTGACATCAATAACAAAATAATATTATTAAGACAGTGAACATCCTTAATCAGTTATATCCATAGTCATCAACAACCTTCTCAATATCCTTATTGAAATACCAACAATCTCCCATTGTAATTGGAATGCCAACGATCTCCCTTATCTGTTATAATGCCAAAAATCTTCCCCTTTGGCATTGATGGCAAAATCAATTGATTTGACCTTATTGATTCGGATTCAGATTGCTGTGAGATGCTGGAATTCTGAAATGCTCTTCCTCTGTCATTAGTCTTCTCCCTGGTTCTGAAATGTAGTCTTCTCCTTTGGTCAATAGACTTCTCCCCCATACATTAGTCTTCTCCCCCTTTGACAACAATGCCAAAAATGAAAAGAACTTAAAACATATTTTCTTCCACTAAGAAGTGAATTCTATTGCTATTATGTATCAACTCAGTCTCGATCAGAGCATTTTGTCTTCAATTCCTGTTCCCCATTATTGTTTCCTGCACAACTTTAGAAAACTTCCTAAAGTGTGTAAATCAGCACCAATGCCTAAAAGATATTCTATAGAGTCATCAAATTGATGCTTTCACCGAACTCGGTCAGTGAATGGAAGATAGGGGTAGGACCCCTAACTGACTTTTGAGATACTCAAAAGTGTCCCTTGGCAGTGGCTTGGTGAAGATATCTGCTATTTGTTCCTTTGTGCTAACATGCTCCAAACCCACTTTCTTCTCTTGAACTTCTTCTCTAAGATAACGATACTTGATAGAGATGTGCTTTGTCTTAGAGTGCATTACAGGATTCTTTGAAATGTTTATGGCACTAGTATTATCATAGAATATAGTTACTGGCTCGGTAACTTTCTCATTTATGCCTTCTAATAGTTGTTTGATCCATGCTATATTTGTGCAATTCAGTGCTGCAGTAACATACTCAGCTTCTGCTGTTGACTGTGAAACACATCCTTGTTTCTTGCTAAGCCAACTCACTAGTCTTTCTCCTAAAAAGAAAGCTCCTCCACTTGTGCTTTTCTTGTCATCAATGTTGCCTGCCCAATCAACATTAGTATAAACTTTGAAATCAAAAACATTTCCTTTCTGATATACTAAGCCATAATCTTCAGTGCCTTTTAGGTATCTGAAAATTCTTTTGATTGCTGTCATGTTTGTTTCCTTGGGATCTGCAGAAAATCTTGCAACAATACCTACTACATGTGCTATATCTGGTCTGCTATGAACAACATATTGCAACTTTCTAGTCATAAATTGGTAAAGTGTCTCATCAACAGATGCAAATTTATCATTCTTTGATAGTTTATAGTTGGTAGTCATAGGAGTACTTACAGGTTTAGAATCCTCCATTCCAAATTTCTTCAAGATTTCCTTTATGTACTTGGACCGAGTAATGAAAATCTCATCTTTCATTTGCAGTATCTGTAAACCTATAAAATACTTTATCTCACTGATTAATGACATCTCAAATTCTTTTCTCATTTCATTTCCAAAGTTTTTGCATAAAGAGTCATTTGCACAAAAGATAATATCATCAATAAATATGGCTGAGATCAGTATTCCATTTTCATCATTCTTCATGTACATGTTACTATTTTCACTTGTTCTTATAAAACCAATTTTGATCAAATATGAGTGCAATCTCTCATACCATGCTCTAGGTGCTTGTTTCAAACCATATAAAGCTTTGTTCAATTTACATACCCGATCATTATTTTCTCCTTCAACAAATCCTTCAGGTTGTTCAATGAAAACTTCCTCTTCTAATATACCATTTAGAAATGCAGATTTGACATCCATTTGATATACCTTGAAATTCTTGTATGCAGCATAAGCCAACAATGTTCTTACTCCTTCAAGTCTTGCCACAGGTGCAAAAGTCTCACCATAATCCATTCCTTCTTCTTGAGCATAACCTTTGCAAACTAGTCTTGCTTTATTCTGAATGACCTCACCTTTTTCATTCAGCTTGTTTCAGAAAATCCACTTTGTACCGATTACGTTTTTGTCCTACAGTCTTGGGACTATTGTCCATGTGTCATTCTTCTTGATTTGATCAATCTCTTCTGTCATAGCATTTATCCGATCTTCACTGTTAAATGCCTCTTTCACTATCCTCGATTCAAATTCAGATATCAGACATGTGTTCTGTCTCAGTTTGTTACTTGTCATCATTAGATCATTCTTATCTCCTATAATCTGACTTGGTGCATGATTCCTTCTGTCATACTTGGCTAATACAGACTTGGTAGGCTCTGTATGATCTTCTTCATCACTCGTTAATTGGATATTCTCTTCATTTCCTTCAGCAGTCTTCTCGGTAGGACTTCTCAGTTGAACATAGACAAATCCTTCATAATCTTCTAGTTGTTTGGAGTTTCCTTCATCATTTCTTTCTGCAAATTCATCAATTTTCACATTTGCACTTCTACTATTTTGTTAGATGATTTGATCAGACATTTAAATGCTTTGCTTCTAGATGAATAACCTAGGAATGTTCCTTCTTCACTTTTCTGATCAAACTTACCATTTCTATCATCTTTGTGTACATAGCATCTACTTCCAAAGATTTTAAAATAACTTACATTAGGTTTCTTGTCATACCAGATTTCATAAGGTGTCTTCAAAGTTCCTTTCTTCAGTTGTACTCGGTTCAAGGTGTAAATTGTTGTGCTTATTGCTTCTCTCCGAAATGTTTGTGGAACTTTCTTTTCAATCATTAGGGTTCTGGCACAATCCACAATAGATCTGTTTCTTCTCTCAGCTATCCCATTTTGTTGTGGAGTTCTTGGTGTAGAGACTTGTCTTTTTATACCATGATCATTGCAGAATAAGTTGAACTCATCAGAGGTAAACTCTCCTCCTCTATCTGATCTAAGATATTTCAGTTGTCTTCCTGTTTCATTTTCAACTCTTGCCTTGTACCATTTAAACATTTGAAAAGCTTCTGTTTTATTTTAAAAACATTATTGACATCATCCTTGAGTAATCATCCACAAATAATATGAAATATTTGTCACCATAATAACTCTGAACTTTCATAGGACCACAAAGATTAGTATGCACAAGATCTAAAATTCCCTTAGAAGTGTAGGACTTACTTGTAAAGCTTGATCTTGTCATCTTACCCATCTAGCATCCTTGGCACATAGCATTCTCAGGTTTCTCAAGACTCGGTAGACCTCTTACTCGGTGCTTCTTACTTATTTTGATCAGATTATCAAAATTTACATGACAAAACCTTTTATGCCATAACCAGGTATCATCTATCTTTGCATATAGACACTTATTCTGAGTTGAGTCAAGGTGAAATGTGTTACCTTTTGTTTGTGTCCTGGTAGCAGCTAACTTTCCATGCTTGTCATGAACTTTGACAATTCCCTTCTAAAATTCTATTCGGTAATCTGTGTTGTTTAGCTGTGCTACACTCAACAAATTGTATTTCAAATCTTCAACCTAATAAACATCATCACATTTAGCATTGTCAAGAAGTGTTATGGATCCTTTACCTCTTACTGGACATGGTGCATCATTACCAAATCTTACATAGCCTCCATCATAATCTTCTAATATAACAAACTTGTGTTTATCACCTGTCATGTGATGTGAGCATCCACTATCTATGATCCGAGAATCATTAGTATTTATATGAGATATTAAATCTTTTTCTTCATACCTTTCTTCATTTGATCCATCTTTGATAGCCACATAAATAACTTCCTCTGTATTAGTTTCATCTAATTTATCATCATTAGATTCCTCATCAGCTATTAGGCATGTCTTTTTATCTCTTCTTCTGAAGTCTCGGTGTCCTCTGTAATGATTATCTTTTTGTCTGTCATCTTAGTAATCTCTCTTTTCACTAGATTCTTTGTCAGGATAGTTAGAAGCCATATGTCCAATTCTATCACAGTTAAAACATTTCAAAGGCAACTTTCCTTTGTACTTACCTTTTCCTCTTGGTAGCCTTCTAGCTAATAGTGCTTCAAACTCTTCTTGCTTTCTGATTTCCTCATACAGTTTGTGTACCTCCTCCATGTTTTTGCGAAATCTTTCACTTGCTCCACCGTGATTCCCTTCAGAGTAATTATACTTTCTATCATTGTAATCATCAGATTCATCAATATGAAAAGAACTGAATGCAGATTCAACTTTATTTACCAATGACCCACTGTTATCAAAGTTACTTAACTCAAATGCATGTAGCTTACCAATAGTAGCATCTAAAGAAACTGGCATATTGGGTACATACCTCAATTCATTGATTGCAGAGACTCGGATTGCATAAGCTGGTAGAAGGGTTCTCAATAGCTTACTTGTTACATCCTTTTGTTCAATAGTTCCTCCTGCTCCTTTGATTTGATTAACAATCTCCTTTAGTCTTGTATTGTACTGGGTTATGTTCTCACCTTCATTCATTCTCATAGATTCAATTTGTCCTCTTAGAATATCCACTTTTTCTCTTTGAACATGTTCATCACCACCATACACAGATATGAGCTTGTCCCACATTGCTTTAGCATCAATACATCCTTCTAGATCATTAAACTCTGAGTCGGTCAATGTAGATGTTATTTCAATCATTGCTTGGATATGTTCTTGCTTTGCCTTTATCTTTTCCATTGTCAATGGATAGGTGCTAGGTGTAACGAAATCATTCTCCAGGTAATAGACAACATATTCTCCAATTCTTGATAGGTGCAACTTCATCCTTTTCTGCCATGTAGAGAAACTTGACTTGTTTAGCTTTGGTGCATCCCTCTTATACATGTTTGGATCTTTGCCTCAAGTACCTTTAAACTTTTCTTCAGGAGTCTGGAGCTCTGATACCAATTGATAGTTCTGATACTAATATGTTTAGTACAGATGCCAAGCTAACAAGATGAGAGGGGGGGGGGGGTGAATCATTCAAACTTAATCTTCCTTAAAATCAACAGATTCAACCTCGATAAACATATCAAAAAAATAGTAATGCATGCAGACTCATAAACAGATAAGATCACAAAACATATAACACTAGATTTAACGTGGAAACCCAAATAGGGAAAAACCACTGTGGGATTTCAGACCCACTAAGAAATATACTCTTCTAGAGTATGCTTGGTTAAAAGCAAATCCTATTAAAGATTACAAACACATTGCTAGATGTGACCCGGTTAAGGGATTTCCCTCAGATCTATTAGGATCTTCACCTTGTTAGAAGTGACATTGTTAAAGGATTTCAAACACTCAATAAGAATGCCACCTTGCTAGAGGGTTTTACAAATAAGACTGTTAAGTCCACTCGGTTAAGAGATTTTCTGTCACTTTACAAAATAATAGTAATAAAATATATCTGCAACTTCACATCTAAAAATGTTAAAGCAGATTCTTATTTGCTCAATACAATCAAGTTATAAGACTTATCTTGTTCCTCTGCTGGGCTCTATACTCTGTTATTCAAACAGATCTTCAAGCTTCTGTGCTCGGTAATCACTATGTAGCATTCCTATGCATACACTTGCCCACATACATTGTTTATCAACAGTTCCCTATTTATAAACAATATTTCAACCGCTTAATCTCCTTGATCACATTTCCCATGATCAATCATAGCCATCAGATCTTCAAACTTGACTAGGTTCAATGTATCCTTCGATCTGAAAATGTTTTACCTCACCTTGGAACTTGTATTTTCTCCTTGGAACTTGTGCTAGGTTATTGCGGTTTAATTGGAGTTGTAGATCTTCCTGTCGATCTTTCATTGCCATAGATTGTTAACAAACTTCATGCACGACTTACCAATCATTTAATCAACTCCAGCTTATCAGCTTCCTTCCTTAAATAATGCTTTTATTCATTCAATGCATTCTGTTACAGCTTGGTAAATACTAAACTTCACTCGGTAGAATTTCCGCCTTCATTAACGATAGTGATAAGCTTAGGGTTTACTAACTAGGTTCCTCAGGGTTTACCGACTAGGTTCTTTGCTCGGTAACATAGTATAGTATTAACCTTATAATCAATAGCATATGTAGAATATCAAAACAATCTAAACAACATGATCTCATCATTGTCTAACTCGGTAATAGTCACCCATTGAATAACTTATTCCTCCCCTTATTCATGACATTCTTTCTGTGTCTTTTACCGACATCTTAACTCTTTTCAAAATATACTTCTTAAGATATGGAAACATCATACTGAATTAGAAAATCAATTTTTTGACATCAATGATAAAATAATATTATTAATACAGTGAACATCCTTAATCAGTTATATCCATAGTCATCAACAACCTTCTCAATATCCTTATTGAAATGCCAACAATCCCCCATTGTAATTGGAATGCCAACGATCTCCCTTGTCTGTTATAATGCCAACAATATAATGTACCCAAGAAGTTTTCCAGAGGTTACTCCAATTGCACATTTCTTTGGATTTAATCTCAACTGATATCTTTCCAGCCTATCAAAGATCTTTCTCAAGATGTTCAAATGTTCTTGTCTTGTATGAGATTTTGCAAGTATATCATCTACATAATCTTCCATAAATTTATGCATCATATCATGGAAAATTATTGTCATATCTCTTTGATAAGTTGCTCCTGCATTCTTAAGCCCAAATAACATAACATTACAGCAATAAGTACCCCATGCAAAGGTGAATGCTATCTTTTCTTGATCTTTGGGGGCGATTCTTATTTGATTGTATCCTGAGAATCCATCCATTAATGAAAACATCTCATGCCCTGCTGATAAGTCCACAATTATATCAATGTTGGGTAGTGGGAAATCATCTTTGGGACATGCTTTGTTCAAATCTCTAAAATTGGTGCAAACACTTATTCTTTTATCTGGCTTTGACATTGGCACAATGCTTGAAACCCATTGTAGATAGGTAACATGTCTTATGAAACCCACATCTAATAGTTTCTTTAGCTTGACTTTTACAAGAAGAGCGATGTGTATATGCATCTTCCTTAGCTTTTGTTTAATTGGTTTTTCTTTTAAATCCACATTGAGATGATGTATTATAAGATATCGATTAAGTCTTGGCATGTCTGCATAGGACCAAGAAAAATTTATTTATCTTTTTCTAAAGAATTCTATGTATTCTTTCCTCTCTTTATCTGATAATGAGGCAACAAAATGAAGTATCTTGGGATCCTTTGATGTGCAAATGTTTATTGCTTCTGTTGGTTCTATTAGAATAGCAGATCTCTCCTGAAAATATGCAGGGAGGATGTCAAACTTTCCATCTTTTGGCACCTCAAGGAGGTTTTCACCATTAGACATGTCCTTTATTTTTCCTCTTGTTTGATCTAGTGTTGCCATGAAATGGTTTTCAGCACTAGGTCTCTTTCCTTGTTTTATTTAAATTTTGTGACTCGAAAGTTTGGTATTCTCCTGACTGTAAGAAACGTTACTTGATTCCGCAATGGAAGATATCTTAGGTGTTATGGGTTCGACAACATTAAGATACACAACTAAGTCATGGTCATTGGAAAAGACATCCAATGCAGGGTTTTCTAGGTTATCCCAATCAATTAGTTCTAGTTGAAGAAGGGGTAAGTCATAGTCATCGCCATTGTTAGGTGCTTCAAATTTCATGACATAATAGTCATAATTTGGCATAGAGTAGGTAATGTCATAGATAGAATGATCTTGAGGATAGTCTCTCCCAAGTGTTCTCCAATCAGTCCTAACAAAATCAGTGTTGGTATTTTGTAGTTCACACTCAAGTGGATCTTCATCTGACGTTTTTCCCATAAACGAATGGATTATATCAACACACACGTCTTTAGTACTGCAAGTTTCTTTTTGATTAATTTCAATAGATTCAGTTGTATTTTGAAATTGACATACTTGTGTACATGATATAGAGGATTATTTTGCTACCTTTTGTCTTCTTTCAAACTCAGCTTCTTCTAGACTAATAGTCAATCCTACTTGACTATCTCTTAGTTATTCTATGGTTCTGCCATACCTTGGTACATCTCGCTCCTCATTTGATAGAAATCTGATATTTCTTGATACTTGATCCATATCCATTTGTGCTTCTTGTGGCGTTACTTCTTGGCCTTTTTCATCCCCTTTATTTTGTTGTCTTGTATATGCCTCTTTTCTTTGGATTCTGAGTTCTTCTTGTCTTCTTTCTAACTCTATCTTTTGTTTTGTAAAAGACAAGTCTTCATTTGTGATAGCTGCTTGCTCTTCATTTTATTCTTCACTTGATATACTGGATGAGACATCTGGACCCCATTCATATTCCTTTGAATTTGTCTTTGAACCATTATCTAAGACTACACCACTATACCACACAAGAATGTTGTATGGTGCAAAAAGTTCCCTGATTTCTGCCATCTCTACTTTTACTGCTTCTAGAATATCTTGTTCAGATTTTGCATTTGCTCGTATTCCTTGAACTTGTTGACAAGATTCTTCTTCTCTTTTGATTGCAATCTCTTCTTCTTATTTCTCATGGTCTTATTGTTTCTTCTTATTGGCTACTATTTTTGCTACTTGATGTAGCTTTTCTTGCCATTATTCTTCTTTAGAGACCGATTTCTTTCTCCACTTTGGCTGTTGATAATTATGGTGCTTTTGATTTGGTTTTGAATATCTGAGTCCTAATTTATCTTCTTTAGATTATGAGTGAGGACAAATAAGTTCTAAAATACCTTGATGTCGCTTACCAATTGGTCCTTTTCCTTCATATCCCATTTTTTGCATGATCTTATAACCATTGCTATATTGTTCTATGGGAATATTGACTTCTACAGCTGTTGCTATAGTTTCATTTTCATCTTTGCACAACCAACAAAGAATGTCCTTGTCTTCAGTTTCTTCTGCAAGTGTTCCAGCTCTAACAAATGCTCCATTAAACATGTCTTTTTATTTCTCTGAGGTCCGTGATTGGATATTTGTAGGCTTTCCATATGATTTAGGTGAAAGTGGAAAATTATGCAAAAAATATTTTCCCATTCCTTCATCATTTAATTTGAGTTTTTTCTCAAAGGTTTCCCATGACTTTTCTTGAATTTCTTTGGTAGGATATATTGATTCTTTGTTATGTGGAACACTTGTATCTTGTGTTGGCTTCAGATTATTGCAATATTGGATAGAGTATGCAATTATAGCGACCTCTTGTCCTTCATGAGGAAACTTTACACATTGATGATATGTAGAAGGAACTGCTTGCATGTTGTGAATCCATGGCCTTCCTAGAAGAATGTTATAAGAGAGGTTCAAATCTAAAACCTGACATAATGTATTCCATTCCATAGGTCCTATTTTGATTGGTAACACCACAGTTCCTTTAGAAGACTGCTCTGCTTCATCATAAGCCTTAATGGTTATTTTCTTCTTTGGATCTACTGCATTTTCTGAATATCCCAAAGCCTTTATTAAACTTAATGCATAAATGTTTAAGTCTGCTCCACCATCTATGAGTACGCATTTGACACGAGTTTTATTAATGGTGACTTCAACATGTAAGGGAGCATTGTGAGGATGTTGCAAGGACGCGTCATCATTTTCAGAAAATGATAAGCAATGAGGGGCTATAAGGTGTCCCACCATGTTTTGGAACTGATCCACATCCAAGTCTTTTGAAACTATTGTTTCTACTTAAGATTTTTCCAAAATTTCCTTATGCATAGGTGAAACTTTGAGAAGTTCCAAAATTGATATTTGAGCGGGTATTCTTTGTAATTGCTCTACTAAATTGTATTTTTGTGAAGTGGGTATTGATTCATTTGTTCTACCCGAAAATGTGACCTTCACTTTGCTTCTCGTAATGACATTGATTGGTTCTGAAGGTGCGTTATCTTTAACAATGACAACATTTACCACATCATCATATGTATAAGTGTAGTTCACTTTGGCTTTTCCTTTATCATCTTTTAATTGGGACTGTTCACGTTTTTCATAATTCAAAAGTGGAGTTTTGAAGGCTAGGTGTGATTCGTTTGTCTTATGGCTATCCACTATGATAGTTCCATTATCAATTAAATCTTGGATAAGGTGTTTCAATCTCTGACAATCATTAGTTTGGTGTCCTTTATTCCGATGGTAATTACAAAAATGATTGTCATTCCACCAATTAGGCTTGACTTGCTGTTCATAACTTCTTGCTTCTGGTAAAACAATCATTTTGTTTGCAAGAAGAGTTTTTAAAGCTGATTCCAAGGGTTCTCCAATGTTTATGAATTTCCTTTGAGGATTGGAGAAGAAAGACTTGGATTTATTGCTTTCTTGATTGTTATTGTTTGGGATCTGACTTGATAGATTAAAGATTGGATGCTATTTCATAGCACTATTAACGTCATTTCCTCCATTGATGACATTCCTATTCTTTGACCAGAACTTGGGTTTGTCATTATTGTTGTTGCTGTGATTGTTGTTTTTTTAAGCAAAAAGTGGCGAGCACTTGATATATTAATATTTATAAAACCTAGTTTGAGAGCTCATCAAAGAAAGAACTAGGAAGAAAACTCTGAATCCTAGCTAGAGTACAAATGCAGAAATCAAAACCTATGCTATATAGGGTCTAGTCACCCAATTATACAAATTAAGTTTCATCAAAATATACGTGATTCCGAGGAGCCTATAGGTGCTGTGTATAATTTGATATAATTTATCAAAATATCAAAATGATAAAAAATAGTCAAAATTAGCAAGCCATATCGGCTGCCATCAAATTCCCTTTTACATCGAATCTAAGACATATTCTTGGCACCCAAAAACAAAGAGCAAAAGCTATCTTTTTTATCTTCCATAGCTGAATTACCCAGGGTTTGATTTTCGATGGCATTGAAGTCTGAAGTGTCATCCTCCAATCGCATTGGCTCTACTTCCTCTTGTGGGCGACAAATTACCTTCCAAATTTTTAACTCCGTGGGCTGTCTAGACCTTGCTTCCCTTGTTGAAGTAAATGCAACATTCTCCCACTCCTCTGCCACTTTGGGCTATGAGAAACTATTTGTCCAGCCCGAGGCCACATCATGCAAAGGTGCATTGAGGTCTGGCACCCTTTCTGGAGTCCATCCCGTTTCCTCTTGTTGCAAAATTGCCAGTTTGGGGTCAACATTTTCTAGCTCCAAAATCACCATAAGAGCCACAACTTTAATCCTGACTCTATACACAATGCGCTCGTCCAATTTTCTACCAAATTGTTGCAGGCCATTCTTCACATGGCGGAAGTTTTGATTTTTGAGGGCATGCTTTATTTGGTCATAAAGAACCATGTATGCATGACTATTTTGGATGAAATGCCATGGAAACAGACCCCCTAAGAGAGCTGAGCCCTGCCACAGATTATAACTGGCCAAAGCTTCATAGAACTTGGTAGATTCAAGCACATCCTGCCTTACCCACTTAAAAAACACTATTTCGAGTAGAGGAATCGATTGCAAAAGATCAAAAGCATTGGACAAAAAAGAACTGAGAATTTGATAGGGAAATAAAATTCTTTTGGCTTGAGGGGACAATATCCCCTCACCAATGAAATCTTTAACTGCTCTCCTTAGTTGCAGGTTTTGCAGATGGAATAGTTGGTCAAGGTCCCCATCATCAATGTGGCCATGGAATGCCGCAGAGGGCTCTTTAATACGCATTGGAACTCGGTTGTTACATGGCATGTACTCCCAGTGCAATTGCCTACAACCTTTGCAAGAAAAATTATCCATTTTGCCACTCACTGAATTGCTTCAAACTTCAAACACTTCGGCTGATAATTGTAAATTAATGCAGACAAGTTTTCTTTTATAAACAAAAACTAGCTTGCCACGCAAAAATAGGTTCCGGAAGAATTGCATTAAGGCAATCTTTGTATTGCAATAATTATTCAGTCTATAAAAATCTCACTCAAGATTTCTTGCATTAACATGTGACAGTAGCGTAGCCGAGGGAGTGTGTGAGAAGCCAAAAATCTCCTTTCCTCATGTGAAGTGACATCATCAAACTCTTGGAGTACTCGCACTGTCCTATCATTCATACCATTCGTAGGCTACATTTAAATGCATACATGCGAGTGTCCTATTAGTCATACAATCCACAGGCTTCAGTTTAAGTGCATACATGCGAGTACTCATTGAGGTATAATTTGGAATTAAAGTGCTATAATTTCCTTTTGTACCAATTCAAGCAATTCGGGGTATGAAGACAATTTGATGGGAGATTTAACAACCTCAACTGAAATGCCATCATAACCCATATTTGCTAATTTGTCAGCTACAGAATCACCTTCCCTTAATGCGTGCCTAACAATATAATCTATAAATGTCTCAAGTAAATCCCAAATATGCTTTAAAACATATGATAAGTGCCATGTCTTAGACGTTTTCGATGTAATTGCATTCATGATAACTAGTGAATCCCCTTCTAAATGTATGTTGGAGAGACCACATTTCCTTGCTAGCACTAGGCCTGCTAGTAAGGCATTTGCATTTGCCAAATTGTTGGTACCCGAGGGGATGGGAGATGCTTGGAAAGAACACATTTTCCTGTAATGATCTCGAATGCAAACTCTAATTCTTGAGTTCCTGGATTTCCACGGGAAGAGCCATCGAAGTTGATCTTAAAGAAATTAGGTGCATGGGGTAATCATTTTATGGAAGACCAATCTTTAACATGAGCTGAAGACCAATTCGGAGGAATCCCAATTGGTATAATAATACTATTCCATGATTTTACAATTACCTTATCCCACTTGGTAAATGAATGAATGTCCTTGGAATTAGAGAGAGAAGAATTTATAATTTCTGCAATTGAATTTTCCAACTTGGCCAAAACTCAATCCAAGGAGGAGGATTCTTTTTGAAAATTCTTTTATTTCTCTCCCACCAGATGGCCCAAATGATGAGAGCAGGAGCACATTTACAAATGCCTGAGAAAGTTGAAGATAAAAATAGAAGAGGCCAAGAGTTAAACATATCCCAAAGTGATTTCGGAAAGGGCATAAGAACTTGGAGTTTATTCATGATGAAGAACCAACATTGAGAGGCAAAAGTGCAGTGTAAAAATAAGTGATCAACTGATTCTTCTTCTAAGCCACAAAGCACACAATTAAAAACTTGTGAGATGCCTAATTTTACTAGTCTATCTGCTGTTAGGATTCTTTTATTCAATGTTAACCATGCAAAACAACTTGCTTTTGGCAGTACAATATCATTCCAACAAAATGAGTATGCCCGACTACTCACCTTATTGCTACAACCTTGTTGTGTGGCTTTGTAGCCTTCTTTAATTGAATATTGCCCTGATTTAGAAGTTTCCCAGATTATCACATCTTCCCTATTAGACATGAAAACTGTCCTATTTAAGAAGATATCTGCAAAGGAAGAAGATTGCTGATTGGATATTGGAAGAAGAGCTGGGGGCGTGTGCACAAAGATGGTGGTTAGAAAAGTGGACACCACCCAAAAAAAACTTGGAAAAACAAGCAGCGCATACACAGTTTTCAAAATTTGAAATTCCCGCATACGCGCTTAGGTCTATTCTTCCCGAGCCTAGAAAAGGTAGCGCGTATGCGCTTCTTTTAGGAAAATGAGTGCATATGCGCTATGCCTAGAAAAATTAGTGCGTACGTGCTGCTCATAGGAAAATGAGTGCATACACGCTAATAATCCAAATAAAACCGCGTACGTGGTGCCTGGTACAAAAAGTTAAAAAAAAAAACTGGGTCTCATTTACCTGTGAATCGCATTTTTAACTTCATTTTTTCCCCATTACCTCTCCTAAACCGCGAATAGGGTCTAGATTTGTCCTCCAGGATATGGATCAAGGTTATTTTTTGTTTATTTTTGTCTTTCTTTCTAGTTTATGCAATTTGTTTTACATTTTGAATTTAATTTCATTAATTTTGATTAGGTTTTTTCATTTTTTGTTTCAAAAACCAGATTCTTCTAATCTAGAACATGAACAACCAAATGCACCTCCTGAAAACCTACAAGAACAACCAAATGCACCTCCTAAAAACACATAAGAACAACCCCCAATTCCTCCTTTTGACCGCACAGCCGAAACACAGGAAGAATTAATTAATCAGTTAGGACAAAATATGTCTAAAATCAATAGACTGATTGTAAAATTGAAAACTTGTGAACTTGACCATCATCAATCCCTCACCACTAGCCTAGAAACATTAGCTAGTGGTGCCATAGTTGTTTCCATAGAAATTACCAAATGGGGAAGCTTTAGGGATAGGTATCGTCAATTCTATGCCAATGGGCTATCATACGATGGAGTAAAAAACAAAAATATTTATAAACAACAAATATGTGCCCTTTTTGTTGATCCCAAAACTGGTCAGTCATTACCTCTTAATGCCAAGAGGTTTTCCATACATTGGTCTACCAATGCGCAGATGAAGAATCTTTTTTGGCAGAGGTGGTGGATGGTCTTTGATGATCTACCTTGTAATAATTATGAGGTACCATTATATTTTTTGAGAAAAATATATTGTGAGTTTGTGCTCAATGTGTAGCCAAACTATTTTGACATGAGAGAGTTTCATGGTAGAGGTGGTGGCTCTGCCCAAGATAGACCTGGAGCCCATAGGCGATTAGCCACAGAGAGTCGCTGCCCCCTAGCACCCAAACCCAAGGTGCATCAGGCTGTCCCATTAGAGCTGAAAGAGTTGATGGAGCTATAGACTCTTCAGGTGGCCACAACATTGACTGGTGCCATCATCCAGCATGGGACGTCATTAGCACACCCTATTGTATTGGATGATGAGCCGTTGGATGGTGACAGAGAGCCCATCGAGCATTTGTGTGTCAGTTGCTCGGGGATATGCTCGGGGATAGATGATGCAGCCGATGCAAATGGATACTCATATCATCTGTGCATGATTTGTGGTTGTAGATGTTAGGATCACACAGTTGAGGATGTCGCACTGATAGATGAGTTGATGGACATGGTGTTTGCCCATGAGCCACAGACATAGGTGTGTTGATTTGAATTCATAACATTTTATTTATCAGTCACTTTAAATTTGTAATTACATAAATGAATTTTCATTTATACATCAATTTAAATTGAGACAAATAATATGCATTTCAAGATGTAGCAGCGGTATCCCATACACCTCCCCCAGTTACTATAGCTGCAACTTCGATGCCTGAGGTATAAATTTTGTAACATGTTAAAATAGAATAGTACACTTTGAATTCAAAAAAATACAAGATATACTAACTATCTTTAATGCTTGGTCCAATTTTTGGTTTGTAGGTGTTGACAGGGGATGAAATGTCCCAGATTGATGACATCATGCTCTCAGCGATCGATTTTGGCCTACAAGGCTATATGGTATCATATTTTGTACAACTCTTTTTATGTATTGTTTTGATGGAATATGCAAGTCATTTCGTTTTAGATTTTTAAAATTATGTTTAATTTATTATTTGTACTAATATCTCATATTAATTTTGTGTTTTTAGGGTACCCCCTCCACGTCTAGGGCTCGTCCTAAGAAAAAGAATTCCTCGAAGACGCCAAAACGTGTGAAGAAGGTAATTGAACACATTTTTAGTTGTACACTTGTTTGAAAATGTTGAAATCAACTATTAGTTGGGGTTTGTAGATTGATTAGTGTTTTTTGTCTATTTTACATGTACAATGGCCATTGAGCTTTGCGGATATGTTGAATGCACCTGATTCGCCCGCGGATCAAGAGAGGGCAGAGGTATGTATCTCTATTTTATTTTCTTGATTTCATGATTATATGCACCTATACATGTGAACTTGTGATATATTATAATCTTATAATTTTTTCATATAGGAAATATCCATACCTATTTCGTCAATGGCGAACCCTCCTCCTTGCACTGGAGAAGCATATCAGGATCCGGTACACTTTTGTTTGATATGTAAAATTAATTGTTTTTAACCTTCAATACTTATCATTATATTAATTGTATTTAATCTTTGTACATTTTTTTGTATAGGTAATAGCGACAGTTTCTACATCAATGGTGAGCCACCCTCAGTCCATTGGAGAAGCATCTTAGGCACAGGTACGTCATTGTTCTCTATATTATATCTTTTAAGTGTTTTTGATATATTTATGTTAGTACATTGTATTAATTGTACATTTAATCTACAATAGACTCCTTCGCGGTATGGCCATACTGTGGATCCATTTAAGTATGTCTTCAAGAAAACTCCTAAGAGTGACAAGGAGAGGAGAGCAAAGACATTAGCTATTGGATCAGTTGATGAGGTAATCTACATTTCAATTGCAAAGGAATTAAAGTTAAATGCATAGTTTTGTTATTAATTGTGAACTATTTTCTACAAAAGAATTCTAACTTGACTTTTGAATTATGGTTTTGCAGCCATCTACAGAGCCGCGTATTGCACCGAAGAGGCTTGATTTTGATGATCCACCACAAGTTTAGGATCATATAGTGTTAGTTTTGGTCATAGAATGACCAATACATGTAGATATATACTACATTTTTATTGTATATCGATTTGGACATGGCATATGCCACATTTTTGTAATACTTGTATTGACTTGGCAGACATGCCTTTTTTTATATATATAAATATCGATATTCGATCCAATAAATGTGTAATGAGTTCATTATTTTGTATTCATTATATTTTGTGGTTGTCCTTTTATAAATTTAAATGAATATTTGCATATGTAATCAACAATATGAATATAAACAACAAAAATATATGATATAAAACATTGCAATCGTGGAATATGGTTTGATAAAATTTCTAAAATGTTGAATTAACCCTACAAAACTCTTTGTATTTAGTTTATTATTGTGTTTTCACTGTATTTGGTGGCTGCCCTTTTATAAATTTAAATGAATATTTGCATATGTAATTAACAATATGAATATAAACAACAAAAATCGACAATATGAATATAAACAACAATGTGTTTGGTGTGAGAGCACCCTCACGCTCGCAATGGTCAAATTTTGTTCATTGTGTGCACAAACTAATATCGTAAGTGCGTTTAGGTGGGTAGGTTTATGCTAGGCATGCCCCTATCATGCATCCTAAAGCACCAGAACGTCGCGAGTCATACCATATCGGTGCGATCTCTCAAGTGCCCTGAGTCCAAAAAATTGTCAAAATTTGACGGACTGTTTCTTCCAATCTAGGATACATACGGTTGATCTTTTTGATCCCATGGGGTTGTGTGAGGCTCCTCTACAATGGCCTATCTCGGTTTTTGATGAATCGGAGCCATTTTCAATTAGTATCATTTTTTCACCTGCTCCAAAAACCGTCAGTTGCTTGCAAGGAAAAGTTGCAAGATTGGCTAGAATTGATTTGGTTCGTCATATGCATAAAATGACATCAGGAGCGCATCTGGGTGGGCAGGTTTATGCTAGGCATGCCCCTATCATGCATCCCAAAGCACCAAAACTTTGAGAGTCATACCATACCGGTGCGATCTCTCAAGTGCCTTGAGTCCAAAAAATTGTCAAAATTTGACAGATGATACAATCAATCTGTTTGATCCCATGGGGTTGCATGAGGCTCCTATATAATGGACTATCTCAGTTTTTGATGAATCTGAGCCATTTTCAATTAGTAGCATTTTTTCGCCTGCTCCAAAAACCATCTGTTGCTTGCAAGGAAAAGTTGCAAGATTGGCTAGAATTGATTCGGTTCGTCATATACACAAACCGACATTGCGAGCATATCCAGGTGGGCAGGTTTACACTAGGCATGCCCCTGTCATGCATCCCAAAGCACCAGAACATCGAGAGTCATACCGTACCGGTGCGATCTCTCAAGTGCCCTGAGTCCAAAAAATTGTCAAAATTTGAGGGACTGTTTCTTCCAATCTAGGACACATACAATCAATCTGTTTGATCCCATGGGGTTACGTGAGGCTCCTCTACAATGGACTATCTTGGTTTTTGATGACTCAGATCCATTTTCAACTAGTAGCATTTTTTTGTCTGCTCCAAAAACTTTCAGTTGCTTGCAAGGAAAAGTTGCAAGATTGGCTAGAATTGATTCAGTTCGTCATATGCACAAACCGACATCACGAGCGTGTCTAGGTGGGTAGGTTTTATGCTAGGCATGCCCGTGTCATGCATCCCAAAGCACCAAAATGTTGAGAGTCTTACCGTACCGGTGAGATCTCTCAAGTGCCCTGACTAAAAAAATTGTCAAAATATGATGGACTGTTTCTTCCAATCTAGAACACATACGGTCAATCTATTTGATCTTGTGGGGTCATGTGAGGCTCCTCTACAATGGCCTATCTTAGATTTTAATGACTCGAAGCCATTTTCAATTAGTAGCATTTTTTCGCCTGCTCCAAAAACTGTCAGTTGCTTGCAAGGAAAAGTTGCAAGATTGGCTAGAATTGTTTCAGTTCGTCGTATGCACAAACTGACATCGTGAGTGCATCCAGGTGGGTAGGTTTACACTAGGCATGCCCCCGTCGTGCATCCCAAAGCACTAAAACTTTGAGAGTCATACCCTACCGACGCAATGTAGAAGTTGCTTGACAATGTTTTTGACAACAATGACAATTTTTGCTCAAATTGTATCTAGTCTCAAGTTATGACCCCTATGACCCAATAATGACTCAAATAATTATCCATGATTATACAAGAATCAAGAATGCTCATGATTGACCAGGGACACATCACATATACTCAAAACATAGTCACATATTATCTAAAAATTTGCCTCTAAATATGGTCAAATCAGCTCTTGGCTATTTGATTATACAAAAAATTGTCTTACAAATCATCTCATGGGCTTTTATACAAAATTTGGCATTACAATATGTGCGATTCAGCTCATCGCCATTTTAATATACAAAATTTGGCATGTACATATGTACAAATCAGCTCATTGCCACTTAAATATACAAAATTATGCCCCTAAACATGTAAAAATCAGCTCATGGGCATTTATATATACAAAAAACAAATATAGAACAATTCATCAATGATATATACAAAATTCTCAAAATCATTCTACTCTGAATCGTAGAATCAATCAAGTGAGCCTTTGGGATCGGCTCTAACCCATATTGTGTCAAGTATTGCCTCGTGGTCAGATTCACGAACTTTCCATAAAATTTTGTTATGAGGTCTACCACGATACTTTATCAAATGATCATTTGTTGCAACAACAAGGTTAGAGAAATGAAGAATATGTCTGTGTGTTTCAAAGTCCTCGAACAACCAAACATCATAATTCTTGATAGGGTATCTCTGAAGCCATGTTCTTGTCACGACAATAGACCCTATAGGGTACTCAATACCCTCTCCGTCAATGATTGTGGTTGTCAATTTTCTTTTAGGCTCAACACAATGACACAAATAGTAATCTGTTCCTTCTTCATTACTCTCTTCTGCAACAACTGCATACACATGACCTGCATTTTATAAAGTGTTAGTTAATACCAAAAATAAAGTATGATGTACAACAAAATGAACCAAAAAGAATACTTGCAAAAAAATTAACTCAAAAAATCACTTGAATCCACTAGGTCGGATACATGGTCAAAATCCACTGATGTCTCCATATGACTAAATTGTAGTGGTTTGGGAATTTGATATGAATCAATGGGAACCAACGGTCTACAAGACCATTTGTATTGCTCATCTAACCATCGAGCTCTATGTGTATGCATTATGTACTCATAAACTAGTTTCTCTTGAAACATTTTCATAAATTGAGCTACACATATATCATTTTTCACTAGCTCACATCTCTTCAAATGTTTTCCATCTTTAACTCCATATGTGACTGTCTTGTATTTTCCGAAAGAAACTAGTTTCGTACCAATTTCATGTGTGCTCTCCAAATGTATGCATCTTGGTAAATGTTGCAAACCACCATATATAGCACAAGAACCTTCCAAACAAGGCATCTTATAATAAATGCAACCATCATGTCTATTACATAGCACACTTGAAATAAATTCTTTTGCCAACTTAGGAGGTGCTTGTATATTACATTCCTGCAAAACATCATTAGTGTGCAAAGTAGAACAAATATGACGAAAAATATCATAATGCATGGAAAATTCAATCTCCATCCTACAAAAATAGGTGGTGCGTACATGATTAATCTTAATATAAAAAGGTTTTGCCATTTCAAAAAATCTTTGAGAAATTTTTATTTGATGAAAATTTTGAAGGAATCTTTCATAAAATTTAGTTTGAGTCATATCCAAATAGTGTTTCGCATGTGGCTCATGAGTTTTAGACCCAATTCACCTTCTAACAACATCTCTTTGGTTGGGTGATACTCTTGTGTTGTCATGCCAAAAGTTTTCAATTAATGTTTTTAGTGCATCAACAACAACCTTGTCTTTGCGTGGTAGTCTACTCAAGAATGCCCAAAGAGAATTATTGTTAGGTTCCTCTATTTGTTCTTTCCTCTTTAATGCTTTACTTAATGTTGTTCTACTAACGTTTAATGACTTACTTGTTTTGCTTATCAAACGATCTTTTTTTATTTTCTTGCTCATTATGGTTGATGTAATGACACATTGAGTAGCATTAGAATCTTTACTATGTGATTTTGAACCAATAGATTGATATGCATCAAATAGATTTCTTACAATAGTTCTTTCACTGTTACTTTCAGATGATCTTAGGCCTAGAATTTTCATTGTCTCTCTAAAATTCAAATTTTTAATCATTTGAACAATTAATTGACATCTTGTGGTTTGATTTAAGTTTTTAACATAGTTTTGCCATATTCTTTTAACCATTCTCCTACAAGTTCATTCATTCATTTTATTGGGAATTGACTTCAATATATTCTCATCAATGTCAATTAGACACTTTGGTTTCCTACGAATGATTCTAGGAGGTGTTAACATCGGTACATTATGTATCTTCAATTCATCAAGTAGAGAAGGTGTAATATGTTCATCATTTAATTGATTATTCAATGCGGCATCTTCTTCAATTGCATTAGGTTCAAATGGTAAATTATCAAATGTTTCTTCTTCAATTGCATTAGGTTCAAACAGTAAATTATCAAATGTTTCTTCTTCAATTGCATTAGGTGCATTATATTCATTTGGTAAATCGAATTGAGATGTTGAGGATGACATACCTTCTTCTCCCATTGTTCTTATGTCACGCAATTTATTTATACGCTACCTTTGTCTTTCCTTTTGAGCCTCTCGTTGTTCCATCATTCCTCGCTTGTTCTTTCCCATGGTTGATATAGGTTGACCTAAATAGAATCATATTACATATATATGTAAAGAAAAGTTTGAAAATAAATAAATAACCATAAATATGCATCTTATCACTATTTTTTGGAATCAAACTATTAAACAATCACAATTCAATCATTTGAAACCATGCAAAAACAAAAAACTAATAAAAACAACAATTCAATCATTTGAAATCATGCAAAAACAAAAAATTCACTTACTTTTATGTATACAACAATGATAGAAGTGTAGACACAGTTCTAGTGGGGCCTTCAATGACCTCAAAAACTTCTTTTGAGGCCGTTGAGGCTCTTGGCAAACTAAAAATATGTCTATAAACCATGTACACGCTATTAGACCATAAAATGTTGACAAGCCCAAAGGTATTCTTTTTTCCCATTCTAGGTTGATAAGTAGCGCGTACGCGCTACTAAGCCTAAAAAATGTTATCGCAGGGTAACAAATAATTGGAATAGTACCTCATACATGCTTATGAGTAATAAGTACCACGTATGTGCTAATAAACCTTAAAAAAGTTATGGCAGGGCAGGGAACTAATAGTTTCAGTACCTCATACGTGCTATTGAGAGAGGTAGAGGGAGGGAGAGAGAGAGAGAGAAGAGGGGGTGGGAGAGAAGAAGGGGTATGGAGGAAGGGAGAGGGAGAGAGGGAAGGAGGGAAGGAGGGAGAGGGAGAGAGAGGGAGAGAGGGAGAGAAGAGGGGGGAAGGGAGAGAGAGGGAGAGAGGTAGAGGGAGGGAGAGAGAGAGGGAGAGAGGGAAGGAGGGAAGGAGGGAGAGGGAGAGAGAGGGAGAGAGGGAGAGAAGAGGGGGAAAGGGAGAGAGAGGGAGAGAGGGAGAGAAGAGGGGGGAAGGGAGAGAGAGGGTGAGAGATAGAGGGAGGGGGAGAGAGAGAGAGAGGTAGAGGAAGGGAGAGAGAGAGATAGAGGAGGGAGGGATGAAGGGAGGGAGAGGAGAGAGAGGGAGAGAAGAGAAAGGGGGAGGGAGAGGGAGGGAGAGGAGAGGGAGAGAGAGGGAGAGAAGAGGGGGGAAGGGAGAGGTAGAGGGAGGGAGAGAGGGAGAGAAGAGGGGGGAGGGAAGGTAGAGAGAGGGAGAGAGGGTAGGAGGGAAGGAGGGAGAGGTAGAGGGAGAGAGAGGGAGAGAGGGAAGGAGGGAGCAAGAGGTAGAGGGAGGGAGAGAGAGATGGAGAGAGGGAAGGAGGGAAGGAGGGAAGGAGGGAGAGAGGGAGAGAATAGGGGGGAAGGGAGAGAGAGGGAGAGAGAGAGAGAGAGAGAGAGAGAGAGAGAGAGAGAGAGAGAGAGAGAGAGAGGGAGAGAGAGAGAGAGAGAGAGAGAGAGAGAGAGAGAGAGAGAGAGAGAGAGAGGAGGGGGGAAGAGAGAGGTACAGGGAGGGAGAGAGGGAGAGAAGAGAGGGGAGGGAAGGTAGAGAGAGGGAGAGAGGGTGGGAGAGAAGAAGGGGTATGGAGAGAGAGAGAGAGAGAGGAGAGAGAGAGAGAGAGAGAGAGAGAGAGAGAGAGAGAGAGAGAGAGAGAGAGTAGGGGGGAGGGAAAGAGGAGGGGTCTTAAGGGGTCCCAAGATACCATATGACCTCTTAGGAAACAATACGACCTCTAATGACACCTAAGGGGTCATATGGTGGGCTAATAAAATGATAAATTAAATTTAAAGTTATGAATAGAACATCATACAATGAGACTCCAAGTGTACAAACAACGAGGCTTCACTAAAAAGCAAGTGTAAGAGCTTGACCTAACCCTAAGAGTACTACCTAAGTTCTAAAACATATGATGCTATTAAATCTACAAGGTTATAAGACTGATCTTGATTGTGACTATAGGAATTACACACTTGATTTCTTTCATGGATATGTACCGTTCCAAGTTGTTTGACAAGTGATGATCATCATATACTACCACTACCATGCATACAACAAACTTTAATTTCTTTAGGTGAAAGGCATTGTGTAACAACATGGGAACTCTCACATACCCACCACTATCATTCTATAGGACATCATCTGTGTTACTCTCCCTCTTTCTCTTCCTACCTATTGTTTTCTTTTGAAAAACATATTGCAGGTACTCTGACTCATCATGTTGTTTTGTTGACACTATTTTCCACATCTGCTCTGATCATTAAAAACACATTCGAGAAGAATATTGCTATAGGTTTCCTTGTTTGTCACGGTAATACACCCGTGGTTCAATTTCAAACCCTATTCCTCCTATTAAATATACACACAAAAATCCATCAGTCAATTTTTTTAGGAGAGGATACATGATAAAAATCAAAGAGGAAGTTGTAGACAAGAAATAAATTCACTTACTTCTATAGAAGTGTAGACATAGTTGCAGTGGGGTATTGAGGGAGGGAGGGAGAGAAGAAGAGAGAGAGAGAGAGAGAGAGAGAGAGAGAGAGAGAGAGAGAGAGAGAGACCTTGTATGCGTTTGAGAGGGGGAGACAATACACTTACATGTGTATATATATGTTTAATATATTATATATATACATATATTATATGTATATAAACATATTATATATACAATGTCATATTATACACATATCATATATTACATATATTATATGTATATACACATATTATATATAGAATATCATATTATAGAATAGTGCGTATGCGCTGTTTATAGTAAAGGTAGTGTGTACGTGTTGTTTATAGGGAAACAAGCGCGTACACGTTGCTTACACTATAAGTACCCCCGTACACGCTTTTTAAACCATAATAACCCCGTACGTGCTTTTGACTATTTAGGCTTGGAAATAGGCCTGGATGACAAAGCTACGGATTGGAAGTTTGATTTCCCTCCATTTCTCTCATTTTTGACGTGTTTTATTTTATCAACTTGGTTTATCGACTTTGTCATCATCAGGTTTACACTTCATAAAGTGGGTATTTCTAAAATTGCCACCATATTTTCACCCATTTTCTGAGCTTTCTAATCATATAATTTGTTTTCAATTTGAACAACAATAACATATTATTATTGAATTTCTTTTACTAGTGTCTCCATAGTTCTCACAAACATAGGTGCACCATTTTTTGAATAACTTTTGATATACTTATCCAAAGTTAAAAAAATTTATATATTATTGTAGCGAACTTGATTCTTTACAATTTTTTTTTTTTTTTGTATTTTTGATTTGTTTAGTGCAACTTATGCTTCACGCACGAACAGGTACCTAATTTTCAGGATGTGCTCGATTGGAAAAATCATAAAAAAAAAATACTTAACAAAAAATTACAAAAAAATACACATCTTCTAGTGCTCACTCTTAACTATCTTTCTGCCAAAGGATTTGTCAAAATACTAAATCTAACTATGACTTTTTTGATGTGCACGTCAGAAACTATGTTACGTTTTTTAGAAAAAATCAGGGTCAATTTTTTGTGCGCGAAGGATTTGACCCCCTTAATCTTATCCAATTTTGAAAAAGTTTAGTAGTTTGGAAACTAGATCAAAGTACTACAATATTTGTTGTTTGATTATCTTCATATCTTGAGTGATGACTTTCAAATTTTGCCTCCAAGTTCAGGTTCACCTAATTTCAGAAAAAAAGTGTCCACTTATACCCCCCTTTTTGACCACCATCTTTGTGCACTTACCCCCGGGTCTTTCCATATTGTTTTACTTGAAAAGAATTATACAACAGACACATAGTCACTCAATTTAATACCCCACTGAGCTATATCTATATTCATGATATCTTCTATATTATCCATTTGAGTAATCGGAGGATTCCCACACCATGAGTCTATCCAAAAGTTAACACTAAAACCATTATTGACTTCCCATGTAATATACTTAGTTACTAGATTTCTTGAATCCATCAGAAAATTCCAAATAGCTGACCCTTTTGGAGGATCCAAAATTGTCAAAACTCTAGATGGTTGATTGTTGTCCAAATATTTGGCTTGCATGATCTGACACCATTTTGAAATAGGATTAGTATACAATTTCCAAATTATTTTTCCTCCAAAAGCCTTGTTGCGATGTTTTAAATTATGAAGACCTACTCCTCCTTGGAATTTTGAAATGACATATTTTCCAGAGAGACTAAAGGGATTTTCCTTTCATTTGTCATATTACTATTCCATAGAAAATCTCTTACAAGTTTCTCTAACTGTTGAATGACAGATGAAGGTGCTTTGAGAATAGACATGTAGTAGCTCAGTATTGCTGTTAACACTGCCTTTATAAAAAGAATTCTACCAGATAATGATAGCCACCTTACTTTCCATGCTAAGATTCATGCCTTGATTCTTCCAATAACAACAGACCAATAAGAAGATTTGTTTGTCCCCATAAAGAAAGGAATAAGAAGATGGCAATTGATCCATTGGGAAGTCCAAAATCTTAGATATTTTTAGTGACAAAATTGGATTTGTATTGAAAATGAAAAGCTTAGACTTAGCAGCATTAATTTTCTGACCCGAAGGTGATGAATAGACTTCCAAAGTTTGCTTAATATGCCTAGCTTCTTTTAGAGAAGACTTACCAAATAACAATGTGTCATCAACAAAAAGAGAGTGAGTAACTACTATTAAAGTACCTGGAAGACTAGCTCCATGGCAAAAGCCTATTGATGACTGAAGATTAATGCTTCTGGTAAAGGCATCTGCCATAAGAATAAAAAGAAAAGGTGATAAAGGGTCACCTTGTCTTACTCTCTGTGTACCCTGAAAAAACCTTGAGGGATGTCCATTTATTAGAATCGAAAAGTGTGCACCTGAGACACAAGTTTTGATCAATTTGCACCATTTGTCTGAAAAGCCAAATTTAGATAATACCTTAAAGAGAAACTCCCAGTTAACCCTGTCATAAGCTTTCATCATGTTAAGTTTGACAACAAAATTTGCTTGCTGATTTTCATGGATAGAATGTAAAACCTCATGAGATACTAAAGCCCCTTCCATAGTCTCCCTTCCCAGAACAAAGCCCCCTTGTTCTTGCGAGATGATGTAGTCTAAGGTAAATTGCCTTAGTATCTTATAGATCGTGTTACAGAGTGAAATAGGTCTGAACTCTGTAAATGTTGATGGAGAGCTGTTTTTGGAATAAGAGCAATATTTGTTGCATTGAAACTTTTTAACATTGCACCCCTTTTCCTAGATTCTTCCATTACCGCCAAAAGGTCTATCCCTATCACATCCCAACACTTTTGGAAGAAGAGAGCAGTGAACCCATCCAGACCTGGAGCTTTATCCGAGGAAAGGGAGAATACCACTTTGTGGACTTCCCCTAAAGTGAAAGGGGCCAATAATACTCTATTATCCAGGTCAGTGATTAGAGGAGGGATAGACTGCAGTAACTGATCAACTTTATCATTCCAAGAAGAATCTAAAACATAAGGTATAGGGGCTAAAGATTCTTAAAAAACCTAACTCCTTCATCTTGAATATCTGCCAAATTTTCAATCAATACCCCTGAGTCCGCATGCTTGATTGAGAATATAACATTTGATGCTTTTCTTTGTTTTGTGGATGCATGAAATTTTTGTGTTCTTGTCTCCCTGCTTCAGCCAAAGCTCTCTAGACTTCCGACTCCAATATTCTTCTTCTCTCTTACAAACCTCTTCCCACTCACTTTGAAGACCCTTCTGTGTAGAATACAAAAGCTGATCCAATCCCCTAGAAATTATTTTTTGGTTAACTTCTTCCAACTGCTTTTCAATGATTTTTTTTTTGTTCAAACACATTCTTGAAGACCTTTCCATTCCATTCTTTTGCCTTAACCTTAATAAGCTAAAGTTTCTTAAATAATTAGTGCATCTTTGTTCCTCTGCATGTAGGGGCAGATACCCACCACTGCCTTAATAATGCCTGAAAGTGTGGATGTCTAAACCACATACGTTCAAATTTAAAAGAAGAACCAAAACAAGGCATCGGGTTCTAATTTTACCATTCAAGTACAATTTGAACTGGAAAATGGTCTAATTCTGATATAGGAAGAATTTTTGAGCAATAAATGAACTGATTGAGTCGCCACTCCAAAGGTATAAAAAACCTATCAAGTCTCTCTGCAATTTGAAGAAATCCCGATCTCCTGTTAGTCCAAGTGAAGAGACCATTATTGGGAATCACATCCATTAAGTTGTTATTTGTGGTGAAGTTTAGAAAATCCTACATAGATCATGGAGGCATGCAGATTCCTCCTTGCTTGTCCTTATAAGACAAAATTGCATTAAAGTCTCCCCCTATGATAAAATTCTATTCTTCTTGTTGTTGGAGCAATTGAGTCAGTTTATCCCATAAATCTTTCTTTTCCTAAGAGGGGGTAGGACCATACACATTGAATAACGTAAAGGTCATATCATAACATACTACTTTCAACATTTACCAATTATGATCTTGATCTAATAGGTGAACTTGAACTCTTTTAGGGTTCCATAATGTGAGCAATCCTCTCGAGCCCCCAACACCTTGCATATGTGCAGATCCAAATTGTGTCCATTTAGCCATTATTTTGTGATACATTTCCTTTGATAACTTCGCTTCTTGAAGTATGTAGATGTTAGCCTTTGTAGAATCAAGATGAAGCTTAATTCTACCTCTTTTGTCAGGAGCATTAATGCCCCTGACATTCCAT
Source organism: Cryptomeria japonica (assembly GCF_030272615.1). NCBI lineage: Eukaryota > Viridiplantae > Streptophyta > Pinopsida > Cupressales > Cupressaceae > Cryptomeria > Cryptomeria japonica. The sequence continues at coordinate 657,871,552 of NC_081415.1, forward strand.
GAAATCACTTTCATTGTGAACAAGGAGTGCCTTTCACACTCCTTGTAACTCTTTTTAATACCTTGAATTTTCCATCTAATGTACTCTGAACACCTGCCTCTATTTCCTCTTGAAACTTGACAGAGTTCAGTTTTCTACCTCTCTTCTTAGGAGTTCTAAACACTTTTGTCTTCATACTTGGACTTTTCTTGACCGATAACGAATGTTAATAGTCACAGTTACTTATCTTTGTCTCATCATCTTGCTGATGGACTTCCATATCTTTCTGCATAAGTTTTTGCGAAGGGATAACTAAGTGTGGGGAGATTGGGGTGATATTTTGCTGATTCTTGTTTGTAGAAATTAATCCAACAAGTTTACTTAGACCAGGAGATTCTTTCCCCAAGGGAAGTTTCCCTTCCACTGAAAAATCAATTGTTAGGTAAAAACACATTGCCTTTCGTAAGGGACACATTACATTTGTCATACTAACACCTTCTAATTCTACAATTTCCTCAATCATAGTGGTATCTAATGTAAACAAAATATCATCTGCTAACCCCTGAATATGACTTGCATTTCTTGAAATAGCTACCCCTGAATTTGAAAAATTCTGCATTAATCTCTGAATATCAATCGGGGATTCATTTAAAATTAGGTCTGAAACTACAAATTCTCTATCATTAGATGTTTTGTCACATATTTGAAGAACCGTTGTGGGCGTGATGCAAGATGTATAGCTATAGAAAAATTGAATCCAACTATACATGTTGAAAAAATTGGTCAGCTGAATAATCCAGTGAACATAAGATAACTCAAATTTTGAGTCATCATGAGGCACAGAGGCGACTCTGCATGGTTGTGTAGAGTTAGAATGAAAAACTGCCTCATGCTGATGAACGGTACACAGTGAAGGGTCTAACCAACAATTTTTGCAAACTAGAATCTCTGAACATTCGAGACCACTACAAGCATTAGTAAAATGCCCTAGATTATGCTGATATTTGCAAATGTCCTTTGCATTATCCATCAGAATGTTTTGATACCATAAACCCCATTTTGTTGTGATAGAGATTTGCCTTGGAAGGATTTTATTTGAATCAAGAAGTAGGCAAACTCTAACATCTCTTTGAATTACTTCAAAGGGTATAAGATGATGAGAAACAAAGATACCTAGTTGATTAGCCATGATCTCCACAATTTCAGGATCTCTATATTCCAAAGGAAAACTCGAGAAAGAAATCCAGTAAGGGTAAAATCTACAAAAATTAGCATCTGGCTTAAAGTTTGGAATCCAAGGCAAGGTAAACAGACCAGCCCCTTGATAAAACCAACCTTTGAATTTATGGACTACATCTCTATCTTCAAGTGAAGAAAATAGAGCAACAAAAAACCCCGAATGGCTATCAATATAGAAAAGATCACGAAAACCCGACCATAGGCTTTTAGCCCATGAAAGTAAAGATTGAAAAGGGATTGATGAACTAAACTTACCAATGAGAGCTGAATTTTAGAGAAATGATACAGAATGAGAGAGGACATGCTCAGGAAAAGTGATATTGATGATAGAGGCATTCTCTACCTGATTTGGTTTGGAAAGAGGGATTTCCACCTCCTTGAGATTGACCTAGTTTCTTCTCCACACAAGAGACGCAGACTTTGGATTGAAGGGACCTCCAGGATCACCATGATGTTCTATTTCATTATCCCCTTTGATTAAATATCCATTTTGCAAAGATTGTTGGGATACAGATGGAGTTTCTTTACAAATGTCAAAAACAGGTTGTTCTTCTCTTTGCTTTGGCCGTACGCTTTCGAAGGTTGAAACTTTTTGACAGTATTTTAAATTTTTTTCCCTACCCAAGTGATTTTTGAAAAATAATCGGGTGATGGCCTGTGTGCCCTCTGATAGAATTTCAAGCCCCTTGTTTGGATGATGCTACTCGATCATAGTTGTTGAGATTCAAATAATTCTGCAAATTTCCTTGTTCTTTGCAATTTTTTTTATGAAATGAGTTAGCCGGTTGAACAATTGGTCACTTGTAGAAGATGTCAAAAATATCTGTATGATCTTGAGATCCCCGATTAGCTACCTTGCTTATGTCATCAAGACATGCAAAATGATTCAACCATTGTTTCCTTGAAGGTAAGTCTGAAACCAGTTGAATAAAAGGTTTATCTCTGAAAATTTTTGGTTAAGGGATTATTATCAAAATTTGGTTTCTGAGCCAAATGAAGGACACCTTTGCCCTGCCCTGAATTTGCCTACTGAAAATCACTGTAGCCTTGCCACCATCTTCCATTTCTTGAATGTCGTAACTGCTCCCTACTTTGAAACCCTTCTGCTCCATGCGGCCATCCCATAGTGTCTTAGAAATATTTTTTGTTGTTGTTGTTGTTGTAAGAATCACTGTAAAGTTTTAGCTCTCCTTTCTTTACCATCATGTCTTCTATTTTCAGAACATTCTCAATCATCTTGGTGAAAGAGGGAGGACATTGCATTTTTAGTCGATAACTCATTTCACTGATAAGATTATCAATGAATATGTCCATCTTTTCTTGATTAGGTAGATCTCTTGGATACCTATTAAACATTCATTTCCATCACTGCAAGAAGATCATAAGAGATTCACCACTCTTTTGTTTAACATTGCATAAATCCAGCATTGCTATCTTATTTCTTACATTGTAAGAGTACTGTGAAATAAATATATTAACAAGCTCTTCAAAAGATTTGATTCCAGATGGTAATCTTGAAAACTATTCCATTGATTGTCCATTTAAAATTCTAGGAAAAAGATGCATCGGGTAAGTCTCATCATGTGCAAATTCCACACTCATAGTACAAAACTCCCTAATGTGATCCTGAGGATTATATTTTCCATCGTATTTATCATATTTAGGGATCTCGCAATGCTGTGGAAATGGTATCATATTCAGACTTTTATCAAAAGGATACGGGCATATATCTTCCAATGAATATTTCTTGGAGCTTGTTCCATTCTGCATATCTTATATCTGTTGTTGTAGAGTTTGCATTTGCTGAGTGAGATTTAACAATAGATTATCCATACGGTTTCTCCAAATCCCTTCATAAGTTCTTTTATCACTACGCTCTCTTCTTGTGTCATCATGTTCTTTTCTTGTCTCTTCATGTATTTCTTTGTTTACATCTTCGTTATTTGGATCATCTGTGTTTTGGGTGTTACTTGCCTCCGCATCTTGTTTCAAGCTTTCTATGTTAAAGTCTTGTGGCAGTTTAGCTCCCGATTTTGCCAACATCAAAAGATATTTCTCTTTTTGCTTTGCCAATAATTTTTTCATTAGTCTATAAAATTTGAAATCTTTCTCAAGGTCTCTAATAGTGTTATTGACTACTTCTTCATCAACAACCATATACCCAAAAGTTTGGAACATCGGATTATCTTCTTCCTCCATTTGTTTTTCTTGTTTTCTAAGTTGTTCGTATTGAGCTCTAATCCAAACTGGCATGTGATTGTTTTAAGTTTTTTGAAGTTTCCAAAAGACAACTCAATAGGTGATTATTGTTTTAGGAAGATACGCTTTTTTGATTTTACCACTATTGTTTGTTCATTGTGATAAAGCATCTCTTTGTTGAAAAGCACATCCTTACAAAATTTTTCCATCAAATTTTGTCCCACAGCCACGTAAATAGTGATGAAAATGGTGTAAGAATGTCCTATGTTTTAATAAGATCTTGCGATTGATATACAAAAATCTTATTCTTTTCCGAGTAGCTTTATAACTGGGTTTTCTTTTCTTAAGGCGATACTTAAAAGTCATATAAGCATATGATAGTTTACAAGTTTGTTTGATTCCAATGTTGGTGCAATTATAATTTTGATACAACCTAGGTTCAAAATAGGAAAGATATATCCAAGATAATGAACACAAGATGGATTGATCAAGCTTCGTGATAGAGGATTTGATATATCCTGATGAGAAACTTGACAAATGATGCTGATTTTTGCACTTAAAATGTTTGAATCAATAGCTTGTTGAATGTTTTATGCTTATGGAAACATTTTGGAAATGTTAGATTAGTGACTTAGTTATTGAACTAGTTTGAAAATGTGTGATAGTTTAGAGACAAATCTACTCAAGAAGTGTTTTGATATTGATTCTAAAATTTTGGTTTGATATGCTTCATTTTAGATGTGAAAAAGCTTTTGTGCTAACTCTTGTGATAAAGAGTGTTAACTTATGGGATAAAAGTGCTATCTTGTTGCTCGAAAATGCTATTCTGACTATGTTTTAAGGATTCTTTTCAACTCTTTTAGGAAGTTGTTGGATTTTTGCTCATTTTTATGTGATGATTTTCTTCAATTTTTTGTCCATTTTGAACATGTCATAGACATAGAAGACACAATGTTTGAAAAAATAAAATGCATAAGCAAGTACAAATCCTATGGCAGGCTAAGACAATAATTGCTGAATCTCACGTGGGGTTTCCCTCGAGGCTACGTTATTCAAAGTGGATATTTAGATGCTTGAACCCACTTGCTCCACCCCTCTGACACTCACTTCTCTGGGGAAGCCAAACACTAGTTTCCATGAAAAATCCCCATGGGAAACTTTATATCTCTACTAAGAATTGTATGTGTGTGAGCTGCTTGAGAGGTCTGACCTCTTGCGCCAACAATTAGAAGGATTTTGACAACTAGTACAAATGGTTTTTAGTAAAGGCTTTCGGTCATGTGGCCATACATGCAATACTTTCAGCTCTGTAAATACAGAAGGTTCCCAGCTTATAGAGGTTACGCTCCATAGGGTTTATGGGGAAACATAGTGTCGGTATGAACTTATCAGCACATGTTTCTTGTGACTTTCATCACAAAGATGATTTATTTAGAGTGGATTGAAAGGACTCGATATTAGCCCATTTCCACTTTGGGTCATTCCCTTCTCACTGGCCCCCTCAAGGTAGCTCAGGAAGGCAGGCCCTCTAAAGGTTATACATAAAAGAAAGTAGGTCTAGTTTTCTAATCACCATATGAGGGTGAGAGCATACTTACCTACTACTTCATCAAGAACGGAAAACACAAGTTTATTTTAGCCTTCTAAAATCTATGTGCAACTACTTTAAAGAAGTCACTCAAAATGCAAGTTGCATGCTGTCAATTTATCCCCTTAGTTAAGATAAATGAGCAAGATATGATGTGTTACTTTCCAAAATATATCTCTTAATTAACTAAGTGAGGAAATGCATGAAATTTGCTTTAAAGGAATCCTGCACATAGACATGTTAGTAGTTTGAAAATTTCAGTTCTTGGACATTCAATCCTACAAGAAAATTTTGTCAATTGTAAATAAAAGCGCTATCCTAACAAATGCATTGTCTTTCACCTCTAAAGTGCTAACCTAAAGGACAAAAGTGCTAACCTGCAATACAAAAGCGTTTCTCTGTGGACTAAGAAGTGAGAAATCAGTGACAAAAGTTGTAACCAAAATGACAAATGCGTTAACCTGTAGGACAAAAGCGCTACTCTGAAGATTGAATGCGTTGATTTACAAACAAAAGTGCTAACCTAAATGATAAATGTGCTAACCTGAAGGGCAAAAGTGCTGTCAGAACTCACACAGGCGTGAATCTGTATTACAAATGTGTTAAATTTGTTTTTGTGAGAATTAGATAGTATATTAGAAAGATATATGCGAGGCTCTAGCCCCACGGTGAGCGCCAAAATGTGTCGACTTGAATTTCATCATCAGAATACTACCTGCAACATATTAGTTTCACAAAATACAAAGGAAATGCTATAGGAAATACAAACTCAACCAATGAAACTACATGAAATTGATATTAAAATAAAAATACTATTTTTACCTTCATGATTTAAGTCTCATTGTGTCCTAACTCCACTATTCCTGGTTGCAAATGGTGTTGTTTCATACAAGCAATGGTAGCTTCCAAGATGGCATATGAAGAATGGATCGATAACTAGTAGTTAATTGATACTATGATATGCAATGCTAAATGATTGTGTTAAATGATTATGCTAAATTGCTTCAAGATTAAAACTCACAGATGCATAAGTTTTCACAAATGATTAACTTGAAAACTCACTTAAAGACTAACTCTTTCTTAACTCAAACTCCTGATTTTATAGACTTTGAGAGGATAAGATGATGTGGCCTAGATCAATGGTCATGATTAGATCTATAGATTTGGATGACTGTGAGCAAAGGTGAAGGTTGAGAGAAACGAGGAAGGAGAAGACAAGTGTCACTCATCTCACCTTGACTGGGTTGCTGATTGAGGGAATCTAGGGATGGTTGAAGAAGATTTAGGCATGACAGGACATGTGGACTCAATTTCTTCCTAAGATGTAGGGATATTGGAGAGAATATAGAAGAAAATTTAAGAAATATGTGTACGTACACAATATTTCATTAAATTTGGAAGTTGGAGATAAATGATGAATTAATATTTAAGAAATATTAATATCTTTAGCCACATGATTGATGAGTTGGCAAAGGGAAGATGAAGTGGAGATAGAAGAATGAGTTGGAAAAGAGATTAAATAATTAAGAATTATTTAATATGTGAGACTATAGGATATAAGAATAACCATTAGATATTAGATATTCAAATGATTGGGGAAATAATTAAATATTAGATATTCAATTAACTGATTAGAAGAATAATTAAATATTTAGATATTTAATTAATTTAGAGGAATAGGATAGATGAATTAATTAATAAAATATTTCAATTAAATTAATTAATAGAAAGACACGAAATGAATTAAATAAATTAATCTTTTTAAATTAACTATTTAATAGAAGAATAAACATTAAATAAATAAAAAATATTTATTTAATTGCTCATAGCCATTTTTATGTGTATACAAGTATTATTATCAATCAAATCATGAATCTTATTTTTCAATGTGAAGCATTTCTCAGTATCATGACCGGGCTGACAATGAAATCGAGAAAATGAATTGTTATCAAAATAAGGGGATGCAAGTTTACAAAGATCAACTGGTTTTATAGGAGGAAGTTTGATAACATTTCTTTGCAACAACTCTGATATAATACTATGTAAAGGTTCATTCAAAGGAATAAATTGTCTTTCTCTTTGGAAAAATTTGGAAATAGAAGGCACACCTGTTGTAGCATTCACATTGTTTTTGTTGATTGTATCATTGAACTTGATGAAGCTTTTTGTTGGTTTGAGCTTTGCAAATGGTTGTTGAACACTTTCCCCCTTTTCACTCGGAGCCATAGGAGTAGATTGCTCCATTTGACTCACAACCAGTTGATAATTGTGGAGTGTTGCACGCGAATGTGGAAATGAAGTAAACTCAGACAAAATAATATTTTCCTTGATATCTTTTTGCAAATTAAAAATGAAAATTCTTTGAATATTATTATGAGGTACAGGAAAAAAAATTTGAGCACACAAATGCTTATATCTACCAATGAAACCAGTCACTTTTTCTTTAACACCTTGTATACAATGCATTAAATTAGTCAAAGTGATTTTAGGACCAATGTTATTTTGAAATTGTTGGATAAAAGCATTTGCTAATTGTTGAAAATAAGTGATAGAATAAGAAGGCAAAGAGAAATACCATTGTAAAGCCTTATCTCTTAATGTTCTTGTAAATAGTTTTGCAAGCAATCGTTAATCATAAGCAAAATTGGTACCCAAGGTTTGAAATGTTTTGACATGCATAAGAGGATCACCTTTTCCATTATAGAGTTCTAATTGAGGAACCTTCACATGTTTAGGTGGCATGACTTTAATAATATCAAGAGAAAGTGGGCTCATAACATCAAAGGTGGGCACACTAAACTTGGATTGATTCATAGAAGCAATTTTTTGATGTAAGGAAGACACGGTTTGAGCAAGACTATTAATTGTCGCTTCGGTAGAATAATTGATGTTAAACATAGTGGACTGAGAAGGTGGTGTGATGTTATTGAAAGAAGGCATCGATTGAGAATAAGGTGGTGGGAAATTATGATAAGTAGGCATAGGTGATGATTGGGTAGGAACATGGACACTTAAAGGAGGAACAAAGTTGTTGAAGGAATTTCCCCCTTGTGTCACATTGATTGGTTGAGGGATAATAGGAACACTTATTGAAGACATAGTTAAAGATGGAGGATTTAATGAAGAAGAGGGATTGCCCCCATGACTAGTTGTTGTAGAGATGACATTTTGAGTTGAAGTAACCATGATGTTGGATGTAAAAGTAGGAATACTAGTCATAAGAGTAGTCAAAGGAATAGAAGGATTGACTTATGTTGAAGGTTGTGAATAACCTAGGGTTTCGGCATAACTCTTGATAGGCATGACATTAGAATCAACAATATGTGCAATGCCACACAATATATCAATCCCATTCTTATCACTTTGAATCATGCATTTAAGGCCTTCAATTAATGGAAGAGCTTCACTATTAGGGTATTCTTGGGACATCCAGTGTTGAAAGTTATCAAATTTATTATCCAATTTGGAAAGTTGATCTATGTAAACTCTAGTCAAAGCTTCTTCATGTTCATCATGGGATTCATCAATTTGATAGATAGGGACATGATTAGGATGGGAAGCATTAGCATTATCCTGATTAAAGAAGTCACCCAAATTAGGCTCCATCTCCTAAGTAATTAAACCTTGTGAGGCCTGATTTCTAATGCTTCGTCTAACATGGATAGTGTAGGTAGGACTAATAGTGGTAAAACTCATGCACTAGAGGGAAAATTTAAAATTTGAATTTTGAATTATAGGAACAAAGCTTACAAAATTGAGTAATGCAAAATTTAAGAAAATAATGATTAAATAATTTGAACTTTGTCGGAAGAAGAGGATGATACAATTTCCAAAAATGAAAGGAAATTGGAATTTTAAAATTAGGGCCAAGGGAATACCACTTAATTTTAAAATTAGGGCAAACTATAATTAACCTCTTAATTTTAAAAATTTTCTTGAAATTTGAAATGTTGAATTTTGGAGGTATTTTCGATTCTAGAGAGATAAAAAATCAACAAAATTAGCCAATCTTCTGGATTTAGGCTATTAAATACAGTCATAACAGTATCTCAAAATTTCGAGAAAAAAGTCGAGGACCATGGCGGGAATGCACATGGTTCGACCAACTTTTTGTGAAATTTTCAGGGATGAATATTATGATGGTTTCAAAGATAACCCCAAAAAATTAGTGAATTTTATGATTTCTAGATGGGCAAAATTAAGGTTGAAATGTAAATATAGGAGCCTATTAGGGTTTGAAGAAAAAGAGGAATTGAATTGTAAATGTGAAAAAGGTCAAACCTAAAGGATAGGGACACCTTGGAAAATATTGAGAGATCTGAATTTGAATGAAATTGATTGAAATTTGCACAAAATCAAATTAGATTTGAAAATTAGGGTTTTATGACCTAACAACTTAATTTTGAAATTTGAATTTTGGGAAAAAGGAAGGAAATTGAAATTTTGAATTGTAGGATTGAAAATAAGTTTGAGAACAATCACAAATCTTATAATTAAATGGAAATTCAATTTTTGCACAAGTTCAAGATGATTTTTGAAAATTAGGGTTTTAACAAGTAACCACTTAATTTTGTAAATTTGATTTGCAAATTGAACAAGACAATGAGGAAAGTGAATTTGACAAACAAAACAATTTTCAGATCTAAGATAACCACAAGAAAATTTTACAAATCACAAGTTCAATTTTGATTTTAAAAACTAGGGTTTTTAATGATTTAACCACTAAGTTTGCAGAAAATTTAAAACTTGCAAATGAAAAATATGCAATTTTGTTCAAAGGAAATCATGCAAGACGTCGGGCTCACCAAAATGTAATGTCACAAAAATGTAATGGTGGGTGAAAAATGTGTAAATGAGAGATCAAGAGGATAGCTACCCTTTCCCTCCAAGGAGAGATGAGAGTTTCACTACGAATTTCTCTTCAAACACTTTTCACGCATTACATTGGAAGTGGGGGGAAAAATTCACTAGATTGAACCTCCAAAGAAGAAGATAGAAATCTGAGTGAAATGGGAATGATAAGTTAATCCCCTCTTCTATTTGGAATGGAAAGAAATTGATTGAATTATGTATAGAGACTAAGTGCAAAAGCGAAAAATAATTGATTATAACTTGAGGTCGAAGTGTGGGATGAAGCTGTACACCTAGATCTAGCAGTAATATGTCGAGATGAAGTTGCCCTACAATTTTGAGGAAAAGTTACCCGGACTATGGAGAAAGTGTACACGGTCCTCTAAAAAATCCATGAAACGACAAGGGTTTTTTCGCATCTACAAATGGAGTCCAAATCCAAAAATACAACCGTGCACCTGCAACCTACACATAGAAAAGAGAGGAAAAAGGGTTGGGATTGGGGGTTTTCCTTTAGGTCAAACCCCAGTTTTGGAATTAACCAAGTAATGAAAGAAAGTAATTGCAAGTAAATGTAAATGAAAGACTAAAATGTAAATCACCTCAAGGGAGGTTGTGATAGAAATATTGATAGAATTGCTTGTACTGGATTGAATGTTGAAAGAGTTCTCCTCTTCAATGGTTGACTCCTTGACTTGAATGAAACACCTAGCCTTGAAGGGAGACTTGAGAATGCTCAATGCTAGAAAGGAATGCTTGAATGCTTGAATGCTTGAATGCTCTTGAATGCTTGATCTCATGTAAAATTGCCACTCATCCAACTTATCTAAATGAGAGGATGAATTCAACTTATATACTTGTCAATTAGGGTTAATAGAAATGATTTTCATCATAGGCCGACATCGGGGAAGTTTTCCCGCTCACTGCACAACCTTCAATGTAGACTTAGGAAGGGTCCTGCCCCAAAATAGGACAAGGACAAGGGTGCCACACCCTATCCTGGGAGGATAGGGGCGACACACCCCTGTCCTATCCTTTTCCCCAGGACAGAGTGCAGATAGGGTGGTGCAGAGGGCAAGGGAGAAGCAATTTTTGGGGGTTGAGCAGTCTCCGATCTCCGATCAGGCTAGGGGATTCAATTTCGCATGCGTGAGGTCCCTAATGTGGTCTAAAATTGCTAGGGTTGCAATTTTATGATACTACACCATGTATTGAAACATATGATGTCTCAACCTCAATTACATTTCCTCTGACCAAATCCTACTTAGGAATTCCTTTCAAAATCTTAAAAAATGGTATTGTCTTCTCTCGGATGCTCTAGAACTCCTCCCAAAATTCAGCTATGCATGGATTCCAAACATGAAGGAAGAGACTTGTCTATATATTTGTGCCAACTCTTCCACAAATTTGGTAACCTTATCTATAATTTCAGCAGTCCATTCCTTAGCCTCCTGAGCTGCCAACTTCATTCCTTCAAAATCTTCAACTAACTCTTTTGGAAGAATCAAAGTGGAGCAACTGCTGCCTCCTCTTTGTTGATGAGATTTATTAAGTGCTAGATGTAACTCTTTAGCTATCCATTTTCTTCCTTAAGCTTGTTTTTATTTTTAACTTCCTCCCCTAGCCTTTCTTTGATGGTGTTGATGGACATATCTAACTCCTGGACCTCTTGTTCTCTTGTGGTAGGACCAAAGTCTACAATCGTTACCTCATACTCGCAAGGAGTGATATCCTCTTTAGATTTGTCAAATTTTGGGACTGCCACTTCTATTGAACAAAATCATGTGCTATCCTTATGGAATTTAAGGAATATTTCTTTGCCTTCTATGTTTCCATAGGCCGGTTCAACCCGACTAAGAATTCTACTGAATTGCCCACTGGTGGGACTTCTATACAATAGCCTTACTTTTCATTCTTTGCAATAACCAACTTGGCATTGTTGGTTGTTTAATTCCATTATCTTCTTCTTTATTTTCATCATTCCATTCACTTTCCTCAATTCCCTTAAGTGCGGAAATCATCCCTTCTTGAAAACCTCCTTCCAAAATCTCAACTTCAATAATTTCAAAGTCCATATCTTCTTGAATTAGAGGAGGCATCTCCATTTCCATCTGTTGATTGTCTACAGCTGGAGCTTTGCCTTTGCTAGTGGATGAACCAACTTCTTCCATCAAATAAGTGTTGACTATGGAAGTTGTTAGGATAATCGGTGGACAACTGAGAGGGGGAGGGTGAATTAGTTGTCAACAGATTATATAAATCAAACCACTTAAAACCTTTAACCAGAGCATATTAACATTGAATACCGGAAGTGTGGAGCTTTCTTTCTGGTGAATGTGAAGGAATGGATGTGGAGCAGCAAGCAGAGTGGTGAGCGGGAATCCCAAATTTCAAATATGGGAATGGTGGATTCCCTGGGGATGGCAGTCTTTTTGGCGGTGGAACTGGCAATTAGGCTAGATTCTAGGCGTCCCAAGATATAGAAGAAGACAAGGAGATAGTAAAATCACTAGAAGACAAAGATTCCAAAATCGGGGACCCACATGATAGAGGTAAGGAAAAAAAATGGTCTTTGCTTTTTGGAGTGAAGTCGCTGGTAAAAACAGTGCTACCGGAAGTTAAAAATATTTCTGATCCAGTAATAGGGGTTTTTGCTATCTCTATTCCGGATAAGCTGGTAGATCTTACTATCTCTGGTTTAGCTATGACATTAGTTGGATGATTTTCTAGTTTTAGGCATAACATTGATGTTGTTAGGAATTTTATAAGGAGGAAATGGGTTCTCAAGGGTCAAGTGGATGTGGCGGCTTTGCCTAGGGTTTTTTTTTCCTTTGTTTTTAACTCTGAAGAAGACATGAATAAAACTCTATGTGAAGGCCCAAGGTTGTTTGGCAAATCAACTTTGGCTCTATAGAAATGGGCTCCAAACCTTTCTCTCGACGATTCATTTTTTGTGTCGGCGCTTGTGTGGACATGCATCCTGGACCTTCCACTGGAGTTCTGGAATGAGGAAGTTTTCAAGGGGATAGCGAGTTCTTTTGGAGAACTTCTCTTGATCGACCCAATGAATACAGCTAAATCAAGGTTAGTTTTTTCCTGCATCTGTGTTAATGTTAATCAAATGATAGACATGCCCGAATCTATTGAGATTATATCTAAATTAGGAAAATGGACCCAAGCGATTGAATATGAATCGCTCTCGTTTGCTTTCTTTCATTGCAAAAAATCAGGCCATTGGGCAAAATCTTTCCTGCTTAAGAAGAGTAAGAACAACAAGAATGATAGCAGTGTGAAGAAAAAATGGAAAATGAAAGAGAAAAGAGAAGACCCATCAGTAGAGTGTGATCCAGAAAAGGAAGTGATTGAGCGAGAAAATGAGGTGAAGAAGGATGTGAATAGTAATAATGAAAAACTTGCTTGTGTTTGTTCTAATAATCAAATAGAAAGTACTAAAGAAGATGAGAAAAGGATAGAGGAAAAAAATAAAAATGATGTAGAGGACCAGGAGGGAGGGCTAGTCAGTCAGGAGAAAGCCAAGGAAAGTTCTAATGACAATGTGTCTGCATCATCCTATACAAAAGCGATTGAGGAAGACTTCAATGAAGCATAGGATTTTAACATTTCTGATTTTGAGCCTCTTTTTCTATTAACCAATGGAAGCCCAAAGCCGTTTCAATGTAAAACCCCATCACATAGTGTGGAAATGGAAGCCATGGAAGGAAACCTTAGGATTCTTGGTATGAAAGAGGGAAAATCGAATAAGGAGGGACCCAATAGAGGTATAGCAACTAGAAGCAAGAATAAGAAAAAGGTAGATGTTGGAAGCCAAAAGAAAAAGTAGGGGAGACCATCTCTAAAACATCAAAGGGAACAAGAAAGTTGGAAGAACTGTGCTGATGGAACACAAAGCTCCATCGAGTCAGCTCTGTCCCCCGTTAAAGTATGAAGATCATTTCCTGGAATATAAGAGGGTTGAATGCCCCTCATAAGTAGGATGTGTTACGGGATACAATAAGAGATCATAAACTGGATGTGGTTCCTGTTCAAGAAACTAAGATGTGTAAGGATAAAGTGAAAATGATTAGAATTTTTAAAAATAATGGAGTTATAGGATCTAGTTCGAAGGGAGCCTCAGGAGGAACAACGATTTTTTGGAACCAAAAAACTATTAAAGGTAAGGAAATTATTTCTGAAAACAATAGGAAGTCTATACACTTGAGCACATCAAGGATAACTTTGTCTGGGTTATCACTAATGTCTATGTGCCTAATACCAAAATTGGGAGAGCTAACTATTGGAGAAGCCTTGCAGAAGACAGACTAAATTTTGTTGATAAAAGCTGGATAATTATGGGAGACTTCAATACTCCGCTTAAAGAGGAAGAGAAGATGGGAGGCCTCCCCTTGCAGCTTGATGGTAAACAAGATCTTATGGATTTCATAAATGATCAAGCTCTTATGGATGTGGATCTCCAAAGGATTAACTATACCTAGACTAATAGAAGATCTGGAGCTGATCTTATTCAAGTTAAGTTAGACAAAACCTTAATTTCTCTTGAGTGGCTATCTAAGTATAGTTGTTCTTTGGCGTCTGTTATCAAGATTGGTTCTGATCATTACCCTATTTCTTTTAATGCCAATTCTTTATCTGCAAAGAGGAATTTCCCTTTTAGATTTGAAAAAGTGTGGTAATCCCATCCATCTCTGGAAGCTTGTGTTGCAGATTGGTGGAGTTCGGAGGTTGAGGGAACGACTCTTTTCAGAATAGCTAAAAAGCTCAATATTATAAAGGCTAAAATCAAAATTTGGAACAAAGAGATTTTTGGTGATATCTTCAAAAGTAAAATTCAAATCAAAACTGAAATAAAAGAAGTTCAAGATAAAATCCAAGAGGATGGGCTTTCAGAAGAGTTGAGGTCTGTGAAAAATGGCTTGTTGTCTAAATACCACACTATCATTTCTAATGAAGAGACATTCTGTAGAAAAAGGTCAAGAGCCTTGTATTTGAAGGAAGGTGATAAAAATACCTAGTTTTTTCACTTAACTGCTCTTAAGCATAGGGCAGTTAATAGGATATCTAGGTTATCCTGTAATAGGGGGATTTTAACGGAAGATAATGATATAAGAAAGGGAGCTCTGGACTATTTTAGCAACCTATTGGGCGAAGTGGATAACCTTGATGTTAGTAATCAAAACCTCCTGCTGCAAGCTATTCCTTCTACATTGACTGGGGAATACAACAAACATTTGTCTCGAATACCTTCTAGTCAGGAAATCAAAAAGGTGGTGTTCTCTTTTCAGGGAGATAAGTCTCCTGGATCAGATGGCTTTCCAATGTTGTTTTTCCAATCCTTTTGGCATATTGTGGAGAATGATATCTGTAAAGGAGTTAAAGAATTCTTTGGTTCTAGAAGGCTTCTAAAAGAATTGAATGTGACCTTCATTGTCCTAATTCCGAAGATCTCTGGAGTTGATTCTCTTAATAAGTTTAGACCTGTTAGGCTTTGTAACTCTGTTTACAAGATTTTGTCTAAGGTTCTTACTTCAAGATTGCTGGATATTCTTCCCAGAATTATCTCTGCCTAGCAAAATGGTTTTGTCCCCGAAAGACAGATTCTGGATTCCATTGTTTCAGTTCATGAAAATATTCATTCTCTTACGGTGGCTAAAAAGCAAGGTTTTTTTTTCTTAAGTTAGATATGGCTAAAGCTTATGATAGAGTGAATTGGCAGTTTCTCTTAAGGATTATGAAAGCCTTTGGATTTGGAGATAAAGTTATTCAACTTTTCTCTCAATTGATGGAAACTTCCTCTTATGTTTTTATTGTCAATGGATCCCCTTCAAGTTTATTCAAAAGCACTAGAGGTCTAAGATAGGGGGACCCCATCTCCCCAATCTTGTTTACTATTTTAGCTGAAAGTTTGGGTAGATTTATTTTCAAAAATGTGGAAGAAGGTAATCTCAAAGGACTGAAACCTTCTTCTTTCGATATTACTTGGACTCATGAACAGTTCGTTGATGACTCAATCACTATGGGGGAAGCTACTATTAGGGAACCTAAAAATATGAAGAATGTAATGAATATTTATGAATATGCTTATGGTCAAAAAATTAATTGGGATAAGAGCTCATTGTTCTTCATCAATACCCCTGTTCAAAGACAATTAAGGATAGAAAGAATTCTTGGATGTAAAATAGCTGAGCTTCCCTCCACTAATTTGGGGCTTCCCCTTTGTATTAAGCCTACAAATAATTTCTAGATTAAGTTGGTTGACAGATTCAACTCCAAACTAGCAGGTTGGAAAGGGGCGGTCCTTAGTCAAGCTAGCAAGGTTGCACTGCTCATAGCCACTCTCCAAAACTTGCCTATTTATGCTCTCAGTCTATTTAAAATCCCTAGGAAGTTTGTGGAGGCAATTGAAAGAATCCAAAAAAAGTTTCTTTGGTCGGGAGTGGAAGACAAGAATATAATTCCCCTCATAGCCTGGAATAAAATCTGCTCTCCCAAGGCCTCAGGGGGGTTGGGTTTAAGGAATATAAGCACTATGAATAATGCCTTATTAGCAAAGCAAATTTGGAGAATGAAAGGGGAGGAAAGAGAGTGGAATTTAATCCAGAGAAATAAATATCTTCACATGCAACCTTCTGAGGAAGAATTTTTGGATAAATCATTTGTTGTTGAAGGTTCTGCAATTTGGAATGCAGTTCAATCGGCTAAAAGTTGGGCTTCAACTGGAAGAATGTGGAAACTGGGGAATGGTAGAAGTATAAGATTTTGGGAAGATAGATGGATTATGGATAAACCTCTGGAGGAAATTCCAATCCTTTATGATTGGAAAGATTGGTTCAAAAATAGGCATGGGGGTTTGGTTAGAGATTACTAGAGAAATGGGAAGTGGATTGAATTTAGCCAGCATTGTCCAGGGTTAAAGTTTCTTGAGATTGTGCTTTCTTCTAAAATTTTGAGGGACAACAAAGAGGATAGTTTGATATGGAGGGAAACCCTAGATGGGAAGTATTCTGTGTCTTTGGCTATGGCTATCCAAAATAAAGTTTTGGAAGAAACTCCTATCTAGGCTAAAGTGTGGAATAAGAAGTTAATTCCTAAAGTTAATATCTTTTTTTGGATCTTTATCCAAAACAAGGTATTAACTCTGGACAACCTTCAAAAGCAAGGATTTTTTTTCCTAACAGGTGCTCTCTTTGTTATAGGGAAGAAGAGTCTGCCTGCCATATTCTCCGTCAGTGCACTTTCAGCCAGGAAATTTGGAAAATTATTTTAAGTAGGTGGAAGTTGAGTTGGGTTTTTTCAAACTCTCTAGGGGAATCTTGGCAGCAATGGTATTACCCTAATTCCAACCCAAAGATTGTGGAGCTTTGGAAACTTACCTTCCCTAATGTTATCTGGAACATCTGGAAAGAGTGCAACAACATGATTTTTAGGGATAAAAGTGCCAACCCTGAAGTGGTGGTGGATAAAATATACAGGAGTATCTTTGAATGCATCAATGGGATTGATTATGGTCTAGTTGCTAAAGATGACTTCAATGACAGGTGGAACCTCTCTACTACCAAATCTAGTAAGGAGAAGGGTAGGGAAGGTCTTTCTTGGTGTTTTCCACCTCAGGGATGGGTAAAGGCCAACTTTGATGGGGATTCTAAGGGGAATCCGGGTAAAGCTGGTTATGGGGGCATTGTCAGGAATTTTCCTGGAAGTTGCCTAGTGGCAGTTGCTGGCCCTTTGGGGAGTCAAACTAGTCATTATGTTGAAGCCTCAGCTGCTCTAAATACTCTAATTATTTCTAAGAACCTAAATCATGATAAATTATGGCTGGAGGGAGACTCACTTAATATTATTAAGTGCTTGAAGGGGGAAACTGAGCCATCTTGGTCTATTGAAAACATAATTTTGAAAGCTAGGGAAATTATTGCTAGTTTTAAAGTTATAATAATTGAACATGCCTTTAGAGAGAAAAATATGGTGGTGGTTTGCCTAGTGAACCTAGGCATTAATTCCGAAACTCAAAGAATTTGGGATGGGGAAGATATTAATTTGAGTATTAAAGAGCTCCTTAGAAAGGATATATTCATCGGGAGAGAAGGACCACATAATTATGATAGTTGAAATGAGTAATTTATGCATTGATAGAAAGGTAATGATTAGTTGGCAAAGTGGCAGAATCCCAATTAAATATAATAACACTCCGCACACTTTGTGGGTCATATTTTTCAAAATTTTGAGAGACAACGAGAAGAAAGCTTTGAGTCGGCAGAAGAACAAAGGTGAAAGTTTGAATTTGAATATGGGAGGTGATTTAAGGAGGGAGGAACCATACAACACTTCCAGATGGAAGGATATGCCAAAAGTTTGGGAGAAGCTAGAAAAAGGGTCCCTAACGAGTTTCATGGAGAAGCTGGTTGATTACGACAAAGGTAGGGTTAATCTCACAGTCTCCAAAATAACTGAAAAATTAGAGTAATGGGTTTTTTAAAATCCATGGTGTGAGGTTCAAATTGGACATGGGCCTCATTGCGACTGTGAGAGGTATGCCCCACTCAAGGCTCAATTTTTTTAGAGATCTTAAAGTTTCCAATAATGCGGTTAAACTTTTCCCGCGTAAGGAAAAGGAGAGGGCTAAAATTGGAAAAGCCACAGGGGGTTATTATGAAGCCTCCAACATCAAGAAAATATGGGGCTGGGTTTTGAATGCCATCATGGAATACATAACTATTGAGGGCTACTTTTACAGGGCCCAAACTTATCACTTTGTGTTATTAAACCACTTCAGGCATGAGAAAAGGGTTTCCCTGCCCTACTATCTCTTTAGGTCCATGTCTAGGTCTCTCAATAAACACAACAAGAATCCCTCAAACTCGGTGCTCCATTGTGGGTTCATCTTGCTCATTTATGAGCATTATAAAATCCTTGCCATATAGGAAAACAAGAGGTTGTCCGCTTCTCTAGGGAAAGGTAAGAGAAAGTTGGAGGAAGGCAAACCCAGCAAGGAGGAGGCTACTCCGAGCAAAAAAAGCAAGAGCACCACTGGGATGAAAGCCCATGATGAAAAGAATGATACAGAGGAAACTAGAAAAGAGGGTAGTGAAATGGAAACATACAAGTTAGAGGGTGAGGAAAGTTGGAAAGATGAGGATGTGGGTGTAGAGGAAGAAGAAGGTGAGAACAAGTCTGACAATGAAAGTCCAATTCATAGTGCTAGCTTAGGCAATGACAACAACCAGCCAATGGTGGATAAGGATGATAAGGATAATGAGGAAAAAGATATAGATTCTGAGAGGGAGAAGAATAAGGAACTCAAGAAGGAAATGACTAAGGATAATTTGAGTGAGGATAAGGAGAGTGCCAGAGAAGGGTTATTCCTGGATAACCTTAAAAAACTCACTAAGGCCAGATTGGGTTATGACAGATCTACATATGAACTATTGAAGAACCTGGAAAAAAATGGGAAATAGAAGGATGAGAAAAGGAAGAAATATGATAGGAATCAGAAGAAATGGAAGTAGGAGATGGAGGAAAAAGTTAAAAAATGGCAGCTCAGATTGACTATCTAGAAGAAGGGAAAGTGACGATGAAAAACCAGCTGGGTATGATCCTGAATATCTTATCTGCTATTACAAAGAACCTAGAGGATATTGCTAAGGTCCTTGATAAATCTAGGTCTCCCAAATTGGTGGTGGACCTCAACATTGATGAAGATGCAATCGAGATTGGAAGAGGGGAAGCTACACCTAGTGGAGCAGCAAAGACAACTAGAGCGAGTGTTAAGAAAGCTGCTGCTGCATCTATTAAGGAAATCCCTAATCTTACGGATAATATCAAAGACCTGTATGGGATTAACAGTAACTTGGCTAATTCCCTAAAAAACATAAATTAGTTCCTTTTTTGTTCTTTGTCTCGTGTGGCTAGTTTTTGCTGGTTTGTTGGGGCTTTTAGTTGGTTTTTTCTAGTTATTTTGTTGGTTTTTCTTAATT
The DNA here is from genome assembly GCF_030272615.1 of Cryptomeria japonica. Classification (NCBI taxonomy): domain Eukaryota; kingdom Viridiplantae; phylum Streptophyta; class Pinopsida; order Cupressales; family Cupressaceae; genus Cryptomeria; species Cryptomeria japonica. The sequence goes on from NC_081415.1 coordinate 657,891,397, forward strand.
ATGTTCCTCCTGGTTTCTTAATGCTTTTATCTTGTAAGGTCATTTTGTAAAGGGTTTCGGGGCCCCTTCAAAACCTGCTTTTACTCTAATAAAAAACATTGAATACCAGAATAGTAGAAACAGATACCGGTAAGCAATAAAATGTAAGAATGAAACAAATAATTAACATAATACAACCATACCACATACCACCATGATTTGTATGTGGAAAACCTAGTAAAGGGAAAAACCACGGTGGGAATCCTACCCACAGTCATATGATACTTCTGCAAAAGTATGTGATACAATAAGGGGCCTGTACATGCAGGAAGGCACACTGCCTAGAGCGTACTGCTCATTACAAAGGAGTCTCACTGAATATAAAGAGGTTATAACCACCTCAAGATAATTGGACAACAATCCAGAAGAATGAAGTTCTAGAGATAGCATCTACCATGCCTGATTGTAGTCCCGGTTAAGCTCAACATCGGAGGTCTTTGACCTCTTACATAAACCCAATTCGATCACCTATGATCAAACAGATCTCCCTCATATATGATATTACATTCCACGACCACGATACTGTTGGGTCCCGAGGACAACTGAGAGGGGGGGGGGGGGTGAATCAGTTGTCTTAATAATACTAACCAAAAACAACTTAATCAATTTACTGCTTAATACCAGTGAGACAGTTTGTTATACTGGTGGATAGAATTAACTGATAAATACAATACTGGTGAAGATTAATGCATGAAATTAAAAGGCAACACATAACACCAATATTTATACATGGAAACCCTGTAAGGGGAAAAACCACAGTGGGAAACCTTACCCACAATCAGATGATACTACTACAGATAGTAAGTGTACATAAATGGGTACTACACATGCAAAAAGGCCATGTGCCTAGAGCTCACTGCTCAAACACATAAGGGAAGTCACACTGACTTACAGTTGGATGGTTAAATCCAATAATAATGTACTACTCAAAATAGCATCTTCATATGCTAGATTCAGTACCGGTGTAGTTCTGGTATGCTTTCACAAAAACCTAGCTTCATCTTCAAATGATGTCTGCATGTGTAGCTCTACTTAATCTCTCATATACCTTCACACAAAACCTTTTTCACACTCACTCTATGATCTTACAATTAAGATCTTACATTTATACCATACCCTAAGACCAATTTTGGTAGGTCGGCTCTACAAGATATTACAATAAAATATTTTATGAACAAAACAAATATCTGATGCAATAACTGATTGAACATGTTGGCTTCATGCATTTACAACAATAATTAATCTTCTCCATAATGTGACACACTGATCTGGAAAGGTTAAGCCTATCGGTGAAACCCTAGATAACCCTGGACCTATTTGCCAGTAAGAGAAAATATGCCAATACAAATAAACTGATAAAAAACTTTCCAACATATGATGTCCAAACAATGTCTTTGACATTACCAAGTATCTTTCATGCCATTCCAAGTGCCGGTGATCATTATTTCTTGCTAGTGAACCATGTACCAGTGACTGTGCAAAAATCACTTGCTTGCCAGTGAATGATGCTGGATCTCCAGAGTGCTAGAGTTTTAGTAGGTGTTGACATCAATGACAAAACCATACCAAAATACCAACAATCTCCCCCTTTGGCATTGATAGAAACACAAGATGGAAAAACCATCAAATTGCCAAAAATAGAAATGCCAAGTATAAAAACCAATAATCTCCCCAAAGTAACAATCTCTCCTCCTGAGAGTAATATGAGTTTCTTTATGTTTTTCTGTACCAATATTTTCCAAAAGATAATGTGTTTTTCAATGTGTTTTTCCAATAGATATCTCTCCCCCTTTGACATCAAATGCCAAAGTTACAAAAATAGTATACAAAATATCAACTAATTATAATATACCAACTACTCCCCCTGAGAAGTAGCTTCCTCATCAAAGCCAGAGTGAAAGATTTCTTCTGTTTGTTCTGCCGGTTGATGACAATCATCAACTATCTAAGTGTTTACCGGTGAGGGTATGACCCCAAGCTGATCTCTTAGATACTCAAAAGTCTCCTTAGGTAGAGGTTTAGTGAAAATATCTGCAATCTGCTCTTTAGTATTCACATAAACCATTTTGACTATTTTTGCTTCAACATTTTCTTTCAGAAAGTTCAGTTTGATAGAAACATGTTTAGTTTTAGAATGTTGTACTGGATTCTTTGATATGTCAATTGCTGCAATGTTATCACAGTAGATAGTTATAGATTCCTTGCAATTTACCTTTATGTCTTTTAACATTTGTTTAAGCCACAATACTTGTGTACAATTTATTGTTGCTGCAACATATTTTGATTTTGCTGTTGATAAAGATTTGCAACTCTGTTTCTTACTTAACCAAGAAATTAATCTACTTCCAAGGAAAAATGCTCTGCCGGTGGTGCTTTTCCTATCATCTACATCTCTTTCCCAATTTGCATCTATGTATGCACATAATTCAAAGTTTTCATCTCTAGGATACCATAAGCCAAGATTTGTAGTGCCTTGTAAGTACCGGAAAATCCTTTTTACTGCTGATTCATGATTTTCTCTAGGATTACTTTGAAATCTTGAAACAATACATACTACATTCATAATATCTGGTCTTGTTTGTGTTAAATACAGTAAACCTCCTATCATAGATTTATACCTGGTTGGATTAACAGGTGTTGATTCATCTCTTAGTGATAATTTGTCATTTGTAGTCATAGGTGTACTTACCGGTTTAGAGTTCTTCATACCAAATTTCTTTAGTAGCTCTTTTAAGTATTTTGATTGACTCAAGAATATACCTTTGTCAGTCTGTGATATCTGCAATCCTAAAAAGAATTTTACTTCTCCAATCATAGACATTTCAAATTCTTGCTGCATTTTGATAGAGAAATCCTTACATAATCCATCTTCTCCTCCAAATATTATATCATCAACAAAAACTTCTATAACCAAGATGTCATCATGAGTTATGTTATAGTATAAATTACTATCTGCATTTCCTTTACAGAAACCGATCTTCAAAAGATACTTATCTAATCTTGCATACCAAGCTCTTGGAGCTTGCTTCAACCCATATAAAGCTTTCCTTAACCTGCAAACCATATCTTTGTCTTCTGTCAAAGAAAATCCATCAGGTTGTTCAATGTAAACTTCTTCTTCAAAAATTCCATTCAAAAATGCACATTTAATATCCATGTGATATACTTTATAGTTCTTATGAGCTGCAAAAGCCAAGAATAATCTAACTGCCTCAATTCTGGCTACCGGTGCAAATGTTTCATTGTAATCAATTCCTTCTTTCTGAGAATATCCCTTACACACTAGTCTTGCTTTGTTTCTGATTACTTCACCATTTTCATTAAGTTTGTTTCTAAATACCCATTTGGTTCCAATAACATTTTTATCTTTAGGCCGGGGAACTAACGTCCATGTGTCATTCTTTTCAATCTATTCTAATTCTTCTTCCATAGCTTTAATCCAAAATTTATCTTCACATGCCTCATTAATTGATGATGGTTCAATTTAAGAAATAAGACATACCTCTTCACTTGTCAATCTTCCTCTTGTCATAACTCCTCTATATTTGTTTCCTATTGTTTGATCTTCAGAATGATTCAATCTTACATACCAGGGTGTCTTGTTTGTTGTTGTTCCTTAGTTACTATGGAATTTTCAGATGATACCGGTGTAACTGGATCTTCACCCTATACTAGTGGATTTAGTGTAGGTTCATTTGTCAAAATTTCTATTGCTGGTTCATAATCCATATACCTTGAAGTTCCTCTGAATTGTTCATCAATCTTTACATTTGTACTCTCAACAATTTTCTGCAATCTCTTGTTAAAACATCTATATGCTTTACTCTTAGATGAATAACCTAAAAATATTCCTTTATCACTTCTAGGATCAAATTTTCCAATGTACTCATCTCTTCTAATATAGCATTTACTTCCAAAAATTCTGAAATATTTAAGAGTAGGAGTAATACCAAACCATAGTTCATGAGGGGTCTTACCGGTTTCACCTTTGATGTGAACTTTGTTGAATGTATAGACTGCTGTACTTACTGCTTCTCTCCAATATACATGTGGTAAATTTGATTCAGACAACATACTTGCTGCATCCAAGATAGTTCTGTTCTTCCTTTCTACAACTCCATTTTGTTGTGATGTCTGAGGTGCTGATAGCTGTCTTTTGATTCCATTCACTTCACAGTAGGTATTAAATTCCTTAGATGTAAACTCACCTCCTTGATCTGATCTTAAACATTTGATTTTCTTATCGGTTTCATTTTCAACCATTGCTTTGAATAATTTGAACTTTCCAAGTGCTTCTGATTTTTCTTTGAGAAAAGTAACCCAACACATTCTGGAGTAGTCATCAATGATTAGCATGAAATATCTATCACCTTGCAAACTTTTAGTTCTAGCTGGACCACATAAATCAGTATGAATTAAATCAAGAGCATTATTTGATTTTTCTGGAATACTTTTGAAACTAGCTCTAGCCTGTTTTCTAAATTGACACTCCTTACATACTGTGTTGTGAGGTTTGACAATTTTAAGTAAATCTTTGACTGTCTTAGTAGTACTGATCTTTACCATGCAATCAAAATTTACATGACAGAGTCTCTTATGCCATAACCAACTTTCATCAATATGTGCAATCAAGCATGTCTTTTCACTGTTATTCAAATGAAAGATATTACCTCTAGTCTGATTACCAGTTGCAATTTCTAAACCAATTCTGTTCATTATTTTGCATTTACCATTCTTAAATTGTAACTGAAATCCTTTCTCAACTAATTGACCAACACTCAAAAGATTATATTTTAATCCTTCAACATAGTAAACATTGTCAGTGTTATGCTTACCATCAAGAGATATTGAACCCTTACCTTTGATTGAACAAGCTTTGTCATCTTCAAATCTTTCTAGACCTCCATTGTACTCTTGAAAAGTTAAGAATTTACTTTTGTCACTAGTCATGTGATGTGAGCATCCTGAATGAATGATCCAATCATCGTTAGTTTCAATTCTAGCAGCCAAGGCTTGTTCTATCGGTTGTTCTACAGGTGTTGGTTGATCTTCTATTATAGCAACAAAAACCCATCCATTGTCTATCGAATCCTCATCAGAATCATCGGTAACTCCTTCATCAACAACATAACAAGATTTGTACTTATTCTTCTTGAATTTGTATCTCTGATATTCAGGGTTAGGCTTGTATGTCCTTCTAGCTTCTTCTCTTAACCTAGCATGTCTATCAGGGCATCTTGAAGCCATATGACCAATCTTATTGCAGTTAAAACATTTAAAGGGTGCTTTACCTTCATACTTACTTCCAACTGGACCTTTAGGCATTTTTCTTGCAAATAGTGCTTCAAGTTGTTCAAGTTCTTCATTTTCTCTCTTGCTTTCTTCAAGTTCTCTTGCATAAAAGGCTTTCCAATCAGACTTGTCAAAAGATGGTGCAGATGATGTTGATGCCTTAAAAGCTAAATCTATTTTTATAGTAGCAGCAGGACCAAATTCCTCAATTTCAAAGGCTGATAGTTTTCCAATCAATGTATCCCTAGTTACTAAAGTGTTAGGCATTGTTCTAAGTTCATTTATTGCAGTAACCTTCATTTTATATGCTGGTGGCAATCCTCTTAAAACTTTTGAAACAATTTCATCTTCACTTAAGGTTCCTCCACAACATTTAATACCCAAAACAATTTCATTTACTCTTTCCATAAAAGCAGAAATTCTTTCATCCTCTTCCATTTTTAGACTTTTATACCTGACCCGGAAGCTTTCAAGTTTTGCAATATTAACTATGGAATCTCCTTCATTCAATGTTTCTAAGTGATCCCAAATAGCTTTAGCAGTAGACCTATCTGATAATCCCATGATTTGCTGATCTGATAGAGCGCTTAAGAGTGCTTCTCTTGCCTTGCAATCCTTTTCCTCATCCTTAGTCAGATTTGGTGGATTAGGCTGACTTACAGTAGGAGCAGTATATCCATTTTGTGTTACATCCCAAATATCCTTTCCAATGCAATTCAGATGTGCCTCCATCCTGATCTTCCATATGCCATAGTTGGTTCCATCAAGTTTAGGGCTGTCCTTCCTAAAATAGTTAGTAGACATTAGATCTCCTCAAGATGTTAAACTTTTGCAAAAGAGGACTAGGCTCTGATACCAATTGTAGGGTCTCGAGGACAACTGAGAGGGGGGGGGGGGTGAATCAGTTGTCTTAATAATACTAATCAAAAACAACTTAATCAATTTACTACTTAATACCGGTGAGACAGTCTGTTATACCGATGGATAGAATTAACTAATAAATGCAATACCGGTGAAGATTAATGCATGTAATTAAAAGACAACACATAACACCAATATTTGTACGTGAAAACCCTATAAGGGGAAAAACCACAGTGGGAAACCTTACCCACAATCAGATGATACTACTGCAGATAGTAAGTGTACATAAATGGGGTCTGCACATGCAGAAAGGCCAAGCGCCTAGAGCTCACTGCTCAAACACATAAGGGAAGTCACACTGACTTGCAGTTGGATCGTTAAATCCAATAATAATGTACTGCTCAAAATAGCATCTTCATATGCTGGATTCAGTACCGGTGTAGTTCTGGTATGCTTTCACAAAAACCTATCTTCATCTTCAAATGATGTTTGCATGTGTAGCTCTGCTTAATCTTGCACATACCTTTGCACAAAACCTTTTTCACACTCACTCTGCGATCTTACAATTAAGATCTTACATTTATACCATACCCTAAGACCAATTTTGGTAGGTCGGCTCTACAAGATATTACAATAAAATATTTTATGAACAAAACAAATATTCGATGTAATAACTGATTGAACATGTCGGCTTAATGCATTTACAATAATAATTAATCTTCTCCATAGTGTGACACACTTATCTGGAAAGGTTAAGCCTGTCGGTGAAACGCTGGATAAACCTGGACCTATTTGCCGGTAAGAGCAAATATGCCAATACAAATAAACTAATAAACAAATTTCCAACATATGATGTCTAAACAATGTCTTTGACATTACCAAGTATCTTTCATGCCATTCCAAGTGTCGATGATCATTATTTCTTGCCGGTGAACCATGTACCAGTGACTGTGCAAAAATCACTTGCTTGCCAGTGAATGATGTTGGATCTCCAGAGTGCTAGAGTTTTAGTAGGTGTTGACATCAATGACAAAACCATACCAAAATACCAATAGATTCATGATCTACAATGAGATCTTACATCATTTTATACAAACCCTAAGGCCTAAACCAATTAGGTAGGCCACCTAAAAGATATTGTAATAAGATCATTACATACATCCACATTACAATGATATGCCATGTCTTAAGACCAAAACAACATTAACCAATCCATAAATCATCTTGGTAACATGTAGAGAACATGTTAACATGATACCGGTCCATAACCTAGATAGGTACCAGACCTATTCTGTGTCCACCACTCCAAAGCAATGCCACAAATCAGTTGAGGCAAAGATCAAGGATCATCTTTAGCACCTTGAATTCCATCTAGAAGCCACACCAACACCACTTATGCATTTTATCAAAAATTCTTAGTAAAAGATCTATTGGTAAAACCTTAAACCCTTACCGATAACACAAGTTCTTCTACCGGTATCCAAAACCTATGTTCCAGTAACCAACCATAACAACTAGTATTGACATCAATGACAAAACATCAATGCAACACATAATCAATTCCTCCATATTGCCAACAATCTCCCTCTTTGGCATTGATGGCAACATTAGATGTGAAAAAGAAAACATCTAAGTGCCAAGAAGTGCCAAACATTTATCATAGAAGATATAACAATGAAAAACTGAAAAAATCCTAGCAACTCCCCCTGAGGAGTGCAGTCCAATCTAAAACTAATCTGAATCTCTCCCATAAACATTATTTTTCACATATAACTCTCCCCCTTTGACATCAATGCCAAAGATATGACATAGATATCAAAATTTTGGGAATCTCAAAGCTGACTACTCCCTTGAGTAGTAGCACCACTACATCAACCCAGAGCAAAGGATAAAGTTGATGATGCATACCAAATTGATGCCAACCTGCATCACTTAAGTCTCTATTTGAGGGGTGGATACCCCTAACCTGTCTCTCAAATACTCAAATGATTCCTTAGATAATGGTTTAGTGAATATATCTGCAATTTGTTCTTTAAAGTTCACATAAACCAATTTGACTTCCTTTTCTTCCACCTTGTCCTTCAGAAAGTTATACTTTATTGATATGTGCTTAGTCTTAGAGTGAAATACTGAATTCTTAGACGTCAATATCTGTAGAGTTATCACAATAGATAACTACTGGTTCACTATAATTTACCTTGATATCCTTCAACATTTACTTCATCCACAAGACTTGAGTGCAATTAGTTGCTGCTACAACATATTCAACTTCTGCAGTAGATAAAGAAATGCATGACTATTTTTTGTTGATCCATGAAACCAATTTCTTTCCAAGAAAGAAATCTCCACCAGAAGTTCTCTTTCTATCATTAGTATCTCCTACCCAATCTGAGTCTGTATATGCACATAAAGTGAAGTTATCATCTCTAGAATACCATAAGCCATATTCTGTTGTTCCTTGCAAATACTGAAATATCCTCTTTACTGCACATTCATGATTTTCTTTAGGATTACTTTGATATCTTGAAACAATACTTACTGCATTCATAATATCTAGTCTAGTCTGAGTTAGATATAACAAGCTACCAATCATAGACTTATACCTTGTTGAATTTACCAGTGTAGATGTATCTTTGATAGATAATTTCTCACTTGTCACCATAGGAGTACTTACCGGTTTGGAATTATCCATACCAAACTTCTTCAACAATTCCCTTAGATACTTAGTTTGATAGATAAAAATGCCTTTGTCAATTTGAGTAATTTGCAAACCTAAGAAAAATATCATCTCACCAATAATGGACATTTTAAATTCATTCTTCATATTATTAGTGAATTCCATGAACAATTTATCTTCACCTCCAAAAATGATATCATCCAAAAATACTTCAATAATCAAAATATCATCATCAGTGATCTTATAATATAAATTGTTGTCAGCACTTCCTTTAGTAAAACCAAGCTTCAAAAGATATTTATCTAACCTTGCATACCAAGCTCTAGGAGCTTGTTTCAATCCATATAAAGCTTTCCTTAACTTGCAAACCATATCTTTATCATCTATTAGTGAAAATCCATTAGGTTGCTCAATGTATACCTCTTCCTCAATTTCACCATTTAGAAATGCACATTTAACATCCATTTGATAGACCTTATAGTTCTTATAAGCTACATAGGTAAGAAATAGTCTAACAACTTCAATTCTAGCTACAGGTGAAAATGTCTCACCATAATCAATTACTTCCATTTGAGAATATCCTTTACAAACTAGTCTAGCCTTGTTTCTTACAAATTGACCATCCTCATTTAGTTTATTTCTAAAAACCCATTTAGTTCCAATAACATTCTTATTTTTAGGCTGGGGTTTCTAAAGTCCAAGTCTCATTCTTCTCTATCTGATCTAATTCATCTTCCATAGCCTTTAACCAATGTTTATCTTTACAATCTTCAATAACAAATTCCCGTTCAATTTGAGAAATAAGACATACCTCTTCATTTTACAGTCTTCTCCTTGTCATAACTCCCTTGTTCCTATCTCCAATGATTTGATCTTCAGAATGATTTAACCTTACATACCTTGGTGTCTTCTAAACTTCAAGTTCACTATTTTGGTCATCAACCACAATTGAATTTTATGATTGTGTTGGTGTAACTATCTCAGTGTCTTGTACCAGTTGAGGCATTGTCGGTTCAGTTATGATCATTTCAACTGCCAGTTCCCTGTCATATGATATAGATTGATTTTTGTATTGCTCATTTATTTTCACATTTGCGCTCTCCACAATTTTCTGCAATCTTTTGTTATAACATCTATATTCTTTGCTCTGAATTGAATATCCAAGAAATATCCCTTCATTACATCTAGGATCAAACTTGCCAATTGAATCATCCCTTTTGATATAGCATTTACTTCCAAAAATTCTAAAATATTTAACAGTAGGTGTATGTCCAAACCATAATTCATAAGGAGTCTTACCGGTTTCACCTTTGACATGAACTCTGTTAAATGTGTAGACTGTTGTACTCACTGCTTCTCTCCAGTAGATGTGAGTCAATTTGGCTTCCATCATCATGGATCTTGCTACATCCAAAATGGTTCTATTCTTCCTTTCCACAACTCCATTCTGTTGAGGAGTCTAGGGTGCAGATAATTGTCTCCTAATTCCATTCATCTCACAATAATTGTTAAATTCATGAGAAGTGAACTTAGTGCCTTGATATGATATTAGACATTTGATTTTCAATCCAGTTTCTGTTTCCACCTTTGCTTTAAAGATCTTGAATTTCTCAAAGGCTTCAGACTTCTCCCTTAGAAAAGTCACCCACATCATTCTAGAATAATCATAAATTATCAGCATGAAATACCTATCACCTTGAAAGCTTCTAGTCCTTGCTGGACCACATAAGTCAGTATTAATCAAATCAAGCACATCATTAGATTTATCATGTATTATCTTAAAATAAGTTCTAACTTGCTTTCCCAATTGACATTCCTTACATACCGGATTATGAGGCTTTATAATCTTAGGTATATCTCTAACTATGGTGAAGGGGCACCTCATGACTAAGATAATTAGGAAATAAATTCCTAAAGGGAACACATGGGAATGTGATCTTTCAATCTATGTAATAGGATAGCTTTGTTTGATTTTTGTAATAAACCCCACTTTGTTACCCAATGACATGGATTTGGCAAGTTGATAAGCCACCATGGGCATATGGGCCTAGGGGTATTTAGTTGAGTATTTTCTAGGTGTTTATGTGTTGGAGATGTCTTAGGAAGGTTTAAGACATGTTGGAACAACTCTAGGTATGCAAACTTAACATGTGTCAAAGTTGCTCAAACATGACAACTTTTGATGACAACTTTCATGACAACTTTTGTTACAAAGAGAAACTTCCTTCCAACTATCACCTTGGTTCAAAAGGTGGTTGATAACCATTGAGTAAGGTATAAAGTGTCATTCCCAATCATCATTGAGGAGAGAGAAGTCTTTTGTAAACAATTGGCATCATTGAAGCAATTAAATTTTGAGAATTTCCTGCAATTTTGTTGTTTTGATCGGGGTACCATACTGTACGATCATTTTCAAATTAGGAAACTAGTAGGATGTGTTAGAGTGGCCAATCAAATTTCATATGCATCAATTCTGAGGTCATAATTCTCCAGGACAAGGGAGAAACCGATCATTTTTTGGAAGTGGTCTAGATTTGATAGTTTTAACTAGGGTTTCACAAAGAAATGACCTCATCTTGCTGATCCTTCATTGGTGACCCATGAATTTGGAGGAGATGAAAGTATGGCCAATATATTTTAATATTTTAAAACCCTATTATAGGGTAGGACCAGTTGGAGGCAAGGGTTTGATGCATTAAGGTGGACAACTCCATGTGGCCACCATGCAAGTGCAAGCAAATAGGTCTCACATTTGATGTTAGGGGTCTTTTCATTACCTAGAACTTAGGAATTGGTGGACTTACCATGCCCTAAGAGTGTTAATTATGTTTTTTTGACAAGATAAGGTCTTTTCCTACCCTCTCCTTTGTAAAATAGGCCTAATTGGGGCTATTAGGTCTCCTAACCGATATAGGGTTTGGACTCTTGTGTTCCCAAAATGTTAGAACCCTTGGGATATATTTTGTAACTCTCTAAAGGGTATCCAAATCTGGAATTAGTTGTTTGGGTCCTTTGGAAAAATGAGAAGTTAAATGTGGAAAACCGGTCTGGCAGGACTACTAGGATTTGTAGGCCTTATTGCAGCAGTTGACACAAACCATTAAGGGAACCTAAATTGGTGATTGGAAGGAGTCTTCCTAGCCTAGGGGACTTAAAAAAAACCCTATATAGGCATTGATGAATTGGAGAGAGGACCAAACCTTGTTGGGCTATAGGGTCCTTAAGAATCACTAGAGGACCTTGTGAAACACTCAAGGTAAGTGACCTTGTGTGAAAGCATTTAGGAAGGAAAGGATGTGGGACTTGTCAAATTGATCCTTCTATACCCCTAAGAGTATTTTTTGATTTCTAGAGTCCTTGATTTGTCCTTGGATTGGGGGAACCTATCCTATACCTATACCAGGACTCTGCATCAAACTGCCTTTATTGAATTGATCTTAACAATACAATCAAAATTAACATGACACAAAATCTTATGCCATAACCAACTCTCATCAATATGAGCAATAAAACATGTCTTATTACCAATGTTCAAGTGAAATATATTACCTCCAGTCTGAGTATAGGTTGCAATCTCCAAACCAATTTTGATAATGATTTTGCATTTTCTATCTTTAAACAAGTTGGAATCCCTTGTCCACCAATTGACCAACACTTAAAAGATTATGCTTTAAACCTTCTACATAATAGACATTATTAGTATTATGCTTGTCATCCAGAGAAATAATACCTCTACCTTTTATCATACATGCTTTGTCATCCCCAAATCTGACTTGACCACCATTGTATTCTTGCAGGGACAAAAAAATTCTTTTATCTCCAGTCATATGATGTGAGAATCCACTATCAATTACCCATTCATCCTTGTTTTCAACTTTTTCTGCCAAGGCCTTTTCTTCATTCTTGATATCTTCTGGTTCATCTTCCTTTAAAGCATAGAACACCCATTCCTTTCCATTGTCGGATGCACTAGCAGAGTCTCCTGCCGGTTCATCCTCAGAGTCATCATTCACTCCTTCCTCATCCTCTATGTAGCATTGTTTGTTTTTCTTGAATCTATATCTATTTTGATTAGGCTTAAATTATTTCTTAACTCTTTCTTCAAATCTTGCATTCCTTTCAGGACATCTAGATGCAAAATGACCAATCTTATTACATGTAAAACATTTAAAAGGTGCTTTTCCTTCATACTTACTTCCTGTTGGTCCTTTAGGTACTCTTCTAGAAGATAAGGCTTCAAGTTTCTCAAATTCTTCATCCTCTTTCCTCACATATTCCAATTCTTTTTCATATAGGGCTTTCCAATCAATTTTGTCGGTAGATGATGATGCATGAAAAGTAGGTTTAGACTTTGCAGCTCCAGAGGATCCAAATTCTTCAAGCTCAAAAGAAGATAATTTCCTAATCAGAATGTTTTTGTTAGCTGAAGTGTTTTCCATTGTTCTCAATTCATTAATTGTAGTCTCCTTCATCTTGTAAGCCAGTGGTAGGGATCTCAAGACTTTGGAAACTATTTCATCTTCACTAAGAGATCCTCCACAACATTGAATTCCCTTGACAATCTCATTTACTCTTTCCATAAACATAACAATTCTTTCATTATCTTTCATCTTCAAGTTCTCATATCTTACCTGGTAACCATTAAGTTTAGCAATTTTGATAGTAGAGTTACCTTCATTCAGAGTTTTCAAATTATCCCACATAACCTTTGCCGATGATTTATCAGTCAATCCCATGATTTGCTAATTAGTAAGTGCACATAGGAGGGTTTCTCTAGCTCTGCAATCATTTTCAATATTCTTGTCCAAGTCTGCAAGAGTAGGATTGCCAGATGCTGAATCATAAGGTGTATATCCTTTCTCAATGATCTCCTAAATATCCTTGCCAAGACATCTAAGATGAGTCTTCATTCGGATTTTCCATATCCCATAATTTGTTCCATCAAGCTTAGGGATTTCTCTTCTGAAAATAGTTGCCGGTGGATTTGAAGTGTTAGTTGCCATAGGATCTACCTTAAGTGGTTAAACTTCTACAAAAGAGGACCAAATATTTGATACCAATTGTTAGGATAACTGGTGGACAATTGAGAGATGGGGGGGGGGGTGAATCAGTTGTCAACATATTATATAAATCAAACCACTTAAAACCTTTAACCGAAGTATATAAACATTGAATACTGGAATAGAAAAAACAGATACCAGTAAGCAATAAAACTTAATAATGAAATAGATAATTAACACAATGCAACCATACCACATAACACCATTATTTGTATGTGGAAAACCCAGTAAAGGTAAAAACCATGGTGGGAAGCCTACCCACAGTCAGATGATACTTCTACAAAAGTATGTGATACAATAAGGGGCCTACACATGTAGGAAGGTACATTGCCTAGAGCATACTGCTCATTACAAAGGAGTCTCACTGAATACAAAGAGGTTATAACCACCTCAAGATAATTGGAAAACAATCCATAAGAATGAACTACCAGAGATAGAATCTACAACACCTATTTATAGTCTCAGTTAAGCTCAACACCGGAGGTCTTTGACCTCTTACATAAACCCAATTCGATCACCTATGATCGACCAGATCTCCTTCGCATATGATATTACATTCCACGACCATGATACATGACCTACAATGAGATATTACATCATTTTATACAAACCCTAAGGCCTAAACCAATTAGGTCAGCCACCTAAAAGATATTGCAATAAGATCATTGCATACATCCACATTACAATGACATGTCATAGCGACTTAAGACCAAAACAAAATTAACCAATCCATAAATGATCTCGGTAACGTGCAGAGAACACGTTAACATGATACTAGTCCATAACCTAGATAGGCACCAGACCTATTCTGGGTCCACCATGCCAAAGCGATGCCACCAATCAGTCGAGGCAAGATCAAGGATCATCTTCAGCATCCCGAATTCCATCTAGAAGCTACACCAACACCACTTATGCATTCTATCAAGGATTCTCAGTTAAAGCTCTTGTCGGTAAAACCTTAAACCCGTACCAGTAACACAAGTTCTTCTACCGGTAACTAACCATAACAGCTAGTGTTGACATCAATGATAAAACATCAATGCAACACATAATCAATTCCTCCATATTGCCAATAGAAGTTGCCTTGTTTTCTGCTTCTTCCTTTTTGAAATTTTTGTTGCATCCTCCTTTCTCTTGGAATTTCCATCTTTTGGCCTATCCATGTTATGTATTGCTTCATCATCCTTGAAGGAACAAGAATCCAAGTTTCTCATTAAATCATAGATGAAGAGGATATTCTTCTCCTTTAACTTGTGAACTTGCTGATCTACCCACCACCTTGTGAATTTCATGGCTGGTCTCATCAATGTATCCAAATCTGAAAGCTCAGGTCCGGATCAATCTGTTATAGGAAGGGGTTTGCCTTTTTCTTCCTCGTAGCATGGTTGGGTGAAGATTCCATCATCTTCCAGCTGATTTGGTATAGGAAAAAGGTCAAGTATCCTGATCATGCTGATTGGAAATCTAGAAAACATTCTCTTTCTTACTTCATGTTCATCATTTGCATTAGCCTAAGAGTCTTCAATATCAACTCTATGTTTGTACTTTTTTCCATTCACCTTTTTGATATGGTGATTGGGATCAAAGTTAGACCTTGACCAGTAGAGTGAAAATGGATACCGGTGCATCTCAACATCTGTACTTTCTGCTACTTGGGTTGATGGACATGACTCCAACATCCTTCCAATGTAGATAGGAAAGGGAACTCTTGATTTTTGCTTGGCTCTTTGGATTTTCCCAAAGGTATCTAGTTTCCTGATGACTTCAAGTAGAACCATTCTATCCATTGGAAAGTTTTGGAAGTTTATATGGGCATCCTATGAATCATTGGACTCTCAGGTACATGAATCTATGGAATTGAATGTACCAGCATCAAACCTACTTATCAATTCTTTTTCTTCTGGAGACAATGTTTGATGGGTAACTCCTTGAAGTGTCTTGGTAATATACATAAGGAATGAATCGTTAACCCTTTTGAGGTGGTTTTTCTCCTAAATATGCAATTATGGGTAGCAATCATATGCCTTGAATTGATTGTCTTTGTTTCCCACGATTCCCTTGCAAATAAATCCCTTGTATTTGTAACACCATGCAAGTATATACATGATATAGGAACTCATGTAGAAAGATGACCTGTTTCAAGTTTCTTAGTTTCTCATCAAGATTATTACTGATTATTATTGCCTAGTTAATCATCTTAACACATGTAGTGATTTCATAAATGAAGTGGTACATCCAGGGCTTCTATGAAGAAGCTTGAGGACTTCCCATGAACCTATTGAGAAAAAGAACGAGGTCTCCATAATCTTCAATGAAATCAGTTTGAAAGAGTTTGTTTGGGAATTTGGTGTAGTGAGGTCTTGGTTTAAGGAGCCATTGCTTGTTGATTTTTTTAGTGAAAGCAATTGGATTAGCTTCAAAGATAGCTAGGGCTTCCTCCTTAGTTTTGTTCATGGTAGAATGGTAGTTTGGAATTCTAAGTGCTTCTTTGATGGCATCCTCTCCAAGGTAAGCTCACACTCTACCATCAGCTCATAAATGCATTGTTGGAGGAAATCTAGTTACTTGGACAATTCCATTTCACATCATGTTTTGGGCAAGTGGTGAAGGTAGGCAATCATTTGACACATACATTCTTTTCTTGAAATTTTCGATATCAACATGGCCAAGGTTAGTATCATTGACTTGTTAGCTACAACAATGAGGGAAAACTGAGAGAGCGGGGTGGGGTGAATCAATTTTCTACTAGATCAACAAACTCAACCACAAATACAAATCTGATAAACTGTAGCAACAATAAAGATAAGAAAATTGATAACACAACACACAACACCAATATTTTGACATGGAGAGCCCGGTTAAAGGAAAAACCACGGTGGGAACCTACCCACAATAAGATGATACTCTGTAGTAGTATGTGAAAATAGTTACAATGGGGAATGCACCAGCATTTAGGCACACTGCCTAGAGCTTACAACTCAAGACACAATAACCTGGAAGGCTACAACCCTCAGGGAAGTCTCATTGACTTACAACAAGATTCGGATTAAAATCCGAAAGGAATGAACTGTAATAATAGCATCTGCAAATGCTTGATGATAGTTCCAGTTAAGCACAATTGTTTGCTCTGCAACACTCCAATGTCTGCTCAATCACAATGCCGAAGGATGTATTCGCTTGTTCACACCTTTACCAATCTTCGATAATGCATACACAACACCGATCACAAATTATATGATTATATTACCTATTTATACAATTCATCAACCTTGACAACAAGGTCGGTGTTGTCACAAAAGTTCTCACCCTTGATGACTCAAGAAACCTTGGTCATCAGCCTTGTGAAACATGGAAACAACCTCTCAAGTGTGGGACCTTGCGCAATGTGAGGTTGAATCTTCGAAGAAGGTCGACTTCCTATTCAATATGATGCAAAGTGTTGGACCAACCCAACACATGAAAATATAATCTATGCTTTGACAAGGAAAAGGGAGAGAGAGTAGAGTTGCATGAAAGAAGGGAAATATGGTTTGCACCCAAACTGAAATGATGATCTCCCCTGCCTATGACTACACAAAACACAAACGAAACCACCCAAGACATGCACAAATTTCTATCTGAATATATCCACTAAGTGCAAATGAAGGTTAAAATCTATGAAAAGAAGAGAGGAACTGAGCTTAGTTCATAATCAACTTTCATAGAGGGGACCAACACAACATCTACAACAAAGGGAAACAAACAAGAATGAATTCAGACAATTTAGTAAGATAAATACACGCATCATAAGAATGAAATCATGCAAAACAAGTAAGTTTCATTAATGTGGAGGCAAAGAAAATTTTACAAGTGCAGAGACTTAAGCTTGTTGTAAAAGAAAAGAAGGAGAAGATGATGAGAAAATTTTGCAAAATTTATTTTATTGTTTAAGCATAACTTTGGATTGTTACCATTGAGAAAACCCTAACCCTACCCGAGTTAGTTTACAAAAATTAGAGAGGAGGGGGAGATCAGATTGATAGATCTGATGGTGTGCTGTAGCTAGCTCTGAGAGCATCCTCTACCTCTGAAAGAACTAAAATCACCCCCTGGTGAAGTAATCCCTATCAACAAGCATGGCCAGGCACACTTGCAAGGACAAAAGTCTCTATTTTGCATTGAAGAGGGCATGGTGGCATTTGAAAATGGCCTACAGGGGTCACCTCTGGAATAATGGCATCTAAATATGGTGGTTGTACAAAAATCGGGTCCAAAATCAGGCGTGGACCAAGCAAAATGAATACCTTGACCATCGGGTCGACAACCACCCCTGCACAGAGCATTCAAAATCCAATGGCTACTATGAAAATTTGAATCTCATCCATTGATCAAGAGATCTCGCAAATAGATAGATGCATGAGATCTTGCCATGTAAGTGTGCTCAAAAGCCCAACAAAGGATTAAAAATTGCCATTAGATTGGGTTTTATTAAGATCCAACGGTCGTGGATGGCTGACGTGGCACCCTGAGTCCACGCTTTCTTCACTGTGTTTGAACACCAAGCAACCTTTCATTCTTATCCTACAAAATCTTTATGAGTCTATCATCACCTCACGAGATAAGGCTTTTTGAATTTTACCTTTTCTCTGCTTATCCCGCGGCCCCCCTCTTGTCTCCTTTTATCCCTGCGGGATAAGGGAAAAACATTTGCCTTTATGTTTCTTATCCTGGAACACTTGCTTGTTGCCTTGGTTTTTCACCATGGGATAAGACTCTCTTTGTTTTCTTTAATTATCTCTTATCCCACAAGCCATGTTGGGCCTTTGCTTCACTTCATGGGATAAGGGTCTCTTATGTTTCCTCCCTTTCTTTTCTTATCCCACGACACCGTTGGTTTCTTTTTCTTACCTCGTGAGATAAGGTCTCTTATTTTCTTTGGTCAATTCCTTATCTCGTGGACTGCTGTTGTTGCCCTTTGTTTCCCATGGGATAAGGGTTAATGCCCCTCTGCCACTGAGAGAAGACCACGATCAGCCGATGAGAGGAAAAGGGGAAAACCGACCCACCATCGACCATCAAGCCCTCCAGCCGGTAAACTTAAGTGAGTTGACCAACCAACCCGGTCAACTCAAAAATAGAGTTGGAGCCCCATTGGACCTTTGACTCCATGTTGTTCTTTGATGCTGACTATGGACCACCTCGGTGCCAAATAACACGCTGCAAATTGAGGTGGTCAATAACACGACCCGATCAATAACATGACATGTTATTGACCTGAGCTATTGATGTAACATATGAGGCATAGGGGTCAATGACATGTGTTATTGACACATCATATAGCCCCCGTGTTATATGACTCTGCAAAACTATGAAGAAGCAACTACCTCTACTGAGACCGATAACACGAAATGTTATCAATATTGACTAACATGGAGCATTAGCCACACAAAAATCTTGGATCTGAGCTCTGCTAAGGTTGGCACAAAAAATACCAACAGTTGGCTGAACGCTCAACTCATAATTACAAAATTACATCATATGATACAAAGATCGACCACCAGACCAATATAATGATATACATGATATAACATGGACCTAAACCAAATCTCCAAATACACAACACCACGAGAAATCATGTCAAGATCAATCACAACATGACACACCACCAAGAATATCGCATAACACGAAGAATATTACCGATTCAACAAAATCACCACGAACTCACACAATGATCATTGTAGATCATCAAAACAAATTGGAAACAATTAGGAAACTCGAGCAGGCATGTTAGAGTCATTAGTAATAACTGCACCAAAACCACTTATCAAATCTTCATCAATCAACATTGGAAGCTCAAGAGTATGCAAACAATAACAACTGCCACAAAGAAAGATAACTTGCAGAGAACCAAATCACGAACCATCTGAAATGAAGATACACAAGACCACCCAAACAATCTTCCAAAATATTATCTCAAGATCTGATCACATCGGAATATACTAGAGGAAATATTGAACTCTACAAAGCATTGATCAGAAAAACAAACTACAAACCAGATCATATGATACAATCAATTAAGCTTTCTGGATTACCAAAACCAATACAGAAAGATATAATGATACTAGAAATACTCCATACACCAAACCATGATCCCAATAAACCAATCTGCAACCACGGAAGCAATAAATCACAGGGATATGTTGACATCAATGACAACATCATATCCTAGCAACAACAATGTCCAACAATCTCCCCATTTGGCATTTGATGGCAACATATGAATGTAAAAAACAATCAATGCAAAGAAAGAAAAAATATCCAACAAAATCCCCCTAAGATCAAGCAGATAAAACTATTTTTTAGATGCTTCTCTCCCCCTTTGACAAAAATGCCAAAGATTCTCAAAATATAAAACGAAACTTGCTCTCACCCTTAAGGACACTGACTACTCCAGCAGAGTAGCAGCACCAACTCATCAATCCGAACAAAAAGATAAGATTGTGAAGTCTACCGGGTTGATGCAACTCAATGCATCTAGTTCTCATCAAAAGGGGTAGATACCCCTAAGTTATCTCTCAAATAGACAAATGTATCCGCAAGCAAAGTCTTAGTGAAAATATCAACAATCTATTCCTTTATAAACACATACTCCAACTTTACTTCCTTTTCATTGACTTTTTCTCTCCAGAAATGATATTTGATTGATACATGTTTAGTATTTGAATGTTGCACCAGATTATTTGACATATTAATAGCACTAGAACTATCACAATATATGACAGTAGGCTCGTCATAGATAACTCTGATATCCTTCAACATTTGGTTCATCCAAAATACCCGAGTGCAGTTACTAGCATCATCAATATACTCAACTTTAGCAATAGATAAGGACGTTGAATCCTGTTTCTTACTTGCCCATGAAACCAATTTATTACCCAAAAAGAATGCACCACTGGAGGTACTCTTCTGATAATCAAAATCAATAGCCCAAACAACATTAGTGTAAGCACATAACATGAAATCATCATTCCTTGGATACCACAAATCATAATCCATAGTTCCTTTCAAGTATTTGAATATCCTCTTTACATCAGTGACATGAATCTCTTTCAAATCAGCTTGATATCTAGTAGCCATGCACACAACATGCATAATGTCAGGTCTAGTTTGGATCAAATATAGAACTCCACCAACCATAGATCTATATAAAGACTGATTATCTTTCAGAGATTCATCATTTTTAGATAATTTGCAGCTAGTCACCATAGGAGTTCCAACCTGTTTGGAGTCATCTAACCTAAACTTCTTCAATAAATCCTTCACATATTTAGTTTGAGATATAAAAATACCTTTTTCGTCTGTGAAATCTGCAAACCTAAGAAAAATTTCATCTCTCCTATCATAGACATCTCAAATTCTTTCTGCATATCACCAGCAAACTGCATACACAAGTTATCATCCCCTCCAAAGATAATATCATCGACAAAGACTTCAATAATCAAGATGTTATCAATCTCAATCTTAAAATACATATTACTATCACTATCAGTAGTACCTTTATTAAATCCTAATTTCAGTAAATACTTATCCAATCTAGCATACCAGGCTCTAGGGGCTTGTTTCAATCCATAAAGAGATTTCTTTAGTTTGCATACCATGTCTCCATCATTTGATAATGAGAATCCATTAGGTTTCTCAATATAGACTTCTTCCTAAAGATCACCATTTAGAAAAGCCAACTTGACATCCATCTGATATACCTTGAAATCCTTATAGGTAGGCATATGCAAGCAATAGTCTAACAACTGCAAGTCTAGCCACCGGAGCAAAAGTATCCTCATAATCAATCCCTCCTTTTTGTGAATATCCTTTGCGTACCAGTATTGCTTTATTTCTAACTTCATCAACTTTATTTAATTTGTTTCTGACTACCCATTTAGTACCAATCACATTCTTTTCTTTAGGTCTAGGCACAAGTTCCCACGTGTTATTATTTTCAATCTGATTCAATTCTTCTTCCATAGCCCTTATCCAATTGTCATCTTTGCAAGCTTCAACAACATCTTTAGGTTCAATTTTAGAAATTAAACATACCTCTTCAACAAATAGTCTTCTTATAGTCATTACACCTTTATTTTTATCACCAATAATCTAGTTTTCAGAATGATTCAATCTTATATACCTCAAAGTCTTCTAATTATTTCGACTTTCAAGTTCTTGTACCTCTCCATTGACAACAACAATATTTGGATTAACTATCTCTACCAGATCATTCTACTTCAATTCTTTAGTTTGAATAAGAGTTGGAACAACATGCTAACCATCATCATATCCACATGCTCTGATCTCTTTTCCATAGTTCTCATCAACCTTCACATTTTCACTTTCCGCTATCTTTCTCAATCTCTTATTATAGCACTGTAGGCTTTTCTCTTTGTTGAATATCCGAAGAAAATTCTTTCATCACTTGTTGCATCAAACTTTCCTATATCCTCATCTCTCTTGATATAACACTTGCTACCAAAAATTCTGAAATATCTCACAGTAGGAACATGACCAAACCATAGCTCATAAGGAGTCTTACCGGTATCACCTTTTATATGCACTCGGTTGAATGTATAAACAACAATACTAACAAATTCTCTCCAATAGATCTTTAGAACATTCCCTTCAATTAGTATAGTCCTTGCAGCATCCAAGACAGTTCTGTTCTTCTCTCAACAACCATTTTGCTGTGGGGTTCTAGGAGCAGATAATTGTCTTCTAATCCCATGATTCTCACAAAATGAATCAAACTCACCGAAACAAAATTATCCTCCTCTGTCAGATCTCAGACATTTCACTTTCAATCCTATCTCAGTCTCAACCTTTTCTTTGAATATCTTGAATTTGTCCAATGCTTCTGATTTTTCCTTCAAAAAGAGCACCCACATCATTCTGGAATAATCATCAATCAGTAACATAAAGTATTTGTCACCCTGGACACTTCTAATATTTGTAGGTCCACATAGGTCAGTATGTACAAGATCTAGCAATCCATCACATGTATACTACTTACTCTTGAAATAAATTATTGTTTGCTTACCCATTTGATATTCCTTACATACTAGATTAGTAGGCTTAATTTTTTTAGGTAAATCTCTAACAACTTGCGTAGAATTAATCTTAATTTGAGTCAAAATTAACATGACACATACTTCTATGCCACAACCAACTTTCATCAATCTAAGCAATCAAGCAACTTTTCTCACTAGCACTCAAATGAAAGATATTACCTTCAGTCTTAGTTCAATATGCAATCTCTATACCTGAGGCATTTAGGATCTTGCATTTTTCATTAGTGAATTGTAAATCATAACCTTTGTCAACCATCTATCCAACACTTTAAAGATTATGTTTCAAACCTTCAACATACAAGATATCATTAATGTTATGCTTACCATCAAAGGAAATTGAACCTCTACCACGTGTTTGATTAGCCAATAGGAACAATAACTAGAGCTAAAGTCTTAACCCAAAGATTTCTCATCCATTCTGAGTAGCTATCATCTCCATGACTGAATTTCATTTACTTGTCAACCTAGGGACGTTTTACTTGAAATGGGTCTAAATTGTATATGCACTAAGTTTGTGTGATAGTCATTTTGCACTACTGCAACAACTAAGTCTATTTGAAATAAACAAGCGAAGATATAACAGCTAAATGGCTATAGGAAATCTTAACATTAACAAAAAATTCTAAGTAAATAACTATTAACTAAGTTTAGAGCTAACAAACAAGAATTACTCTGTCTGCTTTGGCTACAGGAACAGTCACAGGATCTGGTTCCAGTGGCTGCAGGAACAGTCAATTGCCAGAACATCTACTGCAACAAAAAGGAAATTTAATCTAAAAATCACATAGTAATACTCACCAAGTGGGCCCCCTTGGATGAGTGTATCCAGACTTTTAAATGATTTTATATACTCAGAATAACATAGCTTTTATTCATTATTTCCAAAAGTTGATACAATACATGAGATAAGAGAAATACTTATAATTCTAGAAAACGTTGTCTAACCTCTGTGAAGAGGTGTAGGTCTTTATTTATAAGAAAACTATAACAAACTTCCTACTATCTAGATCATGCACATGAAATTAGGTGGAAACATTTATTACTGTAAGTAGAAGAAATTAATCCACAGAAACGTGGAACTCAACTAAACCACAACCAATAATATAGCATGGCGGTGGTTACTAGATTGATGTTTGCTGGAGACAAACATAAATGAATCTGGTATCGTCTTGCTATTCCTTTGTCGATTTGTAATGCCCACCAAAATACCCTAAAGAAACTAAACAATAATATACAAATGGAGATAGTTTTTTTCTTAATTAACATCTAATAGCAACTAATGCAACATATAACATCTCCATCTAATTACATTCATTAACCATTTAACCAATATGAACATACATCATTTCTCATTTCATCAAATAACACAAGCGGAAATAGCACAACATCAATAATCTTTCTCTAGGGCATTTTAACATCATTACTTAATTCATTTCCACAATAACTTACTACACACAAGATAGTTATATTTGACTAATGCATACTTATTCCTCATGATATGCATACTTTTCCTTTCTACCGATGCATCTATGTGAAATCATTCCCATTTACTACATTCAATTAATATCTTCTACATATTGACATTCTAATCTACAAATATTCCTCTTCAAGATTATTTACCATTCTAATTAGCCTCTAAAAATTGCATGAGATAATACCACTAATCCATAAAGCAATTTCCATTCTATTCCAACTATAATCTTCTTATTTCCATGATTCATAAAATCACATCTGTACAATATTAAAAAGACTATATCTCCAAATTCCAATTTCCAACTACAATTCATCTTACAAATACAAGTGCATTAATTACATCATGAGCATGGCTCTTTCTACTTACATGAAAGCATCTACTATATAGAAAGATATTACATTACATACATTCCATCTTATCCATTACATAAATCTGCTTCAAGGTACATCCATAGCACATCATGAAGAAGAATCTACATCTACGCAAGAAGAATCCAAGAGAACATCCCAATGGCTAAAAGCACCAACCACCCGACCATGTGGAACCAAAGGAACCATCCCCCATGCTAGGAGATGACACAAGGTCCCAACACACACTCTAAACCTAAGCTGACACCTATAACCAAGGAGACTAACCACACAAGGACTCTCAAGAAAGAACTCACACAATACAACAAGAATGAACTCCTAGAGGCATAAAACACATCAAGACATAAATGCATCCAATAAGCATAATCTCAAATCAAAAAGGGGAAACACATGTAGGAGTGGAGTTTCATCACATGCCATCCTCATAACATAATAACATAACAAAACAAGGCACTAGCCTGATGGACATGTGGAGCCATCTCAACCTATGAGGGACTAAGGGAGATTATCTTACCGTCTTCATGGCCTTCTCATACTTATCCTAAAACATCCTCCCTAGAACTAATTCATGAGGCACAACTAAATTTATCATCTTGTTAATTAATCTAGCTACCCAACCCATCAATTATTAGGTTATCACTTATTTACTAATCACAGAAAACTCCAATGTGCCCTGGTGGTGCAGACTTCATGCATCCTTACAAGGAACCTCATGCAAGCCTATCTCTCATGACCCTGGTCATCACAAAGCCCACTCCTCCTAACATGGCCCAACAATAAATTACAAGAGGCTCTACCACACAAATACATGAAAACAATACTCAATGCAGCCAACAACTTCCACACATATTTGTACAACATAAACAGGGCTACAACAACATCAATATAGCAAAATGAGCCTCTTGGCTAACAATGAACAAAGGCATAACAAGCCATAAAATGCTGCCATGAAATATATAATAACATCACAGCATGGCCTACTCACTTGTTGGTCCAAAACAACATAAAATCATCTCAATCATCCATGGCCTATCCACATGGAAGAGAGTCTAAAATACCCACAATGGTATAGAGAAGTAAATGTACATAAACCATCAAAATACATCAAGACTAATAAAAGCCAAGTCTGGAAAGTACTAATAGACCTCAAATAAAGCCTTTGGTAAAAAATCAATTCGGAAAAATACTTCAAAAATGACCAAAACTAGGAAAATACAAAACACGGTCAGGTTAGCGCTTTTGCCCCCCAGGACAGCACATATGCAACACAGAACAGCGCAAAAATGCAACACAGGACAACGCTTATGCATTCTAGAATCATGCATATGCATTCTAGAATCATGCATATGCATTCTAAAATATCATTTTTGTTTCCAGATTCACGCTTATGCATTCTAGAATCATGCATATGCTGCGAAGAGCAATGCAAATGCATCACAAGACAACGCATATGCATTCTAGAATAGCGCTTTTGCAGAAACAACGCTTTTGCACAAAACTTATGGAAAAAAAATCAGATAATTTTTGGGTAAAATAATAAATCCCTGACTTAAATGAAAATGCTCGAAAAACATATTGAAAGAGACGCCCAAAAACAAGGATTACTTGGGTATAAACATAATAAAATATCTCCAACTATAAATTAACATTTGACCAAATATCTTCATGACATAAAACAGATAGAACTTCTAAAAACTTCACAGAGAATCAAAAGAAGATAGTCCCGACATTCAAAACTGAAGGACTCACCAAGGAAGACCAATCTCATCTCATACAAGAGAGGATTAATCAACCAAGGATCTCCACATCAAATTCATAGAGCCACGAATGTAGACACGGGAAAACCAAAAATATATGTTTCGGCAGCTATACAAAACTCAAATAATATAAACTTTCTCCCAAAAATTCCTTTCAGCAATAATAAACTATAGAATAAGATATTATTTCAATGCAATACCCAAAACAATTGCAGACACAATTATACACGGAGAAGCCATTGAAAACAAATGCAAAGGAAAAGAACTCCAACCTGCAACTTGAAGTAATGGAAAAAGAAGTTGAAGAAGAGCTCCCACAAGCCAACTAAGTCCAATCCAAGCTCTAGCCAAATCCAAGAGAGAGGAAATCCAAAGCCAAGAAAGAAGCTTGCTGGAAACATTTATAGCGAAGAGCAAAAAACCAACCTGAAAAACTTTACGGGAAAGAAAATAAAAAGCAACAATAATCCCAAACCCTAGCCTCAATTTCGGCCAATCAAAATATTCCATTTTCGAATATATTTTACCAACCCACCATATAATATAATTTATTCATCCATTTTGAATTTAATCAATGAGAGTGAAGGGTAGGTAAAGTAAATAAAATATACTTATTTAGATAAGTGGTATTGTTTTATTTCTTTAAATAATTTAAAGTGTTCATACACCCCACTTAGGAATAAAAGTCAAACTATTAAATAAATATAAGCTGTAATTAAATAATCCAAAAGGGGATAAAAATCAAATAAACCAAAAGCTAATAAAATAAATTAAAGAACCAAATAAATATAAGATATCAAATAAATATCCAACCAAAGAAGGTCAAATAATAAATTAAATAATAATATACGATCAGAGATTAATTCACAAATATTAAATAAATATTAAGCAACAATAAAGCTTATCAATTATGAAATAATCATAAAATCAATAAATGTTAATTATCATTTAAATGTAAATACCAGATAATTAAATATTCAAAACTTGTAAATTAAATGCATTAAAATAAACATTACCAAATATAAACTACACATCAAGAGCCACATAACTTATTCTAACATAATCAAGTAAATCAACCGTGATACACTGAGCTCACCAAACCAAAAGACCAAGCTTACTAACTGACATGGCGAATTATGCCAAGACGTTGACTACACATGGTGAACAACTTAGACCTAGAGTATGTGAGGGGAAACTCATGCCATCTCCGAACCACATAAGCCATTGGAACTAAGACATGCTTAGACCTGTGAAGCTAGGTGGAGTCGATGTCTGGTACCTACAAAATCCTGCAACCACAAAATGATAGTACAACATACATATACATATATAGAACAAGCAAGTGATAGAGAATCACGACGACACATCCCGCTCGTAACGAGTGATGTGGAATCGTCCCTATCACGAAGATAGTCAAACAATAGTCAAACAAATATCATAAACATCTCATCAAATGAAATCATGAAGTAAGGTTAGTGTAATCATAATCATCATCAGAACCATGATAAATCTAATCTATCAATAATCCATCACATAGTGAGCATATAAAATCCATCGAGTATATATATCGTCAAATCACCTGATCAATCATGATAGTACCAACATCCATATGGATAATCAAAATAGCATATGTCCAATAGTTTCTAACATCAAATAATAAGTCACTGAAGCAACATGAGTAATCATCATCCAAATCATCAAAATATAGTCTAGATAAGTCTATCAAGTATAATATAAAAGTCAACTCTAGACAAAATAAGTCAAATCAAGGGGGACACTACATTGTCCCCCCCTTTGCCTAGGCTTACTCCTGGAAGCCTTAGAACAAATAGGGATATATCTCTCTCATCTGCATTGCATCCTCCCATGTAGCTGAAGAATCATCAATCGGATCCCACTAGACCCTTACCTGCTCTACGCTCTGACCTCTGAGAGACATCTCTCTGTGCTGAAGAATGTGCACGGGCTCCATAGAAAGCTGCCCATCCTTGACCTGCAAAGCATTCCAATCCAACACATGTGAAATATTAGGATGATATAACCTCAAAACTAAAACATGAAAGACATCATGGATGCGGGACAAGCTAGGCGGTAAGGCAAGGCGATAAGCCATAGGACCAATCTGCTCCAAAATATCAAAAGGTCCAATGAACTGAGGTGCCAACGTAGAGCCTTTTCCATAATGGATCGGACTATTTCATGGGCAAACTCTCAGAAACACCCTATCACCAATAGAAAACTACCTGCCCACTCCATGAGCATCCACATATTTCTTCTGCCTATCCTGAGCGGCCAACAAATGTTCTCTAATGCGAGCCACCTACTCATCCATATCCTGCAACATCTTTGATCCAATATGCACTCTATCCTCTAAATGATCCCAGCTCAAGGGCACGCGAAATGGTCTACCATATAACGCCTGATAAGGAGACATACCTATAGAGCTATGGTAACCATTATTGTATGCAAACTCAACCAAATAGAGATAATCCTCCCAACGAGACTGCTGGTCCATCACGTACATCCTCAACATATCCTACAGAACCTGGTTCACACTTTCTGTCTGTCCATCTATCTCGGGGTGATAAGCTGAACTAAATTTCAACTGCGTACCCAAATCATGCAGAAGAGTTGTCCAAAAATATGATGTGAACACTAGATCACGATCTGATATGATCCGTTGAGGAATACCATGCAACCTCACAACTCCTTCAAAGAAAACTTTGTCTAGTGTCGCTGCTATATACGAAGACCTAATCAGAGAAAAGTGTGCTACTTTGGTCAATTTGTCTATAGTGACCATAATAGCATCATGATAGCGTAAAGACATGGGCAATCCAACTATAAAATCCATAAATATAATGTCCCATTTCCATCCTGAAACCAAATGTGACTATAATAATCCTATGGCATGCTGATGCTCTGCCTTCACTCACTAACATTCTAGGCAACATGCCACAAAATATACAATATCTCTCCTCATACCAAACCAATGATATATTTGTCTCAAATCTACGTGCATCTTCTTGACACCTGGATGTGCTAAGTAAGGTGCACGATGTGCCTCCAACATGATAAAAACTCGAAGACCATCTGATGGTTTAACATAAGTACATCCCAAATGCTAAGAAGTCCATCTGATTCTACCAAGTAACCTACATATCTATCCTCAAGAGCTCTACCTGCGGCAACTTCTGTGATAATCTCCTGATACCATACATCTGAAGAAAGGGCACTAAGGATATGGCTCCTCAAATCCACACTAAGAGACATTGCTGAAATCTCATGCCTCCTACGACTCAATGCATCTGCTACCACATTCTCCTTACCTTGAATATATCTGACCTCAAAGTCGTACTCACATAAGAACTCCATCCAACGCCTCTGCCTAGCATTTAAATTCGGTTGCATGAAGATATATTGCAAACTGTGGTGATCACTATGCAACTCGAATCTGTGTCCAAGAAGGAAGTGCCTCCATCTAACCAAAGCATGAACCACTGCCACTAACTCAAGATCATGGGTGAGATAATTCTGCTCATGATTCTCAAGTTTACGTGACTCATATGCAATCACATGACCTTCCTGCATCAACACTGCTCCTAACCTTCCAAACAAGCATCCGTGCACACCACAAAATTTCCCAAAGGATCTGGTACTGCTAAAATAGTTGCACTAGTCAAACGCTCCTTAAGGATCTGTAATGTTGTCTCACACTGCTTTGTCCAAACAAACTTCTTCCCTTTTCTCCGAAGAGAAGTGATAGGATGAGCTATCCTGGAGAAATCTTGAACATATATGTTATAATAACCTGCTAAACCCATGAAACTAAGAACCTCTCCCACATTAGTGGGTGCTAGCCAGTCAACAATTGCCTGAATCTTCGAGGGATCAACTGCGGTACCCTCTCCAAAAATCACATGACCAAGATACCTCACCTTTGTTTGGAAGAAATCACACTTTGCCAAATTGGCGTATAGCTGATTCTCTCTAAGACACTGCAAAACCTACCTCACATGATCTTCATGCTCCTCTACTGATCTCGAATAAATCAAAATATCATCCAGAAATACTAATACAAATCTATCCAGAAGCAATCTCTCTTGACGAACACTCTGCTACCAGGTGTTGTACTCGACTGCTGGACACTGCCTCTACTAGAAGCTAGCTGCAAACTCTACGCTGGCTGAGAAGGAGTAGGTCTCATTTCATGCTAACGATTGTGACTCCTATCAACCTGAAATCTAGCACCTCGGGAAAAGCTCTGTCCTTGAGAAAACCTCTTCTTAAACCGCTGACCACTACAAAAAGAAGAAGGATGGCTCCTAGCATATCCTATAGACTATTGTTGCTGTCCTCTCACTGCAGATCCTATAATAGGTGCACTAAATCTCTATACTCCAATCGCTCCTCCTTAAGCTAATGAAAGATTCTCCTCTACTAGTCTTGCCTTTTCCACGACTGCCTCCAAAGTCTTAGGTCCATGCATCCGAACCTCTCCACCAATGCAATCGTTAAGACCTCTCACAAAGTGTTGAATCAACATCAGCTCATCATCTGCATATCCAGCATACTGTCTAAGCTCAAAGAATCTATGCTCATACTGCTCCACAGTCATCCTCTACTGTCACAAATCATGGAACTCATCAGCCTTTCTCTACCTCCAATGGTCTGAAAGGAATCTAGCATGAAACTGCTCCAAGAATAACTCCCATGATATGGTTGCTATGTCCAAATGCAGCTTCTTTTCCTCCATGTGCCACCATGTTGTCACAAAATTGCGAAGATGCAAAATCGCACATCTCGCCTTGGTGTTATTGCTACACTGGTGCATAGCAAAACACCTACCTAAGTCCAATAACCATGTCTCTGCCTCCATGCCACTGCCTAAGACATCGAAAGTAGGAGGATGAGTCCTATTCAGATCTCTAATATGACTAGCTACAAGCACCTCCTGATCCACCTCAATTCTCCTCCTAGGGGAACGTGAACGCTCTCTCTCCTGATTCTCTGAATGATGAGATCCCTCCTACTGGTTCTCGTCCTGTATCGGTCCTAGGCAACCAAGAAACTCCTGAAGAACATTCACCAACTATGGAATCAGATCTTCTCTAGGCTGCTCCTGCTCCTTTTCCTCATGGTGTGACTCTTCAGAAACTGGCATGACGACAATCTCTACCCCTAACAGGCATCTTATCTAAGAAAATGCAAAGGAGACTATAAGCCAAGTATCAAATAAAACTATAACAAGAAAATAAATAGCAGGGATAAAACTGTTGGGCTACCCCATGCCAAAAGTTAAAATACACAATGGGCTCAATCAAAACCAGAGTACCCAGTGTTGAACATCGACTCTGATACCAAGTTGTAATGCCCGCCAAAATACCCTAAAGAAACTAAACAATAATATACAAATGGAGATAATTTTTTTCTTAATTAACATCTAATAGCAACTAATGCAACATATAACATCTCCATCTATTTACATTCATTAACCATTTAACCAATATGAACATACTTCATTTCTCATTTCATCAAATAACGCAGGCGAAAATAGCACAACATCAATAATCTTTGTCTAGGCCATTTTAACATCATTACTTAATCCATTTCCACAATAACTTACTACACACAAGATAGGTATATTTCACTAATGCATACTTATTCCTCATGATAGCATACTTTTCCTTTCTACCGATGCATCTATGTGAAATCATTCCCATTTACTACATTCATTAACCATTTAACCAATATGAACATACTTCATTTCTCATTTCATCAAATAATGCAAGCAGAAATAGCACAACATCAATAATCTTTCTCTAGGGCATTTTAACATCATTACTTAATTCATTTCCACAATAACTTACTACACACAAGATATGTATATTTCACTAATGCATACTTATTCCTCATGATATGCATACTTTTCCTTTCTACCGATGCATCTATGTGAAATCATTCCCATTTACTACATTCAATTAATATCTTCTACATATTGACTTTCTAATCTACAAATATTCCTCTTCAAGATTATTTACCATTCTAATTAGCCTCTAAACATTGCATGAGATAATACCACTAATCCATAAAGCAATTTCCATTCTATTCCAACTATAATCTTCTTATTTCCATGATTCATAAAATCACATCTGTACAATATTAAAAAGACTATATCTCCAAATTCCAATTTCCAACTACAATTCATCTTACAAATACAAGTGCATTAATTACATCATGAGCATGGCTCTTTCTACTTACATGAAAGCATATACTATATACAAAGATATTACATTACATACATTCCATCTTATCCATTACATCATGAGCATGGCTCTTTCTACTTACATGAAAGCATCTACTATATAGAAAGATATTACATTACATACATTCCATCTTATCCATTACATAAATCTGCTTCAAGGTACATCCATAGCACATCATGAAGAAGAATCCAAGAGAACATCCCAATGGCTAAAAACACCAACCACCTGACCATGTGGAACCAAAGGAACCACCCCCTATGCTAGGAGATGACACAAGGTCCCAACACACACTCTAAACCTAAGCTGGCGCCTATAACCAAGGAGACTAACCACACAAGGACTCTCAAGAAAGAACTCACACAATACAACAAGAATGAACTCCCAGAGGTGTAAAACACATCAAGACATAAATGCATCCAATAAGCATAATCTCAAATCATAAAGGGGAAACACATGTAGGAGTGGAGTGTCATCACATGCCATCCTCATAACATAATAACATATCAACATAAGGCACTAGCCTGATGGACATGTGGAGCCATCTCAACCTATGAGAGACTAAGGGAGATTAGCTTACCGTCTTCATGGCCTTCTCATCGTTATCCTAAAACATCCTCCCTAGGACTAAGTCATGAGGCACAACTAAATTTATCATCTTGTTAATTAATCTAGCTAACCAACCCATCAATTATTAGGTTATCTTTTATTTACTAATCACAGAAAACTCCAATGTGCCCTGGTGGTGCAGACTTCATGCATCCTTACAAGGAACCTCATGCAAGCCTATCTCTCATGACCCCGATCATCACAAGGAAGCCCACTTTTCCCAACATGGCCCAACAATATATCACAAGAGGCTCTACCACACAAATACATGAAAACAATACTCAATGCAACCAACAACTTCCAGACATATTTCTACAACATAAACAAGGCTACAACAACATTAATATAGAAAAATGTACCTCTTGGCTAACAATGAGCAAAGGCATAAAAAGCCATCAAATGCTGCCACCAAATATAGAATAACATCACAGCATGGCCTACTCACTTGCTGGTCCAAAACAACATAAAAATCATCTCAATCAACCATGGCCTATCCACATGGAAGAGAGTCTAAAATACCTACAATGGTATAGAGAAGTAAATGTACATAAACCATCAAAATACATCAAGACTAATAAAAGCCAAGTCTGGAAAGTACTAATAGACCTCAAATAAAGCCTCTGGTACAAAATCAATTCGGAAAAATACTTCAAAAATGACCAAAACTAGGAAAATACAAAACACAGTCAGGTTAGCGCTTTTGCCCCACAGGACAGCGCATATGCAACATAGAACAACACAAATACAACATTGGACAACGCTTATGCATTCCAGAATCATGCATATGCTTTCTGAAATAGTGTTTTTATTTCCAGATTCACGCTTATGCATTCCAGAATCACGCATATGCTGTGAAGAGCAACGCAAATGCATCACAAGACAACGCATATGCATTCTAGAACAACGTTTTTACAGAAACAGCGCTTTTGCACAAAACTTATGGAAAAAAAATTAGATAATTTTTGGGTAAAATAACAAATCCCAGACTTAACGAAAATGCTCAAAAAACATATGGAAAGAGACACCCAAAAACAAGTATTACTTGGGTATAAACATAATAAAATATCTCCAACTATAGATCAAGATTTGACCAAATATCTTAATGACATAAAACAGACAGAAGTTCTAAAAACTTCATAGAGAATCAAAAGAAGATAGTTCTGACATTCACAACTGAAGGACTCACCAAGGAAGACCAATCTCATCTCATACAGGAGAGGATTAATCAACCAAGGATCTCCACAACAAATTCATAGAGTAGCGAATGCAGACACGAGAAAACCAAAAATATATGTTCCAATAACTATACAAAACTCAATGCCTAAAGTTTGGGCAAAGCTGGAGAAGGGCCATCTCACCAACTTCATGGAAAAGCTTGAGGACTATGACAAAGGTAGGGTCAACCTTGTTGTTTCCAAGATTTCTGAAAACTGGTCTAATGGCTCTTTTAAACTTTATGGAGTTAAATTTAAGTTGGATGCTAAGCTTATTTCTACTGTAACTGGAATGCCCCACTCTGGGCTCAACTTGTTTTGAGACCTCAAGGTCTCCAACAATGTCGTTACCCTATTCCCGCATAAAGAGAAAGAGCGGGTGAAAATTGGCAAGGCTACCGGAGGCTACTACGATGCTGCAAACATCAAGAAGTTGTGGGGCTGGGTCCTGAATGCAATCATGGAGTATATTACAGTTGAAGGCCGTTTCTCGAGGGCCCACACTTACCACTTCATGCTCTTGAACCATTTCTGACACGACAAAAAAGTGTCTTTGCCCTACTACCTTTTTCGATCCCTCTCCAGGTCCCTGAACAAGCACATGTCGAACTCTTCCAGCCCGATTCTCCACTGCGGGCTCCTACTACTCATCTATGAGCATTGCAAAATGCTCGCTCTGCAGGAAAACAAGCGGATTTCTGCCTCCCCTGGTAAAAGGAGGATGGAAGAGGGAGATACTAGCAAGGAGAAGGCATCATCCAGCAAGAAAAGGAAAATTTCCCCCGGGTTGGAATCTGAGGACATTGTCAAGGAAAGCAGTGGTATGGAGACAGACGACTCTAATGGAGATGACAGCTGGAAGGAAAAGGAACTGGGCACCGAGGAAGAAAGTGGAGATTTCAAGCCTGGTCAAGATAGACCTATTCCAAGTGATCAACCTGGTAAGGACAAAAGCCATCTTATGGAGGAGATGGCTCCCAAGGATAATGAGGAAACTGAAGTTAATTCTGAGAAGGGAACAAATAAATGCTCCAAGAAGAACCTGGCTGAGGAAGGGGATAGCAAGGCTAAGGATAGTGCTGGCGAGGGGCTTATCCTAGATAATCTCAAGAAGCTCTCGGAGGCTAGAATGAATTTCAACATATGGACTTACGAAACCCTAAAAAACTTGGAGAAGCAAGGGATAAATTCAGATAAAAAGAGGGAGGATGAAAATAGAGAGCATACTACCTGGAAGCAGGAAATGGAGAATAAGGTAAAATTGCTGGAAGAGGGAAAAGAAGCGATGAAAAATTTGATGGGATTTATCCCAAGTATCCTCTTTGTTGTCACCAAAAACCTGGAAGACATTGCCAAGGTCTTTGACCATACTCCCAAACTGGTTGTGGACCTCGACCTAGAGGAGGAGACCATCCAGACTGGAAGTGGTGGTGATGCTACCCCGGTGGGCAGAACTGCTAAGAGAACTAGGTCCAATATCAAGAAAGCTATGGCAGCTGCGGCCAAGGACCCTCCCAACCTCAAAGACAACATCAAAGAGCTACAAGAAATTAGCACCACCCTGGCTAAAGCCTTGGATAAAATCTGATTCCTGGACGACCTGCTAGCTTTTAGGGCCTTTTATGGTTTTTTCCTGGTTTTCCATTGGTCTTTTCCTTTTGTTCTGTTTCTCTCTGTTTCTTGTGGCTTTTCTATTTTAATCTTGCTTGTATAGGGTTTCGGGGCCCCTTAAAAACCTACTTTTTCATTAATCAAAAACTTTACAAAACTCAAATAATATAAAGTTTCTCCCCAAAATTCCTTTCAGCAATAATAAACTATAGAATAAGATATTATTTCAACCCAATACCCAAAACAATTGCAGACACAATTATACACGGAGAATCCATTGAAAACAAATGCAAAGGAAAAGAACTCCAACCTGCAACTTGAAGTAATGGAAAAAGGAGCTGAAGAAGAGCTCCCACAAGCCAACTAAGGCCAATCCAAGCTCCAGCCAAATCCAAGAGAGAGGAAATCCAAAGCCAAGAAAGAAGCTTGCTGGAAAAATTTCTAGCGAAGAGTAAAAAACCAACCCGAAAAACTTTACGGGAAAGAAAATAAAAAGCAACAATAATCCCAAACCCTAGCCTCAATTTCGGCCAATCAAAATATTCCATTTTGGAATATATTTTACCAACCCACCATATAATATAATTTATTCATCCATTTTGAATTTAACCAATGAGAGTGAAGGGTAGGTAAAGTAAATAAAATATACTTATTTACATAAGTGGGATTGTTTTATTTCTTTAAATAATTTAAAGTGTTCATACACCCCACTTAGGAATAAAAGTCAAACTATTAAATAAATATAAGCTGTAATTAAATAATCCAAAAGGGGATAAAAATCAAATAAACCAAAAGCTAATAAAATAAATTAAAGAACCAAATATATATAAGATATCAAATAAATATCCAACCAAAGAAGGTCAAATAATAAATTAAATAATCAAATACCATCAAAGATTAATTCACAAATATTAAATAAATATTAAGCAACAATAAAGCTTATCAATTATGAAATAATCATAAAATCAATAAATGTTAATTATCATTTAAATGTAAATACCAGATAATTAAATATTCAAAACTTCTAATTTCTCAACTACAATTGCGTAAATGTTACAAATGCATAAATGAGCACGCTAGTCCAAGTTAAATACCTTACGCTTACTACATTAATAATTTAAAGCAATCTCTTAAATTAATGATTTATCATACAAAGGAAGCTACCCATTTAAATTTCTAAATTGCTATTGTGCTCGTCTACTCATAAATTTTGAATTTAATACTTAGGACAACAAACCTCACTTACCTCGCGCAAGGCACGCAAATCGAGGAAGTCCTCCAAGTCTCTCGACACGCATCCCAATGAAATGCAAGCCCCACGAATCCACACACGATGCTCACCTAACCATGGCTAAGGCAAGACGAGAGTTATATGACCACTAAATCCGAATTCAAAAGATGAAGGAGCATACTCAACCTTGCAAATTCCAAAGGAGATGAACCTTGCCCTAAGCGGTGTTGTACCTGCACCCATGAATTCATACAAGCATGCATATACAAATACATATTCAATGAAGACGTTAGCTCAAGATTTATCACAAGGGTTAGGAACAATTACATTTACACGAGAATCGATGCAAAAGCACAATAATATGTATGCTCAGTTTATTTATATTATCTAAACTACACATTGCATATCGGTTAATCTACCATTCGAGAATGCCACATAGGAAGTCAATCAAGGTTAAACGGGTTTTAAAAGTCCGACTAGGGTATGGGCATTACATTCTCCCCCCCTAGGTTCCGACTTACTCCTGAAAGTCGCAAAGTTAAACGGAAGTCCTGCAACACTTATTAGTCCCTAAACTCAATTAACAATTATCAATTTGCACAAACAACTATTTTTTTTTTTTTTTAACAATTTAAAACATTATTCACCAATAAAAATGCATCTAACATCATTCACACCTTCAAACATTCTATAATCTACACTCAATCATAGCAAGGATACGAGACTTTTCCCTTTTTATTTCACCAAATTTAAAGCAATTAAAATATATAAGCACAGTTATCATACTCATTTATCAAACATGACAAGAAAACATGCTCTCAAGGTCAACTTCTTTCACCAAATCATCTCTTTCACAATATTTTATCACATAAAACTAGCCTCAATAGAACAATTTCTACGACCAAGTTAACTTCTCAACAAATAAGAACAACGTAAGAACTCAATTGTTTACATTTTTCAGACATACAAGATCCTTTCTAATGACTATGCCCCATAACATAGTGACAAGTTAATACCATTTAATCCATGATTTCACATAATATCCATCCACAAGACTGGTTTGCACAACACAATAGGCTACATGTGAGCATGTCAAATGCTCGGTCAGAGGTAACATATATGATCCACATTTCTATGTCTGCTCTCAGAATAAATACATGATCAACAAATATCCATCATCTCACTCAAGGGCTTGATGGCGCTAGGGTACACCATAGCGGTGCCACCTTCCATACAAGTCCCTCGTGAATATCCCTTGTTGTGTAAGGTGTTTAGCCTCCAAGAGATAGTCACCACTCATAGGTAGGTAGTGGATCTTAGCTGTTTTCACAGCCTCACATACCTCCATCCTCAAGGTTCCTTGCGTCTACTTCCTCGTATACACTCATCCAAGCCCGTCTCCTACGTTCTTGGAGAGGAATTCACATTACAACACAAGACCAGCATACGAAAACAACAAGGATAAACCGGTTTAGCCACTAAAGTACAAAAGATTAAAGATAATAATTGTCAATTCCAACAATAAAACAAGAAAATAATTTCCGGATTTGCAACATCAAATCAAGTGAAATCAAGATTGCAAGATCGTGGCTAAACTGTCAAGGTCAAGGTAAAATAAATTGCTGGCCCACAAGGAGATAAATAAATAATTACAAGAAAATCATAATTGCACATTACATCACTACGTGACTAGTAGCTAGCCACCAACGAGGAAGGAAGGAACAATCGTCTAGCTACCCTAGTAGCTCATCATGTGGTGTGACCAAGTCACACATCCACATGGCATGGCAGTGTGCACCTCGGCATCACCCCGCATCACGTCGTCACGTGGCATGGCTCTACCCAATACATAGCGGTAGACCGCATGGAAATGTCTACTACATCCCGCATCGTGTCTCAGCACGGCATGGCAATACTCCAAGCGGACAAAGCACGCAATGGACGTATCCCGCATGGCAGTGTACCCCGTGGATAAGGCACGCGCTGGTCACACTCCGCATAGCGATGTTCCTCTCAGGATACTCGCCGTAAGC
The DNA here is from genome assembly GCF_030272615.1 of Cryptomeria japonica. Lineage (NCBI taxonomy): Eukaryota > Viridiplantae > Streptophyta > Pinopsida > Cupressales > Cupressaceae > Cryptomeria > Cryptomeria japonica. Next base: position 657,930,981 of record NC_081415.1, read on the forward strand.
TAGAGGTATACATGGCTAAGGTCTACCCATAAGTCTACCAACACTAGCCAGTTGGTAACTTATGTAGAACAATAACACGCCTCTCATGAAGACAAGGCAACAAATGCTCCAATATGTAAGGAAGTACCACGCCTCTCATGAAGACAAGGCAACAAATGCTCCAATATGTAAGAAAGTACCACGCCTCTCATGAAGACAAGGCAACAAATGCTCCAATGGAATCCAACAATATGCTCAAAAACTGTCATCTATATGCTCAAGATAAAGGATAGGAATAAGGCTGGCACACATGAACCTCATAAATCGGTTCATCATAAGGGGAAGTATTGAGTACACCTATGTTATAGTTTCATTACAAAACCATGCTTTTCCTCGAAATAGGGAAGCTAAAGTCGCTTCGCGTCAACATTACTCGTACGCTGTTCATTCTATTTCAAGGAACGGTGACTACTACTACTACCCCTTCACATACTGACTTATCAACAACCCGTGGGTTGGCACTCAGTAAGGGAAACAACAAGCAACATCACATAGATAGGTATGGGTTCCCATACTCATAAAAAAACACATTCCCCATGGTTGATTACTTCACCATCCCATGGGCACACAAAGCAAGTACGGGTTTTCTCACAACACACACAGAATAGCACTATTACTGGTTTAGTCACATTTACGGGGAGTGCTTTACATTATGCTAACATATACTTAAGGGAAGTTTTTTTTAATTATGCTTTACACATGAATCACCAACAAGGTTTACTCTAGATCCACGTACTGAAATTTTCAACAATTCAAATTTACACAACGAGATAACATCATTCTAATATCTTTCTCAATCTTCCCTAAGTATTTTCATTCACATTATTAACTATGCAATTTCCCTTTTCAAGATGAAAAACTTTCCCCTTTCAATTAGAAGCCCAAAGCAACATAAAATTTCACATGCATTATAGCAGAACTTCTTCTTAAATCACTGCATTCTAAATAGTGTTTCAAAAACAACAATTCCTATATTTTAAACGAGAGGAGGAAGAGAGTTGGAAAATCAACTATTTCCTACGAATACACAAAAATTTCAAAATCACACCATATGCTCGGACATAAGTTTATCATTTGAGTTGCACGGTTTTCATTTTGCTATCTTTTAGGGAGGTGTCAAAGCATCCTAACATGACATTTCTAATTATTATTGCTGCTCTATAATGTTCTAGTTTTCCGAACAAGAATTCAAAATGACCAAATTTTCTTTTGTAATACAAGTCTTCTAAAGCACAATCACTATTCGTAATACGTTACAATACAATAATACCTCAAATTTAACATTGAAACTTCATAATATGATAAGGAGGTAAATAAAGAGCTATCTACTAGATTTCACACATTTAGTGCATACAATTCCACAAGTCTTTTATTTACTCCTTTCGAAACATAATAAGACAATTATCTAATTCCAAAACAAGTTAAATGGTGCGTCATTTAATAGGTCCTAATCACACTAATTGAATAAGCACATAAAACAATCTTTTGAGAAGCACATCAATTTACTCTTGAGCTACTACAGTATGTCCTCTTTTGGTTTTCCTTTCACATCAAGCAATTTGCACAAAATCAACTATACGCATTTGAAGCACCTTACTTAAGATGAAATTTGATTATATTACTCCTACCAAGCACATGGAGCACCCTTTAATGCAAACATACAATTTTCTATCATTATCCAAAAATTAACTCCTAAATCAATCCTTTTCACAATCTAAAGCACAAAAACGTTATGAAACTCACACAAGGCTCAAGAAATATCATCCTTTCTCTTGCAATTAGAAAACTTAACTAAGAGGTAACTACACATATCAATTCATTTTAATTTACTTAGAGAAAGAGAAAAGGAGATGAGTCATATTCACTCAATGTACTACATGATAGGCATTAACATTTGTCATACTAGTCCTTAAAGTGGACAATCATTAAAATAGAGCCAAAACCACAAACAACACATTTCGTACTTTTAGGTTCAAGATATTAACAACCAACTTAGATGGATTAGTCAAAGAGTAAAATAAATCGAAAATAAAGGCACATACGACTCCCTTTTGAAGTAAGAGAAATCGTAGACCAAGACCTCATTAAGCAGACAAAACACCTTTAATTATTCCCAAAACACCCACATCAATAAGGTGATAACAAGGTGTGAACGCACACGTTACACCCAAGTACGGTTTGTTAAATCACACCCTCACATCGAGGTGGGCAAGCATACAACCTAAGGTAGATACATACACACCGACTAAGAGCACAAGTGAAACCAGAGATCCCAGTGTTGCAACATGGGCTCTGATACCAAGTGTAATGCCCCGCCAGGAAACCCCTAAGGGTTTAAGTTTAAAACACTCAAATAAAGTGTAAATTTTTTTTTTTATAATAATTATTTAGAGCATTAATGAAAAGTTACATTATTAAGATAAATTGAAGTTAACTCAATTCATTATTAGACACAACATTAAGATACATTGGAGTTATCTGTCAACTTAGTTATCACAGCGGAAGGCTCAAAACAATCCTAAGGAGTTTCCTAACGTGATTACATAATCTTACCTAACTCAACTTGCGTCTTTGGACCCATTAATCTGGATATCTTAATTACGAGATAAAGCATAGTTCTTAATTACATATGTGTTCAATGGGTTGTCATCTTATAATTTTAGGAAGTGTCCAATTGCTTTGGTTGATGAGGAGACCATCGAGAGGTTAATTACTCAAAGCACTTTAATTCATAATTTCATTAGGAGGTCTCCAAATGGGTTCAAGCGTTTTAAATATAACAAAGTTCATTCATTAGAGTTCTAAAAAAAAATAACCATCCGCACTTGACAGCATCCTTTAATTCTATAAATCTGCTTAATGAGGTTCATTCGTTAGGGTTAAACTACGTTTAATATAACGAGGATTCCTTCATTTGATCTTAAAATATTCACCCACATTTGATACCTCTTTTAAAATATTAAACAGTATGGTTAATAAGATAAATTTGTTTCTTTCGGATTAAACTTCCATGAGTAGAGTGAGGTCTCTTCATTTGTTATCATGCGTAGCCAACTAATGAGTTGAAGTTCTTTTACGAAAGGTAAAATATGAGTAGCCATAGGATACATTTGAAGTTTTAATAATGCAAGTAAATGGGCTAATTTTCATTAAGATGGGTCTGCATTAGAACACACGAGAGCATCCTTCAATTTAAAGATTCGTTAACTAGATGACATTCGTCATTTCAAGATTAGAGAGATAAGATCATAATGACGTCCTTCTATTCGGATTAAAATACAATTATCTTTTTGCATATCTCTTGTTTTGTTCTCTTCTTGTTAAATGATCTTAAAATGAGAGAGATACTTTTACTAGGATTTAATGTTTGAACAACAAATCAACTACTTTTCCATTTTAGTTTAATTTTAGCAATCATGAGGGATTCCTTTTATAAGGGATTAAAAAATATGGATATCCAATTGATTTCACCCCATTATAAATGTAATCTGGTGAGGATTATTGATTATAATTACAACATGGATTAATAAGTATATCCATCCAATATACAACATGGATGCCTAGTTGAGTCCTCACGAATTATCAAATTAATCTGATGAGGATTATTGTTAAGATTCAAACGTGAAATAACTTATCAAATTCATTCAATGTAATGAAACATAATTGACATGGCGTGATTCATTTACTAAGGTAAACAGATAGATATTTATATGATGTTCATCCTTTAGTTTTAAATCTAGGAATTATGACATGAATTTTAACTTTATTTCCTTTTTACATTCATTCCATTGATATGCTCAATATCAAGTTAATCCAATAAAGTAATTCTAATTAAATTTCTTCCACTATTACATTTTAAATTAACATTACCAATTTACTTTTTTTCCACACTTTAATTTCAATGTTTAAATACCATGCCATATTCATAATTCACAACATTTTATGAACTTGAATAACTACGTTTATCCATCTGAAAAATGTTATACATTTAAATTTGAATTCATTTAATTTACACTTTACACTATGCAAGAATACAACCATTCAAGATAATTTAAAACATAAAACAAAGTACGCTATAAACATCGCATAACACAGATATGATCTTGGAGTTCACCCCGGATGGGCTACATCTCCGGGTCTGCTCAACTGCAAGACCCCTTTGGTATTATGTTGTTAGAAATACATGATTTATGAGTCTTTTACATCTTGCCACTTAGGCGAATAAAATCAATATACAACAGACACCTCGGACGTTAATTACATAAAGATCCCTTTTAGAAGCGGGTCAAAATGAGTCATAACAAACAAAAAGAAACAAACAATCCTGGATACTCTTGTTTGACGGTTTCCTAATTAGGGACTTGACCAACTTGCAACCGACACTATCATGTCAAGACTTACCATTACATAACCAAATTCAATAATAGAAGATTAAATTCAGCATAGGCATTATCCAGTAGAGGTATCCGTTTATCATATTGCTCTGACTAATAATGTCGATACTTCGATATACTAGCTAAATTAACTTTTACTTAAAACTCTCAATAAACCGCCATCACTAGTTCTTCTATGTTAATGGCAGTACTAACCCGGGTATGAAGTAATCATCATGAAATTAAAACTGGTATTAGGCTAAGGATTTACTAAATATTGCTTCTCGAACTCCAAAGGTATTATTTACTAAGTTTGAAGTTAACTAAGATAAAATACTGAATTTAAAATTACCTAATATCAACGCAGACTAGAATTCAATTTCCTTATGCTAATTTTTAATTCACTAAATAATCTGAGATTCTTCTTTTTTTTTTTACATGTGACATAGATATACCTTTATTTTTTTTTCTTTTTTTTAAACAAATTATATAAAATAATAAAATAAATAATAATTAAATAAAACATATAAAATAAACCTTTTTTTAAAAATTTCAAAAAAAAAGAGAGGGAGAGGGTACCCACGTGGGCCCTCCCCCCCCTTTGGCAGCCTAGCTACCTTTGGCAGCCTAGCTACCTTTGGTAGCGCTGCTACCAAATGGTAGCAGGGCGCTACCAAAGGCAGCGCTGCTACCATTTGGTAGCAATTCGCTACCAACTGGTAGCAACTGCCGTGGGGGGCATTAAACCCTTTTTTTTAAAATTTTTTTTTTTGTTATTTAAAATATACTTTGTTGCAGCGAATCAACAAAAAACTCAGTTTTTTTATTTTAAAAGGAGAACAACAAAATCCTCTGTGCACCCACACAGCCAGAGATAGGGGAAAGAAAAAGAACAAATCCCCAGCAACCTCTCTATTTTTATGTATTTTTCTTTTTGAATATCATGAACAAAATACCCAAAATGAAATGTAAAAAAGAAATAAACCCCCATGTTTTTTTAACAGTCATAAGATAAAATTCCAGATTTGCCCAAACACTCCATTATGGGCCAAATATCCCCACATCCGGTTTGAAGCCACTAATTTCTTTAAGAACCAGAAAATTCTTTTCAAGAACAACCAAATTTTAAATGATACTGAAACTAATCTTCAAGAACATTCATGGTAAAAAAAAAACATTTCTTTCTTTTCTTTTCTTCCACATTCCATGGAGATCAAAACAAAAACAAACAAACGGGTAGTTAGAATCCTACCTCTAAATGCATTCCGGGAAGAGATTTTGATGAAGATGAGTTCCCAAATCAGCTGCTCTCATTCCTCATCCCTCTCCAAAATCCCCAATCTCCCTTGCAAGGACCATGTTTTTCCAAAAAAAGACCCAAAAGCCAAGAAGCCCCCCAAAATGCTTACCAAACAAGATTAAAAAGAAAACCCTAATTTTTGCCCTAATTTCAATTTCAAAATTAGGTATTTATTTTTAAAATAAAATGATTGAAAGTCCCAAATGGAAGTCATTCATTACCTTTATTTATTAATCGTATATGTTTTCCCCTATTAAAATTAAAATGCTTCTTTTTCTTATTGAGTTTTAAATTTTAATTTCTTAATATCGATTTAGGCCTACATTTATATTTTGGGACTACTTACCGGGTAAGGCGTTTTGATTAAATTTTAATTTTCTAAAAATCAATCTTTTTATACTATATCAACTATACAAGTAAAAAGGAAATAATTTCGTTTAAATAATAATAATTTATCCCTTTTCTTCCAAAATGCGAAAATGAGTAATTTATTTCCATCTCCCAAACGACTTAAAAAATTTTCCTTCTAAAATGCATAATTTATTAAAATCGTAGTTATTAAAATTAACTATTAAATTAACTCGCTTCAACAAAATAAAGCGACATTTTTAAATAAATGGCTAATCTAATGCAAGAGTTTAATTTATTCTAATTTCTCAACTACAATTGCGTAAATGTTACAAATGCGTAAATGAACACGCTAATCCAAGTTAAATACCTTACGCTTACTACATTAATAATTTAAAGCAATCTCTTAAATTAATGATTTATCATACAAAGAAAGCTACCCATTTAAATTTCTAAATTGCTATTGTGCTCGTCTACTCATAAATTTTGAATTTAATACTTAGGACAACAAACCTCACTTACCTCGCGCAAGGCATGCAAATCAAGGAAGTCCTCCAAGTCTCTCAACATGCATCCCAATGAAATGCAAGCCCCACGAATCCACACACGATGCTCACCTAACCATGGCTAAGGCAAGATGAGAGTTATATGACCACTAAATCCGAATTCAAAAGATGAAGGAGCATACTCAACCTTGCAAATTCCAAAGGAGATGAACCTTGCCCTAAGCGGTGTTGTACCTGCAAATCTCCTGCACCCATGAATTCATACAAGCATGCATATACAAATACATATTCAATGAAGACGTTAGCTCAAGATTTATCACAAGGGTTAGGAACAATTACATTTACATGAGAATCGATGCAAAAGCACAATAATATGTATGCTCAGTTTATTTATATTATCTAAACTACACATTGCATATCGGTTAATCTACCATTCGAGAATGGCACATAGGAAGTCAATCAAGGTTAAATGGGTTTTAAAAGTCCGACTAGGGTATGGGCATTACACACTGCTCAATCACAAATGGGAGTCACACTTACTATAGTTGGATGGTTAAATCCAATGAGAATGTACTGCACAAAATAACATCTTCATATGCTGGATTCAGTACCGATGTAATGCTGATATGCTTCTACAAAAACCTAACTTCACCTTCAAATGATGTCTTCATGTATATCCCTGCTTGATCTCGCATATACTCTTCCTTAAATCTTTTTCGCATTCCACACTTGATCTTACAAATAAGATCTTACATTTATACCATACCCTAAGACCAATTTTAGTAGGTCGGCTCTACAAGATATTACAATAAAAACATTTTACAAATAATACAATATCTGATGCAATAACCGATTGAACATGTCGGCTTAATGCATTTACAACAATAATAAATCATCTCCATAGCATGCCATGCTGATCTGGAAAAGATAAACCTACTGGTGTAACCCTAGATAACCTGGACCTATTTGCCGGTAAAAGCAAATATGCATAGAATATACCAATGATTATTACTTCAAAGTAAAGTGTCCACATGATGTCTTTGACATTACCAAGTGTCTTCCATGTCAATACAGGTACCGGTTAACATTATATCTTGCCGGTTAACCATATACCGGTAACTGTTTGCCGGTGAATGTTGCTGGATCTCCAAAGTAGGTGTATTTAGCAGGTGTTGACATCAATGACAAAACCATACTAAAATACCAACAATCTCCCCCTTTGGCATTGATGGCAACACAAGATAGAAAAACCATCAAAGTGCCAAAACAGAAATGCCAAGTACAAAAATCAACAATCTTCATTTCTCCCCCTGGGAGTAATATGTGTTTATACCAATCTCTCATACCAATCTCTCCTCAAAAAGATAATGCCTTTTTATACATCTCTTCCTAATGTTTTTCCATATATCTCTCCCCCTTTGACATCAAATGCCAAAGTCACAAGAAGTCAAGTTCATACAAAATACCAACCAATTCAATATACCAACTACTCCCCTTGGGAGGTAGCTTCCTCATCAAATTCTGGAATAAAAGATTTGTCCATTTAATTCTATCAGTTGATGACAATCATCAACTGTCTAAGTCTCTACCAGTAGAGGTAAGACTCCGAGCTAATCTCTGAGATACTCAAAAGTTTCCTTAGGCAAAGGTTTTGTGAAAATATCTGCAAGCTGTTCTTTAGTATTCACATAAACTAGTTTTATCTCCTTTTCTTCAACTTTTTCCCTTAGAAAATTCAGTTTGATAAAAACATGTTTTGTTTTAGAATGTAATACTAGATTCTTAGATATATCAATTGTTGTAGTGTTATCACAATATATAGTAATAGGTTCCTTGCATTTTACCTTTATGTCTTTCAACATTTGCTTAAGCCAAAGTACCTGTGTACAGTTTGTTGCTGCTGCAACATATTCTGATTTTGCTGTTGATAAAGATGTGCAACTCTGTTTCTTACTTAACCAAGAAACTAATCTCTTTCCAAGAAAGAATGCTCCTCCAGTGGTTCTTTTTCTATCATCCACATCTCCTTCCCAATTTGCATCTGTGTATGCATATAGATCAAAATTTTAATCTTTAGGATACCATAATCCAAGATTTGTTGTGCCTTGTAAGTACCAAAAAATCCTTTTTACTGCTCATTCATGATTTTCCTTAGGATTACTCTGAAATCTAGAAACTATACATACTGCATTCATAATATCAGGTCTGGTTTGTGTTAAATACAGTAAACCTCCTATCATTGATTTGTATATAGCTGGATTAATAGGTGTAGATTCATTCCTTTGAGATAATTTGTCATTTGTAGTCATAGGTGTGCTTACCGGTTTAGAGTTTTCCATCCCAAATTTCTTAAGTAGTTCTTTCAAGTACTTAGATTGACTAAAAAATATGCCTTTATCAGTTTGTAAAATCTGCAATCCTAAAAAGAATTTTATTTCTCCAATCATAGATATTTCAAATTCATGCTGCATTTCAAGAGAAAATTCTTTGCATAATCCATCTTCTCCTCCAAAGATTATATCATCAACAAATACTTCCATAATCAAGATGTCATCATTAGTTACTTTGTAATATAAATTGCTATCTGCATTTCCTTTAGTAAAACCAATCTTTAAAAGATACTTATCCAATCTTGCATACCAAGCTCTTGGAGCTTGTTTTAATCCATACAGAGTTTTTCTTAATCTGTAAACCATATCATTGTCATCTGTCAAGGAAAATCCATCAGGTTGTTCAATATAGACTTCCTCTTCAAGATCTCCATTCAAGAATGCACATTTAATATCCATTTGATAAACTTTGTAATCCTTGTGAGCTGCAAAGGCCAAGAATAATCTAACTGCCTCAATTCTGGCTACCGGTGCAAAGGTTTCATTGTAATCAACTCCTTCTTTCTGAGAATATCCCTTACACACTTGTCTTGCTTTATTTCTCATAACCTTACCATCTTCATTGAGTCTCTTTCTAAATACCCATTTGGTTCCAGTTACATTTTTATTTCTAGGCCGAGGAACTAATGTCCAAGTATTATTTTTCTCAATTTGTCCTAATTCTTCCTCCATAGCTTTAATCCAAAATTTATCTTCACATGCCTCATTGATAGATAATGGTTCAATTTGAGAAATAAGACATACCTCTTCATTAGCCAATCTTCCTCTTGTCATGACTCCTTTAAATTTGCTTCCAATTATCTGATCTTCAAAATTATTCAGTCTTACCTACCGGGGTGTCTAAGTCTGTTGTTGTTCTTCAATTACTGTGGAATCCTCTGATGATACCGGAGTAACTGGATCATCATTCTGTACCGGTGGATTTACTGTTGGTTCATTTGTCATAATTTCTGTTACCGGTTCAGAGTCTATATACCTTGAAGTTCTTCTGAATTGTTCATCAATCTTTACATTTGTACTTTCAACAATTTTCTATAATCTTTTATTAAAACATCTATAAGCTTTACTCTTAGATGAATAACCAAGAAATATTCCTTCATCACTTCTAGGATCAAACTTGCCAATATACTCATCTCTTCTAATATAACATTTACTTCCAAAAATTCTGAAATACTTAAGAGTAGGAGTATTATCAAACCATAGTTCATGAGGGGTCTTACCGGTTTCACCTTTGATGTGAACTTTGTTGAATGTATAGACAGCAATGCTTATTGCCTCTCTCCAGTACACATGTGGTAGATTTTCTTCTGATAACATACTTCTTGTTGCATCCAAAATAGTTTTGTTTTTCCTTTCAACAACTCCATTCTGTTGTGGTGTTTGAGGTGCTGATAACTGTCTTTTGATTCCATTTACTTCATAGAATGTATTAAAATCTATAGATGTGAATTCTCCTCCTTGATCTGATCTTAAACATTTAATTTTCTTACTGGTTTCATTTTCAACCATTGCTTTGAATAGCTTGAACTTCCCAAGTGCTTCTGATTTTTCTTTGAGAAAAGTAACCCAACACATTCTAGAATAATCATCAATAATTAGCATGAAATATCTATCACCTTGTAAGCTTTTAGTTCTAGCTAGACCACATAAATTAGTCTGAATTAAATCTAGAGCATTATTGGATTTTTCTGGAATGCTTTTGAAACTAGCTCTAACCTGTTTTACAAATTGACATTCCTTGCAAATTGTATTATGAGGTTTCACAATTTTAGGTAGATCTCTAACTGCCTTAGAAGTACTGATTTTTACCATGCAATCAAAATTTACATGACATAGTCTTTTATGCTATAGCCAACTTTCATCTATATGTGCAATTAAGCATGCCTTTTCACTGTTATTCAAATGAAAGATATTACCTCTAGTCTGATTACTGGTTGCAATTTCCAAACCAGTTCTATTCATGATTTTGCATTTTCCATTTTTAAATTGTAACTGAAAACCTTTCTCAACTAATTGACCAACACTTAAAAGATTATGTTTTAATCCTTCAACATAGTAGACATTGTCAGTGTTATGTTTACCATCAAGAGATATTGAACCCTTACCTTTGATTGAACAGGCTTTGTCATCTCCGAATCTTACTAAACCTCCATTGTATTCTTGAAAGTTCAAGAATTTACCTTTGTCTCTAGTCATGTGATGTGAGCATCCTGAGTCAATAATCCATTCATCCTTTGATTCAACTTTAGCTGCTAGGGCTTGTTCTACTGGTTGAGCAATAGGTATCGGTTGATCTTCTGTTATAGCAGCAAAGACCCATCCATTGTTTGTTGGATCCTCATCAGAATCATCAGTCACACCTTCATCAGCAATGTAACAAGATTTATCTTTGTTTTTCTTAAATCTGTATCTCTGATATTTAGGATTAGGTTTGTATGTCCTTCTAGCTTCTTCTCTTAGTCTAGCATGTCTATCAGGGCATCTTGAAGCCATATGACCAATCTTATTGTAGTTAAAACATTTAAAGGGTGCTTTACCTTCATACTTACTTCCAATTAGACCTTTTGGCATTTTTGTTGCAAATAGTGCTTCAAGTTCTTCAAGCTCTTCATTCTCCTTCTTGGTTTCTTCAAGTTTTCTTGCATAAAAGGCTCTCCAATCTGATTTATCAAAAGATGGAGCAGATGATGTTGATGCTTTGAAGGCCAAATCAGTTTTTATAGTAGCAACAGGACCAAATTCCTCAATTTCAAAAGATGAAAGTTTTCCAATCAATGTATCCCTAGTTATTGATGTATTAGGCATTGTTCTCAACTCATTTATAGCAGTAATCTTCATTTTATATGCCGGTGGCAAACCTCTTAAGATTTTTGAAACAATCTCATCTTCACTCAAGGTTCCTCAACAACATTTGATACCCAAAACAATTTCATTTACTCTTTCCATAAAAGTAGAAATCCTTTCATCTTCTTTCATTTTCAGATGTTCATACATGACTCGGAAGCTTTCAAGTTTTGCAATTTTGACTGTGGAATCCCCTTCATTCAGTGTTTCCAAATGATCCCAAATAGATTTTGCAGTGGATCTATCTGATAATCCCATGATTTGTTGATCTGATAATGCACTCAAAAGTGCTTCTCTTGCTTTGCAATCATTTTCTTCATCTTTAGCTAAAGTAATGGGAGCAGTCTGACCAGCCACAATAGTAGTATAACCATTCTTAGTAACTTCCCAGATGTCTTTACCAATGCAATTCAGATGTGTCTCCATTTTGATTTTCCATATCCCATAGTTGGTTCCATCAGGTTTAGGACTATCCTTTCTGAAATAATTAGTAGACATTGGATCTCCTCAAGTTGTTAAACTTCTGCAAAAAGAGGACTAGGCTCTGATACCAATTGTAGGTCCCGGAGACAACTAAGAGGGGGGGGGGGGGGTGAATCAGTTGTCAAATAAATTCAAACCAAAATCTTATTAACCAACTTAATGCTTAATATCGGTAAGACAGTTAAGTATGTCGGTAAATAGTGTTAACAGAAAATTGCTATACCGGTAAGAATTAATGCATGAAACATAAGCACAAAGTCATCCACAACACATGACACCAATATTTGTACATGGAAACCCTGTAAGGGGAAAAACCATGGTGGGAAACCTTACCCATAATCAGATGATACTACTGCAGATAGTAAGTGTACAAGAGGGGTCTGCACATGCAGAAAGGCCAACAACCTAGAGCTCACTGCTCAATCACAAATGGGAGTCACATTGACTATAGTTGGATGGTTAAATCCAATGAGAATGTACTACACAAAATAGCATCTTCATATGCTGGATTTAGTACCGATGTAATGCTGATATGCTTCTACAAAAACCTAACTTCACCTTCAAATGATGTCTTCATGTATATCCCTGCTTGATCTCGCATATACTCTTCCTTAAATCTTTTTTGCATTCCACACTTGATCTTACAAATAAGATCTTACATTTATACCATACCCTAAGACCAATTTTAGTAGGTCGGCTCTACAAGATATTACAATAAAAACATTTAACAAATAATACAATATCCGATGCAATAACTGAATGAACATGTCGGCTTAATGCATTTACAACAATAATAAATCATCTCCATAGCGTGCCATGCTGATCTGGAAAAGATAAACCTACCAGTGTAACCCTAGATAACCTGGACCTATTTGCTGGTAAAAGCAAATATGCAAATAAGAATATACCAATGATTATTACTTCAAAGTAAAGTGTCCACATGATGTCTTCGACATTACCAATTGTCTTCCATGTCAATGCAGCTACCGGTTAACATTATATCTTGCCGGTTAACCATATACCGGTAACTGTTTGCCGGTGAATGTTGCTGGATCTCCAAAGTAGGTGTATTTAGCAGGTGTTGACATCAATGACAAAACCATACTAAAATACCAACAGTACATCCTCAACATATCCTCCAGAACCTGGTTCACCCTTTCTATCTGTCCATCTATCTTGGGGTGATAAGCTGAACTAAAGTTCAACTGCATACCCAAATCATGCTAAAGAGTTGTCCAAAAAGCTGATGTGAACACTAGATCACGATCTGATATGATCCGCTGAGGAATACCATTCAAACTCACAACTCCTTCCAAGAAAACTTGGGCTACTGTCGCTGCTGTAGACAAAGGCCGGATTAGAGAAAAGTGTGCTACTTTGGTCAATCTATCTACAGTGACCATAATAGCATCATGATGGTGTGAAGACATGGGCAATCCAACTATAAAATCCATAGATATAATGTCCCATTTCCATCTTGGAACCAAATGTGATTGTAATAATCCTGCGGGAGGCTGATGCTCTACCTATACTCGCTGACATTCTAGGCAACATGCCACAAAATCTGCAATATCTCTCCTCACACCAGACCAATGATATATTTGTCTCAAATCTGTGTGCATCTTCTTGACTCCTAGATGTGTCGAGTAAGGTGGACGATGTGCCTCTGACATGATCAAAACTTGAAGACCATCTAATGGTGGAACATAAGTACGTCCCAAATGCCTAAGAAGTCCATCTGATTCTACCAAGTAACCTGCATATCTATCCTCAAGAGCTCTACTTGTGGCAACTTCTGTGATAATCTCCTGATACCATACATCTAAAGAAAGGGCACTAAGGATATTACTCCTCAAATCTACACTAAGAGACATTGCTGAAATCTCATGCCTCCTGCGACTCAATGCATCTGCTACCACATTCTCCTTACCCTGAATATATCTCACCTCAAAGTCATACTCACATAAGAACTCCATCCAACGCCTTTGCCTAGCATTTAAATTTGGCTATGTGAAGATATACTGCAAACTACGGTGATCACTATGCAACTCGAATCTGTGTCCAAGAAGGAAGTGCCTCCATCTAACCAAAGCATGAACCACTACTGCTAACTCAAGATCATGGGTGAGATAATTCTACTCATGATTCTTAAGTTTACGTGACTCATATGCAATCACATGACCTTCTTGCATCAACACTGTTCCTAGACCTTCCAAAGAAGCATCCATGCACACCACAAAATTTCCCAAAGGATCTGGTACTGCTAAAATAGTTGCACTAGTCAAACGCTCCTTAAGGATCTGTAATGTTGTCTCACACTGCTTTGTCCAAACAAACTTCTTCCCTTTTCTCCAAAGAGAAGTGATAGGATGAGCTATCCTAGAGAAATCTTGAACATATATGTTATAATAACCTGCTAAACCCATGAAACTACGAACCTCTCCCACATTAGTGGGTGCTAGCCAGTCAACAATTGCCTGAATCTTCGAGGGATCAACTGCGGTACCCTCTCCAAAAATCACATGACCAAGATACCTCACCTTTGTTTGGAAGAAATCACACTTTGCCAAATTGGCGTATAGCTGATTCTCTCTAAGACACTGCAAAACCTACCTCACATGATCTTCATGCTCCTCTACTGATCTCGAATAAATCAAAATATCATCCAGAAATACTAATACAAATCTATCCAAATACAACCTGAATACACCATTCATCAAGCTCATGAAAATTGAAGGTGCATTCCTAAGACCAAAACGTACCACTGTGAACTCATAATGACCATATCTAGTATGAAAAGCTGTGCGATGAATGTCTGCTTCCTGAATCCTCAATTGATGATACCCAGACTTAAGATCAATCTTAGAGAAGATTTTGGCATCCTTAATTTGGTCAAATAAATCATCTATCCAAGGCAAGGGATATCGGTTCTTCACCATCACCTTATTAAGCTACCTATAATCAATGCATAATCAAAGAGATCCATCCTTCTTTTTCACAAATATCTCAACCCTCAACTCATCCAGCTCCTACATGGTCATCCGATAGGGAGCTTTAGAAATAGGCTCAGCTCCTGGCACCAAATCAATCTTCAAATCTATATCTCATCGAGGGGGCATACCTGGAATCTCACTAAGAAAATCATCTACAAACTCCTAAAGAATGGGATGTTGCTGCAATAAGTCCTCTGAGCTAATTCCCCCATCCACATCCTTTACTCTAATTGCAAATAATTGGCAACCCTTACGCACACACCTCTTCATCTGCATAGCTGAAATTATGCGAAGAGAGATAGGTCTCTGAATACCTACAATCTCCACACTCTTCCCACTATCATCCTTCCACTGTACTCTCTTACCTCTACAATCTATCTGTGCTTGGTGAGATCCAAGCCAATCCATACCAAGAACCACATCATAAGATCCCAAAGACATAACATAAAGATCCACATAAGTTTGGCAATCTCCTAGAACTAAAGGAAAATTGAGCACAAGGGAATCCACTACCACTTTGGACCCCATAGCTAACTCTACCTGCCACCTATCATGTTGCTTTGCCGTAGTAAGCCCGCATCGCTCTACTAGAAAAGGAGAAATAAAAGAGTTTGACGCTCCAGAATCAAATAACACTAAACAAGAGATACCACCTATCACACCTGATGTCTCCACAACGGTGGCCTGGTGCTCAGCCTGACGGTTATCAACCACCGCAAAAATGTGATGAGACCTGCCTACATCTCCAACCGTAGGCTCAGAAGTGGTTGGCTTCTGCTGCCCTAATGTCTGAGAAGTATGCTGAGGACAATGAACAACAATGTGACTTGGCTGTCCACATGCAAAGCAATCTCTCTTGACGAACACTCTGCTACCAGGTGTTGTACTCGACTGCTGGACACTGCCTCTACTAGAAGCTGGCTGCAAACTCTATGCTAGCTGAGAAGGAGTAGGTCTCATTTCATGCTAACGATTGTGACTCCTATCAACCTGAAATCTAGCACCTCGGGAAAAGCTCTGTCCTTGAGAAAACCTCTTCTTAAACCGCTGACCACTACAAAAAGAAGAAGGATGGCTCCTAGCATATCCTATAGACTATTGTTGATGTCCTCTCACTGCAGATCCTATAATAGGTGCACTAAATGTCTATACTCCAATCGCTCCTCCTGATGCTAATGAAATATTCTCCTCTGCTAGTCTCGCATTCTCCATGGCTGCCTCCAAACTCTTAGGTCCATGCATCCAAACCTCTCCACCAATGTGATCGTTAAGACCTCTCACAAAGTGTTGAATCAACATCGGCTTGTCATTTGCATATCTAGCATACTATCTAAGGTCAAAGAATTTGCGCTCATACTACTCCACAGTCATCCTCTGCTATCTCAAATCATGGAACTCATCAGCCTTCCTCTGCCTCCAATGGTCTGAAATGAATCTAGCATGAAACCACTCCAAGAATAACTCCCATGATATGGTTTCTATGTCCAAATGCAGCTTCTGTTCCTCCATGTGCCACCATATTGTCGAAAAATCATGAAGATGCAAAATTGCACATCTCTCCTTGGTGTTACTTCTAGACTGGTGCATAGAAAAACACCTACCTAGATCCAATAACCATGTCTCTGCCTCCATGCCACTGCCTAAGCCATCAAAATTAGGAGGATGAGTCCTATTTAGATGTCTGATATGACTAGCTGCAAGCGCCTCTTGATCCACCTCAATTCTCCTCCTAGGGGAATGTGAACGCTCTCTCTCCTGATGCTCTGAATGATGAGATCCCTCCTGTCTCGGTCCTAAGCGACCAAGAAGCTCCTGAAGCAAGTTCACCAAATGTGGAATCGGATCTTCTCTAGGCTTCTCCTACTCCTGTTTCTCATGGTGTGACTCTTCAGAAACCTCAGGGAGAGGATTCCTATGAGTACCCATGCGACCGACACAATGATGATCTCTACCCCTAACAAGCATCTTATCTAAGAAAATGCAAAGGAGACTATAAGATAAATATCTAAGAAAACTATAACAAGAAAATAAACAGCAAGGATAAAACCGCTGGGCTACCCCATGCCAAAATTTAAAATGCATAATGGGCTCAATCAAAACCAGAGTACCCAGTGTTGAACATGGGCTCTGATACCAAGTTGTAATGCCCTCCAAAATACCCTAAAGAAACTAAACAATAATATACAAATGGAGATAATTTTTTTCCTAATTAACATCTAATAGCAACTAATGCAACATATAACATCTCCATCTATTTACATTCATTAACCATTTAACCAATATGAACATACTTCATTTCTCATTTCATCAAATAACAAAAAGTAGAAATAACACAACATCAATAATCTTTCTCTGGGGCATTTTAACATCATTACTTAATTAATTTCCACAATAACTTACTACACACAAGATATGTATATTTCACTAATGCATACTTATTCCTCATGATATGCATACTTTTCCTTTCTACCGATGCATCTATGTGAAATCATTCCCATTTACTACATTCAATTAACATCTTCTACATATTCACTTTCTAATCTACAAATATTCCTCTTCAAGATTATTTACCATTCTAATTAGCCTCTAAACATTGCATGAGATAATACCACTAATCCATAAAGCAAATTTCCATTCTATTCCAACTATAATCTTCTTATTTCCATGATTCATAAAATCACATCTCTACAATATTACAAAGACTATATCTCCAAATTCCAATTTCCAACTACAATTCATCTTACAAATACAAGTGCATTAATTACATCATGAGCATGGCTCTTTCTACTTACATGAAAGCATATACTATATACAAAGATATTACATTACATACATTCCATCTTATCCATTAAATAAATCTGCTTTAAGGTACATCCATAGCACATCATGAAGAAGAATCCAAGAGAACATCCCAATGGCTAAAAGCACCAACCACTCAACCATGTGGAACCAAAGGAACCACCCCCCATGCTAGGAGATGACACAAGGTCCCAACACACGCTCTAAACCTAAGCTGGCACCTATAACCAAGGAGACTAACCACACAAGGACTCTCAAGAAAGAACTCACACAATACAACAAGAATGAACTCCCAGAGGTGTAAAACACATCAAGACATAAATGCATCCAATAAGCATAATCTCAAATCATAAAGGGGAAACACATGTAGGAGTGGAGTGTCATCACATGCCATCCTCATAACATAATAACATAACAACATAAGGCACTAGCCTGATGGACATGTGGAGCCATCTCAACCTATGAGAGACTAAGGTAGATTAGCTTACCGTCTTCATGACCTTCTCATACTTATCCTAAAACATCCTCCCTAGAACTAATTCATGAGGCACAACTAAATCTATCATCTTGTTAATTAATCTAGCTACCCAACCCATCAATTATTAGGTTATCAGTTATTTACTAATCACAAAAAACTCCAATGTGCCCTGGTGGTCCAGACTTCATGCATCCTTACAAGGAACCTCATGCAAGCCTATCTCTCATGACCCCAGTCATCACAAGGAAGCCCACTCCGCCCGACATGGCCCAACAATAAATCACAAGAGGCTCTACCACAAAAATACATGAAAACAATACTCAATGCAGCCAACAATGTCCACACATATTTCTACAACATAAACACGGCTACAACAACATCAATATAGCAAAATGAGCCTCTTGGCTAACAATGAGCAAAGGCATAACAAGCCATCAAATGCTGCCATCAAATATAGAATAACATCACAGCATGGCCTACTCACTTGCTGGTCCAAAACAACATAAAAATCATCTCAATCATCCATGGCCTATCCACAAGGAAGAGAGTCTAAAATACCCACAATGGTATAGAGAAGTAAATGTACATAAACCATCAAAATACATCAAGACTAATAAAAGCCAAGTTTGGAAAGTACTAATAGACCTCAAATAAAGCCTCTGGTACAAAATCAATTTGGAAAAATACGTCAAAAATGACCAAAATTGGGAAAATACAAAACACAGTCAGGTTAGCACTTTTGCCCCGCAGGATAGCGCATATGCAACACAGAATAGCACAAATGCAACACAGGACATCGCTTATGCATTACAGAATCGCGCATATGGATTCTGAAACAACATTTTTGTTTCTAGATTTGCGCTTATGCATTCTAGAATCGCGCATATGCTACGTAGAGCAACACAAATGCATCACAAGACAACGCATATGCATTCTAGAATAGCACTTTTATAGAAACAACGCTTTTGCACAAAACTGATGGAAAAAAAATCAGATAATTTTCGGGTAAAATAACAAATCCCAAAGTTGACGAAAACGCTCGAAAAACATATGGAAAGAGATGCCCAAAAACAAGGATTACTTGGGTATAAACATAATAAAATATCTCCAACTATAGATCAAGATTTGACCAAATATCTTCATGACATAAAACAGACAAAACTTCTAAAAACTTCACAGAGAATCAAAAGAAGATAGTCCCGACATTCACAACTGAAGGACTCACCAAGCAAGAACAATCTCATCTCATACAAGAGAGGATTAATCAACCAAGGATCTCCACAGTAAATTCACAGAGCCGCGAATGCAGATATGGGAAAACCAAAAATATATGTTCCAGCAACTATACAAAACTCAAATAATATAAAGTTTCTCCCCAAAATTCCTTTCAACAATAATAAACTATAGAATAAGATATTATTTCAACCCAATACCCAAAACAATTGCAGACACAATTATACACGGAGAAGCCATTGAAAACAAATGCAAAGGAAAAGAACTCCAACCTGCAACTTGAAGTAATGGAAAAAGAAGCTGAAGAAGAGCTCCCACAAGCCAACTAAGTCCAATCCAAGCTCCAGCCAAATCCAAGAGAGAGGAAATCCATAGACAAGAAAGAAGCTTGTTGGAAAAATTTCCAGTGAAGAGCAAAAACCAACCTGAAAAACTTTACGGGAAAGAAAATAAAAAGCAACAATAATCCCAAACCCTAGCTTCAATTTCAGCCAATCAAAATATTCCATTTTGGAATATATTTTACCAACCCACCATATAATATAATTTATTCATCCAGTTTGAATTTAACCAATGAGAGTGAAGGGTAGGTAAAGTAAATAAAATATACTTATTTAGATAAGTGGGATTGTTTTATTTCTTTATTTAATTTAAAGTGTTCATACACCCCACTTATGAATAAAAGTCAAACTATTAAATAAATATAAGCTGTAATTAAATAATCCAAAAGGGGATAAAAATCAAATAAACCAAAAGCTAATAAAATAAATTAAAGAACCAAATAAATATAAGATATCAAATAAATATCCAACCAAAGAAGGTCAACTAATAAATTAAATAATCAAATACCATTAGAGATTAATTCACAAATATTAAATAAATATTAAGCAACAATAAAGCTTATCAATTATGAAATAATCATAAAATGAATAAATGTTAATTATCATTTAAATGTAAATACCAGATAATTAAATATTCAAAACTTGTAAATTAAATGCATTAAAATAAACATTACCAAATATAAACTACACATCAAGAGCCACATAACTTATTCTAACATAATCAAGTAAATCAAGCAGCATACACTAAGCTCACCAAACCAAAAGACCAAGCTTACTAACTGACATGGTGAATTATGCCAAGACGTTGACTACACATGGTGAACAACTTAGACCTAGAGTATGTGAGGGGAAACTCATGCCATCTCCAAACCACATAAGCCATTGGAACTATGACACGCTCAGACGTATGAAGCTAGGTGGAGTCGATGTCTGGTACCAACAAAATCTTGCAACTACAAAATGACAATACAACATACATATACATATATAGAACAGGCAAGTGATAGAGAATCGTGACGACACATCCCGCTCGCAATGAGTGATGTGGAATCATCTCTATCATGAAGATAGTCAAACAATAGTCAAACAAATATCATAAACATCTCATCAAATGAAATCATGAAGTAAGGTTAGTTTAATCATAATCATCATCAAAACCATGATAAATCTAATCTATCAATAATCCATCACATAGTGAGCATATAAAATCCATCGAGTATATATATCATCAAATCACCTGATCAATCATGATAGTACCAACATCCATATGGATAATCAAAATAACATATGTCCAATAGTGTCTAACATCAAATAATAAGTCATTGAAGCAACATGAGTAATCATCATCCAAATCATCAAAATATAGTCTAGATAAGTCTATCAAGCATAATATAAAAGTCAACTCTAGACAAAATAAGTCAAATCAAGGGTGGACACTACATGATTCTTATGCACACCATCTTCTCTATTGTTTTAAATTTTTAAGCACCCCAAAATGTTTCCAACTTCTTTCACGATGTGATTCTCCATCTGGCTCAAAATAACTACTTCTGCAACAACTTATTTACTCCTGGATTTAAAGGCTTAGAACACACAAGAATACATATATATCTATTTCCATTAATCATAATATTTATACATCCACATATTATATTACCCATGATAATCTATATGGCAACATGAATATTAAGTCAAAACAATGCCGAGTTCAATGGGTTTAATTACCATTTAGAATGCACATAGTGAAAACTTTAATACATCACATGACTTAAACACTGTCCCAATATGCAACTTAAAACATAGGAAAAACTTATCAGTCATTAAAATAAAAGAGCTATTATTTTAGGTCATCATTTTCCCCCCAACTTAATGTCTTGTTGATGCTCCAGCAAGAGGAAAATTCCTTATTCGGGCACTGACTTGTAACTCACCTATGGTACGTTGTCCTGTGCCTCCTGTACCCAAGTTCTAATTAAATCCTTTCATTTTTTCTAGCCTAGTCCACTTGGCTTCCTCCACGGCCTCATCATATGGTTTATCTGTAGCCCTGCATCTCATCAATGGCCACATAAGGATCGGTGGCTAAAATATCAAAGGTAGCCTATTATTACTTTTTATCTTGACCAAGTGGATATACTTGGGAGTTCTTTGTGTGGCTCCATGATAATTGGGTAGCGAATGGGGTTGACCCTGCTTTAGGTCCTCTGGAAGGCTATTCCAACGCTGAACCAGACAGTGGACTATAGCTTGATTCTCATTTCCAACAAAATTCTCATATTCCTGAAATGCTTCCTCTCTCAATGGTAAAACCTGGCTTCTGATATCAGGTCTAGGCAACAACTTTTTCCAATCATAGTACATATGCTGTGGGTTTTTAACCTCATTTTTGAGTGGCAGTGGGAAATGAAGCTCCAAGTTCCTGTGTGTTCTAGCCTGTATTCCCATACTGATTTCATTTTGTATCCATGACATCAATGCTTTTAACTGAATATCACCAATATACAACAAGAGAGTTCCATTCTTTGTAAGAAGAGATAGCATAATTATGCAAATAAAATTCACGTAAAAAATTCTTAATGGTTGTAGGAGACTTTTGGTAAACATTATTAAATTCTTGCGGAGTATCCAAAGAAGGGCTAAGATCCCTAACAATGCGATTTAGTTTCAAACATAAATATCATTCCTTCAAATTTAAAGCATAAACTCTTGACGGAGCCCTGAACTGTCTTAACTCAGGAACCATGTTTTCTACGGTGTCTACTGTGGTTTGCATTTAAACAATTTGATTGTCTCTCTTTTTAGTTTCTTTCTGTTTCTTATCAATTATCCCCTATAGCCTAGCCTTTTCTATCTCCTATTGTCTATAAAATGTGAGTGCAATGGATAAACTAGTGAGACATGAAGGAAGCTTGTGAGTTGTTACCCGAGGGCTTGAGATCTGATCAACTAGATCTTCAAACTGCTCTGCTACTTGTGCCAAATTTGACAATATTTTGGCTCCATGTTCTTCCTGTGGTTGACCCTCTTCCTGGGTTCCGTACCCTAATTCTGTCATTTCCATATAAATGAATTCACTCACATCTCTTGTTGCTTGAGTTATTCGTTTAACCCATCGACTCCTTCTTAATGACATTTCTTGAGTGGCTGTAGGAGGATCTTCTATAGGAAAATTTTCCTTTACTTTGCGCTTTTTTGCTGCAGGAGAAACCTGCACTTCTTGAGGTCGTTCTACAGTCTATTCCTCTACATCACCCTTTTCTTTCTCTTTACTTTTTCATCTAGAAAATGCAATCCCACTTTGAGTTTGAGTGGAGGGTTGGTTATTGCTTGGTTCAATTACCATTTCTTTCAAATTAGGTAAGGCTTCTTTGGCAATAGGAGGTTCGTCTACTGCAGAAACCCTAGGAGATGAGGGTTCTCCGATATTTTCCTCTTGATTTACAATTTCTTCTGCAGCAAGAACATTTTCTTCCCCAAACTTCATGATATCCTCTAACTCCCCCCACGACATCTATGAGACATCTCTAAGGGACCAGTCTACCAACAATTTGATCAAGCCATGATGACTAACAGAATAGTTACTACCCCTCTGTGTTTTCTTTGCACTAATAGAGATAAGATGATACATGACATTCAGAAAATCCATCCTTCGACCATGCCTCAGATGACTCAACAATTTAAAATGAACATAATGCAAATTAGAGTACCTACCATCACATGTTATGTATTTCATTATATGAAATGCAACCTGCACCCATTATGCTGGAAGAGACATCCGTTTAGTTTCTTGTTTGTCAATGCTTAGAGTTCCATCAACTGGGTGAGTAAACTCTACCCTTGCACTTCTTGCATCTTTTGCCTCGGGGAATAGTTCTCCATCATGTGGCAACCCGGTGACTTTGACTTCGCTGCTTTGTGGCTATGTCTCATAACCCTTTTACAAAAGCCTCCCCTTCATTGAATGTGCGCATAAATTCATGCATAATTTCCTCGTTAAAATTTGTCAATTTTAAAATATAGTCAGTTCACCCATAGGTCCAGAAGTAATGTTCATATTGGTTTTCTTGCAGCAAAGTGTCATGAACTACAAGCTCATGATAGATAGGGGCACCTCCCATGGCTAACTTGGCTTTTAAAATAAATTACCGCAGCAAAATGAAAGACTGAAATATCTTGCAAAATTGAAAATTCATGCTTTGAAATCTTTTACTTATTCTTCAGTACCTTTCATCAACTATGGTGATAGGATGAACTACTCACTCGTGCTACATGATTTCTCATTCAAAAATAATGTTAGGAAAATTAAAACACATCTTTGATAAGAACACATAATTACGCAACTCGTAAATCAAACCATAAAACACCCCCCCCCCCCCCCCCCCAACTTAAGATGATAGGTGTCCACACATGGGAAAAAGAACAGAGGGAATGTTATGTGGATTATGTGAATCATATCAAGCAATAATCATAATGAAAGAGAAAATGCATAATTAAAAGAAAAATAAATAATACATATACCTGCAATTGTACCAATTAATGTTGTAATAAAATGATTAGCTATTCACAATATGAGATGAGATGACATGAAGTGAATGATGTGACATAAATAGAAATGAAATGGAATGAGATGGGTGAGAAAATTATTAGCAGAGAATGGTATTTCCATAAAGTATGGAAATAGTTATTATGAATGCATGCTAGAGGAATTTTAAGGCTTAGGACCAAGAAGGCCCTCTTTAGAGGCTCCAAGAACTATGCCAATAATGTGCCCATTAGATGTTGTAGGAACTATGCCAAAAAGGTCCCCTGTAGAGGCTGCAGGAACTATGGCAAGAGGGTTCCCTACAGAAGTTGTAGGAATTGAGGCCTGCTCTTGGTTGTCAAATTGTTGCAGGAACTCTTGTTTTGTTGTAGGCTTATGAGAAAGGCGTAGTTGATGACCATTGACCAAAAGTTTGAACTTGACTGGATCTAGTGTTGTCAACCGAACTGCTCCATTTTGAAAAACTTCATCTTTTTCATATGGGCCCAACCAACGTGTTTGTAGTTTCCCCATTGTATCCTTATATCTAGAATCATATAACAATGCCCAATCTCCAGATTTAAATTTTCTCTCCTTGATATATTTATCATACCATTTAGCTCATTGATGTTGAATAATCTTTGTATGCTGGACAACCATCTTTCTCAACCCCTCTAGAGTATTTAATTGCATGTTGTGGTCTCTTTGTGCTTCTGAGAGAATCATATTCAATTGCAAAGCTGTCCTAAGAGTTTTATGCTCAAACTCAATGGGCATCATGGTTGTTTTTCCTTACTATTAGGCCCAATATGGAAAGCTAATGTACTAAGAGGGGAGGGGTGAATCAGTACTTCAAATCCTTTTATCAACAATATCTTTACTGTTATGTATAAACCAAAAACTGCTGTAACATAACATAAAGCTAAAACAAATAAGTAACAATCATACATGATTCACTCCATAACACATATATTTTAGCTATGTAGAAACTCTTGGTTAGAGAGAAAAACTGCGGTGGGGATGGCACCCACAACTTCACTACTGCAATAATAAAGAGTGCTCGGTTAGATCTACATATTTAGCTATTTCTGATAGCTTACCCTATTAGGAGTAACAAGATCTGTTAGATCTACCTTGCTAAAGGATTTTACAACACTTAATCTAAATGTTGCACCTGGTTAGAGGCTTTACAATTTATAGACTTGATTAGAGTCTTTTACCCTGTTAAAGGTTAGATCTCCCCTTTTGACATTAGTTGAGATGTTTGACAAAACTACTTTCAAAGTCATAACTCAAAAATCTATATACTTTACAAAATTTGACTAATCACACAGTATATACATTAGTCAATGAAATAGTATATTCAGATATATACTCCCCTTATCAATATGCTGTACAAAACTCTGATTATGTGTGCTCAGTGATCAATACTCTGTAATCACTATTCTTTTCTCTGTTCTGTTCAGTTCACTGCATCTGGATACTTTGCTCACTCTGCTCGGTATACTCCCCTGTATACTACACTCCTGTTGTGTGATACTTTGATGCTATATGATATACTCCCCCTTTTTGACAAACATCAAAATTTAGTTACCATTTGGAGGTGGCAACTGATCAAAAATGGATTTATACTTTGTCTTGGCTTCGGTGAGAGCGACAGAGAGTGCATCCCTTACACCATCCATTAAAGAATTTTGTGTATTAATATCAGCCAATAATGATATTAAACCATCTAAGGTGCTTCCCTCTTGTGTAGTAGAGAGGTATGTAGCTCGGTTGAGTTGTTCTTGAACAGATGAAAGATGAGGAAGGAATAATATCTGAAGTGTCATTATGTCCATCCTGATCTTGTGTTCTTCATTCCTTAGTTCCAGTTGTTGAGCCATGAGCTGTTGTAGCTTGGTATAAAAATTCTGAATTGAATTTGGCTCAGGGGGTCAACTTATTTGAGAGATCGGTGATCTCTTTCTCAATTGTTTCTATTTTATTCTTAATGTCCTTAATGAATAAAGAAAATGTGCAGAGTTTCTGAAATAATGAAAGAATGTGCTTGAGTTGAGGAGTCAACTCAGCAATAAAATTGACAAGTTTTACCTTGCCAACAGCAATGGATTTCTGTACTTCCTCTATCATTTTAGCAGTTATCTCTTTATCTTTCAGCTTGCTTAAATATTTGGATGCATCTACTCCAGATGTCTCTATTTGATTAAGGAGTTCATCCAGTTGAATATGGATGGCTGCATTGGTTGACACTGTAGCTATGGGTAGCATGTCTGATAGCAGTGTCTTTACCTTTTGAAGTACTTTATTCTTCCTTTGTATGGCCATTTGCTTCTCTTGAGCGGCCTTTGCTTTGCACAGTTCACCAAATTCAGTGAATGCTTGCCCTTTTAGTTTTGAGATATCAACATTGGGCAACACTATCGGTTTTGACAAGTCTATTTTGAAACTATGCTTTTTCAACTTCTTTTCTTTTCCTTTCACTGGGTGGACCACTACAATAGATTGAGAGGCTTGCTAAGCCTCGGTAGGTTGCTCAGTAGAGGCAACACTTTGGTCGGTTTCTTTAGCCTCTGTAGTGTCCTTTGGTGTCTCGGTGCTTGGTGCCTTAGCTGCAACATTTTCCATGCTAGAAGGTGCTTGTGAGGTCTATTCTTGTGAAGTACCTTCTACTGTAGACTTTTGACCTTCAGTGCCTTGATCTGTATTTTGAGGAGCTTCAGTTGTAGTAGGTTGATTAATAAGTGGATAAGGCTGAACTTGTTCCAAAATAGATTCACTGGATACAAGTTTTGCATAAGTAGTGCCTTCAATCATTTCTTGCTCAGGTGCCTTTGCATCCATTTTATCTTCATCTATTTGAATGGTGTCAGCAGGGTCTTGCTCGGTGACATCAGGCTCTTGGTCGGTGACATCGACTATTTCCATTGTAGATTGTTCACCAGCATTCTTTCTCCAAAAGATGTCCTTCCATTGCTCTTTTGTTTCCTTTTCTACTTCAATGTACAGGCCATTCATCAATTTCAAGGCCTTTTGTTTGACTGTAAATTGTGTTTGGTTGTTTGTCAGATGTTCTTTTATTTCTTCAACTGACATATCAAGAAAGAGATGCACCAAACTTCTTTCTCTGATTTGTTTCTCCAAGTCTAGAGCATATTGCCATCTGGTTTCAATATGTGCATATAATTCCTTAGGAATAGAATTACATACTTCTAATGGGACCACTCAAAATTTTAGAAGTGTGCAAATGACAACTTCTTCAATTTGCCTCTTTTCATCAGCAGATTTGGATTCATATTTGACAAATCTGAATCCACCAAATCCACCATGTTCCTTCAGATTATTACAAAATTTTTCTACACTATGTACATATACCTTCTTGCTTTTGACAATCTGAAATTTACTAGCATCTTCAGATTCGGTATCACTTGACTCTTTTGACAAAATGTGTCTCTGAGTAGATTTCTTGTATTTTTTTGTTACCTTGGGAGCAATAACACTCTTTTGTTTCTTACTTGGGGATGCAACAGATGCTCTTGTGTTAGGTCTCTTTGTTGGAGGAGTCGATAGGGTCATCGAAGTGTTCTGTTTCTTTCTTTTCAATACTTTTCCCTTAGGCAATTCAGTGCTTAGTGTTATGGCTGCCTCTTGGGCTTCTATCTCCTCTACTGTAATGGCCAAAATGCCTTTGATAGGTGTGGAGGAAGAGTCTTCTCTAAATTTCTCTGTCAGTGCCTTAATCATTTTTGATGCCTTTCTTGTAGCTTTGGGTACTACAATGCTCATCTTTACCTTTTCCTTCACCTCTTCATAAGTTCCATACCTCAGCTCGGTAGTATGCCTTGGTAATGTCAGAAATGCATCGATTTGCTGTTGTGTGATATCAAAGTCAATCTCGTAACCCATAGGTGGCAAAGATTGAGTCCTCGGTTCCACAACATTCACATAATAGTAATCGGTGTCAACTTCAAAACATATTTCATCTTTATATTTCTCTACTAGCTGGGGTGGGATCTGATACTTGTTATGCATTTTCTCCTAAAACTTGCTGAAGTAATCATCCATTATATCATTAAAATTGTCACCTAACTTCTTAATGAAGTCATTGATCTGATGGGTGATTGGTCGGTGTAGTTCCCAAACAACTTTACTAACTGTTGGAAAAAACTTCTCAAAGAAGAAAAACATGCATACAAGCAATGATCCAAATTTTAGTGTATTCACCGAGTTGTTCTTCTTCGGCTTCCTGATTGTGTTCAGATTTTCAAACAAGTTCTTCAATAATACTTCACACAAGTCAATTTTCATGCCTTTCTTAACAATTTTGTATGCTAAATCCACTGCAGCATAGGGTACACTGTTTTCCCTTGCCGATTGGAAGAAACAGTAACCAATTACTCTAATTGCAAATTTTAATTCAGGATCAGTGACATTGTTTAACTTCAGTCCTCTGTAGTCTGATTCAACTCTAGTCAAACTGATCAATTCCTTCTGTTATATCATCTTCTATGCTTGGGCATGATCATAGATAGGGTAACCGGTGATCAGATGAATGATTTCTTTAGTGATCTTAAATGGTTGCTCTTGAAGCCACATGAAGTCATCATGCACTCTGCTTAATATAAACTTGACCCACTGGGGTTTGAACACACGGGGATAGGTTAGGGCTTTAGTCAATCCCTTGATTTTGATGTGCTCATATTTACTATCCATTTTACCATCTGTGCACAATTCATCATATGCATCTTTAATTTCAACATGCCCTAGTTTTTCAACACGGCATTTGGTGAAGAATTTCACATCCTCGACTAACAACACTCTGTTCGGGATGAGTGAAAAGGTGGTTTTGTCATCTGGTTCAGATGCAACCTTAGGAGTCAAAGAGTATTTTAGTGAGGGCTTCTCTACATTCTTGACAACTATGGGGTCTTGGATCTTAGGTGCCATTTTAGATTTTGGATAAAAACTGACACAGGAACCTTAGGGTTTGAGGTTTAACAGCTTAATGAGTTCGGTAAACCAACTTAATCAATGTGATGAGATTTGATGTAAATACCTTAAAATTCATTTTGAAGATGGTTTGATCACCTTGATTCGCTCTACTCTGCTCTCTCAAAAACTTGGTGAGTGTAAATGACCGTAGAAATGCTTTAAGTACACAATAAACCTTATCAGGCTCTATGCAGGTTAGGTTAAAAAATTTAATGCACTTGGTTTCACTATACTTTCTGTCCCTTTTTATGCTTTAACCAAGTAACCAAATTTCCTTCATTTACCGACTTGAAAGGTTTCCTGTATTCACCAACTTGATAGGTTTCCTGTAAAGTGCTCAAAAAGACTTTGATAAAATTTCAAACATACTACTACATCTTACTATGCAGATCTTGAATTAAGTACATACTAGAATAGGAACTGTTATGATTTCAACCTTCAGAGAATGCAGTCCCTTCATACCTTTACCAATTAATTTCGAATAGGAGCACCTAACTTGGTAGGTAAGGTGCTTTCTTCATTTGGCACAATTTCCTTCTTTCTCCAAATCATCTTTAATTTCTCTTTTATTTCCTCAGTGTCTTCTCTAGGTTGATCTCTGCAATCTCCGACCAAGTGTCCAACTTTGTGACAATGAAAACATGCGATACCAGGATTTCTCCATGATCTTCGGTTATTCATTTCAAATATTATAAAACAATTGGCACTTATATGTCCATATCTTCCACTATCCTCGTATTATAATCCCATGGTATTGCTGCATATTGTCGGTAAGGATCTGTGTGAGTTCGGTAACCTCTAGTATTTGGTTGGTGTGCAGCCCACATGTAGTTCTTTTTCTTAAACCAACACTTCTCAGTGTTATATCCATATCTGTTGCAGTTTTTACAAAACTCTTTGAATTTTGCCTTCTGATAATTGTTAACAGACTTTGTCCTACATTGGTTAGATGTGTGACCATATTTATTGCAATTGTAACAATAACCATTGGACTTAGTGACATTCAGTTGCTTACCTTTTCTGATTTGGCACATGTTGGTAGTATGACCTTGATTCCCACAGTAGTTGCAAACAGGCTTCTTTCCTTTGATGTTCCTTTTGATTCCAGCTTGCTTAGATGATTCTCCTCTCTCAGTAGTGCAGATTCCCTTCTTGGTAGAGGCTTTTCCTTTGTAACCGAGTCCTGCTTCTTTGTAGGGTCATCTTGTATTCAGTTGTTCATCCAACATCTTTGATGCTTCATAGCTCTTCTTTAGTGTTTCTTTGGATTTCTTCTCTGTTTCAAGTTCATTGGTCAACCTTGATACTTCAAGTTTCAATGCTTGATTTTCATCATCTTTTAGATTTGCTTCATGATGTGCATAACCTAGTTGATCTGACAGATTTTGTTGAATCCCAGTCAACCTTATGATTTCATCATCCTTATCAAATACTAAAGCTTCAAGTTGTTGATTCTCTCTTTCTAGATCTCTTACTTTATCCTCGGTTAACCTCAATGCATCAAGATTTTCAGTCATCTGTGTGCTGAAATGTTCATGTTCTCTTTTCATTGCTTTTAGTTGATCAGCCAGTGCTTTGTTCTTTTCTTTCAATTGTCCAATCATTTCTTTAGTCTCTTCAGACATTCTGTTCTCAGATGATGTCTCAATTTGTTCCACTAACTCTTGAGAGTCCTGCAAATCATGAGACAATCTTCTTCTCACTTTCAGAGATTTTTGCATTTGCCTTTGCATGTCTACAATCACTTGATTAGCATGATCCAACTCTTCTTGCAGATACACAATCCTCCGAGATTGTTTGCAGCCTTCCATTGATAAGATCTTTCTCTTCAGGCATTTAAACCCTTTTCCAAGATTCAAGCTTTGATACCAATTGCTAGGCCCAATATGGAAAGCTAATGTACTGAGAGGGGAGGGGTGAATCAATACTTCAAATCCTTTTACCAACAATATCTTTATTGTTATGTATAAACCAAAAACTATTGTAACATAACATAAAGCTAAAACAAATAACCCTCAACTCATAATTAAAAAATTACATCATATGATACAAAGATCGACCACCAGACTGATATAATGATATACATGATATATCATGGACCTAAACCAAATCTCCAAATACGCAACACTACCAAAAATCACTCCAAGATAAACCGTAACACGCTACACCACCAAGAATACCACATAACATGAAGAACATCACCGGTTCAACAAAATCACCAAGAACTCACACAATGATCATTGTAGATCATCAAAGCAAATAGGAAAAACTTAGGCAACATCAATAGACACGTTAGAGTCATCAGTAACAGTTGCACAAACACCACTTATCAAATCTTCATCAATCAACATCTTAAGCTCAAGAGTACTCAAATAACAACAACTATCATGAAGAAAGATAACTTGCGAAGCACCAAATCATGAACCTTCGGAAATGAAAATACACAAGACCATCTAAAATAATCTCCCAAAATCTTAGCTCAAGATTTGATCAAACCAGAATATACTAGAGGAAATACTGAACTCTGCAAAGCATTGATCAGAAAAATATAAACTGCAAACCGAATCATATGATATGATCAATTAAGATTTCCGCATTACTAAAACCAATACATAAAGATATAATGATACTAGAAATACTCCATAAACCAAACCATAATCCCGATAAACTAATCTACAACCACCGAAGCAATAAATCACATGAATATGTTGACATCAATGACAACATCATACCCTAACAACATGAATGTCCAACATGACTTTCTTCCACTTAATTTGAATTTTGGAATCTAGCTTTGGGCCCTTATTGTTGAATCTTATTTGCAATTTTCAAGAAATTCCTCCATGTGTTGACATCTACTATCTGAAAACATGGAAAATTCAAAAATTAGAAGAAGTAAACTTGATATATTTCTTGAGGGCTCTTTTCTTTGCACCTTTCAAGGTTTGATCCTTCCATGTTCTAGATCTAATCATTATCTAATTCGATGAAGATTCTTGCAGATATAAGTTTGATAAGATGCCCCTTCAAATTTGAGAATATATAGATGAAATATTCAAAAAATTTCAAGCTCAAGGAAGGGTGGTGGAATGAGGAAAATCCAAGTGGTTCCAAAATATTTTGCCTTGTTACCAAGTTGAGACTCTTGAAACAAAACAATAAAGTATGAAATCTGACCCACTTCAAGAATATTTTTGAAACTTAGAGCTTAATTGAAGAGGATTTACAAGTGGTAGGTGAAGAGGTTAAAAATGACATAGGTCAAGCCTATTTTTCCACAAAGAAATAACTAATGCTTTCTTATGAAGAGGTTCTTACCAAATAGAAAATTTTCTAGAGAAAAAATTATAGAGAGACTTGGATAAATGATAGTGACAAAAACAACAAGTATTTTCACAATATAACCAAACATATAAGAGTTGTGAATCTCTTTGATCAATCTACCTAATGGCATGCCTCTTGAAGATTCAAAGGCCATAGAAATGGAGACTATAAAGTTCTTCAACAACCTTCTAAACAATTTCAAGGGATCCAATTAGCTAGCATAACTAGATATTATTTGAAATATAACTTCTATGGTTACATAAGCTTATAACAAAATATTGAATGCAAGCTTCATGACCTCAAAAATCAAGGAGGCTCTTTTCCAGTCGCATCTTCTTGGGTCAGATGGCTTCCCATTGAACTTCTTTTAGAAATGTTGGAATATGGTGGGACATGATTTAGTAGAGGCCATTGACGCATCATGGAAATTTAGCAACTTGCTTAGAGAGTCCAACAACACAATCATTGCCTTTATCTTGAATAAGGAAACCACTTTCTCTTTGGATGATTACCATCCATTTTGTCCCTGTAATATTGAGTACAAAGTCATGAAAAAACTAATGGCAAATAGATTGAATAATTTTTTTTGTGGTATGATTTTTGATGAGTTAACTTGTTTTGTTCCTAGCAGATCCATCCTTCATTGAGTTATCATAGCTCAAAAAATTCCGCATTCCATACAAAACACCAAAAACTAAAGCACGATGATTAAGATAGACATAAAAAACCTATAAAAAGGTAGATTTTTATTTATTTTTGAAGGTGATGAAGACCTTTGATTTTAATAAAAGATGGTTGAATTAGGTTTTCAGCTGTATCTCAACCTCTTAGTTTATAGTTCTTCTTAATGGCCTCCCCAAAGATTTTATTGAGGCTTTCACTAAGGGGATCCCCTGTCTCCATTTTTATTCATCATAATGGCATAAGTGGTGGGTAGGGATTTTAGAAATAAGGTTGGAGCTAGGAATATTGAAGGTGTTGAAGTCACTTATGCACTTTTGATCATTTTCCATCAACAATTTGTAGACAAAATTGTAAAGTGGAAAATTGGGGAACTTAGCAAATTCACCATAGGGAAAGGAGAATTCACTAAGCTAAATTTTCAGTTGGGGAGACTTTACATTCAAAAGAGGGGGTTAATCTACTTGATCCAATCCTAAATGGTACAAGGACTGAATACTAAGTAGATTGATTGTGTTTAAAATGTGTTTGACCCTCTTTTGTAAGTTGAATAGTTGAATTAAGACTAAGTGCTGGAAATGAAGACAACTATGAGAAAACAATGAGCTATAGATTCAGGATTTCATCGTGCACCTAGATTTGAGAATTTTGAGATGATTTAGAGCTGCTCTAGGAAATCTGCCAAAAGTTGCAGGGACTGTGTGTCCAAACCAGGTTGCCCTTCTATTGGTCCTCTGAACTTTCCGCTCATTGAAAAGGGTTTTTTCATCTCTGCAAATAAAGCTTAACTCCAGAAGAACTGATGTGCACCTGCTTTCTGCACACAAAAGGAAAGGGAAATGTGTTGAAAATAGGGGTTTACCTTTATGTCAAACCCCAATTTTGTAATTAACCAAGTGGTTGAAATAGTGTGATTGAAATGACTGAAAGTAGAAATCCTCCCCTTTGAGGGGATGTTGAATTGATTGAAAATGAAATTCTTATACCTCCTTGTGAAGTTTTTCTTTCCTCCACATGAAATTATGATCTCATGAATTAGATTGACTCTATTGCTGCTCCAAATCTTGAAGGAAGACTAAAAATTCTCAATTGCTCTTGGATGCTTGAATGCTTGAAGACTACTTGTGTGTGCATGATAGTGGATGTTCAAATGAGAGGGGAAATCCCTCTTATATACTTTACCATAGGATTAATTGACTAATTTTCTGACATGAGTCGACATAGAGGGATTTTCCTGCTTCAAATTTGAGATAGGTCAGGGGGAGGGTCCCAAGGATAGGTCCCTATTAAGGGGGACTAGGGCACCATGCCCTGGTCCTACCCTAATTTGGGGTAGGATCAAGGAAGCAGCTGGGTACATCACTGAGTTGATTGAATTTTTTTACATGTGTGAGCATAATCAAGTCTCTGGTCAGGCTGAGGGGTGTAAACACTAAGGCGAAGACCCAAATGCGATCAAAAATTGCAAGGGGTACAATTTTAGGATGCTACAAAAACTATGATCATTGGAGTTGTGAAAAAACGGAGGCCTTTCACTTGAATTTTATTTTAAGCCTTTACTCTCAATCCTTGGGTAGTAAGTGAATAATGCTAAATAGTAAGTTATCTTCTTCCATACCCTTGTTTGGAAGGAACAAGAAATCATTCAAATCCTAAACTTTAAGTGAGGGAAACTACCATGCACCAATCTAGGAGTTCTATTGACCAAAGATCTTGGATCTAGAAAAATTTGGGACCATCTAAAATCAAAGATGAGCTTCAAATTATCCTCTTGGAAAGGCAAATTGTTTTACTGCATAGGCACAATTACTATGCTTAAGGCAGTCCTCTCGGCCATCCCCATCTATCTGTCATCTTGTGTGACATTTCTTTTCGGTGTTAGTCACATTTGAAGCCAACCGATGATGAAATTATTTTTGAAGGGGATAGATGAAAAGGATGAGATTGTATTGATATATTGGGATAGAGTTTATAAATGAAAGGAGGTGGGTAGTTTAGGGATTTGAAATTAAATTCTATAGAGAAAAGCTCTTGAGGCCAAGATTGTTTGGCACATGTATAAAGAACCTCACAGGAAATGGAAAAAAGATACTATAGTATAAATAACTTGATTGGGGATAGTCCTCCAACATCCTTTCCACTTGCAATCCTCTTAGAGGCTCCCTATTATGAAATTTTATGCAAACTTGTAAATCACTAGTAATTGGTAATTTCTTTCTTGAGACATACATGATGGCGATAAGGAATTATTTTGGGAAGACTAATGGGCTGGTTATCCAAGTTTTAATAGCTCGATAGACATTGAATAGGTGCATGTAATGCTCAAGCACCTCTAGGTATATTTTATGAGAGGATTATCATCTAGGTGCAAGTTGGTTGCACAACTTTTTTTCTTTATTTGACAAGCTGTATGTATATTGTCAATGAACATCCACAATTTATTTCCATACAAGGGGAGAGAATATCCAAAAACTCCATAGAGGTTATGTCCTTTCAATATTGACATTATGATATATAAGAATTAAGCATTAAATGATTGAGTTGGGTGGTAGGTGACATGACAAAATTTTATCCCTTGTGAGACATTTTCATTAATGCTCAAGTGCTTTTTCCTTCATTGGCCACTCATGTGAACTACAAATGTCATTCTTAAATTTGGGATGTATTTCTATTTTTTGGCATTCTATTTTAAGATGGATACCCCAATTAGGTTAAATTATGAGAAGTGGTACATGTCTTTTCTAGGCTTCATCTTTGACTAGAGATTGTAGATGGTTTGCAAGTAGCTGGTGTTATTTTCCATGGAAGTTATTGAAATGTTGTTGGTGGAAGATTTTTTGACCTTCATGAATAGATATCAGGGAAATATGGACAAATCCTCTTGATTTTTGGCATCACTTATGGATTTGGGTGAGTTGAAGGTCCAAACTTTAGCTCTTCTATGAGAGGCTTTGATCATAAAGTTTCTTTTGGATGATACTAATGTTGTGGTTCTTTTCAAGCTTGGGGTTGGTATTCCATGGCCCGAAGACAATCCTAATTTTCTATAGTTGGGTGTGGTGGTGATTAGAAAATCATTCAATTTGAATTTGGATGTGTGATGGTTAGAGTGACATTGTCATTGGTCAATTGCAGGTAGATATTTCCTTCAATAGGTGGTAGGACTTGATAGTAAGGATAATTTGTAGTGGATGGTGTTCTTGGACAAATTCTATTGGGAGTTGGAATGATTCACCAAGGTTAATTTATTTATTTTTTCCTCCCATACTTTTATTGGTTGGATAATTCTGAGAGGGGAGATTTTGTTCATTCATGTCAGAGTCACTGATGGACTCAATCTCCTAGAATCACCTACAAAAACAAGATCAACCTTATACATGAGAGCAATAGAAAGGATGAAATATGGTGAAATAACAGAATA
This sequence comes from Cryptomeria japonica, assembly GCF_030272615.1. Classification (NCBI taxonomy): domain Eukaryota; kingdom Viridiplantae; phylum Streptophyta; class Pinopsida; order Cupressales; family Cupressaceae; genus Cryptomeria; species Cryptomeria japonica. The sequence continues at coordinate 657,968,048 of NC_081415.1, forward strand.
ATGATATTATCACACTCCAAATAATACAATATTGATCAATATTCCCTTATACTAACTGAGCTGATATGAACTCATCTGAGTTAGCTCTGAATTAGCTCATAAGGGAGAGGTGAGTACTGATTATATAGAAAAATGTGGGTACATAATTCTGAGAGGAATAATAGCTCCCAAATAGCCAAATTAGGTGGGAGTTGTGCCTACTTAGAAATGCCAAGCATGTGGCAAATCAACTCAGGTAGGGACAAACAAATGGTTATGGGGAGGTGGCAACTGAGTCCAAAAGAGGGTGTGACATTCAACCACCCAAATGTGGGTGTGAATGACACATGTAAAGGTAGGACTATGCCATGTGTACTCATATAAAACATCCTAATATAACCTAAGTATGCGTAATAATGTGTAGGAAAAATAAATATAAAAAACCTACACTAACACCGCCTCTTAAGCATAGCTTAGGTGGGTGAAAAGATACAACAATGCAAAGATGGGCGCTAGCTACAAGGCCATGTTAGGTACCTATGTACTAAGAAATCTCTCACAAATGGGGTAAAGGAGAAAACCCAGTGGGAAAAATATCCTCCCCAAAAGAGAGAAAAGAAACAAGTTTCCCAACACAAGAAGAATCTCATGCAAGGAAGAAATCCGCTCTGAAATATAAAAGATAAGAAAGACTATATAGCCTTCCTCGAAGTAGCCAACTGTACCAATGGTTGATGCCCAAAATTGGATGTATATGAAGGACCATGATCATCAAATAACATTCCTCCCCTGAGGAAGAAACAAAACCAAAGGTTCATGAAAACTGTCTTCCCATTCTTGGAAGGAAGGAAGAAAGTCCAAAATATAAGAAGTCTCTAAACTCTGCTCAAGTGGCCCCATGTTGATGCCGAAAGTTTTTATCATCAAATTAGGTGTTCTAGGATATAGTGCAGAAGATGACATTCCAAAACCTAGTGGAGATGGATGTAGAACAAAATCTAGAGATAAAGGTATCTCCTCTGAAGATAAAGGTGCCTCCTCAAAATGTTGCTCAATACTAGCCACAATCATGTCAAATTATGAGGAATGATCATGTGGGTAAAGAACAAGAGGGTAAGAAGGTTCCCCCTCAACATCTAAAGAAGACAAAGTAAATTCATCAAAGAGAAGATGTAAGCACTCAATAGTGTTCTCCAAGTCTCCAAGATAGGACTCACAAAACAAACATACAATGTCTGTCAAGTACTCATCCCAAGTAGCTATGTCTGGAAGACAATGAATGTCTTGCTGCACTAAATCAATAGGATCCATCAATGTAATAGTACCAATATCATAAAAAATAGTAGTTGATGTAGGAGATGAAACACATATCTCTTGAACCTCGGTTGAAAGAATACAAAAATTAACTTGACCATATTGAATCTCCTCACAAGTGTCCACACTAGATGCCTGAGTGTGTAAATAAGCCGAAAGAACAATAGAGGAAAAATGTGAGAAGGTGTATACTCGAGATTGATGATATACCTCCCTAAGTGCAACAATATCTCTGCTATGCAAATCCTGAATAATCATAGAATATGGAGTGAACTCAACACTTTTTCCTTCCCCACCATGTGTGATCTAATAGATAGAAAGGATATTTGCTAATAATGAGGGCACACAAAGGACATCATTGAATGATCCTTCTTCTATGTCATTAGACCCTTTCCCACAAACACACATATATGTGTTGTTAGACATCAAAATGTTTGGTGACGAACAAGTTTCAAATAAAGAGAACATACTTTGTGATGAAGCCATATGATGTGAATCTCCAGAATCAAGGATCCATCTCCCTGACTTAGAATTTGTCATTGCAACAAACTTGTGCTTTCTCCTTTTGTTTCTCCGACTTTGAATTAGATAATGATGTTCAATCCTTTAACATAGTTGAAGGTAGATTGATTTTATTCTTTGCTAAAAGATTCTTCAATTCATCAATTTGTTTCAAATAACATTGATGTTCATCATGCCCAAATTTCTTGCAATATGCACAAATGGGCTTCTCCTTTTTAGATGATTCCCTTTTTGAGGAAGAGGATTCTGATTCTTTCTGTGACTTGTTCTTTTTCTTCTTTTGCTTTTGATCAGGATACCTTGATTCTCTTTGTACCTTGGGGTCATGAGCAATCAATTCTTGTGACTTGGAAGTCTTGATGATGCCCATTTTAATTAGCTTTGCTTCCTCTTGGATTAGAAGATTTGAAAAAGCATCAAAAGTTGAACATATGCAGTTCCCATAGAAACCCCATGGGTATGAAAGCAAAAAAAAAAACATAGAATACTCAAGACTAAGCTTGGATAATACATTCAAAATCAACTGCAAATCCTCATTAGTAATCTTGCAATCCGTTATCTATGTTCTTAGTTGCTTTATCTTGGGGATATTGTCTAATATAAGTTTTCAAGAGTATCCCAAGCCTCCTTTGGTGTCTTGCACAATTCAAGATTAAATTGGAAGTCAAAAGAGACAAGTGAACAAATCTAACCAACAGTTCTCTCACAATTGATCTCCCATGTTTGAAGAGAATTAGCATATGTAGGTGTAGGAATAGATTCTTTGACATATCCAGCACGACCTTTGTCCTTTAGATAATTTCAAATTGATTTTTTCCATGTTTCATAATTATATGGAGTTAGGAGTTCAATTATAGTTTTCCCCATTGTACTATCAAACAACAAAATAATGAAAGCAATCAAAACACACAAGATCACCCCCAAATTCACTAAATCAATGACCCCCCCCAGGAAAATATAATGGTGGCACTTTATAAATCAGTGCGTTTACAATGCTGGAGTTATTTTCCAGAGTTTTACAATGTCCAAAATTGGACCCAAATACTGAAAGTAAAATATAATGTTATAATTACAACCTCAAAATAGCACCAATGGATAGTTCTTTAAAAAATATCAACTTTCAAAAAAAGAAGTACCTTGATCCGAGGTCATATGTGAAAGTTATAGCCGTTTGAAGTTGAAAAAATTGGGATTGTCCTTCAGATTTGATGAGAAAACTTGATTTTGGAAAATCTGGATGAAATGTTGAAAAAAAAGATTCCACCAATGTGGAGAGCACGAAATTTTGCCCAAAATGAAAAAAAATTGCTTTGAAAAACTCCACTATATGCTTAAGATATTACAGTTTGAAGTTGAGAGGCACACCAAACAACTCCAATAGAATGGGGTCCCAATTAGCAAAAAAGTCAACCTCTGCCAATTTTGGAAAAGGCCTTCTTAGCTTGGTGACCCACCAAATTTAGAGAAACCTCCAGTCAAATGGATCCAAAGAATAGCGAACCTCCAGATAAATTTAGGACATAGCCAAAATTGGCTATATCGCCAAATGAACCACTAAATGTGTCAAGACTGCAAGCACGAAAGCCGAGATCAAGTCATAGGTACGAATGCAACCATACGATGTAGAGGTCAAGATGTAATTTTACAAACTATTTTTTTATTTTGAAAATTTTTTGAAAACAAAAAAAAAATAAATAAATGTTGATTCGGGGGGTTGTAGCCACACCCCTGTTCCATGCAGGGTGGAACCCCACGGGGCCCAAGGCCTGTAGCGTGGGAGACCCAAAGGGCTGCAAGCTGCAGACTCCTACAGTCCATAGTCCGTTGCAAGTATGAGGCCCGATAGGGTCAACATACCCTATCGGGAACATATATATATAATTAATTTTTTTTTCAAAAAAAACTTTTCAAATAAAGTTTATAATAAATATAAAATTTTATAAAAGAATTTTTAACATAAAAAACCCTTTTTTGTTATTCAAAAACTTGCTATTTTTTTATAATTATATTTTAAAAATCTAGGAAAAATGATTATATATATTTTTAATAAATTTCAAATCCGTACCATAGGGAGGCAGGGCATTTTTTTGCCTCAAATTTGACTTTCAACAAAATATAGAGTATCTTATATGAAAATTTGTTTGTTCAACGTTTTGGACTCAATGGTGATATCCTTTTTAGCTGAAAATGCACTCAGCAAAAGCTCAATGTTGTATTTCTCCCAAATTCGAGAAGGGGCTTGAAGATTTGGAAGCTCTGATACCATGTCAGAGTCACTGATAGACTCAATCTCCCAAGATCACCTGCAAAACCAAGATCAACCTTCTACACGAGAGCAAAAAAAATGATGAAATGTTGGAATATGGTTACAATAATAGAATAATGATATTATCACACTCCAAATGATACAATATTGATCAACATTCCCTTTTATTGACTGAGCTGATACGAACTCATATGATTTAGCTTTGAATTAGCTCATAAGGGAGAGGTGAGTGCTGATTATATAGCAAAATGTGGGCACATAATTCCAAGAGGAATAATAACTCTCAAATAACCAAATTAGGTGGGAGTTGTGCCTACTTGGAAAATGCCAAACATGTGGCAAACCAACTTAGGTAGGGACACACAAATGGTTATGGGGAGGTGGCAAATGAGTCCAAAAGAGGGTGTGACATTCAACCACCCAAATGTGGGTCTGAATGACACATGTAAATGTAGGACTATGCCACTTGTCCTCATATAAGCCATCCTAATATAACTTAAGTATGCTTAGTAATGTGTAGGAAAAATAAATATTAAAAAACTTACACTAACAATTCAAGCCTCGACTATGGCCCTCAAGGATAAGTTCCATCTACAACTTTCTGGGTTGTTTTTTGTATGTGCATGATTCCTATTTTTTGAGCACCATGGGATGGGTTTTTTTGTCTCACCTTCTTTAGTATATTAGGCTCACAGACAATGTAAGATTCTTCATCAATATAGATGAAACTCATTTAAGTTGACATGCATTTGGTCATCAACCAATTTGTTAAATAAAATTATAAAATCTAATTTTTAAATTTTTAAATAAATATTCCATTGAAAAATTATTATAAGTTTTTCCAATTATTTTTTAAATTCTTTTATTATATTTTGATTAGTAATATTTATTTTTTTTTGATAAAAGTGGATATACCACTAAATTATATTAATATTTTCTTTTTTTTACAAGGTGTCTGGTTCAATGAGCACTAAAGGGAAAGAACCAATAAGAAAACCCTTCAGTATTGCTCAAAATACACAAGCCTACCTACCCATTACAAAGGCCTCTTGGGCACATTCCACCAAAACCCTCCCAAATTACATAATATTTTCATTAGATATAAAGGAAGCTGCCATAAGAGGCATACACGTATAAACTATCATTTTGAATCATCAGGAAGGACAACATCCACTAGAAAACTGAAAGGTCAGCCAAAAATTTAACCATGAACCACCCCTGCCTATAAAGCACAATTATCCAACCCACTGATTAATAAAAGACCAAGAACAAGAAGAGAAATCACTACAAGAGAATCTGCCAAAACAAACATCGTAAGCAAACACAGAATAATCTAAACAAGAAGGAGGGGATGTTGTAGACTTGAAGGAACCAAAATGAGGCCAAGCCAAAGAATAGCCCATAGAAGAAACCAAGATAATAGAAGAAAGATGAGAAACCATCGTATATACCAGACCATCTGCAAATTCCAAGGCCTCAAAGACTACCACCATCTTCCAAACCTTAATAATAACTTTTGAATGAAACAGATCATCTTATCTTATGAGAAGAACGCGCAAAATAAAGAGAGAAAAACATGGAAAGAGAAAGACCAGAGCCCGTATATAAGCCAAACCAAGTGAGAGATCATAATGAATACAACTAAGGCAAAGCACAATACCACATAGAAAGTGCAGGAACCAACATACCAAAACATGATAACCAAACCCACTTGCCAAAAGAGTGAATGAAGCACAACCAAACATCATTACTTAATCAAGCAAGTAGATGGCAAGCTGTGATAAAGATAGCTACCAAAAAATGATTAACCAAAACCACCTTACTCAAGCTCAACACAACATGATTACCAAATTGAAACAATCAATCTGCAAATCAAGTTAAAGAAATGCCAACTCATAACAGTGGACGAGTAAGGAAACAATGATTGACGAGATAGATCCCGAGCATCAAATCTATGATTAGTCAAATAATCTCAATCTACCAGATAGATATCATCACACGGATGAAGCTCAGGCACCCAACACATTCAAAAAAGTAGAACAAACCAAGAATGTCATCATCAAAGAAAGGAAGCTTCACACCATAAAAACCAACTCAAAGATAGTCAACCTACAGAACAGAGTGTGCACTGATAATAAAAACCATGTGTGTGAGGGCATCAAAACCTAAAAAAGGACAATTAAATCTAACTTGACAGACAAGATACAAACCAAACGGATGTAGCTCCAAAACCCTCCTTACTCATTGAGGAAATACTTACCGAGTATGCCACCAACAAAAATGTTGCCATAAGGCCAGACAACACCCTCCCTAATGTTGCTGGATATTTCTCGTTTCTATGCTGGCTTTTTAGCTGTTTGTTTCATCTTGTTTCCTAATGCTCTATTTTCTTAAGGTTATCTTGTAAAGGGTTTCGGGGCCCCTTCAAAACCTGCTTTTACCGTAATCAAAAACACCCTCCCTAATGTAATACACGAAAGAAAATCTACAACCAGCAAGGAGTGTGATGAAAGCCATAGACCGCAATAAATCAAACTTAATAAAGGACACTAATGTAAGAAGAGGGAATATCCCAAGTGGAGACTTCCAGATACTCAACACTTTCAACAACAACCCTGTTAGCAAGATAATCTACAATATAATTTATTTCCCTATAACAATGAGATATAGTAAAGGTAGTAAAACACTTCAATTGAGAAATAATTCAATCTAACAGATACTGTAAGTGACAGGAAACACAGTTCTTATTAGAGACTGATTGAAAGACCAACATTGAATCCCCTTCAATGATAATATCCTTAATGCCCAAAGAGATGGCAAGATCTAGAACAAAAGATAATGCATGAAATTCAGCAGAATTGTTAGAACCTACACCAATAAATTTACACACAACTTTAACAACCATAGAATTATGATCAAAGAGGACAACTCCAATCCCTGACTTTCCTGGATTACCCTTAGCAACGCCATCAAAATTTAACTTAAATGAGAATTACGGGGGAGGAGACCATTTAGCAAGTCTAAGTTTGGTAAGAGAGGATAAGCCTAATGCTATAGCCCCATGAGATGGGATGGCTCAAAGTGATTTCCATTTCCATGTTACCCAATTATCCCAATGAGAAAAGGAACACAAATGATCCAAGTTTTAATAAATGTAAGAAAGAACCACCTTAGAAATGAAGGATTGAATCCTATCAAGAACATCCCATAATGAAGCTGATTTATGCTTAAAAATCCTAGAGTTCCTCTCCAGCCAGATGTTCCAAATGATAATAGAAGGAGCCACAACCCAAAGAGAGGAATTAAATGAAGATGAATACAACAAAGGCCAAGACAAGAAATGAGACAGTAAATTAGGACCAATGGCAGAAGACCATCCAAGCATACCAAACAACCAATACCAACAATCCAAAGCAAATGGGCAATGCAGAAACACATGATCCATGGATTCCATAAAGAAACCATAAAACACACAAGGAAATATCGCAGTAATCCCAAGCCTATCTAATCTCATCCTAGTGAGAACTCTATCTTGAACTATAAGGCGAGTGCCAAAAGAGATGAGAAGGCCAAGGGGAGGAAGAAGAGGAATGAGACAAGGTCTTATACCCCTCCTTAACAGAATAAGAACTTGAAGCACTCTTAGTCCAAACCAAAACATCATCCCAATCTTGAAACACAAGAAATATTTTCTCAAGCTTCAATTCAAAAGCAACTTTGAGGTCTTTACTAATGGGCAGAAAATCAATAGATTTCCATTGAGACACAAGATAAGGACCCGAGGTATCAATGTCACAATAGTCAGTAACAAAAACACTCCAGAGACCAGAAAGGATATTAGACAAAGGAGACCAATCCTGAATGGAAGATAAGGCAACATGACCATTCCAAACTTCATCCCAAAACTGAGCCTTGTTCCCATTATGGACTACCCAAGAGAGATGAGGGAGGATAACTGATCTACAACTAACAATAAAATTCCAAAAAGCTGAACCTTTCGGGAGAGATGAGGTTGTGAATATCCTTTCTCTAGGAGCCCCCCTCAAATACTTAGCAAGCATAACGGAAGCCCATTTACTAAAAGGATCCATATATAGTTTCTAGACAAGTTTAGCCCCCAAGGATTTACTCTGGGAAACTAAATCTCTAATACCCGAACCCCCCAACTCCTTAGGAAGGCATACCCTATCCCAAGCTAAGAGAGGAAGCTTATTTTTACCCCCAATGTTATCATTCCAAAGAAAGGAACTTAAAGACACCTTGAGATCATGCACAACCTTGGGGGGAGTTTTTAAAATAGACATCAAATAAGTAGTAATGGCATTAAGTACTGACTTAATCAAAAGAATCTTACCAGCTAAAGTGAGCCATTTATGATTCCAAGAAGAGATTCTGGAAGATATCGCATGGACCACTTTATCCCAAAATATAGCCTTATCCGAACCAACAAAAAAAGAATGCCTAAGTACTTACAAGGGAAGGAACCCACTTGAAAACCCCAAAAATGAGTCAGCCTTTTCTTAACCAGAGGGGAAACATTTAGAAAAAACACCTTTGATTTCAGACTATTAATTTTCTGCCTAGAAAAGGGAGAGTAGTCATCAATGATCTTTTTGATAACTCTGGCCTCTGCCAAAGAGGCTGAACCAAATAAAAGAGTGTCATACACAAAAAGACAATGGGATTGAAAAGAAGGATACCCATCGATTTTAATACCATTCCACAAACCTGAAGATCTAGCATCAGAAATGGCCTTGCTTAAAGCCTTAGCCAGAAGTATAAAATTTCAATTTAAATAAAATAATTTCAATAATATAGATATAATTTATAAACTTTTAAATAAATATTCCATTCACAAATTATTATAAGTTTTTTTTCATTTATTTTTAAAATTTTTATAATATATTTTGATTAGTAATATTGTAAAACTGATTTTAAAGCAAAATTTGAATTTAAATAATATAGATAATTCTTTTTTTTAAATGCAAAGAATTAAAAAAAAGAGCATAATCTATATTATTTAAATTCAATTTTTTATTTAAAATTGGTTTTACAATAATATAATATTAAAAAAAATTACTAACCAAAATATAATATAAAATTTAAAAAATTATAATTATAATTGAAAAAAATTATAATAATTATTTTATTAAAACTATTATTAGATGGATAATTGAATAAAACTTATAATAATTTCTAAACAAAATATTTATTTAAAAAATTTAAAAGTAGATTTTATAATTTTAAAATGCAAAGAAATAAAAAAAAATAAAAAAATCTATATTATTTAAATTATTTTATTTTATTTTAATTCAAATTTTTCTTTAAAAACACAATCTATATTGTTTAAACTATTTTATTTTATTTAAACTGTATACGGTGAAAATATGATGATGATAAATTATTGCAAAACCTCAAAGATCCAACCACAATAAATCCTAGTCCTACAATAAAACATTCACCATACACTAATGAAGATACCTAAGAACATGCAAATCAACAAATTGAACAATAATACCATTCACATGTCAAGTAGGGTTTCAATCTCCATTGTCTCCTATCTCCATTGATCTTGTTTGATATATTTGCTCTCAGATTTTGTATGTGCACAAGATCTCAACAAAGAATGGATTGTGGTTGCGAAGTCGCTTGATTGCAAGAAGGCTTTATTGCATAATGTACTGATTAGGCGCATTAGGTCTTAGAAAGAGAGAAAGAATCCCTTTATATAGAAGATGGTTTGGAAAATGGAGGGATAAGATTAAGAGGTGAAAGAAAGAAATGGTCAGCTAGGATTGAAGGGTAGGTATAGAAAATGATAAAATAATGAAGGGGGTAGGTAAAGGAAAATTAAGAGATGAATGACATGTGTCATAGAGGAAAAAGATAATGAATTAATTTAAAAAATAAAGATTTATTTAATTAATAGAATAAGTCAAAGAAATTAAACAAATAAAAATAATTATTTAATTTAGGAGAAAGATAATTTAAATAAATAAATAAAATTATTTAAATGAGAAAAGGGCTAGAAGAGGATAAATGAATTAATTAAATAAATAAGAATTTATTTAATTAATAGAAGACTTTAAATAAATAAAAATATTTATTTAATTAAGTTGGACAATTTGAGGTGTCTACATTTTGCCCCTCTTTTAGATAATGCAGCCTATCACGGTGGCTAAAAAAGATAAACTAATACAAAGTTGCCCCAAGATGGGAATGATATGCCCCCTCAAGATATTGGATGGAAAAAGATGTAGACAATCTCTCGATAAGAAAGAAAGGCTAGAAATGACTAACAAGATAGGGTGACAAAGTTAGATGAGAAAAAGAGAGTGACTTGGGAATGAAGAAACTGAAACGATAGACTAGGGCTAGGAAACCTATATATTTAGGCTCAAAGGAAAGCATCCTCATTGGCATCTATAGCATTCAGGAGATCAGAGTAGAGCACCCAGAGAGTAGTCAATAGTACATGAGAGATGGTAGATAGGATTTACAGATTCGATCACATCTGATAGTTCCAATGACCAAATGACATGGGTGAGCCGTTATGTACCATTACCTTGCCTTGTATGTTTTTACATTTATGGTGCATTTAATGCATTTTAGGAGTATTTTAGCAAAAAATCAGAATCGATACTTAGGTCTAAATCATGTCTAGGATTGGTTTGACCGTGTCTGTGACAAATAGGCACATTTGTGTTGAGTTTGCATGTGTTTATGAATGTAATCACATATGTGTCAAGTATGTTCATGTCTGAGATAAACAAATGCATCCATGTCCAAAAAGCACATTTATGTAGAACAGTGCCACGTCTGTGTTGTTAAAGCACATCTATGATGCAAAAACACATATGTGTTGGGTAGAATCGTGTCTTTGTTGTAAACGCGCATCTATGTCTAGAAAAAGGCCAAAATTGATAGTTTTGTGATCAACATATGTTGTCAATTGGATAAACTGTTGAGAGGATTCACTCAAATAGGTGCCCTAGGGAAGACAAACTGGAAACAAGGCTAGAATTGGTAATTTTGTGATGGTCATACGTTTCCAATTGGATAAGCTACTAAGAGGATTCACTCAACAGGTGCCCTAAAAAAGATAGGTTTGCTAAGCTAAGTATATGATAAGCCGTCGAATTGATAGAATTTGGTGAGTGCTCTAGCAAAATTGGTTGCAGCACCATGTGATAAACATAAGCACTAGGATAGACAAGATGAGATATGTAGCACTATGTGATGAACATGAGTACCACTATGATTGACACGATTGGTTTGATTGGATGCAGGAGGACTTGCCCTAGCTATACTCAGTGATTACGATAGAGTTGACTAGCAATGATCATGTTGTTATTGATGTTATGGGACCGAGGCATGTGATATTTATGCCATAGATTTGGACAAACATAGGATTGCTGACTGCTCTTGGAGAGAGGTGGCACTCACAGATGTGCACATTTCATTTACCGACTGGCGAGATGTTAGTCACATTAGAGGATATGTACAAGATACTATAGATACCAATCCATGGAGATCTAGTAGTATATGATTGGGAGGGGGATAGAGATGTGATCCGATGAGTCTTTGGAGACCCAAATTTTATGCTGAGACCAGGACATTTGAGATGGGATGTCATGTATTCTAGCATATAGACATTGGTAGTGGTGTTAGGAGGGATGATCAACAGGTATCTATGTCCTAATAGAGCGACATGTGGACTAGCCATCAGATGGAGGAGGACATTGGATATCCTTCTTGCTGAGAGGGGGATATTTGCATGGTGCCCCTGTGTACTAGCACATTTGTACCATGAGCTTCATCAATTTGTTTACCTCGATGGCTATGGATTAGGGTGTGGGGTGACATTAATACAAGTATGGGCCTATGAGAATATAGCAGTGACGAGGCTAATTCATTTTAGATTTAGAGGGCATGGGAAGGCATATTTCCATTTATACAACATGATTACTTCCTAGCCATAGATTGGGAAGGTAGAGTACTAGCGGTGCATCATTGACGATATAGATAGTGTTACATGGTAGCCGTATATTAATTGTGAGGCCTAGGAGGAGGATTCCATAGAGCTACCATTTTGTTTATGCAACAGGCATATCATTAGGGGGACTCCTCATATTTTGGATAGGCATTTGATAGATAGGGTCAGTAGGTAGTTTGGCAGGAGACAATGGATGCCACGGGGGTCAGAAGAGTTTGCGAGGATAGTCAAAGAGAAGGCTCACTGGGGGCCGATTTTGTCGTATGATGCAACAGTTACCTAGTTTCAAGTGATGGTACCCATGCCATGCGACATTTTACTGAACATAGTTGATGTAGGGATGGATGATGAGTACAAAGCATATTTGAGGCACATCCATTTCCACAACTTATAGACCCTAGAGAGCCCATACCTACAGAGGAGGAGGATGACGATGAGGATGGAGGTGGTCAACAAAGGAGGCAAAGGAGAGGAAGGGCGAGGAAGATTTTAGAGGGGAGAGGATGACAAAGGGATGGAGGGAGGATAGAGGGAGCACAAGGATGTGGAGAGGGAGGCAGACCACCAAGGCCACCTAGAGGGAGAGGAGGACAACCATTGTAGGTTCCAACTCAGGCACAGGGACATGTACAGGTTGGACCAAGATAGGTACAGGGACAAGGTACGCCAGAGCAAGGTGGACACATAGAGGGAGCCCAGGGAGGAGACATGGAGGAGGATGAGCTTCTCATTCTTTGAGAGCTCAAATAGGGAGAGGCCAATGAGATCGATGATCTCAAGAGAGACGAGACTCAATTGAGGTGACAACTGGCTGAGATGCAAAGGGAGAGAGATGAGTCCATACAATGGTATACAACCATAGAGGAGGCATTGAAGGAAAGACAGGCTACAACATCAGGTGACTCCAGAGTAGGATATGCCTTTTGTCTCTAGGAAGGAGAGGAGATAGCATAATGGAGGGACTTATACTATGCAACAATTCCTCCACATCTGAGGGTAAGTAGCTACAGGAGAGCTTCCTACTCTACTATTACAGACAAGGACAAACTGGGAGCATCTAGTGGAGGAGTGATGGGTCCACCCACAGCACCAGTAGAAAGGGGGACAGATGAAATAATCCTTGGGCTGGGACTTCGAGAGCTCAAATTCCTTCGAGACTTTCTAGCTTCGAGGGAGGGAGCTCATCATAGCTTTTTGGGATCCCACTTTGTATCAATTTCATTGTATGATGATGCAGATACGTTCAGGTGATTTTGTAGCTATATGATATTTTGACATCATTATATCATCTCATATATATATATATGTATATATATATGTATATGTGTATGTATATGTGTATGTGTATGTGTATGTGTATGTGTATGTGTATGTGTATGTGTATGTGTATGTGTATGTGTATATGTATATACACATACACATACACATACACATACACATACACATACACATACACATACACATACACATACACATATACATATACATATACATATATATATATATACATATATGTATATATACATATATATACATATATGTATATATACATATATATACATATATGTATATATACATATATATATATATACATATACACACACACACATATATATGTATATGTATATATATACATATATGTATATATATGTATATATACATATATATACATATATGTATATATATACATATACATATATATATATATACATATCTCTCTCTCTCTCTCTCTATATATATATATATATATATCTATATATATATATATCTATATATATATATATATATATATATATATATATATATATATATATATATATGAGATGACCTATTCCTTGCAACGTTTATATGCATGTGTTCTTATGTGATGTGTCTATATGCTTTATGATTATGGGATGTGATGATTCTATATGATGATGTAGTCTATGTATGATGCATGTTTTATTATGATTGTATGATGCCTATAATGATGCAATGAGATATGATGTATTGATTTTTTTGTGCTTTTTATGTTTTTATGTATGCATGATGGTCTATGATTACTTATATGACACACTATATACATGATGAGATGCATAATTTTTATGATATTATATGAGAATACATATGCTTATATGAGATACTAATAAGTGGTGTGTGCAAGATGTGATATTATCATGATTTGTATATGCATATGGTGAAATTTATTGACATGTGATGATGCAGATGAATGCTACATGAGATGCAAATATTTTTGACATGTCATTATACTCAGTCATGTGATAACGAGCTACATAGGACTCAAGAAGGGATAAATTAAGGAAAGGGGGATGGAAGGTAGAAGATATGGAGGTGAAAGAGCTTCTTGTGCTATTATCATCATTGAGATTTATTATGGCAAATAGGTTATGACCATCTAGGTATAGGTTTAATCTAGAAATTCATTGTACTCATTTGCATGGAGATCCTACAGTCAAAAACAAGGAATGCCCCAGTTCATACTAGACTCATAGTGTCCTCGTATCCTTGGACAAGCCATATTATTACTAAGAGACAATCCACTTACAGCAAAATAGGTGCACATATCCCATCCTCACCTTTCTAGTCAAAGACATCTTGGTGATAAAATCTCTAGTCAGAGGCATCCTAGAAAAGCTAAATGACACGTCACCATAAAAGATAAATCAAAAGAAACCCAGACTTGACACCAAAATCCAATGAAATCCTCAAGTTATTAGTGTTTCTTGCCACATATGTTTTGGAATAAAGAAAAAAAGGTTTTGAAGGGGCCACAAAACCCTTTACAAAAAGATTCTAAGAGACTTAGAATCAAAGTTTAACATATATCCACAACAAAATAGGCTGCAAGAGAAAGACATTATAAATGACATCCATAGAGATATAAAAAGCCCAGATGGGAAACAAAAACTAGCAAAGAGAACAAAACACAAAACCAACAAATAGAGACAACGACGACAACTAACAACAGAAACACTGACCCAATTACATGAGGCTCTTGAGGGTCTCAACCACCTCGGCCTTAATGACACTCATTTTTTCAGCAGCAACTTTCATTTCTTTGTAGTCCACATTCTGAATGGATGCCTTCTTCTTCATGTTGCCACAAGTCCTTCTGTTGGGTCCTTCTTCAATCTGAGTCACATCAGTGTCATCTCCAATGGTGACAATAGCCCTTTCCTGCTACTCCAAACTATAGACCATATCAGCCATAACGTCGACAATATGCTTCACAATCTTGTGGCTATTCGACATGATAGCCTTAAGCGTAGCCTGGATCTTATTGTATCCATCTTCAACATTGGAGATGTGGTCTTCAAACCCTTTCTTTATCTAATCAATCCCTTCAGCTTCCCTTTTAATGCATTCCAACACCGACTTCTTCTCCTCCACCGTCCACCGTCCACTGCCCCACATCCTTTTGATTGCTTTGATCATTCCCAACATGGATGACTTCCATTTTACTACCTAGGATTCCTTGCCACATATGTAAACATGTTTGATTTGGTCACAATGTTGTCTTCCTGATAAAGGACAAATAATGTTGAAAAACCATGTTGTTGCCAAAGTTTGCTGAAAGATTTAATTTGTTGAAAGCCCATTGCTGATTGTGTCTCATTTCAAATTGACTGAATCATGAAACTGATACCTTTATTGCGAAGAAGGATGGAACTTTATTGTAGATCGACAATGCAAATGACCTTTTATTGCAAATTGTATGTGAAAAGGAGAAATGAAAAGAGGATGCTCCTCAAAATATGCAATGCTCAGGGTGCCACTTCCATCAGTAGAATTTGAATTTTTCCCCAGTTACAGATTGGACCCGATTTATTATGGAAGGAAAGGGTGAAAAGGGGGTTTATTATGAATGGTGAACCAATCTTAGGTAGATCAACAACAAACCATGATGGGAATGGGTAAATTTATTATGAGGCGGTAGGGTGTGAGTGTGTGCAAAGTGAAAGGATGATATTGAATCCTGAAGGAGGGAGGGGCAAAGTCTCTACACATGGCAGCGGTAACCTGGTTTTCACCATGGTACTTTCCCACAGCACCATCGAAGTGGTTTTCACCGTTGGATGAATTTATTTCTCTTTAATTTTTTTGATTTTTTAATTTTTTTGTGTCACAAGGCGCTTGTTTGCTAGGTTTTCACCAAGTAATGATTTTTTTTTTAAATGATTTTTTTTGTATTTTTGACATTTTTTTATTTTTCTGTATTTTTGATATTGGGATACTCTAAAAAACTATGTGTAAAACCTGTGAAGGTGCATGTTGTTGATAGGGCCCTCTAAAGGTTCTCCATCTAGTGTTGAGAGCTGATATGCACCTAATCCATAGAATGATGTGATGATGTAAGGGCCAAGCCAATTTGGTTCAACTTACCCTTCTTTTCTCTATCTTGTTGATTTTTAGGATTTTCTCTGAGAACTAAGTCACCCACCTCAAATGTGTGAGGTTTTACCTTATGATTCTATCTTTGACTCATTCTTTGTTGGTATGCTTTGAGATGATTGAAAGCAGTTTGTCTACACTCAACCAATAATTCCAAATCTTGTAAGCGAGAGACCCTATAATCTTCATCATTGATTAAATTGTGCAAAGAGACTCATAGGGATGGTATCTCGACCTCAATAGGAAAGATAGCTTAAGAACTGTAGACAAGTGAATAAGGTGTAGATCAAGTAGGTGTGCAAACACTTGTATGGTAGGCCCAAAGTGTAGGGTTGAGTTGGGTATTCCAGTTATGGCCAACATCATCGACTATCTTTTTAATGATTGTGAGGATAGTTTTGTTAGAAGCCTCAGCTTGACCATTACCTTGGGGTAATATGGGGTGGAAAAACAATGATGGATGTGGAAACACTCACAAATCTCACAAACATCCTATTTTTGAATGGACATCCGTTGTCTGTGACAATGGAAAGGGGAACACCGTATCAAAAAATGATATAATTAAGGATAAAGGTTACAATCTTCTTTTTGGTGACTTGGGTAAGAGGAACGACTTCAATCCATTTTATAAAATATTCTATGGTTGTAATAATGAGCTTGTGGCCATTGGAAGAAGGAGGGTGAATCTTACCTACAAGGTCACGTCTCCACTGACAAAGCTAAAGTTCTTGTGCTGGTGCACGAATAAGGTCTCCATGAATCTAACACTTCTTACATTTTTTCACAAAGTGATATGAGTCTTTTTCCATAGTAGGCCAGTAGTATCTAGTCCTCATCAACTTCTTGGATAAGGTTGGACCACTAGAGTGAGCACCACATATACCTTCGTGAACCTCACGTAACACAATTTGAGCTTTGTCACTTTCTAAACATCTAAGAAGAGTACCATCTAGACCCCGATGATAAAGGGTATTGGCTAAAATGACATAGCAAGAGGATTGATGAATGAAGGTGCAATGTTGATTGTTGGAAATGTCAAGTGGAAGGATATTGTCATGAAGGTAAGTGAAGATGTTGCTGTACCAAGGGGAATCAAGACCAACAACTTATCATTTCTTTAGGAGTAATCTCATATGAGGGAAAAAAAAGATTATCCACCAAGAACTCATAGCGGGTCTCATTCTGAGGCATATCAATCAAAGAAGAAATGGTAGCCATGACATCTGCAACTTGATTATTATGATAATATGATG
Source organism: Cryptomeria japonica (assembly GCF_030272615.1). NCBI lineage: Eukaryota > Viridiplantae > Streptophyta > Pinopsida > Cupressales > Cupressaceae > Cryptomeria > Cryptomeria japonica. The sequence goes on from NC_081415.1 coordinate 657,985,770, forward strand.
AAACTATAAAGATCCGGTCAACTACTTAGAGGGGGGGTGAATTAGTAGATAGAAAATTAACTGGGCTTTCACCAAACTTCTCTCCAACTCAAAAACAACTCACAAAGTTTACTGGTTTAGACACTTTAACAAAACTATAGCAGCACTGTCAAACCTTACTGGTTGACCTAATACTTCAGTGATATAATGCAACAGATCTGAAACTTAAATATACTTTGACCAAAACCTAAAACCACTTTACTAATACCAATAATAACATATTTCAGATCATTTCCAGTCATTCAAATATATCTATGCAGATTTACCAATCATTCATATCAACCATATCAATAACACATCCACAAAATCATTCACCACTTGACAAAATGACTTTTCATGTGGAAACCCAAATGGGAAAAACCACGGTGGGGATGAATACCCACAAGTATTTTGAACTCTTCTGAAGTTCACCCTGTGAGGAGCCAAGCCTTGTTATAAGCTTATACAATAATGTTCTATTAGGAACAGATCCAGTTAAGGACCACCTGGTTAAGGGATTAACTACAAACACCTGTTAAGGGTAATACCCTGTTAAAGGTAACCTCGGTGGAGGATTTCAAATCCAAGATAATGGATTGCCTGGTTAGAGGATTTCATCAACAAGCCTGTTAAAGCTTACCCTGTTAGGGGATTTCAAACTCCTATAATGGTTAGAGAACAACAAGTTCTGGACTGATCTGGAAATATAACTTCCTTGCTGAATCAGATCCTTTACTGCTCCTATCTGCCTTCACATCATTGTGCAGACACACCTCCTAGTTCAGCAACAAATACTTTCACACTTTTTCCAACAACTCATTGAATCAAATCATCGACCTTATAAACAAATACATTAGGTCGGTAACACAACACAAACCCTAGAAATATCATAGAGATTACAAACACATCGGCTCAATCTTGACCATTAGATTACATGCAATTGACTTTACATTCTTCTAGGCATCTACAACTGCTCCTGGATGATCGCACTTTGAATCCTATAACTCATCACGCATTTTTCACTTCATACTATGCATTTTATCATTCCCAAGATAAACGATTATCTTTATATGCCAAAACCATTTTGAAACTCATCACATGCATCATGCTTACATGGCATCTTCATCATTGATCATCATTTGGTCATAGATCATCACATGTGATCTCCAAGTTTCATCGGTTAGGGTTCTGCTTTTCAATTGGATAGGTTTACCGGTTGATCTTCATTGCTTCATTACCGGTTGCTTTACTACTTCAATACTAGTTTCTTTACTGCTTCATTACCAGTTGCATTTGACATCAATGACAACACTATACTTCTTCAATTCTATCTTCATGCAATGCCAACATATTATACCTTGGAATCTATTCAAAGATTATCTATTTGAAATATTGTTTAAAATCATCTACCATTTTCTTGTAAGGCATTAAATTTTCATCTTTAGTCTGATAATAATTATTTTCTTGACAAATCATGAGTTGAGAGTCCCCAAAAGCATGAAGTTCCTGGATCTTCCACTAAACTATGATTGATAGTCCTATTGTTAATGCTTCATATTCTACTATATTATTCGTCCAAGGGAATGGCAATAGATATGAATTAGGAATGAAATCCCCTTGAGGTTTAATGAATAGGATACAAGCTCTTCCACCATGCTATGTGTATGAACCATCAAAATATATTTGCGAAGGATTTGCATTTGTGATCGCAAGAATGGATTCATTTGAGAATTCTGAGACAATGGGAGTGTCATCAATCATAGGTGCATCTTATAATTAATATTCAATACCTTGTCCTTTAATTTTTTTTCTGTTCACATATTCAATGTTGAACTTGCTCAAGATCATAACCCATTTAGCTAATTTGACAGTGAGTGTTGCCTTATTGAGAAGGTACTTGAGTGGATATATCCTTACAATGAGCTTTGTTTTATGAGTTAAATTGTAATGACGTAATTTATGTGAGGCAAAAACTACAACAAGACATGCACGCTAAATCAGAGTGTAATTAAGCTAATAACCAACCAATGTGCCACTGATATAGTATACTGCTCTTTCCTTGCCTTCATTGTCCTGTTACGCCAAGAGTTGCCCCAGTGCTATTTGCATAGCTGATATATAAAGTAATAGGGGTTTTCCTAGAATAAGTGGCATCAATACTAGTGGATTCAAAAGATAATCTTTGATAATTTGGAAAGCTTGTTGACACTTTCATCCCATTTGAACTTAATATTCCTATGAAGTAAATGCTGAAAAGGATGACATTTATCTACAAGTTGTGAGATGAATTTGTGTATTGATTGAAATCTCCCTTGTAGAGACCAAAGTTGACTAATATTCTTTAGTTGTGGCATCTCTAATATAGCTCTGACTTTTGTTGGAACTTCTTCAATTCCCCTTTGTGAGATAATGTATCCAAGGAGTTTCGTGAAGGTCACCCCAAAGACACACTTCTTGGGATTTAATCTAACTTTGTATTTTTCCTGATGCTCAAAAACCACAGACATGATATCGAGGTCTATTTCTCTTGTTATTGACTTTCCCTAGATATCATCAACATAATCTTTTATAGTGACGTGCATGATGTCGTGAAAGATGGTTGTCATTGCTCTTTGATATGTAGCACCTGCATTATTTAACCCGAAGGGCATAACATTCCAACAAAAAGTACTTCAATGATAAGTAAATGTTATTTTATGTTGGTCTTCAGGTGTTATTTTGATTTGGTTATACCTAGAGAATCCATCCATCAATGATAACAATGCACAACCAGCTGTAAGATCCACTATCAAATCAATGTTCAACAATGAGAAATCATATTTAGGACAAGCCTTATTGATGTCTTTGAAATTTGTACATATTCTGATACTGCAATCTAGTTTACTGACAAGTACCAAGTTAGAAATCCATTTAGGGTAATCAATCAGTCTAATGAATCCAACATCCAATAATTTCTCTAGCTCTATCTTGACTAATAGTGCCACCCATAGATGCATCTTTCTCAATTTCTATTTTACGGGTTTAGCTCTTGGAGTAACTATCAAATGATGCATTACTAGATTAAGGTCCTATCTAGGCATATCCGCATATGACCATGCATAGTTGATTTGTCATTCTATGAAGAAACTTATGATCTTTGGTCTTTCTTTTTCTATTAAAGATTGTGCTAAGAAGATGTGTGGAACTCCCTCTATACCAATATTTGTCTTGATAGTTTCCTCCACCAGCATTGATAATTTCTCTTCATATGATGTTGTGGGGAGAGTGTCAAACCTTCCATTCTCAGGCACCTCAGAGAGGTTTTCACCTTCGAATACGTTGTTTATTTTTTTTTTTTAGGGTCAGATAGTGCCACATTGTGGTTTTCACCATAGGAACCATGATTTATTTTTATTTTTATACTTTTGTGACTAGAAGGTTTGGTATTCTCTCCAAGATATGCTGCTTTATTGAGTTCTATGATGTATCCTACTTTGTGGTCCCCAAGAGGTAGATCATTCCTTATGCCAAGGTATTCAATGAAGGCCTCATCATTTTGGAGGTGTCTAGTTGTGGAGGCCCTTATTGGTCCCAATCAATGAGTTGTGGATGAATGAGGGGAAGGCCATTGATATTTTTAAAGTCAATGACAATGAGAGTAAAGGCACAAGAGTCTTCAGGTATTTCAATGAAATCATCATGGTCATCACTATAACTCTTCTCGTCAGCCTCGATTTTAAATGAATCCAAATTGACATTACTAGAGGGACACTTAGCAAAAATAGTCTTCACTCTTCATGGTTTTGACCTAGAACCTTGAGATGTTGAGGGTTCGAGATCCCAAAACATTTTTATCCATGGTTCTCTACTATCTTTCTTTTCTTGAGATGTAGGCTCTGATTGAGTTACTTGACCAACTCTGAATTTTTTTAAACTCTTCTTCTTTCGTAGGTTCACCTGGTTCTCTAAATATTTTGGTGAGATCATAATCACTAGATGACTTGTCTAAACCCCATTCCCATTAATTAGATTCAGTGGAATAGCATTTCTCTCATTGTTAGTCATTAGTGGAGGTGGAATCTATGATTTGCAATGCTTCTTTAGAATTGTGAGTACCTAATCTAAAGGGTATGAAGCCAAGTCCTTTGGAGCACTGATTCTTGAATGTTAACTCTGGTTGCAATGGTTCAACAATTCCTTTCTTTTGTAACCCAAGAGGGCCCTTACCATCATATCCAAATTTTTGTAACAACTTAAACCCTTTGCCATACTTCTCATATGGTATTTTGATGTTATCTTGTGTAGATTCTTCTTCAGGTTCTTTATAAAGCGTTTTGTAAAGATCTTCTTCTCCCATCTCACCCCATTTTTTGAATATGGTGGGATCCCATTTTATAGTAATAGCAGATACTTTTTTAGAAGGATGTGGTCATCCATAATCTTTAGGAGAATCCATTATTTGTCATTGTTTGATTCAAAGTATACTCTCCCATGCCATTGTCCTTGTATTTTACTTTAAGATCACCATGTTTTTATGGAGAAGGCTTTAATAATTATGGGTCTACATACACTGATGATGGAGTTGCTTGTGTTAATTGGAATTATTATCTCTGATCTTGGTCACATGTTATTGCAATATATGATCAGATTTGGATCACCTTTTATTGTCACTTCAACTCCATTGTAAGGAAAATTAATACATTGATGATATGTTGATGATACTGCTCAAATTTCATGTATCCATGGACGTCCCAAAATTATATTGTATATGTAGACACCTAAAAATGTCTCATTGATCATGTACTAATTATTCCTCTAATTGATCAAATAATTATTTAATTATTTAATTAAGTTAATTAATCTTATTCTTCTAATTTCATATTTCCTCATCATCTTATTAATTATTCTATTTCTTATTCTTTCATCATTTAATCATTTCTTATATGTTAATTAAATATTTATTATTTAATTAATTATGATTTATTCCTCGATTTAAATAATATTTATTATTTAAATAAACTAATTATTCAATTTCTATTTCTCATTCATCTAATCATTCAACTCTTAATTAAATATTTATTATTTAATTAATTATAATTTTATCCTTTAAACTAAATAATCTTTATTATTTAATTAAGTTCCATTTCTAAATAATTAAATAGTTTCTTTAATTTATTTAATTAACTAATTAATTCTTCCATTTCCAAATTCCCCAATTTCTAATTTCATTTAATTTCATATTTCATCTAATTTTCTTCCAAATTCAATCACATGTGCATGATTTCAAAAACCAAATTGAAAATCAAAGTTAAGTTCTAAATATATTCAAATGCTAAATTGAATTAATAAATTCAATTATTTGAATAAATATCTCATGCAAAGATTAAATTGAAAATCTAAATCTAAATGCAAGCACATGCTAAATTAATTAATTAATTCAATTAATTAATTAAATCATTTATCTCTCCAGTCTCTATTTCCCTCTTTCAGTTAGCTTTTTCTAAATTAAGCTCTCTGTGTCATCCTCTTTATTTCCTCCAATCATTCTTTTTCTTCCTTCAGTTAACTCTTTCATCAATCAGTTGACTCAATTGATCTATTCAATCTATTCAGTTTCACTCCTACAATCAGCATGTAAACTCACCCGAGTTCCACCTCTTGATCAATCTATTCCACCTTTCAATCAATCTTCTCCAATTTTTTATAAATTGAGCATCCAATCTCCATTTTCAATCCTCCTCAATCTTTACTCTGAATCACGAACTTTGAATCTTTGTATCACTTGTAGGTTACCAGCACAATATCTGAGAGCCATCATACCACGAAGAGGAGAAGAGCAATGTAAGCCATATGCAATCTTGGGATAGGGAGTTTTGATTGATTTATTTTATAATTCCTATTTCTTGCTATTGTATTATTTCATTGTTAAGTTTGTTAAGAATTCTTTAATTAGAAAGGGATCCGTGATTTCCCTATTGCTTCTAATTGATAGATTTGATTAAGATGAATTTTACAGACTACAGTATATAAGATCTAGATCAAGGACTTGACAAACCACATCCTTCATAACTGGCCCAGTTCTCAGAGGTAAGGTGACTATTTCCTTGGATGAGAATTATTTCTTATCATATGCTTTAATGGTGATCTTATTCTTTGAATTAATAGTTTTTTTAGAGTATCCCAATTGTTTAATAGTATTCAATGTACAAATGTTTAGACCTTCTCCTCCATCTATCAAGAATCATTTGATATGGCTTTTATGGAGAAAGGATTCAATGTGGAGAGGTGCATTGTATGGTTGGCATATAGAGACATCATCGACTTATGTGAATGTAAGGAAATTCAGAGTGGAAAGATATCCCACCATGGCTTGAAATTGGTGCACGTTCAGATCAATGGGAATGAAGGTTTCTCTCAATGTTTTGTCAAGAATAGCCTTATGTGAAGGCGATATACATAATAGTTAAAGGATGGAAATGAGGGCGGGTGTCTTCCCTAACTGGTCTACAAGGTCATACTCACTTTTGGTAGATGGTAAGGTTATAGTCTTAGGTGGAACACCTTGCAAGGTGACTTTTCCTCGATGGGTTGTAACATTACATTTGGAGGTTTCGCCATTAGATGGTGAAGAGGATGGTCCAATTCCTTTCAAAAAAACTTTACTCCTTTGGGTAGGAAACTACAAGAGTTTTGTACTTTATGATAATGGTAGAAACATAATTGTCCATTGAAATGTGGTTAATGGTAGCATCATAATCATAGGAAATCTTAGCATAATTAGCTTGATTATCTGTTTTGGCTTCTCCTTTATCGGGTTTAGGGAATGGTTCCTTAAACATCGCATGTCCCTCATTGGAGGTGTGACCATCAACTTCTATGTCACCCTTGTCAATAAGATCTTGTATAAGATTTTTCAATCTGTGACGATTACTAGTTGTATGTCCTTTGTTCTTGTGGTACTCACAATACTCATCATCATTCAATACTCATCATCATTCCACAATGCAGGTTTCACTTTTGGTTCATAGGGTGGATTGTGTAGTATTGTTATAAGCTTGCTTGCAAGAAATTTCTTAAATGTTGTCTCGATTGGCTCTCCCAATGGAGTGTATTTCCTATGAGGCTTTGATGGCCTTTGAGTGTTCACTTGATTGTTTGAGCGAGATGAACTTGCATCAGGGAAAGTCATTTTTGGTTTTACAATATTTACATCTACTACCCCATCATTAACTGTGTTCTTATTCTTGTTTCAAAAGTGGGGTTTGTCTTTCCCATTTGATTCCTCTTTGTTATCCTTGAATAGCTTTATAGTTCCTTGTTCAATAAGGACTTTCTCAGTTGCCAATCCCTTTTCTATGAATTCCTTGAAGGTAGACAAACAATTTTTTCTTAGTTCATATCCAATATCCTTGTTGACATTTGGAGTGAACATTTCCACCACTTGTTTTTGTGGGATATCACAAGAGCATCGACTAGCAAGACCTATCCATCACTGTAAGAATGAAGAAAAGAAATCTCCATTTTTCTATTTAGTATTGCACAAAGTAGTCATTGACACACCTGTTTCAATATTGTATGAGAAGTGTTGTATGAAAGCCTCTACTAGATGACTCCATGACTTTATTCCAGGTGGAAGTTGGGAGAGCCATTCCATAGCTTGTCCACCTAAACTTTGTGGGAATAATCTCATCGAGTATGTTTCTTCGTTGGATACCTCAATACATGCCATGAAAAATTATCTTATGTGTGCCTTAGGATATCCCTTGCTTCTATTCTTATCAAATTTTGGTGTCACAAAATGTGGAGGAAATGGAGGCATTGGAACACTTCTATCAGATGAATAAGGACATATGTCTTTCAGGGTATACTCTTTCTTTGGTATATTCATGTTTACCATTTGTTTTTTAAAATCCTTTATTTGTTGTTGTAAGTCATTCTTAGGCGGTGTCTTTTCTCTTTGATTTAATCCCATGCCTGAGCCACCAGGCAGAGGAGGAGGGATATAATGAATGTATGGATGGTATTGCTCATAGATGTGTTCATATGGAGGGAGAACATAGTTTTAGCTAGCATATAGACCATTTGGTATGATATTATAATGAGGAGCACTAGGTCTAGGTCAATTATACATGTCATGACCATGAGGATAGGAGGTATCATAGAATGATCTTGGATATTGCCCCCAAATCTGACACAAGGTCTCCTTGTGTCATGATTTTGAATGTTCCCTTGAGTGTAATTGTATGCATTAGTTTGATATTGGGTGTTATCATGAGCATGTGTATTGGCATTTCTTCTGCACAGGAAAGGATGACTACGAGGTTGTTCATGAGAGTTCATAGTAAACCTGGTGTGAGTATAGGTATTGGGAATTTATAGTTTTTGAAATAAGGATGAGGGTGAATCAAGCATGAAACGTTCTCTCCTATTACCACCATTATGTCCTTTAGGATTTGCATTTTTTTGAACCATTTGATTAGGATACTCCTCTAAAATTTTTGACACATCAAAGTCATGAGGTTACTTTAGCCCATTTTGTGCCATGACTTGAAAGAAGTATTGTCTATCTCTTATCATGATATCCTCAATCAATCTATTTAATTTTGGCTCCATGATAGTCTCTTCAATGTCTGCGGAAGTGATAGATGTATTGTCATTATAATTGTTGTCCTCATTAGCATTGTCTGGCATATTACTGCGACTTTCAAATGGGTTGTAAAATTCATCTCCATCAAACTCATAGGTACTCATGTTGAGATATCTTAGAGATTCCTCAACTTCTCTTCTAGAACTTTGTGAACGGGTTTCAACCATGAAGTAAACCTTGGCTAAAATGAAAGATGAAATAAAATATGAAGACTATGAAAGACCAAGAAGGAATATGAGATGGAATGAATCTAGGGTTGTCTTGAAATGTCTAAAAATGTAAGTCCAAGATATGTGTGATCTAAATTAAGGTGTGGCTTCCATAGAGATGATAGATCTCTTGATGAGGTAAGTTGACCTTGAGTAAAGAAGACCAAATGGGACCCTAAGATGATAGATCTTATGTGGGAACCACTTAGTGATATGTTGTAGTATGTTTGCAAGATATGATGAGGAATACAAAGCAACCTTTTGACTCTATCTTGAAAGATCTGTTTTTGCAAATGAGGGAAAAATGTTTGAAAATGTATGACAAGGTTTAACGCGGAAACACCAAACGTAGATGCAATTTTTGAACAAAAACATGCAAATACCAAACGTAGACGCAAAGATATAGATTTGAACCTGCAAAACTAACAAAAAACAAAAACCCTGAAATGTCTAATGTAGACTTGGTTTTCGATCATAGACGCAAAAATAAAAAATCGCAGATGTGAAATAATTTGAAATCATCGTTGACTTGGCTTGCAACTTGACAAAAAAGCTAAAAAAAACCAACAAAAGTTAGAAACAAAGGGACAAGGGTACCACCAGGCATGCCAAAATGTATATGGTGAAAATATGATGATGATAAACTATTACAAAACCTCAAAGATCCAACCTCAATAAATCTTAGTCCTACAATAAAACATTTACCATACATCGATGAAGATACCTAAGAACATGGAGATCAATAGATTGAAGAATAATACCATTCACATGTCCAGTAGGGTTTCATTCTCCATTGATCTTGTTTGATACATTTGCTCTCAGATTTTGTATGTGCACAAGAGCTCAACAAAGAACAAATTGTGGTTGTGAAGTCGCTTGATTGCATAAAGTACTGATTAGGCGTATTAGGTCTTAGAAAGAGAGAAATAATCCCTTTATATAGAAGATGGTTTAGAAAATGGAGATAAGATTAAGAGGTGAAAGAAAGAAATGGTTGACTAGGATTGAAGGGTAGGTATAGAAAATGATAAAATAATGAAGGGGGTAGGTAAAGGAAAATTAAGAAATAAATGACATGTGTCATAGAGGAAAAAACTAATGAATTAATTAAATAAATAAAGATTTATTTAATTAAAAGGAAGAAGTGGGAGCAATTAAATAATAAAAATAATTATTTAATTTAAAGGAGAAAGATAATTTAAATAAATAAAAATATTTTTTTAAATGAGAAAAGGGCTAGAAGAGGATAAATAAATTAATTAAATAAATAAGAATTTATTTAATTAATAGCAGACTTTAAATAAATAAAAATATTTATTTAATTAAGCTGGACAAATTCAGGTGTCTACATAAACTATTTCTCTGACTTTGGCGAGATAATGGTAAAAAGTATATATATATATATATATATATATATATATATATTTACTTTTTCAAATTCAAATTTTTCTTTAAAATTGGTTTTGCAATATTCTCATATTCAAAAAAATTTACTAACCAAAATATAATATAAAATTAAGAATAATAATTAAAAAAAAACTTATAATAATTTTATTTTTTTAAAACTATTATTACCTTGATAATTGAAAAAAACTTATAATAATTTTTAAATGAAATATTTATTTAAAAAATTAAAAATTATATTTTATAATTTTAAAATGCAAAGAGATTTAAACAAAAAAAGTATAATGTATATTATTTAAATTATTTTATTTAAATTCAAAATTTTCTTTAAAATTGGTTTTACAATATTATCATATACAAAAAAATTACTAACCAAAATATAATATAAGATCATATACATACGGATATCGGCAAATTGCATAATATGGAACCAAAACTTTATTACTAAATACATGCTCATACATAAAGAGGAAACTAGATTTTTCTTTCAATGCATATAAAAGTATTGAGCAAATATTTAAAGGAAAAGATTGTAGTTTCAAAAAATCACTAATCAAAATATTATATAAAACTAAAAATAATAATTGAAAATCAGGGGTGTCTTCATCAGAGCCCGTAATCATTGGCTCAAATTCAGAGACAAAGGCTCTAAAGTCTTCTTCAATCTTCTTAAACAAAAACAAAATAGAGAAAAATTGATAGAATCATAGTTGAGGATAAGGAACTCCTGAACATCAATGAGATCAAAGATGCTTTTGAAATGTTTTATAAGACCCTCTTTACCTCGGAGGATAGTGAAGCCTCAAAAGATGCTAGAAATAGGTGCAATAACATTATCCCAAAAAGAATCTCCAAGAATGAAGCTCTCCCTCTCAAGACCAAAATCTCTATGACAGAAATTGTTGATGCCATTAAAGCCCTAAAAAATGATAAGGCCCCAGGTCCTAATGGACTTCCTGTTGAGTTTTACAAAACCAATATTGAGTGGCTCACCAAAGACCTATATGATATATACACCAAAGCATTTGATAATGTTACCCTTGGGGAGTCCATCAATAGGGGCATTGTTAAACTTATCCCAAAAGATGGGGACAAAGCCCTCATAAAAAAATGGAGGCTAATTACCCTCCTTAACATTTCCTATAAAATCCTGGCCAAAGCCCTAGCCTCTCGCCTTGAGAAAATCCTTCCCAAGTTCATCTGCTTTACCAAAACATGATTCACTAAAGGTAGGTATATCTTGGAGAACCTTGTCACTAGCTGGGAATCTATGGAGAAGGCCAAGACCTGAAATCAAGATACTATCATGTTCCTTGTGGACTTTGAGAAAGCCTATGACAGGGTGGAATGGGACTTCATCCTGATGATGCTCAGAGCCTTTGGTTTCCCTAGCGAGTTCTGTAAATATGTTCAAATTATCCTCAAAGATGCCTTCACCCTGGTTGAAGTTAATGGGTCACTCTCCCAGCCTATTCCTCTTTCTAGATCCATTAGACAAGGCTGCCCCCTTGCCCCTGCTCTATTTGTCATTGCCTCAGATGCCCTCTTTTACCTCCTAAGAGATGATAACCTATCCCCTAAAGTTCATGGCATTAAGATGCCAGATGACTCTGAATTGCTCAACATACAGTTTGCTGATGACACCATGCTCTTCCTGGAGCTCTCTAGGCATAACATTGACTCCCTCAATCAGAAACTTGCAACCTTTGGTAGAGCCTCTGGTGCCCGTATCTCCAATTCCAAATCTATTCTTCTTGGGTGGAAAGAAGAACACCCAGACTGGCTTCAACAATTTGGATACTCATGGGGAGGACCCAATAAAATTGTCAGATACCTTGGTATCCCTTTTTCTATCTCTCCCTCTCTCAAAGACTTGTGGATTTGGGTCAAAGAAAAGATTGACAAAAAAAATTAACAAATGGGACAATAGGGTTCAATCCTTGGCTGGTAGGATCCAAGTCTGCCAGAAAATCCTCTCCTCCTATAGTTTATACTACTCCTTTGTCTTGATGTTCAGTAACTACCAAATTTATGAGATCCAAAAACCTATTAGGCACTTCCTTTGGTCTGATGGTAAGGGTAAAAGAAAGGCCCATGCGGTCAAATGGATATGGTACCACATAGATAAGAAACTTGGTGGGCTGGGACTTAAGGATTTCAAAACGCAAGGAATTTCTCTAGCTGCCAAGTGGATATTTCATGCCTTGGAAGGACAAGAACCCTGGAAGATTCTTTTCAGAAATAACATACAAAATGGCATCCCCAAGTCTGCCAAATCTTGGAAAGCCCTCCCCTTTAGTGATCTGGTAGCAGGCGGATTCTCTATGTCTGTTCAAGGCACTTGGGTGTTTAAGTCCATCTGGAAAGCCTGGGAGCATGTGTGTAAACTTATTGCCAACTCTAATATTGACTGTAATAAAACTTTGCATGGGGAAAGGTCAATATGGTGGAATCTCTACCATAACTCTAAACCCCTTGCTTTAACCCAAGGATACTCTAGTAAGTGTTGGTATAATAAGGGAATTAAATATCTCATGGACATCTTGGAACATGATAATTTCATCAGTTGGGAGGATCTTAGCAATAAGTTTGGCCTCCCTACCTCGCATAAGAGAACCTACAATATGATTAAAAATGTCTGTGCTTGTCTAGATCTTTGTAATGCCCATACCCTAGTCGGACTTTTAAAACCCGTTTAACCTCGATTGACTTCCTATGTGGCATTCTTGAATGGTAGATTAACCAATATGCAATGTGTAGTTTAGATAGTATAAATAAATTGTGCATACTTATTATTGTGCTTTTGCATCGATTCTCGTGTAAATGTAATTGTTTCCTAACCCTTGAGATAAATCTTGAGCTAACGCCTTCATTAAATATGAATATGTATATGCATGCTTGTATGAATTCATGGGTGCAAGAGATTGCAGGTACAACACCGCTTAGGGCAGGGTTCATCTCCTTCGGAATTTGCAAGGTTGAGTATGCTCTTTCATCTTTAGAATTCGGAGTTGGTTGTCATATAACTCTTGTCTTGCCTTAGCCATGGTTAGGTGAGCATCGTGCATGGATTCGTGGAGCTTGCTTTTCATTGGGATGCATGTCGAGAGATTTGGAGGACTTTTTCGATTTGCGTGCCTTGCGCGAGGTAAGTGAGGTTTGTTATCCTAAGTATTAAATTCAAAATTAATGAGTAGGCGTACACAATAGTGATATAGGAATTTAAATAGGTAGCTTCTTTTATATGATTAATCATTAATTTAAGAGATTTCTTTAAATTGTTGTTGTAGCAAGCTTAAGGTATTTAACTGGGGTTAGTGTGCTCATTTACGCATTTGTAACTTTTATGCATTTGTAGTTGTGAAATTCGAATAAACAAGACTCTTGCGTTAGATTAGTCATTTATTTAAAAATGTCGCTTTATTATGTTATAGCGAGTCAATTTAATAGCTAATTTCAAAATAACGAATTTATTGAGTTATGCATTTTAGAAAAGAAAAATTTTAAAGTCATTGGAGAGATAGAATTAAATTACTCATTTTCGCATTTTGGAAGAAAAAGGGGTAAATTATTATTATTTAAATGAAATTATTTTCTCTTTACTTGTAAAGTCGATATAGTATAAAAGTTTGATTTTTAGAAAATTAAATTAATCAAAATGCCTTACCCGGTCAATAGTTCCAAAATGTAAATGTAGAACTGCGTTTTAGTTCTACATAATAAAAAAAAATAAGAACTGCGTTTTAGTTCTACATTTACATTTTGGAACTATTGACCGGGTAAGGCATTTTGATTAATTTAATTTTCTAAAAATCAAACTTTTATACTATATCGACTTTACAAGTAAAGAGAAAATAATTTCATTTAAATAATAATAATTTACCCCTTTTTCTTCCAAAATGCGAAAATGAGTAATTTAATTCTATCTCTCCAATGACTTTAAAATTTTTCTTTTCTAAAATGCATAACTCAATAAATTCGTTATTTTGAAATTAGCTATTAAATTGACTCGCTATAACATAATAAAGCGACATTTTTAAATAAATGACTAATCTAACGCAAGAGTCTTGTTTATTCGAATTTCACAACTACAAATGCATAAAAGTTACAAATGCGTAAATGAGCACACTAACCCCAGTTAAATACCTTAAGCTTGCTACAACAACAATTTAAAGAAATCTCTTAAATTAATGATTAATCATATAAAAGAAGCTACCTATTTAAATTCCTATATCACTATTGTGTACGCCTACTCATTAATTTTGAATTTAATATTTAGGATAACAAACCTCACTTACCTCGCGCAAGGCACGCAAATCGAAAAAGTCCTCCAAATCTCTCGACACGCATCCCAATGAAAAGCAAGCTCCACGAATCCACGCACGATGCTCACCTAACCATGGCTAAGGCAAGACAAGAGTTATATGACCACCAACTCCGAATTCTAAAGATGAAAGAGCATACTCAACCTTGCAAATTCTGAAGGAGATGAACCCTGCCCTAAGCGGTGTTGTACCTGCAATCTCTTGCACCCATGAATTCATACAAGCATGCATATACATATTCATATTTAATGAAGGCGTTAGCTCAATATTTATCTCAAGGGTTAGGAAACAATTACATTTACACGAGAATCGATGCAAAAGCACAATAATAAGTATGCACAATTTATTTATACTATCTAAACTACACATTGCATATCGGTTAATCTACCATTCAAGAATGCCACATAGGAAGTCAATCGAGGTTAAACGGGTTTTAAAAGTCCGACTAGGGTATGGGCATTACAATCTTCCAAGGAACATTGATGTAGACGCTCACAGATACCTCTCATTCCGATGGAAGGATGGCTCCCTCCTCTCCAAGGTCAAAGCCAAGTCTATTTACAAACTTCTCACTCATGATACCATGGTGATAGATTATGTTAACTCCCTCTGGTATGTTGACCTCAATACCTCTGCCTGGCAGAAAATGTTTGAGAAACTATGGAAGTCCCCCATCCCCCCTAAAATCAAATACTTCAGGTGGCAACTAATGTTGGATAGACTGCCTATTAGGAATAACTTTGTTGCCTTCAACCTATGCTCTGTATGTAGGAAGCCTGAGACTATGCTGCACATCTTTTTTGATTGAATTTTTGGTAGAGAGGTCTGACTGATGTTTGGAATCTCCATTACTGAACATGTTTGTACTCTTGATATTATTACTGGATTCATTCATGGCCTCAAGAAGGACGCTAACTTGTTCTGGCAAATTATTTCTTCTTTCATACTTTGGTTTATTTGGAAACTTAGAAATGAGGAAAAATTCCAAGGTACTGATAGGACTCTTACTGGGTTTTTTAAGAAACTCACACGTTATAAAATTGTTGTGCAGGTATGCTTTTTGATGAATGTTGAGAGGGAGAAGCTGATGTGTTTCCTCAAGGATGGCTGGGCAACCATGTTCATATATGAGATGAAGGATGGCTTTGAATGGGCTAGAATTGCGGAGAACCAAACGACATTCGATGAGGCTCTAAAGAAACTGATCAAGGAACTTAGGGACAACATAGATCCCTACTTTGATAAGCTCGATATGTTTACCCAGGTCCTGGAGCAGAAGAAGGTGGTGTGGATGGAAAGCCCACAAAGATGGACAACATGGTTGGAAAACCAGGATGAGATTCTACAATAGGTGTTTAGTATCTCTTTAGTTGATTTTTATGGATCACTGTATATACTCTCTCTCGTAACTCTTTTTTGGTAGGAGGATGTCTATGCTCAGTCGGATAATCTCTCTGGTTGATGGCTGAGGCTCTGCCTCCCATGCTCGTTTTTGTATAAACTCTCCTTATTTTGGTCTCTCGATATTTAATATAAAACAAAAAAACTTATAATAATTTTGAATAGAATATTTATTTAAAAACTTATAAAACAAATTTTATAATGTTAATCTAAAGAAAAAAAAACATAATCTATATTATTTAAATTAAAATTTTGCTTAAAATTAATTTTACAATATTATCATATTAAAAAAAAATTACTAATCAAAATATAATACAAAATAAAAAATAATACTCGAAAAAAAAACTTATAAATTAGATTTTATAAGAAAAAACATTTAATTTTAAAAGTAAATTTTAAGAGTTTTTTTAAACTCTTTTTTTTTTAATAAAGAAGTCAAAGTTTTAAAAAAAAAAAGCTAAATGCATGTGGATGGCTATAAAGACAAAAATTGTTTTTACTAATCAAAACATAATATAAAATTAAAAATAATAAATGAAAAAAAATTATAAATTAGATTTCATAAGAAAAAACATGAAATTTAAGGAAAAAATATTTAATTACTTTTAAAGTTTTTAAAACTCTTCGTTTTAAAAAAGAAGAAGTCAAAGTTGTTAAAGAAAAGCATGTCCAAATATTAATATTAGTCAATTGCATAATATGTAACTAAAATTTTAGAAAAAGGTAAAAATAGTAGCAGATACTCTATAAAATAGAAATAAATATCTTTTGAAAGACAACTATTCATATACAAGCAATTCTTCATAGTAGCAGTGAATACTTTAACACGAAGCACAAAAAAAAGAAGGAAGGTGAAATAGAGGCTCTAAAGGTCCTTATTAGATTTAAAGTTTCTTATTAGATTTGAAGTTCTTGGTTGCAGTAAGTGCATCTATCATTGATTCCTTCAACTTTCTTAACTCAAATTAGTACTATGTGTGTTGTCTCAATTTATTTATATTGTTCTATCAACAATGTTTTCTTTTTCTTCTTTTATATATACATGTTACTTGTCAAATTTGCTTCTCATAGTCTATTCATGTTTTTAATGAGGAGTTATACATACCCTAGGATTTGAACAAGTTGCATATATCCTTTATTTATTCTTGTCTTTTTTTTTCCATTTATGCAAGTTTATCTTGCTTAAGGGTGAACTCACAATAATGGTTCCCACTTTCTTGCCAGCTTTGACACTGAGTTGAACATTTTTAAAATAATCTTCACCTTCCGACAACTATACTTTTTAAACTATTAAGAATTTGAAGATGATGTAAATTAGTGATTTGTAGCATTTTGTCTTTAGATTCTAAATATATTTTTTTCATTTTAAAATTTTTTTTTTTCCATCTCCCTCGAAAAGTAGTTTTTTTACAGTAAACAACATTTTTTAAGAGTGATATGCCTCCCGAAACGCATAACCTTTTTTCTATAAATGATAAAAAATCAATTCTTTGGAATTTTGGTTTGTAACATCAATATCCAAGGCATGAAGTTGGTTTGATAGTGATATGTTGAATATTTTTCATTTTATTAAGTTTTGAAGCCCAACTAGTTATAATTCAAACATAGGTGTACATTTGAACATAACTTGTTCTATATATATTGAAATTCAATTTTTTTTATTAGAAAGAAGATATTGGTATGGAGGGCCTAGATATTTTTAATAATTTTTTTGAATTAGTTTCCCATTTTTCCCAATGCGTGTAACAAAGAAATTCATGTTCATAGAAAAACCAATATTTCATAAAATTTAAAAAACAAGATCATAATAAATTCATAATGCAATAAAATTATAGTCGTTGGAAAGCTTGCTCTGAGCAGTACCTTTCTAAATTTTTCGATTGTCAAGATTCTTATATTTGAGCCTTGAACCAAAGGTTTCAAGGCCAACATTTCTCATAATTTCTCAGAATTTGGGGAGAGATGTCTAGGAAGGCGGTTCATGCGAACAGGGGTTCGTATGAAGGGGGTTTGCTCAAACCCTATGGGGTTCGTGCGAACCCCTAATCACTTGAACCCTATGGGTTTTGTTCGAACCCTTGTTCACTTGAACACCCAGTGGCACAAAAAATCACATAACTGACGAGTTCGAGCAAACATGGCCTTTTGTAATGGTCAACATTCGTACGAACTGAGGCCGATGTAAATTTTTTTTTTTTAACAATTTACAATCTCATAAAAATAAAAATGTTTTTTCTATTTTTTTAGGCACAAATGATCAAAGTAATTCACATTCTTTGATAAAAAAAGACATTTCAAAGT
This sequence comes from Cryptomeria japonica, assembly GCF_030272615.1. Lineage (NCBI taxonomy): Eukaryota > Viridiplantae > Streptophyta > Pinopsida > Cupressales > Cupressaceae > Cryptomeria > Cryptomeria japonica. The sequence goes on from NC_081415.1 coordinate 658,004,054, forward strand.
TATTAAGGGTGTCACTTTGAAGATATTTGAAGGCTATTTTAAAAGCATGGGGAACAAGAAGAGAAGGCAAAATAAGACTTCAAGGAAGTATTCACTCGACACAGAACAAAGATATCGGGAACAAAGAATGCAAAGATATTACATGCACGTATGTATTTTTATTTAATTTTTAATTAATTTTATTTGTATTACATACAAAAAATTGTTTTTATTTGATACTTAGTTAAATATTTTTTATGTAATAATTTTATGAAAATTATTTAAATAATTTTAATTTTTTTTTTATTAAATATAAAGGAGTTCAAACAGAAAATTACATATCAGAGCCCATAGAAACCAGGCATGTCCATAGCCAAATAACGAGTCAAAAATAACCAACCCCAAACAAGATAATCAAAAGAGACCAAAAATTACATCATTGATAACTACCAAACTAAGGCAAAAGGGACATAATGTCATCATCTATTCGTCTAAATACAATATCATCATCTAGTCATCTAAACACAATGTCACCCTCAAGATGACAATTAGCTCCAATAGGTGAGATATAGGTAGTCTAGCCCCGGTCTCCTTCCATCCAAACTTCCACCAAGCCATCAAGAATCTGTTCCTTGTGAGGGTGCGAGGTCCTCTCCCGAAGCTGCTCCTCTTTGTTGATCAAATTCTCATTATTTTTCTGTGCCTCGAGGTGGTGCATGAATTCTATTAGTGCCTACTCTAGTGGAGCCTTCTGAACATCACCCCGTTCCCATGTGAATCCATGAGAAATCTCTTTGATGTGAATAGGAATGGTGCCATCATCTAGCCATTTATCAAATTTTTATTCATCCAACTTTATAACTACTCAAATTTGCAAAGAGACAAGATGAAAAATGAGTTTCCTCAGAGACTTAGTAAGATTCCTACTCCTACCATTAAAAACTTCATCATTTCAAAACGTCCACATCAACCATAAGATTTCCAAAGAAAGATAAGACCAAAAGGAGTTAGCAGATTTCTTATAGCCCTTAATGAAGCCTAGGATAACATCAATGCGTGATACATTAAACCTATCAAAATGAAGACCAAACAAGCTTCAAACTTCTTTATTAAATAGACAATCAAATAAGACATGTTGGACAGATTCAGGGAGGCAACAAGAATGACAAAGGGTGACATTTCCATTGGGATCTTTAAAGGGAAGTCTATTTAATAGCACTCTCCAAGAAAAAAAGTTCTTCTTAGGTTTAGAAGATCCAAACCATCTCTTATTAAGAGCTTTGCCCCACTACACCTTACTCCAATCCAGATTCCACACAACATTTAGATGTTCAACAAAAGAGGAGTCCATCAGGGCATTATAGATAGTTTTAGACTTGATGCTAAGGAGGGGGGTATTATGAAGCCAGCCAAAGGAAGAAGGGCAAGAGGGTTTTAGGGAGATAGGAAGTGAGGAGGTCCATGGGGAGAGAGCATATTTCAAAATAATATAGGTTCTGAATTGAGGAAGCACATTAAACTTGCATGATAGAGCTTCCTAAGAAATCAAGGAAACATTATGAACCACATTAGCAAAGGTTCTTATACAACAATTATGCCATTTTAGAGTAGAGCAACCTTGAATTATGGCAAGGGGCTTATCCTTATGAATTAAATTCCACCATATGGATCTGTTAGCACTGATGCAATTATCATCCTTAAAACATTCATTATTTCTAATAAACTAAGTCACCATCTCCCAGGCCTTCCATAAGGATTTAAAGATCACATAACCATTGGGGGAGAATTCAAACTTACCTCGAATTAGATCACAAAAAGGTAAATCCCTCCACTTCTTGGCCCTCTTCGAGGCCAACATCAAGATGTTTTGTCTTAAAAGTACTTTCCAAGGCTCATTTCTGGAAACTGCCCTACAAATCCACTTGGCAGCCAAGGCAATCCCCTGAATTCTAAGATCTTTCAACCCCATCCCTCCAATATCTTTGTTTAAGACACACCAACCCCATCTGACAACATGTTGCATTCGATTGCCCTTTCCATCAGACCACAGAAAATTCCTAATTTGCTTCTGGATATGATTAAATTGGTAGTTGTAGAACAACCACACAGAGGAGAAGTATATATTATATGAGGAGAGTGTCTTTTGGAAAACTTGATACCTACCAACCAATGAGAGAAAGTTCTTGTTCCATTTAGAAAGTTTCTTATCAATTTTATTCCTTATCCACTCCCACATTTATTTTAGATTAGGGGAAACTAAAAAGGGGATACCCAAGTATCTAACTATTTGATTGGGGCCTCCACATTTTATTGAGAATCAAGACAACCATGTAGGGGGGGAGTGAGTCTAGCCAAGTAAAGAAGATTTCTGTAGAGCCACCTTACTACTAGAAGCTTTGCAAAAAATACTGATGTTTTCCAGCACCGCAGACAAGTTATTTTCCTCAAGGGACATCATAATTGTTGTGTCATCAACAAACTCTACATTGGTCAACTCTTCCTTATTGGGGAGACCAATTCCTTTAACCTTGGGGATGAGTTCATTGCTCTTAACTAGATAATGCAGAGCATCAATGATAATAACATACAAGGCAGGGGCAAGATGACACACTTTCCTAATAGACATAGATAGTGAGAAGTTGTTTGACCTCATGCCATTCACCTCAATTTTTGCATTAGCATCACACAATAAAGTTTGAACCAACCTGCAATATGCCTCTTGGAATCCCAAGATGTGGAGCATCAGAAGTATGCAATTTCATTTAATCCTATCTTAGGCCTTCTCAAATTCAATCAATAGCATAGCACTATTTTTCCCTGAAGCGTTTGCCCAATGCAAAGATTCCCAATGGGTGACAAGATTTTCTAAGATGTACCTGCCCTTCACAAATCCTATTTGGGTGGGGATAATAATTCTAGGAAGGATCTCCTCTAGTCTACCAACTACAACCTTGGCCAAAATATTATATGAAACATTGAGGAGGGCAATTGGGTACCAGTTTTTGATAAGTTTTTTATCACCCTCCTTTGGAATGAGCTTGATGAGACCTTGATTTATGTCTGATAGGGTTCGCCTAGCTTGCTCACACTTCACCTAGTTGGTGTTGCTCAGTTCCACCGACCTCACCAGATCTATCTATGCTTCAAGACCTCTAAGTACTTATCAAAATTTGCTAGGACTCTCCCTTTACCAATCTTAAGGTGTTTGCAACAAGTGTTTTTACTAGGAACTCTACCAATTCAAAATGCTCCTCATATACTCAATCTTGCAATATTGACAACAACTTGTCAACTTCTCAATTTTCACCCCCATACTATTATGAGACATTGTAGAGGTGTGGAGGTGGTATTTACCATGAAATGAGATCAAATAGGTCCTTTTGATGTTTTGCAATCTTCAACTCCCTTACCAATTTCATAAAATTGCCTAGAAGTAGAGCTACAAGGATGAGCCCCAATTAGTCCTCCTAAATCTGGTTTTTAAGGGTTTTTGGTCTTATGGTCCAAAAGACCTTGCAAAGAGTTTTATTTTTCTTCAATCACTCACTTAACCTGAAGAGATTTGTTGGTTTTAGACCCCCAAGTGTCCGTACTATGCCCTACCCAAAAATGAGGGTTTGCTAGGGTTTCAATGGCTTCTAGGACCGTGACTATCCAACTTTGTGAAAAGGGCATAAAATGGACTTTTCAACAATCCTCCTTACAGTTGGAACTCTATATGGACCTCATGAACCATTACAAATGATTAGGCTAAGGTTTTGATTTCACTCCTGCATTCTTTTGTCATTTCTCCACCTTGTCTTCCTAGCCGGGTTGCAACAATAGTCTCCTAGAACAAGGTGACAACAATGATAATATTCACTTCCAGAACTCCTCCCTACATATTTACACTATACATAGGGTTTCCTTCCATTTCCCAATAGGCCATGATGGTAGCACAGAGGGATTTTATGGGACAACCATTTCTACGTAATTTGCTATTTACAAGCCAAAACTGGCTGTTTGCAACCAAAATAGTAAAAGAACTAATATAGACTATTTACAAAGCATGAAATGGATCAAATGATACTGGAACACACCAAAGAAAAACAATACAAAGTTGGATCAATGGATTCAATCCATTTGCATACACTTTTTATCCAAAATAAGATAAAAACAGTGATAACAATCCGAAAATGAGTGGTTTCAGATTGTCATTCATAAAAATCAAAACTTTTAACCTTGGTATCCATGAAAGAGAGGGTTTAAATAGTCTTCCCCATGTGTGGAGGCATCTTAGGTCAATGTGTTAACCCTAACTCCACCGCTAAGCTCTTTTAGGACCAAAGTTGTCATGACAACTTTTACAATCTTCCACATTTTGGCTTTGCCAACTTAGGAAACCTATTACAAGTTATTATTCATGTCTTTTTAAACATTCCTAAGACTATTATAAAACTCTCTAATTTTCTCACCAAGTTTTGCCTCTTTTGACCAACAAGAAGGCAATTTTAACTACTCAAACTACCTCCTACTCACAAAGTGTAAACCTAGAAAGAAAACTAACTCAACTAGACCTACACTTGACTCAAACCAAACATTACACACACACTTTGGACCCTCCTAGAGTCCTTATTAGAAACCTAACTTGGCTAAGGTCAGTACAAGCCAAAATTGTAGAGGGACTATTAGCCTATTTCCTAGGTGCTCCTACACCAATATCCCTACTCAGTGTTCCTCCACCAATGGCTTCGACATATAGATCTAGCAGACCATTAACAATCCAATCAACATTGGCCTTATATAACTCCACTAGGGAACCATCCGAGCCCAGGGATTTTTCATTACTTAGGAAGGAGATGGCATGTGCAATTTCTTCCTTGGAGATAGGTTTCCCTAGGAGAACACAGTCCTCCTGCCCCAATTTTCTGGGGACCAAATGTTTGATTATGTCTCTAGCTTTACTTCGATCTTCCCCCAAAGTTTCAGATGTAAAGAGAGATTTGTAAAACTGGGAAAAATGGTTAAGGATATCTTGAGGTTCTATGATACTTCTATCCTCTTCCCATATACTACAATTCCTATCTTTGGCCTCCTTCATTTTAAGCAACTGGAAAAATAACTTAGAGCCTTTATCCCCTGCATCCAACCAATTGAGTTTGGCCTTAGTTTTACATCCTATTAGCTTAAGATTTTGAATATTTCTCAGCTTGTCCTTAGTATAGATCAGATTATGGTTAAGTTGTTCATCCTCAGGGTTAGCTTGTAGCTCAAACTGAGCCTTAGATAGAGTCCCTTGCTAGTATAATTCAGATTTCCTATGATCCTTAGCCTTCTTCTTACCCACTATTTGGCACAAATTCTTCCAACTCCTAATATTCAGATTCCATCTCTCATAGCATGAAAGAGAAGCATTATAGACCTTATTGTAAACCTTGATAAAACCTATGGCACATTTGAGGTCCTCATCCTCTAGGCGCCTTGTATTTAGAATGAAAGAATCACCTTTAGGTGGCATAATAGGGTCCCCTATAGAAAGATTCAAAGAGATGTGAATAAGATGATGATCAGATAATGTGTAAGGTATAACTGAATATTTGTCTCCTTTATCATACTTCACCAATTCAAAAAAGCCTTTATTATAGTAGAATCTATCTAGTTTGCAGTACACTCTCTTAGTATGTTGTTGGTGATTACACCATGTGAACCAGATGGTGCCTAGTTCATCATTCCAATAAGTTATTGGATCAACAAGTTCTGATTATTAACCATTCTATCCCAATGCATTCTTTCAAGGCCTTTCCATTCAAAGATAGATCCTCCTCTTTTATCCTGAGTGCTCTCAACCATATTAAAATCCCCCCCAATGAACCACGAGACATCATCCAACTGATAAATCCAGTCCCATAAGGATAGCCTCCCTCTGTAGTCATTAGACGTATAAACTGAACATATTCCAAAAATATTATCCTCAAATTTGAGTATAACCCAGATAGCACTAGCATAGGGGGACTGCCCCCATTTAACCACACATTTGGACCATTTGGGTCTAAGTAGGATAACAGTTCCCCCTTTTCCCTTAGAATGATTGGTATAGAAATAAGTAGCATATCTCCATATGCATTTCAATCCAATTTCCCTGGAGAATCCAATAGATTTCAATTCTTGGAGAATGAGGTAGATTATATTTCTACGCATATTCAAGAACCTCTTTACAATGTATTTCCTATCTGGGGATTCCAAGCCCTTTATGTTCCAAGTATAGTATTCAAGATCATTAGAGGATTTTTTCAGAAGAATCCATGGATGGTTTTGTTGGCAATTTTGATGTTTGATGTTGTGATTGTCATTGATGGTCACACACTTGCCTTGAGAACACTTTTTGTTTGTATGAGTTAAAGCTCAACCAGTATTTGTTCCTACTGGTATCATGTATTATAGTCTTTAGACTATCGATGTTTTGTAGAAAGTGTTCACCGGTCTTAAGTGGCATGAAGACCCTAAGCGGTTTGAGGATCTCAAGCGGTACGAAGGAGAGAAGCAGCACAACACATATTTCCCAGTCTTCATTTTGTCAAAACCAGCAACCGGTATTTTGGTCAAACTGGTATTTTGTTTGAACTGGTAATACTCTGTGCTGAGTTACCAACCGACATTTGGTGACGAGTTACCATCCACCTATTGTTTAGCAGTGCCGACACTTTGGTGGTGCATATTGTGTCGTGTTACCAAAAGTGTTTAGATACATTGAACCTAGGAAATTGTATTGTAATCCTATTGGACCGACATGAAATCTGATTCCTTTATAAGGACATCATGTCTAGGGTTTTATAGGTTTTTGCTAGGGTTTAAGGTGGTTCATGAGTTGTTGTAGAGTGTGAAAGTGTTGAAGACTGAAGTAATGCTGGAATGCATTAGGAGTGAGCTATCAAGGATCTAATCAAGCAATCTGTGCTATTCACTAGATCATTCACTTGTTGATTACTTACATCTTCAACAAGTCTGAAGACCCTTAACCGGGTAGGCCTAGCAAAGCCTGTAGAAATCCTCTAACAAGGTGGTTCACATCAATGGATCTTAAATCCTATAGCAAGGTAGTCTTTAATTGGACTTAATTCCTAACAGAGATTGAGATTCCTAACAGGATCTATTCTGGTAAAGAACATTGTATGACCTTAACTGGTTTGACCTTAACCGGTCTGGGTACTATTCTGCAGATAGTTACTTGTGAGCTTCATCTCACCATGGTTTTTCCCATTTGGGTTTCCACGTCAAAATCTCTTGTGTTATGGTGATTGTGCTTTTGTGGGTGAATGCATTATTTACTATTTGGTTTGCATATGTGTTAACTAGTTTGTTAGTGAGATTGTTTCACCGGTTTACTACTAGATTGTTGAAGTGTTTGAGTTCAGTATTTTTTGGTATACTAATTCACCCCCCCTCTTAGTATTCATCAATTGGTATCAGAGCCAACTTTTCTATAAGTCTAACCACTTGAAATGAGATATGGGGGAATACACTATGAGGGAACTTACTCACCGGCTCACTTAGTCTGAGCAAGCCTATGATGAACTTATGATCAAATATAAGGCCTCTCAGGCCAAAAGAAGAGAGCATGCTGAAAAGCTGATGGAGGTAACTGAAAATAGTTCCTTTGATGAAGCAGACATGGAAGCTCTAATTCAAGAAGTGGAAAAACTAAATGAGTCTAATGCCAATCTAAGAAAAGAGTTGGAAGGACTCACCATCAGAATGTGTCAGGAGCTAGAGAATAGGAGAAATATTGAGGATCTGGTAAAAGATAAGGATCATGAGATCTTCAAGCTAAAACAGGAAATCAGTGCCCTAACCACTCAACTCCATGAGAGCAAAGTGGAAAAGGAAGACATGCAAGGAGAACTGAACATTGCTATCTCTGAGAATGTTAACCTCCTGGAAACCAATGCTGCTATTTCCAAGGAACTCTCTAAGTGAAAGGAAATACTTGCTAAGTTCAATATGAGTTTTGTCAGACTAGAACAAAAGCTTGAATCTATTCAACTGGTAAAGAATAAGTTTGGACTTGGTTTCTCTGGTTATGAGGAAGGTGAAACTTTTGGTACAAAAGATGGAGCATCAAAGAAGCAATCAGCACCAAAGGATAAAGGTAAGAAAAAGTTCAAACCTATTTGCTTTAACTGCCTTAAGGAAGGACACACTGCCAATGTATGTAGAAATAAGGCCTACAATAATTTTCCTTATTTTCTAAATGATAAGCCTAGACCCAATAGATTCAATGGTAACTATTATGCATGCAACAAGTTTGGGCATAGAGTATTTGAATGTAGGTTTGTCATGCACAACACCAGAAGGTATCCTTAAAGGAGTCAAGGAGTTTTTCCTAAACCCTCTGGGAACCGGAATCCAAACCGGTTTAATACCAACAACAATCAGTCAGGTAGCGGTGGCTATCAAGCGGCAACCGAATGGAGAGAAAATTGTTGGATTTGTCATGGTCATGGTCACACTACTGCAACATGCAGAAGGAAGAATTGAAACATGAATAATGGACCTTAGAGAGCACCTGGAATGGTTTGCTATCATTGCAACAAACTAGGTCACACAGCTAGATTTTGCAGGATGAGAAAGAACATATCAGATGATAGACCGGTCGCTCCGGAAGGAAAGATTGATGTTGAAACTGTTCAATCAAACATAAAGAAAGTATGGAAGAAGAAATCTGATGAAGTGTTACAAGAAGAACCGGTTTCTGCACCTAGTGTAGAAGTCACTGAACTGGCAAACTAAGCTTCAAAAGCTTAGGGGGAGAAAATGGTGAAATATCTCGAGCCCCCGATCCACACTGGTAAAAGACCTTAAGCGACATGTGATACTTGTCACTAGGTAGAAGATCAGAAATGGTAAAAGGAAAATTAGGGTTTACACCCTAATTATAGTGGAGCATTTATTACGGTAGGTGATAAATATGTTTAAAAGGAATTTTCAAATCATTTCTCACTATCAGTTTTTGAGCGAAGAAGTTTTTAAGCATAGAGAGAAGGAAAGCGATTCACATTGTGATTGAAAGAGTTTATCAAAATCTTGAAGGAGAATCTGAAGGAAACATCTATTGAAGGAGTGTAGAACACAAAGTGGTATCTCTGCAAACCAAAGGAGTGTGAAGCAAAGTGGAATCGGCTAGCCCTAATTCTCGATCTCCGTAAGGTATTTTTTGTTGTCTCTATTTTATCATGGCTTCTGCATCCCATGCTAGTTCTAGTGCATCTGTTGATTCTATGGACTTCATTAAGCGAAAGTCAAAATACAATGCCCTGTCTCAAGTACCGGCTGGTGTTATAGTAGAAGAAGGGATTTTTGATTACATAGACTACAAAATTGAAGACCTAGGGTCTCTTGCAATCCACTCTTAGCTAGGTCTATTTTGTGGGAAGGATAAAAAGATTAAATCGAAGTATAGCATCTTGGAGAAGAAGAAGCTTCACAATGCGGTTTACTTCCTAGAGGATTTCACAGATGACCACATTCAAATCATTCTGAGCAGAGTTCATGGTGACAAGATGTATCTTGAGAGAACACATGATATCACACCGCAAGCAATTCATGTCATCACCGGGTTCTGCAATACAGGGGAAGTGTCAGCCCTAAGGAAGGTAAGCAAGATTGAAATGTCCAAGCTCACCAGTTCAGTGAGCGACTCATGAGGTATGACCGTCAACTCAATCAAGGATGATCTGGTCAAGTATGCCTGTATGGTGATAGGCTACTAGACATTCTCTGCCAGCAGAATTAATTCTGTCTCTGCTGTAGCGGTAAATGCAGCCTATAGGATGATAAAAGAAGATGCATCATTTGACTTATGCACCGACAACTTCTAATAAACCTAACCTCTATCAAGCAGGACAATGCCTTGAGGTTCAAGTTTGGACAACTACTAGTTGGGTTGTTCTTTTACTTCTAAGAGTACTTTCCAGGAGTAGGTGATGTCCAGTGGTCTACTGACCAACCGGTAACCAAGCAAATCAAGGAAAGTCTACAAGCGGTTACCCTGAAGTTCTGAACAAGTACTTTGATGAGTTCAGATGCAAAATGAGTCAAAGGGTGAGAATATCAGGTGATATTGTCAAGAAATATGAAGATGATACCTGTTTCACCATTAAAGTGGATGAATGTCTAATGGAGGTTGTTGAGCCCAGATAGGAGGAAGTGGAGCCTATGGGCTATGAGGTAATGAATGACATACTGGAAGGGTATGCCTCTACCCTTATCGCCTCACCTCTTGATCCAAAGGAAAAGAGAATCAGCACCTACCTAGAAAGGGTAATACTGGCTGAGGAACCATCAGCAAAGAAAGGAAAAGAACCTGCAGTGAAGAAGGAAAAGGAAGTGCCATCTACATCATCACCGATTACTCCTCCAAGTCCCAAAGTGGCCAAGCAGTCACTAGCAAAGAAGAAACCAGATGCTGCACCTGCAAAGGTCTTTGAGAGAAAGAGGAAGACAAAGGATACCACACCAGACTCTGAGGACACTATGTCTGAAGAAAAGTCGAAGAAGACAAGGCAAACAAGGAAGAAAACAAAGAGTGAACCAGCAACATCGGCACCGGTAAATATTGACATTTCTTCTTACAAACCTTTGACACATTGTCAAAGGATTATCAAAAATATTAGAAGAAAATTGCTTAGTGATTTAAAAGACTATTTTGATGATCTTTCTGATGTAGAGAAAGATGAAGTAGAAAAGGAAGCTATTAATTATCTATGTGTTTGGGACCGGTCACCATCAGATATTAGGTCTGATGTATCTGATTTATTATATAATTCTTTGGATAACAAATGGTGCATTGCCATTGAGAAAGAACAAAAAATAAGGGAGGAAATATTTGTACAATATTTTCCTGATGTATCCAACTCAGAACTCTATGAGGTGGTGGATAAATATAAAGGTCTCTTCTTCATGAGAAGAAGATGACTCCAGTTATTGGAAGGAAAAGCCTCTAAAGTGGTAAAAGATACCCACTTTCATGCACAAAATGCTCTGAAGATGCATCAAGTGGCAGAAGAAAACCGGCAAGCTGAGCAAGAACCGACAATAACTAAACCAGATGAAGTATACATCAGTGAAGGAGAACAGGTAACTGAGCAAATGGAACCCATTGATGTTGACGACTTAGATGGTGAAAACATTACTCTAGATGCACTGGCAGAAGCTAAAGGACAAGAGAAATAGGAAGAAAACAAGAGAAAGTAGGCAGAGGAGGAGAAGAGAAAGGAAGCAGAAAAGAAGAGACAGGAAGATGGAGAAGAAAAGAGAAAACAAGAGGAGGAAAAGAAAAAGAAATAGGAGGAGAAGAAAAAAAAAGAAGATGAAGAGGAGAAGAAGAAGAAAGATGAAGAGGAGAAGAAGAAGAAGGATGAAGAGGAGAAGAAGAAGAAGGATGAAGAGGAGAAGAAGAAGAAGGATGACAAGGAGAAGAAAAGGAAAGAGGAGGAAAAGAGAAAATAGGAAGAAGAGAAAAAGAAACAAGAAGATGAGAAGAAGAAGAAAGAAGAGGAGGATAAGGAAGAGAAGAAGAGGAAGGAAGCAGAGAAGAAGAAAGCTGAGGAGGAAAAGGAAGAGGAGAAGCAGAAGGAAGTGGAGAAGAAGAAAGCAGAGGAGGAAAAGGAAGAGGAGAAGTGGAAAGAAGCAGAGAAGAAAAAGAAGGAAGAAGAAAAAGCACAAGTGGCAAAAAGCACTTAGATGGAGACTCTGAAGGCAATCGGCAGTCAAGCCAAACCGGCTGACCTCACCAGTCCTATTGACCTCCAGTCTACAAATGAAATGGAGCTGCTATAGAGCATCAAGGTTTCTCAAGAATGCCTTGAGGTGATAAGGAGGAAGAAGGAGAAAGATGTGATCCAAGCTGCGGTGGACACTCTTACTAGTTTGATACCCGACACAAACCTCCCCAACACTGATTCATCACTAGCATAATTAAAGCTCCTATGCACAGTAGTGGATGATTAGGTGCAGAGCCTAGAAGAGGTAGCAGAGGCAAATGCATAGAAAGAGAATCAAAAGGCTCTAAACATTGCCTTGGTGAAGAATCTAAATGAGCTCCGGTCAAATCTGCAAAAAGCTCAAAAAGATATAAGGGGTGCTCTGGATGAGGGCAATCTACTTCTTAACAAGATTTGTCAACCTCATCTATTTTGTGATGATGTGCTCACCCAGAAGGACAAACTGCAATAAAAAATGTAGTCATTTATCAGCACCTTCAAGATGCCATATGATTCCTTCTCCACATATGGGCAAACTATTCATAGACTTCAAATCCAGTTTGCAAGACTTGAGGCAGAAATAAGCAACTGGACAAGGAACTTGCAGGAACTTCAACTAGTCCTACTACCCAGACTACAAATTCTCCAAAAATGTTATCTCAATCTGGATGCCTTAATGGTGACTCAAGAAATGAGCACAATAGATGCCATGGAAGAACAGGTCTCCCAGATGCATATAGAAAAGGAAGTAGCTACATCCTTACTTGAGTCCTGGTCCTTATCTATGAAACAATTTTTGCAGGACTTTAAATCCATTTTTGACAAGTTTTACTCTTTATTGTCATAAACTCTTATTACTTTAATACCAAATGAAAATAGGGATTGTTCAGCTATACTTTGTCACTGTTGGCAAAGGGAGAGAAGTATTTTGGTATCTAAAATTTTGATGTATGCTATGTATATCTCTGTAAGAAAATAGTTATACATTGTTTTGTTTGCAAAAAGGGATAGTGTATATGCTTAGGGGGAGTAATTTTGCTTATGGCATATTGTTTATTGCAAAACACTTAGATGTCAAAAATTTCCTAAGTGTTGCCATCAATGCCAAAGGGGGAGATTGTTGGCAATTTTGATGTTTGATGTTGTGATTGTCATTGATGGTCACACACTTGCCTTGAGATCACTTTTTGTTTGTATGAGTTAAAGCTCAACCGGTATTTGTTCCAACCGGTATCATGTATTATAGTCTTTAGACTATCGGTGTTTTGTAGAAAGTGTTCACTGGTCTTAAGCGGCATGAAGACCCCAAGTGGTTCAAGGATCTCAAGTGGTACGAAGGAGAGAAGCAGCACAACACATATTTCCCAGTCTTCATTTTTTCAAAACTAGCAACCGGTATTTTGGTCAAACCGATATTTTGTTTGAGCTAGTAATACTCTGTGCTGAGTTACCAATCGGCATTTTGTGATGTGTTACCATCCACCGATTGTTTAGCGGTGCCAACACTTTAGCGGTGCATATTGTGTTGTGTTACCAAAAGTGTCCAGATACATTGAACCTAGGAAATTGTATTGTAATCCTATTGGACCGACATGAAATCAGATTCCTTTATAAGGACATCATGTCTAGGGTTTTATAGGTTGTTGCTAGGGTTTAAGGTGGTTCATGAGTTGTTGTAGAGTGTGAAAGTGTTGAAGACTGAAGTAATGCTAGAATGCATTAGGAATGAGCTATCAAGGATCTAATCAAGTAATCTGTGCTATTCACTAGATCATTCACTTGTTGATTACTTACATCTTCAATAAGTCTGAAGACCCTTAACTAGGTAGGCTTGGGCACAAAGCCTGTATAAATCCTCTAACAAGGTGGTTCACATCAGTGGATCTTAAATCCTTTAGCAAGGTAGTCTTTAATTAGACTTATCTCCTAATAGAGATTGAGATTCCTAATAGGATCTGTTCTGGTAAAGAACATTGTATGACCTTAACCGGTCTGGGTACTATTTTGCAGATAGTTACTTGTGAGCTTCATCTCACCATGGTTTTTCCCATTTGGGTTTCCACATCAAAATCTCTTGTGTTATGGTGAGTGTGCTTCTATGGGTGAATGCATTATTTGTTGTTTGGTTTGAATATGTGTTAATCGGTTTGTCAGTGAGATTGTTTCACTGGTTTACTGCTAGATTGTTTAAGTGTTTGAGTTCAGTATTTTTTGGTATACTAATTCACCCCCCCTCTTAGTATTCATTAGGTTTGAACCCATCAAAACACTTTGGCCAGTCTTCCTTATTGTTGAGATTTCTAGAATCAAAAGAAACCACTGAGTTGGGCCTACCTCTTTTTCTTCCAGATTCAGACAATTGGTCTGTTCAAATGGATTCCTTTCTACCAGATTCAACTCTAACAGTTCTAGGAGATCCATTTTTCCTAGCTTTCTTAGATTTAACTTCAATAAAACCATCCCCTTGTTCATTTGTACCCGGTGCAAAAATTGGGGATTCCAAACTCATATTGAGTTCTCCTTCAGGGACAATGGGGCCATCATTCTCATTAATGTGGGATGGAGTGTGGGAGGTCAAGAGGGGGTCCTTGACCCCACCAGTGTCACCATGTAATGACCTAGGGGTTTCCTTAACCAATTGGGGGCCATCAGAGTCATCATAAGTTTACGGGGAAGTCTTGATGGCGCACAAAACAGGTTCCTCTTAGTTACCTATGCTAGTAACAAAAGCCATCTTGAGGTCACAATCTTGACCACTAGAGCTCATGTCATCGATACCCAAGGATGATGCCTCACCAATTCCTAGTACACCTATAATGGCACTGTTGGGGCCAGTGGCCACAACCTAAACATCCTCATTCAAGTCCACATTAGAGGGCATAGGAGTGAAACCATTAGAGTCACCTTTATTCAGACACAGTGCAACTTCAAGTTGTTTTCTACCCTCAAGCACTTCCCTCAATTTATCCAATACAATTTGTTGAGAATTATGAGACCTCAGCCCCTTTTTAGAACCATATTTATTTAGACCATCAAATAGAGATTTACAAGGAGGGTCAGAAGCCATCTGAGCCTCATCAAGAACAAATTGATACTTTAAGATGCTATCAGGGATGGAAGGGGCCTGAGATTGGGTGGGAGGATTAGGAATGATCAGAGAAATAATGGTTTCGATCTTGGATTGGAGAGGCGCAATGACCACAATATCAGAATGTGAGAGGGGGGAAGGTTTATGAGGGGCAGGTGGGGGATCCATAGTAGGGCGAACAATTCTACTTGTAATAGTTGGACAATCCTTTTTGTAATGTCCGCTTCTTCTGCAAATATGGCATGCATTGATATCCCCTAGGTACTCCATAGGCTAGGAATGCGAGGAGTGTTCCAAATTAATGACAATTTCATCAGGGTTAAAGGCAACAAGGACCCGCGCATCCAAATGGGGAAGAAGGGTCGAGGAGGAATCAATTTTAATTCCTTTACCCTTGGGTTACACAATTTTACAGACATAGGACCATAGGAATGGGGGCATTTTTTTGACAATAATCCACTTAGGGTTTGATAGGGCCATGCTTTCCTCATTGCAGCTCTCAGGAGCCCATTTGATGCTTCTAAAACTCGACTTCTCTATAACCCAAAACTGTTTGTCTAGGGCTTTTTTTTGGCTAACCCGATCACTAATGAAAATTTAAAAAAGGCCCTTTTGAATCATTTGATAATATGTAAATTGAAGCCCTAACTTCTTAGACCAGAGATCTTGTAACCATTCATTCATAAACTGCCTAGATGGAATCCTATCTACATCTAGGGCTGCAAGAAAAACTGTTGAATCCCTAAGCCTATCAATTTCCTTAGAAATAGATGAAGACATAGAAGCATTAGGAAAAATGATGAGTTTACTGGTAGAAGGAATCTTACCTTCTTCGTCGACAGGGTTGGACACAACATGGTTGTCTTCTGCGACAAACTAGACTTTTGGAGGAGATTGACTGTGCAGCCCTTGAGGGCTTGCTTAGAATTTTTTTGTTTCACCTCCTTCAAGCCAAGATTTCCAGGGGCTGAGTCTCTTGAATTCCCTTGTTTCTTAGAGAAAATAGAAACGCCTTCAGCCATTAAACACTTCAGGAAAATTAATAAATGTGGGGGCTCCCCAAAGAACTTTGGGAGCCCCCACTCATGCTCCAGTCTGCAACAAGGGTCAATGTACGTACCCTACTTGCAGAGCACTCAAAAAACCTTGTATCTTAATCAAATAGTTTTAATTTAATTATATTAATAATTTATATAATAATTATATCTTAATTGATTCTAAGGGATGTTATTTTTATTAAATAAATTGGAAATGGTTGGATTAAAAATAATCTTGTTTTAATTAAAAATAATTTTGTTTTAATTTGAAATAATGTGTATTTGCATTTCAAATTCCTAGTCTAATTAGGCTCACATGATTTCATTGACATTTTCTTTGTTTGTTGAGGGGAATTAACTTGCTTGTTGTGTCTTTTGCCTTTGGCATATTGTGTTTAGTTTAGAACCCAAGGTGATAACAAAAGTATCCTCTCCCCTCGCTTTCCATTGGAACTTGGGTGTAAGAGAAATTGTTATTATCTTTAGAGGGTTTGCCTCCTATCTTGTTAGAGGGAATGACCCAAGGGGTATTTTGTTTCAGTATGCTATACAAAATATTGTGGTTTTGGATGAAAGTCCCTTATCACTTGGTGTCGATGTGTTATACTGACATTTGTCTCTTCTAGTGCCATTTGGTGCGATAAAACCTGTAGAGCATAATCTCTACAGATTGGGAGCTTCATTTAACATGAGAAAAATGTCGTATGTATAGCCACTAGATGCCCCAAAACATGACTAGACACTTTTAGATTAGTGGCGCACCCTTTTTTGACTCAACATCGTGATAGCTTCAGTGAAAGGGGATGGCTAGTTTTGCCCCCAAGATACTCACCATAAGGCTCCCATGGGATGAGACAAAAATCATCAGCTTAGAATAAGCTACTTGTAGCTTTCCAAGGAGAGGGTTATAGGGTCATCCTTCCAATCTTGGAGGCCCCTGGCTGTCCACTCACGAAAAAGGCAAAACTAGTGAATACACCCCTCAAGGTGTCCCTACACTTGAGCCGATAGATATTCCAGATTGTGTGCTGAGGTTATTTCTATTAGAACAATTTCCTTAGGCTAAGAAAGTGTTTGATGTGTTTTCGATTGTGCTAGACCCATGGAAATTTAGGCTGATTCGGCCTATAGAGCATACACGTTATGATCATTTTGACAAAACACATTCAGACATTGTGTCTTTATTGTTTGTTGTGTCCTTTTTCCATGCAAACATTGTCAGTATCTGCAAAAACTGTGCATCTATGTTTGAAGTATTTTAACCATTCTTGGTCCCACATAGTCAGTCATTTTCCTTCATTCATAATCGCTCCTACATATTTTCCAAACTTGAGTGAAATGGTTGCTTTGTTGTCCTTATCACATATCTTGCAAACACAGTAGTATATTTACAACATAGCTCACTAAGGGTTCTCGTATTAGATCCATCATCTTAGAGTCCCATTTGGTTTTCTTGAGTCAAAGTCAACTTACCTCATCACTTGATATTCTTCTTCGCTTTCAGAGCCACACCTTACTTTAGTTATACATACATATTTTGGGCTTACGCTCTTCCATAAATTTCAATTCAACACCCAAGTCTTTCACTCTCTCTCTTTTTTCCTCTCCTTAAGTCCATTTAGAACCTCTATTGAGCTCTTATTTATTATTAGTACCCCTCTCTCCCCCTTAAGTCCATAAATTATGACCTCTATTTTTAGGATCTCTTATTAGGACTAAAAATAATAGATAGTTTTAATTTAAATTAGATCTTTAGGACTCCTCTCTCACCTAGGCTTAAGTATTCTTACCACTCTCTCTTCTCTCTCCTTTTAAATGTATTGAATCTACCTCTCTCTCTCTCTCTCTCTCTCTCTCTCTCTCTCTCTCTCTCTCTCTCTCTCTCTCTCTCTCTCTCTCTCTTTCCTTAAAAGTGTTTAAGACCTCTCTCTTTCTTTAGAACAAACATATTTTGGACTTACACTCTTTAACATTTCAAGTTAGCAGTTGTCTTTCACTCTCTTTTTTCCTCTCCTTAAGTCCATTTAGAACCTCTCTCGAGCTCTTATTTCTTATTAGTACCCCTCCCCCCCCCTTAAGTCCATAAATTACATGACCACTCTTTTTAGGATCTCTTATTAGGACTAAAAATAATAGATAGTTTTAATTTAAATTAGATCTTTAGGGCTCCTCTCTCACTCAGGCTTAAGTCTTCTTACCAATCTCTCTTCTCTTTCCTTTTAAATGTCTTGAATCTACCTCAATCTTTGTCTTTTTGTCTCTCTCTCTCTCCTTAAAAGTGTTTAAGACCTCTCTCTTTCTTTAGAACATACATATTTTGGACTTACACTCTTGGACATTTCAAGTCAGCACCCGTGTTTCACTCTCTTTCTTTTTTTCTCCCCTTAAGTCTATTTATAACCTCTCTCAAGCTCTTATTTCTTATTAGTACCTATCTCTCCCCCATTAAGTCCATAAATTACATGACCTCTCTTTTTAGGATCTCTTATTAGGACTAAAAAATAATAGATAGTTTTAATTTAAATTAGATCTTTAGGACTCCTCTCTCACTCTGGCTTAAGTATTCTTATGGCTCTATTTTGTCTCCTTTTAAATGTCTTGAATCTACCTCTCTCTCTGTCTTTATGTCTCTCTCTCTCCTTAAAAGTGTTTATGACCCCCTTCTCTCTCTCTACCCTTAAGTCTTTTTTTGATCTCTTTTTTTTAGGACCTCTTTTTAAGACTTGTATATATATATATATATATGTCATCTTTTATGTGTAGAGCGAGCTTAACAAGAAGGAAGCTCTTAGGTGATAGTTGAGGCAAACGAGATTGAAGAAAACATTATAATTGAAGAACATAGGGAGGAGCCTACCTAAGTTGAATCAATGGAGGTCAAAGTAAAGGGGTCGGGATCCTTACCTCCAATCGATATGGATGTGCATATTATGGATCTAGCTAAACAAATGAAGATAAATATTTCTTATAAAAATTTAGATCATTTACTTGAAATGGATGTGAATGAGTTGAAACGTCTGAGTGAAGAACCTAGACATACTAAAAGGAGGTCAATGAATAAAAGTGCAAATGAAATAATATCTCATTTCAATAATCTTGATACTACACTAGAGAAAGTTCAATTGTTATCAATTGTACTTACTTGTAAAGAGTTAATAGATCCACTAAAATTGTTGGGTATAGATACAACAAGTAAAAAGAGGAAAAATTCTCAGCTACAAAAATCTATTGTTGAAAATGTTAAGAAAGGTTTGGTGAATATTGGTAAAAAGTCTCAAACAGTAGATAAGACCATTTCAGGAAGAGTGATGTTGACATCATTAGTAAATGAAAGAATGCCTCAAAAAAGACAAATCTCTTCACTGTCATCTAAGTTTGGTTTTAGTAGAAGGACAATATTAAAATATGTGAAAAGGAGAAAGAGTTTGGTGATACTACCCCAGAAGGGGATTGAACAATTATGTGTAGAGCTCCTCATTTTGATAGGAACTTGGTGACAAGTTTTTGGAATAATAATACTCGTCCTTCATCAAACAGTAGAGATGTTATCAAGTAGAGGATTGGACTTGATCGTTATGATCTCCATGTAAAACATTGGTTAGAGACAACAAAACATGAATTGTATGTGTCGTTTACTAAATCAAACCCTCATATAAAGATTGGACAAACAATGTTTGAAAGGTTAAGGCCATATTATGTGAAGGTAAAAAAAGTCTTTGAAACTTGTTGTTGTCATTATCACATAGATTTTGATTTTTACTATTAGGTGTTTCGAAAGACCAGAGAAGATAGTGATGGTTATGAAAATACTCCTCCTAAACTAACAAGTCAATTCATAGCATCCATCTTATGTGACAAATTAGATGATAATGCAATTGGTCAAATAGATTGCATAAAAAGAATTTGTGGAACATGTGGGGAGTTGGCTAGATTGCCTTTGAGAGATGAAGATGTTGGCAATTGACACTTATCCCGTGGATTATAGTGAATGCATAATGGTTTAGGTTTGTTATTGATGGCAACTCTGCTTGGAAATCCCATCTGGTAGTTGTGGATTTTGGTAACTGGTAGACAAAGTGATCCGGTAATTTTATCACCGATATTTCAGGATAAGCAAAGTAATTTTGGTCTGGAAACCTTGCACTGATTGTGGTGGTGAGATTCATGCATGGGATGATAAGGCCAACATGCAAAAATCATTTTGACATCATTTGGTTGATTCACATATGGTTTTGAGATCCGGTCTTAGCCGACACCCGGTTACATGTTACATTGCATAATATGGATGACAGACTTGATGAATGTGTTTTTTTTGGTTGCGGATATATATGACCGATGTAGAAGATCTTTTTGGTGTATGATATTGCATGGTATGAATGAGTAGTGATCAAGAATCCTGTTTGGTGTAGTTTCACGTGCAAATTCTTGATCCGGTAGCTAACTGTGAAGCAAAACAGGGAAGAGTTACAAAGGTGTTACAGTCAATTTTTTTGCACTTAATCGAAACTCATCCAGGCATTTCTTGATGCTATTTTGGAGTTAAATCACTATACCTATCTTTGTACAATATCTGTAAGTTAGTGATACTTCCATATTGTAATTTGAGAAGTGAGCTCTAGGTTGTAAGCTTGAATGCAGATGCATTCCCCTTTATGTACTATTGTTTTACTACTGGCCATAGTGGAATAATATTGTAGGTTCAAATCCCACTGTGGTTTTTTTCTTTTTGGATTTCCACGTAAAAATCCTGGTGTTATGATCTTATGGTTGATTATATTGTGTTTCTGCATTTCACTTTCTTGCATTTGGTTCTGGTGGTCTAAGAATAATAAGTTTGAAAATTCATTTATTGGTAGAACACTGATTCAACCCCCCTCTCAGTGTTTCCTAATTTCATCAATTGGTATCAGAGCCTAGTTCCTTTAAGGAAGCCTAACTGCTTGAGGAAGGTCTGGGAGATTGAATCAATGAATTCCGATTTATAAAGACAACTTTGTCTGGCACTTGAGTATCTTGATGCAACAAGAAATTAAATAAGTTCCTTAAAGAAAAAATTAAATGCAACTGAAGACTTCATTAATTATTTGAAAGATCAATTCAACACTTCAAGAGACAATAGAAAAGAGCCAATGGACAAGCTGAAGGAGAAAGAAGAGCAAAGCATGGAAAATCAGGACAAAGCTGGTGAATGTGATAAGCTTGCTAGAGAGAATGTTTTATTGAAGAGTGAGATGAAATCCATTGTGATGAAGATGAATAAGGGTATTGAAGACCAAAAGAATAATGAAGAAAGTTTGACTCAATCATTGAAAGATGGATTAGATGAATGCTTTAGACTTACCTATGAGAATGATCAGTTTAAGCTTGAGTTGACACAATAAAGGAATAATGGTCAATAACTTGAAAGACAAATTGTTGCCCTAAGAGATGAAGTTGCTACTGCAAATGAATACAAATACAAATTCAATGATAGCTCATCAAGGCTTGATGAGATGCTGGATAGTTTGAGACATGGAAAATATATGAGAGGACTTGGATATGGGAAAGGAGAATGCTCCGGTTCTGGACAAAGAAATACAAAACCTAAGAGCAAGAATCTTCCACTAAGACAACTTAATACCTATAAATTCAATGGTACATGTTTTACCATGCAATAAATTTGGTCATATGAAAAATCAATGCAGAAGTAGGATTAATAATGGAATGAATAATATGAACAATGGTCCTACCTTTACCGATCAGTGTTTCATATGCAATAATTTTGGTCACAAGTCAAACATGTGCATAGGAATAATGAATAATTTTCAGATCAAGAGATGTTATTATTGTGGGATGTTTGGACATATCTCTAACCAATGCAGGATGAGACCAAAGCAAATGAATTTCAGACCTATGCAAAGAAATGTTGTTTGCTGTGCATGCAACAAAGCTGATCACATTGCAAAATTCTGTAGAAGCAAGAATAATGATCTGATAAACAAAGAAAATTAGATGAGAAAGGCAAGGAAAAGGTAGAAGAGATTTGGAACAAGCATGAGAAGATGTGGGTTAGAAAAGATGAATCCAAGGTAGATAGTGGATCTACACCTGAATCTAGTGCAGGATCTTCATCTAGTAACTAAGGCATTTAGCCTTAGGGGGTGGCATCTTCATGCAAAATCTTGTAGAACCCCCTGAAGAGATCTGCGATCGATCAAGGATGGTTGTAGATTCTTGATGATTATCCATAATTCATCATGTCGATCTTGGAATCTAGTGGATTGGATGATGTTGAACAAGTCATCTGGTTGAACTTTATAGTTGCATTTATTTCAACTTAAAGTTAGGGTTTGAAAAGTTAAAAAGGGCAAAATGTGAATCATTTCTCACATTGCGAACCAATAGTTGAAGCTGTAGAGTGAGGCAAGCTAGTTTTCTAGGCGATTAGAAGGCTTAAGGTAATCTGACAAGGAGTTCTTGTGCATCCGATAAAAGAAAGGTATTTGCTAAAGCATGTTTTATCCTTTGAACCCTAAATTTATTGAAATGGTGTCTTCTTCTATTGATACACCTTTGGTGGTATAAGTTTCTGAGCAAGCAAGGGATCAATTCAAAAGACATCCATTTAAGTCTATTAAGGATGATCCCAATGGTGCTATTTTTTCCGTGCCATACATAATCTTGCATGTCGATGATGTGAGGGAATACATTCACTACACAATTGAGGAAACCGAAAATAAGGAAATCTTAAAACCTTGTATACTGACCATGTTGGTATTATGGATGTGTTGCATTGGTTTTGTCATTGATGTCAACACTTATCAACACTTATCTTTTTGGAGAACTTTGGTTATGTTGAAGCAACACATTATGTTCACCGACATGTTCAGTGACTTATGCACAGTCACCGGTATTTGGTTCACCAGCAGGTTATATCATCCATCGACACTAAGGATTATCTATTATCATTTGGAGATTACTTGATTATGTTGAAGACATGGTTTGGACACTTGTTTTGGTG
Organism: Cryptomeria japonica; assembly: GCF_030272615.1. Classification (NCBI taxonomy): domain Eukaryota; kingdom Viridiplantae; phylum Streptophyta; class Pinopsida; order Cupressales; family Cupressaceae; genus Cryptomeria; species Cryptomeria japonica. The sequence goes on from NC_081415.1 coordinate 658,026,896, forward strand.
ATTTGGTTATTGGTTTAGTCGAGTTGGCATATTTGTTGTTACTGGCAAATTGGTCTAGGTTATGGACTGGCATGCGTTATCTATTCTAGATCAGCATGACACGTTATGGAGATGATTTATTGATTGGTTATTGTTGTAAATTCATTGAGCCAACATGATGCATCACATATTGATTCATTTGTAATTGATTTAATTGTAATATTCTTAGTGAGCCGACCTACACATTTGGTCTTAGGTTTTGGTATATATGTAAGATCTCATTTGTGAGATTATGTGGTAGTGGAATGTAATATGGTATGGTAAAGTTGTGATATTTGGTATATGCAAATATAAGAAAAGCTACTCACGCAAAAATCATTTGAAGATTCAAGGAAGGTTTGAAGGAGATAATCAGAGCTTAACCGGTATTGAATCTAGCATAAGAAGATGCTATTTTTGAGCAGTACATTATCTAGGATTTAACCATCCTACTGTAATCATTGCAACTCCCATTTGAGTAGTGAGCTCTAGGCAGTTGGCCTTTCTGCATGTGCAGACCCCATTTGTACACACATACTATCTGTAGTAGTATCATCTGATTGTGGGTAAGGTTTCCCATCATGGTTTTTCCCCTTATAGGGTTTCTGCATACAAATATCTGTGTTATGTGTTGTGGATGTTCTTTCTCTTTCTATTTTATACATTAAGCTTCACTAGTATTGTTATTAACTGTTAAACTGTCAACCGGCATTAAGTTTGGTTTACCGGTATTATGCATCAAGTTTGATTAAGTTATATTTGGGTTGGAATTAATAGACAACTGATTCACCCCCCCCGCCCCCCCCTCTCAGTTTCCTCTAGGTCCGAACATTTGGTATCAGAGCTAAGTCCTCTTTTTGTAGAAGTTTAACAGCTTGAGGAGATTCTATGGCAACTAACTTTTTCAAGATGGACAATCTGAAACTTGATGGAACTAGCTATGGTATATGGAAGATCAGAATGGAGACACATCTGAATTGCATTGGAAGAGACATATGAGATGTTACAAAGAATGGCTATGTTGGTCCTCCACAAAGTCAACATAATCCTCCAACCTTGGCTAAAGATTAGGAGAATGATTGCAAAGCAAGAGAAACACTTTTGAGCGCATTGTCAGACCAACAAATCATGGGATTATCAGACCGATCTACTACTAAAGCTATTTGGGATAAATTAGAGACATTGAATGAAGGAGATACCAGTGTCAAAATTGCAAAACTAGAATGCTTCTAGGTCAGGTATGAAAATCTGAAAATGGAAGAAGATGAAAGAATTTCTGCTTTTATGGAAAGAGTTAATGAAATTGTTTTGAGCATACAATGTTATGGAGGATCCTTAAGTGAAGATGAGATTGTTTCTAAAATTTTAAGAGCATTTCCACCGGCATACAAAATGAAAGTAACTGCTATTAATGAATTGAGAACAATGCGTAATACATCAGTATCTAGAGATACTTTGGTTGGAAAACTTTCAACTTTTGATCTTGACGAATTTGGTCTTGTTGCTACAATTAAGATAGATTTAGCCTTCAAAGCATCATCATCTACAACATCATCATCATCATCTGAGAAATCTGATTGGAAAGCACTTGATGCAAAAGAACTTGAAGACATTAGAAGGGAAAATGAAGAACTGGAAGAACTTGAAGCACTATTCACAAGAAAAATGCCTAAAGGTCCAGTTGGAAGTAAGTATGAAGGTAAAGCACCATTTAAATGTTTTAACTACATTAAAATTGGCCATATGGCATCTAGGTGTCCCGATAGACATGCAAGATTGAGAGAAGAAGCTAAAAGAACATATAAGCCTAACCCTGAAAATTAGAGATATAGATTTAAGAAGAATAGAGATAAATCATGTTACTATGTTGATGAAGGAGTTACTGATGATTCTGATGAGGAACTGGCAGAAAATGGATGGGATTTTGTTGCAATAACAAAAGATCAACCGACACCTACTTTACAACCGGTAGAGAAGGCCCTAACAACTAAAATTGAAGAAAAGGATGAATGGATCATTGATTCCAGATGTTCACATCATATGAATAGTGATAAAAGTAAATTCTTAACTTTTCAGGAATAAAATGGAGGTCTAGTAAGATTTGGAGATGATAATCCCCCACGGGTTAGAGTAGTTGGTCTTAAGTCTTGGGTTTGCTCCCTGGGGTCTTAGGTTCGACTCTCTCTCTCAGAGTTATTCTACCACAGACACTTGGACGTGGTGCTAATGGCACCATGGCCATAGGGATTAGTCTCACCCCCAGCTCACCCCTTGCTTGAACTAGGGTAAGGTCAGGGTGTTGGGCTAGGGCCGCAGGAATACCTTGATGACAAAAAAAGAAGATTTGGAGATGATAAAGCTTACTTGATCAGAGGAAAAGGCACTATATCTTTTGATGGTAAGCACAATATTGACAACATTTATTATGTTGAAGGTTTGAAGCATAATCTTTTGAGTGTTGGTCAATTAGTTGAAAAGGGATTTTGGATTTTAGTTACAATTCAATAATGGTAAATGCAAAATCTTGAACACAACTGGTTTGGAAATTGTAACCGGTAATCAGACTAGAGGTAATATCTTTCATTTGAATAACAATGAGAAGACATGCTTGATTGCACATATTGATAGCTTACCTTGTTAGGAGTAACAAGATCTGTTAGATCTACCTTGCTAAAGGATTTTACAACACTTAATCTAAATGTTGCACCTGGTTAGAGGCTTTACGATTTATAGACTTGATTAGAGTCTTTTACCCTGTTAAAGGTTTCTCTTATAACTTCAAAATTTTCAATAAAACTTTACAAATATCTACAACTTTACATCTGAAATGTTATAGTAGATTCTATGTGCTCAAAATAAGATTACATTGCCTATAGCATACCTCGGTAACCCATAAAGTAACTCAGTAAACCCTTCTGTTTACTCTGTTTTACTGTTCTCTGAAAAACCTTCTTGGTGACCTCTGTGTCTCTGTAACAGTCATAACACTTAGTGCTTTTTCATGTCACATGTATTACTTCATACACTCATGCACACCCATGCATCCTCTTTGCTAATCCTGAATTCATGCTGCATAAATAGATCTCTTATGTCGGTGATCTGATTCATTGCTTCGATCTTACAAACATGATTTCTTGAATGAATAACCATGCAAAATATTTCATTGGTTAGATGACCTTAAAATCATACACAATCTATAAGTGTAATTTCCAATGTGATAACGGTTCTATGTTCCTCGATCTTGTAACATGTTTTCATACGTGTGGCTAGGCTCAATGAATCTGGTAACACATTTCACTCGGTGTATATCAACTCGGTGTATCATCTATGCTGCTCGGTAGAAATGAAATGATGCTCAGTAGATAGCTCAGTGCATACTGGGCTCGATGACTACATTCTTCTATAACCGACTGAACTGTGCATACCGACTGAATATTTCGGTAGTAGTGACCGACTAGAGTATATAGAATGAATTTGGATATAAAACTATTGGCAATTTGGTAAGTAGTAACAATCTCCCCTTTTGACATTAGTTGAGATGTTTGACAAAACTACTTTCAAAGTCATAACTCAAAAATCTATATACTTTACAAAATTTGACTAATCACATAGTATATACACTAGTCAATGAAATAGTATAATCAAATATACTCCCCTTATCAATATACTATACAAAACTCTGATTATGTGTGCTCGGTGATCAATGGTCAGTGATAACTATTCTTTGCTCTTTGCTTACTGTTCTGTTCACTGCTCGGTATACTCCCCCTATATACTACACTCCTGTTGTTTGATACTTTGAATACTATACACTCCCCCTTTTTGACAAACATCAAAATTAGTTACCATTTGGCAGTGGCAACTGGTCAAAAATGGATTTATATTTTGTCTTTGCTTCAGTGAGAGTGACAAAGAGTGCATCCTTTACACTGTCCATTAAAGAATTATGTTCTTGAATATCAGCCAATAATGATATTAAGCCATCTAAAGTGCTTCCCTCTTGTGTAGTAGAGAGATATGTGGCTCGGTTGATCTATTCTTGGATGGATGAAAGATGAGGAAGGAATAATGTCTAAAGTGTCATTATGTCCATCCAGATCTTGTGTTCTTCATTCCTTAGTGCCAATTGTTGAGCAATGAGTTGTTGTAGCTTTGTATAAAAATTCTAAACTGAATTGGGCTCTGGGGTCAACTTATTTGAGAGATCGGTGATCTCTTTTTCAATTGCTTCTATTTTATTTTTAATGTCTTTAATGAATAAAGAAAATGTACAGAGTTTTTGAAATAAATAAAGAATGTGCTTGAGTTGAGGGGACAACTCAACAATAAAATTGACAAGTTTTACTTTGCCAACAGCAATGGATTTATGTACCTCTTCTATCATTTTAGCAGTGAGCTCTTTGTCTTTTAGCTTGCTCAAATATTCAGATGCATCTACTGCAGATGTCTCTATTTGATTAAGGAGTTCATCCAGTTGAATATGGATGGCAGCATTGGTTGATACTATAGCTGAAGGTAGCATATCTGTTAGCAGTGTCTTCACCTTTTGAAGTACTTTATTATTCTTTTGTATGGCCATTTTCTTTTCTTGTTCGGCCTTTGCTTTGCATAGTTCACTGAATTCAGTGAGTGCTTTCCCTTTCAATTTTGATATATCAACATTGGGCAATACTATTGGTTTTGACAAATCTATCTTGAAACTATGCTTCTTCATCTTCTTTTCTTTACCTTTGGCCGGGTGAATCACTACAATAGCTTGAGAGGCTTGAGGACCCTCGGTAGGTTGCTCGATAGAGGCAACACTTTGGTTGGTTTCTTTAGCCTCTCTAGTGTCCTTTGGTGTCTCACTTGCAACATCTTCCGTGCTAGAAGGTGCTTGAGAGGTCTGTTCTTGAGTAGTACCTTCTGTTGTAGACTTGGTGCCTTGATCTATATCATGAGGGGCTTCGGTTGTGACAGATTGATTTACCGATGGATAAGGCTAAACTTGTTCCAAAACTGATTCACTAGATACAAGTTTTGCATATGCATTGCCTTCTATCATTTCTTGTTCAGGTGCCTCTGTATCCATGACATCTTCATTGATTTGTATGGTGTCAGCAGGGTCTTGCTCGGTGACATCAGGATCTTGGTCGGTGACATCAACTATTTCAACTTCAGCTCATTCACTAGCATCCTTTCTTCGAAAGATTTCCCGCAATTTCTCTTTTGTTTCCTTCTCCACCTTAATATATAGGCCATTCATCAGTTTCAAGGCCTTTTGTTTGATGGTAAATTGTGTTTGGCTATTTTGCAGATGTTCTTTTATTTCATTTACCAACATGTTAGGAAAGAGATGCACAAGACTTCTTTCTCTGATCTGTTTCTCCGAGTCTAGGGCATATTGCCACCTATTTTCAATATGTGAATATAATTCTTTTGGAAGAGAATTACATACTTCCAATGGGACCACTTGGAATTTAAGAAGTGTGTAGATGACAACTTCTTCTATTTGTCTCTTTTCATCAACAGATCTAGATTCATATTTGACATATCTGAATCCACCAAATCCACCATATTCCTTCAAATTAGTACAAAAAGTTTCAACACTATGTACATCTACCTTCTTGCTTTTGACAATCTGAAATTTGCTTGCATCTTCAGATTCGGTATCACTAGACTCTTTCAGAATGATTCTTCGAGTAGATTTCTTGTAAGTTTTGGTTAACTTAGGAACAACAATAGTCTTTTGTTTCTTACTTGGTGAAGCTGTCGATGCCCTTGTGTTAGGTCGCTTCATTGGAGGAGTCGGTAGGGCCTTTGAAGTGTCCTATTTCTTTCTCTTCAAAACTTTTCCCTTAGGCAATTTGGTGCTCAGTGTTATAGCTGCCTCTTGGGCTTCAGATTCATCTTCGGTAATGGCTAGTGTGCCTTTGATAGGTGTGGAGGAAGACTCTTCTCTGAATTTCTCCGTTAATGCCTTTATCATTTTTGTTGCCTTCCTTGTAGCTTTGGGTACTACAATGCTCATTTTTACTTTTTCCTTCACTTCCTCATAGGTTCCATACCTCAGCTCAGTAGCATGCCTTGGTAGTGTAAGAAATGCATCGATTTGCTATTGTGTGATGTCAAAATCAATCTCGTAACCCATAGGTGGCAAAGATTGAGTTCTCGGTTCCACAACATTCACATAATAGTAATCGGTGTCAACTTCAAAACATATATCATCTTTGTATTTCTCCACTAGCTCGGGTGGAATCCAATATCTGTTATGCATTTTCTCTTGAAACTTACTAAAGTAATCATCCATTATATCATTAAAATTATCACCTAGCTTCTTGATGAAGTCATTGATCTGATGGGTGATTGGTCGGTGTAGTTCCCAAACAACTTTACCGACTGTTGGAAAGAACTTCTCAAAGTAGAAAAACATGCATACAAGTAGTGATCCAAACTTTAGTGTATTTTCCAAGTTGTTCTTCTTTGGCTTCCTGATTGTGTTCAGATTCTCAAATAGGTTCTTCAGCAATACCTCACATAAGTCAATTTTCATGCCTTTCTTCACAATTTTGTATGCTAAATCCACTGTTGCATAGGGTACACTGTTTTCCCTTGCCGATTGGAAGAAACAGTAACCAATTACTCTAATGGCAAATTTTAGTTCAGGATCAATGACATTGTTCAATTTTAGTCCTCTATAGTCTGATTCTACTATGGTTAAATTGATCAATTCCTTCTGTGATATCATCTTCTGGGCTCGGGCATGACCATAAATAGGGTAATTGGTGATCAAATGAATGATTTCCTTGGTGATCTTAAACGATTGCTCTCCTAGCCACATGAAGTCATCAAGCACTTTGCTCAAAACAAACTTGACCCACTGGGGTTTGAACACATGGGGATAGGTTAGGGCTTCAGCTAATCCCTTGATCTTGATGTGCTCATACTTGCTATCCATTTTTCCATCGGTGCACAATTCATCATATGTATCTTTGATTTCAATGTGACCAAGCTCTTCAACAGGACATTTGGTGAAGAATCTCACATCCTCGACTAACAAAACTCGATCTGGGATGAGTGAAAATGCAGTTTTGTCATCCAGTTTAGATGCAACTTTGGGAGTCAAAGAGTATTTTAGTGAGGGTTTTCAACAATCTTGACAACAATGGGATCTTTGATCTTAGGTGCCATTTGAAGATTTCAAATAGAAACTAATAAAAGATACTTAGGGTTCGAGAACTTTCAAATGGCAGACGCTTCACACTTAACAGATAATAGCAACTTGATGAGATCGATAAACCAGCTTAACAATGCGTTGAGATTGATGTAAATACCTTTAATTTTTCTTTGTAGGAGGTTTGATCACCTTGATTCGCTTTTCTCTTCTCTCTCGAAAACTTGGTGAATGAAAATGACCATGTAAAATGTTTTAAGTACTCAATAAACCTTATTGGGCTCTATGCAGGTTAGGTTAAAAACATTAAATGCACTTGGTTCCATTAAACTTTCTTTTCCTTTTTTTTTCTTTAACCGAGTAGCAAAACTTCCTTCATTTACTGACTTGACAGGCTTCCTCTATTCACCGACTTGACAGGCTTCCTGTAAAGTGCTCCAAAAGACTTTGATAGAGTTTCAAGCTCACTACAACATCTTAACTATGCAGATTTTGAATTAAGTACATACTAAAATAGGAACTGTTTAAGATTGAACTTTGAGAGAATGCAGTCCCTTCATACCTTTACTGATTAATTTGAAATGGGAGCACCTAACTCGGTAGGTAAGGTGCTTTCTTCATTTTCACACATTTTCCTTCTTTCTCCAAATCATCTTTAATTTCTCTTTTATTTCCTTAGTGTCTTCTCTAGGTTGATCTCTACAATCTCCAGCCAAGTGTCCAACTTTGTGACATTGAAAACATGTCATACCAGGATTTCTCCATGATCTTCGGTTGTTCATTCCAAACCTTATAAAGCAGTTGGCACTTATATGTCCATATTTTCCACAACATTCACACCATATCCTTGTATTGTAATCCCATGGTACTAAAGAATATTGTCCACTAGCATTTGCTCGATGTGTAGACCACATGTAGTTCTTTTGCTTAAAACAACACTTCTCAGTACTATGTCCATATCTATTAAATTTTTTACAAAACCCTTTGAATTTTGCCTTCTGATAATTGTTAACAGACTTTGTCCTACATTGATTAGATGTGTGACCATATTTATTGCAATTATAACAATAACCATTGGACTTAGTAACATTCTGTTGCTTACCTTTTCTGATTTGGCACATGTTGGCAGTATGACCTTGATTTCCACAGTAGTTGCAAATAGTCTTCTTTCCTTTGATGTTCTTCTTGATTCCAGTTTGCTTTGATGATTCTCCTCTCTTGGTAGTGCAGATTCCCTTCTCAGTAGAGTCTTTTCCTTTGTAACTAAGTCCTGCATCTTTGAAGGGTCGTCTTGTATTCAGTTGCTCATCCAACATCTTTGATGCTTCATAACTCTTCTTCAATGTTTCTTTGGATTTCTTCTCTGTTTCAAGTTCATTAGTTAACCTTGATACTTCAAGTTTCAATGCTTGATTCTCATCATCTTTCAAATTTGCTTCATGATGCGCATAACCTAGTTGTTCTCATAGATTTTGTTGAATCCTAGTCAACCTTATGATTTCATCATTCTTATCAGATACTAAAGCTTCAAGTTGTTGTTTCTCTCTTTCTAGATCTCTTAAGTTATCCTCGGTTGTCCTCAATACATCAAGATTTTCAGTCATCTATGTATTGAAATGTTCATGTTCTCTTTTTGTTGCTTTTAGTTGATCAACCAGTGCTTTTTTCTTTTATTTCAATACTCCAATCATTTCTTCAGTCTCTTCAGATATACTATTCTCAGATTATGTCTCAATTTGTTCCACTAAGTCTTGAGAGTCCTGCAAATCATCAGATAATCTTCTTCTCACTTTCAGAGATTTTTGCATTTGTCTTTGCATGTCTGCAATCACTTGATTAGCATGATCCAATTCTTCTTGTAGATACACAATCCTCCAAGATTGTTTGTAGCCTTCCATTGTTAAGATCTTTCTCTTTAGGTAGTTAAACCCTTTTCCAAGATTCAAGCTCTAATACCAATTGTTAGGCCCAATATGGAAAGCTAATGTACTGAGAGGGGAGGGGTGAATCAGTACTTCAAATCCTTTTATCAACAATATCTTTACTATTATGCATAAACCAAAAACTATTGTAACATAACATAAAGCTAAAACAAATGAATAACAATCATACATGATTCACTCCATAACACATATATTTTGGTTACGCAGAAACTCTTGGTTAGAGAGAAAACTATGGTGGGGTTGGCACCCACAACTTCACTACTGCAATAATAAAGGTTGCTTGGTTAGAGATACATATTTAGCTATTTCTGATAGCTTACCCTATTAGGAGTAACAAGATCTATTAGATCTACCTTGCTAAAGGATTTTACAACACTTAATCTAAATGCTGCACCTGGTTAGAGGCTTTACGATTTATAGACATGATTAGAGTCTTTTACCCTATTAAAGGTTTCTCTTATAACTTCAAAATTTTTAATAAAACTTTACAAATATCTACAACTTTACATCTGAAATGTTATAGCAGATTCTATTTGCTCAAAATAAGATTACATTGCCTATAGCATACCTCGGTAACCCATAAAGTAACTCGGTAAACCCTTCTGTTTACTTTGTTCTTTAACTGTTCTCTAAAAACCTTCTCGGTGACTTTTGTGTCTCTGTAATAGTCATAACACTTAGTGCTTTTTCATGTATCACACATGTATTGCTTCATACACTCATGCACACCCATGCATCCTCTTTGCTAATCCTGAATTCATGCTGTATAAATAGATCTCTTATGTCAGTGATCTGATTCATTGCTTCGGTCTTACAAACATGATTTCTTGAATGAATAACCATGCAAAATATTTGATTGGTTAGATGACCTTAAAATAATACACAATCTATAAGTGCAATTTCCAATGTGATAACGGTTCTATGTTCCTTGATCTTGTAACACGTTTTCATATGTGTGTCCAGGTTCAATGAATCTGGTAACATGTTTCACTCGGTGTATATCAACTCAGTGTATCATCTATGCTACTCGGTAGACATGAAATGATGCTCGGTAGATAGCTCGGTGCATACTGGGCTCTGTGACTACTTTCTTTTATAACCGATTGAATTGTGCATATCGACTAAATATTTCGGTAGTAGTGACCGACTAGAGTATATGGAATGACTTTGGATATAAAACTAATGGAAATTTGATAAGTAGTAACAATAAGAGACTTTGTCATGTAAATTTTGATTGCATTATAAAGATCAGTACAACTAAGGAAGTAAGGGATTTACCTAAGATTGTAAAACCTCACAATCCGGTATGTATGGAATATCAATTTGGAAAGCAAGTTAGAACAACTTTTAAGAGTATTCTAGAGAAATCCAATAATGTTCTTGATTTAATTCACACTGATTTATGTGGTCTGGAAAGAACTAGAAGTCTACAAGGAGATAGATATTTTATGCTAATCATTGATGATTATTCTAGAATGTGTTGGGTTACTTTTCTCAAGGAGAAATCAAAAGATTTTGGGAAATTCAAACTATTCAAGGCAATGGTAGAAAATGAAACTGGTAAGAAAATCAAATGTTTAAGATCAGATCAAGGAGGTGAATTCACATCTAAGGAATTTAATACATTCTATGAAGTGAATGGAATCAGAAGACAACTATCAGCACCTCAGACACCCCAACAGAATGGAGTTGTGGAAAGAAAGAACAAAACTATTCTAGATGCAGCTAGAAGCATGATATCAGAAGAAAACCTACCTCTTGTGTATTGGAGAGAAGTAATGAATACAACGGTTTACACTTTCAACAGAGTTCACATCAAAGGTGAAACCAGTAAGACCCCTCATCAACTATGGTTTGGTAACACTCCTACTCTTAAATATTTCAGAATATTTAGAAGCAAATGTTATATTAGGAGAGATGAGTATGTTGGTAAATTTGATCCTAGAAGTGATGAAGGAATATATCTTGGTTATTCATCTAAGAGAAAGGCATATAGATGTTTTAATAAAAGATTGTAGAAAATCATTGAGAGTGAAAATGTGAAGATAGATGAACAGTTTAGAGGTAATTAAAGGTCTGTAGATTCTGAACTGGCAATTGAGATGATCATAAATGAACCTACACTGAGTGCACCGGTACAAAATGTAGATCCAGTCACACCGACATCATCAGAGAATTCCACAGTGACTAAAGAACACTAGCAAGTGAATAAACCTAGGTATGTAAGATTGAATCACTTTGAAAGTCAGATAATTGGGAATAAGTATCAAGGTGTAATGACAAGAGGAAGACTAGAAAATGAAGAGGTATGCTTAATTTCTCAAATTGAACCAGTATCTATTTCTGAGGCATGTGAAGATAAACTTTGGATTAAAGCTATGGAAGATGAATTGGAACAAATTGAAAAGAATAACACATGGACATTGGTTCCCTAGCCTAAAAATAAAAATGTAATTGGAACTAAATGGGTATTCAAAAATAAACTTAATGAAGATGGTTAGGTAATCAGAAACAAAGCAAGATTAGTGTGTAAGGGATATTCACAAAAAGAGGTAATTGATTACAATGAAACCTTTGCACCGGTAGCTAGAATTGAGGCAGTCAAACTATTTCTTGCATTTGCAGCACACAAGAACTATAAAGTATATTAAATGGATGTTAAATGTGCATTTCTAAATGGTGATCTTGAAGGGGAAGTTTACATTGAGCAGCCTGATGGATTTTCTTTAACAAATGACAAAGATATGGTTTGCAGGTTAAGGAAAGCTTTATATGGATTGAAGCAAGCTCCTAGAGCTTGTTATGCTAGATTGGACAAATATATTTTGAAGCTTGGTTACACTTAAGGTAATGCTGACAACAACTTATATTTCAAAGTGACTAATGATGACATCTTTCTTATTGAAGTTTTTGTTGATGATATCATTTTTGGAGGAGAAGATGGATTGTGTAAGGATTTTTCTTATAAGATGCAAGAAGAATTTGAAATGTCTATTATTGAGGAGATAAAATTCTTTTTAGGATTGTAGATTTCATAGATTGATAAAGGTATATTCATATGTCAAACAAAGTACTTGAAGGAACTACTAAATAAATTTGGTATGGAAAACTCTAAACCGGTAAGTACTCCTATGACTACAACTGATAAACTATCATTGAAGGATGATTCAGCCTCTGTTAATCCAACATGATATAAATCTATGATTGGAGGTTTACTATATTTGACACAAAAAAGACCTGATATTATGAATGTAGTATGTATTGCTTCAAGATTTCAGAGTAATCCTAAGGAAAATCATGAATCAGCAGTAAAAAGGATTTTCCAGTATCTACAAGGCACAACAAATCTTGGCTTATGGTATCCTAAAGATGAAAATTTTAATTTATGTGCATACACAGATGCAAATTGGGTAGGAGATGTAGATGACAGAAAGAGAACCACTAGCGGAGAATTATTTCTTGGTAGCAGATTGATTTCATGGTTGAGCAAGAAACATAGTTGTACATCATTATCAATAGGAAAATCAGAATATGTTGCAACAACAACTAATTGTACTCAGTTATTATGTATTAAGCAAATTTTGAAGGACATAAAGGTAAAATGCAAAGAGCCTATAATCATTTATTGTGATAGTTCAGTAGTAATTGACATATCAAAGAATCTGGTATTTCACTCTAAAACTAAACATGTTTCTATCAAATACAATTTTCAAAAAGAGAATGTTGAAGCAAAGGAAGTGAAATTGGTTTATCTGAATACTAAAGAGCAGATTATAGATATATTTACAAGTCCTTTACCTAAAGAAGCCTTTGAATATCTCAGAGAGAAGCTTGGGGTAATACCCTCACTCATAGAGACTTAGACAGTTGGAGATTGGCATCAGACTGACATAAATTAACAAAGAAACCTTTTTTCCAGCTTTGATGGAGGAGATCTACTTCTTAGGGGGAGTAGTTGGTATTTGTAATTAGTTCTATGAACTCGTTGTATCTGGTTTTTGTGTTTCTTTGGCATTTGATGTCAAAGGGGGAGAGATATCTATGGAAAAACTTTGTATTTTGGAATCATTATTCTAGGGGGAGAGCTATTCTGTATTTTAATTTCTGGTAATTGATCTCTTCGAGAGATTGTTGGTTTTTGGTTTTTGGAATTCTAACTTTGGCACTTAAGATGTTTTTCCATCTTATGTCACCATCAATGCCAAAGGGGGAGATTGTTGGTATTATGGATGTGTTGCATTGGTTTTGTCATTGATGTCAACACTTATCAGCACTTATCTTTCTGGAGATCTTTGGTTATGTTGAACGGATATATTATGTTCATCGACATATTCAGTGACTTATGCACAGTCACAGGTATTTGGTCCATTGGCAGGTTATATCGTTCACCAGCATTGAGGATTATCTGTTATCATCTAGAGATTACTTGGTTATGTTGAAGACATGGTTTGGACACTTGTTTTGGTGATTTGGTTATTGGTTTAATCGAGTTGGCATATTTGTTGTTATCGACAAATTGGTCTAGGTTATGGACCGACATGCATTATCTATTCTAGATCAGAACGACACATTATGGAGATGATTTATTGATTGGTTATTGTTGTTAATGCTTTGAGCCGACATGATGCATCACATATTGATTCATTTGTAATTGATTTAATTGTAATATTCTTAGTGAGCCGACCTACACATTTGGTCTTAGGTTTTGGTATATATGTAAGATCTCATTTGTGAGATTATGTGGTAGTGGAATGTAATATGGTATGGTAAGGTTGTGATATTCGGTATATGCGAATATACGCAGAGATACTCATGTAGAAATCATTTGAAGATTCAAGGAATGTTTGAAGGAGATAATTAGAGCTTAACCGGTATTGAATCTAGCATAAGAAGGTGCTATTTTGAGCAGTACATTATCTAGGATTTAACCATCCTATTGTAGTCCTTGTGACTCCCATTTGAGCAGTGAGCTCTAGGAAGTTGGCCTTTCTGCATGTACAGACCCCATTTGTACACACATACAATCTGTAGTAGTATCATCTGATTGTGGGTAAGGTTTCCCACCATGGTTTTTCCCCTTACAGGGTTTCCACATACAAATATCTGTGTTATGTGTCGTGGATGTTGTTTCTCTTTATGTTTCATGCATTAAGTTTCATCGGTATTATTATTAACTATTAAACTCTCAACTGGCATTAAGTTTGGTTTACCGGTATTATGCATCAAGTTTAATTAAGTTATATTTGGATTGGAATTAATAGACAACTGATTCACCCCCCCTCTCAGTTGCCTCTAGGCCCTAACAGACCACATAATGGGTGAAGTTGGAAATCCTGAACTGAAATATGCACAATTACAAAGGAAGGGTTTCACACATTTTGTTCACTTTCTGACATTTGATGAAGATGAATGGGTAAGATACATTTTGAGTTGTGTTCACAATGAATTCATATGGATGGATAGATCCTATAGGATAACCCAACAGGAAATTCATGAACTCACATGTCTAAATCAAACTAGTGAAAACCTAATTTGAGAAAGGTGGCAAACCCAACCATCACAAAGATAACCAGTGCTCAATGTGATACCAAGTCAATGATAATTGATGATATCTTAGAGCATGATGTCAAATTTGCATCAATGATCATTAGGTACAAAGTTTATCAGTTTAGTAGATAGAATTTGGTCTCCACTACTGCGATATATGCAGCCTATCAGATGGGGAAAGAGGATATGTAGTATACTTATGCATAGTTCTTCTTGAAGAGCTCTTGAGCAATCTGAAGAAAATAAAAAAAACAAGAAGAATGTCTTCAAATTTGGTGTACTAATTGTTTGTCTAGCACTGTACTTCATGAATGAAATCCCTGACACAGGTAGAGTCCAATGAGCTTATGACTTACTGGTAGCCACTCAGATCAAGCAAGGTTTGCAGAGTTTGGAAAATAGAGAGAATCAGACAACTGCCCTGTGGAGTTTCTTCAAAACCTTCCAAGGAAAAATGAAGAATAGAGAGGGGATCCCTACGGAAGTGGTGGAAAAATATGCAAATACTATCTGTTTCATGGTCGATAAGGACCAATACCATATGAAGGCAGTTGAGCCTAGGGAAGTGTGGATAATGCCTATGGTTATGAGGTTGATGCTCCAACTCTTGAAGGTTATGCTCAACACCTTTTGAGAAAACTGGTTGACTCTTCAAAAGAAAAATTTAGCACATTCAAGGAAAAGTATATGGAACTACATAAGAAGTTCACTCAGCCTAAAAGGAAAAGAAAAGTAACAAAAATGGTTGAGGTTGTGGTTGAGCAGATGGGATTTACAAAAGAAGCTATCAAGAAAGCTAAGGAGAACAAGGCTCAGATGGAAGTAGAAATAGAATCAAAGAAGCCTAAGACTGAACTGACTCCCTCCAAAGCAAAGCCTAAGGAGAATAAGTCTTCCTTTCTCCAGTGAAGCCATCTCCTCATTTGACAGCTCAAAGCTCATCCGGAAAATAAGTGATAAAGAAGAAGGAGAAAGAAAAAATAACCTATTTCATTGTATCTCTTGTTGCATCTGAGATCGAGTCAAGCGAGGAAGCATAGAAAGAAAAGAAGAAAAGAAGAATTTGTCTGAGTGATTAGGAAACCATAGTCTGGTAGTGAGTAGAGTAAGAAGACAAAATCAAAATCCTCTCTAACCGGTAGTGTAATGCCCCACCAGGAAACCCTAAAGGGATAAAGCCAAAACACAAGAATAGAGTGCAAATATAAAAAAAAAAAATTAAATAGAACAAAATGATACAATGAGATATCATAAGCTCAGATAACACAATGGAAGACTCAAAAACACCTAAAGAGTTTCCCAACGCGATTACTTAATTTAACACTCAACTCAACTCACGCTATATAATCCAATTAAGCTGATTAACTTAATGACAAGATAATACTTTGAACAAGGGTAAATTCTTCTGGTAAGATAAAAATATAGATAATATGATAAGGTTCATCCAATAAAATTTAACCATACATTACTTTCAAACTTTCATTAAAACATAAGTTATGCATCTAATTTCATTACATACTTCAATTTTATTATAAACTAATGAATACTTTCCATGCATACTTAATTGCATTATCAATAACTGAATACATTCTATTATTCAAAACTACATTCTTTCATGATCCAAATTACTGCATTTAATAAGATGACTATATACATGCATTTAAGATTAATTTCATCTAATCCACATTATACATTCTAACATAATGTCATCCATACATGCTAAATTAAAAAGGAAACATAAGAACATAACATCACATGACACCAAAATGATATCGGAGTTCACCCCTAGTGGGCTACATCTTCGGGTCTTCTCAACTGCAAGACCCCTCTGATAATAAAAAAATAGAGAAGAATGCATAAGGTCACATCATTTACAATCCTTTCATCAAGGCGTACATAAACCAATAATACATATGACCACATCGGTCAAATAAATACATGAATGATCCTTGAATAGGAAAGGATCCAACTGAAGATAATAAGAAGTAATTACAAAAGATTAATTGGAGCATCCATGAAACTAAATCTTCGCAACTCATAGTCTAACATGAATATCAGGCTCTCACAAGGGTATAAACAAGAGGACGACTCCACAATAGTGCTCTTATCAAAGACAACACAACAACACACTAGCGAACATAAGGGACAAGTGTCATCACATAACTTGGAATGGTTACCATGGTAGGTCTTCATAGGTTCTTACCCCATCCATTGGGTTACCCTAGCAACCTATTCCGAACCTCTAGCCCATAAAAGCCTCATGTGGACCCAACACTTCCTTTTGTGAAGACAAGGTTGATGGTTTGCCATTTCAGGCCTTCTCACTGCATGTCAAGTCTGTACTAGCACTCATCCCATATGTGAGGCACAATTAACTTACTTAGTGATTCATTAACCAACTCTCTAATATGCTATTAGGTTATCGCTTATTTAGACATACTTTGGATGACTTACCCAACAACCACTTTGGTCGCGGCCCCCAATCAAATGAACTCCTAAACCAAGGAATACACAAGGTCAAGCAAACAGAGTTCAAAATAGTAGGAATACCCACTTGGTCAAACAAGACTTCATACATGGTGCACTAACTGATGGTACTCTAACTAGAGACCTGACCAACTATGGTCAACCACGAATCAACATTCGACACCCGCATAAAGGACATGACCAGTTACAATACCATCACAAGAAAATAGTCAAAACTCAAGATCAAGGACATAAGTAGGTACCCAAATCAACGTATGACACTATCCCACAATCACAAACAAGGACTTGTCTTTTCTTAAGCAAAAGCGAATGCAAAAAATTAAACATGCATAGACATGAATCGGGAAAGACAATCTTTTACCATATTGATTTAAACATTAAAATCAATCCAATTTTCTAAAGGATCTAAGTTTGATTGCAGTTTGTCTACCTTGTCTAGGTACAGGTCGTTCATGGTTTACTAACTCACTAAAGTTCAATTGCATCATACAATAATTTAAACACTTCATCGTGAGTTTTCAAACCCAATTCACATGATAATAATTATAATGTATGTAGTATACCTAATGATATAAAATCAAATATTCATTAATCAGCTAAAATATGATATTCATTTTTCCAAATAAAACATCACTCTCAGACTTGTTCAAAATCAACAATCTAATCTTATCTCTTGCGACACAATTACATACTTTCCAAAAATGGAAATATACATTACAAAGGAAAATCAAAATCGATAGTCATTTCCTAACTTAACCGATACTTCCTTGCATACATAGAGAAAAGTACAAATTAAATATTAATTTATATATATATATATATATATTAATCTGTGATTAATAAAACATATACAATTAATAACTAATAATAAAATTTACAAATTAAGTATTAATTAATATATATATATATATATATATTAATCCCAATTAATAAAATATATATTAAATAATAATTAATAATAAACAAAACTATTTAAAAACTTTTTAATAAAATAAAATTTATTAACCATAAAAAAAAACTTTTTAACAAATAAAAAAAAGAAACTTAAATTTTTTTTTTAAAGCCCTTTCCCTTTGGGAAGGGTTGTGGGGACC
Source organism: Cryptomeria japonica (assembly GCF_030272615.1). NCBI lineage: Eukaryota > Viridiplantae > Streptophyta > Pinopsida > Cupressales > Cupressaceae > Cryptomeria > Cryptomeria japonica. Next base: position 658,045,138 of record NC_081415.1, read on the forward strand.
ATGACATTGTCTCCTCAGAACCATGGTTGTGTGGAGACCATGCCATGGTCTCCACGCCATGGTTCTCCCCATGGCTTGGGGAAGCCACGACTCTCCCTAGCCATGGGTCGAGACCATGGTTCTCCCCCCGAAAGCCCCAAAATAATGTTGTTTAATAAAATTTTTTTTAATTTATTAAAACTAATAAATACAGTACCCAATCTCTAGGTATTCACAAACCCAGCAAAATATATCTTTTATTTTTTTTTATTTTTTTTAAAAGATAAAACTCATAAATTTTCTAAGAACAAACTCTGGAAATATTTTCTAGAATTAACAAAAGATCAACATATAAATTTTTTTAAAAAGAAAACACCAGAAAGCCCCAAATATTGAGACTAGTAAAATTCAATCATTCTTCCACCTCCAATCTACCAAGCACAACAAAGATCTCATTTAAAACTGAATTTGAATACATATGTTTGGGATTTAAAAGAAATCTTATTGTAAACAGCCAACTCCTAAATTTTGATTTTAAAACAACCTAAGCAACCAAAATCTAAACTTGAGTTTGGAAAAGAAGACGAGGGTTTGGATTGGAGATATAATTACAACTCTTTCATTTTCCCCAAATAGATGAGATTTTTAATCTTCACAAACAGATTTTGTACAAAATCCAAAATAATTTCTTTTAAACAAAGAAGCCAACAAAATAAACTAGAGACCTACCTAATTCAGCAATCCTAGAAGAGATTTTGATGAAGAGCCCAACCTGCAAGCTCAAGAAATCCTTCCTTTTGCAAAATCCCCAAATTTTCATTCCCAAAAATACACTCCAAAATAATCCTCCACATATTTTTCCAAAACCTAGGTTAAATGGGAAAAGTTTGACCAAAAATTCATTTTTTTATTTTAAAATATTTTCATTCAAAATTAAATCCCCAAAATCATTTTTTTCAACAATTCATATATATTAAACTTGCTTTTCTAATAAAAATTGATTTACTTAAATAATTGAAATTAATCTTTCTATTTCCAAAATGCCAAAGAGATTAAATTAATTCTATTTCAATTAAAGTTAATCTTCCTTTCAAAAAAAAGATAAACTAGATAAATTCATCATTAAGATTAACCATTTAATCAAACTTGCTACCAACTTGAATTGAGCAATTCTAATTAACGATAAATTGCATAAACGGAACCTATTTAATTTAGTCCCTTAATTACAATGCGTAAACACACATTTAATCAAATTAAATACTAAGGATTAAATACTTAATTTAACCACACACAACCCAAGGAGGCCAAACAAACAGACGACCTGCATACCCAACAAAAGGGGATACTAACGGATGACTGACGATGCTCACTTGAGCACGGCTAGGGTCAAATGAGGGTCTTACGACCACCTAATCCAAACCCTAAGAACCAAAGAGGAACACTCAAACCTGTGAAACTAGGTGGAGATGAACCTTGTACCTATGCGGTACTGTGCCTACAATCTCCTACAACCAAAATTCATACATGCATACATATATATATATATATATATATATATATATATATATATATATATATATATATATATATATATATATATATATATATATATATATATATATATATATATATATATATATATATATATATATATATATATAATGGAAGTGTTAGCCCAAGATTAATAACACGAATCAGGAGAACTAATAAAATTACATATGAATTGATGTGAAAACCACATTAACCGGTATGCACAATAATTAAAACATTTGACTATAACATAATAACATGATAAACTAACCAAGGTCAAACCAAGATTAGAATCTGATTGCATGCATCAGCCCTGAAACTCATTTAACACATATCAAATTGCACATAGGAATCTTTTCACAAATAAATAAAACATTATTGCTAAAAACTCTACGAATGCCATTATACAGCGGTAAGATACATCTAAATCCATACATTTCTTATAACATTCTAGGAATTATCCACAATCATAGTAGAGAAACAAGAATTTTCTTCCTTTCATTACACCAAATTAATTCATTACAAAGAGGTAAACAACAATTACCATACTCTAATTACATCAATAAAGGAAAACAGAATGGAAGAAGCAGGAGCTGGCGGTAATAGGCGAACTCAAATTTCAAATTCTTAGCAAGGCGGGAACTCTGGTTCCAATGGTGGGAGTGGCCAGATCAAGGCTGCTGGTCCCATAGGTGATAAGGATAAGCCTCCGGACATCTCAGAGGCTGTTGTTGACTTACAGTCTGATGGTACTCTGCCAGAGGAGACAGCGGGTTCATTTGGGCTCCTGGGGGAAGGGTCCAATGGGGGGCCCATTCCACATGATGACTCCGTTGACAGTGGAAGGGAAAAAAAGAAATGGTCTTCCCTTTTTGGAACTAGATCAACTGGTAAATCCTCCCTACCTCCTGTCAAGAATATTTCTGACCCTTTTGGTGGTAAGTTCGCTATCTCTATCCCTGACCAGGTTCTGGACCATAATATCAATAGTATGTCGAACTCCTTGGTAGGGAAATTTATGGGTTTGCGTCCTAATATTGAAGTTGTTAGGGCTTTTGTCAAATGGAAATGGATCCTCAAGGGAAATGTTGAAGTATCGGCTTTACCTAAAGGCCTTCTATCTTTTTCTTTTTCATGTGAAGAAGATAAGGTTAAGATTCTATTCAGGAGCCCCTGGATGGTAGGAAAGATAGCTCTGGTCCTTAGAAAATGGCATCTGAACCTAAATATGAATGAGTCTCTCTTGGTGCAAGTTCCAGTCTGGATAAAGCTACCAAGATTGCCTCTTGAATAGAAAGCTCCTTTGGTGAGTTGCTCTCAATAGACCCAGTCACTGCCTCAAAAAGAAGACTAACTCATGCTAGGTTCTGTGTAGGAGTAGCCCCTGATGGAGATATGTCAGAACAGATAGACCTAGTTTCAAAGATGGGAACTTGGAAACAACACATTGAATATGAATCTATCCCTTTTGGCTTCTTTCACTGTAAAAAAGTAGGTCATTGGGAAAAATCCTACCCAAACAAGCCGAAGGTGGATCCTAAGCAGCCTAAACCCCAGATTGAAAATCAAAAGTTGCTAGAGAAAATGGTGTGGCAAGTTAAAAAACCAAAGAATAAGGAAGATAATTCCAATCGCTTTAATCCTTTGGAGGAAAAGAAGGAAGACACTTGAAACTCTATTTCTAGCCCCTTAATCCAGGAAGTAGTGAGAAATGAATCAATCAAAATTAGCCCCTTGGGTACAACTCAAAAAAAGGAACTGAAAGATCAGAATGATCCTTCAAATGAGATAGCTAAAGTGGTTACTAACACTTATGAAGGCAAGGAACTGGAAGCAAAAGATTACCAACCTGAGGAAGGGGAGATTCCTGACCCCCAAGAAGAAAGGACTAACTCTTCTCAAGCTATGCCAAGTTTTAAAATTCAAGAAGCCCAAAAATGTGCAATTTTGGGTATGAACCTCTCGGACTCAGAACAGAGCTCAAAAACAGTGAACAATGTTTCAACTGATTCCAGAACTCCTAACTGGGGCAATGAAGAAGAAATCTCCAAAATCCTCAGCAACCTGGAAGTGGCTCCTATGATAGAAACTGAATGGAAGCAACCAAAATATAGGAATAAGAAAGGATCTACTCCCTTGACTTCTTTACTAAGGAAATCCAGAAAAATAGCTCAAGTTGATGTAGGGTATATTTCCTCTTCCCTAGGACGGCCCTCCAACCACAAAGTCAGAGACAAGGAGGCTAGCAAGAACATTGCAGATGGAACCCAAAAGACTCTTAAGGAGCTGGGAATTGGTAAGTAGCTATGAAGATAATCTCTTGGAATATTAGGGGACTCAATAACCCCCATAAACATGATATTATTAGGAATATGATAAGAGATAGTAATCCTAATATTTTTCTAATTCAAGAAACCAAAATGAGTAGAGAAAAAGTTGAATATTTGAAGTTCTTCAAAAATGGTAATGTTAGTGGTGGCAGCTCCGAAGGTGCTTCAGGAGGCATTGCTACCATCGGGAACCTTAATACTATTAAAGGTCAGGTCATAATTCAAGACAGTAATTTATCTTGTATCAAATTTGAGTATTTAAAAGATGGTACTTCATGGGTTCTTACTAACATTTATGCTCCTAACACCTTAAAGGCTAGAAACTCTTTTTGGAAAAAAATCATTTAGGCTAGGGTCAGCTTCAAAAATCTTAGTTGGATGGTTATGGGAGACTTCAACACTCCTTCGAGAGAGGAGGAAAACTTTGGAGGTAGTCCTCCACAATTGGAAAGCAGGATGGCCCTCATGGATTTTATCAATTCTCAAGCTCTTAATGACTTGGAAATACAGGGATGCACTTACACTTGGACTAACAGAAGAACTGGTAATGACCTTATCCAAGTGCATCTTGATAGAACCCTCATCACTGATGACTGGTATAGTCAGTACTTTTGTTCTTTGTCGACCCACGTTCAGGCTGGATTTGATCATTTCCCTATCACTTTCATTGCTGACTCAATCAATAGAAGTAGAAACTTTCCCTTCATATTTGAAAAAATGTGGACCCTCCACCCCAAAATCAAAAGAAATATTCAAAAATGGTGGAGCATTCAAGTTGAGGGAACGACTATGTTTAAAGTTGTCAAGAAGCTCAAAAGTGTGAAGGACAATATAAGTCTCTGGAACAAAACTAGTTTTAGAAATATATTTGAGGCTAAGAGTAAAATTCAGGAAGACCTTAAAGAAATACAGGATCGGATCCAGAAGGATGGTTTTAGTACTATCTCTATTGCTGATGAAAATGAGACCCTCAAAAAATACCATGATATTATTGCCAAAGAGGAAACATTCTGGAAGCAGAGATCGAGATGCATTTGGCTTAAGGAAGGAGATAGGAATACAAGATTCTTCCATATGTTGACTATTAAGCATAAAGTAGTTAACATGGCGAACAAGTTAGTAGTGGATAATGGGGAGTTGGTCAAGGAGGATGAAATAAGGAATGAAGCTAAAAGGTATTTCTTAGACCTCCTTGAGAGGGATCACAGTCTAGATGCTGAAGCCCAATCTTCCTTCCTTCAGAACATTCCTTGTCTCATTGATGCTCAAAAGAATGCATCCCTTTCTACCATTCCCTCTAACTTAGAAATTAAAAATGTTGTTTTCTCCTTTGATGGTAACAAAGTGCCTGGCCCAAATGGCTTTCCAATGTTCTTTTTCCAAGATTTTTGGGAGATTGTTGGAAAAGATGTTTCCAATGGGGTTAAGGAATTTTTTGGGGCTAGAAAACTCTTGAAAGAAATTAGTGGCACTTTTATTGCTCTCATCCCCAAGACTCAAGGTGCTGATTCTTTGGACAAATTCAGACCTATTAGCCTCTGCAATTCTTTCTACAAGATTATTTCCAAAGTCCTTACTTCTTACTTCTAGAATTTTGTCTGTCCTTCCTGTCTTAATTAAGCACCAGCAAAATGGGTTTGTTCCTGGAAGATAAATTCTTGACTCCATCATTATGGTCCATGAGAACATTCATTCTCTTGTTAGATAAAAGAAGCAGGGTCTCATCCTAAAGCTTGACCTCTCCAAAGCCTATGATAGGGTCGACTGGTCTCTACTTCAGAAAGTCCTCACTTCTTTTGGTTTTTCCTCTAGAGTTGTCGACCTCTTTTCCCAACTTATCACCTCCGCTTCTTTTGTTGTTCTTTTCAATGGTTCTCCTTCTACTTTCTTCCAAGCTTCTAGAGGTCTTAGGAAAGGGGACCCTATCTCCCCCATCCTCTTCATTATTATGGCAGAATGCTTTGGAAGGACCATGGAAAAAATGGTGTTGCAAGGCTCCTTTAAGGGCCTCCAACCATCCTCTGCTGACCTTATCTGTTCCCACAAGCACTTTGTTGATGATACTATTATTATGGGGGAATCAAGTATATTAGAAGCTAAAGTTTTGAAGAGCACCCTGTGTAAATTTGCCTCTGCTACGGGTCAGCTAGTCAATTGGGCTAAAAGTGAAGTCTTTTTCATTAATACTCCAGAGAGAAGACAACAGAGGATCAACAAAATCCTGGAGTGTAGGATTGTTGACCTTCCTACTACCTACCTTGGCCTTCCCATGGGAATTGCCCCTCCTGATCCCTTGTAGAGCTCTTTAGTGGACAAATTTCATAAAAAACTTGCTGGTTGGAAAGGGGCCCTCTTAAGTCAAGCTGGTAAGCTCCAACTCCTAAAGGCTACTCTTCAAAGTATTCTGAAATATGCTCTTAGTCTTTTCAGAATTCCAGTCAAGTATGCAGAAGCAATCAAGAAAATTCAAAGAAGATTCCTATGGTTTGGGGTTGAGGACAAGCAAAGAATGTCTTTAGTGGCTTGGGATCAGGTCTGTAGGCCTAAAAGCAAAGGAGGTTTGGGCCTCAGGAGGATTCGCACTTTAAATGAAGCTCTCCTATCCAAACAAGCTTGGAGAATGTTTTATTTAGATTCTGAATGGTGCAAAATTTGGCAAAGTAAGTATTCACTTTTGTTCTCCTCTCTCTTTTCTTTTATCAATTCAGACCTTAGTATAAATGGTTCCCACATTTGGAACCAAGCCTCTAAATGTAAAGAAGGTATAGCCAAAGGAGTGATATGGAAACTTGGAAATGGTAGGAAAGTTAAATTCTGGGAGGATCCCTGACTTTTTGACAAACCTCTTATGGACTTTAATGAATGGGCACCCCATGCTCTCTCCTATATCAGATCTTTTGGCTCATTAGTTGCTGAGTACTAGGATGGTAATAAATGGCAGAACATTGAAAGCATACACCCTAGCCTTTCTAAACTCAAGATCCATCTATCTGCAGTATGGCTAAATAATGAAGAGGACTCCTTGATTTAGAAACATGATCCCAAAGGTACTTTATCTGTGTCTTCTATGTATTGTGTCCTTTCCCCCCCCTCTTCTATTAACCCTTTCTGGTCTAAAGCCTAGATCAAGGGTCTTACCACCAAAATCAATTTTTTCTTCTGGACTATCCTCCAAAATAATATTCTAACCCTTGACAATCTCAAAGGCAGAGGTTTTTCCCTCCCTAATAGATGTGTGTTGTGCCTTCAAGAGGAAGAGTCTGTGGACCACCTTTCTCTCCACTGTTCCTTCTCAGCCTCTGTTTGGGAAAGCTTCTTCAAGAGCTTTAGTCTTGCCTAGGTGTTCCCTAACAACATCAGAGATTTGTTCTCTTCCTAGAATATTAAATTGACGAACTCTTTTTTGAGATGTTTGTGGCAGCTATCTCTTCCTCACATCCTGTGGGGTCTATGGAAAGAAAGAAATAACCGAATCTTCAAGGATATCTCCCTCAATGAGGATATTGTGTTTTAGAAAATTCAATGGTCTATCCAAGAAAATATAGGGATCATTGAGGGTCCTTGTTACTTGAACAACTCTCTGGAATCAAATATCTTAAGGGGATGGAATATGAAGTTTACTGAGGGCCCTAACCTCAACCACAATATAAGGCTTGAAGCTAAATGGAAAAACCCTCCTCCAGGTTGGTACAAAGTCAATTTTGATGGTGCTACCAAAGGCAACCCAGGTCCTTCAGGTTGTGGAGCTATTCTTAGAGATCACAGAGGAATTTGCAAGGAAATGGTTGTTGTCCCTATTGGAACCCAAACCAACCATAAAGTTGAAGCAATGGCAGCTCTTCAAGGCATCATCCTAGCCAAACAATGGAATTGCCCCTACCTTTGGATTGAAGGGGATTCAAATAATATAATAAAGTGCCTTAAAGGGACTTCAAAACCTTCTTGGTCAATCCATAACATAATAACCTTAGCTATTGACATTATTAGCACCTTTAAAAAATGTCATATCTCCCATATCTACTGGGAGGCCAATGGCTCTGCTGACTGGGCTGCCAATGTGGCGGTTAAAAGTGAGGCAATTACCACATGGATGGGTGAAAGCAGAATCCCCTCAGATGTCAAACAAATCATTAGAAATGAGAGATATGGAAGCACCTCAAAGACTCTTGATGGACATGATAATTATGATAAGTACTGATGTGAGTACTTCAAGTTATTTTAATAATGAGAAAATCACTCATTATAACATCAATGCCATAAACTCTCACACTTTCAAGGTAATTGTTATAGTTCCGAGAAGCTCTCTATTTATTCTGCTCTGTAAATTTCAAAACTTGGCTATGACAAGTGACAACATGGGTGGAAATAGGAGGTGTTATGAACCAAGTAGCTATAAAGAGTGGAAACAGAAGGAAGAGGTTTGGGGTATTCTGCAGAAGGGTGGTCTCTCAAACTTCATGGAGAGACTCCACGGCCATGATGGTATGGTTACCAACCTTTTCTCTAAGAACTGGAAGAAGGGCATGTTAAAAATGAGCGATCAAATGGTCAAAATTGATGAAGATTTAATTGCTCAAGCTACGGGCCTCACCAGGGAAGGTTGCAACTTCTACAGAGATAGGAAGGTCAGCAGGGAAGCAATTGAAAGGTACCCAGTAACTGAGAAAGAGAAAAAAAGACTGGTAAGTTTGAGCAAAACCTACTACCCGCTTAGGGCTTTTGCCAAACCCTGGTGGGAGATTCTCTTTGTTTTAATGTGTTATATCACTCTAGATGGTAGGTTTACAAAAGTTTATGGGTATCATTTTGTTCTTTTGAACCACTTTAGGCATAATGATAAGGTCAATTTCCCTTACTTCCTGCTATGTTCGATGAATGCATCCCTTAAGGCTTACAAAGAGAACCCCCTAGGTGATTCCGCTATGCATCAAGGCCTAATGGTCCTAATTTATGACCATTTAAAGGCCAATCAAATTGCTCGGATGCAGCCCTTTGTGGATTCTGAGGAAGAGATGTCTAATTCTGCCTTTTCTGAGGAGGAGGAATCCGAAAGTGATTCTTCATCTAACACAAAGGATAGTTTTGATGACTTAGAGTATGAAACTGGGAAAAAGAGGAAACACGAAGCAACAAGACCCTCTTCATCTAAGGGAAAAAAGCCTCAAAGTAGACCCCTGATTAGCATCTCTTTGGAAGAAGAGGACTCAGATGAATCTGAGAAGAAGAACGCTAAAGGGCTGCTGAAGAAGAAAACAAAAGACCATACCCAGACCCGAAAAAAGCACAAGAAAAAAGAGGAGACTGGAAAGGAACCGGAAGCCGACAAGCAAGCTAGGACCCTAGAAGCTGAGCATAGTCTGGAAAGGGAGACCATGGAAGAGACTCTCAGGGTTTCCAACACTATATCTTCCCTCCACATCCCTAAAGATGAACAAGTTAACCCTGGAAAATTTTCTCCCCCATTTGGCCCTCCTCCCGAGGGTTTGCATGGTTTCATGGAAACAATGGAGTGGCTCATTAATGGTTACAAGAAAGCTGTGGATGAATATAAAAAACTCTGTAACAGAGTCTTGATTCTAGAAACCATTAATATTGGGGAAGGGAATACAATGGCCGACTATATTGAGGACCTGAAAAAATACCATTACCAAAGCTGAAAACATTTGAGATGCTTTCAACCCCAGGTTTGGGAAGATTGAAAAGGAGCTACTGGAAAGGAAAAGCTTTGCAGACACTAGCGAAAAAACTCTCTCGGACACTGTTACCAAAATCGATAAAATTGAGGAGTGCCTGAAGAACATAGCTAAACAGAGCTTGAGTATTCTGAAGATCTCGGCCAACAACAGCCACACCCTCATCAACAAAATGGATGATGAAAAGGAAACCCAGGACCTAGACCCGAAAGCTGAAGGAACAGGGGAAGTTCAAGGTCCCAGAACCCGCACCAGAGGCAAGAGGAAGGATGAGAAACCGAACAAGGAGCTGGATGACCTGAAAGCTGTCGAGGCCATCTATGACGAGCTGGTGATGAAGGCGGAGGAACTGCTAAAGAAAATTACTGTGTAGCGCTTTCCCTGTTTCTTTACTATTTTTTGTTATTTTGTTGTTCTTTCTGTTTGCTGGTCTTTAGGCCTATCTTTTTGTATGCGGACTTTATTGCAATGTTCTTCTTGGTGCTCTTTCTCTATCTTTGTTGTAAAGGTTTCGCGTCCTGAAAACCTATTTTTTAATTAATCAGAACAATTACTATACTCATCTACCAAATATGACAAGAAAACATGCCATCATGATCAATTTCTTTTACCAATCCATCCTCATCAGAAAATTTTATTGCATAGAACTAGCTTCAAAATTCAAATTCTACAACTAAGTTAACTTTTAATAAATAAGAGCAACATATAGTACACAATTGTTTACACTTTCCAGGCATATAAAAATCTTTCCAATGACTATGTCCCATAACATAGTGACACAATTTACTCCATGATTACACATAATACCCATCCACATAACTGGAATGCACAACAAAAGGCCACATGTGAGCATGTCTAATGCTAAGTCATAGCTAAAATGCATGATCAACATCTCTATGCCTGATCTTAGAACAATAATATGATCATAAATATCCAACATCTCACTCAAAGGCTTGATGGTGCTAGGGCACACCATAGCTGTGCTACCTTCCATACAAGACCTTCGTGAACATCCTTTGTTGAGTAAGGTGGTTAGCCTCCAAGAGATAATCACCACACATAAGTAGGTAGTGGATCCTAGCTGCATCACAACCTTACATACCCCCATCCTCAAGGTTCCCTACGTCTACTTCCTCGTACACACTCAACCAAGACCATCTCATATGTCCTTGGAGAGGAATTTCAAATTTCAACACAAGACTAGCATATGAAAACAATAAGGATAAACCAGTTTAGCCACCAAAGTACAGAAGAATAAAGATAATAAATCATCAATTTCAACAATAAGGCAAGAAAATAATCCAAAATTTGTAACAACAAATCAAGTAAGCAAAAGATTGTAAGATCGTGGCTAAACCTTAAAATTAAAAATAGAATAAATTGTTGGTCCATAAAGAAATAAATAAGAATATCACAAGTGCACATAACATCACTATGTGACTAGCATCTAGCCACCAATGAGGAAGGAAGGAACAATCGTCTAGCTATTGCAGTAGCTCATCATGTGGTGAGGCCTAGTCACACATCCATACGACGTGGTAGTGTGCACCTCGACATCACCCCACATCATGTCATCATGCGACATGGCAATACTCCAAGCAAAGAAGACACACAATGGACATATCCTGCATGGTAGTGTACCTCACGAAAAAAGGCATGCACAGGTCACGTCCCGCATAGCAACATATCTCCCAGGATACTCATCATAAGCCAGCGGTATACATGGCTAAGGTCCACCCACATGTCTACCAACACCTACCATTGCTGGTCCACAAAAAAATAAATAAGAATATCACAAGTGCACATAACATCACTATGTGACTAGCATCTAGCCACCAACGAGGAAGGAAGGAACAATTGTCTAGCTATTGTAGTAGCTCATCATGTGGTGAGGCCTAGTCACACATCCACACAGCGTGGTAGTGTGCACCTCGACATCACCCCACATAACTTTGTCATGCGACATGGTAATACTCCAAGCAAAGAAGAAACGCAATGGACATATCCTGCATGGTAGTGTACCTCACGAAAAAAAGGCACGCGCAGGTCACATCCCGCATAGTGATGTATCTCTTAGGATACTCATCGTAAGCCAGTGGTATACATGGCTAAGGTGCACCCACATGTCTACCAACACCTACTAACTGATAGCTCATGTGGACAAAACCTACCTTTCATGAAGACAAGGCAACAAGATCCTCCAAGATACATCATCACTATGCTCAAGAACTACCATCAATATGCTCAAATAAATGAGAGGAATAGGCTGGCACACATAAACCTTATAAATAGATTCATCAAAAGAGAAAATATTGAATACACCTTTAATAAAGTTTCATTGTATAACTATATTTTTCCTCAAAATAGAGAAGCTAAAGTTGCTTCATGCCGACATTACTCATACGCCGATCCATACTATTCAAGGAATGGTGAATTCCAATACTACCCCTTAACATACTGAATTACCAACAACTCTAGGTTTGGTACTTAGTAGGGAAAGAAATAAGAAACATCACATAAATAGTATGGTTTCCCATACTCATAAGAAAACATATCCTCCATGGTTGATTACTTCACCATCCCATGGGCACATATAGCAAGCACGGGTTTCTTACAATACACAAAGAAAGCACCAGTACTAGTTTATTCACATTTATGGGTAGTACTTTTTAGTACACTATCTTCTACTCAAGGAAGGTTTTAATTATGCTTTCCACATGAATAATTGAATAAAGTTTATTCTAGATACAAAAACTGAAATCCTTTACAGTTCAAAATTACATAAGGAAATAACGTCATTCCTATATCTTTCTCTAATTCTACTAAGCATTCATAATCACATTACTAACATGCAAATTTATTTCCAAAGCGTAAGACTTTCATTTTTCAATATGAAGCTAAAATGCAAAAATACAATTTCACATGTTTTATAAACATTCTATTTAAATCAATGCATCCTTTAGTAGCATTTCTAAAAATCTTATAATCTAGGAAAAGAGAAGGGAAAGAGAGTTTGATAGCCAATCCCATTTCATACATAAGCACAAGATCACCAAGATCACACTACATGCTAAAATTTCTCACTATAAGTCTATCATTTTAATTGTACGGTTTTCATTTCACTACCATTTTGAAGAATGCCAATCGACCTAACATGACATTTCCAATTATTATGGTTGCAATAGAATGTCCTAGTTTTTTTCCAAACAAGAAATCAAGACATACAATCTTTTCGATACTACAAGACCTCTTGTGAACACTCACTACTCTTAATTCAATACAAAACATATCATAATCTGCAACCTTTCATTGAAAATCAAGGTATGATAAGAAGGTAAATGAGGAACTATCAACTAAATAATATATATTTATGCATGCACATCAAACAAGCTTTTCATTTGCACTTTCTAATCATAATAAGTTGATTATATATATACAAAAGCAAGCTCACTATAGCATTGTTAAAATAGGTCCTCAATCAAATCAGTAAAATGAAACACATAAAACAATCTTTCATGGGACACACTAACACACTCTCTTAGCCACTATAACATGTTCCCTTTTATACATCTTATTACAAACAAGACAGTTTCACATAACAACTATCCGCACATTAGTCCGTATTACTTAAGATATGATTTAATTATGTTACCCCTACAATACACATGGAGAATTCTTTAATGTAAACATACAAGTTTCTCCCAATAACCAATATGAACTTTTAAACTTATAGCCCTCTTATTATTGATAAGAACAAAAGAATCATAAGGTTCACACGAGGGTTCAAGAAGTCACAACCTTTCTCTCGCAATAAGAAAACTCACATAAGAGATAAATACACGTATAAAAAACATTTCAATAAGAAAGTTTTATATAACATTTTTGATGCTATAAGGCTGACTGCAAGCCAATTAGATAAGGAAACGAAAGAACGCGAATTAATCAATATCAGTTCTTTCATATCTCAAGAAGAAGTAGATAATCTCTTGGAGTAGGCCAATCAGAAGGAATTCTGAAGAAAAAATAGAGTAAACGGACTTATGGTTGATAGGGTTGAGGAAGTAAGGAAAGAAAATGAAGAGATATGGAAAAGGTTTCTAAAGAACAATCGAGTTCCAATCAACCCCAAGTATGATGATGAATCTCAGAAGGAAGATACTTCTCATCTGGTAGACCAAGCCAATGTAACCCTTGATGCAACAGGCAGTCAAAATCCTTTGGTTGATCACCCACAGATGGTGTAAATGAAAGGTGAAGAGGCCCAAGAGACATCTAAAGATGATATTGCACCAAGTGGTGACACCAGTGCATAGGCTAAAGAGAAGGATGCAAAAAAATGAGAAGCAGAGAAGGACAAGGTACCAGATAAGGAAGATGACATCGATAAGGGAAAGCAATAAACTGATAATGTCCTAGTAATCATGAAAATTGACACTCCAAGGGACAAAGGGAAAATAATTCTCCCATAGATCTCCATCAATTTTGATAGACCTCTTGACATTGGTCAAATGTCTCCAGATGAAAGGCTAATGGTTGCTGCAACAGTCTAGGATCAAGCTAGTTAGGACTTGGTCAAATCAGAGAATGAGGACAAGAAGCTGATTGAGATTTCTGTAGGTGTTTTACAAAAGTTGGTCTCGAAACTAAAATTACATCAAAAATCTAACCCCTTTGACAAGCTCTTACAGTTAATCAACAATATCAATACCAGTTTTGAATCACTGGAAAAGGCAACCACAAAGAAATGTTTGGATAGATTCAAGGAGGTGTGAATGCATACCTTTCAGAAGATGATTGAAGATGACAGGGCCAGATTGAACAAAGGACTATAGATTATCTTTGAGGCACTTAGTGAAGGAGGAAAGATATATAAGACATGTCTTATACTGCCCAAATTCACCTCTGATATAGACAAGAAGATCAGTGTTTGCCAAGGAAAGCTTGACAGTATATCTCAGTCATTTGATTCCAATGTTTCCCTTGTCAGCAGTGTAGAAGGTCAGGTGATAGCTCTAATTGATCAAATCTTGAGTCTAAATTCAGAGAAAGATATAATATTGAGGCGGGTTGGTGAACTATGGAACCTTATTGCTCCCTAGATGGACACCATGCTGAGTAACAAAGTTGATTGCTTGAAGACAATGGCACAACCAATTTGATTAGAATTGAAAGATGTGGAGATATACACTTATGTTTTCAGTTCTTTCATCACAATTTTGGACAACTTGAAGAATGGGTGGGATACCCACTTAGGATTTTTGAAGACCATTTTTGCAGATATCTTCAAGTATGTATAGAATATCTAGTATGCACCCTTGTATATAAGATTTTGAGAAGGACCCAAACTTTGGCATTGTTGTCAAAGGGGGAGAGTGGAGTGAAAAATGTACAAAGAATGATACAAGTTTTTGAGTTCTGGTCCAAGGGGGAGCCTTATAAATTTTGGTTCAGTATCCAGGTTTTAACACTTAGTCATTTTTCATGATTATTTCCATTAATGCCAAAGGGGATGATTGTTGGCAATTAAAACTCATCTGGTGGATTCTAGTGCATGTATAATGGTTTAGGGTTGTCATTGATGGCAAATCTTCTTGGAAATCCCATTTGGTAGTTGTGGATTTTGGTAACCAATAGACGAAGTGATCTGATGATTTATCACTGGTTTCAGGATAAGCAGAGCACTTTTGGTCCGAAATCTTTGTGGTGATTGTGGTGGTGAGATTTGTGCATGGGATGATAAGGCCAACATGTAGAAATCATTTTGACATCAGTTGGTTGATCCGCATATGGTTTTGAGATCCAGTCTTAGCCGACACTTGGTTACACGTTACATTGCATAATATGGATGGCTGACTTGATGAATGTTTTTTTTTGGTTGCAGATATATATGAACAATGTAGAAGATCTTTTTGGAGTATAGTATTACATGGTATGAGAAAGCAGTGATCAAGAATACTGTTTGGCACAGTTTCATGTGCACATTCTTGATCTGGTAGCTGATTGTGAAGCAAAACATGGTAGAGTTACAAAGTTGTTATAGTACGACTTTTTGCACTTAACTAAAACTCATCCAGGCATTGATTGATGTTATTTTGGAGTTAAATCACTATAGTTATCTTTGTAAAAGATCTATAAGTCAACGATACTTCCTTATTGTAATTTGAGCAGTAAGCTCTACGTTGTAAGCTTGAATGCAGGTGCATTCCCCTTTATGTAATATTATTTTACTACTGGCCATAGTGGAATAATATTGGGGGTTCAAATCCCACCGTGGTTTTTCCCTATCTGGGTTTCCATGTAAAATTCCTAGTGTTATGATCTTGTAGTTGATTATCTTGTGTTTATGCATTTTACTTTCTTGCATTTGGTTCTAGTGGTCTAAGAATAATAATTTTAAAAATTCATTTATTGGTAGAACACTGATTCACCCCCTCTCTTAGTGTTCCATAATTTCATCAAAAGATAATGACATGACAAAGATGGTAAATTGCAAGAGTTACAAGTACCAAAAATTTGAAAGAAAATTTAGAAAGAAATCTACAAGGTTAGATTATGTAGAAGAGGAGATACCTATTGGAACATTTATGGAAAATTTGTACTGTAAAACCATACATATGCCATGGTTTTTTCCAATTGGAAAGAACAATAATTTCAAACATTAAGAGACACTTTCCCACCTGGAACTATTCTATCAGTAGTGGACTTTGCAGAAAATTACTCTTTTGCACATCAAAGAGAGATTCAATAAGAGTATTACTTTTCAAAGCAAATCACTATTATGGTGCATGTGTGTTATCGATATACACAAATGGATTTTGATGGTGTCGATAATACATTTGAAAATTGTGTCATTAAGAAAGAATACCACTTCTATATTAGTGATGATAAGGAGCATGACACACTTTTCGTACAACATTGCTTTAAGAATTTTTTTGAATATTTGAAAGAGCGAGGCATAACAATAGTTAAACATTTTGTTTGGTTTGATGGATGTGTGACACAATTCAAATCTTTGAGGCCATTTTATGCACTATGTAGATATCATCAAAATGACAAAATGCCACATGTTTGGAGTTTTTTTGAGAGTGGACATGAAAAGGGTGAACATGATGGTGTAAGAGCTTGTATCAAATGTTCTCTAAGAAAGGATAAAATAAATTATATAGGGGATTGTATAGATGATGCACATGATGTTGTTGAATGATGTAAGAAACACTTTGTGCAACCAAATTATCCTGGTTCATCATTGGGAACATACAGGCCCATTCAATATAAAGTGTTTTGGGATATATCAGGTACGTGATCTCTTTTCAAAAAAATAAAAATTAAGTTCAAAATATAAATAAAAAGGGAATTTTGTAGATTGGAAGTATAAATAAATTTAATTGAATTTAAATGTTTAGTTAAATTTTTTACAAATATCTGTTTGTGTACACATACATACATTTTGCAAATGTCGATAGAAGATCAATGCATGGTTGCAAGAGCATGGAGAAGACAAGATCTTTGCATTGTGTCATGAGTACAAATAATCGCCCATGGACATTGTACACTAGGGATTATTCATATTTTTGTTCTGATTGCCTTTTGGAAAATTTGTTAATTGCAAGAACCATGAGCTTAGATATGTCATTGAATGGAATTTGGTGCCACTAGTTGTTATTGACACATACAAGGAAAATGAGGATGAAATGTTTGAAGACATTCCTTTGATTTCTGTTGATTATGATCATATTCTAGGATTGATTAAAAAAGGTACATTTATTATATATATACCTTTACAAAATGTTGTGCATGTAAGTTTTTATTCGAGTACATTATATTTATGTTTTAATTTTCCACATGTGTAAATTTGAATTGCAAGAGATATTTTTACAGTCATAACAGAAGATAGAAATATAGAAGTGTTACTACTTATTAAATTGCCATTAGTTTTATGTCCAAAGTCATTCTATATACTCTAGTTAGTTTCTACTACTGAAATATTTAGTCGGTATGAACAGTCAAGTCAGTTACAGAAGAAAGCAGTCACAGAATGCAGTATACACCGAGCTGTCTACCGAGTATCTTTTTATGTCAACCGAGTAGCAAAGATGACACACTGAGTTGATATACACCGAGTGAAATGTGTTACCAGATTCATTGAACCTAGATATGCATATGGAAACGTGTTACAAGATCGAGGCACATCTAAATTTTATCACATTGGAAATTGCACTAGAAGATTGTGTATGCTTTTGAGGTCATCTAACCAATGAAATATTTTGCATGGTTATCCATTCAAGAAATCATGTTTGTAAGATCAAAGCAATGAATTGGATCACCGTCTTAAGAGATCTATTTATACAACATAAGTTAAGTATGTATGTATGAGTGTAAGAAGACTGTTACAGAGACACATAGGTCACCGAGAAGGTTTTCAGAGAATAGTTAAAGAACAAAGTAAACAGAAGGGTTTACCGAGTTACTATATGGGCTACCGAGGTATGCTATAAGCAAGGTAACTTATTTTGAACACATAGAATCTACTATAACATTTCAGATGTAAAGTTGCAGATATTTGTAATGAATTTTTGAAGTTGTAAGAGAAACCTTTAACAGGGTAAAAGACTCTAATCAAGTCTATAAACTCTAAAGCCTCTAATCAAGTACAACATTTAGATTAAGTGTTTTCAAATCCTTTAGCAAGGTAGATCTAACAGATCTTATTACTCCTAACAAGATAAGCTATCAGAAATAGCTAAATATGTAGCTCTAACCGAGCAATCTTTATTATTGCAGTAGTGAAGTTGTGGGTGCCATCCCCACTGCAGTTTTTCTCTCTAACCAAGAGTTTATGCGTAACCAAAATATATGTGTTATGGAGTGAATAATTTATGATTGTTATTTATATGTTTTAGCTTTATTTTATGTTACTACACTATTTGGTTTATTCATAACAGTAAAGTTATTATTTAAGAAAAGTTTTGGAGTACTGAGTCACCCCTCCCCTCTCAGTACATTAGCTTTCCATATTGGGCCTAACAATTGGTATCAGAGCTCGTATCTTGGAAAAGGGTTTAACTGCCTAAAGAGAAAGATCTTATCAATGGAAGGCTACAAACAATCTCGGAGGATTGTGTATCTACAAGAAGAGTTGGATCATGCTAATCAAGTAATTGCAGACATGCAAAGGCAAATGCACAAATCTCTGAAAGTAAGAAGAAGACTATCTAATGATTTGTAGGACTCACAAGAGTTAGTGGAACAAATTGAGACATCATCTAAGAATAGTATGTCTCAAGAGACTAAAGAAATGATTGGAGTATTGAAAGAAAAGAACAAAGCACTGGTTGATCAACTAAAA
The DNA here is from genome assembly GCF_030272615.1 of Cryptomeria japonica. Taxonomy (NCBI): domain Eukaryota; kingdom Viridiplantae; phylum Streptophyta; class Pinopsida; order Cupressales; family Cupressaceae; genus Cryptomeria; species Cryptomeria japonica. The sequence goes on from NC_081415.1 coordinate 658,064,016, forward strand.
GCAATGAAAAGAGATCATGAACATTTCAGCACACAGATGACTGAAAATCTTGATGCATTGAGGACAACCGAGGATAAAGTAAGAGATCTAGAAAGAGAGAAACAACAACTTGAAGCATTAGTATATGATAAGAATGATGAAATCATAAGGTTGACTGGGATTCAAAAAAATCTGTCAGACCAACTAGGTTATGCACATCATGAAGCAAATCTGAAAGATGATAAGAATCAAGCATTGAAACTTGAAGTATCAAGGTTAACTAGTGAACTTGAAACTGAAAATAAATCCAAAGAAACACTGAAGAAGAGTTATGAAACATCGAAGATGTTGGATGAGCAACTGAATACAAGATGACCATACAAAGATGTAGGACTCAGTTACAAAGGAAAAGACTCTACCGAGAAGGGAATCTGCACTACCAAGAGAGGAGAATCATCAAAGCAAGATGGAATCAAGAAGAACATCAAAAGAAAGAAGCCTATTTGCAACCACTATGGAAATCAAGGTCACACTACCAACATATGTCAAAATAGAAAAGGTAAGCAACCGAATGTCACTAAGTCCAATGGTTATTGTTACAATTGCAATAAATATGGTCACACATCTAACTAATGTAGGACAAAGTCTGTTAACAATTATAAGAAGGCAAAATTCAAAGGGTTTTGTAAAAACTGCAATAGATATGGACATAGTACTGAGAAGTGTTGTTTTAAGCAAAAGAACTACACGTGGTTTGCACACCGACCAAATACTAGAGGTTGCCGAACTCACACAGATCCTTACCGACAATATTCTACAGTACCATGGGATTACAATACAAGGATATGGTGTGAATGTTGTGGAAGATATGGACATATAAGTGCCAACTACTTTATAAGGTTTGGAATGAACAATTGAAGATCATGGAGAAATCCTAGTATGGCATGCTTTCATTGTCACAAAGTCAGACACTTATCTCAAAATTGCAGAGATCAACCTAAAGAAGACACTGAGGAAATAAAAGAGAAATTAAAGATGATTTGGAGAAAGAAGGAAATTGTGCAAAATGAAGAAAGCACCTTACCTACCGAGTTAGGTGCTCCTATTCCAAATTAATCAGTAAAGGTATGAAGGGACTGCATTCTCTCAAGGTCAGATCTTAAACAGTTCCTATTTTAAGTATGTACTTAATTCAAAATCTACATAGTAAGATGTAGTAGTTCTATCAAAGTTTTTAAAGCACTTTACAGGAAACCTGTCAAGTCAGTGAATACAGGGAGCCCATCTAGTCAGTAAATGAAGGAAATTTGGTTACTCAGTGAAAGCACAAAAAGGAAAGAAAGTTTAGTGGAACAAAGTGCATTTAATGTTTTAACCTAACTCGCACGGAGCCCAATAAGGTATTTTTTGTACTTAAAAGCATTTTCATGGTCATTAACACTCACCAAGTTTTTGAGAGAGCAGAGCAGAGCGAATCAAGTTGATCAAACCTTCTACAAAGCAAAATTCAATGTATTTTACATCAATCACTATGCATTGTTAAGTTGGTTTACCGAACTTATTGAGTTATTATTATCTGCTGAGTGTGAAGCGTCTACCATTTGTTAAAACTCAAACCCTAAGGTTTCTTTGTCAGTTTTTAAAAAATCCAAAATGGCACCTAAGATCCAAGACCCCATCATTGTCAAGAATGTAGAGAAGCCCTCACTTAAATACTCTTTGACTCTAAAGTTGCATCTGAACCGGATGACAAAACAACTTTTTCACTCATCTCGGATTGAGTCTTGTTAGTCGAGGATGTGAGATTCTTCACCAAATGTCATGTTGAAGAACTAGGGCATGTTGAAATTAAAGATGCATATGATGAATTGTGCACGGATGGTAAAGTGGATAGTAAATATGAGCACATCAAAATCAAGGGATTGAATGAAGCCCTAACCTATCCCTGTGTGTTCAAACCCCAGTGGGTCAAGTTTATATTGAGTAGAGTGCATGATGACTTCATGTGGCTAGGTGAGCAACCGTTTAAGATCACTAAGGAAATTATTCATCTGATCACCGGTTACCCTATCTATGATCATGCCTGAGCATAGAAAATGATATCACAGAAGGAATTAATTAGTTTGACTGGAGTAGAATCTGATTGCAGAGGATTGAAGCTAAACAATGTCACTGATCCTGAACTAAAATTTGCCATTAGAGTAATTGGTTACTGTTTCTTCCAATCGGCAAGGGAAAACAGTGTACCCTGTGCTGCAGTGGACTTAGCATACAAAATTGTTAAGAAAGGCATGACAATTGACTTATGTGAGGTATTGCTGAAGAACCTGTTTGAAAATTTGAACACAATCAGGAAGCCAAAGAAGAAAAACTCGGCAAATACTTTAAATTTTGGATCACTACTGGTATGCATGTTTTTCTACTTTGAGAAATTCTTTCCAACAGTTGGTAAAGTAGTTTGGGAGCTACACCGACCAATCACCCATCAGATCAATGACTTCATCAAGAAGTTAGGAGATAATTTCAATAATATCATGGATGATTACTTTAGTAAATTTTAGGAGAAAATGCATAATAGGTACCGGATTCCACCCCAACTAGTAGAAAAATATAAAGATGAAATATGTTTTGAAGTTGACACCAATTACTGTTATTTGAATGTTGTGGAACCAAGGACTCAATCTTTGCCTCCTATGGGTTACGATATTGACTTTGATATCACACAATAGCAAATCAATGCATTTCTAACATTACCAAGGCATGCTACTTAGCTGAGGTATGGAGCTTATGAAGAGGTGAAAGAAAAAGTGAAAATGAGCATTGTAGTACCCAAGGCTACAAGGAAGGCATCAAAGATGATTAAGGCATTGACAGAGAAATTTGGGGAAGGCTCTACCTCTACACTTGTCAAAGGCACACTTTGCATCACCATAGAAGAATCAGAAGCTCAAGAGGTAGCTATAACACTAAGTACTGAATTGCCAAAGGGTAAAGTGTTAGAAAGAAAGAAACATGACACTTCAAAGGCCCTACCGACTCCTCCAACAAAGAGACCTAACACAAGAGCATCTGCTGCACACCGAGTAAGAAACAAAAGAGTGTTATTGCTCCCAAGGTAACAAATACATACAAGAAATCTACTCGGAGACTCATTTTGTCAAAAGAGTCTAGTGATACAGAATCTGAGGATGCAAACAAATTTCAGATTGTGGAAAGCAAGAAGATAGATGTACATTTTTTTGTGCTAATCTGAAAGAATATGGTGGATTTAGTTCATTTAGATTTGTTAAGTATGAAACCAGGAACAATGATGAGAAGAGACAAATTGAAGAAGCTTTCATCTGCACACTTCTAAAGTTCCGGTTAGCTCCATTGGAACTAGCAAAGTCACTTCCAAATGAACTTTACTCGCATATTGATAATAGGTGGAAGTATGCAATGGACTTAGAGAAACAAATCAGAGAAAGAAGTCTAGTCCATCTCTTTCCTAATATGTCAGTAGCTGAAATAAAGGAACATTTGACAACCTACAATTTAAGGTTTCTTGTCAAACAAGGTGCCCTAAAACTATGAATGGGCTATACATTGACGTAGAACAAGAGACAAAAGCAAAGTGGCAAGAAATCTTCAAAATCAAGGATGTCGGTGAACAATCTATAGTTGAAATTGTTGATGTCACCGAGCAAGAACCTAATGCTACCGAGCAAGACCCTGCTGACACCATCCAAATAGATGAAGATATCATGGATGCAGAGGTACCTGAGCAAGAAATGATAGAAGGCAATGCATATGCAAAACTTGTCTCCAGTGAATCAGTTTTGGAACAAGTTCAGCCTTATCCACTGGTTAATCCACCTGTTACAACCGAAACTCCTCATGATACAGATGAAGGCACCAAAGCTCAGAAGGCTACAACTACAAAAGGTACTTCTCAAGAACAGACCTCTCAAGCACCTTCAAACACTGAAAATGTTGCAACTGAGACACCAAGCACTGAGACACCAAAGGACACTACCGAGGCTAAAGAAACTGACCAAAGTGTTGCCTCTACCGAGCAACCTACCGAGGGTCAGCAAGCCTCTCAAGCTATTGTAGTGGTTCACCCGGTGAAAAGTAAAGAAAAGAAGATGAAGAAGCATAGTTTCAAAATAGATTTGTCAAAACTGATAGTGTTGCCCAATGTAGACATCTCTAAATTAAAAGGGCAAGCACTCACTGAATTCGGTGAACTGTGCAAAGCAAAGGCAGAACAAGAGAAGCGAATGACCATACAAAAGAAGAATAAAGTACTATTGTCAGATATGCTACGTTCAGCTACAATATCAATCGATGCAACCATCCATATTCAATTGGATGAACTCCTTAATCAGATAGAGACATCTGGAGTTGATGCATCTGAGTATTTGAGCAAGCTGAAAGATAAAGAGCTCACTGCTAAAATGATAGAAGAAGTACAAAAATCCATTGCTGCTGGTAAGGTAAAACTTGTCCAATTTATTGCTAAGTTGACCCCTCAACTCAAGCACATTATTTCATTATTTCAGAAACTCTGCACATTTTCTTTATTCATTAAGGACATTAAAAATAAAATAGAAGCAATTGAGAAAGAGATCACCAATCTCTCAAATAAGTTGACCCCAAAGCCAAATTCAATTCAAAATTTTTATACCAAGCTTCAACAGCTCATGGCTCAACAATTGGAACTGAGGAATGAAGAACACAAGATTAGGATGGACATAATGACACTTCAAACATTATTCCTTCCTCATCTTTCCTCTGTCCAAGAACAGCTCAACCGAGCCACATACCTCTCTACTACACAAGAGGGAAGCACCTTAGATGGCTTAATATCCTTATTGGCTGATATTAATGCATAGAATTCTTTAATGGATAGTGTAAAGGATGCACTCTCTGTTGCTCTCACTGACGCCAAGACAAAGTACAAATCCATTTTTGATCAGTTGCCACCTCCAAATGGTACCTAAATTTTTTATGTTTGTCAAAAAGGGGGAGTATATCATCAAAGTGCATATAGCATCAAAGTAAACAAGGGGAGTGTATAATATTCAAAGTATACCCAACAGGAGTATAGTATATAGGGGGAGTATACCGAGCAGAATAAGCAGAGTATCCAAGAGCAGTGAACCGAGCAATGAACAGAGAAAAGAATAGTGATTACAGAATATTGATCACCGAGCACACTGATCAGAATTTTGTACAGTATATTGATAAGGGGAGTATATATTTGATTATACTATTTCATTTACTATTGTATATACTGTGTGTTTAGTCAAATTTTGTAAAGTATATAGATTTTTGAGTTATGACTTTGAAAGTAGTTTTGTCAAACATCTCAACTAATGTCAAAAGGGGAGATTGTTACTACTTATTAAATTTCCATTAGTTTTATGTCCAAAGTCATTCTATATACTCTAGTCGGTTTCTATTACTGAAATATTTAGTCGGTATGAACAGTCAAGTCGGTTATAGAAGAAAGCAGTCACAGAATGCAGTATACACTGAGTTGTCTACCGAGTATCTTTTTATGTCAACCGAGCAGCAAAGATGACACAGCAAGTTGATATACACTGAGTGAAACATGTTACCAGATTCATTGAACCTAGATATGCATATGGAAATGTGTTACAAGATCAAGGCACATCTAACTATTATTGCATTGGAAATTGCACTAGAATATTATGTATGATTTTGAGGTCATCTAACCAATGAAATATTTTGCATGGTTATCCATTCAAGAAATCATATTTGTAAGATCGAAGCAATGAATTGGATCACCATCTTAAGATATCTATTTATACAACATAAGTTAAGTATGTATGTATGAGTGTAAGAAGACTGTTACAGAGACACAGAGGTCACCGAGAAGGTTTTCAGAGAACAGTTAAAGAATAGAGTAAATAGAAGGGTTTACCGAGTTACTATATGGGTTATCGAGGTATGCTATAAGCAAGGTAACTTATTCTGAACACATAGAATTTGCTATAACATTTCAGATGTAAAGTTGCAGATATTTGTAATGAATTTTTGAAGTTGTAAGAGAAACCTTTAACAGGGTAAAAGACTCTAATCAAGTCTATAAATTGTAAAGCCTCTAATCAGGTACAACATTTAGATTAAGTGTTGTCAAATCCTTTAGCAAGGTAGATCTAACAGATCTTGTTACTCCTAACAGGGTAAGCTATCAGTAATAGCTAAATATGTAGCTCTAACCGAGAAATCTTTATTATTGCAGTAGTGAAGTTGTGGGTGCCATCCCCAGCACAGTTTTTCTCTCTAACCAAGAGTTTCTGCGTAACCAAAATATATGTGTTATGGAGTGAATCATGTATGATTGTTATTTATATGCTTTAGCTTTATTTTATGTTACTGCACTATTCGGTTTATTCATAACAGTAAAGTTATTATTCAAGAAAATTTTTGGAGTACTGATTCACCCCTCCCCTCTCAGTACATTAGCTTTCCATATTGGGCCTAACAAGAAGGTGTTAGCTATTATTTATTGCATTACACAAAAGAGAGAAAGAAGTTAACAAAAATCTAAAATGAGCAACAAAATGTCCTTTCCTATAGGTTTGAACTGCAATTCATGTGTAAATTAATTAATTTATTTTATGCACATGCACATTTTAATTTGTATACACTTTCACAAAGCTTTGAACCTAGAGGAATTTTTTGTTTCTTATACATAAAGGCTCAGTTGTAGTGCAAGGGACATATTTCAGACAACTTAAAATTGTTCAGCATGGGATTTATTTCATTGAATACCAAATTGACAACAAGGTATATCAGTATACCCACTTGGTCATTGTTGTTGGCCTAATTCTTAATACAGTTCCACATCGCGGGCGTTCTCAAAAGTGGAGACTAGATAGTGAAGATCATGAGAAAATATTGTGTTATTGAAGAGTGGTCTGAACCGCTTGATGTGGTATGAACTATTTAGTACACCAAAGTACATGTGTTTGAACCCATGAATTGATTTAATAAGACTTTAAAACTTAACTTGTTTTGAAACTTCCACGATAAATTTTTAAATACATTAAAGTGTTTGAATTTAATACATCTGTGATTTTTATACATATGGCTTTTCTGGACCATATTGTTTAGTTATACATGGCTCAAGTGTAATTTTTATATGGCTTGTGTGATTTAGCATGTATTCATTTAACTAAAAATGCATTTGTATGAAATTTGATTAAAATTAGGACATGTGTGTAAATTTGAATATGTCTTAAGGGGGTCGTATGACTCCTTATGATAATATATATTAATTTTAAATGCACATTCATAATTTGTAAGTTATTCAAATTATTTAGCATGTATAGATAAAGTAAATTAGGACATACATATGTATGAACATTTAATTAGAAATGCATTTGTATCAAATTTCTTATAAATTAGGACATGTGTGTGTAAATTTGAATATATATATGTATCTAATTTTAAATGTGCATTCATAATTTGTAAGTTATTCAAATTATTAGTACATGTATTTGTATTTAAGTAAATTAGGATGTATTAATTTAATTATATGCATTTACAGTATGAAATTTTAATATTAAATTAAGATGTATGTAAATGTGTAAATTTAAATACATCTTAAGGGGACATGTACAAAATTTAAGACATGTATATATATCTAGTTTTAAAATAAACATCATATATATATATATATATATATATATATATATATATATATATATATATATATATATATATATATATATATATATATATATATATATATATATATATATATATATAAATATAAATGCACATTCATAATTTGTAAGTTATTCAAATTATTTAGCATGTATAGATAAAGTAAACTAGGACATACATATGTATGAACATTTAATTAGAAATGAATTTGTATGAAATTTGATTTAAATTAGGACATGTACATATGTAAATTTGAATACATGTCTTAATGGGACATGTACAAAATTTAAGACATGTGTATCTATATATCTAATTTTAAAATAAACATCTAATATATATATAGATAGATAGACACACACACACACACACAAATGAACATGAAATATTCTTAAACTAAACATCTAATAAAACACGCATGTGATATAAAGTATATATCAAACACACACATGTAAATTATAAATGCCAAACATATAAAGTATAACCATATGTATATGTCTAAATGTAGCAATATAATGTAAGTCTGAGTGTAGCTCAATATAAAGTAAGTCTGAATGTAGCAATACATGAAACTCCATGTATATATAAAGATAAACACATGCTATAAAGTGGGAGATCAATCTATATCATGTCGGCCACGAACGGAGCGACCCTCTGAGTGAGAGTCCTGGTCTAATGGATGTCCAATTGACCCCTGCAAAAGTAGAATATAAATTAAATATCTCTACATGTATGAATATTAAATCAAATAGGCTATTAAAATATACTGTAACATGTACATATATACAAAATCCATAACTAACCTCTCCACTAGCAGGTGTAGAATCGAAAGAATCTCGCCTATGCATGCGCTCTGAGCTCAAGCTAGGAGTGACATGAGGTAACTATTACATACATGTATTTTAAGATTAGTTTGAATGTAATACATGGTAGTTAAATTATAGAAACTGTACAATCTACCATGTGATTAAAAATTACGTGCACATGTACTTGTGTATCGAGAGCCTATATAGCCTGATCATATCTTGTGATCATATCAACCACATCAGCAACATCTGCATATCTCTCTCTGGTGGTAAAAATGAGTGGGGAGTGTAAGGGTCTATGTAGATGACTTGGCATAGATGAAGTGTCTAATGCACCTAGTAGCATATCCATATAACTAGTCTGGCTCAAATCTCATAGTTGCTCCTCAAATGAATCCAAGCCCTCATATGTGATATGGACCTGATCAACCCATATCTCCTCCTCTACAGCAACATAGTGATTTGTTGGTGGGTCACTCAGAGCATACATAAAGTGATGAGAATGTTGTGACAATCCCTGTTGGCATATGCACACTCCAATGAGACATTGTAGGTGATTGAAGGTTTTGTCATTGATGGCAACCTTACAATCCTATGGCACCAGCAAGGCATTACACCAGCATCAATAGAATACACTCTACACTAGCATTCAGAACACCGGCACCGACACAGAGAAAGGAAGCATACCGACACAGAAGGCCGATAAGATTTTTGATATATTATATTTTGTTTATTATTGTAAAAACTTTGTAAGCCAACTTGATATAATTGTAAAATGACTTGTATATATAAGAAGTCATTGTAGAACATTTTGTAAGTAGGAGATAGGAGAAATAAGGCAGACCTATTATGTGAAATATAGGTTAAGGGTATATGTAAAGAACATAGCAGAAATCGGTACTGAATCTGGCATTGAAGATGCTATTGTAAAGTAGTACAAGTTATTGGATTTGTATAATCCACATTGTAAGTCAGTGAGACTTCTAATTTGAGCAGTGAGCTCTAGGCACTTGGCCTTCCTGCATGTGCAGGCCCCTATTGTAAGCAATATTCTCTTATTGGCTAGTAAGTGAATATTGTGGGTCACAAATCCCACCAAGGTCTTTCCCACACTGGGTTTCCTCATTAAAATATTGTGCTATGGTGTGTTTCTTATGTGGTTGCTTTCATTTCTGTTTATTGCATTAATTATTGCATACTGGTACACTATTATAATATGCTCTACATGTTTTAAGCTAGGAAATTCTATTCACCGGTTAGATACTGATTCACCCCCCCCCCCCCTCTCAGCATCTGTGGGAATCCTAACAATTGGTGTCAGAGCAACTCAATAAAGGAGTTAAAAACTCTGTATAAAGACATTTGCAAGACAATATTTTTGACAGTAGACATAGATAAGAAGATAAGCAAGATATAGGATGAAATCAATAAACTTGCAGACAATTTTGTTAACTCACCAGATACACTATCAGTCTTTGAACAACAGATAACAAATTTTGAGGATGAATTACTAAAGTTGGGAAGAGAAAAGGAGAGAATAGTAGATAAGGCAAAAATCTTAAGGTTAAGACTGAGTCCAAGATTGGACTATTTAGCATCACTACAGAAGGACATATCTAAGACATTAGTACAGGGACAAAGGACACCGACAGAGTATATGCAACACCTCACCGGTACAGTTCACAGAACAGAGGCAGCAATAAAGGATAGTAAGAAGTTTTTGGATAGTATAAACTTAATTTTGGTAGATCTTTTTCAATTGATAACCAACCAGCTACAAGGGTAGAGCAGAAAACTACAACTCTATTGACATCTTGACAACCTTTGTCATTGATGCCAAAGGGGGAGTAGTAGTATGAGAAAATAACCAGCAGAAGACTGATCTACTCAGGGGGAGCTCTTATATTTTTATTTTTTTGGTGACACATTTTGGAAACATTTTTGGATCACAAGTTTTGGATACACTTTTGAAATTTTCTCATGAGTGTTGCCATCAATGCCAAAGGGGGAGATTGTTGGCATATGCACACTCCAATGAGACATTGTAGGTGATTGAAGGTTTTGTCATTGATGGCAACCTTACAATCCTATGGCACCGGAAAGGCATTACACTGGCATCAATAGAACACACTCTACACCGGCACTCAGAACACCGGCACCAGCACAGAGAAAGGAAGCATACCGGCACAGAAGGCCAACAGGATTTTTGATATATTATATTTTGTTTATTATTGTAAAAACTTTGTAAGCCGACTTGATATAATTGTAAAATGACTTGTATTTATAAAAAGTCATTGTAGAACATTTTGTAAGCGGGAGATAGGTGAAATAAGGCAAACCTATTATGCGAAATATAGGTTAAGGGTATATGTAAGGAACAGAGCAGAAACCGGTACTAAATCTGGCATTGAAGATGCTATTGTAAAGTAGTACAAGTTATTGGATTTGTATAATCCACATTGTAAGTCAGTGAGACTTCCCATTTGAGCAGTGAGCTCTAGGCACTTGGCCTTCCTACATGTGTAGGCCCCTATTGTAAGTAATATTCTCTTATTGGCCAATAAGTGAATATTGTGGGTCACAAATCCCACCGAGGTTTTTCCCACATTGGGTTTCCTCATTAAAATATTATGTTATGGTGTGTTTCTTATATGGTTGCTTTCATTTCTATTTATTGCATTAATTCTTGCATATCGGTACACTGTTATAATATGCTCTACATGTTTTAAGTTAAGAAATTATATTCAATGGTTAGATACTGATTCACCCCCCCCCCCCCCTCTCAGTATCTATGGGAATCCTAACAATCTCAACATATGAGTTGATGCAGTAGCCTGCATGTCTCTAAGAATCCCATCTCTAACTTCAGCCAATGGTATCCAAAGTTGAGATGAAATGAAATGGTATGCATGTAATGGGTCCTTAGATAAATACTATGACATTTGTACATGTATAGCACCTCCTTCTCTAGCCACTACATCATTTGGTGAGGGCATGCCAGTAGTAACATACTGATCTAAATCAGCCACCCCATGACAGGAAGATGCATCTATGGATGATATCGAACATGGTCGAGTCATCATATATCTACGTAGAATATCTAAAGAAATGGTGGCTATTGCTGATGCAATATCTCCAATGGTATCAATTGATTATCTTCGAGAAGCAATCAAAATGTGATTAGCTATGGGGGCGAGGGCTGGGGCTATCACTGGAAATCTCCCACCAACAAGCTGCCTATGTCTTGGCACCTGTCTATCACACCTATGATATGCATCTCTATCAGCAACTCTACCCCTCCCCTATTTATAATATCCTGGAAAGTCAAGGTAGTTGGGTTTCATACCCAAGCGAACCTCAAGAAATACCTGCAGAGCAAAGTATAAAGGTATATGGTCATTATTACGATAATGACCATGAGCAGCTAAGAAGCGTGGGTATATCTTCATTGTCACTAGTGGATCTATGCATCATGTGACCTGGTATCCTCTCACCTTTCTCTTATCTTGGTATTGTGGAAAACATCACTCCTTAATGATTTACTTGGGGAATTCCTTCTGCACGTTCACCAAGGTATGAGTACCCGTCACCTCGTCCCTCAACTGTCTATAAATAGAATCAATAACTTGTGGCGAAAATGATCTGTGGCTCACAAGATGATCCCTCAATGTTTGTAAACCCTCATAAATGGATTGATATGTATGGTTGTACATGCCATCTGTCCGCAGGTCATTTAAAATGGCTCTCAATTTTTGCATCTCCTAGTCACTATGATGAAATATGGTCCCAATATCAAGGAGATGGTCCTACTATGCAGGTTGTGCATGGGGATCCTGATCAGGAGCCTATGCATGAGGATCCTGATCAAGCATAGGTGCATGATGATCCTGATCCTCCATCTATCTAGGTTCATCATAAAGTTAGAATTTATGTAAGAGCACACACACATGAAGTGCATTCAATTTAAAACATTAAATTAAAATTGTTAAATTAGAGAGAGAGAGAGAGATCATTAATCTTGAGCATTAAATTAAAAAATTAAACTTGCATAATTCAAATTTAAATATTATTAAAGAGAGCAAGAGAGGTATCATTATTTATCTATATATCACATGTGTTAAATTAAAACATTAATGAGAGAGAGAGGGAGATCATTAATCTAAGAGAGAGAGATCATTAAAGATCACTAAATTAAAACACATGCGGAGAAAATTAAGGGAAGAGAGGGAAAGACTTTAAATCATATACTAATTCAAACAATATATTTATATTTATATGTGCTATGTGATCCTATGTGGTCAAATTGGGTCCTAAGGGGTACATTGTACACACTAGGATGTTATAATGGGTCATATGTGGTCCTAAGAGGTCACACATGTGTGGCCCCTTATGGCCACATATGACCCCTTAGGATACAATTGGATCCTAAGGGGTATGTTGTACACACTAGGATATTATAATGGGTCATATGTGCTCCTAAGGGGTAACACATGTGTGACCCCTTAGGACCACATATGACCCCTTAAGACACAATGTGATCCTTTATGGTCATATTGGGTCCTAAAGGTTATGTTGTACACACTAGGATGTTAAAAGGGGTTGAATATGTGGTCCTAAGGAGTCACACATGTGTGACCCCTTAGGACCCCATACGACCCCTTAGGACACTATGTGATCCTATGTGGTCAAATTGGGTCCTAAGGGGTACATTATACATAGTAGCATGTTATAAGGGGTCATATGGGGTCCTAAGGGGCCCTTAGGACCACATATGATCCCTTAGGACACTATTGGATCCTAAGGGGTGTTTTGCACACACTAGGATGCTATAAGAAGTCATAAATGCTTCTAGGGGGTCACACATATGTTAGAACACATGCATGACCCCTTAGGACCACATATGACCCCTTATGACACAATGTGATCCTTTATGGTCATATTGGGTCCTAAGGGGTATGTTGTACACACTAGGATGTTAAAAGGGGTCATATGTGGTCCTAAGGGGTCACACGTGTCATAACACATGCACAACCCCTTAGGACCACATATGACCCCTTAGGACGCTATGTGATCCTATACATGGTCATATTGGGTCCTAAGGGGTACATTGTACACATTAGGATGTTAAGAGGGGTCATATGGGGTCATAAGGGGTCACACCTTTGTTAGAACACATGTGTGACCCCTTAGGACCTATATGACCTTTTAGAACACTATGTGATCCTATGTGGTCAAATTGGGTCCTAAGGGGTATGTTGTACACACTAGGATGTTATAAGGGGTCATATGGGGTCCTAAGGGGTCACACATGTGTTAGAACACATGCGTGACCCCTTAGGACCATATATGACCCCTTAGGACACTATAGATGTGATCCTATATGGTCATATAGGGCCCTAAAAGGTCATATGGTGTCATCGAGGGTCATATGGAGTCCCAAGGGGCCACAAATGTGTTAGAACACATGGGTGGCCCCTTAGGACACCATATGACCCCTTATGATAGTATATGGTCCTATGGGGGCATATGGTGTTAGTAGGGGTCATTATGGGTCATAAGGTATTATTATGTTTCATTATAGTCATAAGGGGTCATTATAGTCAGAAGAGGTCTTAAGGGGTCTTATTGTGTCATATGCGGTCTTATATGTTATACATGTGAGGATGCTAAAATGGGTCAAAATATGTCTTCAGATGTATTAAGGGGTCATTCATGGCTTAATAGTGCCTTAAGATGTCCTAGTATGACTTAAGGTATGAACCATTAGGACATCGTATGGTCACAATGGTTCATATGGTGTCATTAGGGGCATATGTGGTCTTAAGGGGTCCTAAGGGGTCATGTTGTGTAGTAGGATGTGAGAATGGGTCATAGAGGTTCTATTTTTTGTAATGTTTTAATTTATTATTCAAGTTTTCTAATGTTTTTCTAAGTTTAAATTTATTTAAATTTAATTTTTCTAACATTTTAATTTATTATCTAAGTTTTCTAACATTTTTCTAAGTTTTAATTTTGCTAATGTTTTTCCTAACATTTTTCTAAGTTTTAATTTAGTACCTTAGTTTTCTAATTTTTTCCTAACGTTTTTTTAAAATGTTAAAAAAATAATACATATACAATTATTTAATTAAAAAATCAAATTAACGTAAAATTAAAACATTAAATTAAGTTTTCTAATATTTTTCTAAGTTTTAATTTTGCAAATGTTTGTCTAAAATTTTTCAAACATTTTTCTAAGTTTTAATTTACTATCTATGTTTTCTAAGTTTTTCCTAATGTTTTTCTAAAAAGCTGAAAAAAATACAATTATTTAATTAACAAACAAATTGTTTACTATTTTTAAAATAAATTTAATAAAAAAATTAAAAAAACTTTATTAAACAAGAAAAAGGGTTATTTTGTGGACTTGGAACTACATAGGTCGAATGTCGATGGCTGAGGAGTGCTAGCTGTTGCTGCTAACGGGGCATGGTGTGTTGGCATTACAATAGGTTTGTTGGTATGAGGATATTGAGAAGGTTGTTGGAGATTGATGATATAATTGATAAAAGATGATTATTGTCTTAATAATATTATTTTGTCATTGATGTCAAGCAATTGATTTTCTGATTCAGTATGATGTTGCCATATCTTAAAGAGTATGTTTTGATTTGTATAAAGATGTCGGCAAGTGACACAAAAAGAATGTGAAAATGAAGGGGAGTAATAAGTTATTCAATGGGCAACTATTACTGAGGTAGACAGTGATGAGATTATGTTATTTTGATTGTTTTGATATCCTATATATGTGTATTCGAAGATTGAATAAGAAGGAGAAAAGATTTCATGCAATAGAATGAGTAAAGGTTTGATACTATTCCATTTTACTGAACAAGAAGCCAATCGGTAAATTCCAAGGTTATCGCTGTCGGTTAAAGAAGAAAGAAGTCACTGAGTGTCGTCAACAAGCAAAGCTACCAAGATAGTAACCGAGACGTATGCAAAATGTCTACCGAGTAAAAGTTCAGAATTAACTGAGTATCAACCGAGCAGTAACAGAACGCATTGGATGAATAAATACATTATTAAATGAAGGATGGCAATGAGCTAGAGATTTATAGATGATTGGAATGACATGCAAGAAGTTTGTTAAGGATCAAAAGAAATAAAAATTCAAGAGTTAGATCTAGAGCATAGATTGAACAGTCATAACCGAGCACAAGTACCAAGGAAGGAATACAAGTTCCAAGCTAAAATAAAACATTTTTCAGTTTGAAGGATTCAATGAACCTAGTCAAGTTTGAAGATCTGATGGCTAAGATTAATCATGGGAAATGTGATTAAGGAGATTAAGTAGTTAGGAATTGCTTATAAATAAGGAAAAGTTGATGAACAAAGTATGTGGGAAAATAAAAGAACAGTGATGTTGCTGAAGTGATTACAGAGTACAGAAGATTGAAGATCTGATTGAAGAACAGAGTGAGAAGCCTAGTAAGGAGGAAGATAAGTCTTATGACAAGATGATTTTGAGCACATATAGTCTACTTTAACATTTCAAATGTGAAGTTGCAGATATATTTTATTACTGTTATTTTTTTTTGTAAGTAACAGGAAATCTCTTAACCGAGTGGACCTAACAGTCTTATTTGTAAATCCTCTAGCAAGGTAACATTCTAATTGAGTGTTTGAAATCCTGTGACAAGGTCACTTCTAACAAAGTGCAAGATTCTGATAGATCTGAGGGAAATCCCTTGACCGGGTCACATCTAGTAATGTGTTTATGTAATCTTTAACACGATTGGCTTTTAACCGAGTATACTCTAGAAGAGTATATTTTCTTTGTGGGTCCAAAATCCCACAGTGGTTTTTCCCTATTTGGGTTTCCACATTAAATCTGGTGTTACATATGTTTTGATGTTTCAAGTTTATCAGTTTATGAGTTTGAATGATTTACAGTCATAGTTGCATATCAAGTAAATTTTACTGAGGTTGAATCTGATTAAGAGCTTGTATTGTGAAGTTTAACTGATTCAACCCCCCCCCCCCTCATTAAACTAACAATTGGTATCAGAGCTACAACTCCAAAAGAAAAGTTTAAAGTAACTTGAGGCAAGATCCGAAGATGTATAAAAGGGATGCACCAAAGTTGAACAAGTCAAGTTTCTCCACATGGCAGAAAAGGATGACGCTGCACTTATCGGGAATTGGAGAATATGCAACATATTATTTGGAGAATGAATACACTGCACCTAGCACCTACCCTATGACAATGGAAGAAATAAAGGCAAAGCAAGAACATATTCAAGCAATGATTGAAATAACATCAGCATTGACCGACTTGGAGTTTAATGATCCAAAAGGTTGTAATGATGCCAAAGCTATGTGGGATAAGCTTACATCTGTGTATGGTGGTGATGAACGTGTTCAAAGAGAAAAAGTAGACAATCTAAGAGGTCAACTTGAATCCATGAGAATGAATGAAGGTGAGAACATAATCCAATATAGTATAAGGTTAAAGGAAACTATCAATCAAATCAAAGGAGCAGGAGGAACTATTGAAGAAAAGGATGTAACAAGTAAGTTGCTGAGAACACTTCTACCTACTTATGCCATTCGAGTCTCTGCAATTAATGAATTAAGGTCTATACCAAACATGCCAGTCTCTTTGGATGCTACTATCGGTAAGCTACATGCTTTTGAGTTAAGTAAATTTGATAACTGTGGGTCTTCGGTAAACAAAGTTGAATCTGCATTCAGTTCTTTTCATCTTGGTGAATCTAATGATTACAATGATAGAATGTATAAGTATGCTGAAGGAAATCACAGTGGAGCAAGTGAGAGGTTTTGCAAAAACATGGAAGAAGTACACAAACTATATGAGGAAATCAGAAAGCAAGAAGAGTTTGAAGCATTATTGGCCAGAAGGTTACTGAGAGGCAAAGGTAAGTATAAAGGAAAGTTACCTTTAAAATGTTTTAACTATGATAAAATTGGACATATGGCTTCTAACTGTCCTGACAAAGAATATAGTGAAAAGAGAGAATACCGAGATGACAAACAAAAAGACAACCAATACAGAGGGCACCGAGACTTCAAAAGGAGAGATAGAAAGACATGCCTAATAGCTGATGAGGAATCCAATGATGATAAATCTGATGGGACTAAGACAGAGGAAGTTGTATATGTGGCTATCAAAGATGGATTAGATGAAGAAAGGTATGAAGAAAAATTCTTAATATCACACATAAATAATAATGATTCTTGGATCATAGATAGTGGATGCTCACATCACATGACAGGTGATAAACACAAGTTTGTTAAATTAGAAGATTATGATGGAGGTTATGTAAGATTTGGTAATGATGCACCATGTCCTGTGAAAGGTAAAGGTTCTATCACACTTCTTGACAATGCTAAATGTGATGATGTATATTGGGTTGAAGGTCTGAAATACAATTTGTTGAGTGTAGCATAGCTAAACAATACAGGATACCGAATAGAATTTCAGAAAGGAATTGTCAAAGTTCATGACAAACATGGAAAGTTGGCTGCAACCGGGACTCAAACAGGAGGTAATATATTTCACCTTGACTCAACTCAGAACAATTATCTATATGCAAAAATAGAAGATACCTGGTTATGGCATAAAAGGTTTTGTCATGTAAATTTTCATAACCTGATCAAAATAAGTAAGAAGCACTGAGTAAGAGGTCTACCGAGCTTGGAAAAACCTGAGAATGCAATATGTCGAGGATGCCAGATGGGTAAGATGACAAAATCAAGCTTTACAAGTAAATCTTACACTTCTAAAGGAATTTTAGATCTTGTGCACACTGATCTTTATGGTCCTATGAAAGTTCAAAGTTATTATGGTGATAAATACTTCATATTATTTGTGGATGATTACTCAAGGATGATGTCAGTTATGTTTTTAAAAGAGAAATCAGAAGCCTTTCAAATGTTCAAATGGTATAAGGCAAGAGTTGAAAAAGAAATAGGAAGATAGTTGAAATGCCTAAGATCTGATAGAGGAGGAGAGTTCATTTCAGATGAATTTAACTTATTTTGCAATGATCATGGTATAAAGAGACAAGTGTCTACACTGAGAACACCACAACAAAATGGGATAGCTGAAAGAAGAAACAGATCAATTGTAGATTGTGCCAGAACTTTGATAATAGAAAAGAGAGTACCTCAAATATTTTGGAGAGAAGCAATAAGCACTACAGTCTACACCCTGAAACGAGTACAACTAAAGAAAGGAACTATGAAGACATCGTATGAAATCTGGTATGACAATAAACCAAATGTAAGTTATTTTAAAATATTTGGAAGTAGATGTTATGTTCACAAAGATGACAAAAATGGAAAATTTGATCAAAAAAGTGAGGAAGGAACATTTCTTGGTTATTCTTTGAGAAGTAAAGCATTTAAATGTCTAATCAAATCATCTAACAAAATAGTGGAAAGTGCAAATGTGAAAATTGATGAATTTGCAGAAAGGAATGATGAAGGAAATTCCAAAGAACTAGAAGATTATGAAGAGTTTGTATATGTACAACCGAGAAGTCTTACCGAGAAAGCCGTTGAAGGAAATACTCAGTTACCGAGTGATGAAGAAGATCATACAGAGACTACCAAGCCTATATTAGCAAAATATGTCAGAAGAAATCATGCATCAAGTCAGATTATAGGAGATAAGGATGCTCCAGTGATGACAAGAAACAAACTGAGATAGAACACATGTCTGATATCCGAGTTTGAACTGAGGATAGTAAAAGAGGCATTAATCAATGAAGATTGGGTAAATGCTATGACAGAAGAGATTGAACAAATCAAGAAAAATGAAACATGGACACTGGTCCCAAGACCAAAAGAGAAAAATGTAATCGGTATAAAGTGGATTTTCAGAAATAAGCTAAATGAAAAAGGTGAGGTCATTCGGAATAAAGCAAGGCTAGTTTGCAAAGGTTATGCTCAAGGAGAAGGAATAGACTATGGTGAGACTTTTGCACCTATGGCAAGAATTGAGGGAGTAAGAACATTGTTGGCATATGTTGCTTACAAAAATTTCAAGGTATATCAAATGGATGTTAAATCTGCATTTTTGAATGGTATACTAGAAGAAGAAGTCTATATTGAACAACCTGAAAGATTTATTGAAGAGAAGAATAAAGATCAGGTATGTAAGTTGAACAAAGCTTTATATGGCCTAAAGCAAGCACCTAGAGCATGGTATGAAAGGTTGCACTCTTACTTAATAAAGATTGGATTTATAAGGACTAGTGAAAACAACAACATGTATATGAAGAATGATAAGTAGAATGGAATATTGATTTCAGCTATATTTGTTGATGATATTATTTTTTGTGGAAATGATTCTTTATGTAAGAACTTTGGAAATGAAATGTGCAAAGAATTTGAGATGTCATTAATTGGTGAAATAAAGTATTTTATAGGTTTACAAATACTGCAAATGAAAAATGAGATTTTCATTACTCAATCCAAGTATATAAAGGTGTTAGGCCCAATATGGAAAGCTAATGTACTGAGAGGGGAGGGGTGAATAAGTACTTCAAATCCTTTTATCAACAATATCTTTACTGTTATGCATAAACCAAAAACTGTTGTAACATAACATAAAGCTAAAACAAATAAGTAACAATCATACATGATTCATTCCATAACACATATATTTTGGTTAGGTAGAAACTCTTGGTTAGAGAGAAAAATTGCAGTGGGGATGACACCCACAACTTCACTACTGCAATAATAAAGGTTGCTCGGTTAGAGCTACATGTTTAGCTATTTCTGATAGCTTACCCTGTTAGGAGTATCAAGATCTGTTAGATCTACCTTGCTAAAGGATTTTACAACACTTAATCTAAATGTTGCACCTGGTTAAAGGCTTTACAATTTATAGACTTGATTAGAGTCTTTTACCCTATTAAAGGTTTCTCTTTCAACTTCAAAATTTTCAATAAAATCTTTACAACTATCTGCAACTTTACATCTGGAATGTTATAGCAGATTCTATGTGCTCAAAATAAGATTACCTTGCCTATAGCATACCTCGATAACCCATAAAGTAACTCGGTAAACCCTTCTGTTTACTCTATTCTTTGACTATTCTCTGAAATCCTTCTCAGTGACCTCTGTGTCTCTGTAACAGTCATAACACTTAGTTCTTTCTCATGCATCACACAGTTCTTGCTTCATACACTTGTGTATATCCATGTCTCACACTTTTATCCTTAATCCATGCTGTATAAATAGATCTCTTATGTCGATGATCTGATTCATTGCTTCAATCTTACAAACATGATTTCTTGAATGAATAACCATGCAAAATATTTCATTGGTTAGATGACCTCAAAATCATACACAATCTTTAAGTGCAATTTCCAATGTGATAATGATTACATGTTCCTCGATCTTGTAACATGTTTTCATATGTGTGTCCAGTTTCAATGAATCTGGTAACACGTTTCACTCAGTGTATCATCTTTGCTGCTCGATAAACATAGAATGATACTCAGTAGACAACTCGGTGCATACTGGGCTCTGTGACTACTTTCTTCTATAACCGACTGGACTGTGCATACCGACTGAATATTTCATTTGTAGTAACCGACTAGAGTATATAGAATGACTTTGGATATAAAACTAATGGCAACTTGATAAGTAGTAACAATCTCCCGTTTTGACATTAGTTGAGATGTTTGACAAAACTACTTTCAAAGTCATAACTCAAAAATCTATATACTTTACAAAATTTGACTAAATTGACAGTATATACATTAGTCAATGAAATAGTATATTCAGATATACTCCCCTTATCAATATACTATATATAACTCTGATTTTGCATGCTCGGTGATCAATATTCTGTAATAACTATTCTTTGCTCTATTTATTACTGCTCTGTTCACTGCTCCTAGATACTCTGCTCGGTATACTCCCCCTGTATACTACACTCCTTTTGTTTGATACTTTGATTCTTTGAATACTATATCACTCCCCCTTTTTGACAAATGTCAAAATTTAGTTACCATTTGGTGGAGGCAACTGGTCAAAAATGGATTTGTACTTTGTCCATGCTTCGGTGAGTGCGACAGAGAGTGCATCCTTGACACTATGCATTAAGGAATTATGTGCTTGAATATTAGCCAATAATGATATTAAGCCATCTAAAGTGCTTCCCTCTTGTGTAGTAGATAGGTATGTGGCTTGGTTGATCTGTTCTTGGATGGATGAAAGATGAGGAAGGAATAATGTCTGAAGTGTCATGATGTCCATCCTTATCTTGTGTTCTTCATTCCTTAGTTCCAATTGTTGAGCCATGAGCTATTGTAACTTTGTATAAAAATTTTGAACTAAATTGGGCTCTGGGGTCAACTTATTTGAGAGATTGGTGATCTCTTTCTCAATTGCTTCTGGTTTATTTTTGATGTCTTTAATGAATAAAGAAAATATACAAAGTTTCTGAAATAAATAAAGAGTGTGCTTGAGTTGAGGGGACAACACAACAATAAATTTGACAAGTTTAACTTTGCCAATAGCTATATCTTTCTGTACCTCTTCTATCATTTTAGCAGTGAGCTCCTTGTCTTTTAGCTTGCTCAAATATTCAGATGCATCAACTCCAGATGTCTCTATCTTGGTTAGGAGTTCATCTAGTTTCAATGTGGATGGCTGCATCTTTGGTTATTGTAGCTTCAGGTAGCATATCTGTTAAGAGTGCTTTTACCTTCTAAAGTACTTTATTTTTCTTTTGTATGGCCATTTGTTTTTCCTGTTCGGCCTTTGCTTTGCATAGTTCACCGAAATCAATGAGTGCTTGCCCCTTTAATTTTGATATATCAATATTGGGCAACACTATTGGTTTTGACAAATCTACTTTGAAACTATGCTTTTTCATCTTCTTTTCTTTACCTTTCACCGATTGAACTAAGACAATGGCTTGTGAGGCTTGAGGACCCTCAGTAGGTTGCTCGGTAGAGGCAAAACTTTGGTTGGTTTCTTTAGCCTTTGTAGTGTCCTTTGGTGTCTCGGTACTTGGTGTCTCAGTTGCAACATTTTTAGTGCTAGAAGCTGCTTGTGAGATCTATTCTTGAGAAGTACCTTCTACTATAGACTTGTGACCTTCGGTGCCTTGCTCCATATCTTGAGGGGATTCAGTTGAGACAGGTTGATTGACCAGTGGATAAGGCTGAACTTGTTCCAAAACTGATTCACTAGATACAAGTTTTGCATATGCATTGCCTTCTATCATTTCCTGTTCAGGTGCCTCTATATCCATGATATCTTCGTCTATTTGAATGGTGTCAGTAGGGTCTTGCTCAGTGACATCAACTATTTCAACTGCAGCTTGTTCACTAGCATCCTTGAGTCGAAAGATTGCCTGCCACTATTCTTTTGTTTCCTTCTCCACTTCAATATATAGGCCATTCATCAGTTTCAAGGACTTTTGCTTGACTAAAAATTGTGTCTGGCAGTTTTTCAGATGATCCTTGATCTCATCTACCAACATTTCAGGAAAGAGATGTACCAGACTTCTTTCTCTGATCTGTTTCTCCGAGTCCAGGGCATATTGCCACCTGTTACCAATATGTGCATATAATTATTTTGGAAGAGAATTAGAGACTTCTAATGGGACCAATTGGAATTTTAGAAGTGTGCAGATGACAGCTTCTTCAATTTGTCTCTTTTCATCAGCAGATCTGGATTCATATTTAACATATCTAAATTCTCCAAATCCACCATATTGTTTCAAGTTAGTACAAAAATTATCAACACTATGTACATTTTCCTTTGTACTCTTAACAATCTGAAATTTGTTGGCTTCTTCAGATTTGGTGTCACTAGACTCTTTAGTCAAAATGAGTCTCTGAGTAGATTTCTTATAAGTCCTTGTTACCTTAGGAACAACAATAGTCTTTGGTTTCTTACTCAGTGACACTGCAGATGCTCTTGTGTTAGGTTGCTTTGTTGGAGGAGTCGGTGAGGCCTTTGATGTATCTTGTTTCTTTCTTTTCAACACTTTTCCCTTAGGCAATTCGGTGCTCAGTGTTATAGCTGCCTCTTGGGCTTCAGATTCCTCTTCGGTAATGGCTAGAGTGCCTTTGATAGGTGTGGAGGAAGAATCTTCTCCAAATTTATCCATTAATGCCTTTATCATCTTTGTTGCCTTCCTTGTAGCTTTGGGTACTACAATGCTCATTTTTACCTTTTCTTTCACTTCTTCATATGTTCCATACCTCAGCTCGGTAGCATGCCTTGGTAATGTAAGAAATGCATCTATTTGTTGTTGTGTGAGGTCAAAATCAATTTTGTAACCCATAGGTGGCAAAGATTGAGTTCTTGGTTCCACAACATTCACATAACAGTAATCAGTGTCTACTTCAAAACATATGTCATCTTTGTATTTCTCCACTAGCTGGGGTGGAATCCAAGACCTGTTATGCATTCTCTCTTGAAACTTACTGAAGTAATCATCGATAACATCATTAAAATTATCACCTAGCTTCTTGATGAAGTCATTGATCTGATAGGTGATTGGTCAGTGTCGTTCCAAAACAACTTTACCGACTGTTGGAAAGAATTTTTCAAAATAGAAAAACATGCATACAAGCAGTGATTCAAACTTTAGAGTATTAAGCCGAGTTGTTCTTCTTCGGCTTCCTAATGGTGTTCAGATTCTCAAATAGGTTTGTTAGCAACACCTCACATAGATCAATTTTCATGCCTTTCTTCACAATTTTATATGCTAAGTCTACTGCTGCATAGGGTACACTGTTTTCCCTTGCCGATTGGAAGAAACAGTAACCTATTACTCTAATGACAAACTTTAGTTCTGCATCAGTGACATTGTTTAGTTTCAGTCCTTTGCAATCTGATTCTACTCTGGTTAAACTGATCAATTCCTTCTGTGATATCATTTTCTGAGCTCGGGCATGATCATAAATAGGGTAACCAGTGATCAAATGAATGATTTCCTTGGTAATCTTAAACAGATGCTCTTCTAGCCACATGAAGTCATCATGAACTCTGCTCAGAACAAACTTGACCCACTGGGGTTTGAACACATGAGGATAGGTTAGGGCTTCAATTAATCCCTTGATTTTAATGTGTTCAAACTTGCTATCCATTTTACCATCGGTGCACAATTCATCATATGTGTCTTTGATTTCAACGTGACCGAGTTCTTCAACTCGACATTTGTGAAGAATCTCACATCCTCAACTAATAAAACTCTATCCGGGATGAGTGAAAATGCGGCTTTGTCATCGGGTTCAGATGCTACTTTGGGAGTTAGAGAATATTTTAGTGAGGGCTTTTCAACATTCTTAATAGCAATGGGCTCTTGGATTTTGGGTGCCATTGTAGATTTCAAATAAAAATTAACAAAAGATCCTTAGGGTTTGAGGATTTTCAAACGGCAGACGCTTCACACTTAGGAGATAATAACAACTTGATAAGATCAGTAAACCAACTTAACAATGCATTGAGATTGATGTAAATACCTTGAATTTTTCTTTGGAGAAGGTTTGATCGCCTTTGATTTGCTTTGCTCTGCTCTCTCAAAAACTTGGTGAGTGAAAAATGACCGCGAAAATGCTTTAAGTACACAATATACCTTATCGAGCTCTGTGTAGGTTAGGTCAAAAACATTAAATGCACTTAGTTCCACTAAACTTTCTTTTCCTTTTTGCATTTTAACCGAGTAGCCAGACTTCATTTACCGACTTGACAGGTTTCCTGTAGTTACCGACTTGACAAGCTTCTTGTATAGTGCTCCAAAAGACTTTGATAGAATTTCAAACTTACTACTACATCTTAACTATTCAGATTTTGAATTAAGTACATAATGAAGTAAGAACTATTAAGATTTAACCTTGAGTGAATGCAGTCCCTTCATACCTTTACCGATTAATTTGAAATAGGTGCACCTAACTCGGTAGGTAAGGTGCTTTCTTCATTTGGCAAAATTTCCTTCTTTTTCCAAATCATCTATAATTTGCCTTTTATTTCCTTAGTGTCTCCTCTAGGTTGATCTTTGCAATCTCTAGCCAAGTGTCCAACTTTGTGACAATGAAAACATGCCATACCAAGATTTCTCCATGATCTTCGGTTGTTCATTCCAAACCTTATAAAGCAGTTGGCACTTATGTGTCCATATCTTCCACAACATTCACACCATATCCTTGTGTTGTAATCCCATGGTACTGCAGCATATTGTCGGTTAAGATCTCTGTGAGTTCGGTAGCCTCTAGTATTTGCTCGGTGTGTAGTCCACATATAGTTCTTTTGCTTAAACCAACACTTCTTGGTACTTTGTCCATATCTATTGCAGGTTTTACAAAACCCTTTGAATTTTGCCTTCTGATAATTGTTAGCAGATTTTGTCCTACATTGGTTAAATGTGTGACCATATTTATTGCAATTGTAACAATAACCATTGGACTTAGTGACATTCGGTTTCTTACCTTTTCTGATTTGGCACATGTTAGCAGTATGACCTTGATTTCCATAGTAGTTGCAAATAGGCTTCTTTCCTTTGATGTTCTTGATTCTAGCTTGCTTTGATGATTCTCCTCTCTTGGTAGTATGGATTCCCTTCTTGGTAGAGTCTTTTCCTTTGTAACTGAGTCCTACATCTTTGTTGGGTCGTCTTGTATTCAGTTGCTCATCCAACATCTTTGATGCTTCATAACTCTTCTTCAGTGTTTCTTTGGATTTCTTCTCTGTTTCAAGTTCATTGGTCAACCTTGATACTTCAAGTTTCAATGCTTGATTCTCATCATCTTTTAGATTTGCTTCATGATGTGCATAAGCCAATTGATCTGATAGATTTTGTTGAATTCCAGTCAACCTTGTGATTTCATCATTCTTATCAGATACTAAAGCTTCAATTTGTTGTTTCTCTCTTTCTAGATCTCTTACTTTATCCTCGGCTGTCCTCAATGCATCAAGATTTTCAATCATCTATGTGCTGAAATGTTCATGTTCTCTTTTCATTGCTTTTAGTTGATCAGCTAGTGCTTTGTTCTTTACTTTCAATACTCCAATCATTTCTTCAGTCTCTTTAGATATACTATTCTCAGATGATGTCTCAATTTGTTCTACTAACTCTTGAGAGTCTTGCAAATCATCAGATAATCTTCTTCTCACTTTCAGAGATTTTTGCATTTGCCTTTGCATGTATGCAATCACTTGATTAGCAGGATCCAACTCTTCTTATAGATACACAATCCTCCGAGATTGTTTATAGCCTTCCATTGATAAGATCTTTCTCTTTAGGCAGTTAAACCCTTTTCCAAGATTCAAGCTCTGATACCAATTGTTAGGCCCAATATGGAAAGCTAATGTACTGAGAGGGGAGGGGTGAATTAGTAATTCAAATCCTTTTATCAACAATATCTTTACTATTATGCATAAACCAAAAAATGTTGTAACATAACATAAAGCTGAAACAAATAAGTAACAATCATACATGATTCATTCCATAACACATATATTTTGGTTACGCAGAAACTCTTGGTTAGAGAGAAAAACTATGGTGGGGATGACACCCACAACTTCACTACTACAATAATAAAGGTTGCTCGGTTAGAGCTACATGTTTAGCTATTTTTGATAGCTTACCCTGTTAGGAGTATCAATATCTGTTAGATCTACCTTGCTAAAGGATTTTACAACATTTAATCTAAATGCTACACCTGGCTAAAGGCTTTACAATTTATAGACTTGATTAGAGTCTTTTACCCTATTAAAAGTTTCTCTTTCAACTTCAAAATTTTCAATAAAATCTTTACAACTATCTGGAAATTTACATCTAGAATGTTATAGCAGATTCTATGTGCTCAAAATAAGATTACCTTGCCTATAGCATACCTCGGTAACCCATAAAGTAACTCGGTAAACCCTTTTGTTTACTTTGTTCTTTGACTATTCTCTGAAATCCTTCTTGGTGACCTCTATGCCTCTGTAACAGTCATAACACTTAGTGCTTTCTCATGCATCACACAGTTCTTGCTTCATACACTTGTGTATATCCATGTCTCACACTTTTATCCTTAATCCATGCTGTATAAATAGATATCTTATGTCAGTGATCTGATTCATTGCTTCAATCTTACAAACATGATTTCTCGAATGAATAACCATGCAAAATATTTCATTGGTTAGATGACCTCAAAATCATACACAATCTTTAAGTACAATTTCCAATGTGATAACAATTACATGTTCCTCGATCTTGTAACACATTTTCATATGTGTGTCCAGGTTCAATGAATCTGGTAACATGTTTCACTCGATGTATCATCTTTGCTGCTTGGTAAACATAGAGTGATACTTGGTAGACAGCTCAGTGCATACTAGGCTCTGTGACTACTTTCTTCTATAACTGACTGGACTGTGCATATCGACTGAATATTTCGGTAGTAGTAACCAACTAGAGTATATAGAATGACTTTGGATATAAAACTAATGGCAACTTGATAAGTAGTAATAAAAGGAAATCTTGAAGAAATTTGGAATGGAGGATTCTAAACCTGTAAGTACTCCTATGACTAGTAATTGTAAACTATCAAATAATGATGAATTTGCATTTGTTGATGAGACACTTTACCGATCTATGATTGGAAAGTTGCAATATGTAGTTCACAGTAGGCGTGATATAGCACATGTAGTAGGTATAGCTACAAGATTTTCTGCAGATCCCAAAGAAACCCATATGACAACAATCAAGAGAATTTTCAGATACTTGAGAGGCACTGAAGATTATGGTTTACTATATAAAAAGAGGAATGATTTTGACTTAAAAGTCTATACTAATGCTGATTGGGTAGGAAATATTGATGATAGGAAAAGCACAAGCGATGGAGCTTTCTTTCTGGGAGAAAGACTAGTGAGTTGGCTTAGCAAGAAACAATGATGCATTTCACAGTCAATAGCTGAAGCTGAATATGTCGCTACAGCATTGAATTGTACCAATATAGCATGGATCAAACAACTATTGGAAGGTATGAATGAGATAGTTACCAAGCTTGTAACTATATTTTGTGATAATACAAGTGCTATTAACATTTTAAAGAATCTGGTAATGCACTCTAAGACAAAGCATATTTCTATAAAGTATCATTATCTAAGAGAAGAAGTTCAAGAAAAGAAAGTTGTGCTGGAATATGTTAGCACAAAGGAACAAATAGCAGACATCTTCACAAAGCCACTGCCAAGGGACACTTTTGAGTATCTCAGAAGCAAGTTAGGGGTCCTACCCCTATCTAGTACTCATTGACAGAGTTCGATGAAAGCATCAATTCTATGACTCTACAGAATAACTATTTATGAGTTGATGCTGATTTACACACTTTAGGAGGTTACCTAAAGTTGTGCAGGAAACAGTGAATGAAGATAAGATGCTCTGACCGAGACTAAGATGATACATTTGTATATGTTTTAACAACAAAGAAATTACTTCATAGGGGAAGTAATCATGGATCAATTTTACTTTTTGGCATTGTTGTCAAAGGGGAGAAGACTAATGACAGGGGGAGAAGATTATAGGAGAAGTTTACAGCTCAAGGATAACAGGAGAAGAATTATAGCAATTCGATTCAATTGGAATAAATCAAAAGTTGGTATTGCCATCAATGGAAAAGGGGGAGATTGTTGGCATTACAATAGGTTTGTTGGTATGAGGATATTGAGAAGGTTGTTGGAGATTGATGATATAATTGATAAAGGATGATTACTGTCTTAATAATATTATTTTGTCATTGATGTCAAGCAATTGATTTTCTGATTTAGTATGATGTTGCCATATCTTATAGAGTATGTTTTGATAAGTATAAAGATGTCGGTAAGTGACACAGAAAGAATGTGAAAATGAAGGGGAGTAATAAGTTATTCAATCAGCAACTATTACTGAGTTAGATAGTGATGAGAATATGTTATTTTGATTGTTTTGATATCCTATATATGTGTATTTGAAGACTGAATAAGAAGGAGAAAAGATTTCATGCAATAGAATGAGTAAAGGTTTGATACTATTCTATTTTACCGAGCAAGGAGCTAGTCGGTAAATTCCAAGGTTATCGTTGTCGGTTAAAGAAGAAAGAAGTCATCAAGTGTCATCAGAAAGAAAAGCTACCAAGATAGTAACCGAGACGTATACAAAATGTATACTGAGTAAAAGTTCAGAATTAACCGAGTATCAACCGAGCAGTACCAGAATGCATTGGATGAATAAATACATTATTAAATGAAGGATGCCAATGAGTTGGAGATTTATAGATGATTGGAATGTCATACAAGAAGTTTGTTAAGGATCAGTGGCAATGAAAATTCAAGAGTTAGATCTATAGCATAGATTGAACGGTCATAACCGAGCACAAGTACCAAGGAAGGAATACAAGTTCCAAGGCAAGATAAAACATTTTTCTATTCAAAGGATTCAATGAACCTAGTCAAGTTTGAAGATCTGATGGCTAAGATTAATCATGGGAAATGTGATTAAGGAGATTAAGTAGTTAGGAATTGCTTATAAATAAGGAAAAGTTGATGAACAAAGTATGCGGGCAAATAGAAGAACAGTGATGCTACTAAAGTGATTACAGAGTACAGAAGATTGAAGATCTGATTGAAGAACAGAGTGAGAAGCCCAGCAAGGAGGAAGATAAGTCTTATGACAAGATGATTTTGAGCACATAGAGTCTACTTTAACATTTCAAATGTGAAGTTGCAGATATAATTTATTACTGTTATTTATTTTTGTAAGTGACAGGAAATCTCTTAACCGAGTGGACCTAATAGTCTTATTTGTAAATCCTCAAGCAAGGTAACATTCTAATTGAGTGTTTGAAATCCTTTGACAAGGTCACTTCTAACAAAGTGCAAGATTCTGATAGATCTGAGGGAAATCCCTTGACTGGGTCACATCTAGCAATGTGTTTATGTAATCTTTAACAGGATTGGCTTTTAACCGAGAATACTCTAGAAGAGTATATTTTCTTTGTGGGTCCAAAATCCCACAGTGGTTTTTCCCTAGTTGGGTTTTCACGTTAAATCTAGTGTTACATATGTTTTGATGTTTCAAGTTTATCAGTTTATGAGTTTGAATTATTTACAGTCATAGTTGCATATCAAGTAAGTTCTACCGAGGTTGAATCTGATTAAGAGCTTGTATTGTGAAGTTTATCTGATTCACCCCCCCCCCCCTCTCATTAAACTAACATGGTGATGCAATGTCCACATAGGGTTTTCTCTAACCTCCTCAGTGGACCCAGATGCCAATTGCCATTTTCGTCTTATATAGATAGTTAAAAAAAATAGTTTTTTATTGGGTTTGCTCGAAGGGGGGGTTCGAGTGAACCCAATAAAAATTAATATCTTATTGGGTTCGAGTGAACCCAAAATCACATTCGGGTTCACTCAAACCTAGATCCATTGGTGGGTTCAATCGACCCAAGGGTAGTTCAATCGAACACCCATAGTTTGTACGAACCCATCAATTTTTTCTTTCCCACCCTACAAATTTTGTTCGTGGGTAAAAGTGGGAACCATTAATGTGGGATCACCCTTATTAAATAATTTCATTTCAATAATCCCTTTGATTAATTAATTTGAATTAATTAATCCTTTCCCATTTAGTTCATTTCTTCTAATCCCCTAATTAATCAAAACAAATCAATTTATGAGTTGTTGAAAGTTAATTAGCATTTTCTTATTATTTGAATTTTTAAATTCAAATTCCCCACATGCCTCCTATCTTCTAACCACCTAACCTAACCATCCCCTAACCTAACCCATTCTACCTAATCCTAGGTTTAGCTAACCCTATCCTATCTTGTACATCCTAACCTCCTATGGGTTGGATATTCTCCCCTTGAGACACATCACACTTATGCCACATGTCTCCTTCCTTGGACACTTGCCCTCTTATGAGTAAGGCTCCTTGACACTTTTCACCATAGAGATGACAAGTGTCCTTTCCTCCAACCTCTTCTCCAACCTCCTCCAATTTGACCCTTGATATATTCAGACTCAATCTTGACCATTGATTCCTACCACCTCACCCCTCGCCTTGGAAATCCTATAAATATCCCCCATTTTGGAGTACAAAGGATCCCATCATGCATATCATTTAAGCATTGTTACTATAGGTAGATCCCATCTTGCATATCATTTAAGCATTGTTATTATAGGCAGATCCTAGCTCGCATCTCATTTAAGCATTGTTATTATAGGTATATCATTCCTAGCATTCTAATTTAGCATTGTTATCATGTATTGGATCTTAGATCGCTTGATTTCATCATATTCTAGTATAATTGTTGAATCATATATCATAATCAATCTCATATTCTATCTTAATTCCATCTCTCATCTAGCTTAATCATGCATATCATTAGCTTAATTAGCTTCTTGGATCAATCTAGTATAATCATACACTAATCTAGCTTGCATATCATATGCTTTTAAATCCTCCATCTAGGTGTAGTCAAGTCACTGGGATTTCTCATCCGGATGTCAGAGAAAATCCACACTCACATCTCTTAGGAGGCGATAGGTCACTTTGTCATGGTTTATCTTTCGTTTGATTTCAATTTTCTATCCATGCTTGTAATGATCTATTGAGTGTTTGTGTTATAGCTACAGGTACCCTACTTCACACACACTACAAATAAATAATTGCTTATGCTTTTAGGTCTCTTAATTTGTAGACAAGATAGCAATATGAAATTCAAGAAAGGGTATACATACGAGATTTGTCACTTAGATGGTGGCACTTTGTGATTCTGGTATAAAGCTAATTTAATTTCAAAGAATATAGACAACTACAGAGTTTAGTATGACAATCTTTTAAATGACCATGGAAAACATGTTGTGGAAGATCCCTATACTAACCAAAATCTCTGAATATGAGAGAAAAAGTAAATCAACATAATTTCTAATATATGAGAAACAAGAAAATTGGCATTTGGGGATAGGATGGAAGTATATGACAACCATGCATAGAAGAAAGGTATAGTTATTAAATACTTATCAAAAGAATCATTTTTTGTGATGGAATCACTATAACAGAGACCTTCCACCTATCTATTATCCCTCCCCAATTATTTTGGGAGAATGATGGTTCACTTCAAATCCTTAGGTACCAAATCATTTTTTTTTGTTAGGTAACATGCCGAAGCCAAAAAGAGTATCTAATTTTCTTACATAAATTTTAACATACTTGTTAAACCTGAATCACTCCTTCCTATTATTTGAAGTAATCAAGAACCTTCTAAGATCAACCATAACATATTAATTCCCACAATCTATAAGTAAAATAACCTTTTACTAAGAGATAAACTTTTTTAATATCCAAATCATGTAATTGCTATTCCTTCCTTATGCATATATGTTTGAAATTAAATGTTACTCTAACCATCCCCAAACAGATCAGTATGCGACAACCTGCCTAATATTCATCTAAGCAATATTATTCAATAGGAATAAGACCCATTTTTCAAACCCATTTACGAAGATAATGCTTCAACCAAACTTAAAATATTATGCCCAACCATGTCCACAAACATAAAATATCATGTTCACAGTCACTGATCATATGTAGATCGTAAACAATATTGTCAATTTATCATTAAAATTCACATCTATAGAAGCAATCATAATTTCAAAAAGTAAATTCTGTAAACAACACAGTCTCCCAAAACATCAAATAAATAGATAGATAAACAAATTCGTACTCAAGCCATCAACAAAGGGAGCAATTCATACTAAGGAGTTTACCATTATATATTCATTATATATCATGCCCTTCATGTAAGTAGCATGAATATTACACATTCATACTAAACCAGTTCTGAGTTTGAAAACTATCAACACCTAGGCTATAACCTAATAGAACAATAATATTTACCCTATTTCTTTTATATTGTGAACAAACCCAAAAGCTCTGATCCTATCCAGACCTAACTATATGTCCATAGGCTAAAATTAGTCTTCCTCTAAAATTCTATGATCAACATAATAACATTCCATAAACTCATTAGTAGAAGATGGTCCAACCTCATTTGGTAAAGTGGTCCTTGCCTTTTTTACCCAGCTAGCCTTGATAATAATAGGGGGAATGACTTGGATTCTTTCCACTTCCACCTCCCCAAAATCCTTTGGAGGTTGGAAACCCTTTGCAACCAGATAATCAGACCACCACTTATTCCCTTTCGCCTCCTTCAAACACAACCATTTGAGAAGAAAGTCTATGTTCCTCATCACACTCTGCCTCCTTTGATAAAAAAACTCTTGAACCCTAATCTCAAGCAGCAAATGTCTCTTAATTTTTGCACCCACATTTTGATTCTGCTCCACACCATAATCCTTCGGAAAGGGTATGGTGAGATTGCAGTCTACGTTATTCACAACTAAATCTAAGCTACCCAACATTTCTTCTTTAAACACATTCCTAGATAGCAATATAGCCTCTTCCTTCAAAGTTCCTACAAACAGTAAGATAATAACAAATATGGCAGAGATATCAAAATTTACCCAGTTAATTTTCTCATAGTTAAATAAATCTTCTCCCATGATCTCCTAGATAGCTCTGACCGATAAATTGTCCAATTACAATAAGATTCTATTCCATCTCTCTATTTTAACCACTCCCTGGAAGACCATAAGTCGATTATCATTTGTAGAGATAAGTTTAAAATTTGACTCCATTTTTCTATAAGAAGAAACTCAAACCTATCCAATCCTAAAAAGAAGAGTCTGTATCTAGAAACTACCAAAATAAATCATGATAACAAGTCCCAAAAGGTAGCATGATGTAGCTTACATACTTTGGCATGAGTGGATACTATCACATTTAATGATTGATCATGCGAATTCTATACATTATAATCATGTATTAATACACACCCTAATGTTAACCAAGTGGGCCACACTATCTATTTTGTGAAGGAAGCTATACCTGCCAAAGAAGGAATATTCCTATGAATTGAATTTTGAAATATGGCGCGAGATTCTACACCGCATCTGAGTTAACACCAATTTATTAAATTATAACCTTGATACTGTTACCGTCTGCTCCCAAATTGGCTAACTTGTCACCTTCCATTTTTCCTTCCCTATAAATATAATTAATTGTAAACTCATCAAAGAAATCTAGTAGTTCTAATGTTGTTCCCAATTTGGAATTGAGTTTCCAATTTGAAGTTTGCCTAGTTCTCAGAGCATCAATGATAATATGAGAATCACCCTCTATGGCCAATTTTTTGATATCTAATTCTATACCAAGAAGTAACCCTTCAATGAACGCGCCTATTTCTACCATATTATCTGTAGTTTTTTTGATTGGATTTTCCAACTTTGCACTAATAGACCCATCCCAATGATGTATAATACACCCTATACTGGCTATACCAAGGTTGCCTCTAGAGACTCCATCAAAATTGAGTTTGTGCCAACTGAATTTTGGCCTTGACCATACATATTGCTCTCTAAGTTTCTTTCTCTCTACCCTTCCTTTCCCATATTGGGGAGGAATTATAAGGACATACCATCCTTTCCTAATCTTTCTATCCTAGCTAGAAAAGTGTCTATCTTCTATCCTATCATATCTTAGTATGTTGTTAATAGTTTCTGTTGGCATTTTTGATGTTTATGTTATGATTGTCATTGATGGACACACACTTGCATTGAGATCTCCTTTATATGTATGAGTTAGAGCTCAACCGGTATTTGTACCAACCAGTATGTTGTATTATAGTCTTTAGACTATTGGTATTTTGCAGAATGTGTTTACCGGTTTGAAGCGGTATGTCGACCCCAAGTGGTTCGTGGATTCCAAGCGGTACGAGGGATAAAGTGGCTTAACACATTTTCTATCAGTCTTCATTTTGTTAAACCGGCAACTGGTATTTTGTATGAACCGGTAATACTCTGTGATGAGTTACCAACTGGCATTCTTGTGATGAGTTACCATCCACTGATTGTTTGATGGTGCCGACACTCTGGCGATGCTTATTGTGTAGTGTTACTGAGTATGTCCAGGTTCATTGAACCTAGGGAATTGTATTGAAATCCTATTGGACCGACATGAAATCAGATTCCTTTATAAGGACATCATGTCTAGGGTTTTAGGTTATTGTTGGAGAGTTTTGTTGTTGCTAGGGTTTAAGGTGGTTGATGAGTCTTTATGAGAGTGATCTTAACTAAGAAGATCAAGTTTGTAAAGTGTAATAGAGTGAGAGTTATAGAAGACTGAAGTAATGCTAGAATCCATTAGCTATGAGCTATACTAGATCTAACCAAGAAATCGGTGCTATCTGATAGATCAAATACTTGTTGATTACTCACCTCTTTGACAAGTCTGTAGCCCTTAATTGGGTAGGCTCAGAGTAGCCTTGGTAAAATCCTTTAACAAGGTGGTTCACCTCTATGAATCTAAAATCCTGTAGCAAGGTAGTCTTTAATCGGACTTATCTCCTAACAGAGATTGAGATTCCTAACAGGATCTATTCTGGTAAAGAACATTGTAAGACCTTAACTGGTCTAACCTTAACCGGTCTGGGTTCTATTCTGCAGATAGTGACTTGTGAGTTTCATCTCACCATGTTTTTTCCCATTTGGATTTTCACATCAAATATATTGTGTTATGGTTGCATTGCTCCTATGGGTGAATGCTTTATTTGAATTTTGGTTTGCATGTGTGTTAACCGGTTTGTCTGTTAAACTATTTTACCAGTTTACTGTTAGTCTTGCAAAGTGTTTAAGTGCAGTGTTTTTCTATATACTAATTCACCCCCCCTCTTAGTATTCATCAATTGGTATCAGAGCCAACCTTTCTATAAGTTTAACCACTTGGAAAGAGATTTGGGGGAATACACATTGAGGGAACTTACTCACCAGTTCAATTAGTCTGAGCAAGCCTATGATGAACTTATGGCTAAATATAAGGTCTCTCAGGCAAAAAGGAGAGAACATGCTGAGAAACTGATGGAGCTATCTGAAAATAGTTCTTCTATCTGATGAAGCAGATATGGAAGCTCTAATTCAAGAAGTGGAAAATCTAAATGAGTCTAATGCCAATCTAAGAAAAGAGTTGGAAGGACTAACCATCAGAATGTGTCAGGAGCTGAAGAATAGGAGAAAAACTGAGGATCTGGTAAGAGATAAGGATCATGAGATCTCCAAATTGAAACAAGAAATCAGTGCCCTAACTGCTCAACTCCATGAGAGCAAAGTGGAAAAAGAAGACATGCAAGGAGAACTGAACATTACTATCTCTAAGAATGCTAACCTACTGGAAACCAATGTTGCTATTTCCAAGGAACTCTCTGAGTCAAAGGAAATACTTGCTAAGTTTAACAAGAGTATTGTCAAGCTAGAGCAAAAGCTTGAATCTGCCAAACCTGTAAAGAATACTAATGGACTTGGTTATTCTGGTCATCAGGAAGGTGAGACCTCTGGTACAAATGCTGAAGCATCAAAGAAGCAACTGACATTCAAAGGTAAAGGTAAGCAAAATTTTAAACCTGTTTGCTTTAACTGCCTTAAAGAAGGACATACTGCAAATGTGTGTAGGAGTAAGGCTTACAACAATTTTCCTTATTTCATAAATGATAAGCCTAGATCCTATAGATTCAATGGTAACTGTTATGCATGCAACAAGTATGGGCATAGAGCATTTGAATGCAAGTCTGTTATGAACAACACTGGAAGATATCCACAGAGGACTCAAGGAGCTGGTTCGAAATCCTTTGTGAATTGGAACCCTAACCGGTTTAATGCTTATAATCATTAGTTAGGTAACAATGGCTATCAACCAGCAACTGGATGGAGAGAAAACTGTTGGATTTGTCATGGTCATGGTCATACTGCTGCAACATGCAGAAGGAAGAGTGGAAACATGAACAAAGGACCTTGGAAAGCACCTGGAATGATTTTCTATCATTGCAACAAACCAGGTCATGCGGTAAGATTCTGCAGAAGTAGAAAGAGTATATCTGATGATATACCAGTCACTTTGGAAGGAAATATTGATGTTAACACTGTTCAAGTGGACATGAACAAAACTTGGAAGAAGAAACCAGCGGTGTTACAAGAAGAACTAGTTTCTGCACCTAGTGTGGAAATCACAGAATCGGCAAACTAAGCTTCAAAGCTTAGGCTGAGCAAATGGTGAAATACTTTCGAACCCCCAGTTTACATCGGTAAAAGACCTTAACCAGTGTGTGTTGCCTATCATTTGGCGGAAGACCAAAAATAGTAAAAAGGCAAATTAGGGTTTTAACCCTAATAGTGGAGCATTAATGATGGTAGGTGAGAATTATGTTTAAAAGGGATTTTGAAATCTTTTCTCACTATCAGTTTTCAAGTGAAGAAAAGTTTTTTAAGGTATAGAGTGACGAGAAGGTGATTTGAGTTGAGATTTTGAGAAATTGAGAAACCGTGAAGGAGATCCAAATCAAACTACAAACAGTCAAGTGGAGAACACAAAGCGGTGATTCAGCAACCGACGGAGTGTGAAGTGAAGGAGAATTAGAAAGCCCTAAATTCACGTGTTTTAAAAGGTATTTCTCAAAGTTCTCAAGTTTCTATCATGGCTTCTGCCTCTCATACCAGTTCTAGTGCATCTATTAAGTCTGAAAGTTTTATTCAATGAAAGTCCAAGTATAATGCCCTATCACAAGTTCCAGTTGGTGTGATAGAAGAAGAGGGAATTTCTGACTACATAGATTGCAAGATTGAAGACCTAGGGTCTGTAGCTATCCACTCCCAGTTAGGTTTGTTTTGTGACAAGGATAAGAAAATCAAACTGAAGTTTAATATTTTGGAGAAGAAGAAACTCCATAATGTCGTCTACTTTCTGGAAGATTCTACAGAGGATCATATAAGGATCATTTTGAGCAGAGTCCACGGTGACAAGATGTACCTGGAGAGGATGCATGATATCACACCGCAGGCAATTCATGCTGTCACCGGTTTTTACAATACAGGGGATGTGCCAGCCCTAAGGATGGTAAGCAAAATAGAGATGTCCAAGCTCACTGGTTCAGTGAGCGACTCAATAGGTATGACAGTCAACTCCATCAAGGGTGATCTAGTTAAGTATGCCTGCATGGTGATAGGTTATAGAACATTCTCTTCCAATAGAATTAACTTTGTATCTACTGCAGCGGTAAATGCGGCTTACCGGATGATAAAGGAGGATGCATCATTTGACCTATGCACCGGTATGCAGAGACAATTCCTGTTGAATTTGAAGTCGATCAAACAGGATAATGCACTAAGGTTCAAGTTTGGACAACTACTGGTTGGGTTGTTCTTCTATTTCCAAGGTTACTTCCTAGGAGTGGGAGACATTTAGTGGCCTACGGACAAACCAGTAACCAAGTAGATCAAAGAGAGCTTGCAAGCAGTTGGAACTGGCTACCCTAATGTTCTGAATAGGTACTTTGATGAGTTCAAAAGCAAGATGAGCTTAAGAATGAGGATATCCAGTGACATAGTCAAGAAGTATGAAGATGATATCTGCTTTATCATCAAAGTGGACCAATGCATAATGGAGGCTGTTGAGCCTAGAATGGAAGAAGTGGAGCCAATGGGCTATGAGGTGATGTACGATATGTTGGAAGGGTATGCCTCTACCCTTATTGCCTCATCCCTAGATCCAAAGGCAAAAAGGACTGAAACCTATCTGGAAAGGATTTCACTGATCGAGGAACTTTCTACAAAGAAAAGAAAAGAACCTGCTGTGAAAAAGGCAAAGTGGTGCAGGAGCACCTGAGCACCTGAATGCTCAAATCACAGCAGGTATAGCATTTTGTTGCAAATTAAGCATGTGTGTTTATTTTATGATTCTAGTAGGTTTTATAGGTTTTTTTTGTGTTGTAATGAGGTTTGGAACTCATTTTGTTTAAGAGTTTCCAAGATTTTTGGTTTTTGCTCAGTGGGCCAAAAATTGTCAATTTCGGGTCCAAATGAGCATTTTTGAATTTTTTGATGTTGTAAAGCCTTGAAAGGAAATGGAGAATGTTTATTTAGTGTTTCTAAATGATTTTGATTCATTGGTTTGAGTGCCAAGTCACCGAAAGTCAAAATGCAATTTTTGAGCAACAAAAAGTTGTCAAAAAGTTATCAAAAGTTGTCAAAAAAGTGGTTTTTGATGGTTTTGGTTAGTTCTAGCCTGTACCTATCCATACAAGGGATTCAACAAGTTTTTACATGTATATAAACCATGTTCCAATCATTGTATGGGTTTTTCATTTTGTAAAATTAAGAAAAATACTTGTTTTGCTCTTGTTTTCTGTGAGTTTTTAACTAGTTATCTGCACTTTTTAGAGTACAGTCCATACCATGTCTCCATGAGTCCATACTGAACCTATTTTTGATTTATGTGATCTCTTTTTATGTTTTAGTAGTGATCTCTAATCATTTCTTGGGGTTTGGAACAAGTTTTGTTTGAAGTGCTCTTGAGAAAGGCATTGTTTTGTGGTTCCAATGGAAGACCATTCATGGTCCAACTAATTTCTTCAAAGTCTCTTCACCCATGGCTTTGAGGGAATTTTTTGGATCTGTACATATTGTACCATACATCCATTTTTCTTTTCTAGCAATGCACAAGTGTTTGTAAGCCCATGGCAAGTGTGTGGAGTGAGCAACTTGGCTTGGGTATTCTCAAATTTGTTTGAATGGTACTTTGCTGTTCATAGCACTGTACTTTGATGTGTTGAAGAAGACTTGAGTTGTCAAGAGTCTTAATTGTATTTTACCATCCTTGTCTCTCTCATGACTTGGTTGGATGCAAGAAGCAAAAGTGTAATCAGACTGTAAAGCAGTGAGTCACTATTTTCATTGTTAAAACCTCATTACCAATCTTCCTAGAAGACAGTATGGAATGAAGGATTCTTGTTTTTATGCATCATGGAATGTTTTTGTAAATTTCTTCAATGTTAAGAAGGCAAGATACACACTTTGGTTGTAAAGGACCTAAATAAGGATCCTAGAAAGGTGTATTTTCTGTCATAGTCTCATAATGCTGCCATGCCTTGTGGCATCTTTCAAGTGTACAAATTAAAAGGTCTTTGAAGAGATTATATGTATTTGTTTTTGCCTTGCCATTAACACCTTTTGCAGGCCAGGGACAGAGTAAAGAAGCAAACAAAACAAAGAAAGGAAGTTGCTGTCAAAAATGCACCTTATTGCTATAAAAAATGTAGTGTTGACTGTGTATGAACAACAGTTATAAAATCCTTTCTTATTTGCTGTGCAGGGTGTTCCAACTGATGTCAAACCATTGTTTCATCCATAATTGACATACTTTCATTGTGTTTGGTTTATCAAGGCTCAAAATGTATGCAAAATCTTAAAACCATTGCTGTCCCAGTCATCTAGACTATTTTTCTGTGTAAGGGCAGCAGTGTGGCACTTGTTTGATATAATGACAATATTAGAAGATAAGATTTGAATCTTTGGAGGTGTTTGTAATATGTTAAAGCAAGGATTGAAGCATTTAATTTGGCCTAGTATCATGAAGAAAACTTGTAAATTGCAAACCCTCACTAAAACTTTCAAAAACCCTTGAAAAGTGCCTATTTTGTGGGGCAGCACTAAAACAGTCCGTACAGTACTTGCCATAGAAAAAATCCTTGAGCTTTCAACATCAAATGACCACATCTCCAAGGATTTTCCATGAAGTACAATAGATTGAGCAGGGTGAACAAATTTCACTAAAAACTAGGGCTAATTCTAGTAGCCTTTTTGGAGAAAATTTGACCAATTCATGAAATCGGTAAGGAAGGGGAAGCAATTGGTTGTTTCAAATCATCAAAATTGATGAGTAGAGACCTAAGATACCCTAATTCAATATCCAAAGCATTGTATTGAGCCATTTGATCAAATGGACCTTTTGCACCTAGAAAGTTGCTTTGAGTAACCCTACGTTCTTTCCTTCCAATTGAGAAAAAACCATTCTTGAGAAGTGAAGGACAGTCATCATACCTTGCAGACCTGTCCAGATGCTCAATCAATAGATTAATATGATTGAAATCCTTAAAGGAGAAAATAAGATTAGGTAAACCATGGTTCTCCAACAGTTGCCCATTCCGGGAAGAGAGGAGATTCAGCCAGTTGGACAACCAAACTTGTTCATTTTTGGTGACACTCAAGAGGACCTCATCTCAGATTTGAATGCCTTAGCATGGAAGGTAAGGAGGATTGATGTCCAATACAATAGGGTGCAAGTAGTGTTGAATAGAGAGGAGGAGATAGGAGAAAGGTTTAGAAGAATCCCATTTGTGCCTAGGGATTGATTTGGGAAGAACATTGAGAACAAAAGCCCACCAACCTCAAAGAAGACTAACCTTCTATCATCCCTCCTCATCACAAAGGTAGTACTGGCAGCATCTGCATTGGTTACAATAGCAAGTCCTAAAGTAACCAAGTGGTCACTGGCCAAGAAGAAACGGGAAGCAACACCGGCTAAAGTCTTCAAAAGGAAAAGGAAGACAAAGAGCAATAGACCGGACTCAGAGGAAATTGTGTCTGAGGAGTAGCCAAAGAAGGCAAGATAGACAAGAAAGAAGATAAAGAATGAACCAGCAACATCTGCACTGGTAAATATTGATATCTCTTCCTACAAACCTTTGACACATTGTCAAAGGATTATCAGAAATATTAAGAGAAAATTGCTTAGTGATTTAAAAGAATATTTTGACGATCTTTCTGATGTTGAAAAAGATGAAGTAGAAAAGGAAGTTGTCAATTATTTATGTGCTTGGGACTGGTCACCATCAGAAATTAGATCTGATGTATCTAATTCATTATACAATTCTTTGGATAACAAATGGTGCATTGCCATTGAAAAAGAACAAGAAATAAGGGGGGAAATATTTGCAAAATATTTCCTTGATATATCCAACTCAAAACTCCTATGAGGTTGTGGATAAATATAAAGGTCTCTTCTTCATGAGAAGAAGAAGACTTCAACTATTGGAAGGAAATGCCTTTGAAGTGGTAAAAGATACCCACTTTCATGCACAAAATGCTCTGAAAATGCATCAAGTGGCAGAGGCAAAACGGCAAGCTGAAAAGGAACCGGTTATATCTAAACCGGATGAAGTGTATGATGATGAAGGAAATCCGGTTGTTGAACCAATCGACACTATTGATTTCGATGCCCTGGACGTAGATGATGTTACTTAGGACATACCTTCTGAGGGAATAGGTTAGGAGCAATAGGCTGAACAAGGTAATAAGCAAGTCAAGGACAGATAGGAAGCGACAAAGGAACAGGCAGAACAAAGGAAAAAGGATGAAGATGAGGAGAAGTGAAAAAAGGAGGAAAAGAGAAAAGAGGAAGAGGAGAAAAGAAAAGAAGATGAAGAGAAAAAGAAGAAAGAAGATGAAAAGAAAAAGAAAGAAGAAGAGGATAAAGAAGAAGAGAAGAAGCGGAAGGAAGCAGAGCGGAAGAAGGCAAAGGAAGACAAGGAAGAAGAGAAGAGGAAGGAAGTAGAGAAAAAGAAGAAGGAAGAGGAAGAAAAAGAAGAGGAGAAGAGGAGAGAATCAGAGAAAAGGAAGAAGGAAGAGAAGGACAGAGAAGAAGAGAAAAGGAGAGAAGCGGAGAAAAAGAAAGCGGAAGAGGACAAGGCAGGAGATGCGGAGAAGAGCACACAAATGGAGACTCCGAATGCACCTGGGAGTCAAGCCAAACCGGCTAATCTCTCCAGTCCTATCGACCTCCAGTCTGCAAGTGAAATGGAGTTGATGCAGAGCATCAAGGTTTCTCAAGAACGCGTAGAGTCCATAAGGAGGAAGAAGGAGGAAGATGTGTTCCAAGCAGCTGTGGACACTCTTGCCGATTTGTTACCTGATACAAATCTTCCCAAAACTGAATCATCACTGGCTAAGCTAAAGCTTCTATGCAAAGCAATGGATGATGAGGTGCAGAGCCTAGAAGAGGCAATAGAGGCACATGTCAAGAAAGCATATCAAAAATCTTTCAATATAGCTCTGGTGAAGAAGTTGAATGAGCTCCGGTCTGAGTTACAAAAAGAGAAAAAGGATATAAGGGACACTCTGGATGAGGGGAATCTGCTACTCAGCAAAATCTGTCAACCCCATCTATTCTATGATGATGTGCTAGCTCAGAAGAAAAAGCTTCAAACAAACTTATAGTCCTACATGAGCACATTTAAGCTACCTTATGATTCCTTTGCAACTTATGGGCAAACTGTTCACCGGTTTCACATTCAGACAACCAAAATGGAGCAAGAGATCAGCACAAGGTCTAGAGATTTGCAGGAGCTACAACTGGTTCTACTCCCATGTTTGCAAATTCTTTAGAAGTGCTATCTAAATCTGGAGGCCTTGACAGTTACACAGGAGATGAGCACAGTTGATGCCATGGAAGAACATGTCTCCCAGATGAAAACAGAGAAAGAAGTAGCCACCTCCCTACTTGAGTCTTGGTCTCTATCGATGAAACAATTCTTGTAGGACTATAAATCTATTTTTGACAAGTATTATTCCTTGTTGTCATAAACTTTTATTATCTTAATATCAAATGGAAACAGGGTTGTTCAGCTACACTTTGTCATTGTTGGCAAAGGGGGAGAAGTATAGTATCTGGTAATCAAAATTTTGATATATGCTCTGAATATCTCAATGTTTATGCTCTATATGAAAAATTGTTATGCATTGTATTGTCAAAGGGATAGTGTATATGCTTAGGAGGAGAAATTTTGCTAATGGCATGATTTTGTTGTAAAACACTTAGATGTCAAAATTTTATTTTCCTAAGTGTTGCCATCAATGCCAAAGGGGGAGATTGTTGGCATTTTTTATGTTTATGTTGTGATTGTCATTGATGGACACACACTTGCATTGAGATCTCCTTTATATGTATGAGTTAGAGATCAATCGGTATTTGTACCAACCGGTATGTTGTATTATAGTCTTTAGACTATTGGTATTTTGCAGAATGTATTTACCGGTCTGAAGCAGCTTGTCGACTCCAAGCAGTTCGTGGATTCCAAGCGGTACGAGGGATAAAGTGGCTTAACAC
Organism: Cryptomeria japonica; assembly: GCF_030272615.1. Classification (NCBI taxonomy): domain Eukaryota; kingdom Viridiplantae; phylum Streptophyta; class Pinopsida; order Cupressales; family Cupressaceae; genus Cryptomeria; species Cryptomeria japonica. The sequence continues at coordinate 658,108,539 of NC_081415.1, forward strand.
ATTTTCTACCAGTCTTCATTTTGTTAAACCAACAACTGGTATTTTGTATGAACCGATAATACTCTATGATGAGTTACCAACCGACATTCTTGTGATGAGTTACCATCCACCGATTGTTTGACGGTGCCGACACTCTGGCGGTGCTATTGTGTCATGTTACTGAGTATGTCCAGGTTCATTGAACCTAGGGAATTGTATTGAAATCCTATTGGACCGACATGAAATCAGATTCCTTTATAAGGACATCATGTCTAGGGTTTTAGGTTGTTGTTGGAGAGTTTTGTTGTTGCTAGGGTTTAAAGTGGTTGATGAGTCTTTATGAGAGCAATCTTAACTGAGAAGATCAATTCTGTAAAGTGTAACAGAGTGAGAGTTATAGAAGACTGAAGTAATGCTGGAATGCATTAGCTATGAGCTATACTGGATCTAACCAAGCAATCTGTGCTATCTGATAGATCAAATACTTGTTGATTACTCACCTCTTTGACAAGTCTGTAGCCCTTAATCGGGTAGGCTCAGAGTAGCCTTTGTAAAATCCTCTAACAAGGTGGTTCACCTCTGTGAATCTAAAATCCTCTAGCAAGAGTCTTTAATTGGACTTATCTCCTAACAAAGATTGAGATTCCTAATAGGATCTATTCTAGTAAAGAACATTGTAAGACCTTAACCAGTCTGGGTTCTATTCTACAGATAGTGACTTGTGAGTTTCATCTCACCGTGGTTTTTCCCATTTGGGTTTCCACGTCAAATATCTTGTGTTATGGTTGCATTGCTCCTATGTGTGAATGCTTAATTTGCATTTTGGTTTGCATGTGTGTTAACCAGTTTGTCTGTTAAACTGTTTTACCGGTTTACTGTTAGTCTTGCAAAGTGTTTAAGTGTAGTGTTTTTCTGTATACTAATTCACCCCCCCTCTTAGTATTCATCAGTTTCTACTATGGTTGCTTCTATCTTATTGAAGAGGTTAATGACATCCATCTTCTTTTCTTGGAACAACCTTCTATTCATTTCTTTCCATAACTCCTATACCATAATGGAGGGAGCTATTTTCCATAAGTCCTTATATAAGGTATTCTTACAAATGTCAGGCCATCCCTCCATGACCTGTAATAAATCATTTAAAAATGCAGTTTCCCAATTTAGCTTACCACGTACCCTGTTCCAACATTCTGAAGACTAAGAACAATTTAAAAGTAGATGATTCATTATTTCCTCATTGTGCTCACATAGGGGGAACCTATAAGGACCTTCATATCCTAGTTTTTTGAACCATTGTGTAGTTAAAATCCTCTTTTGAAGGGTCACCCAAAGAAACATTCTCACCTTTGGAAGACACTTTCTATCCCAACAAAGTTGTATTGGAAGCTTTGTTATTTCCCATTGTTGAGATTTGATCAACTCTGACTATCCATCTTTCACTTTATACTCTCCTGTGTTTGAGCCTACCCAAATTAATTTATCGTCCTCTTTCTTAAAGGTAAGATTTCAATTGATTAAAATATTTCTTAGACCTTGTTGTTCTTCAATTATGAGAGGTGTATTAGAAAGGTCTTTCCATTTCCAATCTAAGGTCGGGTCCCCATTAGGGAACTCAACATAATCCTTTAAATGCACCCCCCATACATTCTCTAGTGTTTCTATGATTCTCAAGGACATGTCAAGACTCTTTAAAGCTACATACCCTCCCCATGAGTCTTTCCAAAATAAAGCTTTGTTACCATCCACTATATCCCAAGATAATTTATCCAAAATTAGATTTCTACAATCCAAGATAAATTTCCATACCCTTGAGCCTTGTGGTGGGTTTTCTGATCTAAATATATTACACGGATATGATCCACTAAAGTACTTCTTTTGTATAATTCTTGCCCATTTTCTATGTGGTTCCTTATACATAGTCCAAACTAATTTATCCCCAAGAGATTTTCTTTGCCAAATTAGATTCCTAATCCCTATACCGCCTAAGCTTATCGGTCTACAAATCTTATCCCAGCTGATGAGTGCTAATGTCTTATCCTCAAAAACCCCTTGCCAATAGAAGGTTCTCATTTTCCTTTCCATTTTAGCTTTTTCCCCTTGCATAAAAGGAAGGCAAGACATTTGAAAGGAAGGTACTGTTGATAAGACCAATTTTAGTAATGTGGCTCCCAACATTGGTTAACCACTTACCTTTCGACGATTCCATTTTTTTTCCAATTTTTGTCACAACTAGATCCCAAAGTTTATTAACCCTGCTACCCTTTTCTAAAGGTAACCCAAGGTATATGTAGACACCTAGAATTGTCTTGTCTAATTAAATAAATATTTTTATTTATTTAATTATTTTAGCCTAATTCTTCTATTAATTGAATAAATCTTTATTTATTTAATTAATTCATTTATCCTCTTCTAGCCTTATTTCTCATTTAAATAGATACATTTATTTATTTAAATTATCCTCTTTCCTAAATTAAATAAATATCTTATTTATTTAATTGATCCCACTTCTTCTATTAATTAATTAAATCTTTATTTATTTAATTAATTCATTAGCATTTTCTACTTATGACACATGTCATTCATCTCTTAATTCCTACACTACCTACCCTCTAATCTTAGCCGACCATCTATCTTTTACACCTCTCAATCTTATCCCTCCATTTCCTACAGTGTCTTCTATATAAGAGGATACTCTCTTTCATTATGAACCCTATTCAACTAATCAATCCTTCAAGCATTCTAACATTTGAACTTTTATATGCGATCTAGCTACAACCACATTTCCATTCTTTATTGAGCTTTGTGCACACATAAAATCTGAGAGAAAATATATCAAATAAGATAAATTGTGATAAGAAGAATGAATATTCAAACCCTATTGAACATGTGATGGTATGATCTTTGTGATTTTGTTGATTTGCATTGTCTTAGGTAATCTTTATATGTTATGGTGGATCTTTGTTTTTGTTAGGCTAGGGTTTCATGGTTGAATCCATTTAGTCTTTCAATATTGTTATTGTTCGCTTTTCACAATAAACATTTTGGCACGCCCGGCGGGACTCTTGTCCCTTTTGCATTTAACATCTTTGTTGTAGATTTTGTTTTTTTGAAGTTGCAGATCTGACATTTTCCAACAACATTTTGACATTTCCCCATCTGTGCATCCTGGAATCACATTTTTTATTTTCTACCGCGTTTTTGGCCTCTGTAATTGCATCTGTGTTCGGCATTATTTTATTTTATTTTGCAGATCATAGGGTTGCGTCTCTGTTTCTGAACCGCGTCTATGCACCTTTCAGACACATCTGTGTTTGGGAGTCGCATCTGTGAAGGATTTAGGCATGTTTATGATTTTTCTGCCACGTTTGTGTTAGGTTTAATTGCATCCATGTTTCAGATTTTGTATTTTTTATTTTTTGATTCAATTTTGAGGCTTTATTTCGTCATTTGGATTTCAGATCTTGTTTATTCAGGCTAACACCTTGTGATCTAGCTAACAAAATTGGTGCAGCTTGTCTTTGAAGCGAATTATCTTGTCGAAGGCTCCTATTTCACAAAGTCTTTTGGATCTAAAATTTATCTAACTTGTATGCTTGCAGGAGGGGTATTATTGCAAAACTACTAACAAATCTTTGTTGCAATTTTTGGCAAGGGTTTTTGATCTTTATTATGTGCCTTGTTTTCATAGATTACCAAACACTTCAATTGGTGGACTAAAATTGAACCAGTGTCCTTTGTGTCTTGAGAAATAGGCTCTTTTTGTTAATCTCTAGAGGGCCTGTCTCCCCGTATGGTCATTAGGACTACTAGTGAGGAGAGAACGACCCAGGTGGTAGCAAGGAAAACCCACCTCTTTCAAACCACTATAAATAATTGTATCCATGGTGAAAGCCATGGGTAACATGTGTTGATTAGTTCATACCGACACTATGTCTCCCCATAAACCCATTTGATCAAATTTATTTGATCAGTAGTAGGGCATAACCCCTACCGACTGGGAGCCTTCTATATTTACAGAGCTGAAAGTGTCACATGTATAGCCACATGAGCGGATGCCCTTACTAGCACCTTTTTGTTTTAGAAAGCCAAAATCCTTCTAGTTGTTGGGGTAGGAGGTCAGCCCTCTAGAGCGACCCACACACATACAGTTCTTAGTAGAGATACAAAGTTCACCAGAGGGATTTTTCGTGGGGATTGGTGCTTGGCTTCCCCGAAGAAGTGAGTGCCGAGGGTGGAACTAGTGGGGTCAAGCATCTAAGTATCTGCTCTAAATATTGTAGCCTCAGGGGAAACCCTATATGGGATCAACAACTATTATCCTGGCCAACCTTAAGAATTGTGCTTGTCTTCTTTTAAACATTCAAAGACCAAACATCAAAACATTGTATCTTTTGTGTCTTCAAGTGTATGGAAAATATTTTTTACATCAAACAACACACTTTCTTTTTAGTCATTTTGAGTCTAAACAATTGCAAACATAGAGTCCTAATCAATATTGTGTCCTCTTGTCACAAAAAATAGTCACAAATTCAAATTTGGTCACAACAAACAACTTCACAAATTGGAAAAGTTGCACTCATATTTTAGAAATTGTGTTTGTGAAGTATACAGGCACGTCTTTGTTCAGTATTGGAAAAATTTACAATCCAGCAAACAAGAGAAATCAATTTCAGAATTCTTGAACTTCCTAAGTTATTCCTCTAGATTTTCATCTAGCATTCAACCTATCTTTGGATCTCACAAAGTTTATCATTTCTTTACATCTTGCATTACATTCACAATTATCTAAACTTGAGTCAAAAGGTCACTTGCTTGTCCTCATCTTGCTTTGTCAATGTGATACATACAACAACATTTTGCTAAGTGGTCCCTCATCAAGGTCTATCACCTTTGGGTCTCATTTGGTCTTACTTAGAGTCAAAGTCAACTTACCTCATCAAGAGAAGCTATCATCTCTTTGGAAGCCACACCTACCCTACTACATACATACTTGGTCTTACACTTTGGACATTGCAAGTACACCTCAGATTCATTTACATTCCATTAAACTCTTGGTCTTCCATACTCTTTCCATTTTCATCTAGTCTCACACATCTTGGTCAAGACCTAGTTCATGGTTGAGACCCATTCCTAGAAATCTAGGAGGGAATCTAAAGAGGATCAAGAGTCTACAAACATGAGTGGATATGAGTATGACAATGATATCTTCTTCAATTATAATCATACCACATTACTTGACATGGACACTTATAAAAACACTCAAAATGTTGAGAACATGGATAATACAAACAACAATGATACACACAATGACAATGTGGACAACATTTCAGTACATTTAGCAAAAGTGGAAGATTCTATTATGGATCCCCATTTTAATAGATTGGTTGAGGAGATCATGAGAAGAGAGAGACAATATTTTCTACAAGTGATGGAACAAAGTGGAACTATGATGCCTCATGATTTTGACATATCTCAAATAGTGGAAAATTGACCTATGCAAGAAACTCAACTCAACATGAATCAAAGGAGACCTAATAGTGGAGGTACTAGAGGACGGCATTTCGTGCCCAAGTCACCATCATCCTTGTTTCAAAAACCTGAGATCCCAAATACACATGGTCAAGCTTATGATACTCATGAAAGAGCATCTCATGAACAATTCCATCTACACAGACCATTATGGAAGTCTTATGCAGATAAACATACTCAATTTCATACCAATGCTAAGGATCTACCTCCAAAACAATTTGATATCCAGAGGCATGCTCAAAATTTTGACACTAGGAAACCCCGTGTCAAATTTGGGGGCACTACACAAGAACAAACTCATGACATGTCTATAGAATATGATATACATGGACAAAGCAGATATTCCATTCCTCGTTATGACTCTATACCAGGTGGTTCCTATACGTAGTATCATTATATACCTCCTCCATATGAACATGTTTATGATCAATACCATCCATATATGCAGTATCCTCCTCCTCCACTTGGTGGCTCGGGCATGGGATATGGTCCAAGAAGTCTCCACCCAGAAATAATTTGGAATAGTAGATAAAGGGCTTACAAAAGAAAATGAAGGACATAAATACACCAAAGCCGTCTTACACAATGAGAGACATATGTCCTTATCCATTTGACAAAATCATTCCAATACCCCCTTTTCCTACACATTTCGTGACACCTAAATTTGATAAGTACAGAGGCAAAGGAGACCCTAAGGCACATATAAGATAGTTTTTCATGGCTTGCATTGAGGTAGTAGTAGAAGAGACATACTTGATGAGACTGTTCCCACAAAGCTTAGGTGATCAAGCTATGGAATGGTTCTCTCAACTTCCACCTAGAATCAAGTCATGGGGTGATCTAGCAGAAGCTTTTATCCAACATTTCTCATACAACATAGAGACAAATATATCAGTCACCACTTTGTGCAACACCAAGCAAAAGGATGGGGAGTTATTTTCATCATTTTTACAAAGATGGAGTAATTTAGCCAGTATATGCTCTTGTGAAATTCCACAAAAACAAATGGTAGAGATGTTCACCCAGAATGTCAAAAAAGACATTGGTTATGACTTGAGAAAAGCTTGTTTGTCCACCTTCAAGGACGTCATTGAAAAAGGCTTAGTGATAGAAAAAGTCTTAATTGAGCAAGGTGTCATCAAAATATTCAAGGAAAACAAAGAGGACTTTAAAGGAAAAGACAAGCCAAGATTTTGGAACAAGAACAAGAACACAGTCAATGATGGTGTTGTTGATGCTAACACCGTAAGACCCAAAATCATTCTTTCTGGATTGAGTTCTACAAACAACCAAGTAAACACTCAGACAACTTCAAAACCATGAAGGAAGTACACCCCGTTGGGAGAACCACTTGAATCAGCTTTCAAGAAGGTAGTGGCAAACAAGATAATAACAATTCTTGACAATCCTCCATATGAACCAAAGGTCAAACCAAATTGGTGGAATGACGATGAGTACTGTGAATTTCACAAGAGAAAAGGACATAAAAAAGGATACTATCATTTCTTGAAGAACATCATACAAGATCTTATTGATAGAGGTGACATCGAGATCGAAGGACATTCATCCAATCAAGAACATGAGATGTTTAAGGAACCATTCCCAAAACATGACAAGGGAAAAGCCAAAGCCATAGATGACCAGACCAACTATACTAGAGCATCCTATAACTATTATTCAATTGTTAATCACATTTCGATGGATAATTATGTCTCTACCATTATCATCAAGGACAAAATGCCTGAAAATTCTGCCCAAAGACCTAAAATTGTCCTGAAAGGTATAGGACCTTCTTTTGAATCTACCTTCGAATGTAATGTCATAACTCGTCGAGGTAAGGTCCCTTTTCAAGGTTATCTAGATAAAACCACCACTTCCTCATCAACCAAGCCAGAGTATGATTTGGTAGAATAGTTAGGGAAGTCACCCGTGCTTATCTCCATCCTTGAGATTTTACGCATATCCCCCACACATAAGGCCATTCTTGACAAAACTTTGAGAGACACTACTATCCCCACAGATCTGAACATGGATCAGTTTCAAGCCATGGTGGGATACCTTTCCATTCCACATTCTCTTATATTCATACAAGCTGACGATGCCACTGTGAGCCAACTGCATAATGCACCTTTACACATTGAAGCCTTCCTACACAAACATCGAATAAAATGAGTCCTGATAGATGGAGGAACTAGTCTGAATATATGTACTTTGAACACAATAATACAATTGGGATATTTAGATAAATTTGTGAATGCTATAAATAAAATTACCATCAAGGCATATGATGATGAAGAGGGTTCATCCAAAGGAACAGTCACCTTGCCTCTTAGAGTTGGGCTAGTTACAAAGGATGTGGTTTGTCAAGTCCTAGACCTGGATCTCACATACAACATATTGTTGGGATGTCCATGGATTCATGAGATGAGAGCAGTCCCATCTATATACCATCAATGTATTAAATTTCCTCACAATAGAGTTAAAGTAACAGTTAATGGTGATCCTAATCCATTTATATACTACAATAACTTGAGGCCAAAAGCCGAGACAATCATTCCAATTAATAGAGAAGCTATCCATTCTTCTGCATACATTAAACTTGAATCATTAAAACCTTCAACATCAAAGCAAGGTGAGCTTAAAGGGAAATATCAGGACAAAGGCATGGGTGAATACACTTTGAATCAAACCATGTTCTTACAGAAAGTTATAAGTTTGCCAAAAGAATATGGATGACCACATCCTTCTAAATAGGTATCTATCATTACACTAGAATGGGATCCTACTATATTCCAAAAATGGGGTGAAATGGAAGAATAGGACTTATACAAAATGCTTTACAAAGACCCTAAAGATGGTACACAAGATCACATCAACATACCATGTGAAAAATATGGCAAAGGATTCAAGATCCTACAAAAGTTTGGGTATGATAGTAAAAGAAGGCATCACTCAACCTTTGCAACCAAAATTGAGATTTAAAAATCAGTGCTCGAAAGGGCTTGGTTTCATCTCTTCCAGGGTAAACACTCACAAATCAGAAGAAGCATTACAAATCATGATGTCCAATGATCAACAAGAGAACCGCTATTCCACCGACTCTAATGAATGGGAATGGGGTTTAGACAAATCCTCCAGTGACTATGAACTCACCAAGACATTCAGAGAGATAGGTGAACCAACAGAACAAGAGGAATTTAATAGAAAATTTAGAGTTGGTCAAGAACTAACCCCTGAGGATCCCACATAGTCTTTGTCTCTAGGTTCTAGGTCGAAATCACGAAGGATGAGGACAATAGTTTCAGAATGCGCTTTTAGTGATGACAATTTGGATGCATTCAAAATCAAGATAGATGAGGAGAGTTCCAATGATGACATCGACAACTACCTTGACATACTTGAATATAACTATATATGCACCCTAACACCCGCTGACTTCAAAAACATTGAAGGCCTTCCCCTTGTTCACCACCAACTTATTGACTGGGATGATGAAGAACTTGTACAGTTTGACACATTCCAAAATGATGAAGCCTTTATTGACCATCTAGGCATACGAGATGATATTCCGCTTGGGGACCATAAGGCAAGGTACACTATAGAACTTAACAACGTGGCATATTTTGGTGAGGGTGTTGGGCCTTCTAGTCGCAAAAATGTAAAAATAAAAATAAATCAAGGGTTTTATGGTGAAAACCACATTGTGGCACTGTCTAACCCCAAAAAAGTAAAAAGAAAGGACATATCTGAGGGTGAAAACCTTTCTGAGGCACCCAAAGATGCAAGGCTTGACATTCTCCCGGCATCTTATGAAGAAAAATCATCTATGTTGGTAGAGGAGACCATCAAAACAAACATTGGAACAGAAGAGATTCCACATAACATATTCCTGGCAGAATCTTTGACAGAGGGAGAAAGATCAAAGTTCATAAGTTTCTTCACAGAGCGACAAATCAATTTTGCATGGTCATATGCCGATATGCCTGGACTAGATCCAGATTTAGTAATACATCATTTGACAGTTAAACCAGGGGCAAAACTAGTAAAACAGAAATTAAGAAAGATGCATCCACAAGTGGCATTATTAGTCAAGGCAGAGCTTGAAAAATTATTGGATGTCGGATTCATTCAACCAATTGATTATCCTGAATGGATCTCCAACTTGGTACCAGTTAGTAAGCTAGATCACAGCGTTAGAATATTTACAAATTTCAGAGACATTAACAAAGCTTGTCCTAAAGATGATTTTCCATTGCCAAATATCAACCTGATCGTAGATCTCACAATAGGTCATGCAATGTTATCTTTGATGGATGGATTCTCTAGCTACAATCGAATCAAAACCGCATTTGAGGATCAACAAAAAACAACATTTACTTGTCCCTGGGGAGCTTTCTACTGGAATGTCATGCCCTTCAGGCTAAAGAATGCAGGCGCTCCATATCAATGAGCCATGACTACTATCTTTCATGATCTCATGCACGTAACTATAGAAGATTATGTTGATGAAATTTTGGGAAAGTCAATAGATAGAGATACACACTTGGACACTTGGACATCCTTTCAGTCATTTTTGATCGGTTGGAAAAATACAAAGTAAAACCAAAACCCCAAGAAATGTGTCTTTGGAGTAACCTCTGGGAAGCTCCTGGGATTCATTGTCTCAAAAAGAGGAATTGAAGCCGATCCAACAAAAGTCAAAGCAATCCTAGAAATGCCACCACCAAGAAATATCAGTCAACTTTGATCTTTACAAGGAAGAATCTAGTCCATAGGACAATTCATAGCACAACTTGTGGATAAATGTCATCCTTTTCAGCATTTTCTATGCAAAAACATCAAATTCAAATGGGATGATAATTGTCAACAGGCTTTTCAAATACTCAAAGATTATCTTCTGAATCCATTAGTTTTGATGCTACCAGTCCCAGAACAACCCCTATTACTCTACATATCGGCTACATCAACAACACTGGGGGAACTCTTAGCACAACAAGATGTTGAGGGCAAAGAAAAGGTAGTCTATTACATCAGTCATACTTTGGTTGGTTATGAGCTAAACTACACACCAATTGAGCATGTGTGTCTCGCTGTGGTTTTTGCTTCGCATAAATTATGACATTACATCCTAACTCATAAAACTAAGATAGTCACAAGGATCAATCTATTAAAATACCTTCTCAATAAGGTGATGCTTACTGGTAGACAAGCCAAATGGGTGATGCTCTTGAGTGAATTCGACATTGAATATGTGGACAAAAAAGCAATAAAAGGACAAGCTATCACAGATCAGTTAGTAGATGCTCTCATGATAGATGATGCTCCTCCAACTTCAGAATTTCTAGATGAATCCATCTTGATAGTATCACACACAAAGCCTTGGCAACTATACTTTGACGGCTCATACACGTAGTATGGTGTAGGAGCTGGCATCCTCTTTATCACACCTCAAGGGGATTCCATTCCAAAATCATACCGATTGTCATTTCCTTGCACTAATAACATAGCAGAATACGAGGCATTAACAACTGGAATTACGGATTGCAGTTCAGTGGAAGATCCAGGAACTTCATGTTTTGGGGGACTCTCAACTTGTAATTCATTAAGCAACTGATGACTACCAAACAAAGGATGAAAAATTAATGCCTTACAAGAAAATGGTAGATGACTTCAAGCAACATTTCATGAAGTTAACCTTTGAGTAGATACCAAGAGAGAAGGATTGAGCCGCATATGCCATGGCTACTATTGCTTCACTGATTGATCTATTGCAGAATGAAACCCGCTATGAGTTCTTGGTGGATAACCTTTTGGTTCCCTTGTATGAGATCACTCCTACTGAGATGATATATGTCATTGGTCCTAATTCCCAGTTATATGGTTCCATTTTCACATACCTTTGTAACAACACCTTTCCTCCTGACTTATCCAACAACCAACGTTGCACTTTCATTTGCTAATCTTCCTAATACATCATTTTAGCTAATATCCTATACCGTCGAGGTCTAGATGGAACTCTCCTTAGATGTTTAGAAAGGGATGAAGCTCAGGTTGCATTACATGAAGTTCATGAAGGAATATGTGGTCCACATTCTAGTGGATCTACCTTAGCCAATAAAATCATCAGGACTGGATATTATTGGCCCAATATAGAAAAAGACTCATATCAGTTTGTCAAGAAATGTAAACAATGTAAAATTCATGGAGACCTTATTCATGCACCAGCATAAGAACTTCAACTGATTGTGACTCCTTGGCCCTTTTGTCAATGGGGACTCGATCTCATAGGCAAGATTCACCCTCCTTCTTCCAAGGGCTACAAATTCATTATCACTACCATAGAGTATTTAACAAAATGGATTGAAGCCATGCCTCTCACACAAGTCACTGGAAAATAGATTGCTACATTCATTCTCAACTATATCATTTGCCGGTATGGTATTCCTCTTTCCATCATCACTGATAATGGACGTCCCTTCAAAAACCAAGATGTTCATGAAATTTGTGATCACTTTCATATTGATCATCATTTCTCCACTCCCTATTACCCCCAAGGTAATGGTCAAGCTAAGGCATCTAATAAAACTATTCTTAAAATCCTCAAAAAGACAGTCGATGATGCTGACTGAAATTGGCATATCCAACTTAATCGCGCACTTTGGGCTTATCACACCTTATTCACTTGTCTATGGCGTTGAAGCTATCTTTCCTATTGAGGTCCAGTTACCATCTTTAAAAGTCTCTTTGCACAACATTATCAATGATGAAGACTACAGGGTCTCTCGCTTACAAGAACTAGAACTATTGGATGAACGAAGACAAACTACTTTTAATCATCCCAAGGCTTATCAACAATGAATGAGTCACAACTACAATCACAAGGTGAAGCCTCACACATTTGAGGTAGGTGACTTAGTTCTCAAAGAAAACCCCAAAAATTAGCAAGACAGGGAGAAGAAGGGCAAGTTCGAACCAAATTGGCTTGGTCCTTACATCATCACATGAGCCTATGGATCCGGTGCATATCAACTCTCAACCCCAGAGGGAGAACCTTTGGAGGATCCTATCAACAACATGCACCTTCAAAGGTTTTACACATAGCTCTTTAGAGTATCCCAATTTTTTTATTTTATTTTATTTTTTTAAAATTCAAAAAATTCAAAAATACAAAAAAATCATAAAAATAAAAAAATCATTACTTGGTGAAAACCTGGAAAAGAGGCGCCTTGTGACACAAAAAAAATTGAAAAAAAAACATTTCGTCCAATAGTGAAAACCACTTTGGTGGTGCCCTGAGCAAGTACCATGGTGAAAACTGGGTCACCAGGGCCGTGTGTAGAGACATTGCTCCTCCCTCCTTCAGGATTCAGTTCCATTTCCATCCTTTCACTTTGCACACATTCACAACCTTTCCATCCATAATAAATCAGCTCCTATCTGTGGCTAAGGCAAATCCCACATCTAGTGATGGGTGTGGAACTGAGAGCATCACATGTTTTGAGGAGTACAGTCCCTTCCAATTTTCTTTAGTCTATCTGTGCACAATCCGCAATAAGGTTTCATCTTCTTTGTAATAAAGTATCAATTTCATGGATTTAGTCAGTTTCAAATGAGATGCAAATAGTAACGAGCTTCAACAAATCAAATCTTTCAATAGACTCATACAACATTATGGTTCAGTGCTATCTATCCTTTTGTGAAAGTAAACATTGTGACCACAATCAAATAAGACTTATACAAGTGACAAGAGACACTAAAATTGAGGACTACAGTGGATGTTGGTGTCAATTCTTGATTTTCTTTTGACTTTATCTTTTGGTGACATGTCTTTTAGATTTTCTGGGATGTCTCCAACTAGAGATTTTATCTCCAGGATGTCATTGACTAGAAAGTTGAGGATGGGGTATCGTCACCTATTTCTCTTTGTTGTCTGTGGACTATCTCTTAGTAATGCTATGACTTGTCCAAGGATATGAGGACATTGAGAGTCTAGTGTGAACTAGGGCATTCTTTGTTTGTGACTGTCTGATCTCCATGCAAATAGGTACAATGACTTTCTGGGTTGAACATATGCCTTGATTGTCATAACCTATTTGCCATAATAAAGCTCAATAATGATAATAGCACAAGAAGCTCTTTCACTTCCATATCTTCTACCTTCCATCCCCCTTTTCTTGATTGACCTCCATCGCCTTCTAAATTCCATGTAGCCCGCTATCACATGACTAAGTATAATGACACACCAAAAATATCTGCATCTCATGTAGTTTTTCACTTGTATTAGCACATACCTCATTTAATACATACATATAGATATCACAATTACATCACATCCTGCACACAACACATGTTAGCACATTTTACATTCTCATCATGTAAATAATTATTTGCATTATCATATTCATCTACTTTTCATACATTCACATTTGCATTTGCATAACATATTTAAAACATAAAAGAACAAAAATATATTGCATTTCATCATGTACATATTTGCATCCATATCATAACCGTCACATAGAAACATGCATCACATAGGCACACATGCATATAGCTGCCACAACAATGAATCATCTCATATATATCTCAAAATCATATGGCTACAATCACCCAAAGTTGTCTACGTCATCATACAAAATGGTACAAAATTGATACATAGGGAGCCCGCTAAGGCTATGATGAACTCCCTCCCTCGAAGTTGGCTGGCCTCGACGGAGTCTGAGCCTTGGAAGGACCCACCCCAGGATCATCTCTCCTGCCCCCTCTATCTAGTGGTGGTGGAGGAGCCATAACCTTACCGCTAGATGTCTATCTTCTATCTCTCCCTCCAATGGTCGTTGTAGTCTGTGACGGTCTCCAGAAGCTCCTAGCCCGCTGATCTGGTGGTACCACTACATAGTACATGTCTCTCTAGTAGGCTATCTCCTCCCCTGCCCACAGAAAATAGGCATATCCAGCTCCTGTGTCTACTACCTACCTCCCTACCCTCAGTGCTACCTCAACCTTTGTATAGTGTTGAATAACTCGATCCCTCTCCCGCTCAGTGTCCCTAAACTGTCTCCTAAGCCTAGTCATATCCCTCTCCAGATCCTGGATCTCATCTGCCTATCCCTAGAAGATCTCCCTCAAGGATAGTAGCTCATCCTCCTCCTCTCTCCCCTCACCCTACTCCTGTGGCATCTCCTGTGGCTACTCCTCTCCCTGTCCCCATCCCTGTACCTATCTAGGAGCCTGTACCTATCTAGGAACCTATGCTGCTAGAACTTGTAATGACAATCTACCTCTACCCCTCACTATGTGAGCTTGTCTCTCCTCTCCACCCTCTATCCTCTGAGCCACTCTCCTCTCTATCACTGCACCCCATCTCTGCCATTGACCCCTTCCTCCACCATCCCCACTAGCATCTCCATCTCCTCAACCCTCTCCATCTATCAGCTCCCCTATCACTGCACCCCATCTATGCCATTGACCCCTGGTACCACTACATAGTACATGTCTCTCCAGTAGGCTATCTCCTCCCCTGCCTGTAGAAAATAGGTGTATCCAGCTCCTGTGTCCTCTACTACCTGCCTCCCTACCCTTAGTGCTACCTCAACCTTTGTATAGTGTTGAATAACCCGATCCCTCTCTCGCTCAGTGTTCCTAAGCTGTCTCCTGAGCCTAGTCATATCCCTCTCCAGATCCTGGATCTCATCTGCCTATCCCTAGAAGATCTCCCTCAAGGATAGTAGCTCATCCTCCTCCTCTCTCCCCTCACCCTACTCCTATGGCATCTCCTGTGGCTACTCCTCTCCCTGTCCCCATCCCTGTACCTATCTAGGAGCCTGTACCTATCTAGGAACCTATGCTACTAGAACTTGTAATGACAATCTACCTCTACCCCTCACTATGTGAGCTTGTCTCTCCTCTCCACCCTCTCTCCTCTGAGCCACTCTCCTCTCTATCACTGCACCTCATCTCTGCCATTGACCCCTGCCTCCACCATCCCCACTAGCATCTCCATCACCTCAACCCTCTCCATCTATCATCTCCCCTATCACTGCACCCCATCTCTGCCATGGACCCCTGGTACCACTACATAGTACATGTCTCTCCAGTAGGCTATCTCCTCCCCTGCCCGCAGAAAATAGGTGTATCTAGCTCCTATGTCCTCTACTACCTGCCTCCCTACCCCCAGTGCTACCTCAACCTTTGTATAGTGTTGAATAACCCGATCCCTCTCCCGCTCAGTGTCCCTAAGCTATCTCCTGAGCCTAGTCATATCCCTCTCCAGATCCTGGATCTCATCTGCCTATCCCTAGAAGATCTCCCTCAAGGATAGTAGCTCATCCTCCTCCTCTCTCCCCTCACCCTACTCTTGTGGCATCTCCTGTGGCTACTCCTCTCCCTGTCCCCATCCCTGTACCTATCTAGGAACCTATGCTTCTAGAACTTGTAATGACAATCTACCTCTACCCCTCACTATGTGAGCTTGTCTCTCCTCTCCACCCTCTCTCCTCTGAGCCACTCTCCTCTCTATCACTGCACCCCATCTCTGCCATTGACCCCTGCCTCCACCATCCCCACTAGCATCTCCATCACCTCAACCCTCTCCATCTATCAGCTCCCCTAAATCCGTTAGCCATTGAAACAGATGTTCTGCTCAATATGCAGTATACTATGCATCCATCCCTGCATCCTCCACATCTGCCCAAATGTCCTAAGGCATGGGAACCATCTCCTGTAGCTATGTCACTGCCTGATCATAAGAAAGCAACAGACCCAAATGCACCTAATCCCTCACTGTCTGTGCATACATCCCTGAACCCCATGGCATCCACTATATCCTGCTGAACTGCTTGCATACCCTATCAATCAATGGCCACTCAATGATATATTGTGTCCTCCCTATGAGGTACCTATTCTGGAATACATATGGCAGCTCCACTACGTCATCCTCCCACTCCTCACAGTCCCGGTATGGTCTACATACCACACTGTTTATCTCGTCCATAACCCAAAGCCAATACTCTATCCTCCCAGTCTGTGGCTGTGACGTAATCATATCATACAAATAAACATAGATACATCCATGTCCTCTACCCTTGAAATGTATTAGTCATGTAGCCAACAGATGTTGATATGCCCATACCTACAGTAAGGTCACTCCGCATCCCAATCCTGCTGATCTGTGATATACAAACGGATGCATCTCATAGTACAAGTGTGCTAGTAGACATGACCCCCATGCAAACCTGGTGCGCTCAATCACCAATGTCTCGTGTTCTCCCCCATCCCACAACCAAACCTCATGTTGCCCTATCTGGACAGAGGAACCCACTAATAACTCCTGCCAACACCACCAGTATTGCCAATCCTGTCGCTGTCATGGTGTCCCAAGCCACATGTCCAGCCCTCATCTCTAGTCCTGGATCCTAAAACACTTGTCTCAGTGCATCCCCATCTCCCTCTCGATCATAAGGAACTAACTCCCCATTGATCAGTATCCCCAGTATCTTGTATACATCCTCTAAGGTGACTTTCATCTCACCCATCGACAAATAAAAAGTGCAAGTCTCTTAGTGCCATCTCTCAGCTAATGCAGTCAACAATCTCATGTTCACCCAAAACTTAGGCACATACAGAATATATCGCAGTCTCATAGCTTCAACTGCTGCTCTATCCTTGAATGTCAGCTCTGGTCATAAACTTTGAGTCAAAGGGAATCTCTCCCATGACTCCAGCATAGGTCGGTCCTCCTGCAGTCAAGAAAATCAACTGTGTCAGTCTTAGTAGCATTCCCTGTTCATCACAAAGTGTTGCTTTTTTATCCTAGTGCTTATATCTATCATATGGAACTCTATCTAAGTAGAATTTCCTATTTATCACAAAGTGCTGCTCTCTATCCTAGTAGCGTTCCCTGTTCATGACAAAGTATTGCTTTGATCCTATCTTTTAGGGCACCTACTTGAGTGTATCCTCTTGAGTAGTTTCCTGATTGGCAACGTATGTTCTATCACAGAATTGTCAATTTCTATGGTACTCCCTGTTCATCACAAAGTGCCTCGCTCTATCCTATCCTAGGGCACTTGAGTGTATCCTCTTGAGTAGCTTGTCCAATTGACAATGTATGTTCTATCATAGAATTGCCAATTTTAGCCTAATCCAATTGGCAACATATATTCTATCACAGAATTGTCAATTACTTATGGTACTCCCCATTCATCACAAAGTGCCTTGATCTATCCTATCCTAGGGCCTCTGCTTGAGTGTATCCTCTTGAGTAGTTTCCTAATTGGCAACGTATGTTCTATCATAGAATTGTCAATCCTAGCCCTATCTGTTATCCTATTCTTCCCTAGAGGACCTGCTTGAGTGTATCCTCTCAGTAGCTTATCCAATCGATAGTGTATGTTTATCATAGAATTATCGATTCGACCTTGAAGACATAAACACACCTGTCCTGCACAAACGTGCCTACATTTCACAAATGCGCTCGCATTGAACACATACGCTATTACAATCATAGATGCGCCTAGCACCAACACAGACACGCCTATCCTACTTACATGCACTTGGTACCAACGCAGATGCACCTTGGCATTTTTTCCCCCCACTTGACATTGTTCTAGTCCTACCTAATGCACATTTATTACCCTACCTAACATGCATTTATGACAACAATTTAATGCAACACGGTACAAGGAGGTTTTGTGGTACTTACCGGCTCTCCTGCATCTGCTAGCCTTTGATATCAGTGAACACGATCAAATCTATGCACCAATGCCATCGCTGTTGACTTCTCTTTGCTCTCTCTTCACTCTGATCTCTTAGATGTGTGGATGACAATGAGGATGTTTTCCCTCATAGTCTATCTTATAGACTACCCTAACCCTAGTCTCCCGAGTCAGTCTTTTTTTATCACATGACTCTATCACTCTATCATATCTTGTTAGTCCTTTCTAGCCTTTCTTTCTTATCGAGAGATTGTTTGTGACCTTTTCAGACATTTTCATCCCATCTCTCGAGGGGGCATATCGTTCCCATCTTGGGGCAACTTTGTATCAGTTCATCTTATCTTCTTTGAAACAATGGGACAAGCTGCATTGTCTCAAAGAGGGGTAAAATGTAGACACCTAAAATTATCCCGTCTAGTTAAATAAATATTTTTATTTATTTAATTATTTTAGCCTAATTCTTCTATTAGTTGAATAAATCTTTATTTATTTAATTAATTCATTTATCCTCTTCTAGCGTTATTTCTCATTTAAATAAATAAATTTATTTATTTATATTATCCTTTTTCCTAAATTAAATAAATCTCATTTATTTAATTGATCCTACTTCTATTAATTAATTAAATATTTATTTATTTAATTAATTCATTAGCTTTTTCTACTTATGACACATGTCATTCATCTCTTAATTTCTACACTACCTACCCTCTCATTATTTTCTTATTTCTTCTACCTACCCTCTAATCTTAGTCGACTATCTATCTTTTACATCTCTCAATCTTATCCCTCCATTTCCTACAGTGTCTTCTATATAAGAGGATACTCTCTTTCATTATGAACCCTATTCAACTAATCAATCCTTCAAGCATTCTAACATTTGAACTTTCATATGCGATCTAGTTATCAACCACATTTCTGTTCTTTGTTGAGCTCTTGTGCACACATAAAATCTGAGAGCAAATATATCAAACAAGATCAATGGAGATAGGAAGAATGAATATTCAAACCCTATTGGACATGTGATGGTATAATCTTTGTGATTTTGTTGATTTGCATTGTCTTAGGTAATCTTCATATGTTATGGTAGATCTTTATTGTTGTTAGGCTAGGGTTTCGTGGTTGAATCTATTTAGTCTTTCAATATTGTTATTATTCACTTTTCACCATAAACAGTATCTACTGGGATATTTTACTTGTTGAAGCCTAAGATGCAACATAGTGATTCCTCCAATTCCTGAGCCGTGTTAATTTTTTTTTTTGGACTTATTAACATTAATTTCTTGACCCGATGCCATAGCATACAAATCTAAAATCTTCCTAAAAGTTGTAGCCTCCAACTTTCTTCCTTCAACAAAGAGCATTGTGTCATCAACAAATTGCTAATGAGTGATATTAGCAACACCTTCAGTAACTTTGATGCCTTTGATTCATCCCAGAGAATGGGCCTTGTTAATACATCTACCAAAGGCTTCTACCATAATAATGAAAAGTGTGAGATTTTTCCAAGATCAAGAGCTCAATGAAATGTACAAAATAGAGAGACAAAATATAGGACAAGAATAAAGTGTATTCTCATCAATAGATAAATGATCAATAGTTTTTCATATAATGAATATGAGCTTGCATATATAGGCAAGGAAATATGGATATGTGAGCACACAAACATGACATGTGGCTCAATAAGAAACAAGAGTAGATAGGAAATAGGTGTGGTAGGTAGGAGAAACAATAAAATATTCCACATGAGGTGGATCACCCACTGAAGGTGGAATTATAACTCCACAATAAGTGGATATCATAAAGTAGTATCAAGATCAACACCATAAAAGGTGGAAATTCTCCTACACACACTATCCCAATGTGGCAAAAATACCCAAGTGTCTCATACCCATACTACTATGAAATGCATTTATCTAAGTAAACTTAAGTAAGGTGTAATAATATCCAACATCAATAATAATTTACACCAACACCCCCCCTTAAGTGCAACTTAGGGGAATGCACTTAAGTCTACAATGCAATTAAGCAATGCAAGATGGGTCATGGCTACTAGGCCATGTTAGGTACCCATGTACAAATGCAAATGCATGCAAACCAATGCAATGAAATCTCTCACAAAGCAAGGAAAGAGATAAAAACCCAATGGGAAAAAACCCTCCCACAAAAGAGAGATGAAAGATATATAATAGAACTCTCATAGAATCATGTGAGGAACAAAACCCCATGTGAGGAAAAGTCCCCCCCATATGAGAGAAGAAGAGAAGCTAGGAAGCCCCCCCTCAATGTAGAATCTGCACCAATGATAGAAGCTCGATGCTATATGAAGAAAATTCTCCATGAATGTTGAACAACATTCCTCCCCTTAGGAAGAAACAAAACCAAAGGTGTATCCATGAAGTCTCCCCAATCATGATGAATGGAATCTCTAAAAAATTGCTCAAGTGTCCCCATGTAGATGCTAAAAGGTACCCCCTCCAAAGGTGGTAAACTGCTCCACATTGCTGAAAAAGGCACTCCAAGATATAGTGGAGATGAAAGTAGATCAAGTCTTAAAGACTCACATGTCTCCTCTACGGATAAAGACACCTCCTCCAGTTGTTGTACATAAGTATCCACAATCATGTCAACCTCAAAAGAATGATCATGTAGAGAATGAACAAGAGGGTCAGAGTGTTCCCTCTCAACAATCGAAGAAGGATCAAATTCATCAAAGAGAAGATGAATATCATCAATGGTGTCTCTCAAATATACAATGTAGGATTCCACAAACAAACCTCCAATGTCTGTCAAGTACTCATCCCATGAATCTGAAGCTGGAAAACAAGGTATATCCCACTACATTGAATTACATGAAGGCAAAACTATCACAGTATCTACATCATCAGGTGAAATAGGTGATGTGATATCGATAGGAGGAGATGAAATGAAAGGCTCAAGAACAAGGTCACATGTGAGAATCCCCAAGTTCAAGTACCCAAAGTTCTCAAAATCTAAATCATCACAAGAACTATGATCATCATGTGTAGAATCATCATATGTGAAATCATCATCATCAACAAAATCTAAAAAGGAGTATAACTGAGATGCATGATCAACCATCCCAGTCGCAATGATAGATCTAGTCTCCAAGTCTCTAATGAAAACTGACTCGGGTGTGAAATCCATAATTCTCTTAGTTGCGCCATGTGTGATTTGATAGATGGAAAGGAGATTGTTTGTCAAATGGGGTACACACAACACATCATTGAAGGAGTTATCCCAAATGACAATAGATCCTTTCCCAATCACATTCATGTATGTATGATTGCCCATCAAAATCTATGGCATGGTGCAATTCTCAAATGAAGAGAACATAGACTATGAAGATGGCATATGATGAGAAGCCCCTGAATCTAGAAGCCATCTCCCTTAAGCATGACTTGTAGTAGCACAAAGAGATTTTCCTTTTCTTGTCCCAAAAGAGTGAGTCTTCCCACTTGTAGAAGCCATGAATGCTTTCCCTTTACCTTTTGAATGTGTGGAAGTGGAAGTTGAAGAATCATCCTTCTTGTAGACATTAGGCAAATCAATGTTGTGCTTTTTGAGGATATGTGTGAGCTCGTCAATCTTCTTAGAATGGCAATGATGCTCCTCATGACCAAAATTTTTACAATAGGCACAAGTAGGTCTCTCCCTCTTTAGTGAATAGTCCCTCTTGGAAGAGGATGAATCTCCTTGTTGTGGAGAAGGTGATGCTTTGTCCTTAGGCTTTGATTGCCATTTCTTCTTGTTTGAGTTGTCCTTTCCTTGATTTCTTTTGTTACCTTGATTTGCCACTAATGCTTGAGACTTAGAAGTCTTAAGAATGCCCATTCTTATCAACTTAGTTTGTTCCATTATCAACATTTCAACGAAAGCATCAAATGTAGGCATTGCAGAGCTTGAACCCATTGTCATCCTATGGGTTTGGAAACAAGAAACAAATGCTGCATATTCTTGTGGAAGCTTGCCCATCAAATTGAAGATCAATTGAGTATCCTTCTTATCAATGCCACAGTCCTTGAGTTGGGCCCTCAACTCTTTTGCCTTAGTGACATAATCTCGTATAGTATCAAAGTTCTTAGGATCTAACATGGTGAGTTCACTATCAATCTGATATCCCTTAATCTCATCAACTTGACCATACAAATCTTGAAACTTTTGCCAAGCATCCTTGATTAGAGTACATTTCTCAATATGAAAAATGAGATCCTTTGATACATACTTTCTTAAGGTACCAATTGCCATGATATTTTTAGTGAGCCAATCCAAGTGACCAACATGATCAACCTTAGGATCAACGGGAGCAACAATAGTTCCATCAATGTAATGAGTTAGTCCTTTTTCCATAAGTTTACTCCATGCATCAATTTTCCAAGTAGCATAATTATGAGGAGTTAAGAGAAAAAACTTAGGAGAACCCATATAAGCAAAAAGGAAGGAACACAAGAGCACAAAAATACAAGAGACCCCCCCAAATTCACTTAATCAAGGTACCCCCCCCAAAAATGATGATTTTGACACTTTATATGTAGTGCATGTACAATAGGCCGCTTGCAAACAATGGCAAGGTGGACTTTTGATTTTGTTTTACAACTGCCCCAATAGGCTAAGAACTACAATACAAAAGACCAGCAAGATAGATTTATGCAATACAAGTGCCAAATTGACCAAAAAAGACCATATGCTAAAAGTATAGTTTTCACTCAAAATCACTGCAGAATGATAGTAGATTATGATAGTAGAGGAAAAATCATGCACTTTAAAAAAAATGACACTTGAAAAGGAGTTTATATGAGCCCAAACTGAGTCTCTGAAGTTGCAAAATTGGGGATTACTCAGCTACAATGATGAAGATCTGCATTTTCTTAAAACTCTATGCATAAAAATGGAAAACTACCTACACCACTATGAAGAGCACAAAATTATACCCCAAATAAAAAAAAATGTACTGAAAAAGGAGGTCCTAAGTCCAAAATATCGCCATTTGAAAATCGCCAATCTGACTGAAAATGCAAATGGAGAGGGGCAAAATTCTCTTACACATGATGACGTCAGCATATCATAATCAAAGAATTTTCTTTGATGTAAGAATATACCTGACACTCATAAAAATTATTTTCTTATCAAAATAAAATTGTTTGAAGAGTTTTATTAAAAATAAATAAAAAATTTAAAAAATGGGATGGGACCCACGTGGAGCCACCTCAACCCACACTCTTCACAAAAACAAGTCTGCACAATAAAGATACATAGGCCCTTAAAAATAAACTGCAAACAAATGAATTTGACCACTGTTCAATGTGGAACGAGGCCTCACACATAGAAATACACCACCGTGGATGAAATCAATGCACCCAACTTGCAGGTAGATCTAGATGACACAGCTCAAAACATCATTATCCTTCAAAAAATCAGATGATAGGCTTCAACGAACAACAATTGTAGCTGCCATAAAAGAAAATATCATGATCTCAATAAAACTTCTTGTGAAGAGCATAAACTTCCACCACGAACTCTATCAGTTATCAATGGGTCTGGCCAAAATATGAGATTAACCAGCAATGATGAATGGCCAACACACTTTGCAATACAATATGTCGATGAAAATATTGAGCCTCAGATCTCTGTGCAAACCACACATAAGCTCTCCATTTAATATACAATGCTCAAGTCGATCAAACAATTTCTGATACCACCGTGAAAAATGGCCAAGGTAGACCAGAAATAAAGAGTGTCAAACACATAATGAATTGGCCAATGCAGATACGAATTAGTGTAGAGTCACAACAATAAGCCCATAGCACTGCAAATACACAAATCTACAAAAAAAAGTAACTGCCAACCATATGCAACCTGTGTAGATGGGACAATGAGCAAATCTAAGAAACTGTGTCCAGATCACCTATAATATATAATATTTCCCAAAATGATAAATTTTGCTGAGATCTTATTAAATTCGTAGAAAATGAAACATGACAAAAATACAAATTCTACAAGCTTCTTTAGGGAGGGGGCTTAATGGCCTTTTGACTAAATTTTTTTTGATTTTCAAACAATTTTATCTAGAATATAGGCAAATTTGTAGTCAAAATTTATGGAAATGGCCACCCGGATGCAATGATGAGATTGGATCTACTATAGGATCCTCCAAAAGATGCTGCTCCTCAGATTTGCCTCTTGACATTGTAATAATGCCTCTCAAGGATGAATCAATGATGCTCTAATAGCTTTGATACCATGTGAGATTTTGCCAAGATTAAGAGCTCAATGAAATGTACAAAATAGAGAGACAAAATATAGGACAAGAATAAACTATATTCTCATCAATAGATAAATGATCAATAGTTGTTCATACAATGAATATGAGCCTGCATATATAGGCAAGACAATATAGATATGTGAGCACACAAACATGACATGTGGCTCAATAAGAAATAAGGGTAGGTAGGAGAAACAATAAAATATTCCACATGAGGTGAATCACCCACTGAAGGTGGAATTATCACTCCATAGTAAGTGGATATGATAAATTAGTAACAAGATCAACACCATAAAAGGTGGAAATTCTCCTACACATACTATCCCAATGTGGCACAAACACCCAAGTGTCTCATACCCAAACTACTATGAAATGCATTTACCTAAGTAAATTTAAGTAAGGTGTAATAATATCCAACATCAATAATTATTTACACCAACAAAAAGGAATGGGGAGATAGGACCCCCTTGCCTCAAACCTCTAGAGGATTCAAAATACCCTTCAGGAGATCCATTGACCAGAATAGATAATCTAGGGGAGGAGATAAAACTAAAGATCAAACTGATAAGTTGCTTGTCAAAACCAAATGCCTCCAAACACTTACATAAAAATCTCCAGTCAACTTTGTCATATGATTTTTTAATATCTAGTTTGATTAATATGCTAGGCTTTTTATTATGCTGAATTGTGTGAATTGCCTCTTGGGCTATAATAACACCATCTAGGATTGAACTCCCAAGTATGAAACCAGTTTGTTCCTCTGATATATTAGAAGGAAAAATAAGCTTGATTCTATTAGCCAATGCCTTAGACAATACCTTATAAACTATATTGCATAGTGATATTGATCAAAAGTCATCTAATGCATCTGCATTTTCCTTTTTTGGGATGAGTACAATAAATGTGTTGTTTATCTCTTTAAGAATTCTACTTGACTTCCTCATGTATTCAATAGCTTCCCACATTTCCTTGCCTACAATATGCCAACATTTCTGAAAAAAGCCTATCAGAAATTTATCACGCTTTGGAGCTTTATTCGGGTGTAGTTGATTAACAACTTCCTCTATTTCAACAAAAGAGAAACTATTGTTAAGAATCCTATTATCCTTTGTAGAGATGATCTTGGGTACACAGTTGAGAAGTTCTTGTTGGGATCTTAAATTTGAACTGTCCCTATTGTTGACGGAGGATTTGAAATAGTTAACTATTTCCATAAAAAATTCTCTTGGGTCTTCGAAAATGCATATGCTCCCCATAATCCTACTAATCTTGTTAATGTTCCTTCTATACTTGACACTGTTGTGAAATAACCTTTTATTTTTGTCACTTTAACTTAACCAATTTTCATGAGACTTCTGCTTCCAGAATATCTCCTATTTTGTTAACAAATCCTCATAATCATATAGAAACTCTTTCTCTTTAAAACAATTTGTTTTGATCCATACCCTCCTTGATGATACTTTCATTAATTTTGGCCAGATTTGCCTCAATTATTTCTTTCTCTTTAATTTTTTTTTAAAATGCTCCTTATTCCACCTTAGCATGTCCAATTTTATCTTTTTGAGTTTGGATATGAAACAATACATTTTAGAACCTTGAAACTGTTCCTCATTCCACCACTTGTCAACCTTATCTATGAATTCCTTATCTTGAAACCACATATTTTCAAACTTAAAAGGGCATTTTATGAGATTCGTTTCCACTGCCAGCTCCATCTGGACATGAAAATGATCAGAGCCTACCATAGTTAAGATGGTTGAGCTCATCGAGTGTTGGAATGCTACTAGATCTCCCTTGAAGAAAAATCGATCCAATTTCTCTGTTATATAATTTGTGCCTATCCTCCTATTGTTCCATGTAAAGGAACAATTACTCATCCTAGTATCCAAAATATTGTTATTATTGACCCATTCCCCAAACTCTATTTGCGCTTGTGATATATTTTGCAAACCCCTTGTTTTTTTTGTAAGACTTAAAATAGTATTAAAATTCCCCCAAAGAATAATATTACTATCCAAATTCTAAAACATAAAGGAATCTAATTCTGCCCATACATTTTTTTTTGAGATTTTGCCAAGATCAAGAGCTCAATGAAAAGTACAATAGAGAGACAAAATAGATGATAGGAATAAACTATATTATATCAAGATGAAAATATTGATCAACTGGATCATCAATGAATATATACAATGTAGATGAACCTGCTTATATAGGAAAGGCTATATGGATATGTGAGCACACAAGTATGACACGTGGCTCAATAAGAAACAAGGGTAGGTAAGGATAAGAAGGGGTAGGTAGGAGAAACAATATAACATTCCACAAGAGGTGGATCACCCACCGAATGTGGAATGTAACAACAAGATAAGACCACAAAAGGTGGAAATTATCCTACACGCACTATCCCAATGTGGCACAAACACCCAAGTCTCTCATACCCAAACTACTATGAAATGCATTATCCTAACTAAACTTAAGTAAGGTCTAATAATATCCAACATGAATAATTAATTACACCAATAGCCCCCTTAAGTGCAACTTAGGGGAATGCAATTAAGTCTACAATGAAAATAAGCAATGCAAGATGGGTCCTGGCTACTAGGCCATGTTAGGTACTCATGTATAAAGGCAAATGCACACAAACCAATGTAATGAAATCTCTCATAAAGCGGGGAAAGAGAGAAAGGAAAAAAAACCCTCCCCCAAAAAGAGAGATGAAAAATATATACAAGTAACTCTCAAAGAAGTATGAGAAGGACAAAACCCCATGTGAGGAAAATGTCCCTCACATATAAGAGAAGAAGAGAAAGAAGAGAGACTAGGTAGCCCCCCCTCAATGTAGAATCTGCACCAATGGTAGAAGCTCAAATATGTATGAAGAAACTGCTCCATGAATGTCGAACAAAATTCCTCCCCTTAGGAAGAAACAAAACCAAAGGTGTATCCATGAAGTCTCCCCAATCATGAAGGGAAGATGCAGGAAAAAAACTCATGATGAATGAAGTCTCTGAAAACTGCTCAAGTGTCCCCATGTCAATGCTGAAGGTTACCCCCTCCAAAGGTGGTGAACTTCTCCACACTGCTGAAAAAGGCACTCCAAGATCCAGTGGAAAAGAAAGTAGAACAATATCCAAAGACTCACATGTCTCCTTTAAAGATAATGAGACCTCCTCCAACTATTGTACAAAAGTATCCACAATCATGTCAACCTCAAAAGAATAATCATGTAGAGAATGCACAAGAGGGTCAGAGTGTTCCCTCACAACAATCGAAGAAGGATCAGCTCCATCAAAGAGAAGATGAATATCATCAATGATGTGTCCCAAGTTTGCAATGTAGGACTCCACAAACAAACCTATAATGTCTTTCAAGTAGGCATCCTAATCAATTGAAGCTAGAAGACAAGGAATATCCTACTGCACTAAATCACAAGAATTCAAAATTGTCACACTAGCTGCATCATCGGGTGCAATAGGTGATGTGATATCAAGAGGAGGAGATGAAATTCAAGGCTCAAGAACGGGGTCACATGTGAGAATCCCCAAGTTCAAGTACCCAAAGTTCTCAAAATCTAAATCATCGTGTGAAGAGTCAACCTCATTAATAGGACCAAAATGTGAAAAGGAGTACAATCAAGATGCATGATCAACCACCCTAGTCGCAATGATATCTCTAGTCTCCAAGTCTCTAATGATGACTGAATCAGGTGTGAACTACCATAGTTTTCCTAGTTGCCCCATGTGTGATTTGATAGATGGAAAGAAGATTGTTTGTCAAGTGGGATACACACAACACATCATTGAAGGAGTTATCCCCAATGGCAATAGATCATTTCCCAATCACATCCATGTATGTATAATTGCCCATCAAAATCTGCGGCATGGTGTATGACTTAAATGAAGAGAACATAGACTGGGAAGATTCCATATGATGAGAAGGCCCTGAATCTAGAAGCCATCTCCCTGAATCATGACTTGTAGTAGCACAAAGAGATTGTGCTTTTCCTTTATCTGTCCCAAAAGAGTGATCCTTTATTTTATCCCTTTCCTTGGAAGAAGAATCCGATGTAAACATTCTAGAAGGTAGGTTGATTTTGTTCTTCTAAAGAAGATTCCCTTTGTTAGCCACCAAAGCTTGCGACTTTGAAGATTTGAGAATCCCCATCTTGTCAACTTAGATTATTCAAGTATCAAAATCTCTGTGAATGCATAAAATGAGGGAGAAGTGTAAGAGGAACCTTGAGCTAACCTATGGGTGGGAAAGCTAGACACAAAGGTTGCATACTTTGAAGGAAACTTGTCCAACAAGTTATAAACCAATTGAGCATCCTTTTTGTCAATTCCACAATCCTTTAGTTTTGCCCTTAGCTCATTTGATTTTGTGACATAATCCTTGGATCCAAAGTTGTGAGTTCACTATCAAGCTTGTATCCCTTAATCTCATCAACTTGACCATTCAATTTCTCATAAATATCCCAAGCCTCTTTAATTGTAGTACACTTATCAATGTGAAAAATGAGGTCACCTGATAAATACTTTCTTAATGTTCCAAGTGCCATAGCATTCTTAGTGAGCCATTAAATTTGAGAATTAGGATCAGCCTTAGGATTAGGTGGTGTTGTTATAGTTTCATTTACATAATGAATGAGTCCTTTTTCCAATAGTTTACTCAAGCCTTAATCTTCCATGAAGCATAATTATGAGGAGTTAAAAGTGGAAATTTAGGAGAACCCATAGCACCAAAAGGAAAAAACACAAGATAGAGAGAGGCACAATCACACAAGACCCCCCCCCCCCAAAAAAAAAAAATTACTAAATCAAGAAACCACCCCCCCACCCCCCCCCCCACAAAAAAAAATGATGATTTGACACTTTATACTTAGTGCATCTACAATGGGCCACTTTCAATATAAGCCAAGGTGGACTTTTGAATTCAACTTTAAAACTTCCTCAAATGAGATATAAGAGACTTTAACAAATACTGGAAGCGATCTAAACTAAGATCCAAGAAAAATATAAGTACCAAATAGGCCAAAAATGACCAAATATTGAAAGTACAATTTCTACTCAAAATCACTACAAACTGATGGCAGATTATGAAAGTAGACGAAACATTATGCACTTTAAAAAAAATAGCACTTGAAAAGGAGGTCGTACGACCCCAAACAAAGCCTCTGAAGTTGCAAAATTTGGGATTAGATAGGTACAGTCATGAAAATCTGCAAATTCTAAAAAATTTGTCCATCAAAATTAAAAAATTCCTCCACCACTACAAAGAGCACAAAATTCTAGCCAATTTCAAACAATATTGCACCAAAAAAGGAGCCATAAAGACCAAGTTATGGCCTCCTAAAGTAGGACTGCAATCAAAAAGCTCAATGAGAAAGGGGTGAAAAAAATTTCAAAATACTCTTGACGCAACGCTGACGAGCTTAAATTTGACGCCTGTCTAGCCATTGCGAGAACTTCAACTCCACCCTACGTGTTGTTCGTACTGTACAGACATGATGGCATGGCAGAAAATGATTGGTTGATAATGTTGACATGGTCATATAGATAGGCTGACTGTGTGGGTGACTGGACATCCGTACAGATGATGTGGCATAGACTATTTGTTGATGTGTTAGTTTGTACTGCCAATGTGGTAGCCTACGTGCCAGTGATGCAGTGTGTGGTTGCAGGGTCCATGCAGCGGGGTCATAGAGCCCGCATGGTAGTGCACAGGTGAAAGGTGGCAGGTTGCCGGAGCACATGGAATAGGCGGCGATCAGAGATCGGAGTCAGGGCGGATAATGTTAGCGTGAGTTACCGGAGGGGTTTAAGTAGTGATCAGTAGGAGTGTAAGCAGCAGCCGACGCAGATAGGAACCGACATCTCAATGATGAAACCAAAAGCTAGGACGGGAGGAGGTCACTGGAGTGGACAAAGCGAAGGGAGGATCGATGGTGTAGTGGTGACAGCAGGTACGATGGTGCCTACAATACAAACAATAGAGTATGGTGTCCAGGGGGGGGGAGTCCCCACTAAAATATACAAATTTTTGATTTTTTTTAAATAATAAAACCTTTACAATTATATTTTAAAAAACCACAACTTTTAAAAATATACGCAAATTAAAAAAACTGCAAAAAAAAAATATTTTTTTTTGTAATGAAATTCGTATCACTAGCCTTATAGGCTAAATTTTCCCTCCAAATATGATTTTCTTCAAAATAGGTCAATTTTATACTCAATTTTCATGGAAACGACCTCCCGAACTCAATCATGATGTCCAAATTGCTGTAGGATGCACCTATAAAATGAAGATCCCCAAATCTGAAAATTGAAGCCTTCAAAATGTCTCCAAAAGACTAATCAATGAAGCCCTATAGGCTCTAATACCATGTGAGATTTTTCCAAGATCAAGAGCTCAATGAAAAGTACAATAGAGAGACAAAATAGATGATAGGAATAAATTGTATTCTATCAAGATGAAAATATTAATCTACTGGATCATCAATGAATACATATAATATAGATGAGGCTTCTTATATAGGCAAGGCTATATGGATATGTGAGCATACAATTATGACATGTGTCTCAATAAGAAACAAGGGTAGGTAGGGATAAGTAGGGGTAGGTAGGAGAAACAATATAATATTCCACAAGAGGTGGATCACCCACTGAATGCGGAATGTAACAACAAGATAAGACCACAAAAGATGGAAAGTCTCCTACACACACTATCCCAATGTGGCACAAACACCCAAGTGTCTCATACCCAAACTACTATGAAATGCATTATCCTAAGTAAACTTAAGTAAGGTGTAATAATATCCAACATGATTAATTAATTACACTAACACTTTTTCCTATAGTGCTAATGGGCCCATATATATTAATGAGCAGGAAGCTAATTGAATTATGTAAACTATTCACTCTACCACATTGCCAATGTAGTTTATTAGTAACCGGTTCATACCTAGTTCTTTTAGGGTCCCACAATACTGCCAATCCTCCTACAGCCCCTATAATTAGGTAATTGTCCACTTTCCACAAGCCTAATTTCATTTTAAGGGAGTTCCAATCCTCATCCCTTAAATTAGTTTCCTAAATCATCACAATATTAGATTGGAAGAGGGTTAAGCCACGCTTGAGTAGGCACTACTTGTTAGGGGCATTTAATCCCCTAACATTCCATGTTGTAATCTTCATTTCTCATTGGGAAGGCACTTCCCCTTCCCAGCTTGAAAAATATTAGTGATCTTTGTTTGATCTTCTGCTTCCCAGCTTTTGTCATTAATTTTGTAAGGGATTTCCTTCCTTTCCTCTTAGGGAATGGCCCAAAATCCTGGATCTCTTTATTTAGATAGGATAAATCTAATCCCAACTTTACTAAATTATCCATACCCACTTCATTAATCAAATTATTGACCTGAGGCTCACCATTAGATTCCATATCCTCCCTGGATTCTAACTCCAAATTTTTTGAAATAATTTCTTGCTTCTTTTTAGTAGATCTTGCACTATTCTCCTCCGATTCATATTCTGAATCAGATGCCTTGTTTATACCTATGAGATCGTAAACCACTTCCAAATTAGTAGGAATTTGTTCCTAAGATTCTAGATCTAGGTTATCTTGGTCCGCCTCCCTGTCCTCTCCATGCATATCAATGACATCCTTCTCATCCTCTATAAATCTAGACAATAAAGTATTAAGACCCATAGTTGTTGCTCCAGTCCACTCCTAAGGAGGTTTTGACAGAACTGAGCTATGTGGATTCTCAAACACACCCCTAATCTCCATATCTCTCTGACTTGTTGGCTCCACCATAAAACCTCCTCTCTCAATATCAAATTTAATATTGACTTCCGAGTCAATCAAGGGGGCCTTGATTGACGAATCCTTAGCCAAATCTCCAGGTTCCAAAATCACATTGCCAAAAATGGCTCCCTCATAAAATTTTACTTTAATGTTGTAAGACATTTTGGTAGTAATTAACTCCAAAGGTTCCAAGAATTTATCATTATAGTCCATATCTATGAGTATTTTCACCTACGTTGAACTCATAAATTTATCCTCCAAACCTATAAAAGACCCTAGTGCATTCGCTATTTCTACTAGGGAATCAAAATTTAGCAGTTCTATCGAAAGATAAGGGATTTTAACCCATATGGGGATTTTTTTAGGTTTGTAGTCCAAGGGATTAAAGTTAAAAGGCCAATCTATGAAGTGAAAAATGTATCCTTTAAAAATAACAGGCTTACCATACAATAGTTCGTTCTTTAGCTCCTTAGAATTACATTTTATAAAGATCAAATCATTCGGCAGGATAGAAATACTTACCTATTGATGGTATGCCCAATACCACCATTTCTCAATCATGTCGATCGACTGTCCACTACCACTCCATTTTACAAATAGACCAAAGCTTTCACAATTTCCCAGCAGGCACTCGTGAGTTTATTGTGAATCACAAACGTATCTCCTCTTTTTGTTCCCTCTGATTGCTTGTGGATTTTGTTGGATTGGTTCTTTGCTGGAGCTAGCTTTTGATCTATCTAATTGTTATTTTTGTTGTGGATAGGAACCTTGTTAGGATTAAATTTTTTTATGCTTGTTGTGTTGTTTAGAAGGTCTTGCGCTAGGTTGTTTGGTGGGCATGTTATGAGGGCCAAGATGTCTTTAGAAATTCTCATTGTTGCCTTTCTGAACCTTGTTGGACTAGACCCAATTATAAAATCCAGACTAGAAAGGGAAGCATTGAGATAGTTTCTCTACTCGCCTTATTTTCTTGGATTTAACAATTTGCCAATCGTTATTTTTATTTTGATTCTGAGGTTTCTTGCATTTATCTACCCACCCGCCATTTGAAAATACCAATTGAGGCCTATAATTATTTGTATTGTGCCTTCAATCAAGTTGTCCATCATCGAACCTACATGGACACATTTCTACTGTTCTGCTCGAATCCGGTCGCATCATTTTTTTCAAAAGAAACTTATCAATTTATCTTTTCCAAATTGGTACCAAATTATTTTTTTAACTTCTTAATTGATTTTGAATTTTTGACAAACATCACAAATACATAATGGATCTTTATTCTTGCATTGTATTTAGTGTCATGAAGCTTGAGTTATTTTATTTTTTTCAAGTTTTATTCATCCTATTGGCAGACAATTAGTAGGAACTATAATATTTGACAACAAATAAAATTGCATTCTTAGTAAATGGTCTCTCTATCAGTCTACATGAAATATAGCAAAGAGGACATTAGGCAACATCAAAACCTGCAAGTCTTTATAGTATGCATTGCTCAATTGATTTTTAAACAACCCTTAAATACCATAAGCAACCTCAGTATAATATTAACAAATTATAATTAAACCACTATTTTAGTAGAAGGAATTGGTGGTTGAAAAATATTTGAGATGAAAAATACCCTTTGAAGTTTGAGATATATAAGCACAAACTAGAGATTTCTCCTCCTACTTGCTATGGAGCAAGGATTAGAGACATCCACAAGCCTTAGCCCATCCCTCGACACAAACACCATTCCTTGAAGGCTGATCAAATATCAACTAACCTTGTGTATGCTTCCACATTTTGCATAAATTTCTACTAGGGCATGTCCAAATACAATTCTGATAACAACAATGCAAAGGGGCAGAACATATCAATTACCATTAAGATTAGCATGGGCATTGACAATACATAAATCTCAAGGATTGACTCTTTCAAAAGACACAATTGATATAGGACTTGAAAGAACAGGATTGACATTTGTTGCAATATCTCGTGTAAAGTCTCTAGAAGGTTTGAGAATAATGCCGACATTCACATGTGACCGTTATTAAAAAATGAAAAAGGGTAGACAACTTGCCAAGCGCAAAGCTGAAGAAAACAAATTGAAAACTATAGAACACAATTGATGTAATATATTTTTCTCCAAATTTCATGTGTGACTTTTAAGGTTTTTAATATAAATATAATAGCTACTAGAACTTTCTCAAATATGATATGTTTAAAAAAAATCATTCATTACATTGTGTATAAACAAAATGACAATTCAAAAATCTCAAAAATTAAGGTAATATATTTTTCTTCAAATTTGCTTCCATACTTTTAGGTTTTCTAATATAAAAAAATAAATTAAACTACTATGAAACAAATTATCATTAATAAATATCTTATTTTTATCACAATAATAATTTCTAACATTTAATATACAATCATATGCTTAAATCACAATGTCTATGAAAGAAACTTACATAATTTTATAAATAAAATTTATGCAACCTATTTCTTATTTAATTGCATAGATTTGCATCAAATGAAAATGTCTATAAATTTATATTTTATATTAAGTTTAAAATATTTATCTTCTACTATTCAATATTCATTTAAAAGCTAAAAAGAATTCTAAATATGTAGCATTTTCTAAATATACTTCACGTAACCTTGCATCATTTTTTTTTTTATGATACAGAGAAATGCTACATATATGTTGCTCTTTTCTATTTTCATGCAGGTGAGCAAGGAGTCACATAGTGCACATGCATGGGTGTCCAATTGGTTGACAAACTACCACTTCCATCTTCCAATCAATGTCATCCTTCGTATAGAGGAATTAAGTGTTCGCTTCTGGTTGAGACAAAAAATGGTCATAGAATTGAAGAAAATGGACCAGAGAATAGTCAAACAAAATTTGAAAATTATGCTTCATACTTTAACTTCCTTCATGGTTCCAAGGTCAAAATGAACTTAGATGTAAAATTTTATAATCTACAAATTGACATTATAGATTTATGTGATTGGTCAATTTCTCAATACCATGAGCTTCGAGATCTTTACCTTGTTGGATGTATATGGAAAGTCACTATTAGGCCAATAGTGACAATAAAAAACAACACCTATTTGAACACCTCAGTATGAAGTTCAAGAGATTTCTTAAGGGACAGTCATAGATAAGTTACCACATAGGATCACTTGAAGAATGCTTGCTTGCTACTTTTAAGTTTAATTATTCAATCAGATTCTGTTAGATAGTTTAGATAACCAGAAGATAACTGAGAGGAGTGGGGATGAATCAGTTGCCACAGATTACCAGAAGCTTTAGAAATTTAAAACAACAATATCAGAATAGCAGTTAATCCAATTAAGCATAAACAATAATCATAGAATAAAAGCCATCCACACAACACCAAGATTTCTACATGGAAAACCCGGTAAAGGGAAAAACCACGATGGGAAGCCTACCCACAGTCAGATAATACTTATGCAGTAAGTATGTGAATTTACAGTGAAGGGGCCTGCACTTGTAGGAAGGCCAACAACCTAGAGCACACTTCTCATCACAAAAGGAGTCTCACTAAGTACATACAAATCCAGACTACAATCCGAAGAAGTGTTGAACTGTAAAATATAACATCTCCTATGCCTGAGTACAATTTTGGTTAAGCTCAATACCGAAGGACTAAATCCTCTTATAGACCTAATTCGATCTCCAATGATAAACCAACTCCTCTGCTTGAATGATATTACATTATTCGCACATTACATTCCTTGACCATGACCTCTTACAATAACCATGATGATCTACAATGAGATCTTACATCTTATTTATACAAACCCTCGACCATAAACAATCAGGTCAACCTCCAAAAAATAAACCAATTACATAATTACAAACCATGTTGGCCTTAGACTAAAAAAATAATATCCAACACATAAGACATCCTAGAAATACAACAATAGGTCCTATCGAAATGTTACATCAATGTCGATCCATAACCTAGATCAACCAGGACCAAGTATAGGTCCACATGCTTCAGCAATGATCTCCAAACACCAAGTCTTGAACATGATCACCAATAGCATCCTAAAACTCCACCAGAAGATGCACCAACACCAATTATGTAATGCATCAAAGATCTCCACCAAAAGCTCTGCCGATGAAACCCTCGCCGGAACCAGAAACCAATCTTCATAGCAAGCAGGATAGCATCCAATCACTAGACCAAAATCAACTAACCAAATATGAGTATAACCATTATGAAAAAGTCAATTTCATCACCAAATTATACCAAAGTCAACTGGATAATGCCAGATCCAAGTTAACTAGAAACTATTCAACCTACCGAGACCAGAAGGGTGTCGGTAAAGCATCCAAATAGTTAGTGTTGGCATAAATGACAAAAAATCAATGCAACACAATCAATTCCACCAAATGGCCAACAATATCCCCCTTTGGCATTGATGGCAACACTAGATGTAAAAAATATCTAAGTACCAAGAAATGCCAAATAAGTCCCCCCTGTGGAAGACAACCAACAATCTCCTGCATATAGCTATGAATATCAATGCCTCTCCCCCTTTGAATAATATCTCTGTAAAAGTTTTGAACTCCTTTTTCACATCATTATCTCTGCCCCTTTGAAATCAATGCTAGAAATCTGACAGAAATATCAAAGCAAAAACATAAGCCTCTGAATCTCAAAGCTGACTACTCTCCTTGAGCAGTAGCATCCTACATTAGTGTTAGAATGAATAGTATCTATGATAATTCACACCAGACTGATGCCAAACCACATCAATCAAGTCTCTGTCGGAGGGGTAGAAACCCCCAATGTGTCTCTCAGGTACTCAAATGATTCATTGGATAGAGGTTTAGTGAAAATATCTGTAATCTGTTCTTTAGTGTTCACATAAACTAGTTTAATTTCATTTGCTTCCACCTTCTCCTTCAAAAAGTTATACTTGATAGATATGTTCTTTGTCTTAGAATGAAATACCAAATTCTTTGATATATCAATAGCAGTAGAGTTATCACAATGAAAAACTACCGGTGCATCACAATCCACCTTTATATTCTTCAACATTTTCTTCATCCATAAAACTTGTGTACAATTAGTAGCAACAACAACATACTTAGCTTCAGCAGTAGATAAATAAGTACGTGACTATTTCTTGCTAATCCATGAAACCAACTTCTTTCCAAGAAAGAAAGCTCCACTGGAAGTACTTTTCCGGTCATCAATATCTCCAACCCAATCAACATCTGTATATGCACATACAGTAAATTTATCATCCTTAGGATACCACAACCTATATTCTGGTGTACCTTGCAAGTATCTAAAAATCCTTTTCACCGCCATCTCATGATTTTATCTAGGATCACATTGAAATCTTGAAACAATACAAACAACATTCATAATGTCAGGCCTAGTCCGAGTCAAATAATGTAGACCTCCAATCATAGATTTGTATATTGTAGGATTTATCGGTGTAGAAACATCTTTCCTTGTCAATTTCTCACTTGCAACCATAGGTGTACTTACCAGTTTAGAATCTCCCATAATAAATTTCTTCAACAATTCCTTTGCATATTTAGTTTGATAGATAAAAATAACTTTGTCAGTCTGAGTAATATGCAAACCTAAGAAATTTTTTATCTCACCAATCATATATATCTCAAATTCTTTCTCCATGCTCTTAGAAAATTCTATGCATAATATATCTTCACCTCCTAAAATGATATCATCAACAAATATTTCAACAATCAATATATCTTCATTAGTGATTTTATAATATAAATTACTGTCAGCACTGCCCTTAGTAAAACCAAGATTCAAAAGATATGTATCCAACCTTGCGTACCAAGCTTTGGGTGCTTGTTTCAATCCATATAAATATTTCCTTAACTTGCAAACCATATCAGTATCATCTGATAGTGAAAAACCATCAGGTTGCTCAATATAAAATTCCTCATCAAGATCTCCATTCAAGAATGCACATTTAACATCCATCTGATAAATCTTGTAGTTTTTATAAGCAACGTAGGCAAGAAATAGTCTTACAGCTTGAATTCTAGCTACCAGTGCAAAGGTTTCTCCATAATCAATTCCTTCCTTCTGAGAATATCCTTCACAAACCAATCTAGCCTTATTCCTTATAACTTTACCATCCTCATTCAATTTATTCCTAAAAACCCATTTAGTTCCAATAACATTTTTATTTTTAGGCCGGGGAACCAAAGTCCATGTGTTATTTTTCTCAATCTGATCTAACTCTTCTTCCATATTTTTTAACCAAAATTCATCTTTACATGCCTCAATTACTGATAGCGGTTCAACTTGTGAAATTAAACATACCTCATCAGTTGTCAGTCTTCTTCTTGTCATCACTCCATTGTTTTTATCCCCAATGATTTGATCTTCAAAATGATTCAACTCACATACCTAGGAGTCTTCTGACTCTCTGTTCCTCTTCCCTGTTCTTCTGTTACTATATAATCTTTTGATGTTTCTGGAGTAACTAGTTCAACTCTCTATTCTGATAAAGGTGCTACCAGTTCAGATATAATCATTTCCACTGTTGGTTCCTTCTCATAAACTCTAATTTTACTTTTTCTCAGCTCATCTACTTTGACATTAGCACTCTCCACTATTTTTTGCAATCTCTTGTCATAACATCTATATGCTTTTATTTCATTAGAATAACCAAGAAATATACCTTCATCACTTCTAGGATCAAATTCCCCAATAGTATCATCTCTCCTAATGTAACATTTACTACCAAAAATTCTAAAATACTTAACTCTGGTGTATTGCCAAACCATAATTCATAAGGTGTCTTACCTATTTCTCCTTTGATATGTACTCCATTTAATGTATAAACCATTGTACTAACTACTTCTCTCTAGTAGATATGAGGTATATTTGCTTCCATCATCATTTTTCTAGTAGCATCTAAGATAGTTCTATTTTTCCTTTCCACAACTTAAATCTGTTGAGGTCTCCAGGAAGTAGAAAATTGTCTTCTAATACCATGCTTGTCACAAAAGTTATTGAACTCACCAGATGTGAATTCTCCACCATGATCTGATCTCAAACAATTAATCTTCAATCCTATCTCAGTTTCCACTTTAGCCTTAAAGATTTTAAACTTTTCAAATGCTTCAGATTTTTCTCTCAAAAAAGTAACCCACATCATTCTAGAATAATCATCAATGATTAGCATGAAATATCTATCACCATGAAATTTTTTAACTCTAGCAGGGCCACACAAATCAGTATGAATAAGATCAAGAACATCATTTGATTTATCTTGTATACTCCTAAAAGAGGTTGTAACTTGTTTACCCATTTGGCATTCTTTACATACCGGATTATGGGGTTTCATAATCTAAGGTATATCTCTAACAACCTTAGTTGAACTGATCTTTACAATGCAATCAAAATTCACATGACATAGCCTTTTATACCATAACGAACTCTCATCAATTTGTGTAATCAAACATGTTTTCTCACCGGATTTGAAATGAAATATGCTACCTTTTGTCTGTGTACCGGTTGCAATCTCCAAGCCAGATCTATTAATGATTTTGAATTTTCCATCCTTGAAATATAATTTAAATCCCCTATCTACCAATTGTCCTACACTCAATAGATTATGCTTCAAACCATCAACATAATAAACATTCTCAATATTGTTCTTACAATCCAATGATATAGTTCCTTTTCCTTTGATCATACATGCCTTGTCATCTCCAAATCTAACTAGTCCACCATCAATTTCTTGCAAAGAAAGAAACTTCCCTTTATCTCCAGCCATATGATGTGAACAACCACTGTCAATTACCCATTCATCCTTATCCTCAATTTTAGTAGCAAGTTGCGTCTCCTCAAGTACATTTTCTTCCAGTGCCGGTGTTACTACTTATCAAATTGCCATTAGTTTTATATCCAAAGTCATTCTATATACTCTAGTTGGTTACTACTATCAAAATATTCAGTCAGTATGCACAGTCAAGTTGGTTATAGAAGAAAGCAATCATAGAGCCCAGTATGCACCGAGCTGTCTACCGAGCATCATTCTATGTCTACCGAGTAGCAAAGATGATACACCGAGATGATATACACCGAGTGAAATGTGTTACCAGATTCATTGAACCTGGACACACATAAGAAAACGTGTTACAAGATCGAGGAACATAGAACCGTTATCACATTGGAAATTGCACTTATAGATTTTGTATGATTTTGAGGTCATCTAACCAATGAAATATTTTGCATGGTTATTCATTCGAGAAATCATGTTTGTAAAATCAAAGCAATGAATCAGATCATCGACATAAGAGATCTATTTATACAACATGAATTCAGGATTAACAGAGAGGATTCATGTGTATGCATGAGTGTATGAAGCAATACATGTGTGAGACATGAGAAAGCATTAAGTATTATGACTGTTATAGAGACACAGAGGTCACCAAGAAGGTTTTCAGAGAACAGTTAAAGAATAGAGTAAACATAAGGGTTTATCAAGTTACTTTATGGGTTACCGAGGTATGCTATAAGCAAGGTAATATTATTTTGAGCACATAGAATCTGCTACAGCATTTCAGATGTAAAGTTGCAGATAGTTGTAAAGATTTTATTGAAAATTTTGAAGTTGTAAAAGAAACCTTTAACAAGGTTAAAGACTCTAATCAAGTCTATAAATTGTAAAGCCTCTAACTAGGTGCAGCATTTAGATTAAGTGTTGTAAAATCCTTTAGCAAGGTAGATCTAACAGATCTTGATACTCCTAACAGGGTAAGCTATACGAAATAGCTAAATATGTAGCTCTAACCGAGAAACCTTTATTATTGCAGTAGTGAAGTTGTGGGTGCCATCCCCACCGCAGTTTTCCTCTCTAACCAAGAGTTTCTGTGTAACCAAAATATATGTGTTATGGAGTGAATCATGTATGATTGTTATTTATTTATTTTAGCTTTATGTTATGTTACAACAGTTTTTGGTTTATGCATAACAATAAAGATATTGTTGATAAAAGGATTTGAAGTACTAATTCACCCTCCCCTCTTAGTACATTAGCTTTCCATAGTGGGCCTAACAATTGGTATCAAAGCTTGAATCTTGGAAAAGGGTTTAACTGCCTAAAGAGAAAGATCTTATCAATGGAAGGCTACAAATAATCTTGGAGGATTGTGTATCTGCAAGAAGAATTGGCTCATGCTAATCAAGTGATTGTAGACATGCAAAGGCAAGTGCAAAAATCTCTGAAAGTAAGAAGAAGATTGTCTGATGATTTGCAGGACTCTCGAGAGATGGTAGAACAAATTGAGACATCATCTGAGAATAGTATGTCTAAAGAGACTAAAGAAATGATTAGAGTATTGAAAGAAAAAGCACTGGCTGATCAACTAAAAGCAATGAAAAGAGAACATGAACATTTCAGCACACAGATGACTGAAAATCTTGATGCATTGAGGACAACCGAGGATAAAGTAAAAGATCTAGAAAGAGAGAAACAACAAAATGAAGCTTTAGTATCTGACAAGAATGATGAAATCATAAGGCTAACTAGGATTCAACAAAATCTGTCAGATCAACTAGGTTATGTGCATCATGAAGCAAATCTAAAAGATGATGAGAATCAAGCATTGAAACTTGAAGTATCAAGGTTGACTAATGAACTTGAAACAGAGAATAAATCCAAAGAAACAGTAAAGAAGAGTTATGAAGCATCAAATATGTTGGATGAGCAACTGAATACAAGACGACCATACAAAGATCCAGGACTCGGTTACAAAGGAAAAGACTCTATCAAGAAGGGAATCTGCACTACCGAGAGAGGAGAATCATCAAAGCAAGTTGGAATCAAGAAGAACATCAAAAGAAAGAAGCCTATTTGCAACTACTGTGGAAATCAAGGTCATACTGCCAACGTGTGTCAAATCAGAAAAGGTAAGCAACCAAATGTCACTAAGTCCAATGGTTATTGTTACAATTGCAATAAATATGGTCACACATCTAATCAATGTAGGACAAAGTCTGTTAACAATTATCAGAAGGCAAAATTCAAAGGGTTTTGTAAAAA
Source organism: Cryptomeria japonica (assembly GCF_030272615.1). Taxonomy (NCBI): domain Eukaryota; kingdom Viridiplantae; phylum Streptophyta; class Pinopsida; order Cupressales; family Cupressaceae; genus Cryptomeria; species Cryptomeria japonica. The sequence goes on from NC_081415.1 coordinate 658,150,908, forward strand.
TTGCAATAGATATGGACAGAATACCAAGAAGTGTTGGTTTAAGCAAAAGAACTACATGTGGTCTGCACACTGAGCAATTACTAGAGGTTACCGAACTCACATAGATCCTTACCGACAATATTCTATAGTACCATGGGATTACAATACAAGGATATGGTGTGAATGTTGTGGAAGATATGGACATATAAGTGCCAACTGCTTAATAAGGTTTGGAATGAACAACCGAAGATCATGGAGAAATCCTGGTATGGCATGTTTTCATTCTCACAAAGTTGGACACTTGGCTGGAGATTGCAGAGATCAACCTAGAGAAGACACTAAGGAAATAAAAGAGAAATTAAAGATGATTTGGAGAAAGAAGGAAATTATGTCAAATGGAGAAAGCACCTTACCTACCGAGTTAGGTGCTCTTATTCCAAATTAATCGGTAAAGGTATGAAGGGACTGGATTCTCTCAAGGTTAAATCTTAAACAATTCCTATTTTAGTATGTACTTAATTCAAAATCTGCATAGTTAAGATGTAGTAGTAAGTTTGAAATTATATCAAAGTTTTTTGAAGCACTTTACAAGAAACTTGTCAAGTCAGTGAATACAGGAAGCCTGTCAAGTCGATAAATGAAGGAAATTTGGTTACTCGGTTAAAGCACAAAAAGGGAAAGAAAGTTTAGTGGAACCGAGTGCATTTAATGTTTTAACCTAACCTACATGGAGCCCGATAAGGTTTATTGTCTACTTAAAGCATTTTATGCGGTCATTTTCACTTACCAAATTTTTGAGAAAGCAGGACAGAGCGAATCAAGGTGATCAAACCTTCTACAAAGCGAAATTCAAGGTATTTACATCAACCAGTTCGCATTGTTAAGCTGGTTTACCAAACTTATTGAATTGTTATTATCTGTTAAGTGTGAAGCATCTACCATTTGAAAGTTCTCAAACCCTAAGGTTCCTGTGTTAGTTTTTATCTAAAATCTAGAATGGCACCTAAGATCCAAGACCCCATAGTTGTCAAGAATATTGAAAAGCCCTCACTAAAATACACTTTAACTCCTAAAGTTGCATCTGAACTGGATGACAAAACCACTTTTTCACTAATCCCGGATAGAGTTTTGTTAGTCGAGGATGTGAGATTCTTCACGAAATGTCATGTTGAAGAACTTGGTCACGTTGAAATCAAAGATGCATATGATGAATTGTGCATGGATGGTAAAATGGATAGCAAGTATGAGCACATCAAGATAAAGGGATTGACTAAAGCCCTAACCTATCCCCATGTGTTCAAACCCCAATGGGTTAAGTTGGTTTTGAGTAGAGTGCATGATGACTTCATGTGGCTACAAGAGCAATCGTTTAAGATCACTAAGGAAATCATTAATTTGATCACCAGTTACCCTATCTATGATCATGCCCGAGCACAGAAAATGATATCATAGAAGGAATTGATCAGTTTGACCGGAGTGGAATCAGACTGCAGAGGATTGAAGTTAAACAATATCACTGATCCTGAATGAAAATTTTCTATTAGAGTAATTGTTTACTGTTTCTTCCAATCGGCAAGGGAAAACAGTGTACCCTATGCTGCAGTGGACCTAGCATACAAAATTGTGAAGAAAGGCATGAAAATTGACTTATGTGAGGTATTGCTGAAGAACCTGTTTGAAAATCTGAACACAATCAGGAAGCCAAAAAAGAACAACTCAGCAAATACACTAAAGTATGGATCACTGCTTGTATGCATGTTTTTCTACTTTGAGAAGTTCTTTCCAATAGTCGGTAAAGTTGTTTGGGAACTACACCGACCAATCACCCATCAGATCAATGACTTCATTAAGAATGTTGTGGAACCAAGGACTCAATCTTTGCCACCTATGGGTTACGAGATTGACTTTGACATCACACAATAGCAAATCGATGCATTTCTTACATTACCAAGGCATGCTACCGAGCTGAGGTATGGAACCTATGAGGAAGTGAAGGAAAAAGTAAAAATGAGCATTGTAGTACCCAAAGCTACAAGGAAGGCAACAAAAATGATTAAGGAATTAATAGAGAAATTTAGAGAAGACTCTTCCTCCACACCTATCAAAGGCACACTAGCCATTACCGAAGAGGAGTCAGAAGCCCAAGAGGTAGCCATAACACTGAGCACCGAATTGCCTAATGGAAAAGTATTGAAGAGAAAGAAACAGGACACTTCAAAGGCCCTACCGACTCCTCCAACAAAGTGACCAAATACAAGAGCATCTGCAGCATCACCGAGTAAGAAACAAAAGACTGTTGCTGCTCCGAAGGTAACAAGAACTTACAAGAAATCTACTCGGAGACTCATTTTGTCTAAAGAGTCTAGTGATACCAAATCTAAAGATGCAAGCAAATTTCAGATTGTGAAGAGAAAGAAGGTAGATGTACATAGTGTTGAAAATTTTTGTACTAATCTAAAGGAATATGGCAGATTTGGTGGATTCAGATTTGTCAAATATGAATCTAGATCTACTGATGAAAAGAGGGAAATAGAAGAAGTTGTCATTTGCAAACTTCTAAAATTCTGAGTGGTCCCATTAGAAGTATGTAATTCTCTTCCTGAGGAATTATATGAACATATTGAAAATAGGTGGCAATATGCCCTAGACTCGGAGAAACATATCAGAGAAAGAAGTTTGGTCCATCTCTTTCCTGATATGTCGGTTGAAGAAATAAAAGAACACCTGAAAAATAGCCAAACACAATTTTTGGTCAAACAAAAGGCCTTGAAACTGATGAATGGCCTATATATTGAAGTGGAGAAGGAAACAAAAGAACAATGGCAGGAAATCTTTCAAAGAAAGAATACTGATGAACAATCTACAATTGAAATAGTTGATGTCACTGACCAAGAGCTTGATGTCACCGAGCAAGACCCTACTGACACCATTCAAATAGGTGAAGATATCATGGATGCAGAGGCACCTAAATAGGAAATGATAGAAGGCAATGCATATGCAAAACTTGTCTCCAGTGAATCAGTTTTGGAACAAGTTCAGCCTTATCCACCGATCAATCAACCCGTCTCAACTGGAGCCCCTCAGGCTACAGATCAAGGCACTGAAGGTCACAAGGCTACAACAGGAGAAGGTACTACTCAAGAAAAAACCTCTCAATCACCTTCTAGCACAGAAAATGTTGCAATTGAGACACCAAGCATCGAGACACCAAAGGACACTACAGAGGCTACAGAAACTGACCAAAGTGTTGCCTCTATCGAGCAACCTACCGAGGGTCCTCAAGCCTCTCAAGCTATTGTAGTGGTTCACCCAACCAAAGGTAAAGACAAGAAGATGAAAAAGCATAGTTTCAAAATAGATTTGTCAAAACCAATAGTATTGCCCAATGTAGACATCTCAAAATTAAAGGGGCAAGCACTCACTGAATTCGGTGAACTGTGCAAAGAAAAGGCCAAACAGGAGAAGCTAATGGCCATACAAAAGAAGAATAAAGTACTTCAGAAGGTGAAGACACTGCTATCAGATATGCTACCTAGAGCTATAGTGTCAATCGATGCAGCCATTCATATTCAACTGGATGAACTCCTTAATCAGATAGAGACATCTGGAGTAGATGCATCTGAAGACAAAGAGCTCACTGCTAAAATGATAGAAGAGGTACATAAATCAATTGTTGTTGGCAAGGTAAAACTTGTCAAATTTATTGCTGAGTTGTTCCCTCAACTCAAGCACATTCTTTCATTATTTCAGAAACTCTACACATTTTCTTTATTCATTAAGGACATTAATAATAAAACTAAAGCAATTGAGACAGAGATCACCAATCTCTCAAATAAGTTGACCCCAGAGCCCAATTCAGTTCAGAATTTTTATACTAAGCTACAACAGCTCATGGCTCAACAATTGGAACTGAGAAATGAAGAACACAAGATCAGGATGGACATAATGACACTTCAGACATTGTTCCTTCCTCATCTTTCATCTATCCAAGAACAGATCAATTGAGCCACATACCTCTCTACTACACAAGAGGGAAGCACTTTAGATGGCTTAATATCATTATTGTCTGATATTCAAGCGTGGAATTCTTTAATGGACAGTGTAAAGGATGCACTCTCTATCGCTCTCGCCGAAGCCAAGACAATGTACAAATCCATTTTTGACCAGTTGCCACCTCCAAATGGTAACTAAATTTTGATGTTTGTCAAAAAGGAGGAGTGTATAGTATTCAAAGTATCAAACAATAGGCATGTAGTATACAGGGGGAGTATACTGAGCAGAGTGAGCAGAGTATACCAAGCAGTGAACATAATAGTTAGCACAGAAACAAAGTAGCACACTGATCATTGATCATCGAGCATACATAATCAGAGTTTTGTACAGTATATTGATAAGGGGAGTATATTTGAATATACTATTTCATTGACTATTGTATATACTGTGTGTTTAGTCAAATTTTGTAAAGTATATAGATTTTTGAGTTATGACTTTGAAAGTAGTTTTGTCAAACATCTCAACTAATGTCAAAAGGGGAGATTGTTACTACTTATCAAATTTCCATTAGTTTTATATCAAAAGTCATTCTATATACTCTAGTCGGTTACTACTACCAAAATATTCAGTCGGTATGCACAGTCAAGTTGGTTATAGAAGAAAGTAGTCACAGAGCCCAGTATGCACCGAGCTGTCTATCGAGCATCATTCTATGTCTACGGAGCAACAAAGATGATACACCAAGATGATATACACTGAGTGAAATGTGTTACCAGATTCATTGAACTTGGACACACATAAGAAAACGTGTTACAAGATCGAGGAACATAGAACCGTTATCACATTGGAAATTGCACTTATAGATTTTGTATGATTTTGAGGTCATCTAACCAATGAAATATTTTGCATGGTTATTCATTCGAGAAATCATGTTTGTAAAATTGAAGCAATGAATTAGATCACCGACATAAGAGATCTATTTATATAGCATGAAATCAGGATTAACAGAGAGGATGCATGTGTATGAATGAGTGTATGAAGCAATACATGTGTGAGACATGAGAAAGCATTAAGTATTATGACTATTACAGAGACAGAGGTCACCAAGAAGGTTTTTAGAGAATAGTTAAAGAACAGAGTAAATAGAAGGGTTTACCGAGCTACTTTATGGGTTATCAAGGTATGCTATAAGCAAGGTAATCTTATTTTGAGCACATAGAATCTGCTATAGCATTTCAGGTGTAAAGTTGCAGATAGTTGTAAAGATTTTATTGAAAATTTTGAAGTTGTAAGAGAAACCTTTAACAGGGTTAAAGACTCTAATCAAGTCTATAAATTGTAAAGCCTCTAACCAGGTGCAACATTTAGATTAAGTGTTGTAAAATCCTTTAGCAAGGTAGATCTAACAGATCTTGATACTCCTAATAGGGTAAGCTATCAGAAATAGCTAAATATGTAGCTCTAACTGAGCAACCTTTATTATTGCAGTAGTGAAGTTGTGGGTGCCATCCCCACCTCAGTTTTTCTCTTTAACCAAGAATTTCTACGTAACCAAAATATATGTGTTATGGAGTGAATCATGTATGATTGTTATTTATTTGTTTTAGCTTTATATTATGTTACAACAATTTTTGGTTTATGCATAACAGTAAAGATATTGTTGATAAAAGGATTTGAAGTACTGATTCACCCCTCCCCTCTCAGTACATTAGCTTTCCATATTGGGCCTAATAGCCGGATCATCTTCCTTGATAGCCAAGAATACACATTCTTTCCCATTGCTGAATCCACTAGCAGAGTCTTCTGTTAGTTCATCATCTGAACCAGTAATGTCTTCCTCATTCTCTATGTAGCATGATTTGTCTCTATTTTTCTTGAATCTATACTTGTTTTGGTATCCAAAGTTAGGCTTAAATGATCTTTTAATTCTTTCTTCAAATCTTGAATTCCTTTCAGGACATCTAGATGCAAAATGACAAATCTTATTACATGCAAAACATTTAAAAGGTGTTTTTCCTTCATACTTACTTACTACCTATCCTTTCGATACTCTTCTAGAAAATAGTGCATCAATTTTGTCAAACTCATCATCTTCTCTCTTCATATCTTCTAATTATTTTTCATATAAAGCTCTCCAATCTTGCTTACCAGTTGTAGATATAGATTCATGAAAAGCAGGTTCAGTCTTCATAGCTCGAGAAGGTCCAAATTCCTCAAGCTCAAAAGCAGATAGTTTTCCAACCAACGTATCTCTGTTGACAGATGTATTAGCCATTGTTCTCAACTCATTAATAGTAGTAGCCTTCATTTTGTAAGTCGGTGGTAGAACTCTCATGACTTTAGAAACAATTTCATCTTCAATCAGAGTTCCACCACAACATTGAATTCCCATAACAATCTCATTTACCATTTCCATGAATGCAATAATCCTTTCATCTTCTTCCATCTTCATGTTTTCATTTCTCACCCAGTAACCATCAAGATTAGCAATCTTTATTGTAGGTTCACCTTCATTAAGAGTTTGCAACTTATCCCATATAGCCTTTCCAAATGATTTTTTGGTTAATCCTATTATTTGCTAATCAGAAAGTGCACACAAGAGGGCTTCTCTTTCTCTACAATCATTCTCAAGCTCCTTGTCCAGGTTAGCCAGAGGAGGATTGCCATATCCTGGATTATAGGGTGTGACACCATTCTGTGTGATTTCTCAAATCTCCTTGCCAATACATCTCAGATGAGTCTCTATTCGAATCTTCCATACTGTATAGTTTGTTCCTTCAAGCCTCAGTATATCTCTTTGAAAGATAGCTCCAGAAGAACTGGATGAACTTGAACTGTTAGTCACCATAGGATCTTCCTCAAGTAGTTAAGCTTTCTGCAAAGAGGACCAAATCTCTGATACAAATTGTTAGACAATTTAGATAACCAGAAGACAACTGAGAGGGGGGGGGGTAAATCAGTTGTCACAGAGTACCAAAAGCTTTAGAAATTTAAAACAATAATACCAGAATATCAGTTAATCCAATTAAGCATAAACAATAATCACAGAATAAAAGCCATCCACACAACACCAAGATTTGTATGTGGAAAACCCGGTAAAGGGAAAAACCATGGTGGGAAGCCTACCCACAGTCTAGATAATACTTCTGCAGTAAGTATGTGAATTTAAAATGAAAGGGCATGCACTTGCAGGAAGGCCAACAACCTAGAGCACACTGCTCATCACAAAAGGAGTCTCACTAACTACATACAAATCCACACTACAATCTGGAGAAGTATTGAACTGCAAAAGATAGCATCTCCTATGCCTGAGTATAGTTCTGGTTAAGCTCAATACTGGAGGACTAAATCCTCTTACAGACCCAATTTGATCTCCAATAATCAACCAACTCCTCTGCATGAATGATATTACATTATTCGCACATTACATTCCTTGACCATGACCTCTTACAATAACCATGATGATCTACAATGAGATCTTACATCTTATTTATACAAACCCTCGACCATAAACAATCAGGTCGGCCACCAAACAATAAACCAATTACATAATTATAAAGCATGTCGGCCTTAGACCAAAAACAATAATATCCAACACATAAGACATCTCGGAAATACAACAATAGGTCCTATCCACACGTTACATCAATGTCTGTTCATAACCTAGCTCAACTAGGACCAAGTATAAGTCCACATGCTTCAACAATGATCTCCAAATGCCAAGTCTCAAACATGATCACCAACAACATCCTGAAACTCCATTAAAAGCTACACCAACACCAATTATGCAATGCATCAAAGATCTCCACCAAAAGCTTTGCCGGTGAAACCCTCGCTGGAACCAGAAACCAATCTTCATAGCAAGCAGGATAGCTTCCAACCACCATAACAAAATCAAATAACCAAATATGAGTATAAGCATTATGAACAAGTCAAATTTATCACCAGATTATACTAGAGTCAACTGGATCATGCCAGATCCAAGTTAACCAATAACTACTCAACCTACTGGGACCAGAAGGGTGCCAGCAAGGCACCCAAACAGCTAGTGTTGGCATCAATGACAAAACATCAATGCAACACATAATTAGTTCCACCAAATGGCCAACAGATTCATGGTGCATCAGATCATGCCATCATTCAGGTTGTTAGATGCACAGTATGGGATACCTATATTATATGTCATGAATTCCAATGTCTCAATCAAACTTCAGACTCTTATTGATGATATTGAAAATGAAAAGATATTACCAGTGAATAAATGGTTAAAAAGTGAAAATTTCCTACAAATTTTGAAAAACTATTTACACATTGTATCTATGACTAAATTCAATGCTTACAATATAGTATAGATGATGTTTTGACAGTTATTACTATTGCATGATTTATTAACAAAGATTTTTTATTTTTTTTTACGATATCATTTTGATAAATCATATTACTTTATCATTGAATATATAAATATTACATATTTCAAAGTTTGATATCTCTTGGCGTACTTTGCTTAGATTTTTTTTAAATATAGTTATGCTAGTTCCATCTACAACTTTCTGGGTTGTTTTTGGTATGAGCATGGTTACTATTTTTTGAGCACTGTGGGATGGGTTTTTTTGTCTCACCTTCTTCAGTATGTATGCTCGCTTCGAGATTTGGGTGGGATTGGTTTGGAACAATGAAGACCTTTTTTTTTAAATGTTGTCAATATCGACTATGGTTAGGTATATGACGTAAATCTATATGCAAATTTTTAATACATATTAATTAAATTTATCACAACCTCATTTGCATTTTAGGATAAAAGGAAGAATTACAAGATATACAAACTTAACATATTAAATAATATATAAATAAGGAAAACTTTTTTTTTGGTAAAAAATCTTGTAAATCATCGTTGTACTATAAAATACATACAAAATATTTTATTAAAACATTTATTTAATATGAGAAATACTTCTTCTTACTTTCACATGGTCAATAATACCTCTTATGTGTACTAATAGAATTCACTATTCGTAAAAACCATTTAAAAATTCAAAATCACAAATAGATTGAATATGGGGAAACACATAGATCCTTATTTCCATGTTGGTTATGTAGAATACAAGATATCACTGAGAGGGGGGTGAATAAGTGATTAGAAACAATTTCAAACAAAGTGTGCAACTGGTAGGATAATGAAAACACCAACAAGCAACTATACACAAGAGAACATCACATAACACCAGATATACGAGGAAAACCCAATGTGGGAAAAACCTCAGTGAGAAATACTGCTAGATATCTACTGCTCCAATCCAACCTCACAATGAAATAATAGGTTTACAAAGTTTAGGGCAGCAACCCAAGGAGCACCAACCCCTAGCAATTTATGGGGACCTACCCAAAGGAGCACCAACTCAAGGAGCACCAACCCCTGCATTGAGCACCCACTCAATGAAATATAAAACAACACAATGATAAATACTTGTTACGAATGAGTTTTGTAACCCCTACAAACAATTCTCTCTGCCTATTAAACTCTTTTCTTTCACACTTCTTCTCTTCTCTATCGGTTTTGTGTTCACTCTGTTTGAATCTTTTTAACTTATTTTATGCTTTGCTAGATCTCCTCTCACACTCTATCTTCTCTCCTTCACTCTCTCATGCTATCTTACCAGTTCAGACACTGCTAGTTAGATGAACTGTTACACTCTGCAACTGTCTACTAGTTACCTTAAACCTTGCCAGTTAAACCTTCCTTACCGGTTTTTCAACTAACACTCAGTCATTTCAAGATCTTTCTTTCAACACTCAGACTAGTCAACTCTCACTTGGCTGAAACACACTTTCTCATCAATCATCCAACATCATCTCTCTTATTCACAAAGCTTAAGTCTTAGATCTGCATATTAATACACATGCTTTCCCGCCAAAACAAAAAATCAAACTTCACGCGCTTAGGGATTTCTTCACCAACCACAATACATACCAAATCGGATCTCATCTTCTTGAATCAACAACCTGCAACGGGTCAACAAAAAGCTCTGTCCTTTTTTATTCTTCCTATAAATGTTTACTATATTTAGCAAACTAGACTCTATTCACCGGTCTTGATTTTATCGATCATAATAAATGATCTGACTGTTTCTTTCTCCAAATCAACAAGACAATTAGATATCCTTCTTCGATCATAATGTCAAAGAATAAAATATTGTCCCTTCGATCTGATTTGAGCTACAATCCTCTGCAACTGATCCATGATTTTTGCAGTCAACATTTAATACCAACTTAGTTGGTAACTACCTCACCGACACACCATTCACCTACCACTGCATGTTCGCCACCTGGAGTCCACGTGACATCTTTGTCAGCATCCAACTCACTTGACTATGTTGGTTCAAAATTGGTCACCAATCGAACATGCTACCGGTATACACTAATCGGTTAACCTTCATATCATGCACTTCTTTGTTCTATCAGTTATGACATGCTATCTCAGACCACACTTACCGGGTTTGCTTTCTTACCAGTTGACATACTTACTGGTTGACATCCCATACCGGTTGACATCAACATGCCAACAATCTCCAATGTCCGTAATAACATCTTGCATACTGGTTGACATAATTACCGTTTGACATCAATGACAATACAATGCCAACATGTTAGTAATACCCTTTATGTGTACTATTAAAATTCACAATACTCTAACATGTAGTTTTCAATTTCTAAATGGTTTTTATATTTTATACATTATTTTTTATAAAAAAATTGATTGATTTATATGTTTCATTTTATTGGTAGTTTGTTGATTGTGAATTTCTATGTGAGGTTAACTAGAATACCTCCTTTTATCGTTTTTTGAAATAGCTAATTGATGTATGCCATCAATTGGATCTTTTACATAAGGACTAATCTTATGATGGATTGATTTCATTGAATATTACACTTTTAAGTGAAGTTGTGATACTTAAATAAAATTAAGGATTGATTTATATCATATTTGTCTATTCATTTTTTTTTGTAAAAATGCAACTCCAAAATTTAGAGGCTTGATTAAAAATAAAGGGTTTCTATTTTTAATAAGTTTGCAAATGAGCATGTAGAGACTTGATTTGTTTTTGAAAGATCTAGAATCGTAAATTGCACATTGTAAGTGATTTTGAAGTTAATATTATTTTTAGATGTGAAAATATCAAGTATTTAAGTTTCTAAAATTCATGATAAATTATTTAAATTGAGTTTTAAGGCTTGATATGGGCTTTTCTAGTCTTGAAAGTTGGCACCATAGAGCATTTTAAGCACTTCAATTCAAAAAATAAACTTAATTGAGTGTCTAGATCAAAATTTATGGCTCCCCATAGTTGAGCTATTTTTGGAGGGAGTTGTGAATCTCAAAATATTGCTTGAAGGTGCATAAGGGCTATTTATGACATTTTTTGAGGATTTTCAAGTATTGGTGTGATAATCAAAGAGAAGGTGATAAGTCATTATAAAAGAGGGAAATTGGGAATTTGGAAGCATATTTGAAGATACAGTAGGAAGAAGGCTCCATAAACCAAGGAAAATAGGTTGTAACATGTTGCATCCTCTCAAATATTTCATCCTTTGTTTCATTGCATATTTGTGTTATGTAAACAATATTATTTTTCAATAAAAAAATCATAATTTCATGTGCAATTCTAGGTTGTATGTGTTGTGATTACCCCTTCATTACTAGCATACAACTTTTCAAATATATAAACATTAATCCCATACTAAATTCTAGTGAAAAGTTTTGAAGGCCCCTTGATTGAATTAAGATTACATCAATTACTATGTTAGCCTACATGATCAAGAGTTAATTATAAAGACCTCAAGGTGATATATCTTCTTCCAAAGGATTAATGAGTTAAAGAACCCATTTATAATATTGAATCAATATCTTTTGAAAATAATTAAGGATAATATAATTTTAACATGAGATATCCTAGATGATTGTGCAGGAAGTAAATGTAGTTATTAATGTTCTAGTTAAATAATTCTTATATTTATATAAAAATTTCAATATTAAATTTAATCTATGATCTCTAGATATGACTAGATGTCTTCAAATGAACTACTCTTAATCTTTAAATAAAACTCAAAAAGTGAAAGTTAAATTGTTTCATTCCTCAAATTGAAATATAATATATATTAAAAAGAATTAAATTCAAACTTGAAAACTAAATTTAAGTCTCATTTTTATACATCATGAAACTGATCTAAGACCATCATTACAAACAAATTAAGATCTAATGCAAAATCAAAAAAAAAAAAAAATTAACCTGCAACTATTAACAAAAATAAAATTGCTTGTACTATTATGGCATAAAAATAACTAATCATATTTAATTAAAAAAACCACTATTACAAGATTGCACAAATAATTTTATGAATAAAAAATAAATTAGTGATGTTTTCTTTTCTTTAATCATGGTCAATGTGATGCAAAGTTGTTTGAGGGCAAAATTTACCTACCACCACTTCATAGTGGCTCCAACGGAGGAGAAATATTTAAGGTCACTTTATTAGTGGTCCAATCCCAGTTTCCTTTGTTGAGCTATCCAATTTAGAGTCACTTCATTTAGCCAACAATAGCTTAAGTGGAACTTTCTCATTTTTTTATTTTAAATAATTGCCCCAAACTCAAGATGTGGATCTCTCTAGTAATATGTTGACAGTAAACGTTAGTGCTTACACCATTCCCAACTTTCAACTTGAGTACTTAGTATTACATGAGTCTAACATTAGAGGAGATTTCCTTGCATTTATTTCAACCCAATAATCCATTTATTATTTAGATTTGTCAAAAAAATTCCCTCATTGGCTCTATTCCAAATTGGTTTTGGGAACTCACGTCTCTAAGGTATGTAGATCTGTCTGATAACTTACTTGATGGAGAAATTCTAAAAATGAGTAAACAAAATATAGTCGGCCTTGGATTTCTTTTACTGACTACAAATAATTTTAGTGGCCCTATTCCACATTTTATTTGTAATTTTGAGAATTTGGCTGTTTTAGCCTTGTCAAACAATAGATTGAGTGGTAAACTATTGGCATATGATGAAGCAGTATGATGATATGATGATAATGTATGTTGTCATTGATGTCAATAAGTGCAAGTGAACCGGTATGAAGATTGGAAGAAGTTGGTAAACTGGTATGAAGAGATGTAGTGAACCGGTGTCAGGGTTTCACTAAGTATGACTACCGGTTGGTATTCTCAGCTCTAGGGTTTCCGGTTTGGCAATCTAGCTTGTGTGATACAACTGGTGATATTCTGTGATGAGTTAGCTAAGAGATGAGGATGAGATTGAGATGCCACATCAGTTTTGTATGCGTGAAGGATTTCCTTGAGGATCTTGCATGTGAAGATCGATTGCATTAAATGTCTACCTCAAGAATGATCATTCTTCTTAGTGGTATGAGAAGAGAGCATGATGGGTTACTGATTCCCATGTGTGGTGAAGAATGGATGATGCAGATTGACTTGTGATCTATATGAGATTGAATTATTCTATGTAAAGTGTTTGAATGGTCAGGATTAGACCGCTTGTATTGTAAACCTAAAATGCTTAGGGTTTAGGGTTTATGCCATCGACCTAATTTTTGTCTATAAGGTCGCTGATTTTTGTTATTGTTTGTGTTGGAAAATGTTGTGTGTGTATCTGAGTGATGAGATACTTGCCAGTCCAATGAGTGGAAAACTGCAGAGTGTGATTGCAGAGTAGAGGAGCTGAAAAGGATCTGTCTTAGCATGTAGTTATCAGTTCAGAGCTTTACCTATTGTCTTCTAACCATTTCAACAATTGGAAAATCCCTTTACCAGGTAGCTTTAACAGGCTTATTGTAAATCCTCTAACCAGGTGACTCAAGATCATTGACTTCTTCAAATCCTCTAGTGAGGTAACTGTAGCATCCTAAAATTGTGACACTTGCAATTTCGACTGCATTTCGGTCTTCACGATGGCGACGCAACACAGAACTTGAATGGAGACCCCGAAACTTGTCCACGACACCAAAAACTGCATTTTTCAAGCACCCTGGCCTGAACCTCCTTTGCACCCTGCTGTCCCGGGAGGTGGGACCAGAGCGCCCAGCGCCCTGGTCCTTCAGGACCAGGGCGCCCAGCGCCCTGGTCCCTGGCCCTATTTTGGGCCCGGTCTCCTATGGGACTTCGGGTCTTTTTGTTTGCAAATTGGAAAATAACATTTCCTGGTCAGCCTAAGGTCGGGAAAATCAGTCTATCAACCCTAATTGACAAGTATATAAACTCCATTTCCTCTCCCATTTTGGGGAGGAAGGACATATGTGTACAAGACGTGGAAACGATACTCAAACATTCAAGCATTCAAGCATTCAAGCATTCCTTCTAAGTCTCCATTCAAGGCTAAGTGTTGCATTCAAGACAAGGATTCAACCATTGAAGAGGAGATCACTTACTACATACTACTACAACATACAACATACAACAACATCTATACCTTCGCACATAAGGATACAAACATCCTTACAACAAGGTATTAGTACTTGTTTTACATTACAGACATTTACATTTACAGCATTTCTCATTTCTTGGTTAATTCCAAAACCGGGGTTTGACCTAAAGGCAAACCCCTAATCCCTAACCCCCCAATCGTCTTCGATTTTCTATGTGTAGGTTGCAGGTATGCGGATGAAATTGAAGATCTGGAATCCTTGTGCAGAGACGAATAGATCCCCCTTCGTTTCGCGGATTTTTCGGAGGACCGTGTGCACGCCGGGCGCCATCGTCCTGTCAACTTTTGCTCAAATTTGCAGGACAGCGTCGTCTTGAAATTTTACTACTAATTCCAGGTTCGCAACTTCATCCTATATCCCTATCTCAGTTTATAAGTGAATCTTTCTCACTTTCTATGCATTCCTAGCTTAATTCTTCTATCAACATTCTTTACAAAAGAGGGTAGCCTTGTTGTCTTAACCCTTGAAACTCATTTAGCATCCAATCTTGCCTTGTGTGGGATTGGATCTTGTGGGTTTCAACCCCTCTTTTGAATATAAAGTCTCCCAAGTGAAAACCATCAACCCTAGCAACCTCCCTTCTCTCTCCTTGGAGTTGGAAGAGAGGAGAGCAACTAGGGTTCGATCGATTTTCCGCTTTACATTTTGGTGAACCCGACGTGAACATCCTTTCTGATTATTCATGGTTAGATCTGAAAATTGGATTCCTTGATTACATTTCCATGTTTGATCTTTTGCAAAATTTTAGAGGTTAATTGCATAAAAACCCTAAATTTTCTTTTGAGCAATTAAGCTTGTGAAATGTCTAAATGTTAATGCTTGTTTTAGATCTGCCCTTCTATTACAAATTATCAATTCATATCTATGCTTTAATTTTGAAAATTAAGTGGTTAAGTGTTAAAACCCTAATTTTTAAAACCCTCTTGATTCAACCTTTGTCCAACAATTTCACTGATCAAAACATTTCCAAATCAGTTGTAACTTTGGATTCCGCAATAAAATCATAATATCTTTTGTCTCTGAAAATTTGGAAAAAAGTTGCGAGGACCGTGTGCACCCCGAGCGCCATCGTCCCCGACATTTTTTCCGAAATTTCGGGAGTTAGATCTTACTATATTTTCCTGCTAAAATCCAGAATTTTGGCTGATTTTATCAATTATAACACTTTCAAAATTACAGTCAAAGTTGGTCTTGTGATTGCTTGATTTAAGGCTTCTAAACATTCAAAAATTGTTGAAATTGAAATTTTGTGTCAAAATTGTGTTCTTACTGTCATAAATCTGAAAAGTGTGTTTGCATTCACTCAAAATTTCAGTGCTTTATTCAAATTCTTGCAATTTGTGACTTTTGAAATTAAGTACTTAATTACAACAACTTTGATTTCTGCTTTCGAAATTGAATTTTGCGTGAAATTGAGTCAATTTTTAAATTTCAAAACTTGCATTTCTTTTGATATTCCCTCTAAAATCATAAAATTCAAAATTTCAGTTTCCCTCTCTTTTTCAAAATTCAAATTTTGCATTTTTCGACAATCTTGGTAGGGTTCAATTTTGAGATTGCAACTTTAATTTGGCCTATCTACAGATCGTAAAATCACTCAATTTTTTCAGATTAGCTCTAAAATCATCATAACTTTCATCCCTGCAAATTTCGAAAAAAGTTGTCGGGACCGTGTGCACTCCGAGCGCCACGGTCCTTGACATTTTTTCTGAAATTTCAGGAGATTGTCCTGATTGTATTTAACAGCTTAAATCCAGAAGAATGGCTGATTTTACTGAAATTTGCTACCTCTACAATTCAAAATTTTATCTCCCTCTCTAGTGCATGAGTCTTACAACAATAAGCCCTACTTACACTATTCCCGTTAGATGAAGCCGTAGAATTAAGTCTTTCCGAGGTTTAATTACTGAGGAGATGGAACCTAATTTGAATAGCCTTTTTAACGAGGACATGGGTAATTCCTCTAATCCTCCTAATGATGAAGAAGCTCTCCATGAGGTTTCTGTAGAACAACTTTCGAAATTGGATAACCAATTTGACGATTTTCGACAATGGATGTCTCAAGAATACCCCGATAGTCAAGCTCTTCCTTTAATTGAGGGTCTAAAATGTATGCTTCAAAGTGATAAGAATGGAATTGATATTTTGCATGGTATTGCACACATTGTGGATTCGAATGTGATGCCTATGAAGAGTTGTGCTGAAAATTTGGGTTATACACAACCTCCTACTCAAGTCAATCACTCTATCCCTTTGACAACTTCTATTGCTAGCATACCTACCTTTACATCAAACATAATGACTACTTCTATACAAGACATTCCTCCTATGATCACCAGTCATGGGGGCAATCCTTCTTCTTCAATTAACCCTCTTCCTTCATTCAATCCAACTTCTTCATTCATTTCTTCAATGAGTGTTCCTATTACATCTTCACAAATGAACATGACGCAAGGGGGCAATTCGTTCAACCATTCCATTCCTCCTTGTAGTGTTCCTCCTTTCCAATCATCTCCTATGACTAACTATCATAGTGTTCCACCACCTTACTCTTTACCTTCTTTCAATAACATAACACCTCCATCTCAATCTAACACATCTAATATGAATTCTTCGACTGAAGCGACCATTAACAATCTTGCACAAACTGTCTCTTCTTTACAGCAACAAATTGCCTCTATGAATCAATCTAAGTTTAGTGTGCCCACATTTGATGTTGCGAGCCCACTTTCTCTTGACATTTTTCGAGCTATCCCTCCTAAACATGTTGAAATCCCGCATTTGGAACTTTATAACAGTAAAGGAGATCCTCTAACACATGTTAAGACTTTTCAAACAATATGTACTGATTTTGCTTATGACCAAAGGTTGCTTGCAAAACTGTTTACTAGGACATTAAGAGATAAAGCCCTACAATGGTATTGCTCGTTGCCTTCTTATTCTATTACTTCTTTCGAACAACTTGCAAATGCTTTCATTCAACAATTTCAAAACAATATAAGTCCTAAGGTTACGTTGATTGATTTAATGCATTGTAAACAAGGTGTTAAAGAAAAAGTGACTGATTTCATTGGTAGATATAAGCATTTGTATGCTCAAATTTCTTTTCCAGTGCCTGACAATGATATTAAAAGAATCTTTATTTCTAATTTACAAAAAGATATTCGAGACAAACTTCTGTTTTATGAGTTTACTTCTTTCCAACAGTTGTGTGCAACTCTTCACAATTATCAACTGACTGTGAGTCAAATGGAACAATCACATCCTATGGCTCCGAGTGATAAGGGTGATAGCAGTCAACAACCATTTGGGAAGTTTAAACCGAACAGAGATTCCATCAAATTCAATGAAAACATCATCAACAACAATGTGAATGCAGCATCAGGTGTGCCTCCTATTTCTAAGTTTTTCAAGAAAGAAAGAAAGTATACTCCTTTGAATGAATCATTGCATAGTATTATGAATAAGTTATTGGAACAAAATGTGCTTACTCTTCCTCCTATAAGGCAAATTGATCCTGCAAAGATTACTTCACCTTATTTTGATAACAAATCTTTTTGTCAATTTCATCGTCAGCCTGGGCATGATACTGAAAAATGTTTTTCTTTAAACGGTAAAATTCAAGATTTGATTGATAATAATACTATTTATGTTTCTGGAGTGAATGATAAAGGCAATACATCTATAGCTCCTCCTAACCAAAATCTTCAGATTTTTATTGATCCATTACCTTCTCATAACTCTAATGCGATTGAGATTAATGATTCCTCTCTCTCATTCGATGGTCTTGTGTCTATGACTCCGAATGTGATTAACTTTGTAGAGCAGCAAGAAAACCCTAAAGAACCTTCCATCACATTTGATTCTAGTGAAACTATCAGGGCACCTGATGGTCCTTTATACATAGTTGCAAAAGTCAAGAATACACCTTGCCATGGAGTGCTTATTGATCCTTCGTGCATGGTTAATGTTATTACTGAAGAATTTCTTTTTACTCTGCAATTGAATCAAGTGATCTATGACAAAACAGACGTGGTTGTGAAATTATTTGATGCATTTTCTTCTCCTGCAATTGGTTCTATTACATTACCTATTGAGGTCCATAGCAAATCCCTTGATGTGAACTTTGCTATTATTCCTTCATCTGAACAATTTTGTGTGAAGCTTGGCTATCCTTGGCTATCTTCCATGAAAGCTATTGCTTCTCCTATTCACAAATGTTTGAAATTTCCCCATAATGGTGAAGTTGTTACTGTCAATCATAGTCTCTTTAAACCAGCTGAAAGAACTTCTAGCGTTCCTATTGATTATTTTTGGCCTAAACAATTCCAATCCCTTCCTCCGCGAAGTGATCATCTTTTCAAATCTTATCAAAAATGGAAAACAGATATGATCCTATCTTTAAGTGAACCTAGAACACCCAAACTTGATATTCCTATCATTCTTGAGAAGGAAGTTCTTCCTTTGAAAGATAAAACTAATGTCTTTCCTCAAGAAGATTCCCAACCCATCCCTATGGATGTGACTATGTCTATGCCTAATAAACCTTCTAAAAGTAGACCTATACCTCCTCATCATGATGGACTTGGTCTTCTTCCTAAACCAAAAATTCCTCCTTTATATGGAGAAGTTCCTCCTCCTTCTTTTTATAGAGAGAAGAGACCTTCTTCTTCTCCTATTATCCAGCCTAAGAGACCACAACCTAAACACCCAAGTGATAAGGATGAGAACATTCCTCCTCCTCAATCTTCTCCACTTCCTACTAAGACTAGACGAAATCGTTCTGCACGTGAACGCCAACGAAAGCGTCATCTTAGAGCTCAAGCAGCTGCTTCTCAAACTTTGCAATCTCCAAAAACACCTTCAACAAGCATTATTCCATTTTCTCCAAAATCTCCTAAACATAAGATGCATGATGGTCTTGATCCTGTGCGAATTAAAGACCCTATTTTTATAAATCTTGATGATGCTATAGATGAAAATGTTATTCATGATGAAAATGTTACTCCTCTTGCTTCCGATAGTGAATATGAACTTGTTGATATTGATAACCATTTATCTAATGAATTTTCTAAAGCACTTATCCTAGCTCCTAGACAAGAACAACGTGGCTTGGAACATGAACATAGCCCTTGTTTGGATCTTGTGATAGCTCCATCTGCTATGTTGGATGTTCCTTCTCTAGCGTGTTCCCTACCTTCCCGAAACATTGATCAGCAAGATTGGGGGGTAGATGACGTGCTAGACTAGTTTCATTAGCATAGCAGATTCTCTCCTCCTCTCTTTTGTTACTTCTTCTATATGTTATTCTCATTCTTCTATTTGTTGTCCTTAGTGTTGTCTACTTGAGGACGATGCAAAGCATTGAGATCTCTTTTGGTCTCTCTCATGTTGACTCAAAAGACACATGTGTTCCCTTCTTCTAGGTGACCTTCCTTGATTGGGGAATGAAGAACAATTATGCATACATATATATGATATACATGAATTATCATACAGCATACTGACCCCGAGGAAAGCGAAGTCACCTTGTGCTTTGTGTTTTGTGTCTATTATCCTTGGGTTTATCTCACACTTGGGGGCTAAATCTTTGTGATAACGTGCTCCTTTCCTTTCTCATTTCTTATGTGTATCACTACGTTAAAACAATCACCTCTGTTGAGGCGTGTGCGATCGCTTTAACGTAGGGGGGCATACACCCCGTCTATCCCTTGAAAATTTCTGGGCGAACTTAGCTTTGCCTTGAAAATTTTTGGTATTTCTCTTGCATGACTCATAGTGAGGGAACCTTACTACTGACAGTCATGGTTTTCCCTCATGATCTTCCCTTTTACTTTGTCAAACGAAGTCGTAAGATCCTTAGTCCACTGGGGGCTTGGTGTGTCTTGCCTCCTTGACGTGGTGAAAGTTTTTCAATGTTGTTTCCTTGTACTTTATCGGAAGTATGAGCATACGCCTATACTCCCGCTAAAGTGGGGGCTAAATGTAGCATCCTAAAATTGCGACACTTGCAATTTCGACTGCATTTCGGTCTTCACGATGGCGACGCAACACGGAACCTGAATGGAGACCCCGAAACTTGTCCACGACACCAAAAACTGCATTTTTCAAGCACCCTGGCCTGAACCTCCTTTGCACCCTGCTGTCCCAGGAGGTGGGACCAGAGCGCCCAGCGCCCTAGTCCTTCAGGACCAGGGCGCCCAATGCCCTGGTCCCTGGCCCTATTTTGGGCCCGGTCTCCTATGGGACTTCAGGTCTTTTTGTTTGCAAATTGGAAAATAACATTTCCTGGTCGGCCTAAGGTCGGGAAAATCAGTCTATCAGCCCTAATTGACAAGTATATAAACTCCATTTCCTCTCCCATTTTGGGGAGGAAGGACATATGTGTACAAGACGTGGAAACGATACTCAAACATTCAAGCATTCAAGCATTCAAGCATTCCTTCTAAGTCTCCATTCAAGGCTAAGTGTTGCATTCAAGACAAGGATTCAACCATTGAAGAGGAGATCACTTACTACATACTACTACAACATACAACATACAACAACATCTATACCTTCGCACATAAGGATACAAACATCCTTACAACAAGGTATTAGTACTTGTTTTACATTACAGACATTTACATTTACAGCATTTCTCATTTCTTGGTTAATTCCAAAACTGGGGTTTGACCTAAAGACAAACCCCTAATCCCTAACCCCCCAATCGTCTTCTCTTTTTTGTGTGTAGGTTGCAGGTACGTGGCTGAAATTGAAGATCTGGAATCCTTGTGCAGAGACAAACAGATCCCCCTTCGTTTCACGGATTTTTCGGAGGACCGTGTGCACGCCAGGCGCCATCGTCCCATCAACTTTTGCTCAAATTTGTAGGATAGCGCCGTCTCGACATTTTACTGCTAATTCCAGGTCCGCAGCTTCATCCTATATCCCTATCTCAGTTTATAAGAAAATCTTTCTCACTTTCTATGCATTCCTAGCTTAATTCTTCTATCAACATTCTTTACAAAAGAGGGTAGCCTTGTTGTCTTAACCCTTGAAACTCATTTAGCATCCAATCTTGCCTTGTGTGGCATTGGATCTTGTGGGTTTCAACCCCTCTTTTGAATGTAAAGTCTCCCAAGTGAAAACCATCAACCCTAGCAACCTCCCTTCTCTCTCCTTGGAGTTGGAAGAGGGGAGAGTAACTAGGGTTCGATCGATTTTCCGCTTTACAGTAACCTTTAACAGGGTTTCAACCTTTAACAGGGTATATAGCCATCCCTTAACCAAGTGATCTTTAACAGGATCGGTTCCTAACAGAACCTTATTGTAAAGTCTTTAACCGAACTAGGCTCCTAACAGAGCGAGCTTCAAAAGAGTTCAAAAACAAGCTTGTGGGTATTCATACCCACTATGGTTTTTCCCATTTGGGTTTCCACGTGAAAAAGCTGTGTGTCATGAGTTGTGCATTTTTCATGTGATGATTAAGTAGCATTTGTTTAGGTGAATATGCATGCAAAGCTAATGGTTATGGTATTGCTGATACACCACATGCATATGTTTATGGGTGAAGTAGCTATCAAGTATTGAATGTTATTTGAAGTATTTAGTTCTACTAGTTTTATTGTCTGAAGTCTTACTGTGTTTAACCGGTATTGCCATGGTTAAGTTCAGTGATGAAGACAACCGGTTAGCATTGTTTTAACTTGATAAGTTGTTGGAAAGTTTTTGTCTGTACTAATTCACCCCCCTCTCAATACCTATTAGGGTATTTTTTGTTCATCATTATTCATCAATTGGTATTAGAGCAGCTCCAAGTCCTCGGTGATATAAGCTTAACCGCTTGAGGTAAAAGATCCTGCCTTAATGATGAAGAGGGAAGGTCCTAAGTTCAATAGAGATAACTTCAAAATATGGAAGGATAGAATGAATATTTACATCAAGAGTTTGGGTGCTCAACATTGGATCTATGTTGAGAATGCCTATGTGATCTCCACTGGCACTCTGACTGATGATCAAAAAAGAGAGATTCAAGAAAATGGGCAAGTCATGGAAGCCCTTATTAGTAGCTTGTCCAATATTGAGCTTATTGATGTACAAGATAAGGACACTCCTAAGGATGTATGGGACACTTTGGAAACCATTTATGGTTGTGATGAGCATGTTAAGCAAGCTAAGGAAGAGAGCCTTAGAGGAAAATTTGAAGACATGAGGATGGTTGAAGGAGAGACCATTCAGCAATATGGCATAAGGATTAAGACTGTGGTTGGAGATATCAAGAGCACTGGTGGAATGATTGAGGATGCCATCATTGTCAGCAAAGTTTTGAGATCATTGTTACCGGTCTATGCAATCACAGTTGCTTCTATTCAAGAACTAAGGTCTATTGACAAAACCAAGGTATCCTTAGACTCTATCATTGCAAAGTTGAATGCATATGAGTTTAATAGCTATGATGGCAGTGTTCAGAAGATTGAGTCAACTTTTAGAGTATCTGTTGCACCAACCAGAAAAGGAAAAGAAGTAAGTACCAATTATGAATCCATGCAAAGTAGAGCTATGGATGATGAAGATATTCTTGCTAAGAGACTTTTGAAAAGAACCGGTAAATATAGAGGTAAGCTTCCTCTAAAATGTTTTTCCTGTAATAAGATAGGACATATAGCTGTTAACTGTCCTAACAATGACAATAAGGATAAACCGAAGAGGTTTAGAAATTATAAAGGAGGAGGTAGAAGAAATTGTCTTGTTGCAGTTGATGAAGGTGTTACTGATGAATAATTTGAGGATGAAGAGAATGAGGACATAGTGTTTGTAGCTGTAAAGGAAGAAGTGTCTAACAAGAAAGCCCTTGTATCTCACATTGACAACTCTAATGAGTGGATTATTGATAGTGGGTGTTCTCACCACATGACTAGTGACCAGAGGAAGTTTCTATCTCTGGAAGAATATGATGGAGGTGTTGTCCGGTTTGGCAACAAGGCACCATGCTTGGTGAAAGGTAAAGGATCCATCTCATTGAATGGAAAGAGTAGTGAAGATGATGTCTATTGGGTAGAAGGTCTTAAGCATAACCTTTTGAGTGTTGCTCAGCTAAATGACAAAGGACTCACTCTGGAGTTCAAAGGTGGAGTCTGTAGTATAATTGGAAAGAGTGGTGAACTTATTGCCACTGGTAAGCAGACCAGAGGTAACTTGTTTCAGTTGAATGCCAAGATTAGTCAGTGTCTGATGGCTAAGTTTGATGATAGTTGGATATGGCATAGGAGACTTTGTCATATAAACTTTGACAATATTGTTAAAGCCAATAAGATCAAGGCAGTAAGAGGATTGCCTTTGTTGAACAAACCAGAGAACTATTTGTGTAGAGAATGTCAACTTGGGAAGATGTCTTCCTCAACTTTTAAAGGTAAGTCTTTTTCAGTAGAGAACTTACTTGATCTTGTGCACATCGACCTGTGTGGTCCAATGAAAACTAGAAGTATTCAGGGAGATAGGTATTTTATGATTCTTACTAATGAGTGCTCAAGAATGATGTGGGTTACATTCTTGAAAGACAAGTCTGAGGCATTTGGAAAGTTCAAAGCCTTTAGAGAATTGGTAGAGAAGGAAAGTGGCCAAAGGATAAAATGCCTAAGAACTAATTAAGGAGGTGAATTCACTTCTAACGAATTCAACAAGTACTATGAAGATAACAATATCAAGAGGTAGTTGTCTACCCCAAGGACACCACAATAGAATGATATAGTGGAAAGGAATAACATGACTATAGTTGAAGCAACCAAAACAATGTTGATCCAAGGAAAGGTTGCTCACA
This sequence comes from Cryptomeria japonica, assembly GCF_030272615.1. Taxonomy (NCBI): domain Eukaryota; kingdom Viridiplantae; phylum Streptophyta; class Pinopsida; order Cupressales; family Cupressaceae; genus Cryptomeria; species Cryptomeria japonica. The sequence goes on from NC_081415.1 coordinate 658,175,179, forward strand.
CTTTTTGGAGAGAAGCAGTGAGCACTACAGTCTATACTATGAACCAGGTACTCATCAAGAAAGGTAAAGATAAAACCCCTTATGAGTACTAAACCAAGAAAACTCCCACTGTGAGTTATTTTAAAGGATTTGGCAGTAAGTGTTATATCAAGAGAGGTGAGCATCTGAGAAAGTTTGATGCTAAATTCGATGAAGGAATATTTTTGGGATATTCCACTAAGAGAAAAGCTCTCAAGTGCTACAACAATAGAACTTAGAAAATTGTTGAGAGAATCAATGTCAGGGTTGATGAATCCTCTGAGAAACCTGAGGATACCAGCAACGAGCAAGTGGAAGATGAACCAGGTGTAGCTTTCTGGGAACCAGTTAAGAAAGAATCAAGCAAAGACCTCAGTGTTCTTGTACTGGTAGAAGCTGATCTAGGTGAAGATGAAAAGTAAGAAGAACAAGCTAGAGTCATTCCCAGATATTTAAAACTACATCATGATCTAAAGAAGATCATAGAAGATAAAGATGCAGGGATACTCACAAGAAGAAAGGTGAAAGAGAACTCTTGCATGATTTCTAAATTTAAGCCTAAGACTACTAGAGAGGCACTTATAGATGGAGACTGGATTAAGGAAATGTAAGAGGAGCTAGACCAAATTGAAAAGAATGCAACATGGTCTTTGGTACCCAGACCGGAACACAAGAATGTCATAGGTACTAAATGGGTCTTTAGAAATAAGTTGAATGGAGAAGGCACAATTGTAAGGAACAAGGTAAGACTTGTATGCAAGGGATATGCTTAGGAAGAAGGAGAAGACTATGGAAAAACCCCTTTTCCCCAGTGGCTAGACTAGAAGGTGTTTGAATGCTACTTGCATTTGTAGAATTTAAAGGATTCAAAGTATATCAGATGGATGTGAAGTCTGCATTATTGAATGGAATCCTAGAAGAGGAAGTGTATATAGAGCAACCAAATGGGTTTTCTTTATCAGAAGATAGTAACATGGTGTGTAGATTACACAAGGCCATGTATGGATTGAAACAAGAACCAAGCACATGGTATGAATGATTACATTCTCATCTTGTGAAGATAGGATTTGAGAGAACAAGTGAGGACAACAACATCTACCTAAAATCTGAAGGTGATCAGATTCTGATCTGTGAAGTGTTTGTAGATGACATAATCTTTGGAGGAGATGATGAAATGAGCCATGCATTTGCAGATGAAATGAAGAAAGAGTTTGAGATGTCTCTAATTGGAGAGATAAAATTCTTCATTGGTCTACAAATTCAGTAGATGAAAGAGGGTATCTTTATTACCCAATCCAAGTATGTCAAAGAGGTATTGAAGACTTTTAGCATGGAGGAGAGAAAATCGGTTGGTACACCAATGGTGACCGGCTGCAAATTGACTAAGGAAGATGATTCAGTGTTGGTGAATGAGAAAGAGTGCCGATCAATGATCGGTAAGCTACACTATGTGGTACACAACAAACTAGATACTGCTCATGCAGTGGGCATAGTAGCTCACTTTCAGAAAAGTCCAAGAGAATCCCACTTGGTAGCTATCAAAAGGATTCTTAGATACCTAAAAGGCACAGTTGACTATGGATTGTGGTATCCATACAATGGTGAATTTAATCTCAAAGTATATACCGATGTTGATTGGGTAGGTAATGTGGATGACCGGAAGAGCACAACCAGTGGAGCGTTCTTTCTTGGTGGAAGACTAGTATCATGGATGAGTAAGAAGTAGAGTTATATTTCCTAGTCTACAACTGAAGCAGAATATGTGACAGCATTTATAAACTACACTCAAGCAATCTAGATGAAACATATATTGGATGGTTTCAAAGTACCTATATCTGAACCAGTAAGTATATTTTGTGACAACAAAAGTGCAATAAATATTTCCAAGAATCCAGTATTGCATGCTAGAACTAAGAACATTGAGCTTAAGTATCACTTCTTGAGAGAGAAGGTTCAGAATAAGGAGGTTGTATTAGAACATGTTTCCAGTAAGGAGTAGCTAGCAGACATATTCACTAAGCCCTTACCGAAGACTAGATTTACCTATTTGAGAGGTGAATTAGGGGTTCTGCCCCTTCATGAAGTAAACTAAAGTTGTGTGCTCCACATCAGTCAGGTACTACAGTATCAAATCTTTCAGGATTGATGTGTTGAAGGATTCTACTCCATAAGGGGAGCAACATAGTGGTGAATGGAAGCTTGTGCCTCCACTTTGGCATTGTTGTCAAAGGGGGAGAAGATATTTGATGCATGGGAGAGAAGATATCTGATGATGAAGATATATGTATAGTTGCACTGGTTTATGTTGTTTATAGTTGCAATGCTACACTGAGTATTGCCATCAATACTAAAGGGGGAGATTGTTGGCATATGATGAACTAGTATTATGGTATGATGATAATGTATGTTGTCATTGATGTCAATAAGTGCAAGTGAATTGGTATGAAGATTGGAAGAAGTTGGTAAAACGGTATGAAGAGATGTAGTGAGTCGGTGTCAGGGTTTCACTAAGTATGACTACCGGTTGGTAGTCTCAACTCTTGGGTTTCTGGTTTGGCAATCTAGCTTGTGCGATGCAACTGGTGACATTCTGTGATGAGTTAGCTAAGAGATGAGGATGAGATCGAGATGCCACATCATTTTTGTACACGTGAAGGATTTCCTTGAGGATCTTGCATGTGAAGATCGATTGCATTAAATGTCTACCTCGGGAATGATCATTCTTCTTAGTGGTATGAGAAGAGAGCATGATGGGTTACTAATTCCCATGTACGGTGAAGAATGGATGATGCAGATTGACTTGTGATATGTTTGAGATTGAATTATTCTATGCAAAGTGTTTGAACGGTTAGGATTGGACCGCTTGTATTGTAAACCTAAAATTCTTAGGGTTTAGGGTTTATGCCACTGACCTAATTGATGTCTATAAGGTCGATGATGTTTTTTATTGTTCATGTTGGCAAATGTTGTGTGTGTATCCGAGTGATGAGATACTTGATAGACCAGTGAGTGAAAAACTGCAGAGTGTGATTGTAGAGTAGAGGAGCTGAAAAGGATCTGCCTTAGCATGTATTACTATTATCAGATCAGAGATTTACCTGTTGTCTTCTAACCATTTCAACAGCTGGAAAATCCCTTTATCGAGTAGCTTTAATAGGCTTATAGTAAATCCTCTAACTAGGTCACTCAAGATCATTGAGTTCTTCAAATCCTCTAGCGAGGTAACCTTTAACAGGGTTTCAACCTTTAACGGGGTATATAGCCATCCCTTAACCAGGTGATCTTTAACAAGATCGGTTCCTAACAGAACCTTATTGTAAAGTCTTTAACCGAAATAGGCTCCTAATAGAGCGAGCTTCAAAAGAGTTCAAAAACAAGCTTGTGGGTATTCATCCCCACCGTGGTTTTTCCCATTTAGGTTTCCACATGAAAAATTTGTGTGTCATGAGTTGTGCATTTTTCATGTGATGATTAAGAAGCATTTGTCTAGGTGAATATGCATGCAAAGCTAATGGTTATGGTATTGCTGATACACCACATCCAAGTATTGAATGTTATTTGAAGTATTTAGTTCTACTGGTTTTACTATCTGAAGTCTTACTGTGTTTAACCAGTATTGCCATGGTTAAGTTCAGTGATGAAGACAACCGGTTAGCATTGTTTTAACTTGATAAGTTGTTGGAAAGTTTTTGTTTGTACTGAGTCACCCCCCCCCTCTTAGTACCTATTAGGGTAATTGTTGTTCATCATTATTCATCATAAACATCCCCAGTGTTTTAAGAACCAATCTATGTTATCTGTCTTAAATCTAGAGAATAATAATTTAGAAGGGATGATACCAAATATATGTGAAAAAATGAGTTCTCTTGAGGTATTAAAATTAGGAGATAATGTTCTTAGAGGGCATATTACACCATCACTTGGAAAATGTATCTCTCTTAAAAAAAATTATTTGAGAAATAATAATCTACAAGGAAACATTGAAAATTGGGTGACAGGCTTGCATAATCTCCAGATTCTAATAATGAAAAATAACAACATCAATGGTAAAATCCCTGTGCAATTAATAATTACAAAATCTTCAAATTTTGGATATGTCAAACAATACATTTTTAGGAGTTGTTCCAAATGACCTTATGAAGTTTCCTATAATGGCAAATGAATCAGAAAACACAAAAATATTTGAACAAAAAAATTTAAATACTAACTATGTCTATATAGATGAAATAACAGTCAAGAATAAAGGACGTGATATGGAGTTCATGAGAATTTTGAGATCTCTCTAGCAATAGACTCTCAGGTAACATTCGTTCCAATATTGGATCCCTAAAAGGCTTGATTATTCTCAACATTTCAAGAAATTATTTTAATGGTGAGATTCCTAAGTCTATTGGAGAGTTGACAATGCTGCAATCGCTTGATCTTACACATAATACTCTATTTGGGGCTATTCCTACTGAGCTAGAACTTCTCACATCATTAAATTACTTTGATTTATCATACAATAACCCATCAGGAATGATACCACAAGGAGGAAAAATGATGACATTTGATTCTACACACTTCTCCAACAATTTAGGCCTATGTGGACTACAAATCTATATATCATGCTCAAGTAATCAACCTGATGTTTCAAAGGAACTCAAAGAAACTAACAAAGATTTAGATGATATGTAATCAATTTTTCACTTGTAATGGGAATGTTGTGGCTCAACAAAACTTGGGGCATCATGTGCTTCAAATATATGGATGTCATTATCATTTGTCTATTTCAAGCATTGAGAGAGAAGTTGTAAACTACAAGGTATGATCATTTCTATTCTAGTTTTGATCAAAAATCTAAATTTTGGCATGCATTGTCATATTTCTAGGTTATATAATGTAAAATACATGGTGCACACTTATTGTATAATGCTCCAAAAAGCACTAATCTATAATGTGTGTTAAATTTCATATATTTTAATTGAGACTTGTTCAAATATTCATTTTTTGTAATTTAAGGTGAGTAAAATTTTCATGTGGAATTGAATTGAGAATTATGCTGATAATATATCCTTTCTTTTAGTTTTGTTATTTAGTGCTGGTATTGGATTTGAAATATTGTTAGTCAATATTTATTTTTAACAGTTTGTATGTAATAATACCTTGTTGTTTAGTGTTTCTACTTTCTCCTAAATATTAATGTTAAATTTTTATAAGAGTGGGAATTCATAAAACTAGATTCATTGAGATTAACAAATAAATATAAAAAGGGATGCTAATTATATAGATTAAATTCAATAGATAAATAATGACACATTTACAATATAACACAATTATTTACTCTACCAAACCTTTTCAACTTAAACCAACAACAAAAAAAACTCATGTACTTTATTATTTCTCAATTAGTCACAATAAAATTAGGCATTTCTATTTGTGTTTGACCATAATTTATGTGTACAAGTATTTTATATGAAAAATTCCTAGTAATCTTACAAAATAATGGGTATAAGAAATGAGACAACAAATTAGTTATAATATCACGAAAACTTTCAATATCCCTTGTCTCATTTCATAGTTGAATCTAAACCTTGGGTAAAACCAAATATGGTAGGGTATACATCATGCAAAATATACAATGCATATTCAACAAGCATTCAAATTATTATGTTAAAATAATTAGATATGCATAAACTACACAAACGAAGAAACTTAAATTGTCTCTTTTTATATATACAATGTTAAATAATATTACATGATTTATATTTCCTCTAAGAGAACTAATAGATTCTTATGAATCAAGATCAAATTAAATTTCCTATCTGTCAAACCAAATCTAACACAACTACCTAACTTTTAAACTAAAGAAACACTTCCAACCCTCTAATAAATTGTTAAATACATGCTCATTAAATCTAGCAATTCACCAAATGTTAAGGATGTGGATGGAAGCTCAGAGATGAATACCACAATAGTCATTTTTTTAGGGTAGAGGCAAGTGTTTATAAAAGGGGCATTCACTTCCATGAAGACCACTGCAAAAGGTTTGGGAGGATCAGTTTCCTCGATCTGGATATTTAAAAAGATGGATGAAGTGCCCAAAAAATCCCAAAAAGAAATGATCACCACCAAGAAGATGGGGAGTTTCAAATATGTTGTCGGGCAAAAAAGAGAATGCAAGCAAAATAATCAAAAAACTATGGAGACCAATAGAGGATACAATAAAAGTGACTGCCAAATCTAGGAATATTCAAATAGAGGCTAGGAGAAGAGTATCTTTACACATCAAAGATGAGGAATGGAAGTATGTAGTGAATACTTTAAAGGGATTTTCATTAAATGGGCAGGGCAATGACTGGCTCTTCCAAAAGTCCTGAGGTGGTGTGAGGAAGTTTGGGGTAAAGGGTGTACTATCAGATCCCTTATAAATGGATTTTTTCTTGTCACTTGTAGAGATGCTAGAAACAAGGAGGATATTTTACAAGGGGTTCCATACATGATGGGAGGAATGGGAGTTTATACCAAAAATTGGAAGCCAAACTTTGAACCATCCAAATCAAAAATTGAAGAAGTGCTTATCTAGATTAGGCTTTACAATTTGCCTTAGGATTATTGGGAGGAGGAAACATTACAAAAAACTAGTAACAAGCTAGGGAGATACCTAAAATCAGATGAGTTTATGTATTCTATTGATTCAAACATGTATACAAGGATTTGTATCTTGTGGAGACCCATTTCTCCATTTCCGCAAAACATTGAGCCGATAATTAATGAATGTATTTGGGTGCAAAAGTTAGAAGTTAAAACAATCATGGATAGTTGCAAAATATGTAAGTAGGATGGCCATAAATCAGAAGAATGTTTAAGAGGTGTGAAAGGGAGACAAAAGGTTGGAGAAGATGGGTTCAAGAATATAGAGAGTTCCCTAAACATTGGCCATGAAGAGTTTGTTATACAGTTCAAATAACCGGAAGACAACTGAGAGGGGGGATGAATCAGTTGTGACAGATTACTAGAATGATTAGCAATTAAAATTTTATACCAGAACCCAAAACATTAATAACAGAATGCTTAAACCAAATACCAAAATAACACATAAACCAATTAAGCATAAACAATAATCAGAGAATAAATACCATCCACATGACACCAAGATTTATACGTGGAAAATCTGGTAAAGGGAAAAACCATGGTGGAAAGCCTACCCACAGTTAGATAATACTTTTGTAGTAAGTATGTGAGTTACAATTCAGGGACCTGCACTTGCAGGAAGGCCAACAACCTAGAGCACACTGCTCATCACAAAAAGAGTCTTACTAACTACATAGAAATCCAAACTACAATCCAGAAGAATGAATGAACTGCAAAGATAACATCTCCTATGCCTGAGTATAGTTCCAGTTAAGCTCAATACTAGAGGAATAAATCCTCTTACATAAACCCAATTGGATCTCCAATGATCGACCAAATCCTTTGCTTGAATGATATTACATTATTCGTACATTACATATCCATATCCCATTCCTATGATCATGATGATCTACAATGAGATCTTATAACATATATATACAAACCCTCGGCCATAAACAATCAGGTCAGCCGCCAGACAATAAACCAATTGCATAATTTCAAAACATGTTAGCCTTAGACCAAACAAATAATATTCAACCCATAAGACATCCCAGAAACACATCAAGAGGTCTAATCCTTAGGTTACATTAAGACCGTCCATAACTTAGATAACACCAGGACCAAATATAAGTCCACATGCTAAAACAATGATCCCAACCACCAAGTCTCGAACATGATCACCATCATCATCCTGAATCTTCAATAAAGCTCTACCAGTGAAACCCTCGCTGGAACCACAAACCAAGCTTCCAAGCAAATAGGATAGCATTCGATCACCAAAACAAAACTATTGGATTTGAGGAAAAATGAACTCTACAGCTCCCAAAGATCACCTGCATGCAAACCTGTCACAGAAAGAGAGAAGTAAAAAAGCTATGGAGACCAGAATTCAGAGATCCAGAAAAGAAGAGTCATATTGATTGTGCAACAAGAATGCAATTCAATAATTATAGTTGTTATAAAAATACAAAGAGAGAATCCTTATAAGAGGATACTTGAAACCCTAAAGGAGAAAACCCTAAAGAATTATAAGATTCCTAAGTTTAGCTTAAGTGTAGAGTATAATAGACTAATAATTAAATAAATAATTATTAGCTAATAAAAAAAACTCTAACAACCCCCCTTAAGATGAACTTAGGGAGTAGCTAAAAAAAAACTAAGGACTAAAAAAACATGTAAAAAATGTAGGAAAGAAACAATGGGTCCCAACAACTAGGCCTGATGAGGTACCCAAGTACAATAAAATCTCTGTAAAGTTTAGAAAAAGGAGAAAACCCTATGGGAACAAAACTCCTCTCCAAGAAGAGATGAAAGCTCAAGTGAAGGACTAAGAAGCCTCCAAACAAGAGTGTTCCAGAAGATACGAACAAAATGTTAGGATTAATGACCGTCCCAAAGATACTGAGAGGGGGGTGAATCAGTATCTAATCGGTTGACAGAATATTTGACCTTGCTATGTAATTTGCATTCCAAAACAATGTACCAGTAAACAAGAATTAATGCAGTAAATATGAACAGCAAAGACAACATAGAAAGCACACCATAACACAAGATTTTTAATGAGGAAACCTGGTGTGGGAAAAACCTCGGTGGGATTTGTGACCCACAATATTCACTCACTAGCCAATGAATGGATATTACTTACAGTGTGGTGCCTGCACATGTAGGAAGGCCAATTGCCTAGAGCTCACTGCTCAAATACAAAAGGAAGTCTCACTGACTTACAAAATGGATTATGAGAATCCAATATAATGTACTGCTACAATGCAACATCTGCTATACTAGGTTCAGTACCAGTTTAAGCTCATACAATGACCATAACCTTACACAAAATTTGCCTTAATATTCACTCATCACTTTTACCTTATTCATCTTCTATCCATATCCTATATCAAAACTATTTACAAGATCTCATACATATATGAGTCTTATTACACTATACCATGTTGACTTTATAAAAGATATTTACAATTAAATACAATAAACAAAATCTTGTCGGTTGGGGTGCTGGTATACATTGTTGTCGTTGTCGATGAAGTGTCTGTCGGTGCCTAAGTCTGCCAGTGCCGGTGCCTATCGGTGCCTAAATCTTTCCACAAATTTGCCATGTCAATGATAGCACCTTCACTCACCTTCAAGTCTCATTGGAGTGTGCAATGCCAATAATCTCCCCCTTTGGCATTGATGGCAACACTCATGAAAAAAATCCAAAATTGTCCCAAAAATGAAGTCCAAAAATTTTGCCAAAAATGTGTGCTCCCCCCGAGTAGATGATCTCCTTTGATAGTCATTTTTCTTTGTCCTACTACTCCCCCTTTGACATCAATGACAAAGGTTGTCAAAAAAAAATTGTCAAATGAGTGCAGTTTTCAGCTTGAACTTTGTAACCGGTTGGTTACAATTTGGAATATGTCTGCTAAAACCAAGTTTAAGCTCTGAATAAACCTGTTATTGTCCTTCATAGCTGCCTTATTTCTCTGAATTGTACCGGTGAGATGATGCATATGTTCTTCTGGTGTCTTTTGTCCTTGAATTAATGCCTAAGAGATTTCTTTCCTTAAAGAGGTAAGATTGTCTAACTTAGGACTGAGTTTGCACTTTAGCTCTCTGGCTTTTCCTTTTATCCTTTCATTCTCTTTCTCTAACTTCTCTAATTTTTCCTCAAATCCAGCAATTTCTTGCTCAATAACTGATATAGGTTCAGATGAACCAATGATACTATTAGCTATATCATCTATCTCTTTTTGAACTTTGCTGATTTCTTTGTCAATGTCTATTGTCAACAGATTTGTCTTGCAAGTATCTCTATACAGTTCCTTATACTCCAAAATTGTTCCATTTAGTGTTGGTAAAAGAGTGTCAATATGTTTCGTGCACTTCTTTATTGTTTCCTCAAAGAATTTTTCTTTTTCCTTCTCCATTTTCTCCTTGAATGTTTCTTCATTTATTTGGTCAACTATTAGTATATTGCCAGTAATGTATTTAGACAATGTGTCTAACTGACTTAAAGAATCCTTTACATTATCCAAATTGCATTTGGGTGCAATCAACTTAAGAATAGGAATTGTGTCATCTATTGCCTTATAGGCCAATGCATTACAATCTATTATTTTCTTTATTGAATCCAGAAGTACTTCAGTCACATTAGTAGGTCTAAATTCTATCAGTGAAGTACTAAATGTCTACCCAAGTACCTTTACAATTTATGAGCTTTTGGTGGGAGTAACCAATTTGTCTAAATCGACCTCTGGTGGGTCAGTCTGCGTTTGCATTTCCACTAGAAATGGCTTTGGTTTCTTTGTGATTGTCAGTTGCACTGTCTCAATGTGTCCTTATGAATCTGCCAATTTCTCTACTTGTGTCACTGTGTTATCTACCATTATCTTTGTTGGTTTTGTTGTGTTATCCACTGTCAGTATCTCAGTTAATGTCTCTGCATGTTTCTCAATGTTTGCATCAACATTACCAGTAACCATTCCACTATCCAAGGGTTCCACTGAATGCTCAGCTTGCTCTGCTTATGTCTCAACCCCAATATTATCTATCGGTTACTCAGTAGAAACATCATTTTTCTTTTCCTCTGTGCTCTCCTTATCAACTACAATATTTACCTCCTGAGTGTCAATATTCATAGTGTACAAAATTTCTGACTCAGGGTTGGTATCCTCATGTGGTGTATCCACATTCTTAGTAGTCGGTATGCTATCAATCTATACCAGTGGAGTAATCGAAGGTGGTGGTAGGTTATCAGTCACTTTTATATTGGATATTCCACCTACCTTACCTTTCCCTTTGTCTCTATCCTTTTGATATACTTTGAAATTTTTTGGTCTTTTCAACTCTTCCTATTTTTCTTTCTCTACAAAGAAAATGTCCCACTTGTCTATTGTTTCTTTTGAAATTTCATTTACCCTACCAGCCATTAGGCTCACATGCCAGTGTCCACCTAAAAAAACTATTCTATTTGCTTCACTAATTAATTCATCAATTTCTTCAACAAATTTGACCTGATGAACAACTAGTAGTTTCTCAATTTTAATTTTCTTGTCTAGCTCCATAATTGCTAACCTCTTAACATCTAATCGCCTATATAATTCACTAGGCAAATCATCTACAACTTCTATTAATACTTTTTTATATATATCAAGATGTAAAATAATGTTGTTCTCAATGCTTTCTTTCTCTGCATCAGTAAATGTATCATACAGTTTTCTCACATTAGATAAGTTACCATCATCAGTTATTTCACTCAATAAGTTGTCCAATGGTGGTATGACCAATTTTTGCTTTTTATTGGGTGTCAGATTTTTTGTTGGTGGCCTCACTGCCTGTTGCTTCTTCGTTGTCTTCTTGGGTGTAGGAGAGGGTACCGGTGAGGGTTTTCTCTTCCTATTAATTCTCTTAAACTCAACAGGAATTTCACTTTCTGAGGATGTACCAACCGGTGAGAGATGAGCCTCCGGTTGTAATCCTTCAAGTTCACTTTCCTTGATACCAGTTATGTTCATTATGTTTTCTTTTATTTCCTTTACTTGCTTGGTTGCACTTCTAATGTACTTTTCTCTTTTCTTCCTCTGTTTTAATGTTTGCACACCACTCTCTATTGTCTCTGCATTTCCAAAAACCTTTTCTTCTAGTTCTCTAGGGGCCTCTAGTAGGGCTTTGGCATAAGTTTAAATGATGTTTACATGTGCCTCATACCCCATTTCTGTCACCCATACAGTTCTAGGAAGAACTGCCTCCATCCAGATTTCATCCTTTTTAATTACAAAACAAATTTTCTTCTCATATTTATCTACAATACTTTGTGGTCATCTTTCTCTTGTTTTCATTTTTGCTTTAAAGGCTTTGAAATACTCAGTGATATTGTTATCCTTATTAGTGCCCATACCGGTGAAGATTTCTAACACTTGTTTTCCTACTGGTATATCATAACCAAAGTCTTTCTTGCCAATACCGAGAACCTCTTTTGTAAGATACAACATCAGACATACCAAAAAAAATGCCAAAATGAAATGTACCTTTCTCATCACCTTTGATCTTTTCCAGATTATCTATTAGCTCATCCTTTAACCACTCACATACATCTATCTTTGCATCATTGTTGACCATATCATATGCACTTTTAATACATAGACTGGAAACAGAGTTGAGTCGGTTTGCATGTGTGGCCTTATTGTTAGGATTCCCATAGATACTGAGAGGGGGGGGTGAATCAGTATCTGACCGGTGAATAAAATTTCTTAACTTAAAACATGTAGAGCATATTAATACAGTGTACCGATAAGCAAGAATTAATGCAATAAACAAAAATGAAAGCAACCACATAAGAAACACACCATAACACAATATTTTTAACAAGGAAACCCAATGTGGGAAAAACCTCAGTGGGATTTGTGACCCACAATATTCACTTACTGGCCAATAAGAGAATATTACTTACAATAGGGCCTACACATGCAGGAAGACCAAGTGCCTAGAGCTCACTGCTTAAATGGGAATTCTTGCTGACTTACAATGTGGATTATACAAATCCAATAACTTGTACTGCTTTACAATAGCATCTTCAATGCTAGATTTAGTATCGGTTTCTGCTCTGTTCTTTACATATACCCTTAACCTATATTTCGCATAATAGGTCTGCCTTATTTCACTTATCTCTTTTTCTTACAAATATTTTCTACAATGACTTCTTATATATACAAGTCATTTTACAATGATATCAAGTCGGCTTACAAAGTTTTTTCAATAATAAACAAAATATAATATATCAAAAATCCTGTCGGCCTTCTGTGCCGGTATGCTTCCTTTTTCTATGCCAGTGCCAGTGTAGAGTGTGTTCTACTAATGCCAGTGTAATGCCTTGTTGGTGTCATAGGACTGTAAGGTTGCCATCAATGACAAAACCTTCAATCACCTACAATGTCTCATTGGAGTGTGCATATGCCAACACTTATAACCTAAAATCATGCTTATGAATCTAACATTCACATCCTTAACATCATTCACTCTCAGGGATCTTCTATCATAGGTTGTTCCTGTTAATGTCATCACTATGTTATTGGAAACCTTCTTAGTTTTATCTGGCTTGCTACTGGTGGAGGGTAAACCAGTCACTACCCTAACTGCTTCCTTAGTGATTTTGCAAACAGAGTCTAGCCAAAAGAATTCTCGATGAAATCTACTAAGGACAATTCTTACTACCTCCTTAGGAAATTCTGGGATGTCTAAGATCTCCACAAAACCTAAAGTTTCAATAACCTTATGTTTAGGTTTCACATTTCCATTTTCATCACAAGTAACAGTTTTATACATTTTCAATATTTCCTCTGAACCTAATTCCTCAATATGGCAATGAATATAGATTCTAGGGTCTTCAGCATATGCAACTCCTTTTGGAATTTTTGAAAAAGAACCTAGGGAATCATCTTGTTTTTCTATCTCGGGAATGATTTTAAAAAATGTCCTAGGGCGCTTCACTACTGCCACAACAGTAGGGTTTGCAATAAATTCTAGAGTAGAGGAGGAAGCCATTGATAAATACCTTAATCTGCTTGATAGGTTTGAGTTCTTGAAAGAACTTGCTTCACTTCTTTTCTATGGATGCTTTTTCTTGTATTTTCATGCTCTCTGAAAGTTTGAATGCTTGGTGAATTGAAAAAGAGGGAAAATCAATGTTTTGTGATGTCTTTTCCTCCAACAACCGCATTAAATGCCTGTTGGTTAAGTGAAACTTAACACATCTACCAGTAGAGAATAATTTCATCTTCTCACCATCAACCGAGGGTAAACTTACATGATTTTCAACTTGTTGCATTACCCCCTAAGGTTACTTTTCAGTTAGATGAAGAATCTCCTGTCGGTCGAGTAATACTCTGTTCTACCAGTGAAGGAATAGGCTCATCAACATTCTGATTTGTCTTTCTAATCCACTATTTTGAAAATTCTTGCTTTACCTCATCTACCTTCTCTTTGCCTTTCAAACTGGGTCCTTTACTATTTGCTGGTGAACCTTCTACAAAATTTTGCAATATGTCCAATCTTGTTACAACCATAACAAGTCACATTGTTCTTCTGAATTGCCTTTCCATATCCTATGAAGGTTTGTGTTCTACATTGATTAGATAAGTGTCCAGATATTCCACAAACATAACATCTTACATTCATTCAGAAGTTTTCTGAATTATGACCAATTTTGTTGCATTTGGAACATTGACTAGTGGGTGCATTATTGTCATAACCCTCCTTTGCCATTTTTTGATTTGATACTATTATTGTTATTACTATTCAATCATTTTGTGATTATGTTAGAAATGAATTACTTGAATGTGGTTGAAAAACCTATATAATAGAAAGGTTAAATAATGGACACACACATACACACTTGAAAATGTAATTTAATTGAAATTATTTAATTTTTCTATTTCAAATAAGCACATGTCATAGGAGAAATTGGAACGCTTCTAGAAAGAATCTTCATCCTCCATTTTCTTGCATGTAACTCCTTCATTAAGTGATCAATCAATTTTGCATGAGGATAATTTAGGAAAAAAGAATTATTTCTTTCAATTAATTCTCTTGATAGTGGAATTGAGGGATCTTTTCTATATAATGTATGCAAGTTTTTGAAAAGGGAGAGTTGCTTATTTTATTTTTGGAAGAAAATTTTCTCAAGTTTCATGTGAATAGTAGTAGGATTTCTTTTGTAGTCATGTTTTATTGGTAGATTTGTTAAGTTTGGTTGAATAAATTTCACCTAGTTGGAAAGAAGGATCTAAGAAGGTTAGCCAAAATATTGGAGGGAATTCAACATCAAGCTTCGACAAACCAGGTTCTTTTCTTTTGTGTTCACTTATTTACATATGAGAAATTTATAATATCAAAAAAATATAGCTTTTAGCCTTCTCTTAAATCTTCATTTTTTTATAAAAAAAAATATATAGATATATTTTGATTGTTTCAAAACAAAAGTAAATCTTTTCCCCTTATTTAGGGATAAATATTAAAAGCACTTTTTCAAATAATGCATATCTTTTTTATCTAATTTTCTTTAGGGAAAAAAGAAGAAAATCAGATCTTGTTTTGCTTTCTAAAATTTTTGATGAGTGCAAAAATCATATCTTTCTTATTTAATTTTCTCAATCTTTTTCTCTTGAATAAATGATAATCACATGTATTTGAATCTTGCTTATTATTTTCTAAAAATTTTGATGAGTGGAAAAATCATATCTTTCTTATTTAATTTTCTGAATCTTTTTCTCTATGAATAAATGATAATCACCTGTATTTGAATCTTGCTTATTATTATTGTGAAATAAATTCATCACTCTCCCTCTTTGAATGTGAATTTTATCATTGGAATACCTAAGTCTTATTGTTGTATGAATTATTTCACCTCTAAAAAAAAAAACTAGTTCTCTCTCTCTGAATACTGTTTTGATCTGAGTGTAATCTTAAAACCCCAGTTAATTCATAAAATTTCCCCTCTTTGTGATTACACCAGTGTTTAATTAATAAGTTACTTTCATATACCCTTGGTAGAAATTCCTTTACATATCCAATAACCTTCTCTCAAAAAAAAGTAGTATACCTCTGCGATCATTTTATATCCAATAATAAAATAAAATTCCTCCCTGTGTCTGTAAGTTCCTCCCTATGTCTGTAACTTCCTCCCCTTCCATATTTTCATTGATTCATTTTATTTTATATTTATTAGTTTATATATATATATATATATAACCCATAATGTATTATTTTCAAATTAAACTTGACCCATATCGAATTTCGAAATAAAGGTTTGACCCGTATTTTTGACGGGGACCATTATAAATTCATGTGAGGTGGGGTCTTATTGCATGCAGGGGTAGTGGAGGGCTCGTGGCCTCCTACTCTCCTCTCCTTATTTATCACATAGAACATTTAGGGGGGGTGGCAGTTACCCATTTTGATTCAATAATAAATTATCTACGTTTCAATTGCATTTGTAGTATAAATAAAAAAATTAATTGATAGAATTTATGCATGTGGTTTTATTATATTAATATGAATAGATTTTTAATACTATTTATAATTATAAGTTTTATTAACATAAATATATATAAGTAGATTGCTAATTTAAATTGTAATTCAAGTTTTATTATTACAAATATTTAAATAAATTGATAATTTTATTAACATTAATTGTAAATCTAAATAGATTGTAAACATTAAGGAGTAATTTAATTTTTGGGAATTACATAACTAATTTAGATTAATTAGATGGGAAAATAATTTTGCCAAGTGATTGGGAAAACTTTAGTAAGAATAATTCATTTGCAATAAATTTAATGTTAGAGTCCTCTAAGTAGTTTTATTTAGTTAGATGATTCATTTTATTTCAATTTTATTTTTGGATACATTCAACAAATTAAGATTTGATCAAGTTGTTAAAGGAACCATGCTAAAAATAAATTTAAAAAAATAAAAATAAAAATCCCCATTAATATTTTCTTTCCCCTTTCATAATATCCACATTCAGCTAAATTTTTGGTGAGAAAAAAGAACTTCTTTCTTCTAAATCTAAATCACTAAAGTTCATCTTTAAATGTACTTATCTCCTTAAAATGTGGCAGTACACAAAAAAATCCATGCTCTTATCATAGTAAATAGATTAAATACTAAACATTTGTCACAACCCTCCTTATCACTTTTTGATTTAAATACAATTCTATTATGTTTTTGGTTAAACTACTTAAAATGATTGAATAAATATTATAAAAGAATAAAATGAACACACACACACACACACTTGGAGAATATAATTCAAAAGGCATTATTTTTAATTATTTATTTTCCACTCCCAATTATGGCACATGTTGTAGGAAGAATAAGAAGCTTCTAGAGGAATCCCCACCACCTTGCATGTAACTCCCTCACTAAGTTTAATCAATTTGCATGAAGTCCAATATTGGAAAAGAATCTCTTTTTTTAATTAAATTTTCTAGATAGTGGAATAGAGGGATTTTTCTTATAAATGATATGCAAGTTTTCAAAATGGGAGTTGGTTATTCCTTGAAGAAATTTCTTTTCTCAAGTAATTGTTTTGGTAGTCATATTTCATTTTGGAGAATAGCTAAGGTTGCTTTGGAGAAATTTTTCCAAGCTTGAAGGATCAAGGGAGGCTAATTGAAGGATTCATAGGGGATTCTACATCAATTGCAAGTATCGAGGTTCTTTTAATTTAGTTTTATTTTATTTTGAATCATGCATCTTATTCTTGCTACGAATTAGAATAGTAAAAATCTTGTTTCAATTCCTTGATGAGAATTAGATCAATTTGTTTCAATTCCTTGTTGAGTATTAGATTAGTAAAAGAAAAAAAAAAAAATTGTTTCAATTCCTTGCTGAGAATTAGATTAGATCAATCTTGTTTCAATTCCTTGATGAGAATTAGATCAATTTGTTTCAATTCCTTGCTGAGTATTAGATTAGTAAAAGAAAAAAAATAATCTTGTTTCAATTCCTTGATGAGAATTAGATCAATTTGTTTCAATTCCTTGCTGAGTATTAGATTAGTAAAAGAGAAAAAAAGAATCTTGTTTCAATTCCTTGATGAGAATTAGATCACATTTCCATTACTTTCATGCAAGTTACATGTGTAATTATTAATATGCAAGTTTCATAATGGTCTTTGTTACGCAAGCTATATTTCAAGTTTTGAATAATAAATAGTTTTAGTTATGGTTTTATTCCATGTAATTCATCAAGTAGTTATTTCAATTAATTGAACTTTGCAATGTCTAATTTTACACGTTCAATTCATAATTATTTTCCAAGCATGATGTTTATCATAAGTTAGAAAATTAAATAAAGGAAGTCGGGAAACCAAAACCTAGTAGTGTTCAGTATATATAGTGCCTTTGGGTCACACTTACGGGTAATGTCGTCGTGTTGAACTATTGCACTTAACGCCTAATAAAGCTGCATCAATGACATCTGTGGCATCATCCCTATAAATCATCAGGGAGTAATAAGGGACACTTGGAAGTTAAAATCCAAGGGGCAAGTAATCCCCCTTGGATCGATAATTTAATAAGATAATTCTAAAACAATCTTTCATCCACTGAGTTAAACTATAGTAAACCCCTATAGGGATGTTGAGTGAAATGCTTTTATGAAATTGATTTAACCTCAAAGATTTGTTGTCGATTGACAATTGGTCAAGGGTGATGCTTATGATAAGAATTAGGATCTAGTGTTTTTAGGCCACAAGCAATAGGCCATCTTGAGCCTTTGCTTAAGTGCTACCTCCGTGGGTAGCAACCGCAGAGAAACTGTCTGGGACATTGACCCTAGAAAGGCTTGCGTACCCACTAATTAGTTTACATCAAACCATAGAGTAGAAAATAGAACTACATACTTTACGCCTTGATCCCATGCCAAAGCGGGTATGTAGGCAGTCTTGGGACGGAGTTGTCCCTCGTACCCAGGCGTTCGTGGGTGGGGTCTAGGCTTGGTACAGAAGGATTGAATAGAATCTTAATTTGAAAGATAATTAAAATGGAAAAAGTAATTCAATGCATACTCAGAAGGAATTCCATATGGATTTGCTTGACTTCCCGAGGCTTTAAGCCAAATTTTGAGGCAGAATTCAAGCTTGTATTATGTTATCTAATTACTCATAAGGACAATGACCTCGATGCACTTCTGTTAGAAGAGTGTAGTACTTAGTGAGTGGCTCAGGACCCGAATGGTCGCGATGAGTCTAAGTCTCTGGCCAGAGCACCTCCTATCCCGACTGAATAGATGCCTACCCCGTATGGGTAGATGCCTATCCCATATTGGATAGATGAAATCTTATGTCCCATATGGACAAATGCCTAACCCATATAGTTAGATGCTCATCCCAGATGGATGAATGCCTAATCCCAATGGATGGATGCCCAGAGTATGCAATTGAATCAAACATAATGATTAAATTAAACACAAAAAAAAAAGAATGGTCAATTTTGTCGAGTTAATTTTGGTGGGTTATTACAACATTAGGTGAATAGAGGAGGCCCCACCCTCTCCCCCACCAAAAGAGAATCTACTTTTACTTAGTTTTCTTCTCCTCACATATGTGTAAATTAACAAGGGAAAATGTTAAATAAGAATTTACTAATTTTAATATAAAATAAGAAATTTTTTTAAGTTAACTCAATTTATAGAGGATATATTGTATTGAATACTAGATAAGGGATATTTGTAGTATTGATGATAAGATAGTAAATTCAAACAAGAAAAGAAAAAAATATATATTCTTCTTAAATAAAAAAATTTAAAAAATAAAAAAATAAAAGAATGAATGTGATGGCAAGCTTATTTTTAATAGTTAAAAAAGTATTTAAGATGTACTCTAATTCTTGTTATAGAAGTTTATAATGTCCTTCCAATAAAGGGTGGAAGCCTTTTAGATCATGTAATTTGTGATAAATACAACATTGTAAATAAAGGGTGGAAGTAGTATACCTCGTTATTAAATCTCCATTGGTTGTGTTGGACATATAGAAGGATGTATATTGGACTTGAAAAGCCCATTATAATAAGCATAAGATGTGAAAGATGCTCTGTGTACATTTATAAGAAAGATACATTGTAACAAGTAAGAACTAGTATTAATTAGGGTGCTAAGAAAGTTTATTTGAAACCAAATTAATTTTAGCAAATGAAAAAGAAACAAAAAACTGAGATCCTTTTTCATAAGAATATTAAACTTGACTTATTTGGATAAATCTCAAATTTTACACTCATCTTTTGTTTGTAATGAACTTAGTTTTGAAGCTGAAATAAAGATAAAATCTTGTTGTTCTAGATTATTGGAATTCTCATCCTTATCAAGCAAAGGATTTTTGAATAAACCTATTCCATGATCACTTAGAGAATTAAATTTGAGTAAATTCTAGGAGCAAACATTAACTCGCTTTTAAGAATTTTGAAATTGAAAGTTATTACTTAAAAATATCTAAGGATAGAGTCAACGTTGCTTCAAGTGAAAGAAGTAGTTAGTTATAATTTTTGCAAATGAATTGGTATTACTCTAAGAGTAATTATAAGTAGGTTGATTAGAATTGTTTAGGAGCCTAACATACATTGATTAATTAGAAAGTAATTAGACTCTCTCCTAATCCTATTTTCAGCATTTATAATCAAGCTTATTGTTAATTAGTTTTCCCTTCAATAGGTAAGTATTAAATTCATTTGTTACTTAATAATTTCTTTCTTTCAAACAAATTAGTCCCTTTCTAGTATTAGACTTCATAATTAAAAGAGTAATAGTTTTGGTTCCAAAATAAATGGCATCTTACAAGTAATACAAATCATTCTCATGAGTTGTAAGTTATCTCTTACAAGTACCATAGTTTCCAAGCAATTAGTACTTTCATGTATTTAGTTCAAGTTCTAAGGTTTTAAATATTGTCTTGGTTTTCCCTTCAAGAAGTTGATTTTTTATTTCCATTCTTATAAAATGTTCCTTTCAACTATGCAAATATATTTCTTAGTTCAATTTCCAGTAACAATTCCTTACATGTAATAGTTACATTGCTCATAACTTTATTTTAGCATAATGAGATTTCTTGATTTAGAAGTTAATTCCTAGCTAGATAACTAAACAAGAGGAGTTGAAACCAAAAATTAGCAGTGTTCGGTATCTATGGTGCCTCTGGGTCACACTTATGGATAATGCCATCGTGTTGAACTACTGCACTTAACACCTAATAAAGTTGCAATAACGACGTCTATGGCATCGTCCCTCTAAATCATTGAGGAGAAATAAGGGTCATTTGGAAGTTAAAATCCAAGGGGTGGGTAATCCCCCTTGGATCGATAATCTAAAAGATTAATTTTTAAATGAATTTACATCCGATCAGTTGAGTTTTTGGATCAAGTTAAGTGGGTTATTACAATTATTGTTCTGATTGTTTCTAGATCTACACTGATTTTCTCTATGAGCATACTTGTTACAGTTAAAGCATTTCCCATTAAATTTGTAAGGATTAGGTTGTCTTACCGGTTTACTGTGATCATGATTGTTTGTAGTACCAGAACTTTCACCAACTTCAAATCCAAGTCCATTAGTGTCTCCATTAGGTTTCTGACTTTTCAGCATATCATCAAGTTCTTCTGAACTTTTCTTGAATTTCTCTTTATGTTGATTTGTAGTAGCCGACTCATTTTCCAAAATTCTCCTATGTCTCATAAGTTTTGTTTTATCATGTTTCATGTGAATCAGATCTGTCTTCAACATATCATTTTCATGACTGAGTCTTAGATTTTCATTTCCAGCATCATTGAGTCTCCTATTCAAGTCATCTTCATTCTTTTTTCTATCTTCAATGTCTTTACAAAACCTCATAGTCATGTCTTGCATTTAATTCCTCATAGTACTGTTTTCTTGCCTTAATTTATTCACAAGATCATTAAGAGTTTCCTTTTCATCATCATCACTCTGCATCTTCTCATGAAGTTCTTTTCTTTTGTTTCTAGCAATAGTGAGATTTTTCTGAAGTCCTTGAATGAATTCCTATGCAGTCCTCAAATCATCTTCAAGTTTGATATTCTTCAACTTTTCTGCATCATAGTATGCAAGAGCTCCTTCTAATTGCTTTCTCAAATTTTCCATTTGTACTTGTGTCATAATCTTCCTCAAGCTGTTAGGCTTTTGAAAATGGAGGACCAGGCTTTGATACCAATTGTTAGAATTAATGACACTCCCAAAGATACTGAGAGGGGGGGGGGGGGGGGGGGTGGTGAATCAATATCTAACCGATTGATGGAATATTTGACCTTGTTATGTAATTTGCATTCCAAAACAATGTACCGGTAAACAAGAATTAATGTAGTAAATATGAACAACAAAGACAACATAGAAAGAACACCATAACACAAGATTTTTAACAAGGAAACCTGGTGTGGGAAAAATCTTGGTGGGATTTGTGACCCACAATATTCACTCACTAGCCAATGAATGGATATTACTTACAATGTGGTGCCTACACATGCAGGAAGGCCAATTGCCTAGAGCTCACTGCTCAAATACAAAAGGAAGTCTCACTGACTTACAAAATGGATTACGAGAATCCAATATAATGTACTGCTACAATACAACATCTGCTATGCCAAGTTTAGTACCGGTTTAAGCTCATACTATGACCATAACCTTACACAAAATCTGCCTTAATATTCACTCATCACTTCTGCCTTATTCATCTTCTATCCATGTCCTATATCAAAATGATTTACAAGATCTCATACATATATGAGTCTTATTACACTGTGCCATGTCGACTTTACAAAATATATTTACAATTAAATACAATAAACAAAATCCTGTCGGTTCTGGTGCCGGTATACATTGTTGTTGCTTTTGGTGAAGTGTCTGCCAGTGAACTATCTGCCAGTGTCAGTGCCTGAGTCTGCCAGTGCCTGAAGGTTTCCACAAAGTTGCCATCAATGACAGCACCTTCACTCACCTTCAAGTCTCATTGGAGTGTGCAATGCCAACACAAAAGAAGAGCAAGAAGAACACCACTGAAGCATGAAATAGCTGCAAACACTATCGAAGAGTAACTATTGATCTGAAGAACCTCCACTGAAATAGAACATGACCAGGTAGAGAAGACTGTAATCTACATGAGTTCCCTCAAATGACACTACTCGAATCAGATGGAAAACAAGGGCAAACAACTGAACTCGAAGATACAAATGGCATAAAACACCAAAGCCCGAAGAGCTAATCAATAAAACCAAGGAAGCCTTAGAACAATAGGAGAAACCCCCCCTAATGCTGAAATAGGGAGAGGGATAGGTACACTGAAAAGAATGGCCAACAAGAACTGCATGACGAAGAACCAAGAACAACGAAGGTGCAAAGAAAGTACATAGTGCCATGGAAGGAACACTCACTTGACACATATCATGAGGCTAATGTCATGGAAGGAACACTCACATGACAAAGGTAGATGGCAAACAAAGGAAAACATCAACCCCCCATGGAACTTTATAAGTAGTGCATGTACAATAAGACACAAGATGTGCACGATTCCAAGTATACAATGCATGATGGAACTTTATCTTAGTGTGTTTGCATAAATAAAATGCTACAATGATCAAAAGAGATAGAAGACTAGAAACAAAAAGAACAACCAAAGACAAGACATCCTACTCAAAGAAAGAGATCCTAGGACCTGAAACATCCAAGATGTTCACTAGAGTGTTGAAAAGAAAAAGTTGAATAAAATATTCTTGGAGAAGAATCTGGAAAGAAAACTCATATGAATGGAAAGAACACAGAACACATTTCCAACGACATAAATTTTTCAAAAAATGGAGTTTGGATGCTTCAAGTTATGTCTCCTAGAGTGCAAAACTGAACCTCTGGCTTTGACAGAAAAAAATGCCATCAAAAAATAAAATCAAAAGTTCAAACCTCTAGATCTGGATAAAGCTCAAACAGAGCTTTTCGACGATATAAGGATTTTGAAAAAGCGCCTCCGTATGACCAAGTTATGACCAAAAGAAAAAAAATCCCTCTTATAGGGCATAAACAAGTTAAAAAAATAAAAATAAAAAATAAAATTCTTTGACGAAAAATTTTCTGACGCATTTACAGGTACAACCATACGGATTTTCATGCCTCGAAAAATGTGCCAATAAAAAATCATGCCCCAGATGCCCTTGTCATTGAAAATAGGCAAATTATATATCAAAATTCATGGAATCGGCCTTCTAAATCCAAATCTGAGGTCCTTTTGGCACCAAAATGTACCAAAAAATCAGCTACCCCCAAAAATAGAAAAAAAACAACTGCACAAACCCCCGAATATATAGTTTTGAAGAACAAGGCCCAAAAACTCTCATGAAGAGAACATGGGCATGCAGATCTAGAGCTTTGATACCATATTGGAGTTGAGGAAAAATCAACTCTACAACTCCCAAAGATCACCTGCATGCAAACCTATCACAGAAGGAGAGAAGCAAAAAAGCTATGGAGGCTAGAATTCAGAGATCCAGAAAAGAGGAGACATATTGATTGTGCAACAAGAATGCAATTCAATAATGACAGTTGTTATAAAAATACAAAGAGAGAATCCTTATAAGAGGATACTCGAAACCCTAAAGGAGAAAACCCTAAAGAAATATATGATTCCTAAGTTTAGCTTAAGCATAGAGTATAATAGACTAATAATTAAATAAATAATTATTAGCTAATAAAAGATAACTCTAACAAAAACCAACTGACTGAATATGAACATGAGTAGCATGAATAAGCCAATTCCATAACCAAATCATACCGGATCATGCCGGATCTAATCCAACAAGAAACCACACAACCTACCGGGACCAGAAGAGTGTCAGTAAAGTATCCAAAACAACTAGTGTTGGCATCAATGACAAAACATCAATGCAACACATAATCAATTCCTCCAAATGGCCAACAATCTCCCCATTTGGCATTAATGACAACACTAGATGTGAAAAACATCTAAGTTCCAAGAAATGCCAAACAAATCTCCCCCAATGGAAGACAACCAATAATCTTCCACTCAAAGATATAGCAATGAAGCTCTGAAACAAAGACCAAACTCCCCCTGTGAATGATGTCTCTGTAAAGCTCTGTATTACACATATATCTCTCCCCCTAATGTATACAACTCCTTAAGTTTTTCACATCAATATCTCTCCCCTTTGACATCAATGCAAGAAATTTGACATAAATATCAAAGCAAAAACATAAACCACTGAAACACAAAGCTAACTACTCCCTCTGAGAAGTAGCATCCCCACATTAGTGCCAAAATTCATAATATCTCTGATAATACATATCAGACTGATGCCAAAAAGCATCAATCAGTTCTCTGCCGGAGGACAAAAACCCCTAACCTATCTCTCAGGTACTCAAATAGTTCTTTAGGCAAAGGTTTAGTGAAAATATCTGCAATCTACTCCTTAGTGTTCACATAAACCAATCTAACTTCATTTTCTTCCACCTTCTCCTTCAAAAAGTTATACTTGATAGATATGTGATTTGTCTTAGAGTGAAATACTAGATTCTTTGATATGTCAATAGCAATAGAGTTATCACAGTGAATAACTATCGGTCCAATGCAATGCACTTTGATATCCTTCAACATTTGTTTCATCCTTAGAACCTATGTACAGTTAGTAGCAGCAATAACATACTCAGCTTCAGCAGTAGATAAAGAAGTACATTGACCATTTCTTGCTGATCCATGAAGCCAACTTCTTTCCAAGAAAGAAAGCTCCACCAAAATTAATTTTTCGGTCATCAACATCTCTAGCCCAATTAGCATCTGTATATGCACATAAAGTCATCATCCTTATGGTACCACAAACCATATTCAGATGTACCTTGCAAGTATCTAAAAAT
Organism: Cryptomeria japonica; assembly: GCF_030272615.1. Lineage (NCBI taxonomy): Eukaryota > Viridiplantae > Streptophyta > Pinopsida > Cupressales > Cupressaceae > Cryptomeria > Cryptomeria japonica. The sequence continues at coordinate 658,200,719 of NC_081415.1, forward strand.
TATTTTCACCGCACTCTCATGATTTTCTCTAGGATCACTCTGAAATCTAGATGCAATACAAACAACATTCATTATGTCAAGCCTAGTCTGAGTCAAATAAAGAAGACCTCCAATTATAGATTTGTATCTTATAGGATTTACCGATGTAGAAACATCTTTCCTTGTCAATTTCTCACTTGTAACCATAGGAGTACTTACCGGTTTAGAATCTCCCATACCAAATTTCTTTAACAATTCCCTAGCATACTTAGTTTGATAGATGAAAATACCTTTATCAGTCTGAGTAATCTTCAAACCTAAGAAAAATTTCATCTCCCCAATCATAGACTGTTAGGAACTAGGAAGGACAACTGAGAGAGGGGGTGTGAATCAGTTGTCAATGAATTATAACCGAAAACAAATTATTCCAACTTGAAACCTAGTGCTAGTAAAATAGATTAACAGTTATAAAAATATTGGTACAACTTAATGCATGAAACAAAAAGGAAAACAACATCCACAACACATGACACAGAGATTTTGACATGGAAACCCTATAAGGGGAAAAACCACAGTGGGAAACCTTACCCACAATCAGATGATACTACTACAGATAGTAAATGAATACAATAATGGGGTCTGAACATGCAGAAAGGCCAACCTCCTAGAGCTCATTGCCCAATCACAAAATAGGAGTCTCACTGACTACACACTTGGATGGTTAAATCCAATAATCAATGTATTGCTTTAATTCAGCATCTACAATGCCAGATTCAATACCAATTTAAGCTCTGTGCATGAGGACCAAATACCTTCATAACCTTTCCTTCAACCTTCAGATAATATCTACGTGATTCACACAAGGATCTTCTTGTTTCACTCTTCACAATGATCTTCAATATATTCCCACACATACACACTCACTGCTTCTAGATAAGATCTTACAATTATTTATACAAAACCTAAGACCTACCAGTTAGGTCAGCTACTAAAAGATATTACATTTAAATCAATTACAAAATAAGTCTTGGTGCAATACAATATGTCAGCCTCAATACATTTATAGATTATCCAATAAACCATTTCCAAAATGTGTCGTGCTGATCTAGAACATGATTTCCTATACCGGTTCATAACTTACACCTATTTGTCGGTTAAGGCAAATATGTGAACCCGATTAGTCCAATATGCAAAATGCCAAATGCAAGCATCCAATCCATGTCTTTGACATAACCAAATGATCTCTAGATCATAACAATTCATCATCAAATTCCTGAGCTGCCAATGAAGCATATCCCAGTAACTGTGCATAAGCCAATATCCATACCGGGACCACAATGTGTCAGTGCATCAACAAACCAATATAACCAGAGTGCCAAATCAACAATGTAGACCTCTAGAAAGATAAGTGTTGACATCAATGATAAAAACAATACAACACATGACGAAGTCATCCATAATACCAACATAGACATTTCAAATTCTTTCTCCATATTCTTAGAAAATTCCATGCACAACTTATCTTCACCTCCAAAAATGATGTCATCAATAAATACTTCAATAATCAGTATATCATCATCATTGACCTTATAATATAAATTATTGTCAGCATTAACTTTAGTAAAACCAAGCTTCAAAAGATATTTATCCAACCTTGCATACCAAGCTCTAGGTGCCTGTTTCAATCCATATAAATCTTTCCTTAACCTACAAACCATGTTTGTATCATCTGAAAGTGAAAAACCATCAGGTTTCTCAATATAAACTTCCTCATCAAGATCCCCATTCAAAAATGCACACTTAACATCCATCTGATAAACCTTGTAGTTTTTATGGGCAACATAGGCAAGAAATAATCTTACAGCTTCAATCCTAGCTAAAGGTGCAAAAGTCTCACCATAATCAATTCCTTCCTTCTAAGAATATCCTTTACAAACCAATCTAGCCTTATTCCTTACAACTTGACCATCCTCATTCAATTTATTCCTAAAAACCCATTTAGTTTCAATAACATTCTTATTTTTAGGTTGGGGAACTAAAGTCCAAGTGTTATTCTTCTGAGTTTGATCTAATTCTTCTTCCATAGCTTTCAACCAACATTCATCTTTACATGCTTCAATTACTGATACCAGTTCAACTGAAGAAATTAAACATACCTCATTAGTTGCCAATCTTCTTCTTGTCATCACTCCATTGTTTTTATCCCCCATGATCTGATCTTCTGAATGATTCAATCTCACATACCTAGGAGTCTTTTAACTATCTGTTCCTCTTCCCAGTTCTTAAGTTACTATTGAACTTTTTGATACTGTCAGAATAACTAATTCAACACTCTGTTCTGGTAAAGGTGCTACTAGTTCAGATATAATCATTTCCACTGCCGGTTCTTGCTCATAAACTCTCATTTGACTACTATTCAGCTCATCCACCTTGACATTAGCATTCTCCACAATTCTCTACAATCTCTTGTTATAACATCTATATGCCTTGATTTCATTAGGATAACCAAGAAATATGCCTTCATCACATCTAGGATCAAATTTGCCAATGATATCATCTCTCCTGATATAACATTTACTACTAGAGATTCTGAAATACTTAACTGTAGGTGTATCGCCAAACCATAATTCATAAGGTGTCTTACCAGATTCTCCTTTGATATGTACTCTATTGAATGTATAAACCACTATGCTCACTGCTTCTCTCCAGTAGATATGAGGTAGACTAGATTCAATCATCATTGTTCTAGCAGCATCCAAGATAGTTTTGTTCTTCCTTTCCATAACTCCATTTTGGTGAGATGTCCAGGGAGCAGAAAATTATCTCCTTATACCATGCTTCTCACAAAAGTTATTAAACTCACTAGATGTGAACTCTCCACCACAATCTAACCTCAAATATTTAATCTTTAATCTCTTCTCTGTCTCAACTTTAGCTTTAAAGATTTTAAACTTTTCAAAAGCTTCAGATTTATCCCTTAGAAAAGTAACCCACATCATTCTAGAATAATCATCAATGATTAGCATAAAATATCTATCACCTTGAAAACTTTTAACTCTAACAAGGCCACACAAATCAGTATGAATAAGATCAAGAACATCTTTAGATTTATCTTGTATACTCCTGAAAGAGATTTTGACCTGTTTACCCAATTTACCTTCTTTACATACCGGATTATAGGGATTCACAATATTAGGTATATCTCTAACTACCTTAGTTCAATTGATCTTCACAATGCAATCAAAATTCGCATGACATAGCCTCTTATGCCATAGCCAAATCTCATCAATTTGTGCAATCAAATATGTCTTTTCACCAGAATTCAAATAAAATATATTACCTTTTGTCTGTGTACCGGTTGCAATCTCCAAACCAAATTTAAACCTTCAACATAATAAACATTATTAGTATTTTGCTTACCATCCAATGATATATTTCATTTTCCTTTCATCATACATGCTTTGTCATCTCCAAATCTAACCAGACCATCATCAAATTCTTACAAAGATAGAAACTTCCCTTTATCTCCAGTCATATGATGTGAACAACCACTATCAATTACCCATTCATCCTTGTCTTCAATTTTAGCAACAAGTTCCTTCTCTTTCGGTACATTCTATTCTAGTGTCGGAACATCTTCCTTGATAGCTAGGAACACCCATTCCTTCTCATTGTCGAAACCACTAGCAGAGTCTTCTGCTGGTTCATCGTCAGAATCATTAACACCTTCCTCATCTGCTATATAGCATGATTTGTCTTTGTTTTTCCTATACTTATACTTGTTCTAATATCTAGGGTTAGGATTAAAAGTTCTTTTAACTCTTTCTTTAAATCTTGAATTCATTTCAAGACATCTAGATGCAAAATGATCAATCTTATTACATGTAAAACATTTAAAAGGTTCTTTTCCATCATACTTACTTCCTACCAGTCCTTTAGGTACTCTTCTAGCAAATAGTGCTTCAAGTTGCTCAAACTCATCATCTTCTCTCTTCATATCATCCAATTCCTTTGCATATAAAGCTTTCCAATCTTGCTTACCAGTTGATGATGTAGATGCATGAAAAGAAGGTTCAGACTTCATAGCTCCAGAAGGTCCAAATTCTTCAAGTTCAAAAGCAGATAATTTCCCAACCAAGGTATCTCTATTGATAGAAGTATTAGCCATTGGTCTCAATTCATTAATTGCAGTAGCCTTCATCTTGTAAGCCAGTGGTAGAGCTCTCAGAACTTTAGAAATTATTTCATCTTCACTCAGAGTTCCACCATAACATTGAATTCCCATAACAATCTCATTTACCCTTTCCATGAATGCAATAATCCTTTCATCTTCTTCCAACTTCAATTTTTCATATCTCACCTGGTAACCATCAAGTTTAGCAATTTTCATAGTAGGGTCACCTTCCTTAAGAGTCTCCAACTTATCCCATATAGCCTTTCCAGATGATTTGTTGATTAATCCCATTATTTGTTGATCAGAAAGTACACACAAGAGGGATTCTCTTTCTCTACAATCATTCTCAATCTCCTTATCCAAGTTTGTCGAGGGAGGATTTCCAGATGCTAGATTATGAGGTGTAACACCATTCTGTGTGATCTCCCAAATCTCCTTACTGAGACATCTCAGATGAGTCTCCATCTAAATCTTCCATACTATGAAATTTATTCCATCAAGCCTAGGAATATCTCTCTGAAAGATAGCTCTAGATGAACTTGAATTGTTAGTCACCATAGGATATTCCTTAAGTGGTTTAGCTTTCTACACAGAGGACTAGAGCTCTGATACCAATTTTTAGACAGTTGAAATAACCTGAAGACAACTGAGAGCGGGGGGTGTAAATCACTTGTCACAGATTACCAGAACCATTAGCAATTATGTCATGCCCAAACTTTTGGGCAAAACACAACCGACAATTTTTTTTTTTAAGCATTTAATTACATGCATTCATTTACTTAAATAGTTGTGACAACTTAACAGTTTGTTCTAAACGAAATATTAATTGATATTAAATACTAACATAACAATTATGATAACTTCTATTATCAAGCAGAGCAAATAATTTTCATGAGGGTGTTATTAAGTTCTCTCGAAAGTTCCTTTCATTTCAGTTGCGCTTTTTAGTACTTATTTGGATCCATTTCTACTAAATAGACATTAATATAATGACCGGGTTTGATATCAATTATTTACTAAATGTTAACACTATTGCTATTTCATTTCATTAATATTGCCTGATTGAGTAGATACAATTAAGGTGCCAAACATCATTAAGTTAATTAAATTATCTGATGAAAGACTCGACTTGGGATAATAAGGTACGCCTGACTTAGTCCCTTAATTTTTAATAGAGAAATTTTATTACAATATCCTCTTAAATTATTTATTTTACTATATTGAATCATTCCGTTTAATTATAAAAATAAAACCATTTTGATCTCTAAAATGAATTAGAATAATTTAAATCAAGTTTATATATTACTTTTTCCAACATCAACTATTTAATATTTTGCTTCTATTAATCCCATTACCCCTTGCTTTAATTTCAACCGATTGAACTTCAAAACTATGTTTATCCAAATATGATAATAATAATGTTGTAGAATATTTCATTATATTTTCCATTAAAAATCCCCTAAAAGGTTAACCTCCAAAATTAATTAGAATTTTAAGCATTTTTTTATTTATTTTTAAATATGCCCTCTTGACTATTTAAACATTTATAAAATATAAACACCTAATAAAATAATTAACTCTTCAATTTGTCCTATGCATTATATATAAATGCACATTTAACATTGATAAAAAGGAATTAAGGTTGGTAAATAAACTAATTAAATTCAGGACAATTTTTTTTTTTTTTTTTTCACTTCCATAATATTAAACTATATATATATATATATATATATATATATATATATATATATATATATATATATATATTTAAAATACACATATGATTACATATATATCTATCTAATATACACTTGTATATTTAAAGTGAGGTTTATCCCCCTTTTAGTTAAACATACCTAAATTTACCATGATACCCATAAACCCCAATTCTGTTTTAATCATTACAAAAAGCCTCTTTTATTTATTTATTTTTTTTTTTTATAGATTTGTTTTTTTAAAAAAGATTTTGTTTTGTAATAATATTTTTTTTTATAAAATAAAGTTTTAAATAGTATTTTTTTTTTTCTTTATTTAAAAAGTGCAATTATATATTCATTTAAACATTTAATATATATAGATATATTGGACAATAAATTTATTTCTATTTATATCTGAGAAATGAATTTTTTAAATATTCCATATAGGCATGAAAAGTTGTTTATATATATGTGGTGTCTAGGACAAAAGCTTTCTGTGAAAAATATAAAATCTGAAACATATTTAGCAGATTGGATAATTTCTACAGATTTGAATCATTGAATTTATTTCTTTTTTATCAAAATCCTAGTTGCTAAAAGAAATAGATAGGTTATTTAAATATTGATTTACTATCGACATAATATAGTAAAAAGCAGAATTAAATCAGTTAGAATAGCAACTTTAGAATTTCTATTTATTTCATTTAATCTGTTTAACTATAGATTTTATTATCTGTAACTAAACAAATGACAGTATTTAATAATTTTAACAACAACTATATAAATGACCAATTTAATAAATTTAAGAGCAACTAGATAAATCTAAACTAAAATAAAACTTTAGAAATGACTATAATAAATCTATTTTTTTATTTTATTTTCTGCAATAAACAAAATGACAGATTTAAATAAAACTAAATATGACATTTCCATGTATAGATCTAAATTTTAGATTTTATTTTATTTTCCAACCTACTACATGCAGGTAGATTTATTCCATTTCTTTTCTAATATCTTGATTTTAAATGCATAAAGGGAATCAATACATTTCTTTCTTTTCAAAGCATCCTATACACAACAAATATTTATTTCAAAACTAAAAACCAAAAATAATCATTTCTTTTCTGCAATATAACATAAATAAATATCACATATCTTTAAAACATATTCCCAAGTCTTTATTGTCATTTTACAAATAGGTCTCTCATTTCAAATAGATGAGGACTTTCAAAGAATATTAATTACATTTACAAAAAATTTCTGTAACAATTAACTCCAGCCATATCTACATGTCCTGATATTTTCTTCTAACAACCTGCAAATAAAACAAAGAGATGACCATGGAGTGCTCACCTCCCAGCCTAGGCTAACTAGTAGCCACCCCCGAGCTCGGAGAACCAAGCCCTAGACAGGTAACAAGCATGCAACACAGAAGATAGAATACTCACAAACTCAAAACACACTCCCAACCCGGGCTACACTACACCACACATTTGTGATGTCCTTACAAGGGTGGTAGTGGACCAAGTACCCTGAGGAGACTACAAGTATGGCAAAACAAATAGCCACCTCATGGAAAAATAAAGCATATAGCCACCTCATGGCAACCAAAATACATCAAGTATAACATAATCAGCCCTTTATTCCTTATGCCCCCCCAATGCATAAACAAGCCATGCAACAAGGGTCACACAAATTCCCTTGTGATCGCTCTCATAACGAGAGTCTCTCACTCGAGGGCTGTCACTTCTACCACCCACAAGATCCTCCTCTCTCCCAAGAGTAGGAGATCTTGATTACTCCCAAACACACATACAAAGTATAAAACAATTTACCAAATAAATTTCCAAGAGAGCATGCACGAAAACAAATCTTTTTCACAAACATTACTTACAAACACATGCAATAAGAAATCCATTATATGATAATTACGACCAACCTTAATCTGCCCAAAAGGTAGTATAGTTTGGTTGAGGATGAGCAGCCCAATTCCACGGTTCTTCTCTTTCTACCTTAGCTAAAATTCTCCAACCAAAAATTCTATTTTTTTTTTTTTTTTTTACAAAATTCTTTTGTCTCCAAAAATGGAGAGTGGGTGATTACCCTCAAATTTTCAAATTCTTGCTTAAGAAGCTCATTCTCTGAGTTCTCACAAGTTTCTAAAAACCAAAAAGGAAAGTAAGACAGAATGGGAAAAAGACTCTCATTCGAATAGGAAAGTTTTCAATTAGATCAAACTTCTAATTTCAATTTTCGCACAACTCAGAAAAACCAATTTTTAAAGTGTCAAAAAGGTCACTTAAAAGTAGAAACTTGCCTAAAATTACCCCTAACCCCTAGGTATACCTTATGGGCTTTAGGAAACCCTATTAAACTACCCCTAGGTGTTCATTTAACCCATTTTAAACCCCTCTGAAGTTTATTTTTGGGTCAAACATATGTTGACCTCTCCAAAGATTCCTTTCCCAAGGTATTTATGACAACACGTTATATTATTTGAAAAAGCTATAGTTGAACACTTTCCCACCAAGAGACAAAAATAAAACATTTAAACTTAAATCCACACATGTGTCAAGTGACACAAATAAAACACTTTTACAATTTAAAACATGAAATCGTCTCTTGTGGGTTTTACACATTAAATTTAAATGACACTTAACACTCATGCAGCATACACTGTTATGAATAAAATACAACACAAATGGGGTGTTGTCTCTCCAAATAGACAACCCCTAGCTTACGAACATACATAAGTCTAGGTTTGGTTCTCCGTAATATTTCCATGGTCACATGGATAATTCCTGCGCAACTCAATTCACACATTAGTACTTCCAAGTAATCTCATATAATATAAAACACATGAATAATAATGCACTACAACACTCTGCATACAACATACATTTATCAATCATTACATCTTTCATCCAAATAACTCTTCATAACAATTATCATCATTCACATAATTTTGATCCATACATTAAAACATGCATTCCTATTTCTATCATCATAGTAAAGTCCTGCAAATCTAATAATGACATACTTCCTCTCAAATTTATCCTATTCTAGAATCATATAGAGTTTTGTATTTATAAAGCATATAAATGAAGCATCCACATTCATCAATGTTACCCAATCACAGAATCATATAAGTTCTACATCTAGACATAGCTGACATATGTGAAATCAAGATTATCCAATCAATGGGTCTTTTAGGATTTCAACTTCATAACACATCAAAAGTACACCACTAGGTGAGATAACTCTATAACTTGGTTCAATTATTTTTCTCACAAACCTATCTGCCTAACACAGTCCATTCTATTGAATTATAAAGCATTTATTAATAGGTCAAACATGGTCAACTAAGTAAATCAAAGCTTGGTTTGGGGAGGGCCTTACAAATTAAAACTTTAATACTAGAACCCAAAACATTAATACCAGAATGCTTAAACCAAATAACAGAATAACAAATAAACCAATTAAGCATAACCAATAATAAGAGAATAAATACCATCCACATGACACCAAGATTTATACGTGGAAAACCCGGTAAAGGGAAAAACCACCGTGTTAAGCCTACCCATAGTCAAATAATACTTTTGCAGTAAGTATGTAAATTAAAATTGAGTGGCCTACACTTGCAGGAAGGCCAACAACTTAGATCACACTGCTCATCACAAAAGGAGTCTCACTGACTACATAGAAATTCAAACTACAATCCGGAAGAATGAATGAACTGCAAAGATGGCATCTGTTATGCTTGAGTACAGTTTTGGTTAGGCTCAATACCGGAGGACTAAATCCTCTTACATAAAACTAATTTGATCTCCAATGATTGACCAAATCCTCTGCCTAAATGATATTACATTATTCGCACAATACATATCCATATCCCATTCTTATGATCATGATGATCTACAATGAGATTTTACAACATATATATACAAACCTTCGACCATAAACAATTAGGTCGACCACCAGAAAATAAACCAATTGCATAATTACAAAAAATGTTGGCCTTAGACCAAACAAATAATATCCAACCCATAAGAGATCCCAGAAACACATCGAGAGGTCCAATCCACACGTTACATTAAGTCAGTCCATAACCTAGATAACACCGAGACCCAATATAGGTCCACATGCTAAAGCAATGATCCCAATCCGCCAAGTCTCAAACATGGTCACCATCAGCATCCTGAATCTCCACCAAAAGTTGCACCAACACCACTTATTCATATCATTAAAGATCTTCAATAAAGCTCTGCTAGTGAAACCGTCACCGAAACTACAAACAAAGCTTCCAAGAAAACATGATAGCATCTGATCACTAGACCAAAACCAACTGACTGAATATGAACATGAGTATCATGAATAAGACAATTCCATAACCAAATCATACCAGAGAATACTGCATCATGTCAGATCCAATCCAACCAGAAACCACACAACCTACTGGGACAAGAAGAGTGCCGGTAAAGCATCCAAAACAGCTAGTGTCGACATCAATGACAAAACATCAATGCAACACATAATATATTCCTCCAAATGGCCAACAGAGTTTTCATACAATATTGAGTTATAAGAGCCCTACAAAGATGAATTAGAATAAGGAACCACTCCCTAAAGGAGTGCACAAAGGGGATAATACTCAAAACAAATACCAAGGATAGGAAGATGGAAGAGAGGAAGCAACATGCCCTTTTGGAAGAATCAACTGATTCGAACAAGGAGATATCTATCCCTTAGATAATAGTTATGGTAGCAACTACATGAGTTCAAACATTGAAATGCACAGCTTGGAAAGGACAAACAACACAATCTTAGTCATTGATGAATCCAAAATTGGGTAAACCCCTACTTTTTGTCTTGTATAATGTATCAACAATGGAGGAGACCAACCCATTTTGACACCTAGTAAATTCTATCAGAGAGAATCTCCTTTGAAAAGAAGTAGGAAAGAGATTGAAGAGAGGAAGGATGATAATATAGATGATTCTACATCACCATGTGATGAACGCTTCAAAACTAAAATTAAAGGTAAATCCCCTAGGAGACTTAGTTTTGAGGATCTAGGTCATCTAGAATAGGAAGATGAGGACCCTTTTGATGAAGATTAAGAGGAGTAAATCATCGAGAAAAGGACTATTGAACAAACAGACTCAATGGAAGCCAAGCCCTTGATTGGTGAAATAAAGAGTAGGGGTAAAAAATCAAAGAGAGAATTGTTACTTATTGCAGGAAGTGCCAAATTTAAAAGGAATCTTAGATCTGGGAAGGGTGTCTCCCTTCTTGGAGAGTAGTGAAGATACTTTCAGGGAATGTCAGGGGTTGCAATGCCCTTAACAAGAGACTCCTGATCAAAAGGGGTGTTAATCATGCAAAGCCAAAATTTATAATGTTCCAAGAAACTAAGTTAAAAGGAGATGATGCCAAATAGTTTGAAAAGGCATGGCCTTATTGGCAAGGATAATTTGTTGAGGCTGAAGGAGCTTTGGGAGGACAGGGTATTCTGTGGACATCATAGATGATTAAAAGGAGATGATTGTTCAGAACAAATTTTGGCTGGCAATCAAAATCAATGCCTTCATTGATAGGAGGGCTTTCATCCTTATTAATGTTTATGGTCCAACAACAAGAGGAGAAAAAAAAGAGGTATGATCTCAAATTTCAACATTTCTTAGCTCTTTGAACAATGATATGGTGATATTAAGAGGGGATTTTAATGCTATTAGGAATCTCCTAGAGAAGAATGGTGGGGTTGGGGGTTTCAATAGAGTTCATCTTTCTTTCCAAAACTTTATTACATATAACAATCTCATAGACCCCAAGTTTAAGAATGAAACCTTTTCATGGACTAATATATAGTGTGGAAATAGATGTATTTCTCAAAAGATAGACAGGTTTTTTCTTTCAGAAAATTTGAATATCCTATAAATCTTATGGGAAGTCTCCATCCTTCCCTTCACAAGGTTGGATCACTTTCCTATATCTCTTAACATACAGAGTGATTCTATTCCATTAAGATGCCCTTTTAAATTTCAGAAGATGTCGCTAAGGAATGAGAATTTGAGTAGTCTCATTGGGCAATGGTGGATGGAAGCCCCTATAGAATGGGGTACAAAAGTAGTGAGAATGGCTCAAAATTTGCAGTTTGTCAAAGAAAAACTAAAGCAATGGAATAGGATTCATTTTGGGAACATCTTGTATAATAGAATTATGATTGAGGTAGAATTGCCTGAGTTAAATAGAATTGTCATGCGACAGGTTATGTCAGCAACAAAGTTTCAAAGAGAAAAGGATTTGCAACAATAACTAGCTAATATTTTTTGAAGGGAGGAAATTTTTTGGAGACAAAAATCGAGGAGTGTTGGCTCCAGGAAGGAGATTGTAATACAAGTTTTTTCTAAAAATTGGGTAAGGCCAGAAGGAGTAGCAACAAAATTAGTGAGATCATAAATAAACAAGGATTTCTTTTAATGAATATTGAGGATATCAACAAGGAAGCAGTATCCTATTTCACTAATTTGCTAGCAGTAGAGCACCCTTCTGATTTGGATGGTGACGAAGTTAGGTTGTCCAATTCATACCGAGGTTGATCAATGAAAATCAAAATGATAGACTGGTTCAAAATATCACATTAGAGGAGGTCAAAGTTTCCTTATTCTCTATGGATGGGTATAAAGCACCTGGTCTAGATGGCTACCATCCCTCCTTTTTCCAAAAAAATTAGGATATCATTAAGGTAGACTTGTGGGAAATGGTTACAGAATCCAGAGAAAAAAAATACTTATCAAAAGAGTTGAATAATAATATTATAGACCTCATCCGAAAGAAAGAAGCAGTATAAATATTCAACGATTTGTGTCCAATATCCCTATGCAACACTACATATAAAATTATTACAAAAGTTATGGCTAATTAGGTTGAAAGCTATTCTCTCGAAGATCATTTTAGAAGAACAAAGTGGTTTCACTCCTAATGGATCCATTGTAGAAGGGATCATTGTATCCCATGAGGTGATTCATTCTATTAGGCAAGCTAAGAAAAATATGATGCTGATTAAATTGGATATTAAGAAAGCTTATGATCATGTGAATCACACTTTCCTTCTCAAGGTGCTAGAACAATTTGGTTTCCATCCAAATTGGATAGATTGGATTAAAAGTTGCATATCAACCCCATGATTCATGGTTTTGGTGAATGGAACTCCTCAAGGTTTCTTTTCCACTTCAAGGGGTATTAGGTAGGGTGACCCATTGTCCCCCCTTTTGTTTATAATTATGGTAGAGGTGCTAGGAAGAGTGATCAATAGATGTAGATTGGATAGAAAATGGAAAGAAAAAAATATCGCCTGTGGGGTAGAAGCCGTAACATACACACAATTTGTAGATGACACACTTTTATTGGGATAAGCTAGTTTGAGAGAAGCAAGAGTATTTCGATCAGTTCTAGATAAGTATAGTAAAATTTCAGGATAGACAATAAATTGGCACAAATCAACTTTTTACTATTTTAATACAATAATGGAGGTTCAAAGAGATATATCTAGAGTCATGGGAATCAGAATGGGAAGAATTCCTAGAATTTTTTTGGGTATTCCTTTATTTGAGGGAGCTAATAAATATTTGCTTTGGAATAAATTGGTGGAAAGTTGCCTTGGTCAAATGGAAGGTTGGAAAAGAAAGTGGTTGACTTCAACAGCCATAATCATCATGCTAAAATTTGTTATTTTTTCTATTCCTTTATTCTCAATGTCATGTCTGAGAATTTTGGCCAAGGTTTTAAAAATCATAGAAACGGGAATGAGGATTTTTTTCTAGAATGGCTCTCAGGATAAGGACAAAATCTTCCTTCTGGCGTGAAAAAAGATATGCAAGTCTAAGCAAGCAGGGGGTGCAGGTATTAGATGTTGGAATTTGATTAATATAGCCATGGGAGCAAAATTGGTATGTAATATGTATGTCAATCTAAATTAGAAATGGGTGAGAATCCTTTCACACAAATATCTAGACAAGCAAAATATAGATAGAATCTTGACAATCATAAACCCTTGTAGAGGTTTAGCTATTTGGAATTTCCTCTTGGACTATAGAAATATTATTGTCGATTATATTTCTTGGAAGATTGGTTATGGCTTTCAGGCAAATTTTTGATCTGACTCGTGGGAGGGTTATCCTAATTTAGGTGAAGATGGGTCTTGGCAAGAGATTAGGAACACTATTGAGAGAAATTGGGGTTGCAAAGTGGTTGACAATGTGGAAAGGAAAGAGCTACAAGGTATTATTAAATGGTCATGGAAGGACTTGAGAGAGTTAGACCTACCACAAGATCTTGCTCTTTGGTTTAAGGAAATGTTGAGTTGTAGATCCATGAAGTTGACCGAGGATGAAGATAAATTGATTTGGTGTGGTGCCAAAAGTGGGAATTACTTAGTCAAAATTGGTTACTATTTATTGGATGCTAAAGTGGTGGATGATAATTGGCCTATTCACTTATGTTGGAATGCCAATTGTCTCCCAAAAGCAAGTACTTTTACTTGGCTAGCGATGCGGGGCAGAATCCTTACTGGGGATCGCCTAAAGATATCTTGCAAATTGGGCATGATGAAGGCCTCAAACCAAACAAAACATTCAAAAAAAATTCTTGCAAATAGAGGATTTACAAGAAATATCAGAGGATACTGTCCAGGGGGCCTTGCAAGTCAAAGAGGCGATGATCATGCCCAAGTTGAAAGAGGTAAAGATCCCTCTCCTACTTAAGGTTTTGAGAGTAAATCCTAACGAGGACATGATTGTTGCCCTTAACAAAGAAGAGAATAGACTCAAGAATGTTGTTATTATTTTTGCTTGCCTTGATAGCGATACCCTTCAAACAAAAAGATTCTTTGAAAATTGGTTAAAAACCATATGAGATAAAATACTCAATATATATATATTTCATTTTATAGAATGATACAAAAAGGTCTTTTTGTTATCTCTTAAAGAATTACAATATGCAAGAAAAAATCCTCAACAAGAAATATTGGAATGTGTGTAAATCTCTATGTTTCTCAAAATGAAATTATCTTTTACTGTACTCTAGGTGGATACATGTCAAAAATGTGTTGATACAAGTCTTGAAATTCCTACCTCACTTTCTTAAGACCATTGGTAAAACCCTCCAAGTGGAGGATACCTAGTCTACCCTACCATACTTTGAATGCTAGGATATTGTTTTTATTTAATGGAGTGGATATTCCAAATATCTTAGAGTTGTCATTGAACAACCAAATCCATAGATACAACATTGAAGCCCTAAAGGTCCTTAACTCTTTCTTCTTGTGTAAAAGAAATGGTCACCACATAATGAGGAAAGGCTTGAAACTAATGAGGATCCCTCACCAACAAGGGCATCTTGTGAAAATATATAGCTACCATCAGATCATCTCCCGAAGGTGATGGGTGCAAGAACATTGGTGAGAAGATAGAGTTGAAGGTAGTAGGGAATTTTGTAACAAAGGAAAAAAAATGATGAAGGACAAGTTTCCAAACTTCTTTTCCCTCGTAACAAAAGTTCTCAAGAACTAGTTCTTGACAAGTTGAAAGAACTAAGTAAGGTTAGACAAAGAATTAAAACCTCACTCTCAGACCCTCTCGACATTACTATAACACTAAATGATGAAGGAGATAAAACTAAAAGATGCTCTTCTTTTCTCCTTACTTTCACATGGTCAATAATACCTCAAGTATTATAAAACATCTCCTTGGTAAAAAATCTTGGAAAGAACCATAAAGTATTATAAAACACATACAAAATGTTTTATTAAAACATAGATAAAAAATATGAAACACTTCTCCTTACTTTCACATGGTCAATAATACCTCTTATGTGCACTAGAATAAAATTCATTCTTCATAAAAATCATTTAAAAACTGAAAACCATGAATAGATTGAATATGGAGAAACACTTAGATCCTTATTTACACATGATCAATAATACCTCTTATGTGTACTATTAGAATTCATGATACTCTAACATGTGGTTTTCAATTTCCAAATAAATTTTTACATAAAAATTAATTGATTTATGCATTTCATTTCATTGGTAGTTTGGTGATTATGAATTTCTATGTGAGGTTAACTAGAACACCTCCTTTTATCATTTTTTGACATAGCTAATTGATTCATGTTCTATTAATTGGATCTTTTATGAGGACTAATTTTATGATTGATTGATTGGATTGAAGATTACACCATCCAATGTGAATTTGTGATATTTCAAAAAAATTAAGGATTGGTTTATATCATTTTTGTCTATTAGTTTGATATGTGAAAGTGAAACCCCAAAATTAGGCTCTCTTAACATGATCTCTTCTCTCTATTTTTTATAGGATTTAATACAAATTGGTTAGATTAGATCTTAGTTTAGGAAATAAATCTCGCATGATTAAATATTTGAATATCTTATAATTTGTAACATTTCCCATTGCTAAAATTTCTAGTCAAAATCATTAAATGAGAAATGTTTATTTTGGATTAGACTACCTAATATAGGAGAATGAAATACATCACCCAAACAAAATAGATGTAAACATATTTATTTGACATCTATTTTGTTTGGTTAATATTCGTGAGGTTTATTCAATTTTAAGTCTAAAAGAACAATTTAGAGCCTTCAATTTTTAAAGATGGCTAAAAATAATGGGTTTTTATTTTTAATAAGTTTGCAAATGAGCATGTTGAGACTTGGAAATATTTTTGGAAGATCTAGAATGGAAAATTGCACATTGTGGGTGAGTTTCAAGTTAATATTAATTTTAGATGTGAAAATATTAAGTATTTAAGTTTCTAAAAATCATGAAAAATTATTTAAATTAAGTTTTAAGGCTTCAAATGACCTTTTCTAGTCTTGAAGCTTGACATCGTAGAGAATTTTGAACACTTCAATTGAAAAAATAGACTTAATCAAGAGTTTAGATCAAAATTTATGGCTGCTTAGAGTTGAGCTATTTTTGGAGGGACTTGCGAATCTCAAAATATTGCTTTAAGTTGCATAAGGGCTATTTATGACCATTTTTTGATTATTTTCAAGTAGTGGTGTGATGATGGGATGGTGGTAAGTCATTATAAAGGAGGGAAAATGGTAATTTGGAAGCATATTTGAAGATATAGTAGGTAGAAGGTTCCATAAACCAAGGAAAATAAGTTGTAATGTGTTGCATCCTCTTCAGGATTTCATCTTTTGCTTCATTGCATAATTGTGCTACATAAACAATATTATTTTTCAATTAAAAAAACATATTTTAATGTGCAATTCGAGGTTGTGTGTGCTACGATTACCCCTTCATCACTAACATACAACTTTTCAAATATATAATAAACATTAATCCCATAGTAAGTTCTACTAAAGTGATAAGATTTGAAGACTCCTTCAACTACTATTTATCCTACATGACTAAGAGTTGATTATAAAGACCTTGGGGTAATTGATCTTCTTCCAAAGGATTAATGAGTTAAAGAACCTATTTTTAATATTGAGTCAATGTCTTTTGAAAATAATTAAGTATAATATAAAACTTTACATGAGATGTCCTAGATGATTATGCAATTAGTAAATGTAGTTATTAATGTTCTAGTTAAATAATTCTTAAATTTATATTAAATGTCGATATTAAATTTAATCTATGATCTCTAACTATGACTAGATGTCTTCAAATGAACTATTTTTAGTCTTTAAATAAAACTCAAAAAGTGAAAATTAAATTGTTTCATTTTCCCATTAAAATATAATATACCAAACGACATTACTGTCCATTCAAAGTGTCCAAAGGGACAACTTAAGGTAGTTTTGTACTGGTCCCTTTTCTTTACCCTGATCTAGTAAAATCCTAATTTACAATCAAATTGGGAGAAAATCTTAGAATTAGCAACCTTCTCTAATAGATATGATTTATTTGGTATTGGATAAGGGAAAGGAATTGTAATTGCATTTAATGGTTTATAATTATTAAAAAGAATTAAATTCAAACTTGAAAACTAAATTTAAGTCTCATTTTTATACATCACGAAATTGATCTAAGACCATCCTTACAAACATGTTAAAATCTAATCCAAAATCAAAAAAGTTGAATTGGACATTAAAAAATTGTCGCATTAAAATAACTAATCATACTCTATTAAAAAACCACTATTAGAAGACAAATAATTTTACAAATAAAAATTGAATTAGTGATAATCATTGTTTATGTGATGCAAAGTTGTCTAAGGGCAAAATGGCATCAAAGGACAAATTATTTGTCATGGATGCTTTCTAAGAATGTTGAAAAATCATTTGACACTTTTATTGTGTTTTGATATTAAACATCACATCTAAATCTTATCATTTCTTATAGAGAAATCTTATTTCCGCGTGACCAAACATTTTCTGCAACCATGAAATTTCTCCATTAACTTTTTTTGTAAATCACTTGGAAAATCACAAATGTCTCTTCTGTAAATGTTTGGTCAAACTTGCAAGTCAAGCATGACACAAAGAAAGGTACAATATTTGCTAGTGAGCAGGAAAATATTTGTGGAAAGATTTTATTTTCCTTTCTCGCATTACACCTTAGTATTTTAGATTTAGGTATCACTCTTGATTAATAAATAATGCAAAAATAGTAAAAATAATATTATCACTATTAAATTTACATTTTTGAAATCAAGACACTGAGAACTCTAATGGGTTTTCGTTTCATCAAAAAGTTTGATTAGGAAGGCCCTCAAAAAATTAGGCCAAGGCAGAAATCTGATATTCTTTTGTCGTGGTCATGATAAAGGAGGGAAAATGAGAACTTGGAAGTAAATTTGAAGATATATCAAGGAGAAGGCTGCATAAACCAAAAGAAATAAATTGTAATGTGTTGCATCCTCTTGAGGATTTCATCCTCTGTTTCATTGCATTTTTCTTATGTAAACAAGATTATTTTTCAATAAAGGATTCATATTTTTGTGTGGAATTCTACGTTGTATGTGATGTAATTTACTCCTTCATCACTAACTTACAACTTTTCAAATATATAAGCATTAGTCACATAGTAAGCTCTACTAAAGTGATAAGTTTTGTAGGCTCTTTGATTAAAATAGGATTACATCAACTACTAGGCTAACCTACATGAACAAGAGTTGATTATAAAGACATTGAAGTAATTGATCTTCCAAAAGATTAATGGGTTAAAAATCCCATTAACGATATTTAGTCAATATCTTTTCAAAATAATTAAGAATAATAGACAACTTTACCTGAGATGCTCTAGATGATTATGCAGGTAATAAATGTAGTTATAGGTGTTCTAGTCAAATAATCGTTAAATTCATATGAAAATGCTAAGTATATTAAATTTAATCTAAGATCTTTAGGTGCGACTAGATGTCTAAAACTGAACTATTGTTAACCCTTAAATACAACTCAAAAGTGAAAATTAAATTGTTTCATTCCTCAAATTGGCATATAATATGTATTAAAAATGATTAGATTAAATTTAAATTAAAAATTAAAAAATTATAATTTAAATCTCATTTTTATAGATCATAGAACTGACCTAAGTCCAACTTTACAAAATAACATCTAATCCAAGCAAGATTTAAATTAGACACCAATTCCTAAAAAGCTTTTTATTGTACTACTATCACATAAAAATAATTAATCATAATAAAAAAATCACTATTAGAAGATTGCACAAATAATTACGAGTGTAATAAAAGTGATGTTTTATTAACTTTAATCATTGTTGATGTGATGCAAGTTGTATGAGGACAAAATTCACCTACCACCACTTTCATAGTGGTCTTCAAGGAGGAGAAAATATTTGTGATGGAAATAAGATAAAAGAAATTTCTTATTACCTACTCATTTCTTTGTCATTATTTCTTCACAATTATTCTCTCATCATAATAGCTTGAAAGTTACTTTTTCTTCTATGTGAAATCACAATACTTTCTATCAAACTTTTTGTTTGTAATTTTTATATCTTTTTGGATCTCGCCTAGTTGTTTCCATATAGAAAATAAATGTATTTTCTTTATCTTTCTTTTAGTTGTAGGAAATTTTTTAATCTGATGTCTCTATCTCAAATTTAGAGGAGAATAATCTAAACAAAGGAGAATGGGTTTGAATGACATGTTCAATTATGACTCGCAAAATGTTGGATTTCCAAGCGAATATTAGAAACTAGTAATAAAAGAAAGATGTGATTTTTTTAAGCTTTGAGATTAGTAAAATGTCTTTGATCTCTTTAATTTCTTACATAGAGTTATTTTTATCATTATAGGATCAAATCTATGGTTGCAAACTTGGTCCTTTTTTAAAATTTAAAATTTAAAATTTGGTCTATTGTCCATTTTATTTTACCACTCTAAATTGACTATGTACATATTTTGTAACATTTGATGTTATGTGCTAATACTTAAAAGCATTCAATGGATCATTCAAAAATTAATTAAATAATAGTAACATTTAGAAAATGAAACAATTCAATTGATCCAATAAAAAAAATCTAGATCTTGATGTTATTCCTTTTAACATATACACGATTCAAAAATATAAATATTCAAAATTTTCAAAAATAAGATTCAATTTAAATAAAATATTTATTTTTTAAATAATATTATAATTTAAATCTCATTTTTTATAGATGATAGAATTGACCTAAGACCGACTTTACAAATCAAAATCTAATGTAGAATAAAAAATTAAGCAAGATTCAAATTAGACATCAATTCTTAAAGTTTTTTTTTATTGACTTTAACCATTGTTGATGTGATGCAAGTTGTATGATGAGGACAAAATTTACCTACCACCACTTTCAAGGAAGGAGAAAATATTTGTGATGGAAATAAGAGAAAGAAAATTTCTCATTACCTACTCATTTATTTCTCATCATCTCTTCACAATTTCTCTCTCGTCATCTCTTCACAATTTATGCTAATTTGAAAGTTATTTTTTCTTCCATGTGAAATCATAATACTTTCCTTCACAATTTCTTCCATGTGAAATCATAATACTTTCCTTCACAATTTATGCTACTTTAAAAATGATTTTTTCTTCCATGTGAAATCATAATATTTTCTTTCAAACTTTTTGTTTGTAATTTTTATATTCTTTTTGGACCTCACGGCCATCGGAGCATATGGAGGATCTGTTGTTTGGAGGTTCATTAAGGAATGCAGGTTTCTGATTATTGACCATCTCTCTTGGAAGATTGGAAATAGAAAGAAAGCTAGATTTTGGGATGACTCCTAGGATGGACATGTAAGCTTGAGTAAGATGTTTGAAGGTGGGATTTGGATAAATGAGGCCAACGATAAATATGGGATCCATGTAGCGGACTATGTGAGGGAATCTTCTCTGGGAAGTGGACTATATGAATGGATTCCTATTCATGTTGATAGTTTGGAGACAGGTGATCGGCAACATCTGAATGAGTTACTAAAAGATAGGAGGATTGTAATCAAGAATATGGATGACGAAATCATATGGTGTGTTGCACAATCATGCGAATATTCCATCAAACTTGGATAGTAGGTACAAAGATTGAGTCAGGAAAAGAGTGATTGGCCCATGATCCTTTGCTGGGATAAATTGGTAGCCCCTAGGGCTGGATCCTTCTTATGGACGACCTTTCATGAAAGAATCCTCATTGGTGAACATTTGAAGCTATATGGCATTTATGGCCCAAGCATATGTGTCCTATGCAAAAAAATGAGGAAACAATCAACCATCTATTACTTGACTGCCCCTTTACCAGACATTGTTGGGACCGGCTATGTAAAAGTTTGGGTAGGGATTATGCTTCATAAATCAATCTAAAAGATTGGATTATTAGCTGGCCAATTCTTAACTAGAAATCATAATGGGGCTCTCTATGGATAATATCCCCATCAATATTGATATGGCAGATCTGGAAAGAGCGAAATAGTAGAATATTCAAAGAAAGAGAACCCACTTTGAAAAGAGTTCTTGAGAAAATTAAATCAAGCATCAGTGAATTAAGAAACACCAAGGCTTATTGCAAGAAGATAGAATATATTCTGAACTGGGACAGAAAAATCCAACTGGATTGGGGTTCTCTGATTCCTCCCAACATCAACATAGTGTCCAAATGTGTCAAACATGCAAATGCCAACTGGACACCCCCTATGATAGGATGGATCAAACTCAATTTCAACAGGTCGACTAAAGGAAACCTAGGGGCCACAGGATATGGTTGTATTGTTAGGAAAGATACAGGAGACATTATGGGTAGTGTATTGGGAAACATGGGCATTGGTTCCAATAATGAGGCAAAAGCAATGGCTCTGGCCAGAGGTCTCAAATTTTGTGTTGATAATGGATTTACATCAGTGGAAATAGAGGGGGACTCACAAATTATAATCAACGCCACCAAGAACAACTCGAGACCCAATTGGAAGCTTCGTCGTTATTTGGTTGATATTGCAATGCACCTTAACCAATTTCAAAATTATAGAATTTTCCACACTTTTCGCAAAGCAAACAAAGCAGTTGATTATCTAGCTAATGTTGGTGTCTCACTAGAATCATACACTGAGAAAATCTTGACTTTTGACTGGCAGAATGAGCTAAAACAGATTATAAAGGACAATTTGGTTGAATCGGCCTACAAAGTCAAGACATGGATCGGATAAGAAGCAAGAAGGTACTTGGGTCATCATGGAATCTTTTGATGGGTAATCTATGGCCTAAGGTGTCGACATAACCAACGCAGATCTCGAGGTCTCTTATGATTGTGCATCAGATGTCGGTGAATGTGGATTGAGTTTGGGAGCTTTGTTTTAGCTAGAGGTAGGTCATACCTTAGTGGAAGGACAAACCGAAGACCTCTATTTTTCATGCGCTTTGGCAGATTGGTATCAGGCTGATTGGATAAAGGTATGACCAACGACCTGACAAGTTCTCAAAACAATAAAGATATGTTGCTCGGATGAAGCTTAATTGGAAGTCGGGTCTGTTCAAGTCTCTAGACTTCTCTAGAAAGTCTGAAACTTTATATAAGGAATGGTTCAAATTGTAGTCTTAAGCCTGGAAGTATCGATCTCGACTGATGGTGCATCATTTTGGTCTCAGTTACCTGTGTAGAGAGGAATCGATCCAGGCCTAATGCAGCTGGCTATTTCAAGCAAACAATTTGGTCTAGAATGTTGTATGGCGAGTGGCTAATGGTATACTAGGTGGTAATCGACACTGCTATGATGAGTTTGTTTATGAGGCTGTCATTTACCCTATGGTTGCAATATTTTATTCAAAGGAAGTGAGCATACAGAGGATCGTCGACTTTGTCCGCCCATCTGATGGACAAGCCCTGATAAATTCCATTCTAGAGTTGGATTCTGATTGTTGGGTAAGCACCCTCGACATCTATTTTAACCACACCAACTACATCTCCTTTGAATTGGAGGAGTCAGACAGTGAAGACGAGGAATTTGCCCAAAAAAGGGCAACACGGGAGAAGAGGAATAACTTCATCTAGGAGGCATGGGAGGTGTTTAGGGTAGGGGTCAGGAATGAGAATCTGGATCCCTTCCACAGACTACTAAACTCTGATGATAACTGGCTCTCGGCATCAGCCGCTATCAAACTAATGGAGATTGGAGAGAACATGGTTTTTATACTCCAACACATTGGGAATTAGTCATCATGTATAAGGCACTACCTTAAGATCCGTTTTAGATTAGTTAGGTTAGTTTTTCTATTATAAATCCTAGATGAGAAATGTACAGGAGCTATCCCCCTTGGATAACACTTATCTAATAAACAAATAAAATTAAGCAAGATTCAAATTAGACATCAATTCTTAGTTATGTTTTATTGACTTTAACCATTGTTGATGTGATGCAAGTTGTATGAGGACAAAATTTACCTATCACCACTTTAAAGGAAGGAGAAAATATTTGTGATGGAAATAAGAGAAAGGAAATTTCTCATTACCTACTCATTTTTTTCTCATCATCTCTTCACAATTTCTCTCTCATCATAATAGGTTGGGAATTGTAACCATGCTACTTTAAAAAATAAAATTTCTTCAATGTGAAATCATAATACTTTCCTTCACAATTTCTTTCTCATCATAATAGCTTGGAAATTGTAATCATGCTACTTTAAAAATTATTTTTTCTTCCATGTGAAATCATAATACTTCCCTTCAAAATTTCTCTCTCATCATAATAGGTTGGAAATCATAACCATGCTACTTTGAAAGTTGTTTTTTCTTCCATGTGAAATCATAATACTTTCTTTCAAACTTTTTGTTCAAGTAATTTTTATATTCTTTTTGACCTTGCATAGTTGTTTCCATATAGAAAATAAATAAATTTGCTTTATCTTTCCTTAGTTGTAGGAAACAATCTTATTTGATGTCTCCATCTCAAATTTAGGGTTTGAATTACATGTTCAATTATGACTTGCAAAATGTAGGATTATGAATTTTTTATTTGAAAAATGAGATTTTCCTAGTGAATATTAGAAACTAGTAATAAAAGAAAGACATTGTTTTTCAGTTTTGAAATTAGTAAAATGTCTTTGATCTCTTTAATTTCTTACTTAGAGTTATTTTTATCATTATAGGATCAAATCTATACTTGCAAACTTGGTCCTCTTTTTAAATTTAAAATTTAAAATTTGGTCTTTTGTCCATTTTATTTTGCCACTCTAAATTGACTATGTACATATTTTGTAACATTTGATGTTATGTGCTAATACTTAAAAGCATTCAATTGATCATCCAAAAAATAATTAAACAATAGTAATATTTAGAAAATGAAACAATTCAATTGATCGAATTAAAAAAATCTAGATCTTGATGTTATTTCTTTTAACATATACACGATTCAAAAATATAAATATTCAAAATTTTCAATAATAAGATTCAATTTAAATAAAATATATGTTTTTTAAATAATATTAAATATATTTGAAAATAAAAATTAATATTTATATAATCGTAAAATAAATAAATAATTCTAAACTAAAACAAAACAACTTAAATAAATAAGATTTTTCGCTACATTTCTAAGAATGCGAAAAAATGATAAACTTTAATTTTGTTTTAATGTTAAAGAGCATTTCGTAAACACAAATTTTCATTTATTAAACACCACATAAATCTTTTCAATTCATAGAGATTAAAGATGATATTTGATTCGATTAAAGAAGGAAAAATAAATCTTTTCAATTCATAGAGATTAAACATGGTTAACTTTCACCGTGCCGTGGTTGACATGCAAGTTTGACCAAACATTTTCTTTAGCTGAATTTTTTTGAGAATCCTTTCACATAAATATCTAGACAAGCAAAATGTAGATAGAATCTTGACAATTAGAAACCCTTGTCGAGGCTCAGCTATAGAAAGATTATTTTCAATCATCTTTATTGGAAGATTGGTAATGGCTTTCAGGCAAATTTCTGGTCTAACTTTTTTTTGTCTCACCTTCCCTAGCATGTATGCTTGCTTTAAGATTTTTGGCATAGTGAAGACCTATTTTTGGTAAATATCGACTATGGTCAAGTATATGATGTAAATATATATGAAACTCATTTATAAATATTTAAAAAAATTTATGACAACCTTGGTTGTATTTTAGGGATATAAAGAAGAATTATCAGATATACAAGCTTAACATAGTAAATAATATATACATGAAGAAACTCTTTATTTTGGTAAAAAAGTCTTGGAAAGAACCATCAAGTATTATAAAACACATACAAAATGTTTTATTAAAACATAGATTAAGAATGGGATACACTTCTCCTTACTTTCACAGGTCAATAATACCTCTTATGTGCACTAATAAAATTCACTCTTCATAAAAACCATTTAAAATTTGAAAACCATGAATAGATTGAATATGGAGAAACACTTAGATCTTTATTTCCACATCATCAATAATACCTCTTATGTATACTGTTAGAATTCATGATGCTTTAACACGTAGTTTTCAATTTCCAAATAAATTTTTATATAAAAATTAATTGATTTATACGTTTCATTTCATTGGTAGTTTGTTGATTGTGAATTTCTATAACTAGAACACCTCCTTTTATCATTTTTTTGACATAGCTAATTGATGCATGTTCTATTAATTGGACCTTTTATGAGGACTAATTTTATGATTGATTGATTGCATTGAAGATTACACCATCCAATATGAATTTGTGATATTTCAAAAAAATTAAAGATTGGTTTATATCTTTTTTGTCTATTCGTTTGATATGTGAAAATGAAACCCCAAAATTAGGCTCTCTTATCATGATCTCTTCTCTCTATCTTTTATAGGTTTTTATACAAATTGGTTAGATTAGATCTTAGTTTAGGAAAACAATCTTACATGATTAAATATTTGAATATCCTATAATTTGTAAGTACATTTCCCATTGCTAAAATTTCAAGTCAAAATCATTAAATAAGAAATGTTTATTTTGGATTAGACTACCTAACATAGGAGGATGAAATACGTCACCCAAACAAAATAGATGTAAACATATTCATTTGACATCTATTTTGTTTTCTTAATATTCATGAGGTTTATTCAATTCTAAGTCTAAAAAGAAAAATTTAGAGCCTTCAATTTTTAAAGATGGCTAAAAATAACGGGTTTCTATTTTTAATAAGTTTGCAAATGAGCAGGTAGAGACTTGGAAATATTTTTGGAAGCTCTAGAATGGTAAATTGCGCATTGTAGGTGAGTTTCAAGTTAATTTTAATTTTAGATGTGAAAATATTAAGTATTTAAGTTTCTAAAAATCATGAAAAATTATTTAAATTAAGTTTTAAGGCTTCAAATGGCCTTTTCTAGTCTTAAAGCTTGACATCTTAGAGCATTTTGAGCAATTCAATTAAAAAAATAGACTTAATTGAGAGTTTAGATCAAAATTTATGGCTGCCTAGAGTTGAGCTATTTTTGGAGGGATTTGTGAATCTCAAAATATTTCTTTAAGTTGCATAAGGGCTATTCATGACCATTTTTTGAGTATTTTCAAGTAGTGGTGTGATGATGGGAAGGTGGTAAGTCATTATAAAGGAGGGAAAATGGTAATTTGGAAGCATATTTAAAGATATGGTAGGGAGAAGGTTCCATAAACCAAGGAAAAGAAGTTGTAATGTTTTGCACCCTCTTTAGGATTTCATCTTTTGCTTCATTACATATTTGTGTTACATAAACAATACTATTTTTCAATAAAAGAAATCATATTTTAATGCACAATTTCAGGTTGTGTGTGCTGTGATTACCCCTTCATCACTTAACAAACAACTTTTCAAATATATAATAAGCATTAATCCCATAGTAAGTTCTACTAAAGTGATAAGATTTGAAGAATCTTTCAACTACTATGTTATCCTACATGACTAAGAGTTGAGTATAAAGACCTTGGGGTAATTGATCTTCTTCCAAAGGATTAATGAGTTAAAGAACCCATTTTTAATATTGAGTCAATGTCTTTTGAAAATAATTAAGTATAATATAAAACTTTACATGAGATGTCCTAGATGATTATGCAATTAGTAAATGTACTTATTAATGTTCTAGTTAAATAATTCTTAAATTTATGTTAAATGTCGATATTAAATTTAATCTATAATCTCTAGGTATGAATAGATGTCTTCAAATGATCTACTTTTAGTCTTTAAATAAAACTCAAAAAGTGAAAATTAAATTATTTCATTTTTGCATTGAAATATAATATACCAAACGCCATTACTGTCCATTCAAAGTGTCCTTTTTATACATCATGAAATTGATCTAAGACCATCCTTACAAACAAGTTAAAATCTAATCCACAATAAAAAAAATTGAATTGGACACTAACTCTTAACAAAAAAATAAAAAATTGTTGCATTAAAATAACTAATCATACTCTATTAAAAAGACCACTATTAGAAGACAAATAATTTTACAAATAAAAAATGAATTAGTGATAATCATTGTCCATGTGATGCAAAGTTGTCTGAGGACAAAATGGCGTCAAAGGAGAAATTATTTGTCATGGAAATATATCACTATGCTTTTTAAGAATGTTGAAAAGCATTTCAGAAACATTGATTAAACATCACATCTAAATCTTATTTCCGTGTGACCAAACATTTTCATCATAGTGATCTTAAAGAAGGAGAAAATATTTGTGATGGAGATAAGATTACTTTCATAGTGATCTTAAAGAAGGAGAAAATCCCAATCGCAGTGTAAATGTTTGGTCAAAATTTACTTTCATTGTGATCTTAAAGAAGGAAAAAATATTTGTGATGGAGATAAGATTACCTACTCATTTCTTTCTCAATTATTCTCTCATCATACTAGCTCTGTGTGAAATCACAATACTTTCCATCAAGTTTGTAGGAATTTTTTTATCTGATGTCTCTATCTCAAATTTAGAGGAGAATAATCTAAACAAAGGAAACTGGGTTTGAATGACTTGTTTAATTATGACTCACAAAATGAAATTCTTTTATTTGACAAATAAGAATTTCCAAGCGAATATTAGAGACTAGTACTAAAAGAAAGTTGTGTTTTTTTTAGCTTTGAGATTATTAAAATGTCTTTGATCTCTTTAATTTTTTACATAGAGTTGTTTTTATCATTATAGGATCAAATCTATGGTTGCAAACTTGGTCCTTTTTTAAAATTTTAAATTTTAAATTTGGTCTATTGTCCATTTTATTTTGCCACTCTAAATTGACTATGTACATATTTTGTAACATTTGATGTTATGTGCTAATACTTAAAAGCATTCAATTGATCATCCAAAAATTAATTAAATAATAGCAACATTTAGAAAATGAAACAATTCAATTGATCCAATAAAAAAAATCTAGATCTTGATGTTATTCCTTTTAACATATACATGATTCAAAAATATAAATTCAAAATTTTCAATAATAAGATTCAATTTAAATAAAATATATATTTTTTAAATAAAATTAAAATATATAATAATATTAAATATATTTTTAAATAAAAAAATATTTATATAATCGTAAAATAAATAAATAATTCGAAACTAAAACAAAACAACCTAAATAAATAACATTTTTCGCTACATTTCTAAGAATGCGGGAAAATCATAAACTTTAATTTTGTTTAAATGTTAAACAAAATTTCGTAAACACAAATTTTCATTTATTAAACACCACATAAATCTCTAAAAATTAAATTAAAGCTAACACTATCAACTCTCTAAAAATTTATTAAATGTATGGCCATTAACTATAACACTCCCCTTGATGAATAAATTATACTTTTCGAGTACTTTAGCGACCACCCCTCTGTTGCTACTGGATCTTTTATCTTTAATTTCAATTTGGAACAAATCCCATCTTAATCAACCAAACATCTATGGTAAGGTGTAGATCATGCAAATTATACAACACATATCCATCAAATCTCCCACTTTTTGTGTTAAAATATTGAAAGATACATAAACTATATAATGAAGAAAATAAAATTGTCTCTATTTATATATATTTTGATGAAAATTACATGATTTATAAAGCCTCTCAGAGAAATAATAGATTCCTAAAACCTAGATCTAGTTAAGTTTCCTAGCTATCAAATCAAAGCTAATAATTATCAAACTAAAGATAACACTATCAACTCTCTAAAAACTTATTAAATGTATGGTGATTAACTATAACACTCCCCTTGATGAAGAAATTATACTTTTCTAGTACTATAGCGACCACCCCTCTGTTGCTACTATCTTTTATCTTTAATTTCAATTTACAACAAATCCCATCTTAATCAACCAAACATCTTTGTTCTAGCTTAGAAGTGTCAACATCATAATTTGTTCAATCAGCATGGTGGTGACAACTTTATGCTACCACTGATGCTTAGACTTGAAGGTGTTAAGATCCTAATTTTAGGGTCATCCCTAGACCTAGACCTTTTACTCGAGGGTTCATTCTTGATGACCCTACATACATATTCCTTCAAAAAATTAGAGGCTTTAAACCATTACTATTTATTAAACTTATTCCACTCATATTATAGTGATAATTGATTGTCATCAAGTAGTGTACAAATATACACAATTACATAGGGCTCATATCCTTTCATAATCCCCAAATTTGATAGAGAGTGACTAATGAATGTGATCAAAATTTCATTATGATCTTCTATTCATAAAATGTGATGTAATATATGTGCACAATGTGTGAACAAGTGGATCCAAGTCATCTATTAGTCACTTTAGTCAAGAGATATCCTTCTCGTGGCATCTATTAACCTTTACTAGAAATATCTATGAGCACAAGCACTCCACTTATTCTATTTTAAATAATGTCATCCTCACCTTCTTCAAATTCCCCACTATCTCTACATTATACTATTGGGTCTCCTCTACTCATATTTGTAGCTTCATATTATCATATGTTAGGGCCACTATTTCTACCTACTCTATTGTTGCCCTTGGATCCTCCTTCGTGGTCTTCTTCTTACATGTCAACACAATAAAACGTTGTGAGGAGAAAATAATTCTTATGTGGAATCCCTAGAAGAAAAAAACCAAGAAGAGAAAGCCACTTGGATCTACTATCCAAATCCATCCTTAAAATATGAAAAATAAATCTTATGTTGGCAAGGAGTGGGTTGCCACCCCCACATTGGGCATATGCTCACCTTGCTATTACCATATGCAATTCAATGAAGTGAAATTTCAAGGCACTATTCACACTGCTTTATTTGGAGAACATGGACCTACTCCTTAATAACTTCAACTATCTTTTCACACCTCAACAAACTGGGTAGTTGAGGAAATTGAAGTATTTGAGGTTGTATAGATGTGAATGTAGTGGACAAACTCTGAGATAATTTATTGAAGTATAGAAATTAAAATAATTGGACCTACGTTATAATAATCTCCATGGTGTTATTCCAAGAGAAATGACTAAACTAAAGAAATTGGATTACTTGGACCTACATTATAATAATATCTATGTTATTCCAAGAGAATTGACTAAACTATAGCAATTGGAGTACTTGAACTTGGTCCATAATGATCTCCTTCATGCTATTCTAAGGGAGATTGGTAACATGTCTAGCATGAAATACCTTGACCTCTCCCAGAGTTATGATTTGCAAAGAAACAAGTTGGAGGAGTGGATAACACATTTGAGAGGGTTGGAGGCACTTAGACTGGTCTATGTGAGTTTTAGTATGTGTAGCATTGTAAATTGTATCCGCATACAATTTTGTGCTCGCCTAGACCTCACCTTAGCACTTTGACCTTTGATGTCTGATGCCTCTTATAATTCTACTCACACCACTTGTTACTCTACATTTTCACCTTCTTCCCTATCTTCCCTCCAATCCTAAGCCCTGATTGACAAGACCAGAGCATTTGGCACCCCGGTACTGTTGAACACAAATGGACACTTAGAGGGGGGTGAATCAGTGTATTTTAAAACTTTAAGTTCAGTGTGCAAATTTTAGAAATATAATGCAAACATAGACACACACACACACACACAAGAGAGCATCACATAACACCAGATATATGAGGAAAACCCAATGTGGGAAATACCTTGGTGATAATAGTTGTTGGAATCTACTACTCCAATCCAGCCTCATAGGAAATCATTGATTACAATATGTTTTAGAGC
Source organism: Cryptomeria japonica (assembly GCF_030272615.1). Classification (NCBI taxonomy): domain Eukaryota; kingdom Viridiplantae; phylum Streptophyta; class Pinopsida; order Cupressales; family Cupressaceae; genus Cryptomeria; species Cryptomeria japonica. The sequence continues at coordinate 658,232,200 of NC_081415.1, forward strand.
ACCAACCCCTAGTTTTATGAGCTACAACTCAAAGGAGAACCTACCCCTGCTCTGAGCACCCATTCAGAGACTACAATGAATATAGATTCAAATATAGATTAGGCACCTTGCTACAAATGAAATTTTGTAGCACCTTACTGGTTACTCTTTTGTCTTTTTTCTCTCTGCTTTCTGCACTTTGATCTACTCTACTCTCCTTCTACTACACTTTCTACCTCTACTCAACTTCTTGTTGCCTCTACTAGTTAGTCTTTTTCTTCTGCACTCTGTTTGATGATATTTTCTACTCTTCGTCTATGTTCACTCTGATTACTCTTACTTCCCCAACTATAATTTCACCATTATCAATCACTACATTTCTTTGCGGTAACACCAATATCTAATCAACAACAACTACTAGCCAACTATAGCCTCTCTATAGTACTTCACATCTATCTCTGTCTCTTCAATAACAACTACCTTTGTCCTATTATTATGAGGATGTGGTAACTACAGAGAGAGGGGGGTGAATCAATAGTTAAACAATTTTGCAATACTTCAAAAACAATATCGGTAACTACTCAAACAATCTCCTTAAGTAGATTTACCAAACCATTCATTCTAGTGTTCATCATTATGCAAACAATGTAAAGATATCAAATTCACACATAAACAAATCAACCACCATATGAACACATAGATTTTTCACATGGAAACCCAAATGGGAAAAACCACGGTGGGAATTAGCACCACAAAATATTTGCACTCTTCTGGAATGTGCCTGGTTAAAGGCCTAGCCCGGTTAAGAGCTTACAATATGCCTCGTTAAGAGCATACCCTTTTAGGAGTCACCTTGGTAGAAGATTTCAAACTCAAGTTAATGAGCCACCCGGTGAAGGGATTAACAATATAAGACCTGTTAGGATCTACCTGGCTAAGGGATTTCAAATTAGTGTAACTGTTATAGAACAATAGGAAAAATGATCTAATCACATCACTTCCTTGCTTCCTAGTACAGATCCTTTTCATCTCAACTATGTTACACACATGCAGACACTTCAATCTGGGTCGAAAACACCTTCTCTCAAATCACTGAAACAAAATCTCTTCTCCAACTAGCCCTAAATACACTTTTCAGTTAGGTCAGCTACATAACCCTAACTACATTCAAAATACATTGAATTTACATTTACAGATCATTATAGATCATTATAGATCATTACAACGAATTTCTACACAATTTCCACCGTTGAATGATCACCACACATCGATTTGATAAACAATCAAACCCTTGTCACAATCTTCTAAGGACTTCATTGTTTCCCAAGAAATCTGATCCTTGTACGCACTCAAAAACCACCTTATCATTGTTTCTGCAATGTCATCACTAATCTATGAACATGATAAGATCCACCGCCAAACCATAAATTATTACCGGTTAAAGATCTGTTATCGGTATACATTCTTCTTCACTAAGTTCACAACAATCAATCATAACTCACTCAATACATTGAATTTGCTGATGTGGTTGCAATCATAGACTCATGCCAATGTCATAAAAATATGTTCCAAACTGCAATATCTAATTCCTCTACAATCATCATTACCAATCTCTCGATCATAATTTCGTTCCTATTTACCTTTTTGTCAACTAGTTCCACTACCGATTAGGCTATACCGATAGGTCTAGATGACTTAGATGACTAAACAAACATGGTTGCCATCAATGAAAACACAAATAAAGTCATCAAACAACTTACAACTATATCATCATCATCTAGCCAACAATCTCCATCAACTTTACAGGTTATGCCAACAATAACTTTACCGGTCATCTTCTCATCTCATCATCATCTCCATATGCCAATAATCTCTCCATCATTATCTTCATTAGTTATGCCAACAATCTCCCCCTTTGGCATTTATGGCAACACCAAATCTCATCATGCAAAACTGGAACACTAACTGTTATGACTGTTGTACTATTCTTCTTCTATTTTGTTCTTCACTATTCTTCTCCTCCTTTACTTTTCTTCTCCCCATTTGACAACAATCCAAAGATGAAAAGTGTCAAATTCATCTTCTGCTACTATGGTTTTCTTCATCTCTATTGCTCTTGATTTCTTCATCTCTATTGCTCCCTTGTGGAGTACCCCACTTCTCATCAATCCACAATGAAAGATCTTCAATTAGTCCATTGGATTGATGCTACAACAACATCTTATTTGACCTTTGGTAGGGGTATAACCCCTAACTCGACTCTGAGATATTCAAAGGTTCCTTTAGGAAATGTCTTAGTGAAGATATCAGCCAACTGCTCCTTACTTGACACATGATCCATCTTGTCTTTCTTTTTCTACACTCTTTCTCTTAGAAAATAATACTTCAGTTCAATGTGCTTTGTTCTAGCATGCAATACCCAGTTCTTTGAAATACTTATTGCACTTGTGTTATCACAATACATAACCACCAGTTCTGTCATATTCTCCTTAAATCCTTCTAATATATGTCTCATCCATATTGCTTGAGTACAATTCATAGATGCAGCCTTGTACTCTCTTTTGTTTTAGACTAAGAAATGCAACTTTGTTCTGTAATAGTCTAGGATACCAGTCTTCCTCCTAGAAATAATGCTCCATCGGTTGTGCTCTTTCGGTCATCTATATTATCTTCCCAATCAGTATTTGTCAACACCTTCAGCGAGAAGTTGCCCTTGTATGGATACCATAATCCTTAATCAATAGTTCCTCTAAGATACTTGAAAATTCTCTTCACAGACACCATATGAGTCTCTTTAGGACTTTTTTGAAATCTAGCCACTATACCAACTGCATGAGCAATGTCTGGTCTTCTATGAACAACATAGTGTAGTTTTCCAATCACGGATCTATACTCAGTTTTATCCATTGGATCTAAATCATCTTCCTTGGATAATATGCAACTAGCAACCATAGGGGTTCCAACTAGTTTACAGTCTTCCATTCCAAAGGTTAGCAATACCCCCTTCACATATTTGGATTGACTGATAAAGATGCCTCCTTTCATCTATTGGACCTACAAACCAATGAACATTTTGATTTTTCCTATCAAAGACATTTCAAATTCCTTTTCCATTTCTTCTGTAAAAGTTAAACTCATGTCATCATCTCCTCCAAATATGACATCATCTACAAACACTTCTGCAATCAATAACTTGTCTCCTTCTGTCTTCAAGTAAATGTTATTGTCCTCACTAGTTCTTTGAAATCCAATCTTTATTAGGTGTGAATGGAGTCTCTCATACCATGTTCTTGGAGCTTTCTTTAACCCATATAAAGCTTTATGAAGTTTGCACACCATATTCTTGTCTTCAATCAATGCAAACCCATCCGATTGTTCAATATAAACCTCTTCTTCTAGAATTCCATTAAAAAATGTAGACTTTACATCCATTTGGTATACCTTCAATCCTTTGAATGCTGCAAATGCAAGCAGCATTCTTACTTCTTCATGTATAGCAACCGGTGCAATGGTTTCTCCATAATCTTCACCTTCTTCTTGTGCATATCCTTTGCAAATTGGTCTAGCCTTGTTCCTAATCACTTCACCATCTTCATTCAATTTGTTTCTAAACACCCACTTAGTACCAATCACATTTTTATCAGCTGGTCTAGGGACAAGTGACCAAGTGTTGTTCTTCTCTATTTGATCAAGCTCTTCATTCATAGCCTTTATCCAATCATAATCCTTGATATTTTCCCTCATTGTCTTATGTTCAACTATGGAAATCAAACAAGCACTTTCTCTAATGTTTCTTCTTGTTTGAACTCCAAAATTCTTGTCTCCAATTATTTGATCTGCAGATTTATTTTTAGTTTATATATCTAGGTATAACTGGTTCCAGTATAGAAGTTTCTTCTTGTTCTTCTTCTTCATCTTCATCTTCTTCCATCGATTGAGCAGTATCCTCCACATTGTTTTGCTCACCATCATTTTGAACTTCCAGTTCAATAATCACTATCTTTTGTTCATCTATTTCATCAAATTTGTCAGAATACTTATCAACTTTCATATTAACACTTTCCACAATCTTCTTGGTTCTTTTGTTAAAGCACTTGAATGCTTTGCTCTTAGGTGAATAACTAAGGAAAGTTCCTTCATCACTCTTAGGATCAAAATTTCTGGTATACTCATCTCTCTTTATGTAACACCCATTGCCAAAGAATTTGAAATAACTAACATTAGGAGGATGACCATACCATAATTCATAGGGAGTTTTGTCACTACCTTTCTTGACCAATACCTGATTCATTGTGTATACTGCAGTGTTGACTGCTTCTCTCCATAATATTTTAGGTACATCTCCTTGTATCAACATTGTTCTTGCTACTTCAACTATGGTCCAATTCCTCCTTTTTGCAATCCCATTTCTGTCATGGTGTCTTTGATGCAGATAGTTGTCTCTTGATTCCATTCTCATCACAATATTTCACAAATTCAGCTGATATGAATTCTCCACCCCGGCCAAATCTCATGCACTTTATGTTCTTACCGGTTTCTTTCTCCACTAAGGCTTTGAATGCCTTAAACATGCTGAAAGCATCAGACTTCTCCTTCAAAAATGTAACCCACATCATTCTTGAATGATCATCAGTAAATATCATGAAATATTTATCACCATAAAAACTCCTAGTCCTCATAGGACCACATAAATCAGTGTGCACCAAATCTAAAATATTTTCAAAATAAAATGGTTTTCTTTTGAAAGAGGCAGTAGACATCTTACCCAACTGACACTCTTTAAAAATTATGTTGTTTGGTTTGACTAGTTGTGGCATACCTTTGACCATACTTGACTTGCTGACCTTAACCAAATTATCAAAATTTACATGACAAAATCTTCTATTCCATAACCAATTGTCCTCAACTTTTGTAACCAAACAACTATTAGCATTAGTATTCAGATGGAATAAGTTACCTTTTGTCTATTTACCAGTAGCAATCAGTTCTCCTTTGTTTCCTAAAATCCTGCACACTCCATTCTTGAACTTAAGATGATAACCTTTATCATTTAGCTAACCAACAATAAAAAAGTTATGCTTCAATCCTTCAACCCAATACACATCATCAACATTACTTTTTCCATTTAAAGAAATTGAACCTTTACCTTTTACCAAGCATGGTGTATTGTTGCCAAATATCACTACTCCACCATCAAATTCTTCAAGTGAGATGAACTTCTTCTTGTCACCGATCATGTGATGTGAGCAACCATTATCAATGACCCACTCATCACTGTTGCCAATATGAGACACTAAGGACAATTAGCAGCAATATGTCCTATTTTGTTACATGATAAGAACTTAAGAGGAAGCTTGCCTTTGTACTTATCGGTGCCTCTAGGAAGTTTCTTTGCCAATAAAGCCTCAATTTCCATCAGGTTATGTTCACCATCCACTTCTTCATTACCACTGCCATGATAACATACATTATTTTCTTTTCTTACCAGTGCATTAGATATTGATGTTTTGAAAGAAAATTCTATTTGGCACAATGGATCACTAAGAGGGGGGTGAATCAGTGATTTAAACACTTTTTTCTTCAATAGGGATATACTGCTAATATATAAAACAAACTGAGTTCTAACCGGTAGCTCAAAGAATGCAAACTAAGTGTGTGAAAGGATTTTCTATATCAACATAACTCATACACAAGAATACATCACACAACACCAGATATACGAGGAAAACCCAATGTGGGAAAAACCTCGATGAGAATAGTTGTTGGAGATCTTCTACTCCAATCCAACCTCACAATGTAAAAGATCTAATTACAATTTTAGGGTACCAACCCAAGAAGCACCAAACCCTGATTTATGAGCACCAACTCAAAGGAGCATCAAACCCTACACTGTTGCACCAACTCAGTGAAAGCAATATGAAGATTTTAAATACAAAATGAGATCTTTGTTGCAAAAGAAGTTTCGCAACCTTACAATATTCTTCTCTGTCGGTTTCAACCTTACCGGTCTGTGTTTTCTCCACACACTCTGCAACTTTGCTAATTTCCCTCTCACACTATATTCTCTATTTAGTTCACACTTGATCACTCTTTATTAGGGACAACGTTTGTCAGTTTGTCACCTCTACATTCTATGCTTACTCCACTGATTTTTCTATCTATACCAGTTTACTCTATTCCTTCTTACATATACAACCTTCACCCTTAACCACTTCATATATTTATCCCTTCACCTCTCAGATAGAAATTTCACTCACTCCTTCACACTTGAGCAACACCGATCATAGTATCAAGTCATCATATTTAATCTTGAGCTTCCCTGCCAAAAAATCAATTCAAACTTAGGGCGGTTAGGGTTTCCTTGTTCTAACCAAATCTACATCTGATCTAATGTGATCCGTCTTGGATCGATCACCTACATTGGACGAATGAATCTGTACACATTTTTATCATTCCAATGCATGTTTGCTAAAAATAGCAAACCTATCCCTATTCTTCAGCCTCGAAATCAATCAACACATTTATGGTCTAGCTGTTTCCTTCTTGAGGTCTTTTTGCAATCTGATTTCCTTACTTCGATCCAGGGGCCAATGACTTCTTGATCTTTCTCTATCATTCATTCTTGAGCCGCATCAATCTATTATCATCCCAAGATTTGTGGTTGTTTCATTAATGACTAACTGTTCCAACAACCATTTCGATGGAAACTTCACCAACCTCTACCATATTGCCACTTGGCACTTGTGCATTGCATATGTCAGCATCCAACTCAACATTCAACTTACCAACTTGGGTCGGTTCATACTTGATCATCTGACAAACCCTCTTACTAGTACAAACCTTTACCAGTATGTTTGACACACTGTGTTACTTTACTCATACCGACCACCCAACACACCAACAACTCACCTTATCCCTCTGTATTTAGCTTCAACATTGACCTCTGGTATATGTAATCATTTTAACATTCTACCTCTTCATCATAAACTTGCAACCAACCTTCATACCGATTTATGCTCTATCGGTTATCACTCAACATGCTAACACACATATGCATCTCACCTCATACCGGTGAAGTCACTGATAGACCCAATGCATGCATGCTATCTACCTACCAGGTTGACATCAACTTGACCATACCAACAGTCTCCTACTCACCGGTTGACATCAATGACAACTCAATGCCAACATATTCTACTTTAGGTATACTATTGTCAAAGCTATTGAATTCAAAAGTAGTAAGCTTGCCTATCAATGAATATATTGTAACTTTATTTTTGCTGAATGACCTCAATTCTTGGATAGAAGATACTCTAATAGCATAAGAATGCAGTAAGGTTCTAAGCATTTTACTTACCATTGTGTCTTCTGTTATGGTTCCACCAACACTTTTGATTCCTCCAACTACTTCTTTTGTCATTTGTTTGTACTGGGTGATGTTCTTACCTTCCATCATCCTCATATCATCAAACTTGCCTCTTAGGCTTTCTTCTTTAGCTTTTTGTACACACTCATCTCCACCATAAATCAAATTCAACTTTTCCCAAACTTCATAAGTAGTTTCTAAACCATGAACATCAATATACTTAGAATCAGAAAGAGTACTTACAATGGCTTCCAATGCTTGAATATTCTCCTATTGTTCCTTAAGATGATTTGAGTCAAAGTAAAGGATGTGTGTACTGATTAACCACATGCTCCAAGAGCTATTGCCCCATACCTTTGATTTAGATCTTCATTCTGTTACTCTAGATTCTATAGTTATCTTTTGTGAACTTAGGACCGTTCTTCTTCATCATCTCAGATCTTTATCTTAAGTGGTTAAGCTTCTGCACAAAGAGGACCTTGCGCTCTGATACCAATTGTTATTATCAAGATCTGGTAACTACTAAAAAGGGGGAGTGAATCAGTAGTTAAACAATTCTACAATACTTCAAAAATAGTACCAGTAACTACTCAAAAATCTCCTTAAGCAGGTTTACCAAACCATTCATTCTAGTGTTCATCATTATGCAAACAATGTAAAGATATCAAATGCACACATCAACAAATCAACCACCATATGAACACAAAGATTTTTTATGTGGAAACCCAAATGGGAAAATCCATGGTGGGAATTAGCACCCACAAAATATTTGCACTCTTTCAGAATGCACCCGATTAAAGGCCTAGCCTGGTTAAGAGCTTACAATATGCCCGGTTAAGAGAAGACCCTCTTCGGAGTCACCTTGCTAGAGTATTTCAAATTCAAGTTAATGAGCCACTCGGTGAAGGGATCTACAATATAAGACATGTTAGGATCTACCTAGTTGAGGGATTTCAAACCACTGTAATTGTTAGGGAACAACAGGGCAAATGATCTGATCACAACACTTCCTTTCTTGCTAGTATAGATCCTTTTCAGCTCAACTCTGCTACACACATGTAGACACTTCAATCTGGTTTGGCAACACCTTTTCTAAAATCACCGACATAAAATATCTTCTCCAACTAGCCCTAAATACACTTTCCAGTTAGGTCAGCTACATAACACTAACTACATTCAAAATACATTAAATTTACATTTACAGATCATTACAGATCATTACAGATCATTACAACAAATTTCTAGACAATTTCCATCATTGAATGATCAACGCACATCATCACACATCAATTTGATAAGCTCAAACCCTTGTCACATTCTACCAAGCACTTCACTGTTTCCCAAGAAATTGGATCCTTGTACATGCTCAAACACCATCTTATCATTACACCCAATTTGTGACATGTCATCACTAAGTTATGAACATGATAAGATCCACCACCAAACCATAAATCACTACCGGTTAAAGATCTGTTACTGGTATAAATTCTAGTTCACTAAGTTCACAAAAGTCAATCATAACTCACTCAATACATTGAATCTACTAATGTGGTTGCAATTATAGACTCATGCCAATGTCATAAGTATATATTTCAAACCGCAACATCTAACTCCTCTCCAATAACCAATACTCATGTCTTGATCATCATTTTGTTCCTATTTACCTTATTGTCAATCGGTTCCACTACTAGTTAAGCTATACTGGTAGGTCTAGATGACTTAGATGACTAGACAAACATGGTTTCCATCAATTCCAACACAAATAAAATCATCAAACAACTTACAACTATATCATCATCATCTAGCCAACAATCTCCATTAATTCTACATGTTATGCCAACAATAACTTTACCAGTCATCTTCTCATCTCATCATCATCTTGATATGCCAACGATCTCTCCATCATTATCTTCACCAGTTATGCCAACATTTCCAATCGCATTTACTGCTCTAATCTATCATTTCTTCACCAGAGAATGTTTTTCCCTCTAAATTTGTATTTTAAAAATGATTCATTATCTGTCTAAGGACTTGGTCAGTAGAAGATTGGATTTTCTCTCCTGAATCGACCATCTACATTAAATGACTCTTCACAAGTTTTGTGGATGTTCTCTGTACTAGGTTGCTATTTTTAGCAATCTAAATCTGCCTCACAAATTTGATTTTGTTATTTTCGATCACCTCGAGCCCTGCAAAAATCTCCACCTGGTTCGCCATTAATGTCTTCTTCATCCTTTGTCAATCTACCCAGACAAGATCGAGAACTACCTCCATCAAATGCACTAACTTTGCAAATCTAATTTTTTCTATCTACCATGGAGCCACATGTCTTCATGTTCTTCGTCCAAGTCAAATGGTCATGGTCAGTCAAAATCCATGTGGACAATCAGGCTACACAGATCAAATGATCTCCATACTATCGCTACCCTTCATGTTATGCAGACATATTGCACTTATTGGGTTTAAAATTAAACACTTATGTCTATCAATTCTATCAATTGGATTTTTCTACCCTCATGTTCATCACCATAGTAATCCTGATGTCGATTTCTCACCTACTATTGGAATAGTTTTAACTATCGGGTTAACATTTTATCTCTATTTCGTCTTCAAAACTTACCTTGATGACCTTGTGAAGCCTTTGGTTCCTTTCATTGGTATTGTTGCAAGGTGTGCACCCTTGGTCTCCTTGTGTTATGTAGCACAACACTTGAGTTTGTGACATGGATTAACCGCCTCATGTGGATTCTATAAGTCTAGTGGTTGTATCAGGCATTAAGAGGTTGATCTTTTGGTGCAATAGAAACTACACTTCTAACAAGTGGTATTAGAGCTTGTCACATGTTCAAACCCCTTGCTTGCACCAGGGGGGATTGTTGCAAGGTGTGTGCCCTTGGTCTCCTTGTGTTTCACAACACAATACTTGAGTTTGTGACATGGCTTAACCACATCATGTGGATTCTATAATTCTAGTGGTTGTATTAGGCATTAACAAGTTGATCTTTTGGTGCAATGACAACCACACTTGTAACGGGCATTGGTTACTCTGATGGGAAACTCACCTTTGATTTCCCTTATTGCAATAAGCTATCTCGAAGCATAATCTCCAAGTTGACGCACCTTATCAGCATAGGTTACCCCAAACTAGACGAGTATAAGCCGAACCACCAGTCATCGGAATAGTTATCACTATCGGCATAGGAAAAACTTGCTAGAACGATCGAACAACTTATTTCGATACCACATTGTCAACTCACCTTTATCAACATAGGTATCTTGAAGAAAAAACACCACGGTGATAATATTCATTAGTATTGGTTATCTTGAAATACATACCCATCAGAACAGTTAACACTATCGGCTTAGCACTTGGATACTAACCCATCAAAACAACCTATTCTGATGACCCACCCTGAACATGCATTGACATAGTTACTCCAAAATCACATATCCATAGTCCTTCAACATATCGGCATATGTTATTTTGATGACCAAACTTCATGTTGACAATCTTCATCAGCATAGCTATTCCAAAATGCACATCCATCGAAACAACTAACATTATTGGATTAACTCTTGGAGGTTATACCATCTATACAAACTTGTTCTAATGACTCAACTTGAACCTACATCGGCATAGCTACTTTGACACCGAACTCCAAAGACCTCCTCCACATCGACATATGTTATTCTGATGAACTAAACAATGGGTCTTTTCTAGTTTTTCCTCTATCGGCATAGCTTGGTCTATCAACCTAGTAGAAATTCGCTATTCCTGTATAGAAAGCTATCCCAATAAGAATCCTTAGTCTCAATGTTTGGCATAGCTATTCCGACACAATGATGTCGGAGTATTTAACACTATTTATATAGCACAAAATCGCTACTCCGCCTATGTCCCACTATCCCAAAAAAGTGGCTCTTCCTTTGTTTTCAACATTGCTATCCCGATATGACAACTTCACTGCATAACACTTGATCAGTATTTCTATCCCGATATGTCTGCATGATAACTCTAAAACCTAGAACACTTATTGTTTCTCTACATTCTCAATTCATCCCTGCAACACTTGTTGACATCAATGGCAATAATGCCAATAGGTCCTAGCTTAGAACCAGAGCACCCAATGCCTAGGTCGTCTCAATTAGGAGACATTTTAAATGATTCCCTTTTTCTCTTTGCCTTTCATTTTATCTTAAATGTTGCAACCATGATGAATGTTTGAACCTTCATTAGTAGTTTCTATCATTATTGTGACAATCGTGATTACTATGACCCATCATAGCATAGTATTTCTGGCCTTTATCCTTGTAAGGAAAGTAGACTGCAAAAAACACCTTCCTAAATGTTAAATTATTCGAGGAGGAAACTAGGGATGAATTTTAATTCCAAATTTCAGTCATTAAGATGCACATAAATGAAAAAATAGAGTAACATGAAAAAATTGCAAACACAAATTGAACACCAGATTTTCACGTGGGAAAACCCTTACTAGTGAAAAATCCACATGCAGAGCAATATCTTCTTGTATTACAGTAAAACAAATTACATACAAGATATAGATAAATCACTCTGAGTCTATCTTTGTTCAGACAACATATACTTTCCAGATCGAATTAGATTCACACAGATTATAGACACATCATTCTGCAATTCAAAATCCAACTATACCATCAATTGTTCAACCACCAAATGATTCACCTCTGCAACTATCTCTTCGGACATTTATATGTCTCTATCAAAAAATGGTTTAATTCAGTTCCCTTACAACTCCAACCATCAGACTCTTGAGTTGTCAAAAAATGGTGTGTAATCTATATTAAATTCTAATTGCGCTCCACAAACTCCAGCTCAAACCAAGTCAAGGGGTGATAGGAAAAGGACCTCCTCACTTCCCTGTTATCCCACACTTCATTCATGGTCTTTTGAAATTTGTCATGGGGAGGCATGGAAGAATGTGCTTTCCCTTTCCTCATTAGCCCACATCGCTCTTTCCTTCGTTCTAATCTTCTCATGAGGTGATGGGGGAGACCAAGTCTCCTTTCTCTGCACTATCCCATGACCTCATTTGTCTTTATCTTCTACTTTTACAGAGAAAAGAAAGAATTAATTTTATTTCTTCCCCGTCATCTTGCATAACCTTGGTGAAGGACTATGACTTTGGCTCACAGATGGGGGTGACATACCAAAATCGAATGTTACACTGAAACGACTTCTCTCGCTGTGTGTAAAACACAAAAGGTATTATGCCACCTTTGGAGTGGGTCGAGTACATGAAATTTTTCCACACCGAAGTGCCCACTGCAAAAACCAAATGCCATCTCATCAATATTTCAACCAGTAAGTTTGAGCCACTCATTCTCAACATTCTCCCACTTGACAAAGAACTTACTGGTATCTACAGAATATTTGAGACTAAAAAGAATCATGGGCTCCAAGGCCCATAGAGTTGCAAACCATTTGAACTTAGTCATGATCATAGGCTTTGTTAATACATCTGCAACATTCTTTAGAGTGTCCACCTCTTCCAAATTAACATTTTCATCTTCCACCATGTCACAAAGAAAGTGATACTACACATCAACATGTTTCATCCTGGCATGAAAATTTTGACCTCCTTTGACATTGATTTTGGCATTGGTCTCAATTGTTGGTTTGCATTCTTATTAGTTGATACACTTTTGAGTCTTGATTCCTATTAGAGTTTAATGCCTTATGCATTTTTTCTTTGATAAGAGTTTAATATTCCATCAATAGTTTTATTATTAGGGTATTAAGGTCTTATTGTAAACATAATTCATTAGTTATTAAAGTTCTAATCATGAAATAAAATATTTTCTTTTACCAGGTGATAAGGTATCATTACAAAGTTATGTTTCGCATAGAATGGATCCGGTGTTTGGTTACTTAAATGCCACTTTTGGTAGTGGCCATGATATTTAATGTGATAGTTTGGTTTCAATGTTGAAAGTTCAATGGCACTTGATATGAAATGTTTTGGTATCTGTTAGAATAATGTTCACTATTTTGGCAAATACCAAGGTTTAAATCTATGACCATAGTATGTTTGGTACCATTACCATGATAAGTGATTACATGTTTTGAGGTTGTGTATGAGTTTGAAATACTCATAACAAGTATGCGCAAACAACATGGTACCATGTAACAAAAAGGTGTTTGCATTCTTGATTACATGATCATTTCCTAGGAGACAATAACATTATACATGGTTATAATAATGTCGGAATTTTTATTGAGTGAAAAAATATATTATCATTTTTTTTGGTGTAAGGTAAATAGGTCAAACAAAAGAATCATTTTAGTTTCATTTGGCAGTCGGGGTAATTGCTTTGCATAATGAAAAAGGCTCATTATTATGAGCTAGGGCACCAATAGCATTACTTTGGTTTCTTTATGTAAGCCTCATTTCAAAGAGACTAGATCTCATCCACCATAACACTCTTGAACTCCTAGTAGACTTACAGTTGTGACAATGTACTTCGAGCTAGACATGAACTTAAGTTGGTTTGTTGAACAGGGGCATTGGGTGTGTTTTGCAAAATTGGTAACCCTGTCTTAGTTTGAAAAGGAAAGCATTTATTATTATTTGAAAATACTTGAGAAGATGAAGATTTTTGTTATGTTGATAAGATATGATTTAATTATGCTTTTCTTTGAAATCCTTTATATTCCATAGCAGTTAAAAGAATTAGTTTTGGGGTTAGTAAAAAGATAGTTACAATTTGGTTTACTGGTTATGGTTTCATTACAATTGAAAGGAAATACAAGAGCAAGGAAAGAAAAAGAAAAATCCAAGTAAGTTTATTGATGAAGTAAATGTTACCAAGAGAAATGCAGAAACCTTGGAGCAATCACCCAAATGTGAAGAAGGAGGCACAAGAACTTTTGAAAGGGGAAAAGAAAAGAAAAACCCCTTGTGATATTATGAATGAGGCAATGCCTAAAATGAGAGAGAGAGAGAGCAAAAATCTCTTTTATAATAATATCATTAAGAAGAAATGAGAGAGGAGACATCTCTTAAATAGAGATGAGGAGAGGAGTTACAAAGTAACTCCCAAATCTATGAATGCCACCATTCATAAAATGTGTGTGTCATGTGTCCACATCCTCTTAAGAAGGATAAACTAATATTCCTTAATAAAGGAAAATAAAACAAATGACTTGTCCTCACACATGTACAAGAGGACAAATTACATGTAGGGATTCCAAAGGAATATCCCAAATTAAATACAATCAAGTAAAGATTAACTATTCTAACAGCCCCCCTTAAGCTTTACTTGCGGAGTTTACATCAAACCCTTCAATGGGTTGCAATCCAAGATTTTTACAATGAAATTGGAACTTTTCTTTACAAAGTGGCTTGGTCAAAATATCGGCAACTTGGTCTTCTCCCTTTCAATAGAGGAGTGAAACTTGCTTGTCTTCAATATGTTCTCTAATAAAGTGGTGTTGGAGAGCAATGTGTTTTGTTCTTGCATGGAAAACAAGATTTTTAGCCAAGGCAATGGCACTTTGGTTGTTAGAATACAATGGAGTTGGTTCGTGTTGAGGTAGACCCAAATCGTCAAGTACTCTTCTAAGCCACAAGGCTTCTTTGGAAGCATTAGTGCATCCTTTGTACTCAGCTTAAGTGGATCCAAGAGAGGTAGATTGTTTCTTTTTACAATTCCAAGTAATTGCTCCTGAACCAACAAAAAAACAATAACCACAAGTAGATTTCCCATCATTGGTATCTCCACCTAGATCGGAATCAGTAAAACCGTTTAAGGTAAAATCAGAATTTGCATCATAAAATAAACCTACATTAATAGTTCCTTTAATATATCTTAAAATTCTTTTAACAACTTTAAAGTGTGTTTGTTGAGGTTTAGACATGAATCGTGAAACCAAACCAACACTATAAGCAATATCTCGCCTAGTAAGAGTTAAATAATTCAAACTTCCAATTAATTGTCTATAAAAAATAGGATCAACAAGAGGAGTTTGCATATCAAGCATTAACTTAGTGCCTAATTCAATAGGAATTGAAACATGGTGAGCATCATTCATTTTAAACTTATCTATGAGATCTTGAGCATATTTACTTTGAGATAAGAAAATTCCTTTAGAGGTTTGCCAAATTTGCATTCCTAAGAAATAATGTAAAAGACCTAAATCAGTCATTTGAAATTTTTGATTAAGTTGAAACTTAATATCAGAAATCAAAGTATTGGAACTTGAAGTAAGAATCAAATCATCTACATACAAGATAATAATGATAATATCATCTTCACTATGTTTAATATACAAGTTAGGATCATTTTTACTTCTAATAAAAGTTTGAGAAAGAAAGAATGCATTAATCTTTGAATACCACTCCCTAGGAGATTGCTTTAATCCATAAATTGATTTCTTTAATTTACAAACTAAGTGTGCATTACCTTCTTTAATAAAACCAGGAGGTTGAGACATACAAATTTCCTCATGTAAATCACCATTAAGAAAAACACTTTTAACATCCATTTGGTGAATAGGCCAATTCATTCTAGAAGCTAAAGCAAGAACAAGTTTAATTGTAGGCATTTTAGCAACAGGAGCAAAAGTTTCAGTGTAATATAAGCCTTCAATTTGAGAAAAACCTCTAGCAACTAATCTAGCTTTAAATTTACTAACTTGATTATTAGCATTCAATTTAGTTTTATAAAGCCACTTGCAAGAAACAAGATTTTTACCATGAGGCAAGGGAAATAAATCCCAAGTTTGGTTAGAAATTAAAGTATCATATTCTTCCTTCATTGCTTTTTTCCAATGTGATTGATTTTTAGCTTGATCAAATGTTTTAGGATCATTAGAATTCATAATAGTAGTCATTAAAGCATAATTACAATAATTAACTCTTCTAGCTTGAAGTCTATCCATTCTAGCTAAGTATTCATCACTATCTTGAATTAAAGATTTGAACCATTTAGGTCTTCTTTTAGAAGTAATGGATTCATCACTAGAAGAAGAGTCATGAGGAGTAGAGTTATTATTATCATCATCAGTATCACTAGAAAGAATAGAAAGAGATGCATTAGGAATAGGGTTAAGAGAAGGAGGTTGGTCCTCCACAAGCACAACTTTGCTTTGAACAAGTTCATCATCCTCCACTTTAGAACAATCATGAATGCCTTTTTCTGCAATACAAACATCTCTTGTAACTTTTACCTTGTTAGTAATAGGATTGTAAACTCTATAACCTTTAGTATTTTCATCATAACCAACAAAAATAAAAGGAGAAGATTTAGCATCTAATTTTTTCCTTTTCTCCTCAGGTTTGTGAACATAAGTCGTGGAACCAAATATTCTTAAATGTTGCAAATTGGGATTTCTACCAGACCAAACTTCTTCAAGAGTTTTATCCTTTAAGGCTTTGGTAGGTGTTCTATTAATTAAATAAGTTGCACAAGCCATAGCTTCAGCCCAAAACTTGTAATCCATATTGTTTGCATGCAATAAACATCTTGCCATTTCCACAATGGTCCTATGCTTCCATTCCGCCACACCATTTTGTTGTGGTGTATAAGGAATGGTAAGCTCATGTTTAATTCCAAAAGATTTCAAATAAGCATTAAATGCATTATTGACATATTCTCTTCCATTGTCAGTACAAAGAATCTTAATTTTAGAACCAAATTGTCTTTCTACAAACATATGAAATTCAGTAAACACACCAATCACTTGATCCTTACTATGAAGGAAATATATCCATGTTCTCCTTGAAAAATCATCAACAAAGGTAAGAGCATACCTTGAACCTTGGATGGAGGGATTCTCCATGGGACCCAAGAGATCACTATGAACTAGATTCAATTTAGTATATGCCCTCAGAGATTGACCATGAGGAAAGGGTTCCCTATGCATCTTACCACTCATGCAACCATTGCAAAAAAATTGAGAAGGAACAATAGTAGGCAATCCATCAACCATTTTTTCTTTTTGCATCAATGAAATATAATCAGAATTGAGATGGCCAAGTCTTTCATGCCATATAGTAAAATCAACAGTAGTAAGCAATGAATACTTTGTAGGAGCAAATTCATAGAACTTGAATAAGTTATTAGTATCCATTTTAGCAGTAGCAATAACATGATTAGTTTTTGGATAAATGATATAACACATGCCCCTATAAAAGTTAATCTTATAATATTGACAAAGTTTAGGAACTGAAAGAAAATTTGATTTTAATTCAGGAACATAAAGAACATCATGTAATTTTCCATTAGGGACATTCACATCACCAATAGCTTCAACTTTGCAACTATGATTATTAGCTAATTGAACAGGAATATTGGAAGTATTAGGATGCAAAGATTCAAAACATTCTTTATAAGAAGTAACATGCTGAGATGCACTAGAATCAATAATCCACTCAAGTGGTTGAGAAACATTATAAGTACATGTAAATGCATGACAAGATGAATTACCATTATTATTACCTTTCTTATAATGAGGTTTATGTTGTTGATTATTTTGATTATTTTGGTTTATGGGCTTTTTACCATTTTGCTTCTTAAAACAATTTTTAGTAATATGTCCATCTTTCCCACAATATGTGCAATGGGGTCTTGTTTGAGAATTATTCCTTTGATTATTGTACGTATTATTATGGTTATTATTATGAGAATTGTTATGATAGGATTTAGAATGAGATTGATAATTAGAAGATTTGTGATTATTATTATGATTATAATTATTATTATTGGATCTAAAATTATTATTATGATTTTGGTTTTTAGATATAAAAGCATGTTCACTACTTTTAAGAGTACCAAATTGAATTAATTTAGCTTCCTCTTGACGTAATAAAGGATGAAAAATATCATAAGTTAATTTTGTAGCTAAGCTAGGAATAGCAAGTTGAGCATGAATATTTGTAATAAATTTCTGAAATTGACAAGGAAAACATTTTTTAAGAATAAGATGAATTAAACGTAAATCAGCTAGTGTAACTCCTAAACTAGTTAATTGACTATTAACAGAATCAAACTTTAATAAGAATTCATCCATGGTTTTAAAATCTGTATACCTGAGATCTTCAAGTTGATCTTGAAGCTAAATTTTTCGGGATTCATTTGAGCTATCATAAGTTGTTTTTAAAATGTCCCAAGCTTCATACGCTTTTGTACAAATTCCAGTTAGAACATACAAATCAGGAACCATTGAAATACCACTTAAACCAAGTGCTTCCTCATTTTGAGCCTTCCATCTATCTTGGTCGACTTGAGAAGCAGTGGTAGCGGGCTCAAAACTTTTATTAGTTGTACATCCAAAGGTGTTTGAAATGAAATATAAAAGAAATATGCCTTTTCCATGAATGATAATTACTAATATTTAACTTAATTTCAGGAATTAAAGTAGACATGATAGCAAAACAATGGTTAGTAAATATTACCCCCTTCTATTAAAAAAAATTCCTTGATTAAAAATTGAACCAAAATTTAATCATTTTTAAAAAACTTTATAAAAAAATATTATTTTTAAATCTTGAATAACAAAGTTAATTTTTTTTTAAAAAAACTTTAATTTTAATTAAACTTAATATTGTTTAAAAAAATAAAAAAACTTTAAAAAAATAAAACTATCTAAATTAAAAAAACTTTATCAAAAAAGGTTTATAAATTTTTATTTTAAAAAAAAAAACTTTACAAACTTTAATATGATTTTTTTAAAACTTTTAATATGAACTTTCTTTTAACTTTTAATATAAACTATTTAAACTTTTTTAATGTTTAAGATACGTGACTGAAAGAAAAAGAAGATAAACTTTGTAATATGAGAGAGATTTAAAAAACTTTAACTCTAACTAATATGAAACGCAAGGAAAGGAATATAAGTGCAGTCCACCAACATGTACGTGGTTACATACAAGAAGAATCACATGCAACAATAAACTTACCAGAGGCGATACGAAATAGCATATGACCACATAGGAGTTGGTTGGCAGGGATCTTTCAGAGAGGTTACAAGGCAAAGACCACAACGCAAAAGCTTAGAATGCAGAAACATTATGCATAAAAAATGCGGACTGAGAAAATCACAAGATGTACTAATAGATTGTGATAAAGAGATAACAATACACAGAGATAAAGATTCAATACAAGAAATCAAAGATTGATAAAGAGAGTGTAAGAGTACTAAACTGAAAATATGTTGAGAAAAAAAATGAATAAATTGTCACAAAGAAATAATATTGCAGAGAAAACTATGAGATCTTAGCAAAACAACAATATTAGATAATTTATTGAGATTTTTTAGAACGAACCTGCAAATAAAATATAGATGCAACTTAATAATGAATCAGTTTTGGCAGCAAGCCGACCAATCAAATTAAGGAGGCTGAGTTTGGTGGTAAACCTTCCAAACTAGACAATAAAAAAAAATAGAAAGAAGAAACTTTGGCGGAAAGCCTTCCAAAGCCACAAATTTAAACTAGAAATAAGAAACTTTGGCGGCAAGCCTTCCAAAGTTTTTTTTTTTATAAAAAAAACTAGAATCTAATAAAATTAAACTTGCAGGTAAAATTGTTAACAAGTTTGAAAAAAAATTTAAAATCTGAAATAAAAAGCCTGCATAGTAGAAAATATTAGAGAAAGAACTTCTTCTCCTCTCAAGAATTCCTCCAAGAAGGTGCACTCCACAGAATGGTAACCTTCATCAATTTCAACTTGAAACAAGGATTAGAACCTACTCTGATACCATGAAAGGAAATACAAGAGCAAGGAAAGAAAACAAAATCCAAGTAAGTTTATTGATGAAGTAAATGTTACAAAGAGGAATGTAGAAACCTTGGAGCAATCACCCAAATGTGAAGAAGGAGGCACAAGAACTTTTGAAAGGGGAAAAGCAAAGAAAAACCCCTTGTGATATTATGAATGAGGCAATGCCTAAAATGAGAGAGAGAGAGAGAGAGAGAGAGAGAGAGAGAGAGAGAGAGAGAGAGAGAGAGAGAGAGAGAAGCTCTTTTACAATAATATCATTAAGAAGAAATGAGAGAGGAGACATCTCTTAAATAGAGATGAGGAGAGGAGCTAAAAAGTAACTCCCAAATCTATGAATGCTTGCATTCATAAAATGTGTGTGCCATGTGTCCACATCCTCTTAAGGAGGATAAACTAATATTCCTTAATAAAGGAAAATAAAACAAATGACTTGTCCTCACACATGTACTAGAGGACAAATTACATGTAGGGATTCCAAAGGAATATCCCAAATTAAATACAATCAAGTAAAGATTAACTATTCTAACGCCCCCCCTTAAGCTTTACTTGGGGAGTTTACATCAAACCCTTCAATGGGTTGCAATCCAAGATTTTTACAATGAAATTGGAACTTTTCTTTACAAAGTGGCTTGGCCAAAATATCGACAACTTGGTCTTCTCCCTTGCAATAGAGGAGTGAAACTTGCTTGTCTTCAATTTGTTCTCTAATAAAGTTTGCAATGTGTTTTGTCCTTGCATGGAAAACTATATTTTTAGCCAAGGCAATGGCACTTTGGTTGTCAGAATACAATGGAGTTGGTTCGTGTTGAGGTAGACCCAAATCGTCAAGTAGTCTTCTAAGCCACAAGGCTTCTTTGGAAGCATTAGTGCATCCTTTGTACTCAGCTTCAGTGGATCCAAGAGAGGTAGATTGTTGCTTTTTACTATTCCAAGAAATTGCTCCTGAACCAACAAAAAAACAATAACCACAAGTAGATTTCCCATCATTGGGATCTCCACCTAGATCAAAATCAGTAAAACCGTTTAAGGTAAAATCAGAATTTGCATCATAAATTAAACCTACATTAATAGTTCCTTTAATATATCTTAAAATTCTTTTAGCACCGACTAACAAAACATTTAATAAAAAGGGTTTTCATTTTCATAAAGTTTACTTTAGTGGAATAAGGGTTCTAAAAAAAAGCAGAAGATAATGTGGTTTATTATTCTGTCCCAAATGAGGGTTCTTTTGTTTTAAAGATTCTCTTTCTGAGACAGTTGTCTAAAAAAATAGAACTTGTATCTTGTGTGTTCTGATACAAGCCAAAGTTACAAAGACATTTATATCCTTCTGTCATTTTGATTAATAGTTGAATGTATCAATTGAAAAAAAAAAAATTGTGCAACTTGCACTTATTTTATTGCAAACCTTATATGCAAAAAGTTGGAACAATGTAGTGTTGAAAAACAACCTCTGTATCAATATGTTTTATATCTGATAGGCTTCTGACAGTGAATTCTATGAGACGTAGAATATGTTTGTATAGAACTAAGATGTGATTTAGAGAAACTAAGTAATCCTCTATAATCATTCTTTCAGATTGTTGAAGGTCTTGTGGTGTAGGGGCACTTAGCAATTTTTGTTGAGTTTGTTTCCAGGATGATGGAATCATGTTTCTAGTTTTGTAATAAGGCCAAGAGGTCATTGAGTGTGCGCTCAAATGATTGT
Organism: Cryptomeria japonica; assembly: GCF_030272615.1. Classification (NCBI taxonomy): domain Eukaryota; kingdom Viridiplantae; phylum Streptophyta; class Pinopsida; order Cupressales; family Cupressaceae; genus Cryptomeria; species Cryptomeria japonica. The sequence continues at coordinate 658,254,015 of NC_081415.1, forward strand.
AAGGGCCCTAAGAGTCTTTGTTTGGCCAATGTTGTCTTGTGAGCTCTTAAGGGTGCCAGGTAGAGTTCTTAATAGGATAAGTTGTTTTTGGGTTAATGTAGGTTGGTTGATATTGTTTTGAAGTTGTTAAGGTCATATGAGTCAGCTGAAAATGACCAAGTTTGAGTTTGAGCAAAGTCGCTCACCTATGCAAAAAAATTCAAAAGTTGCTCACAACAACTTTGCAACATTTTTCAGTCACCAACATTTAGTATTCCCAACTCTATTCCTTACTCAAGAGAGAATAAGTATTGTAGACCCTTGGAGGGTGTGAGGTGTAGAATCATTGGAGGGTTCTTGTGTAGCTTGGAGGAGATACCTAGATAAGGTAGCACAAACCAGTGAGAGACAATCTACTCTACATCATCTTGACCGTGAGACATATTAACCTTTTTGTGCATGCCAGTGAGATTTGGAATTATCTTTTCCAATGAGACATTCTAGGTCAGTGAGGCTATTATAATCAAACAAATTCATCTTAACCCAGTGAGGTAATTTGTGAGTGGTTTTTATACCCCAAGAGGGTTTTCCACTCAAGAAAATAATAGTGTCGATGTTGTTCAGTGAATTCTCTATTGTGTGTTGCAAACATGCCTAATGTTAATTGCTTTTTTCATGTTTGAAAAGTCTCAATATAATATATAACTACATGTATCAGTTGAATGTTCAAACTCGGTTTAAAATTGGAATTTAGCCTCAAACACTGATTAACCCCCACTCTCAGTTTTTTCTATACTCCAAGAAGTGGTATCAGAGCCAAACCCTAGTCTATTAAGGGTTTCCTAGTGGAGTATTTGTCATGGCTAATTTAGAAGGCTTTTCTACAGCCAAAGCATCATTGTTTGATGGTAATAATTTTACCTTCTGGAGTGTTAGAATGGAGACTTATCTATCTTCATTTGGATTTGATGTGTGGGATTCAGTCACTCAAGGTTATACATTGCCTTCAAAAGGCCCTTCCACAACTGATGAGAAGAAAGCCTATTAGAGAAATGCAAAAGCTGAAAAATGCTTTTCTGTGTGGTTTAACCAATGAAATTCTTGTGAAAGTTATGCATTGTAAAAGTTCTAAATAAGTGTGGGATAAATTTTTTAGCATTTATCAGGGTGATGACAAAATAAAACAAGCCAAACTTCAGACACTTAGGGAAAGATTTGAAAGCCTCAAAATGAATGACGATGAAAAAATTGCAGAATATCTACTTAGAGTAGATGAGTCTATCAATGCCATGAGAGGCATTGGTGAACAAGTTGAAGACAAAACAATTGTGAAAAAGGTCTTAAGATCTTTACCTTCTAGGTTTGATTCTAAAGTCTCTGCAATTGAAGAGGCTAAAGATTTAAAGACATTAACTATAGATGAACTTCATAGATCTTTGACTGCATATAAAATGAGAAAACAAGATGAGTTGTCCATAAGCAAGGAAGCTACATTTAAAACTTCAAAGAAGAATAGTATAACATATTTTGAATCTAGGGATTTGGATGAAAAGGAATTGAACCTAGCTAGAAAAATAAAAAGAGGTTCAGGAAAATACAAGAGAAAACTTCCCTTTAAATGTTTTAGCTATGGAAAAGTGGGGCATTTTGCTACAGTATGTTCATATGATAAATCTAAAAAATGAACATGAAGATTATAAAAGACAAGGTAAAAAGAAGAAGTACAATTTTAAAAGAAAGAACAATCTTAAAAAGAAGAGTCTCATAATCAAAGATTCTAAAAACAGTTCAGATAGCTTTGATAATGAAAATCAGGAAGTCAATTTCATGGTAGCTATATGTCCAGTCAATAATGAAATCAATCTGAATACTCACTTTAATAAAGAGAACCGACAAGATGTAGAAATTGATCTTGAAGGTGAACTTCTTTGTGCTCTTAAAGAAATAAAGAGATTAAAAAGGGAATTGACCAAATCTGAAGATCTCTTCACTAATGCTAGTAAACAAGTTGTTAACTTCAAAACTCAACTTGCAGAAACTAAGAGAATCGAAGAAGTCACTAAGAAAGAAATGGAAGCAAAAGAAAAATATTGTGAAAATTTTGAGGCAGAAATTGTTGTTTTGAGAAACAAGCTTGAGAAGTATGACAATAGCAGGTTAGAGGATCTTTTGAAAGGCTAGAAACAGAACAAAGATAAAATAGGTCTTAGTTTTGAAATAGGCCAATGCTCAAATTCATCCAATCTACAAAAAGATCAATGTAACTTTCTTTGGTCATATCACTCCTAAAAACTATGTATGGTCCAATTATAATAGGAGTGAGTATCCAAAGTTTAGATAATCCTTCTCATGTTATTGTTTCTATTGTAATTGTATACACCTAAAAATGATTTGAAGATAATTAATTAAATAAGAAATTATTTAATTAATCCCCCTTCCCAATTTAATTGAATTCATTAGCAATTTGATTAAATTCTCCCATTCATCTACTTATTAATAAATCTAAGGATTTATTTAATAAGTTCATTTCAATAGTCCCCTTTGATTAATTAATCTAAATTAATTAATCCTCCTCTATTTAATTGATTCTTCTAATCCCCTAATTAATTAAAACAAATCAATTTATGAGTTGTTGAAAGTTAATTAGCCTTTTCCTATTATTTGAATTTTTAAATTCAAATTACCCACATACCTCCTAACTTCTAACCACCTAACCTAACCATCCCCCTAACCTAAACCATTCCACCTAACCCCAGGTTTAACTAACCCTATCCTATCTTGCACATCTTAACCTCTTATGGGTTGGATATCCCCTCTTTGAGACACATGGCACTTTGGCACCATGTCTCCTCTCTTGGACACTTGCCCTCTTATGAGCAAGGCTCCTTGACACTTGTCACCACAAAGATGACAAGTGTCCCTCCCTCCAACCTCTTCTCCAACCTCCTCCAATTTCACCCTTGATATCTTTAGACTCAATCTTGATCGTTGATTCTTGCAACCTCACCCTTGGCCATGGAAATCCCAAAAATATCCCCCATTTTGGAGCACAAAGGATCCCATCTCATATCATTTTAGGCATTGTTACTATAGGCATATCTCTTCTAGTATATCATTTAAGCATTGTTATCATAGGCAATTGCATCTTAGATCTAGTTTAATTTGATCATATTCTAGCATAATTGTTGAATCATATAGGATAATCAATCTCTATTCTAGCTTAATTGCATCATCATTATATCTTAACCATGCATATCATTAGCTTAATTATCCTCTTGGATCAATCTAGCATAACCAATCTCATCTAGCTTGCATACCATATCATTTTAGATTCTTCATCTACGTGTAGTCAAGTCATTGGGATTGCTTATCCAGATATGAGAGTAAATCCACACTCGCATCTCTTAGGAGGCAATAGGTCACTTTGTCATGGTTTATCTTTTATTTGATTTCAATTTTCTAACCATACTTATAATGATCTATTGAGTGTTTGTATTGCAGTTGCAGGTACCCTACTTCACACTCACAACATTTTGGCACCCACTGTGGGGTCTAGCCCCTTTGATCTTTAACAAGTATGCTTGCAATAAATCTCATTGATAGGTTGATTAGCTCTTTCAGCACACATATAGCTCTCTTGGGTTCCAGATTCACATTCTTGGCCTCTTTTGTAGCATTTGGGCTCCTCAAATGGCATTTTTGGGAGATTTCTCAACTCTATTTTTATGTTTTTCTATACTTAAGCATTTTTGTTCTATCTTGTAACACTTCTGGTCTGTCTTGCAGTTCTTTTGGTTTGTTTTGTAGTGCTTTTGGTTTGTTCTATAGTGCTTTTGGTCAATTCTACATCACTTCTAGTCAATTCTGCAACGCTTCTAGTCAACTCTACAACACTTTTGGTCAAATCTGCAACATTTTCGATCAATTTAGCAGCATTTCTGGTGTTCAAAATAACGTTTTTGGTTAATTGGACAGTATTCTTGGAACATTTGATAGAGTTCTTGGTCAATTTGATAGCATTTTTAGTTTTTCATTGATTTTTCTAATGTGGTATTCTGCATTTCTCATTTCTTCTTCTTGACTGTCATTTTCCTGAATCTAATTTCCAATTTGTTGATTTTGCAAGTACTTATTTCGTTGTGAAAGACCAGAGTCATAAACCATTTCTCTATCAAAGAATGCAATATAAACTACTAACTTTGTTTGCAATCGTGGTATTTTGCACATATTTTTGATAAATTAGGAACATAGACTAATTACAATGGAAATGAACAAACATGTCTTATGTGTTTTTTTATGATAGGCGAGTATGTTGTCACCTTTCTTAGGTAGTTAGAAAGATAGACTCATCTTTTCTTTTTAATACTGCATATCTTTAGCGGGCCTGCCCTCCCGAGGAGCCTATAAGGCCAAAGCCATTAAGGCCAGTGAGAGGAGAACGACCCAAGTGGGAAAGGCTAACACCAAGTACTCCAACCCACTATAAAATAAACGTGATTTGATAAAAATCAAGTCAACATTAATGCTCAGGAATATCTCTCCTTCGTACCTTTGGGTATATCAAACCTGGTTTTCAAGGCTGGGAGACCTCTTAATTGAGTTTATACCCCAACGCGTCGAACAGATCCCTTACTAGTTCTAATTAAAATTAGAAGCTACCCAGTTTACCTCCGAACATTATTAAATTCCTAATGCATGGAGGGGGAAGAAATATGTCCCTCTTGAGCGTATGTGTGAACTCCCCCTTTGAGACCTTATTGCTAGTCTCATAATGGGACTCCACTAGCTCTCGTAAAGGCAAAAACATGGGTGCCCTTTATGGGGTAACAAGGTTGTGTGAGCTGATAGGGTACCAAGTGTGGGCTAAGAACTAATAATAAATCCAATCTCCTTAGGATAAATTGAATGATGTGTTTTCAATTGTTCAAAACCTGTTAAAACTTGGGCTTTCTTTAAAGCTTCTTGAACATACACTTTATGTATCCTTTGGGACAAAAATAAAATTTGAATTCTGTGTTTGTAAGTTAGGTCAAGATATCATCCATTGAAATACAACAAAAATTGAAAAATCAAACTTCAAATTGTCAAATTTACAAGTTTCATAGCAAATTAGCTCTTTCGGTCCAAACAGTCACTCTCACAGTCCAAACAGTAGCTCTCACAGTCCAAACAATCGCTCACACAGTCCAAACAATAGCTCTCATGATCCAAATATTAGCTCTCCTGGTATGAATGTTAGCTTTCTCATTTTTCAACATTAACTCTCCAAGGTTGAGCTTGCTAGGTATAAACATCAATTTTCTCATTCTACACATTAACTCTTGGGGTCAAAATAACCATTGTCTAAGTTCTAAAATCACTAGTTTACACTTCAGAGTTCTTGGTCTAAATAGGAGAGCTTCTTGTCTAAACAACAACTCTCTTGGTCTAAACAACACTTATCTTGGTTTAAACAACAGAGTTTCTAGTCTAAACAATAGCTCTCATGGTCTAAACAACAAATTTAATGGTCGAAACAACAACTCTCTTAGTTTAAACAATAGAGTTCTTGGTCTAAATGTCAGCTCTCTTGGTCTAAATGTCAGCTCCCTTGGTCTAAACAGTAGCTCTTCTAGTCTAAATGTTAGCTCTCTTGGTCTAAACATCAACTCTTCTGGTTTAAATGTCATCTCTCTTGGTCTAAACAACAACTCCTTTGGGCTGAATGTCAAATTGCTCATGTTTCAACATTAGATCTCCTAGTTTGCATTTGCTAGGTCTAAATATCAATTATTTGAGTTTGAAAATCAAAAAGTTAGGTCAAAACAACAATCTCCTAAGTTCAAACACCCAATTTACTAAGTCTAAACATCACTGTTTTGAAGTTTAGAGTCACTGCACTACAGAATATCCTTGTTGGTCTATTCCTCAGCATTCCTGGTCATTTTGTCAGCATTTTTTGTTAGTATAGTAGCATTTCTGGTAAGTTTGTCAACATTTATGGTCAGTTTGTCAGCATTTTTGGTCAGTATAGTAGCATTTTTGGTTATTATAGCAGTGTTTCTGGTCAGTTTGTTAGCATTTCTGGTCCATATAGCAGTGTTTCTAGTCAGTATAGAAGCATTCTTGATAAGTTTAGTATTGTTTCTAGTCATTTTGTTAGTGTTTCTAGTAAACTGCACCAAAATCAAAAAACAAAAACAACCCATTTCTCAGACAGTCAAACATAGAGAATAGGTCATCTTCTCGGGTCTCTCAGTTAGGTTATCTTTTGTTAAAACAGATTCAAAGATAGACACAGTAAGGTTCTCAAGTATTCATCTCCAACAAGTTTAAGATCTAACATCTCAAAGGGCAACATCACACCTTCTTTGATAAACTGATCACTCAAACATAGTTTGTCATCAAGATCTATCATCATCTATCACGAAACTACAACGTTTGATCAGGATAACCTTGTCCCACATCATAGGATATATCATTCCTATTGGACTTGGTTTTATCCAAATCATCATCATTGCATTCAAAACTAAGATAAAAAAACTTACAAATCTACAAATACTTGAATTATCTTTTCATGTCATATCACTCTATCATACCTACATTAATAGATGGTCACTTATCTAAACACCTTCTAGACAATTGGATCCTTGCACAATATTCAACACACGTGTATGCCCGTTTTAACTAGAGCACAAAGACAAAAGATCAAAGAAACATAAATAGAAACATTTGAAATAGCTGAAGATCATAGAAACATGGAATACCAAAGCAAAATACAAGAAGAAGACATAACAAGTCAACTTATAAGAGAAATAAACCAAGTCCAAAATCAAAAGCCAACTATGTCAAAACCTCATAAGGATTCAAATGAATCTCCAAAGAAAGGTAGCTCTTTTATGCAACTCTTAAAGAGATCCCTAAAGGATTTTGTTGAGGAAGATCAAAATGGCACACCTATGTCTATCAATGGCTCATCCCCCCATAAGAAAATTGACTCTCCAAAGGCATCTATTCCTACACCTCTTAAAAACTTGCAAGAACCTTCCATAGCATCCTCACCAAACAATACACCAAAGGATGAAGTTCCCCAAGGGATATCCATAATGGCCATCAAACCTTTTTTAGAGGATCCTATTCAAATCCCATCTCCTTCATATCTAAGCATTGATTCCTTGCAACATCCCCATAATGCTCCCTTGCAAATTGAAGTCCTCATTCATAGAACACTCGTTAAACGTGTCCTAATAGATGGGGGAGTTGGCTTAAACATTTTCTCATTGAGTCTTGTCTGTGCTCTAGGTTATTCTGAAGATGTAGTTGATCCTTAGAAAAAGATCACATTCAAAGCATATGATGAAGAAGAGTGTTCCTCTAAAGAAATTGTGTTATTACCCATCAGAGTGGGACCTTTATAGAAAGACACAAAATTCCAAGTCCTAGAATTGGATTTATCATACAACATACTCTTGGGAATACCATGGATACATGACACATAGGCTGTTCCATCAACATATCATCAGTGCCTGAAGTTTCCATACAATGGACAGGAAATCATGATCTCAGCAGACTCAAATCCATTATAGTGTTGTAGTAATTTGAAATCAGCTCGAGAGGTTATTGTTCCACATAACAAAGAGACACAATCTTCAAGCACACAATCCAAAGAAAAATCATTTGCCTCAATTTTGTCAAGTATGGAAAAACAAATGCAGCTAAGAGATCGGGAGAATGGAGAATATCCACTGTCGCAGTTACCACTTTCTCTTAAATCCTATGGAAAACCATCAAACTCTCAACAACAACCAATTGTGAAACATCTTCCAATATTTGATGGATAATTTGTTAGTGTTGGGACCTTATCAGACACTAGTACATTCGGAGCTGATTTCTGATGGTCGTTTATCAGATTTGCGATGAATTTTCATTGGGTTACCGACAAAATCAACCATCAAAAACTCGACGATGCCATGCCCATCAGAAATACGACAATCCAATGGACTCTACCGGTGGTCAAAGAATGTTGTATGTTCACCGATTACATCATCAGTCAAAAGCTTGGTATTCATCGTAATTCCGACGATGATAATTTTTATCAAAAAAAATAATTATTATCGATGAGACCCAGCGATGTCTCATCGATATAAAAGAGCCATCAAAGGAAGGAAATGCCGAAGAATTCCAAAAAGGACTCACCGAAGATAATAAATTCATCGACAAAAGATATCAAAGAAAGCAGAGAGGGTCTTCATCGACGGGAAAAGTTCTTGAGGAAATAATACTATTGGTGCAACATAAAAAGGACCCACCGAAAGGAGCATTTTCATCGAAAGAATAATATCAATCCGAATTCAAAAGGTATTGATGACACCCAGCGATGTCTCATCGATATAAAAGAGCCATCAAAGGAAGGAAATGGCGATGAATTCTAGAAAGGACTCACCGAAGATAATAACTTCATCGACAAAAGATATCAAAGAAAGCAAAGATGGTCTTCATCGACGGGAAAAGTTCTTCAGGAAATAATACTATTGGTGCAACATAAAAAGGACCCACCGAAATGAGCGTTTTCATTGAAAGAATAATATAGATCTGAATTCAAAAGGTATCGATGACACCCAGTGATGTCTCATTGATATAAAAGAGCCATCGAAGGAAGGAAACGCTGATGAATTCCAGAAAGGACTCACCAAAGATAATAACTTCATCGACAAAAGATATCAAAGAAAGTAGAGAGGGTCTTCATCGACGGGAAAAGTTCTCGAGGAAATAATACTATCGGTGCAACATAAAAAGGACCCACCAAAAGGAGCATTTTCATTGAAAGAATAATATCGATGAGACCTAGCAATGTTTCATCGATATAAAAGAGCCATCGAAGGAGGGAAATGCTGATGAATTCCAGAAAGGACTCACCAAAGATAATAACTTCATCGAAAAAAGATATCGAAGAAAGCAGAGAGGGTCTTCATCGACGGGAAAAGTTCTCAAGGAAATAATACTATTGGTGCAACATAAAAGGGACCCACCGAAAGGAGTGTTTTCATCGAAAGAATAATATCGATCCAAATTCAAAAGGTATCGATGAGACCCAATGATGTCTCATTGATATAAAAGAGCCATCGAAAGAAGGAAACACTGATGAATTCTAGAAAGGACTCACCAAAGATAATAACTTCATCGACAAAAGATATCGAAGAAAGCAGAGAGGGTCTTCATCGACGGGAAAAGTTCTTCAGGAAATAATACTATCGGTGCAACATAAAAAGGACCCACTGAAAGGAGCGTTTTCATTGAAAGAATAATATTGATCAGACAAAAGGAAGCTATATCGATAAAAGATATCGATGAGGATATAGGTTTCAAGGAGGTTAAAAGGCATGTTCTTGATATGCGTGGTTTTGCTGATGTAACTTTATCGGTGAAGAACGATAAGGAAAAATAAAGAAAAGCTTCGGTGAGATAATAGAATCATTCATCAATGGGGCATAGTGATATCGATGAAAGAAATATTTTGATGGAAAAATAAAGGAGGACATTGAAGCCCAAGGTTTCTTCGACATAAGACTCGATAGATATCAGATATGTTTCGATGAGGAGATAGCCATACTGACCGAATACAGTATTTCGATGAAGGGAAAAAATACTTGATCGAAGTAATATTCGAAACAAAAGTATTGTCGATAGAAACAAAGAGATCGATGGACTAAAGAAACAAATGATCGAAAGACATATCCTCATCGAAATGATTATTGATTGCCGCAAAAATTAGAAACAAATCCCAGGGAAGGTCACATCGCCATTAAATTCAAATGTGTGCCCGAGTGACCGTTGTCCAATCTGCCATTACTAACTGATTAAATATGCCATAAGTAGTGGATCAACATCAAAGGACACAAAATTAAGGAATTCATAGGCGACGAACTGAAAGCAGGAATTGGGAAAATTCATAGATAAAGCTTAGTAATTCCAAGTAAGTTGTTTGCACACATACCTCTTTTTTAAAATTCAAATGGAATCATCATCTAAAACTAATATGACCAGAAAGGGAAAAGAACCTATCACTGCAGAAGAAAAACCTAAAAGACAGAAAAGGGAAGGGCATTCTTTGGCCCAGGACCTAATTGATCAGTGGCAATCATCCAGTTTGAGGTCCAAGAAGATTAGAGCTGATGAGGAAGGCCTGGAGGACTGGTTTGAGGATCTTGGAGACATATGGACAGAATTGAGAGGGTATGAATTATTTATATATGGCTACAACAGAAGAGTTGCCCCTCAACCTATCAACAATTTATGGTGATTGAACTTAGGAAGGTTAGCTGTGGCCAATGTATTTGTGAATGTGGAGCTCATGAAGGCATTGGCAAACAATTATGACCCTAAAACCAGGACCATATATAACTACATGGGTGAGCCAATTCTTGCAATCACAAAGGAGGTTATTGACACTGTGTTCAAGTTGGATTGCGGATTTTAAGAATTGATTGACCTCAAGAAGTTAACAAGTGAATATTTTAACCTAGAGAACATTTACAAAACGTGGAGACTCCCTATACATAGAATTAGGAATGCAAGGTCCTTAGTGCCACTAGGTCTAGATGACAAAGCTCCCTATGATGTCAAATATTTCCATCCATATTTCAAGTATACCTATTATTGTGTTTCCCAAGTGCTAGGGATAAAAGCCCATCCTTTGATGGATATTGTAGCCATGGTCATTTGTGTCAGTTTGTAGTCTAAGAACCCCCGCTTCTTTGATTTTTCTGCTTATTTGGTTGAGGTTTTGAATCATGGGTTAGAAAAGTTAAAGGGGGATGTCATCAATGTTCATTTCAAGCATTATTCTTTACTTATGCATATGCTATTGTATGTGGGCCAAGATGAAGGGTTATGGCCAGAAGAGTTATGTGTCAGGACATATGACAATGCTGGGATGAGAAAACCAGTGCAACTATGGGTTTCTTCATGGGACTAGAGGTATGTGAATAAACAATATTGGCATTTTGAGGAGTTCTTTATCAAGCCATTATATAGACTATTGGGATGCCCGTGCAATCATGCCCTTGCACCAGAGGTTCAAAGATTCCTAAGACCAAAAGATTTCACTGAAGATCCCTCAATTGAACACAATTGGGGAGATTAGTATTATTTTTCAGACTACACACAAGTTAGGGTATACGGGTTCGAAGGGAGACCATACTTACTACCACTTACAGTCCCTAATAGAGTGGCTTGTCTGGAAATTGTGAGGCAACTGTCAATAGTGAGTACAGAACATCTGACAAGCTATGGGAAACAATCAATTATACCTAGGTTGTTAGTATTTTCAGATTTTATTGTGAAAAGTTCAAAGAGTTATGGCTTGCTGTAGAGAAAATTGGATTATTATGGTATGGCTATGGGGGATCCAAGGCCCAATTTTGATCTTGAAGGATACATAAGGATAGCCCGGTCATCACAAAAGCTGAAGGTTGGAGAGCATAAATCTTATGTACCGGATGACCTCATTAAGAACATTGGTAGAGAAGAAGCTAGAGAAGAGGCCAGAGTGAAGCAAGTAAAGTTTGAGAAAGCAATGTAGGTTTATAAATGGAAGCTTTTTAGAAGGAAAATGGATGAGAATGTGCTACAAAAGATTGAAGACCCCTTGGACTTGGCCAACAAACTTATTCAGCATGAATTGGAAATACTTGAGGGAGTCCCACCTCATGTTTTTAGGGATTACATTGATACTATTAGAAATACAGAGCCTTTGGCTCATATGTCTCCTGCTTCCACATCTGGAATCATTCCATTCACTCCTCAAGAGGATTACCCCCTTGGTTATGAAGATGATACACCGATAGACTGGGCAACAAGACAACTGAATGTCCGAGAAGTGGCTGACATTAGATTCCTGGAGCATGAGAATTTCATTACTGATAGTGACTTCATTGCTTCCAAGGAGTTCACCGCATTCCTCTATCAATATAAAGGATCTCAAATTAGGAATAACATGAGAAATAGTGAAGAAGAGAAGCAGCTTCAAAAGTTACAAGAGGAGATGGATCTTGTGATGAGAGAAATGACACCTGAGAAGGGAAGACAATTGCTTAAGGAAGCTGGTGTGCTGTTATACTCTGGATGGGACATGAACTCTGCCTTGTTGTTTGATGGATTCCTCAAGAAATAGGACCCAAGTAAGCAAATGATACCAAAAGAGATTGATAAACTCTTTAGAGGATCAGGATATGATCTAGATCAGAAGGCTCTTCTATAGTGGGCTATCTATCCCAAAGATAAAAGACCTATATTGGTTGATAAAGAAGAAGCTTTTGGACATTTGATGGTGTAGGAGGTTGGAAAGACTGACCCTAGAGCAACTGCCAAACTAAATTTGGATGTCGCTAAACTGAACCAAGATCAGATAGAGTTTCTGGTCCGAGAAAATTCTATATACAAAAGCCTCTATCAGAAAATCAATGAAGAAAAATAGAGGCTACAAGCAAGATTGCTTCAGATTGATACAGGTGCCAATCAAATAGGGATGACATATAGTGTTGACAGAGATGCCATGGATGCCTTGATAGACGCTATGTATTGGAGGAACAGGGTTGAAAAGACATCTCGACAAGTAAAAAAGGAACAACGAAAGATGGATAAGTTAGTTCTCGAGGTCATTGAGCATAGATTCAAAAGTATGGTGCAGGCTGCAGAAATCTATTGGAAGACATACATTGGAATAGTCAAAGCTTTGAAAGAGCATGAAAGGCTCAGGTCTCGGTTGGAAGGCATGATGAATGACAACAGTTTGATGAATCCAGGTGAGAAAATTGAAGTCGAGGCTTACTTGAAGTCCCATGATGAATTGGCAAATCAATTAAGGAAAGAGCTTCAGAGGCTGGAAGATGGGAATACCCCTAGGGCGCCCTCTTTTTATATTAATGGTGAGTTAGTATCATTGGAACAGTGGAAACAAGAGTTCAGTGATGAGAAGAATCGAGTAGTAGTAGAGTTGGATCGGGACAAAGAATTGTCACTTTGTGTTAACCATATTCTATCCAATCATTTCCAAATAGAAAGCAACATGAGGACACTAAACAATGACGTTCTAATGTATAAAGATGTTAAGTACATTGAACACATAGGAATGTTGAACTTGTTTATCTTCCAATTTGTTAACAAAAGTGCTAATTAATAGTTATGTGCTAAAAAGCCATGATGCTTGGTGACAATGTATACCCTCATATAAATGAGGGAACTTTTGTAACAATAAGGATCATTAGAGAAGAAGTATAATATAGCCTCAGGCTTACTATTGTACCATTACGTGAACATACATAATATAATCAGTCATCTTTCCTTTGTGTATATGCTATGGATTACTGCATCTTTCTGTAGGTAGTTGCTTGTGATATTATCTAAAGGAGATAAGGTTACTTGTGTTCTTCCATTAAAACTCTGTGTTTCATATTGTGGATTTGCATAAAAGATTTACTTGCGAATATAGTTTTGTATATAGTGTGCCTGCATATTATCTCAACCATGGTGCGCCTGCATATGTATATAGTTTTGTTTATAGGTGGAAAGACTGAGGTTCAATGTCAAACTTGGTTGCTTTGATACCATATGTAATTGTCCATTAATTCTATACTTAAAGAAAATAAATTGTGATCTATATTAAGATAAAAAATTGAGCATTTCAAAATAAAAAATAACTACTTCAGTTGAAGGAGAAAACTAACTAAATGTTCTTCAACATAATAAGAATATAACTAATTTATCTAAAAGGAAGGTAATATTTTAACGATAAAAAACATTGAACAAATATTATTAAGCTAATCAATATTGGAAAGGAATTCAAATGGCAAGTTTCATTTTTGAGGGAAGAGATAAAGGTTCAGAGGTTACAATTCATTTAACTTTCCAACTGAAACTTTTTGTATCAAGCCTCGACATAGTTTAGAATGGGGAGAGCATCATCAAGGGCTTCTCCATTCAATCATAGACTTGCCAGTCTCCCATGCCCCTTCCAATTGGAAGAGACCCAACCCTTCATGAGGGTGCATTCTAAGGATTGGGTCTCTTTTACATCTGGCCATCTGATCTTGGTGTTCAAAACCTACATGCAAAAGTCATTTAGTGAAATCATCAAGAGTTTTTAATCCCAAAACAAATCTCAATCATAAATAGAAAAGGTGCAATAGTAGGATTGACACAAACTAGATAAAGATCAAGTACGCGAAGCAGTGAGCAAGGTCTTTTACATATAGGGTAATAAAAGTAATGAATAGTGGCCCAAAATTATTCAAAAGGTCAAGAAATAGAGCAAGCTCAAGAGTCAAATTCAAGGTATTGTGACTATAAGATAGAAACCATCCTAGGAGCCTCCAATATATCAAAAGTTGAGAAAGTAGAAAGCTTACTGTACAAAGACAGTGATCACTATAAAGTTGCAGTCAAGTTCAAAGCATTGATTTGTGGGAACAAAGGGTTTCATATGGGGATAGAGTAGTCTCATGAAATATCATAACAGACGTAATCATAATCTAAAGAGTAGTCAAATCTTCAAGATAGATTGGTGATAGTGCAGTCATTCATTAATTGTTTTGGACATTTCAAGCTATGTTTTCCTAATAGATGGTCAAGTATAGAACAACAACACTCAGAAAATATAGTGTAGAGAGATTGCAGTCTACAGTAAAGCTAGTAGGCAGTCATACCTAGTACCAAATAAAATGACAGTAATCAAGTCTACTGAGTGAAAAAGAGCAAGGTATAAGTTTCTAAAAGGTCTTTTCAAACCTTAACAACAAATAACACGTTATTGTTGCAGCATTGTCAAAACTTGACAAGAACAACACCTTATAACCTCAAAAGGCATAGTAGTCATAGGGCAACTCATGTCAAATGTGCAACTCAATACAATAAATAATCTTAGTTTGTAGCCCTATAGCATCATAATGCAGTCCTTGACCAAGTATGCATACAAGAAACATCTAGTTCTATTAAGGCACAAGCATCAAAGTCAGAGGTTATGACAACTAGTCAAAAATATCAAGTAGAAAAAGGTTAGTCTCAGTCACTAGAACACAATTTGCAACATGCATTAGGAGTTGTCCTCCTTACAAATAGTGCAACATTAAAAAGGTATTATCAAAGCTACAACCACAATTCAAAGAGGAAGCTTACAAAGATAGGACAAAGCTAGGTACAGTCATAAGTCAAGGCTAATACATAGTTGAAACTCAGACCAAAATAGTGAAGAAGTGCAACAAATGACATGAGAAGTTTAAAGAAGTATTATAGCAATCATGAGTCAAGGATTAATGAAGAGATTTTTTGCATCCATGATACAATCCTTAAAAGCATCCATGATACAATCTCAAACACACTTTTTACCATTCTCTTGGTGATTGTGCCCAATTGTGTATGTCTTGCTTATGTATGAAAATGGCATTTTGCAGCTTTCCATCGACGATGTATTTGAGATGTCTTTGATTTAGATATGGCATGAGCTTAGTCATAGAGTGAGACTAGGGAGTTGGACCATCTCAACCATGGTGTGCCTGCATATGTATATAGTTTTGTGTATTCATTAAAGATTTTCATTTAATTTTAATCAACTAAAGAGCAATATTCATGACTTACAAGTAATAAAAAAACTTACAAGGATGAGGCATATTCATTACTTACAAGTAATAAAATAACTTACAAGGAAGAGGCATATTCATAACTTTTGCAGTCCTACCTTGGATATCAACACTAGAAGCAACTCATATTGTTCGTGTACAAACAAGAAAATATGGGAGTTCATTATACCCAGCAACTTGTGGTGTGGTTGTTCGTGTTGGCTCTGTTGGACCCTACAATTAAGATTCAATATACATTATTCAATAAGATTAACTGTGCAACATAATGAAATATTGAAAAGTATGTTATCTTGTTGAGGTTCGCTTGGTTTTGAGAATAGTTTAATATTCTCTACTTAATAGGGCCAACCACGTGAAGGTAGAAGCTCATTTGACCCCTCCCCCCCCCTAACATCACTCTAAATTCCTTGTTAACATCTTATAACATTCATTCATTCTTTCTTTCTACCATTAATAAAATATAGCATTCATTCATTAATATCACATAACGTTCATTAACACATAACATTGATTAACATTAATTAACACGCAACATTCATCAATATTAATTAACACATATCATCCATAACTATTAATTAATACATAATTACATTCACTAACACATAAAAATCAGTCATTATCAAATAAGTTAGATTACAATCATTTCTTTCTTTGTTTTTTCTTTGAAGCTATGAAAAGACTAAGTGGAACATCGGTTTCTTCATCATTTCCCCCCTCTGTAGATGTTCCACCAGCTGCTCATGATCTTGATGTATGCTTAGTCCTATACTAAGGATGAGGACACTTAAGCGAAGGGGGGTCCTCTGCAATAACAAATAAATGGGTTAAATTCACAAAAAAAAAAATTATTATTTCAAGTATTTCATTAATTTAGAGAACATAATTGTTGTGCTCTTTACCTGATGGGGCCACATCATTTTGTGTAGCCTCAACTTCAACATGCTGAACACCCTCTAGATCATCTGGAGTTGAAATACTAAAGGTTACATTAATGCTGAACACCAATTGCAATAATAGTGGTCCTCTTTACCTAAATGGGGAACATCATCAACACCATCAATTGAGCATCATAAGCATTACTACATTTGTAAGTTGATAAACAATAAATACATACGTATCATAAGCATCAGAAGCATCACATGATGTGTCATCATATATGTAATTGAGCATCATAATTAGCATCACATATCATGTGTCATCATAAATATGTAATCTATCACATATGTATCATAAATCACCATCCATCACATAGGTAATAAACAATCCACGTTCTATAAATAAACACAAAGTTCAAAAAATGTCACATGCATCATCATAAACATGTGATCCATCACATATGTATTTTAAATCAACATCCATCACATAGCTAATAAACAATCCAATTTCCATAAATAAACACAGTTTAAAAAATGTCACATAAATAGTCACTCTCCCTATCTCCATCTCCATATTAAAAGGTGCATCATGCATTAATTATGGAATGGCATTAGAATTCAAAACATAATGAATTAATTATGTAAAACAAATTCTATCAAGAAGTCAATATTAAATAGATAATATACTAATCGCATACCTCATACATTTCATTATTCATCATCATGAACATCAAGGTCATCATCAGCAACATCATCATCATCATCATCATCATCATCATCATCATCATCATCATCATCATCATCATCATCATCATCATCATCATCATCATCATCATCATCATCATCATCATCATCATCACCACCACCACCACCACCACCACCACCACCACCACCATCACCATCACCATCACCATCACCATCACCATCACCATCACCATCATCATCATCATCATCATCATCATCATCATAATAATATTCTTCTTCTTCTTGTTCTTCTTCATCATCATTGAGAAACTGTTGATCATGATCATCATCCACTTCATCTTCTACTTCTTCGATATCTTCTTCTTCCATCACATTATACTTTATCGGCCTTCCTCTTGGATCATGTCTAACAACAAATGACCAACCCGATTTATGTGGAACCTCTGAGTAAAATACTTGCTCACATTGGCTTGAAAGAACATAGGGCTCATCCCCAACTGGTTCAAATGACCTTGTATTTAGCATTATAAAACCATTATCATGTTCAATAACAGTTCTATCAGGATCATTTTTATTCAATCGTAGCCTGTACCATTTGACGATGAACAAAACTAATTTGAAGGAATTAAAGTCACACTCAAGTATATCATCCAAAATGCCATAGTATCGATTTTGAGACTGTTGAGGATGTATGTCATTTCTCGATGAAATATTTGTCACCTCAAAGATTGCAGTGATGCCAGAATCACAAGTTTTCTTCATGTCATCCAACTTCTTTATGTGAAATTTATGACCATTGCAGCACATAGCGTTGTGGTGTTTGACCTACGATATGTCAAACATGTAAAATTTATTGCATTGTGATTTGATAAACATATGGGTGATTTATAAATTTATACGTACCTGTTTATCTCTTAAACCATATGCTAAATCAATTTCCCTTTGCGTAACATTGGAATCTCCATTACGATGTGCTTCTTTAACCAATGAAGCCACACCTTCCCATGTCAACATGCATCCAGAATGTTGACAACGTTCAATCCATACCGTCATCCAATCAAGATTGTTTGCAATATACAAATGTAGTGCATCCCACTCTCGACCAACTGTACAAAAAATAAATAGACGTCTTACAATAGATTTATTTTGAAGATTAAGAATTAATTAACTACAATAACATCTTATAATTACCTCTCACTTTCCTCAATCTACCTTTCCCCATCAAGTACTCCCCTTCGAATTTGTTAATGGTGTTGGGATCCCAAATGCGATCCACTTGGATCTTTGCTGCAAACTTAGGAAGATATTCAGAAATGTACACCATAGTCTAGTATACCATATATCCCTCCACCATAGAACCCTCAGGATGTTCTCTTTGTTGAACCAAAGCCTTCAAAAATTTCAAGTGCCTCTCAACCATCCACATTGACCTAGTGTGTACAGGTCCACACAATTCAATCTCCTCAACTTGGTGTATGAGGTAGTGTTCTTGTGCATTGAAAAAAGATGGAGGTAGATACTTTTGCATTTCACACATTAAATGAGGAATTTCTCTCTTCCAATATTTTATATCATCTTTATGGATTTCTTTACATGACAACCACCTACAAGGTATTCAAGATGTAAAAAAATATATTACATAACAAGTAAAACAAATCGCAAATATAATATCTATACAACGAACTGAACAAATATCACTACTTACCTCATGTATTTTCCAAGATCATATATGACTTTCTTGACATTATTGTTGAAGTCGTCTGGGAGAGATAGAGGTAGAACGTACTACAACAATTATAAAATTATCTTTTCATTTTTTTGTAACATAATACAATGAAAAGTACATGTACGCGCAGTACTTAAATACATACTAAAAACACAAGAACATGAATTACCTTAATGAAGGTATGCCAATCATGCATTTTTGTCCCTGGCCCAAATTCACTTTTCTTTGATATGAGATTGTTTATGTTTGTAGCAAATCCTGTGGGAAATCAAATTTTTTGTTTGACTTCTTTTATAGCATTGCTTTGCTGGTCCATTAATAACCAAGGAAGCTCACTTATATTAATCTAGTCTCCACAGCTATTTGATTGAATGACATTTATCATTGCATGATTGGAATCTTGAATGTCACTACATATTTTGACAATTTTTTCTTTGTCACGCCTTCCATCCAATATTTTCCATACTGTCTCTATTATATTCTTTCCAATATGCATACTCTCAAACAAATGAACAATTTGTAATTGCTCGTAGTAGGGCAACCTACTAAATTGTCGGGGATAACTTTTTAGTCCCTTAGGAAGGTGGTCATTTATGCCTTCATGACCTTCATGATCATCAATCATATCATTAGTAAACAAAACAAAATAGAAAAGATGTTTTATGACAAACCAATAGATGGAATGGCATTACCTTGATGATTAATTCTATTATATTCCAACTTCCACAGGTGAGGTGTCATTCTTCGTGGCTTTGATGAATTCTCTTCTTTCCCATTGAAAAGATGTTTTTCAGTATTTTGATACTTATGATTTTTGTGGAGAAAGTTCCTATACTCATCAAACACCTTCTTTCCTAAACTTTTTGAATGACGAGATTTCATCTTTGGACCACAAATAGGACATGCAAATTTTCCCTTTGTTTGAAGACCTACAAGATAATGTATAATTGGATTAAATATTATAATTTTTTGAATTATAATGTTCATGCACAACTTAAACACTATAACATACCACAAAAATGTGTTAGCCCTGAGGCATTGTGTATTGTCCATAAAAGCATCGCATGGAATTGAAATTTTCTTTGTCCTATTGGTCTAGAGACGTCATACATAGTGACACCATTTCATAACTCCAGCAACTCGTCGATAAGAGGCTCAATATATAAATTCATATCTTTAACTTGGTACTTACCTAATCGAATGAACAAAAACATTACATAATTATTATGACCATTTTACTGCAATATTTATAATTAAATTTAGATGACTATATTTATATGATAAAATACCTGGAACAATCATTGACAACATTATGTGCTCCCTCTTTATTGACATCCATGGAGGAATGTTATTGTTGATAACAAAAATAGGCCACACTGAGTAAACAGATCTCATCTCTCCAAATGGATTGACACTATCCGCTACCAATGAAAGCCTAAGATTATGAGGTTCTTCTTTAAAGTGTGGCCACTTTTCCTCTATTTCCATAAATGCTGAACCATCCACAGGCATTCAAATAATCTCATCTCAACTTCTATTGTGTGCATGGTAATCCATAAATTGTGCCAAGCTAGTGCACTTGAATAATCGTTGCATACGTGGAATAATGGGAATATAGCAAAGAACATTGCGAGGAACCCTTTTTGTTATTTGATCTGTTCGATATCTACTGATATGACATTCAGGGCATTCAATTCAAAATTCATGTTGTTTGTGATATATAATATGATCATTGGGACAAGCATCTATTGCTTGATAGTCCATTCCAATATCTTTCATAACGACAAATAATTCTCGGTATGAGCGAGGTAGAATGTTTGATGGTGGTAACAAAAACTCACCTATCAATCTACAGCAAAAAAATATAATTTGTTATAATAAAGAATATTAATGGTACAACATGATTCACAGTTTATTATGACATATATGACATACCTTAACATACGTGACATTGTTATGTTGGATAAACCATTCATAACCTTCAAGTTCACCAACAACAATACAACGGAGAGAAGAGTTGCCTACGAGCCTTTGTAAAGGGCCTCAAATTCCTTCTCAAGTAGAGGGACATTATGAACAACATCAAGGTCATTTTCATCATCATGATCAGTTGCGTGAGTACTAAATGAGTCATGGATCAATGTATTTGTACCATCATCTTCAATTGTGTTTTCTGGCTCATGATCATCATCTTCCATGGGATCATTATCTTCAGCTTTGATATTCACACCTCCATGTTCGTCCACTTCGAAAACCATATTCTCAGGGTTGTGTTGATCCATACCATGTGCTCTGGGGTGCTCGACCTATATAAAATTGATAAACATAAATAAATCATGATCATGATCTCATCATCACGTGATTTTTTATGTAATATATAAATTGTCAAAATGATATAATGAAAAAATTACCAATGGATGATAATCATGTCCACCTTCAATGTGACCATCTAGCCTACAATGTTTCTTCATTGTTTTGATTAGAAGTCTTTTATTCTTTAACCCCTTACAAATTTTGCACAGACAATAACATTTTCCATCACCTTTTCTTTTCAAGTTAGAACACAATCTAGTAATTGTCTCCTTATTTTGTTGTTCGTTGATATTGTCTGACATGGTCTTTCTTCACAGGCAAGAAAATAGAAATTATCATCATTGAACAAAGAATCTTATTGAATTTAGATTTCTAGTTTGCTTATGGTACATCACACAACATGGAAAACAAGAAATACTCAATAAATAACAGGATTCATTGATCTAGTATTATCACAATCTGCACTTGGCCTTCAATATTTTCTCCTCCTAACACTATTTATCCATTACCTATCAAGTATAGAACTCTAAAACCCGTGGCTATTAAAATACATAAGACAACATTGTAGCATCTTATAATCATCTGTTATAAAACCAAAGCACTTGGGAGTGATTATTTTGTTTTTCATAGTCTAGGAAAACGGTGTCTACTGGACCCTTGAATAACTGACTAGAAAGATTTTTAATTCCTTTTCTTTTTCCTTCTAATTTTTTCACTATCACTTCCATCCTCCGAGTCAGATGCCCTTGCCCTTTTCTTTCTTCTTGTTTTTTCATACTCATTGTCATGCTTTGAATTATTTTTCTTTCTTGGTGACTCCTTACTACTCTCACAGTCAGTTTCACTCTCAGAATCTGAGTCTAATGTATCAGAATCTAACGAACCTGATGAACTAGAAGAATCGTCATTAGAGGTAGATTCATCTGACTCAGGAATAAACTTTTGCTACTGCATTACAAGCCTTGGGATATTCTTCAAATACTCATGTAAACTCTCAGTGATACCACCAAGACCAATAGAAGTAAATAAATTGATAGCAAACCGTGAATTTTTGGGATTGTCCTTTGGAGAAATTGAATCAAAAGACTTCTGCATTGTTGGATCGTTCAACCTTTCATCAAGCAACAATATACCAAGCTACTCTGCCAGCTCCTGCAAGAGAATCTTTATAAAAATACGAGAAGAGGAAGTAGTATCTTCCTTTGTCAGACATATATAAGCAAGACAATGCCATGGAAGAGCATCTGTGCCAAGTAAGTGGGCCAAAAACTTTGCAACATTATGTAGTTTATTTGTTTCCAGTCTGTGTATCATAGAATATTGTTGTACAAAACACTTATCAAAAAATTCCTCATAAATTTCATTGATCATACAAAATCTTTTCCCAAGAAGACCATAATAACGAAGGTATGTTCTCTCTTGACTAGGTTCAAGCTTGATCTTTAGTAGCTTATGACCAACTTCTTCAAAATCAACACTTGACATGATTGTCAAATAAATTGTATGTCTTAAATTGACCAAGTTTGTCTCTATCTCATCCTGCATTCTCAGTGCTTCCTCACCTTCCTCTTCATCATCATCATCATCATCATCATCATCATCATCTGAATCATCACCTGAATCATTCTCCCCTTCTGCTTCATCTAAAGAAGCATCTCCAAGGATATCTTTCTTCAGTTTTTCATAGGTTGCCTCATGTTCTAAGAAATCAGGATCTGGCTTGAAAACATCCAAACCAGCTTCTTGATCAAGTTCATCTTCTAGGAAAACTTCATGTGTTAACTGATCTGGACACACAACTGGATGACCCTCAAACTTAGCTTTGTGAATTGCAAAAAGGCCTTAAATTAAAAATTCTACTCGTTTGTCAATTTCCCCCTCATGGAGAATACCTCTAAATCTTTCAAAAATCCCATAGAGACCTTTTGGTGAAAGGTCTTGCAACAAAGAACCACATTCTTTCATGAACCCAACAACAACCTCTACACTATCATCTGTGGGGTTCTCTAGTAAAAGGGTGAGAAGTTCCAAGGCAATGATCTCATGTGCAACTTGTTGATTCACTAAATGACCTATGAATTTGGCTGCTACTGTCAACATGTGCTTGTCATTGTGTTTGTATGCCCTCTTAAGCTGCAAAATAATTCTTCACAAAAGCAGATTGCCAACTTCAGAAAATTTTGTATTTACCACAGCAACCAATGCAAAAAAAACATCTATAAATCTAGGGGATGCCATTTACGTGGAATAATGTTCTTGATGTTAGATGCATTTACGTTGTTTACTAACCCATTGATACTCTTCCGAAGGGCATCCCATGTCATGTGTTGGTATTCCACACTGCTCTTGTCTTCCACATCTTTCATCATTTGAGCCAACTTAAATGGGGGAATGTAAACACCCCCACTTCTTCCAACACCCTTCTCAGCTCCTCTTATAGCACCTTCACCATTCCCATTCTGAGATGGAGTAGTAGAAGTCTATCTCTTATTCAATATCTCTAGTTAAACCCCCATCATCTTTTGTTGGAGTAGAATTTGTTATATTCTAGAAAGGGTCTTGTCCTTTGTTGATGTGATATTCATCTACCTCAAGAAATAACTGTTCTTTTCTCCAACAAGAAGTGGAACTAAATGAAGATCTAGCACCTTGAAATGAATCCTCAAAAGGATTACTATAGTTAGTTTTGGTAGATAATGATTTGGGTAAAATACTAATGTGACTTTAGGAAACATTATGTACTAGCTTAGCATACTCTAACAACTTTGGTGCGACATGCTATATCTAATTAAGTCTTTATCGGTATCTCTATTGTGTTTATGGATTGGGATTCAATGTACTCTTTTTATACATAGATTTTACTTTCAACTGAGGAGGTTTTTATGTACTTGTCTTTCGATTGTATCCCTATTTCAAGAATTTCTTCTATCAACAAATCATTTGTTGTAAGTTGTACAAGTGGAAGCTTGAACATGCCTTCCATGCTAGCCTTGTTGATATGTTCAACACCATCTTGTGCAACAAATCTTTAGAAATCCACTATTTCATTGAAGAGTGAGTAGTAGGGACAATCTAGGACACTTACAGAGGTTTTGCAAGAGAGATAAATAGACCTAAATATTATGGCTTAATAATGATCAATAGGTAAATAGATAAGAAACTCTCAATATCAAAATGAATTTCTCAATTGTCTTTACTAGAAATGGATAGATCTACTAATAATGGCTTTATGACTGTATGTCAACTTTAGACTCAATCCAAGAAGAGCTAGAACTAATATGCGATATCTAGATTTATGATCTCTATATTATAACAATCCCATAATTATGTTTCCATGCATCTATACCACAACACAAACATCATGCTAGTGTTCACCCATAGCAATTGATATCCTAATTATAGAATGTGAAATATGCACATAACTATGAATAAAGATTAAGAAAAAAAAAGAAAGATGCTTATTGCAAACATAAATGACTAATGGACAAGAATTGAATTCATTGTAGATAGTTTTGAATATCAAATTCAATTATTTGTGTGCATTTAGTAACTCATGTACTTGTGGCCAACCATTTATCTCTTTCATAAATTAAACACTTATTAATAACATTAAATGGCTGAGTAATTATGTTTTAGTTGAAATTGAAAATAAAATATTTTATTTCAGGACAGCTCACACTATTCCCTATCATATTTTAGACTCTCGGTTTTGTTAGTAGTGGTTTGATGTCTTTGGAGCTGATCATTTCATTTCTTTAGTTACGTTTTCCAGCGTACTCCCAGCCTGTGCCAAAATGGGAGCTTTGGAACAAGGTATGGACATCCATCAAAGCATAAAAGATAGAGGAATTTTGTCAGATGTAGTTGCAACTGCTCTGTTAGCATGTATGCAAAATGTGGAAGCATAGACAAGGCACGAGAACTATTTGATGGATTGCCTCAAAGAAATGTGGTTTCCTGGACTACAATGATTGCCAGATATGCACAAAATGGATTTGTTGAGAAGGCTTTAGAAAATTTCAAGCAAATGCAATCGGCAGGTGTAAAGCCAGATTCCACGACCATTGCTACTATCCTCCCTGCCTGTGCCAAAATGGGAGATTTGGAACAAGGTATGGACATTCATCGAAGCATAAAGGATAGAGGAATTTTGTCAGATGTTGCAGTTGCAACTGCCCTGGTAGACATGTATGTAAAATGTGGAAGCATAGACAAGGCACGTGAACTGTTTGATAGAATGCCTGAAAGAAATGTTGTCTTGTGGACTGCAATGATTGCTGGATATGCACCAAATGGATTTGTCGAAAAGGCTTTAGACACTTTCAAGCAAATGAAATTGGAAGGCATAAAGCCAAATTCCACAACTTTTTCCAGCATCCTCCCTGCCTATGCAAAAATGGGAGCTTTGGAACAGGGTATGGACATCCATCAAAGCATAACGGATAGAGGAATTTTGTTAGGTGTTGTACTTGCAAATGCCCTGCTTGACATGAATGCAAAATGTGGAAACATGGACAAGGCTCATGAATTGTTTGATCTGATGCCGCAAAGAGATGTGATCTCATGTGAACAATCAACATGCGCGTATACGGGAGGAAGGGATTGCTGCTACAAAATTGAACCCTCACTCCTCAATCACAGTTCTATGGTTTTACGAGATTAAACTAGGGCAATTAACCACCACATGTATATTTTTTGCAACATGAAATTAAAAACTAAGGCAATTTGAATCTACCTCCTGCATGGGATTGCGAGCAATGCCACAAATTCCTTCGATGGGGGTTTGATGTTCTTGGGGGTTGAAGTCGCCATGGACGCCTACGCGGGATTGTAATGCACAAATGAATTTCCCTCTTCTTCTTTTTTAAGTAATGGTCGTTGTCGTCGGAATTACAATGAACTCGAGCACTTTTTTGAAAAAGAGAAAATTCTCGTTGCTAATACCTTCTTCGTCGAAACCATATGGGAAATTTCTGTCGGAATTACAATGAATGCAGGCATTTTTCCAAAAAAAAATCAAATTTGGCCACAATATACCTTCTTCGTCGGAAACCTCAATCGGAAATCTATTTCAAATGTATTAGTGAGATGAAACAAAAGACAAAGATGTGCTACAATGACTATACAAGGATGAAGAATTCTAACAAAAGATCAATAATGTCAGAATACCTACAAAAAAATATGGAAAAGGATTTAACATTGCTCAAAAAATGGGATACACTGGAATGGGTCCTGTAGGAAAAAGAAAAGAAGGTATCTCAGAACCTATACAACCTCATACTCAGCAAGCTATAGCCAAATCAGGTTTAGGGTATGGATGAGTTACTCTACAAGAGGACACATCTTCTAAGAAACAAAAAGATAAATATGATAACAAACAAGAGTAGCTTGCAATTGAAAGGGAAGATGATTAGATATCTTGCTTCGATCCTAATGTCAAAGAATAAAATATCTGCCCTTCGATTTGATTTGAGCCGCAATCCTCTGCAACTGATTCATGATTTTCGCACTCGACATTTAATACCGACCTGGTCAGTAACTACCTCGTCAACGCACCATTCACCTACCAGTGCATGTTCGCCACCCAGAGTCCACATCACATCTTTTTCAGCATCCAACTCACTTGATAGTGTCGGTTCAAACTTGGTCACCGACCAAACATGTTACTGGTATACACTAACCGGTTAACCTTCATATCGTGCACTTCTCTGTTCTGTCGGTTAGGATATGCTATCTTGGACCACACTTACTGAGTTCGCTTGCTTACCCGTTGACAGACTTACCAATTGACATCCCATACTGGTTGACATCAACATACCAACAATATCCAATGCTGGTAACAACATCTTGCATGCTGGTTGACATACTTACTGTTTGACATGAAAGACAATACAATACCAACAGGATAGTAATACCCTTTATGTGTACTATTAAAATTCACAATACTCTAACATGTAGTTTTCAATTTCTAAATGGTTTTTATATTTTATACATTATTTTTAATAAAAAATTTGATTGATTTATATGTTTCATTTTATTGGTAGTTTGTTGATTGTGAATCTCTATGTGAGGTTAACTAGAATACCTCTTATCAGTTTTTGAAATAGCTAATTGATGTATTCCATTAATTGGATCTTTTACATGATGACTAATTTTAGGATTGATTGATTTCATTGAATATTACACTTTAAGTGAAGTTGTGATACTTAAAGAAAATTAAGGATTGTGTAGTACCCTCACTTGTTTGAACTGATACTTTGTTTCTATTATTCTCAGTAGATACATTATCATTGGTTATTTAGAATTGTATAACTTTGTTTCATGTTTTATCTGATTATGAGACATATGTTTTATTTGCAGTATTTATGTATTTATGTTTTATGGCATTATATGGTTCATTGCTATGTACTGACGCTTTACTTCATCTATGCACTGTGTGTTGTGTATCTACGAGTGTATGGGATGCATGGGGACGATTTTCCTTCACTCATCTCGGTGAGACAGGGAACGTTGCGAATCTACTTCATCGGTGTGTATGTTAAAATTTTGATATATGTATATATGCATGTGTGGTCGGTGATGCAGGATGTTGCAGGTACAAGTACCGGGTAGGTACGGGGTATTGTCTCCACCTGGCTACACAGGTCTGAGCGTGCCTTATATTTTCCGATGGAAGTAAAGGAGATAGTAGTTGACCCTAATTCTAGTCAGTTACACTCGGGTGAGTGCCTTCAGTAAGTCATTCTGTCGATTGGTTGGGTTTTCATATTTTGTTGTTTGATTTTTTTTAAAGTCGCTTGATGCTTGCTTAGTTTGCGTATCCAGTGTCCCAATTTTTGTATGTAATTGGTAACTGTTACGTTTATTACGTCCATAAGAGTAGTTATTTGAGTTGAGATAAGATAATCGTATTATCAGTAGTTATATTGCCATCGGTTTACTGTGATAGTGGATTATGCGTGTATATAATTAGAATCATAAATATGTCATGTTTTATAAACTTTTCGAACGTATAATATATACGTAATTCAATTATTTGAAAATATATATGTAGGAAAATGTCACTCGTTATAATAGTAAAAAAATCAAAATACACATTTACAAATGTGATGGCTAAGGAAGGATTAATGTTTAAATAATTATATTAAGAAAAGTCATTAATTGACTAATATCTAAATAATTATGTTAACAAAAGTCATTAATTAATTATTTAAACATAACAAAGGAAGGGTATTAAAATGTAATAGCAAAAGTTTATTAAGGAAAACAAAGAGAAATTTGTTTGACCTTATAAAAGGTGGTGGGTTTGGGTTTTAGTTGTTTGGGGCTATGGTGGTCGATGGTAATATCGACCACCCCCCTTAATATAGGGAGGGGTCGGTATTACCACCGACTACCCTCCTCCTTCGCACACCACGTCTCCCTTCCACCATAAACTCAACAGAAAGCACGTAGAGGTGAGTATTCTGCGGGTATACTGCAGTTAGCAAATAAGTATAGGATACCTCTCGCAGTTATAAACAATAACCATCACCTCTCCACGTTCAGTCTTCTCCACGAGCTCCAGTTCGTTGGCAACCAACAACTGATGGACCGGTTTGAAAGGAAAATGAACTGGCACGCAAGGTAAAACAAAACCGTAAGCCTTAATGGACTTGAGACCTGGCAGTTAGAACGCTCAAGTCGCTATTTGCAGATGCATCAGTGAATGAAACAATAAGATAACCTCTCCACCCAGCCGATAGGTGTCATAATCATTATCAATGGAGCGCCAAAGACTGAAGATAACAAGAGGTGAACTCTCTACGTGGAGGAAGTAGAATAGTTTATGGAAAAAGAGTCTCAGTCGATAGCTATCACTCAGCTAGATTTAGGGGAGCGATAGATGTGTTCTTTTAGTATAAAAAGGGGTGTGGGTAGAAAGCAAAAGGGAGGCTTTTGGGGGACATCGAAGGAAGGACAAAGTTTCAAGAGAGGAGAGTAGAGATAGTGAGGGTAGCGCATTTTTTTTATATAAGTGTCAAGTGTGTGATGTTTTAGAGAGGATAGTGGTTGATAGATTCAAGAGAGAGAGAGTTGTTTGGCCGTATCTTGATAGAGCTGGAAACATTGGTTTAAAGGATTGCAAACAAGATATATTCATCAGCAAACGGGCGTCAAGGACTTGCAAATTGATCATCGCTTCAAGTAGGTCGGAAATCTCTTAGTGTTTAATCATTATTACTTGCAACCTCAGTTATATATCATGCTTATGAAATAAATATGGTCATGTTTTCATTATTTGTTAGAGTTGTTAAATAAAATCGTTTAGTAGTAGTTGTGTATACATTAGGACTAAAGAAGTGGAATAGTTGTAAGTTTAAATTTCTTAATGGAAGAAGGGTATGATTACGCTCAACACCTAGATATTAAGGTTTATTTGACATAGCTCTAGGAGAGTTCTGAGGAGTAATAGTTTACCATTGACACGTGACAGAGATGGTACGAACCAAGCAAACAGCTCGCAAATCAGTAGCGGGTTATGCTCGCCACCTAAAAGTCAAGAAAGACTCTTTGACTCCTGTCCAGCCCATTGAGGAGGACAACCCTGCCAAAGAGAGCCCAGCTCCAGAAGGGAGCAAAGAAATGGAAAAAGGTCCTATTCAGAGCCCAACCAAAGTAGCTACCACTGAGAAAGGGAAAGAACCCAAGCCAGAATGCTCGCCTGAAAAGCCAATAGTGATTAGTTCTGACTCGTCGGAGGGGTATACCCCCTTGAGTGTTAATGAGTCTGTGGGGTACATTCCCCGAAGTGAAAGCAAATCTGAAGGATATACTCCTTTAGATCAGGTTGAGTCTGACGAGTGTACTTCTCCGTATTTTTCGGAGGAATGATGTAACACTCTTGTATTAAAAAGATAAATAAATAAAAATAAAGGCATTCTTCTATGAAGAAAAGTATTACGTTTTATTGTAAAGATTTTTTTGATGAAATGAATATTTCTATTTTAATCTTCGTTATTTGTAAAAATGGAAATTATTAAGGTAACATACCTATAGTTGTTATCAAGAGTAATAGAACTCTTAAACTTGTCATTACGTGTAAAATTATGTGTTTTACCGACCATATTGTTCTCTGTGTCTTGACAATCATGTTTACGTTTTGCAAGTTAATTTTTGTGATAAGAATTGGTACATAGGATTATCATGTTTTATATGGCGGTCGCAACTAAGTACATTATGTCATGTTGTCAATTTGTCTTGTGTTGTGACTTGGCCAGTATATATTAGATGTATAACCTTAAGGGACTGAGCCGCTATGAGTTGTTAGTGATGGTCCAAACCTTAGGTTAGTAATTTTATCTTTCATTGAGATAGGTCAAGTTTGGGAATGGCTATTTGTGTCGCCATAGAGTTCTGTAGATAGAGCTAACCCATAGTGTCCTAAGAGAGAGAGTGGCTTTCAAGCGGGAATTGTGCTGAAGAGGTAACAGGATAACCCGTAGGAAGTTGGTTAAGAAAGTGAAAACCTAATAAATGACTAGGGAAGGGTAGAATAAAAGTTAAATGAAATAATGTGCCTCGTACATAGGTGAGTGCTAGTATAGGGCTCATAATGTAGCGAGAAGGCCTGGAATGGCAAACTTACCACCTTGTCTTCATGAGAGGATTGGTAAGGTCTGCATGAGTCTTAGTTGGAATCGGAGGCTCGGGAGAGGTCACCAGGATAACCCAGGATGGGGGCCGGGACCTATGGAGGCTGTACCATGGTATCCACCATAAGACATGCGATGACACTTTCTCCTTAGAGTCACTAGTGTTCAGTGTGTTAGGTTACATGAATGTAAGTGGAGTCTTGTAGTCTTTTGTTCTTGTATCATTTTGCTTGCTTGAGGGTTATCTACTATCTCCAGCACGGTGGGGTGGTTCCTTTTCGGAATCACATGGTCGGGTGGTAGTGTCACTTCCCATCGGATGTTCTGGTACGTATCTTCGGGTGAGGATGGACTTCACTGATGATCTTGGATCATGATTCATGTACCGACTCTTCTTCCTATCCATCTTTCTGTTAAATACTAGAGGTTTTGAAAAGAAACTATATGTAACTTTCATCTTGTATCATTGTAGCTTATAATGTAATTTCATTTAGAAAACCTGTATTTTGAATATTGAAAGCAAAGAAATGTAGTAATATATTCTACTTCAATTACTGATTTCTGATGTATATAATATATGATTGCTTGAAGAAATTTAGATTCTTTCATTGCGGAAATTTTATCTTAAATATTTAATTTATGAAGTAATATTCGTTGGTAACCCTTAGGAAATTCAGGTGTAAAACTTCCGCTATGTTATTAGATGTACTAAGGTTTAATTCATGCATTTAAAAAAAAAAAAAAATTTATTTCACCCTTAGTTGCATAAAATATGTCGTTTTCCTTTAGGGTTCCTGACGGGGCATTATAGATTGATTTATATCATATTTGTCTATTCGTTTGTTTTGTAAAAATGGAACTCCAAAATTTAGAGGCTTGATTAAAAATAAAGGGTTTCTATTTTTAATAAGTTTGCAAATGAGCATGTAGAGACTTGATTTTTTTCTTTGAAAGATATGGAATGGTAAATTGCACATTGTAAGTGATTTTCAAGTTAATATTATTTTTAGATGTGAAAATATCAAGTATTTAAGTTTCTAAAATTCATGAAAAATTATTTAAAATGAGTTTTAAGGCTTGATATGACATTTTATAGTCTTGAAAGTTGGCACCGTAGAGCATTTTGAGCACTTCAATTCAAAAAATAAACTTAATTTAGTGTCTAGATGAAAATTTATGGCTCCCCAGAGTTGAGCTATTTTTTGGAGGGAGTTGTGAATCTCAAAATATTGCTTGAAGGTGCATAAGGGCTATTTATGATCATTTTTTGAGGATTTTGAAGTAGTGGTGTGATAATCAATGAGAAGGTGGTTAGTCATTATAAAAGAGGTAAATTGGGAATCTGGAAGCATATTTGAAGATAAAGTAGGAAGAAGGCTCCATAAACCAAGGAAAAGAAGTTGTAATGTGTTGCATCGTCTCAAGAATTTCCTCCTTTGTTTCATTGCATATTTGTGTTATGTAAACAATGTTATTTTTCAATATAAAATCATAATTTCATGTGCAATTCTAGGTGGTGTGTGCTATGATTAACCCTTCATTACTAGCATACAACTTTTCAAATATATAAGCATTAATCCCATACTAAATTCTAGTGAAAAGTTTTGAAGGCTCCTTGATTGAATTAAGATTACATCAATTACTATGTTAGCCTACATGACCAAGAGTTAATTATAAAGACCTCAGGGTGATATATCTTCTTCCAAAGGATTAATGAGTTAAAGAACCCATTTATAATTTTACATGAGATATCTAGATGATTATGCAAGAAGCAAATGTAGTTATTAATGTTCTAGTTAAATAATCCTTATATTTATGTAAAAATATCAGTATTAAATTTAATCTACAATCTCTAGATATGACTAGATGTCTTCAAATGAACTACTCTTAATCTTTTAATAAAACTCAAAAAGTGAAAGTTAAATTGTTTCATTCCTCAAATTGAAATATAATATATATTAAAAAGAATTAAATTCAAACTTGAAAACTAAATTTAAGTCTCATTTTTATGCATCATGAAACTAATCTAAGATCATCATTACAAACACATTAAGATCTAATCCAAAATCAAAAAATAAAATAAACTGCAACTACTAACAAAAATAAAATTTCTTGTACTATTATGGCATAAAAATAACTTATCATATTTAATTAAAAAACCACTATTACAAGATTGTGCAAATAAGTTTACGAATAAAAAATAAATTAGTGATGTTTTCTTTTCTTTAATCATGGTCAATGTAATGCAAAGTTGTGTGAGGGCAACATTTACCTACCACCATTTCATAGTGGCTCCAACGAAGGGGAAATATTTAGAGTCACTTTATTAGTGGTCCAATCCCAGTTTCCTTTGTTGGGCTATCCAATTTAGAGTCACTTTATTTGGCCAGCATTAGCTTAAGTGGAACTTTCTCTCTAGTAATATGTTGACAATAAATGTTAGTGCTTACACCATTCCCAACTTTCAACTTGAGTACTTAGTATTACATGAGTCTAACATTAGAGGAGATTTCCCTGCATTTATCTCAACCCAATATTCCATTTATTATTTTAGATTTGTCAAAAAAATTCCCTCATTGGCTATATTCTAAATTGGTTTTGGGAACTCATGTCTCTATGGTATGTAGATCTGTTTGATAACTTACTTGATGGAGCAATTTGAAAAATGAGTACAAAAAATATAGTCGGCCTTGAATTTCTTTTGATAGCTACAAATAATTTTAGTGTCCCTATTCCACATTTTATTTGTAATTTTGAGAATTTGGCAGTTTTAGTCTTGTCAAACAATAGATTGAGTGTTAAACATCCCCACTGTTTTAAGAATCAATTTATATTATCTGTCTTAAATCTAGAGAACAATAATTTAGAAGGGATGATACCAAATATATGTGAAAGAATGCGTTCTCTTAAGGTATTAAAATTAGGAGATAATGTACTTAGAGGACATATTACACCATCACTTGGAAAATGTAGCTCTCTTAAAATTCTTGATTTGAGAAATAATAATCTACAAGGAAACATTGAAAATTGGGTTACATGCTTGCAAAATCTCTAGATTCTAATACTGAAAAATAACAACTTCAATGGTAAAATCCTGGTGCAATTAACAAAACTATAAAATCTTCAAATTTTGGATATGTCGAACAATAAATTTTCAATGGTTGTTCCAAATGACCTTATGAAGTTTCCTATAATGGCAAATGAATCAGAAAACCCAAAATTATTTGAACAAATAATTTTAAATACTAACTATGTCTATATAGATGAAATAACAGTCAAGAATAAAGGACATGATATGGAGTTCATGAGAATTTTGAGATTAGTAAAGTGTCTTGATCTCTCTAGCAATAGACTCTTAGGTAACATTCCTTCCAATATTGGATCCCTAAAAGGCTTGATTATTCTCAACATTTCAAGAAATTATTTCAATGGTGAGATTCCTAAGTCTATTGGAGAGATGACAATGCTACAATTGCTTGATCTTTCACACAATACTCTATCTAGGCCTATCCTATTGAGCTACAACTTCTCACATCATTAATTTACTTTGATGTGTCATACAATAACCTATCAGGAATGATACCACAAGGAGGACAAATGATGACTTTTGATTCTGCATACTTCCCCAACAATTTAGGCCTATGAGGACTACAAATCTATATATCATGCTCAAGTAGTCAACCTGATGTTTCAAAGGCACTCAAAGAAACTAACAAAGATTTAGATGATGATATTTGGTGGGACATGGGAATGGCTACAAGATATGTAATTAGTTTTTCAATTGTGATGGGAATGTTGTGGCTCAACAAAACTTGGGGCATCATGTGCTTCAAATATATGGATGTCATTATCATTTCTCTATTTCAAGCATTGAGAGAGAAGTTGTAAACTACAGGGTATGATCATTTCTATTCTACTTTTGATCAAGAAGCTAAATTTTGGCATGCATTGTCATATTTATAGGTTATGTAATGTAAAATACATGGTGTGATACTTATTGTATAATGCTCCAAAAAACACTATGATCTATAATGTGTGTTAAATTTCATAAATTTTAATTGGGACTTGTTCAAATATTCATTTTATGTAATTTAAGGTGAGTAAAATTTTCATGTGGAATTGAATTGAGATTTATGCTGATAATATTTCCTTTCTTTTAGTTTCGTTATTCAGTGCCGATATTGGATTTGAAATATTACTAGTAAATATTTATTTTTAACAATTTGTATGTAATAATACCTTGTTGTTTAGTATTTCTCTTTCTCCTAGATATTAATGTTAAATTTTTATAAGAGTGGGAATTCATAAAACTAGATTCATTGAGATTAACAAATAAATATAAAAAGGGATGATAATTATATAGATTAAATTCAATAGAAAAATAATGACACATTTACAATATAACATAATTATTTACCCTACCAAACCTTTTCAACTTAAACCAACAAAAATAACACTCATGTACTTTATTAGTTCTCAATTAGTCACAATAAAATTAGGTATTTCTTGTTTGTGTTTGACCATAATCTATGTGTACAAGTATTTTATATGAAAATGTCCTAGAAATCTTACAAAATAATGGGTATAAGAAATGAGACAACAAATTAGTTATAATATCACAAAAAATTTCAACATTCCTTGTCTCATTTCATATTTGAATCTAAACCTTCGGTAAAACCAAATATGGTAGGGTATAGAACATGCAAAATATACAATGCATATATCCAACAAGCATTCAAATTATTATGTTAAAATAATTAGATATGCATAAACTACACAAATGAAGAAACTAAAATTATCTCTTTTTATATATACAATGTTAAATAATATTACATGATTTTTATTTCCTATAAGAGAACTAATAGATTCTTATGAATCAAGATCAAAATTAAATTTCCTGTCTATCAAACCAAATCTAACACAACCACCAACTTTCAAACTACAACAACACCTCTAACCCTCTAATAAATTGTTAATTATATGCTCATTAAATCTATCAATTCACCAAATGTTAAGGATGTGGATGGAAGCTCAAATCTGAATACCACAACGGTCATTTTTTTAGGGTAGAGGTAGGGGTTTACAGAAGGGGCATTCACTTCCATGTAGAGCACTACAAAAGGTTTGGGAGGATCAGTTTCCTCGATTTGGATATTTCAAAAGATGGATGAAGTGCCCCAAAAATCCCAAAAGAAAATGATCACCCCCAAGAAGATGGGGAGTTTCAAAGATGTTGTCAAGAAAAAAAGAGAATGTGAGCAAAATAATAAAAAAACTATGGAGACTGATAGAGGATACAAGAAAAGTGGCTGCCAAACCTAGGAATATTTAGACAGAGGCTAGGAGAACTAGAGTATCTTTACACATCAAATATGAGGAATGGAAGTATGCAGTGAATACTTTAGAGATATTTTCATTAAATGGGTGGGGCAGTGGCTGGCTCTTCCAAAAGTCCTGAAGTGGTGTGAGGAAGTCTGGGGTAAAGGGTGTACTATCAGATCCCTTACAAATGGATTTTTTCTTGTCACTTGCAGAGATGCTAGAAACAAGGAGGATATTTTACAAGGGGTTCCATACATGATGGGAGGAATGTGAGTTTATATCAAAAAATTGGAGCCAAAATTTGAACCATCCAAAGCAAAAATTGAAGAAGTACTTATCTAGATTAGGCTTTACAATTTGTATCAAGATTATTGGGAGGAGGAAACATTACAACAAACTTCTAACAAGCTAGGGAGATACCTAAAATCAGACGAGTCTCTGTATTCTATCGACTCAAACATGTATACGAGGATTTGTATCTTGTGGAGACCCATTTCTCCATCGTCGTAAGAGATTGAGCTAATAACTAATGAAGGTATTTGGGTGCAAAAGTTAGAAGTCAAAACAATCATGGATAGTTGCAAAATATGTAAGTAGGATGGCCATAAATCAGAACAATGTTTAAGAGGTGTGAAAGGGAGACAAAAGGTTGGAGAAGATGGGTTCAAGAATAGAGAGAGTTCCCTTAACATTGGCCATGAAGAGTTTTCAGACAATATTGAAACTCATAAGAGCCCTAGAGAGATGGATAAAAATAAGGAACAACTCCCTACAAGAGTGCACAAAGGGGATAATACTCAAAACAAATACTAAGGACAGGAAGATGGAAGAGAGGAAGCGACATGCCCTTTTGGCAGAATCAATTGATACGAACAAGGATATCTCTATCCCTCAAACAACAGTTATGGTAGCAAATACATGAGTTCAAACATTCAAATGCACAACTTGGAAAGGACAAATAATACAAGCTTAGTCATTGATGCATCAAAAATTGGGTAAACCCCTATTTTTTGTCCTATAGAATGTATCGACAATAGAGGAGACCAACCCATTTTGACACCTAGTAAAGTCTATTAGAGAGAATATCCTTTGAAAATAAGTAGGAAAGAGATTGAAGAGGGGAAGGAGGATAATATAGATGATTCTACATCACCATGTGATGAAAGCTTCAAAACTGCAATGAAAGGTAAATCCCCTAGGAGACTTGGTTTTGAGGATCTAGGTCATCTAGAATAGGAAGAGGAGGACCATTTTGATGAAGATAAAGAGGAGGACATCATAAAGAAAAGGACTATCAAACAAATAGAAACAATGGTAGCCAAGCCTTTGATTGGTGAAATAAAGAGTAGGGGTAAAAAATCAAAGAGAGAATTGTTACTTATTAGAGGAAGTGCCAAATTTAAAAGGAATCTTAGATGTGGGAAGGGTGTCTCCCTTCTGAGAGAGCAGTGAAGATACTTTCATGGAATATCAGGGGTTGCAATGCCCTTAACAAGAGACTCTTGATCAAAAGGGGTGTTAATCAGGCAAAACCATAAATTATAATGTTCCAAGAAACTAAGCTAAAAGGAGATGATGCCAAATAGTATGAAAAGGCATGGCCTTATTGGCAAGGATACTTTGTTGAGGCTGAAGGAGCTTCGGAAGGACTGGGTATGATGTGGACATCATAGATGATTAAAGAGGAGATGATTGTTCAGAACAAATTTTGGTTGGCAGTCAAAATCAATGCCTTTGTTGATATGAGGGATTTCATCCTTATCAATGTTTACAGTCCAACAACAAGAGGAGAAAAAAAAGAGGTATGGTCACAAATTTCAACATGTCTTAGCTCTTTGAACAATAATATGGTGATATTAGGAGTGGATTTTAATGCTATTAGGAATCCTTTGGAGAACAATGGTGGGGCTGGGGGTTTCAATATAGTTCATCTTGCTTTCCAAAACTTTATTACATATAACAATCTCATAGACCCCAAGTTGAAGAATAAAACCTTTACATGGACTAATAGATATTGTGGAAACAAATTTATTTCTCAGAAGCTAGACCGCTTTTTTCTTTCAGAAAATTTGAATATCCTACGAATCTTATGGGAAGTGTCCATCCTTCCCTTCACAAGGTTGGATCACTTTCTTATATCTCTTAACATACAGAGTGATTCTGTTCCATTAAGATGCCCTTTTAAATTTGAGAAGATGTTGCTAAGGAATGAGAATTTAAGTAGTCTCATTGGGAAATGGTGGATAGAAGCCCCTATAGAATGGGGTATAAAAGCAGTGAGAATGGCTCAAAAATTGCAGTTTGTCAAAGAAAAACTAAAGGAAATTCATTTTGGGAACATCTTGTCTAAAAGAATTATGATTGAGGCAGAATTGGTCAAGTTAAATAGAATTTTCATGTGATAGGTCATGTCGGCAACAAATTTTCAGAGAGAAAAGGATTTGTATCAATAGCTAGTTGAGAATCTTTGAAGGGAGGAAATTTTTTGGAGACAAAAATCGAGGAGTGTTGGCTCCAGGAAGGAGATTGTAATACAAGTTTTTTCTTAAAATCGACTAAGGCCATAAGGAATAGCAACAAAATTAGTGAGATAAGAAATAAAAAATGATTTCTTTTAATGAATATTGAGGATATCAACAAGGAAGCACTATCATATTTCACTAGCTCACTGGCAGTAGAGAACCCTTCTGATCTGGATGGTCACAAAGTTAGGTTGTCCACTTCATACCAAGGTTGATCAATGAAAATCAAAATGATAGACTGATGCAAAAGATCACTTTAGAGGAGGTCAAAGTTGCCTTATTCTCTATGGATGGGGATAAAGCACCAGGTCCAGATGGATTCCATCCCTCATTTTTCCAAAAATTATGAGATATCACTAAGGTAGACTTGTGGGAAATGGCTAAAGAATATAGAGAAAAAAGATACTTATCAAAAGAGTTGAATAATAATATGATAGCCCTCATCCCAAAGAAAGAAGCAGTACAAACATTTGAGGATTTGCATCCAATATCCCTATGCAACACTACATATAAAATATTACAAAAGTTATGGCTAATTAGGTTGAAAGCTATTCTATTAGAGATCATTTCGAAAGAACAAAGTGGTTTCACTCCTAATGGATCTATTGTAGAAGGGATCATTATAGCCCATGAGGTGATTCATTCTATTAGGTAAGCTAAGAAAAATAGGATGTTGATTAAATTGGATATTAAGAAATCTTATGATAGTGTGAATCACACTTTCCTTCTTAAGTTGTTGGAACATTTTGGTTTCCATCCAAATTGGATAGATTGGATTAAAAGACGCATATCAACCCCATGATTCTTGGTGTTAGTGAATGGAACTCCTTAAGGTTTCTTTTCCACTTCAAGGGGTATCAGGTAGGGTGACCCGTTGTCCCCCTTTTTGTTTATAATTATGGTAGAGGTGCTAGGAAGAGTGACTAATAAATGTAGATTAGATAGAAAATGGAAAGAAAAAAATATAGCCCATGGGGTAGAAGCTGTAACACACACACAATTTGTAGATGACACACTTTTATTGGGATAAGCTACTTTGAGAGAAGAAAAAGTGATTCGATCTATTCTAGATAAGTATAGTAAAATTTCATGATAGATAGTAAATTGGCACAAATCAACTTTTTACTATTATAGTACAACAATGGAGGTTCAAAGAGATATATCTAGAGTCATGGGAATTAGAATGGGAAGAATTCCTAGAATTTTTTTGGGTATTCCTTTATTTGAGGGAGCTAAAAAATATTTTCTTTGGAATACATTGGTGGAAAGTTGCCTGGGTCAAATGGAAGGTTGGAAATGAAAGTGGTTGACTTCAATAGGCATAATCATCATGCTAAAATTTGTTATTTTTGCTATTCCTTTATTCTCAATGTTGTGTTTGAAAATTTTGACCAAGGTTCTAAAATTCATAGAAAGGGGAATGATGGAATTTTTTTGGAATGGCTCTCAGGATGAGGATAAAATCTCTTCTGGCATGAAAAAAGATATGCAGGTCTAAGAAAGCAGGGGGTACGGGTATTAGATGTGGAAATTTGATTAATATAGCCATGAGAGAAAACTGGTATGCAATATGTATGTCAATCCGAATCATAAATGGGTGAGAATCATTTCACATAAATATCTAGACAAGCAAAATGTAGATATAATCTTGACAATTAGAAACCCTTGTCGAGGCTCAGTTGTATGGAATTTCCTCTTGGACCATAGAAAGATTATTTTTGATCATCTTTCTTGGAAGATTGGTAATGGCTTTCAGGCAAATTTCTGGTCTGACTCGTGGGAGGGTTATCCTAATTTAGGTGAAGATGGGTCTTGGCAAGAGATTAGGAACACTGTTGAGAGAAATTGGGGTTGCAAAGTGGCTGACAATGTGGAAAGGAAAGAGTTACAAGGTATTATTAAATGGTCATGGAAGGACTTGAGAGAGTTAAACCTACCAAAAGATCTTGCTCTTCGATTTAAGGAAATGTTGATTTGTAGATCCATGAAGTTGATCAAGGATGAAGATAAATTGATTTGGTGTGGTGCCAAAAGTGGGAATT
Source organism: Cryptomeria japonica (assembly GCF_030272615.1). Taxonomy (NCBI): domain Eukaryota; kingdom Viridiplantae; phylum Streptophyta; class Pinopsida; order Cupressales; family Cupressaceae; genus Cryptomeria; species Cryptomeria japonica. The sequence goes on from NC_081415.1 coordinate 658,294,745, forward strand.
ACTCAGTCAAAATTGGGTATTACTTATTGGATGCTGAAGTGGTGGATGATAATTGGCCTATTCACTTATGTTGGAATACCAATTGTCTCCCAAAAGTGGGTACTTTTACCTGGCTAGCGATGCAGGGCAGAATCCTTACTGGGGATTGCCTAAAGATATCTTGCAAACTGGGCATGATGAAGGGCTCAAACCAAACAAAACATTCATAAAAAATTCTTGCAAATAGGGGATTTAGAAGAACTATTAGAGGATACTATCTAAGGGCCCTTGCAAGTCAAAGAGGTGATGATCATGTCCAAGTCGAAAGAGGTAAAGATCCCTCTCCTACTTAAGGTTTCGAGAGTAAATCGTAATGAGGACATGATTGTTTCCCTTAACAAAGAAGAGAATAGACTCGAGAATGTTGCTATTATTTTTGCTTGTCTTGATAGCGACACTCTTCTAATAGAAATATTCTTAGAAAACTAGTTCAAAATCATATGAGATAAAATAATCACTTGTGTATATATATTTCATTTTATAGAATGATACAAAAAGGTCTCTTTGTTATCTTTTTAAAGAATTACAATATGCAAGAAAAAATCCTCAACAAGAAATATTGGAATGTGTGTAAATCTCTATGTTTCTCAGAATGAAATTATCTCTTTCTCTACTCTAGGTAGATACATGTCAAAAATGTTTTGATACAAGTCTTTAAATTCCTACCTCACTTTCTTAAGACCATTGGTAAAATCCTCCAAGTGGAGGATACCCACTCTACCCTACCATACTTTGAATGCTAGAATATTATTTTTATTTAATGGAGTGGATATTCCAAATATCTTAGAGTTCACATTGAACAACCAAATCCATAGATATGACATTGAAGCCCTAAAGGTCCTTAACTCTTGCTTGTGTAAAATAAATGGTCACCACACAATGAGGAAAGGCCTGCAACTAAAGAGGTTCTCTCACTAAAAAGGGCATCTTGTAGAATATATAGCTACCATGGGATCATCTCCCGAGGGTGATGGGTACAAGAACATTGGTGAGAAGATAGAGTTGAAGGTAGTAGGAAATTTTGTAACAAAGGAAAAAAAAATGATGAAGGAGAAGTTTCCAAACTTCTTGTCCCTCATAAGAAAAGTGCTCAAGAACTAGTTCTTGACAAGTTGAAAGAACTAAATAAGATTAGACATGCTCTTCTTTTCTCCTTTGTTGGCCACTCGTGTGAACTCCGAATGCCATTCCTTTTTTTTGGATGCATTTCCATTTTTTGGCATTCTATTTCAACATGGAGACCCCAATTAGGCATATGTCTTTTCTAGGCTTCATCTCTGACTAGAGATCATAAATGGACCTTTGCAAGGACATGGGGTTGTCCATGGAAGTTATTCGAATGGTGCTAGTGCAAACTTTGGGTCTGCTATGAGAGGTTTTCTTCATTCAAGCCTTAGCTATGGCCCTCAAGGCTCGATTCCATCTTTCGGCCTGGCATGAGCATGGTTTCTATTTTTTGAGGGATGAAACTTTTTTTTGTCTCACCTTCCCCAACATGTATGCTTGCTTTAAGATTTTGGAGGGCTTGGTTTGGCATAGTGAAGACCTATTTTTGGTAAATATCGACTATGGTCAATTATATGATGTAAATATATATGAAACTCATTTATAAATATTAAAAAAAAATTATGACAACCTTGGTTGTATTTTAGAGATATAAAGAAGAATTATCAGATATACAAGCTTAACATAGTAAATAATATATGCATGAGAAAACTCTTTTTTTTTGTAAAAAATTCTTGGAAAGAGCCATCAAGTATTATAAAACACATACAAAATGTTTTATTAAAACATAGATTAAGGATGGGAACAACTTCTCCTTACTTTCACAGGTCAATAATACCTCTTATGTGCACTAATAAAATTGACTCTTCATAAAAACCATTTAAAATTTGAAAACCATGAATAGATTGAATATGGAGAAACACTTAGGTCTTTATTTCCACATCATCAATAATACCTCTAATGTATACTGTTATAATTCATGATGCTTTAACACGTAGTTTTCATTTTCCAAATAAATTTTTATATAAAAATTAATTGATTTATACGTCTCATTTCATTGGTAGTTTGTTGATTGTGAATTTCTATAACCAGAACACCTCCTTTTATCATTTTTTTGACATAGCTAATTGATGCATGTTCTATTAATTGGATCTTTTATGAGGATTAATTTTATGATTGATTGATTGCATTGAAGATTACACCATCCAATGTGAATTTGTGATATTTCAAAAAAAATAAGGATTGGTTTATATCATTTTTGTCTATTCGTTTGATATGTGAAAATGAAACCCCAAAATTAGATTCTCTTATCATGATCTCTTCTCTCTATCTTTTATACGTTTTTATACAAATTGGTTGGATTAGATCTTAGTTTAGGAAAAAAAATCTTACATGATTAAATATTTGAATATCCTATAATTTGTAAGTACATTTCCCATTGCTTCTCTCACCAATTTGACTGCACTTTACATGTACGGTTGTGGACTAACAGGAGAAATTCCTCCCTCCTTTGCAAATCTCTCACGGCTTCAATACTTGCGGCTTTCAACAAACTCATTAAGAGGTAAGATTCCTGCCTTTCTTGGAGCTCTCCCTCTGGTGGGTCTAGGTCTTTCTCACAACAAATTAAATGGCAGCATTCCATCTACTCTAGGTAATCTCTCAGCCCTTCGCAATCTTGAAATGGAGAATAACTCTTTTAGCGGTCCAATCCCAATTTCCTTTACTAAGCTATCCAATCTAGAGTATCTTTACTTGGCCAACAACAGCTTAAATGGAACCTTTTCATTTTTTATTTTAAATAATTGCCCCAAACTCACTTTTGTGGATCTCTCAAGTAATATGTTGACCGTAAAAATTAGTGCTTCCACCATTCCCAACTTTCAACTTGAGTAAGATTACAGGAAATTTCCCTGCATTTATTTCAACTCAATATTCCATTGAGCACTTAGATTTGTCAAACAACTCTCTTAGCGGTTCTATTCCGAATTGGCTTTGGGAACACACACCTCTTCGATTTCTTTCATTGGCTAGAAATAATTTTAGTGGCTCTATTTTAAATTTTAAATGTAAAACAAAGGATTTGGAAATTTTAGACTTGTCATATAATAAGTTGAGTGGTAGCATTCCCCAATGTCTTGAGAATTATTCAGGATTATCTGTCTTAAATCTAGAGAATAATAACTTAGAAGGGATTATACCAAATATATGTGAGAGACCGAATTCTCTTGAGATATTAAAATTAGGAGATAATGCACTTAGAGGGCATATTACATCGTCACTTGAAAAATGTAGCTCTCTAAAAATCCTTGATTTGAGAAATAATAATTTACAAGGGAACATTGAAAATTGGATTAAAGACTTGCATAATATCCAAGTTTTAATACTCAGAAATAATAAGTTTAATGGTAAAATCCCATTGCAATTAACAAAACTACAAAATCTTCAAATTTTGGATATGTCAAACAATAAATTTTTAGGGGTTATTCCAAATGACCTTATGAAGTTGCCTGTAATGGCAAATGAATCAGAAAACACAAAAATATTTGAACAAGAACTTCCTATAGGGTCCACATTCTATATAGATGCAATAACAATTAAGAATAAAGGACAAGATTTGGAGTATAAGACGATTTTGAGATTAGTAAAATGTCTTGACCTATCCAATAATAGTCTATCAGGTATCATTCCTTGGAATATTGGATCCCTCAAAGGTTTGATTATTCTCAACATTTCAAGAAATCATTTCAATGGCGAGATTCCTATATCTATTGGAGAGATGACAATGTTGCAATCGCTTGATCTTTCACAAAATAATCTATCTGGGGCTATTCCTACTGAGCTGCAACTTCTCACATCCTTAAGTTACTTTGATGTATCCTATAATAACTTGTCAGGGCTCATACCACAAGGAGCACAAATGGCGACATTTGATTCTAGATACTTTTCCAATAATTCAGGCTTATGTGGATTTCAAGTCAATACATCATGCTCAAGGGGTCATCCTAATTTTCCAAAGGCACACGAGACTAACAAAGATCTAGATGATGATATATGGTGGAACATGGGAATGGCTACAGGATATGTACTCAGCTTTTCAATTGTAATGGGAATGTTGTGGCTCAATAAAACATGGAGTGTCACATGCTCCAAAATTATGGATGCCATTATTATTTATGTATTTGAAATATTGAGAGAGAAGTTGTAATGTACAAAGTATTATCATATATGTTCTACTTTTGATCATAAAAGGTGATTTTTGACATGTATTGTCATATTTTCAAGTTGTAAAGTGTAAAATACATGAGGTGATACTTATTATGCAATGTATGATAAAAAAATATAATCCATATTGTGTGTTAAATTTCATAAATTTTAGCTATGTATTATTCAAGTACTTGTGTTTTGTAACTTGAGGTTTACCAATAAATTTTCATCTGGAGTTGAATTGGGGATTTATGTTGATCATGTATCCTTTCTTTTGGTGTCATTGTCTAGTGGTGATACTAGATTTGAAGCAAAGTTAGTAGAGAGTTATTTTTGATACTTTGTATGTAACAATACCTTCTTGTTTTGTTTTTCTAATTTCTTCAGGATATTAATGTTAAAAGTTTCTAAGAGTAAGAATTGATAAAACTTGATACATCTATGTTAATAAATAAGATTAACAAATAAATATAAAAAATGATGCACTATATATAACTTATATTCAATATAAAAATAACGATACATTTATAATACAACACAATTATTTACCATAGGAAACCTTTTTAATTCAAATCGACAAAAATAACACTTATTTACTCTACTAACTCAATTGGTCACATTAAAATTAGTTTTTTCTTTCTTGAGTTTAGACATAATTTATGTGTACACATTTGATATGAAAAAATACTAAATGATATTGCAAAACAATAGTTATAAGTAACATCATCAAACAACTCATGATATCCAAAGGAAATGCAACATGATTTGTCTCATTTCATGGTGCAGGAGAACCTAGGGGTTTTCATGGATTAATAAGCCTTGTATGAGGTGCATGTGTGTTTTGACTTGGTTTTTCATGTTGTTTCATGTTTATGTGATGTCTTTAAGGTCAATCATATATACGGTTTTGTGTATTACATTCATTTTGTAAGCCAAGTCACCTTGTGGGCCTAAGTGGCAAGATGACTCCAAGGGACTCTTTGGCATATCTTGTTGTCTTTCCATGATATGTGACCTTATTAGGAGTATTTATTTATGTCATGATGTGTTCCTCAAGTCTTTTTGGTCGGTGGCTAAATGGCTAAAATTGTCAAAGTTGTATGACAACTTTTATTGTCAAAAGTTGTCAACTTGTGCTTAAACCTTTCCCAATGGCTAAATAATTCAAATGTTAGTTGGAGTCAGTTGGAAAGGTGTTTTTGGGCATTCTCAAAGTATTAGAGGTCAATAATAAGGGTTGGTTGTTGATTGTATGCATTGGAGGTGATCATTTGCAATAAAAAACTTGGGAATTTCCCTAAATTTGCTGCAAACCTACAATGTACGTCTCTGTACGGATTCAAAAAATTCTCTAACATGGTGATTCTGATAGGAAGGTGTTCTGGTGTCATTTTGGCTTTAGTTTGAGCACCATATCTTTTAAAACAAAGAAGATATCTGCATTTTACTAGTGGGTGGTCTCAATAACACACAAAACTAGGCTTTTCAATAAATGTCTCCATAACCCCACCTTCCTCTAGCCAAATTGGCTCAAATTTTGAGGAATAGTAGGGGAGAAAATGTACATTAATATTCTAGAGGTTTTTGATAGGGTTGTGAAGTTGGTGATTTTTAAGATCAAATCCTAGGCTAGGCGTCTCTATGTGACTAGTTTGATTTGAGTGCAAAAGTTGATGTAGAGGCAAGAAAGCGATTGGTGGACCATAAAAAATAGTGTATGTGGTGTATTTATGTGTGGGCAGAACTTATTCATGCATTGGCAGAGTTGTGTCAAGTGTCTTTCACACACTTTCTTTGTAAAAGTGGCCTAATTCCACTTTTAGGCCTAATTGTGATAGTAAGGGTTTTGGTGGTTCTATGTCTATTTAAGATCTGAGTCTTGGTTATTTTTTAGGTCTCCAAAAAGGGTATTCAAAAGTGTCAAAATTTTAGGTTGTTGTTTGGAAGTTTGCAGAGTTATGCCCCATATAGTCTCAAGGTAGGGCTACAAGAACTGCGTGGCTTGCATTGGCAAAACCAATCAAATGCATTGTGGGTTCCAAAGTAAAGTTGTTGGTGTTGTGATTGATGTTCAAAGGATTGAAAAAGATTTCTTGTAGGGTCCACATTGACTCTTCAATGGTGGGTGTGTCACATCTCAATTGGTCTTAGTTGGTCCAATAGAGTGGTGAGTATCAAGATGCAACTTGATGTGAGAAGTTGTATCTCCATGAATGGTGTTGGGTTGGTTGAGTCCCAGTGAAGAAAGGGAGGGGTTGTAATCTCTATATTCATTGCTCCAAGGTTGTCAAGTGTTGACAAGTTGAGTTCTTGGGTTAGGAAGTCAAATTGGTTGTGTTAGGGTGTGTGAGTAACCTTGGTCATTGGGTCTCTGCATTATTTCATTCTTGAAACATAGCCTTGGTACATGCCAAATATGGTAAGGTAGAGATCATGCAAAGTATAAAACACATATCCATCAAATCTCCCACTTTTTTTGTTAAAAGATTGCAAGACACATAAACTATATAAATGAAGAAAATAAAATTGTCTCTATTTATATATTATTGAAGAAATATACATGATTTATAAAACCTCTAAGATAACTAATAGATTCCTAAAATCTATATCTAGTTAAGTTTCCTAGTTATCAAATCAGAGCTAATAATTATCAAATTAAAGCTAACACTATCAAATCTCTAAAAAAATATTAAATGTATGGCCATCAACTATAACACTCCCCTTGATGAATAAATTATACTTTTCTAGTACTATAGCAACCACCCCTTTGTTTCTACTGGATCTTTTATCTTTAATTTAAATTTGGAACAAATCCCATCTTAATCTGTAATAACCCACCTTACTTAACCCAACAAAATTTTGACCACTTTTTTTTTTGTTTACTTTAATCATTTGTGTTTGATTCAATCGCATACTCTGGGCATCCATTCATTAGGATTAGGCATTCATCCATCCGGGATGAGCATCTAACCATACAGGTTAGGCATCTGTCCATACGGAGCAGAAGGTTTCATCTATCCAATACGGGATAGGCATCTACCCATATGGGGTGGGCATCTATCCAATTGGGATAGGAGGTGCTCTGACCAGAGACTTAGACTCATCGGGACCATTCGGGTCCTGAGTCACTCACTAAGTACTACACTCCTCTAATAGGAGTGTATCGAGGTCGCTGTCCTTAGGAGATATCAAAATAACATAATACAAGCTTGAATTCTACCTCGGAATTTGGCTTAAAGCCTCGGGAAGTCAAGCGAATCCATATTGGATTCCTTTCGAGTATGCATTGAATTACTTTTTCCTTTTATTACACTTATCTTTCAAGTTAGGACTCTTTGCAATCCATCTTCTTACCAAAATCTAGACCCCATCCACGAAGGCCTGAGTACTAGGGACAACTCCGTCCCTAGACTGCCTACACTCCCATTTCGGCAAGGGATCAAGGCGTAAAGTATGTAGTTCTATTTTCTACTCTATGGTTTGATGTAAACTGATTAGTGGGTACGCAACCCTTTCTATGGTCAATGTCCCAGACAGTTTTTCTGTGGTTGCTACCCACGGTGGTAGCACTTAAGCAAAGGCTCAAGATGGCCTATTGCTTGTGGCCTAAAACAACTAGATCCTAATACCTATCATAAGCGTCACCCTTGACCAAATTGTCAATCATCAACAACTCTTCAAGATTAAATCAATTTCATAAAAGCATTTCACTCACTCAACCTTAAGGGGGTTTACTATGGTTTAACTCAGCGGATGTAAAATCATTTAAGGATTATCTTATTAGATTATCGATCCAAGGGGGATTACCTGTCCCTTGGATTTTAACTTCCAAGTGTCCCTTATTACTCCCCAACGATTTATAGGGACGATGCCACAAACATCGTTGATGCAGCTTTATTAGGCGTTAAGTGTAGGTGTAGTAGTTCAACACGATGACATTACCCATAAGCGTGACCCAGAGGCACTGTATATACCGAACGCTACTAGGTTTTGGTTTTCTGACTTCCTTTATTTAGTTTTCTAACTAAGAAACTATGGAAAACATCATGCTTGAAAACAATTATGAAATGAATGTACATAATTAGACATTGCAAAGTTTAATTAATTGAAGAAACTACTTCGATGGCATTCAAGTACCACTTGATAAAAATACCATTCTTCTACAACTAAACTATTTAATATATAATTGCATGATAATATGAACTCACATATTAAAACATGTAACTTGCATGAAGATGATAGAAATGTAACTTGCTCATCAATGAATGCAAATTAATATATAAGTAATTTGTATGATGCAAAAATAGTGTCATTTACATGCAAAATTTAAGCAATGTTTACTTCTATCACGAGAATAATTAATTATAGAGTTACTAGTTCAAAATGAACAATTAGTTTAGACTTTTGGCAATTTTGGATCAAATCATAATAATGACTTAATTGTTTTAAATGAACCTAAAATTATTGACCAAGTAACCCAATAAATCTCAAATGGATTGAGAGATTCCAATTATATACATTAATTTAAAATTACAAATTTATTACACAATGATCCTAATTATTTATAAATTTTCCTAAGTTTAATTTACTAACTTAAAATTTAAACTAAAGCAATTATTAACAATTTTTAATTTGCAATTTAATATATATATATAAATCTAAATAAATAAAAAGGGTACGAGACTTTGTTTTAAAGTTAATGGGGAGTGGGGGCCATAGGTCCCATCACCCCTACGGTCCTGTAGGTGCAGGCCCATAGAGTTGAGGAGCAGAGCTAGTGGTTGGCATATCAATGATCACCATCTCTTTGTTCTGCTAGTTCCTCTCTAGACAATCAACTAGGGAATTCATATTTTGAGATGAAACCTTCAACACCTCCAGACTATGATTCATAAATTTCTTAAGGGCTTTCTCAGTTTTAGTAATCCGGTTGATAATATTATCAATATCAGCTTCTCTCTTATCTTTGATGGTTTTGATCACATCTTCTAGATGCTTCAAATCTCCCTTAATGATTTCTTTTTCCGACCAATCTCTTTTTCATCATCTACCTCACTTGTATCCACCTCGGCATCCTTATTCCTAGTATTGGTTTCCTTAATCAAATTCTAAAGCTTATAGTCCAAATCACGTTGCTTCTTCTGAATACTAGAAATATTTTGAATTACCCATTTCTGGAAATTGAAAAATTCTAGAGTACTATTTCTAGCAGTGTTCAAAATGGAGCCCACTGTTTCCAAACCCTGCACAGAGCTCACAAACCTAGGGTTAGCTTCCTCCGTGGTTTACTGAGCTTCATTCCTACTCTCGGAGATTTCAACATACTCTTTCTACACATTCTCCTCCTCACCTGTGACCTCTTTCCTCCCACTCTCTGCTTCATCCTCAACCACCTTCCCCTGTTCCTTTTCAGAGCCTGCATTCACATCTGTGTTCTCTTTATCATCACCACCTGTCCTCCCTTTCTTATGAGGAGGAGTATTATATGAATCATTTTCATACTCATAAGCTTCATAACTTTCTGAAATGTGGGCATTTTCCACCTAAGGATCTTCCATAATAACCCTAGCTTTTTTCTTAAAATGTTCATAAATGAGTAAAATGAGACCCTGGTGAGCTATGGGATAGGATTTGGGTTTTTTTGCATGGTCAGCCAAGCTCTCATTCAGGGAAGAGGCTAAATAGAATGGCAGATAGATCTTTAAATCATGGCAAAAATGGTTTAGAATAGAAAAATGGTAACTATAAACCTTCGTAAACCTACCATCAACACTCAAGTATTCCATTAAAACCCTTAACATCTTTTACCAAAAGGACTTTACCTTTTGAGGGAGGTAGTAAGATACATTGTCCTTCTTAGTGAGCCGAACCCTCTCTTCATCACTTTTAGGGAAGTTCTTAATGGCTTCCGCCGCAAACTCTCTGTCTCTGTAGAATTTGGTTCCTTCCTTCTGTAAGCATGTGACCTCTGCCATCAAATCCTTGTCTAGCTTCCAAGTTTTCCCAAACAGAGTAACTTGGTTATTGCTCTATCCCTTAGCGAAACCTTGAGACACCAACTTTTTACTACCATGCAGTTTTTCCATGTAGTTTGTGAAACCATGTCTGTGCAGCCTCCAGTAGACTTTCCGTTCACTTTTCCAATTGTCGCAGCCAGAGGGCTCATTTCGGTTGAGATTGTCACCCATGTTGTAGCCCAGGTCGAAGCCTTCAACAAAGCCCGAATACTAAAAAACAAGAGTAAAGCTTAGACTATGAAACAAGATATGGAGCTCGAAAAACAGGGTAATATCCTTGATTTTGGAAAGATCTTTAATCACATTCTCAATGACCCAATACTTATTATGATTAGCCTCGTCACACCGGTTATCATAATTACAATGCCTAAAAGTTATCATCAACTGGCAATTCACAAAACTCCAATAGCTGTCATTGATATCCGGATCCAGAAGAGTCATGATAAACTTAACTTGTACCATGGATTCGATCAAGTAATAATTGCACCCAAACATCCTCCTTACAAGAGACTTCTCCAATATATTTAGTGTCCTCCTCTAAATAAACCCCCTCATTAGCTAAAATATCAGCAACCTTGTTACCTTCCCTTAGAGTATGGGAAATGAGGACACTATCATAGGCTCTAATAATTTTTTAGCACTCTCAATAATATTATAAATATTGCAAGAGGGGGAGCTATTGCCTTTGATAGCCTGAATAATATTGAGTGAATCTCCTTCCAACCATATTTTTTTAAAGTTAAAACCCTGAGCTATCTGGAGGCATTTTAACATTGCTTGAGCTTCAACAATAAGATTGTTTTGGACTTTGAAAGTAGAGGCAATAGCAGTGACACAAACACCATGAGTATTCCTAATGACTCCTCCCCTTCCTGACTTCCCAGGATTACCTTTGGCGGCCCCATCAAAGTTAACCTTAACCCATTCATGATAGGGAAATCTCCATACCACATTTTCTCTCCTTCTCTTAGTATCAGATTTGTAGATCTTGTGAATCAGATTCCATTCGGTGAGAATAATTTTCTCATTATCATTTATATCAAGATAATTCCACTGCTTGCTATTTCTATGAAGAGTGTTTATATTTTCTTTAATTGCCCTGCAGATTTTTTCAAAAACCACTTGAGGCGCACACTTGACCTCCCTAAAAATTTTATTATTTCTCTCCTTCTAGATGTGCCAGTAGGTCATAGGAAGAAAAAAGGACCAGAGGGTCTTGATGAGAGGAAATTTGGTGGGGAAGATCCATTACCAAATAACATCCTTGAGACTGTGATGCATAACCCATTCAACCCTCCATAGAATCCAAAATTTACTCCAGATCTCCTAGGTGAAGGAGCAATGGATAAATAGATGATCCACAGATTCTACCTCATTCTGACATAACTCACACCTATTAGGAAACATGAATCCTCTATGAGCCAAGTTATCAATGGTGAGAATCTTTTTATGAGCTGCAAGCCAAAAGAACATGTTAACTTTTGGAATGAGAAATCTATTCCAGATTTTGGTCCATATTGGGTTGCTGACCTGAGTAATAGTTTTTTTATAAGTAGAGGCAACAATGAGGTTACCCCTATGATTGCTCTTCCAAAGAAACACATCATCAGAGTCTTTACTAACAGAAAAAGACAGCAAATCCTGCTGAAGCAGAGAAAAACCAACATAAATAGCATCAAGCCTCACCCATTTATTCTCCTCCCAGTAATTACAAACCATAGACCCATACCTTCTTTTGCATTGATCAATGAACTGGCTGCAATCCTGATTGAAGAGGGGTTCATCTTTAATCCAAACATCCTCCCAGAACTTGATTTTGTCACCTTTACCAAGGACCCATCTAGCTCCAGCTTTAGCAACTTTTATCGACTTGATAATGTTATTCCATATGAAAGACCCAAGAGGGATATCCTCAGAGTGAAGAATAGAATGAAGTGGTAGATTATGGATATATTTTTCAAACCACACCTGGTTCCAATCTTTTTTAATGCCATAAGCCCTCCATATCTGTTTAGAAAGCAAAGCTTTGTTAAAAGTTTTAAGAACTTTAATACCTAAACCCCCTTTGCATTTAGGATTACAAACTTTGTCCCAGGCAACCAAAGCAATTATTTTCTTGTCCTCAACCCCTTACCAAAGAAATCTTTTCTGAATCCTCTCTAAGGCTTCAACAAATTTAGCTAGAATTCTAAACAAGCTAAGAGCGTAGACATGAAGGTTTTGAAGAGTGGCTTGAAGAAGTTGAAGCTTACCAGCTTGGGATAACATTGATCCTTTCCACCCTACCAATTTCTTGTTGAGTTTGTCAATTAACAAGTTCCAAAAGGATTTTGGGGGAACCAAGCCCAGAGGAAGGCCCAAATAAGTGGAGGGGAGCATCTCCACTTTACAACCAATGATGTTATCAATTCTTTGCTACCTCATAATAGGAGTATTTATGAAATAAATAGAAGACTTCTCCCAATTGACTTGTTGACTAGTAGCCAAAGAATAAGAGTTGAGAGAACCTTTAAGAGTAGCAGCCTCACCAATAGAAGAATATCCCATTAAGATTGTGTCATCAACAAACTATTGGTGCGTACAAGACATATTAGCAGAGGAAGGTTGTAAGCCTTTGATTGTTTTATTCATGTTCAATTTTTGAATTAGTTTGCTCATACTCTCCGCCAAGATAGTAAAAAGGATAGGGGAAATAGGGTCTCCTTGTCGGAGCCCCCTAGAGGATTTAAAAAATCTAGCCGGAGACCCATTAATAAGTATAGAGAAATTTGGGATAGATATCATCTCTCTTATAACTTTAATTACCTTCTCATTAAATCCAAAGGCCTCCATAACCCTGAAAAAAGCTTGCCATTCCACTGTGTCATAGGCTTTTGCCAGATCCAATTTTATCAAGAACCCTTCTTTGCTAGCAGCATTAAGAGAATGGATATTCTCATGCACTAGAATGATAGAATCCAAAATTTGCCTGCTCGAGATGAATCCTTTTTGTTCCTCAGCGATGACAAAGGGAAGAATAGCCAAAAGTCTGGAAGTCATGACTTTAGAGATGATCTTATAAAAGGAGTTACAAAGAATTATTGGCCTAAACTTTCCCATTGAATCAACTCCAACCACCTTAGGAATGAGAGCAATAAAAGTAGAATTGATTTCCTTAAGGATTCTTCTGGACCCAAATAATTCTTTAACAGCATTAACCGTCTCTTTTCCTACAATATGCCAGTATTCCTGAAAGAAAAACATTGGGAAACCATCTAGGCCCGGAGCCTTATCCCCTTGAAAGGAAAAAACTGCTTTTTTAATTTCATCAGTAGTAGGAATAGTAGCTAAAGTCTTATTCTGGTTAGGTTCAATAATCTTGGGGATGTTATCAACCAAGTCTTGTTGCTTAGCGGTATCAATGTCCTTACTACCAGTGAGGAGGTTAGAGAAAAATCTAATAGCTTCATTCCCAATATCTTCATCTTTAATAAGGATTTTGTCATCAATCTTTAATCTGGAAATTTTGTTGGTAGCTTTATGTTTCATAGTAGTCATGTGGAAGAATTTTGTGTTTCTATCCCTAGCTTCCAACCAAATAGCCCTAGATCTCTATCTCCAATAGGTTTCTTCCCTGGATATAGTGTTGTGGAGTTTAGTAAGAATCTCAACTTCTTTAGCCTTGGGAAACTTATTATAACCATCTTTCTGGATAGAATTTTGGATCTGTTCTAATTCCTCCTTTAGCTTGATTTTGGACTAAAAAATATCACCAAAAACCACCTTATTCCATATCTTGATATTATCTTTGATAGTTTTGAGTTTTTTAACAACTTTGTACATGGTAGAACCATCCACATTAATATTCCACCAATTCGCAATGGAGTTCTCCAAAGATGGGTGTGAAATCCACATTTTCTCAAATCGGAAGGGGAAACCACGTTTGATCTTAATAGACTCAGCAACAAAAGAAATGGGAAAATGATCCGATTCAATTCTATTAATGATAGACAAAGAACATATATACTTAAGGATCCAGTCATGAGTGATTAGGGATCTATCAAGCCTTACCTGAATGAGGTCAACTCCATCCCTTCAATTAGACCAAGTGTAGGAAGCTCCAGAAAGCTCAACATCAATAAAGGCATTGGCATTTATGAAGTCCATCAAGACACTTCTACTATCCAGTTGAGCTTGAGTTCCTCCAAATTTTTTTGATCCTTGCAGCGGGGTATTGAAATCTCCCATCAACAACTAGCTGTCCTGAGAAAAGAGCCCTCTTTTCTGCTAGATTTTGTCCCAGAATTTACTCCTAGCAGCTTTAGAATTTGGGGCATAAATGTTGGTAAGCACCCAATCCTTTCCTTCAGTAATAATTTTAACTTTCATAGAGATAATATTACCATCTTCCTCTATCAGATCTCCATCAATAGATTTCTTGTTCCAAAATATAGCCACCCCACCTAATGCCCCATTCGAGCTACTACCACAAACTCCTCCCTATTTGAAGAATTTTAAATTTTCAACTTTTTCCTTACTCATTTTGGTTTCCTGAACCAGGATGATATCCGGCTTGTGATCTCTAATAAGATTCCATAAAACATCCTATTTGTGGAGACCGTTTAGGCCTCGAATGTTCCAAGAGATTACCTTCATTTGGAAACCTGGGAGCAGGATTCCTAAATGGTTCACTACCTTCCATCAGCTATATTTTGTTTTCTCTCTTGGTCCCTGTGCCACTTCATGGTTTTACATCCCTACGGGGATTTGGATAGACCAATATCTGTCTTAGACCTAGTCCTAGTTTTAACCCCATTAGAGCAGCCTGTCTTCTTATTTTTCTTTTTTTCCACCCCTATTAATTCTTCATCTTCTTCGTCTTTATGAGAAGATAGCTTATTGTTCCATGGTTCTCCCATTCTCTGAAAGGAGGTGGGTGACTCAATTCCAGCACTCTGAAATAGAGGGTTTAGGTTAACCTGAGGAGAACCGAACGTGTTTTTTTTCCTAGCAATAACTTCGGGACCTTCTAAGTCATTTCAACAAGGTTTCTTGATTTTCATTTCTAAAACTTGTAGGGATTCATATTGGGATTCATTGATATCATCAATCTCACCCTCTTCAAGAATTTCTTCTATGGTAAATTCTCTTCCTCCTGAATCTGTAGAACTTCAAATCCATTGACTATTTTGATCTCAAATCCATTATTTACATTCTTTTTATCTTCCTTCTGATGAATAGCCTTGATAGGAGTATCTCTCCCATCCTCTTTTGTTATATCTTTTAGGTTACTAGGAAGACCACTTCCTCCTTCTGCTCTACTGTCATCCTTTTTGTTAGTCTTCTCTTTCCATATCTGTTTTATAGGATTGTTAGTCTTCTGGGCATTTTTGGGATAACTTGGGCAAGCCTTAGCCCAGTGTCCTACTTTCTTGCAAGAGAAACACACAAAGGGGAGGGACTCAAACTCTATGGTTTGATCCCACATCCCAAGTTTGGAGTTTATTTCAATGGAACTGGGAAGATCCATATTCTAAGAAATATTGACACAAATCCTCGCATACACCAACCTCTTTCGAGTTGTTGTCATAGGGTCTATTGCAACAAGTTCTCCAAAGGAGTTTGCAATTCCAGAGAAAACATTCTCTAGCCAGAATTCCAACGGCAAACCAGGCAGCCTCACCCAAACTAGAGCAGATTCAAAAAAATAGTCATCAAGTTCCATATTTGGAGACCATTTCCTTAAGGATAATGAAGATTTACCAAACATCCATGGTCTGCCACTCAATGTCATTTCTAGATCTTCCCCACAAGAGAAGGAGAAGACAAAAAGGCCTCTTGACAAGGCAGAAACATCAACTTGACCTTTAAACCTCCATTTTCTCTTAACAAAAGACCTAACATCCTCAATATTGGGTCGTGGTCCAACAAATTTTCCCACTAGAGAGAAATCCATTAGAGATATACTATGATCAATAACCACATCTGGAACTAAAATAGCAAATTTGATTATTTTTCAATTTGAAATGTCTTCAACAGAGGGGAAGGACGATTTACTAGTGGTTTTGTTAGCAAAGAGGTGGTTCCAGGGTTTGAGAGCCTTCACCTTTGTCGTCTTATCTAAGTCATCATTCACAGTCTCGGGACCCGATTTTGGAGAAAATTCATTATTTTTATGGTCAGGAGGAGGGTCCCGATGTCGTGGGTCCCCATCTTATCTCCCATCCTCATCATCCACCATAGATCCTTTAGGTTGTCCTTGAGCTATAGAGTTAACAACACCAGAAGAACTAGCCGCGTTGTTCCCTCGATTCGTAGAATTCAAATTTTCCTCCAGTTGCGATATTCCCCCCATTCGCAAACCCTCAAGGAAAAGTTATGCGACCACCCCTCTTTTGCTACTATCTTTTATCTTTAATTTAAATTTGCAACAAATCCCATCTTAATCAACCAAACATCTTTGTTCTAGCTTATAAGTGTCAACATCATAATTTGTTCAACCACCATGGTGGTGACAACTTTATGCCATCGCTGATGCTTACACTTGAAGGTGTTAAGATCCTAAAATTAGGGTCATCCCTAGACCTAGACCTTTTAATCAAGGGTTCATTCTTGATGACCCTACATACATATTCCATCAAAAAATTAGATGCATTAAACCATTACTATTTATTAAACTTAGTCCAAACTCATTAAGAGGTAACATTCCTGCCTTTCTTGGAGCTCTCCCTCTAGTGCATCTGGATCTTTCTGAAAAATATTTGGAAATTTGTCTTCCCTCCTCTTTAAGTGGCCTCTCAAAGATAGAGTATCTTGAGCTCAGTCCAAACAAATTAAATGGTAGCATTCCATCTACTCTAGGTAATCTCTCAACCCTAGGTTATCTTGAAATGGAGAATAAATCTTTTAGCAGTCCAATCCCAATTTCCTTTGCTAAGCTATCCAATCTAGAGTATCTTTACTTGGCCAACAACAACTTAAATGGAACCTTTTCATTTTTCATTTTAAATAATTGCCCTAAACTTACATATATCTATCTCTCAAGTAATATGTTGACCATAAAAATTAGTGCTTCCACCATTCCCAACTTTCAAATTGAGTACTTAGGGTTGCGTCAGTGTAAGATTACAGGAAATTTCCCTGCATTTATTTAAAATCAATATTTCATTGAGCACTTAGATTTGTCGAACAACTCTCTTAGTGGTTCTATTCCGAATTGGCTTTGGGAACTCACACGTCTTCGATTTCTTTCATTGGCTAGAAATAATTTTAGTGGCTCTATTTTAAATTTCAAATGTAAAATGGAGAATTTAGAAATTTTAGACTTGTCAAATAATAAGCTGAGTGCTAGCATTCCCCAGTGTCTTAAGAATTATTCAAAATTATCTGTCTTAAATCTAGAGAATAATAACTTAGAAGGGATTATACCAAATCTATTTGAGAGACTGAATTCTCTTGAGATATTAAAATTAGGAGATAATGCACTTAGAGGGCATATTACATCGTCAATTGAATATTGAAAATTGGATTAAAGACTTGTGGAGTATCCAAATTTTAATACTCAGAAATAATAAGTTTAATGGTAAAATCCCATTGCAATTAAGAAAACTACAAGCTCTTCAAATTTTGGATATGTCAAACAATAAATTTTTAGGGGTTACTCCAAACGACCTTATGAAGTTGCCTGTAATGGAAAATGAATCAGAAAACATAGAAATATTTGAACAAGAACTTCCTACAGGGTCCATATTTTATATAGATGCAATAAAAATTAAGAATAAAGGACAAGATTTAGAGTATAAGATGATTTTGAGATTAGTGAAATGTCTTGACCTCTCCAATAATAGTCTATTAGGTATCATTCCTTGGAATATTGGATCCCTCAAAGGTTTGACTATTCTCAACATTTCAAGAAATCATTTCAATGGCAAGATTCCTAAATCTATTGGAGAGATGCAAATGTTGCAATCACTTTATCTTTCACAAAATAATCTATTTGGGGCTATTCCTACTGAGCTGCAACTTCTCACATCCTTCAGTTACTTTGATGTATCCTATAATAACTTGTCAGGGTTGATACCATAAGGAGCACAAATGGTGACATTTTATTCTAGATACTTTTCCAACAATTCAGGCTTATGTGGATTTCAAGTCAATACATCATGCTCAAGGGGTCATCCTAATTTTCCAAAGGCACACGAGACTAACAAAGATCTAGATGATGATATATGGTGGACCATGGGAATGGCTACAGGCTATGTAATCAGCTTTTCAATTGTAATGAGAATGTTGTTACTCAATAAAACATGGAGTATCACATGCTCCAAATTTATGGATGCCATTATTATTTCTATATTTCAGACATTGAGAGAGTTGTTGTAATCTACAAGGTATGGCTATATATGCTCTACTTTTGATCATAAAAGATAATTTTTGACATGTATTGTCATATTTTCAAGTTGTGACGTGTAAAATACATACCATGATACTTATTCTGGAATGCATGATAAAAAAAATTGATCCATATTGTGTGTTAAATTTTATAAATTTTAGCTATGTATTATTCAAGTACTTGTGTTTTGTAACTTGAGGTTTACCAATAAATTTTCATGTGGAGTTGAATTGGGGATTTATGTTGATCATATATCCTTTCTTTTTGTGTCATTGTCTAGTGGTGATACTAGATTTGAAACAAAGTTAGTAGAGAGTTATTTTTGATACTTTGTATGTAACAATACCTTCTTGTTTTGCTTTTCTAGTTTCTTCTGCATATTAATGTTAAAATTTTCTAAGAGTAAGAATTGATAAAACTTGATACATCTATGTTAATAAATAAGATTGACAAATAAATATAAAATTGATGCACTATATATAACTTATATTCAATATAAAAATAATGATACATTTATAATAGAACACAATTATTTACCATAGGAAACCTTTTTAATTAAAATCGACAAAAATAACACTTGTTTACTCTACTAACTCAATTGGTCACATTAAAATTAGTCTTTTCTTTCTTTTGTTTAGACATAATTTATGTGTACACATTTGATATGAAAAAATACTAAATGATATTACAAAACAATAGGTATAAGTAACATCATCAAACAACTCATGATATCTCAAGGAGATCCAACATGACTTGTCTCATTTCATTCTTGAAACATAGCCTTGGGACATGCCAAATATGTTAAGGTGTAGATCATGCAAAATATACAATGCATATCCATCAAATCTCCCACTTTTTTTGTAAAAATATTGCAAGACACATAAACTATATAAATGAAGAAAATAAAATTGTCTCTATTTATATATTATTGAAGAAATATACATGATTTATAAAGCCTCTAAGAGAACTATAGATTCCTAAAATCTAGATCTAGTTAAGTTTCCTAGCTATCAAATCAGAGCTAATAATTATCAAATTAAAGCTAACACTATCAACTCTCTAAAAAATTATTAAATGTATGGCCATTAACCATAACACTCCCTTGATGAATAAATTATACTTTTCTAGTACTTTATGTTGGCATTTGCATGAAGATTGCATTGATGATATGTTATGTTGTCATTGATGTCAATTAATTGGTAATGTTATTGTTGTAATATGTCTTGTAACCGGTAGGAAGAGCTAAGTGAAAGGAAACTGTAACCGGTAGGTAAGTTTGTGGAGTGAACCGGTATTGCTAAGTTTGGAGAGTTGAACCAGTAAACCTTACTTGTTGTTTTGATAAACCCTAACTGATTAAGTTTGGTGAATTTTTTATATTGGTTTGTGATCTGGTAATGACTGGAAATGATTATGACACATATACATAATGTATGAAGAGAGTTTCAAAGAGTTTTTGGCGCGTTCAGTTAAAGATTTTTGTCTAAGGAATGAGCAAGTATATTGCATGTAATGCAAAGCGCATGATGAGTTACTAAGTTCGATGAAGTGGTGATCAAGGAGAGGTTGAGGCTTTCTTAAATGATGTGTAGAGATTGTTATGTAATCCAATGGTCATACCTGAACTGACTTGTTTGTAATCTCTATGAGAATTAAGTTTTTGTTGTGTTACTGACCTAATTGATTTGTATATAAGGACAATTAGTTGTTTTAGTTTGTGTTGACAAAGTTGAAGTGAGTGTGTGATTGCCAAAATGGATGATGTATCCGCAGTTTTAGTAAAGGCAAATAGGAGCATGAAAAAGGATCTGAACAAGCAAGTAAGTGTTATTCAAACAGATCAACAAACTCCTATTGTTTTCTAACAATTACAATAGTTAAATCCCCTAACCAGGTAAGCTCTAACAAGCTTGGTGTTATTCAAATCCTCTAACAAGGTGATCCATTAGCTTGGATTCTAAATCATTTACAAAGGTTACTCCTCATAGGGTATTTCTTCTAACATGGCATTATAGTCAATCCCTTAACCAGGTGGTCCCTAACAGGATCTATTCTTAACAAGAATTTTTGTAAAACCTTTAACAGGCTTGGCTCTTAACAAGGTGAACTTCATAAGAGTTCAGATAGTTATCTTGTGAGTCCCATCTCATCATGGTTTTTCCCATTTGGGTTTCCATGTCAAAATTATTGTGTCAAGTGGTGAATGTTTTTGTGGTTATGTTTCTATGATTGAATTGCTTAACTACTTATTTCACTTTCATAAGTTATGATAACCGGTAACAACAATATGAAATGAAGTTTTACTTATGTCAGTAAAATTATTTGGAAGTTTGTGAGTTACAAGTTGTTTACTGTTATCTATTGTAAACAGTCAACCGATTTATCTTAACAGTTTTATTTTGACAAAGATATTGCATTGATAGTTTTAATTTTACTTGAGAGGTTATTTCTAAGATTGGTGAAGTTAATATCATTTTTTTCTATCTACTGATTCACCCCCCCCCCCCCCCCCCACTCTCAATAGTTGAGTGGATCCTTGTTCTTTCATCATACCATCAATTGGTATCAGAGTGATTCTCAAGTCCTCTAAGGTCTAATCCTAACAGCTTGAGGTAAAGATCTTGTAGATCATGATGAAGAAAGAAGGTCCAAAGTTTAATAGAGATAACTATGGGATACAGAGTGACAAAATGAAAATTTATATCATGTCTTGGAAATCAATATTGGGAACATGTTAATACTCAATATGTTGCACCTAGTGGGCCTATGAGTGATGATTAGAAGAAAGAGCAACAAGAAAATAACCTAGCACTAGAGGCTATTATCAGTTCTTTGTCTGATGTTGAATATGTCAATGTTCATGGTTTGCAGACTGCACATGAGGTATGGAAGAAACTTGAAGAGATTTACAGCGGTGATGGACATGTGAAGATTGCCAAGGAAGAGAGTCTAAGAGGAAAGTTTGATGACATGCGGATGGCTGAAGGTGAGAATATCCAGCAGTATGGTCAAAGGATAAAAGAGATAGTGGGAGAAATCAAGAGTGTTGGTGGTAAAATGGATGATGCCACGATAGTTAGTAAGGTGTTGAGAACCCTGGTACTAGTCTACGCTATCCAAGTTGCAGCCATTCAGGAGCTGAAATCTATTGACAAAACTAAGGTAACCCTTGACTCCATCATTGGTAAACTTTTTGCTTTTGAATTAAATGGTTATGATAATAGTATTCAGAAATCTGAATCAACATTTAGAGCTTCTGTTTCTAACCCATCCATGAGGAAAAGAAGAGATGTTAGTCACTATCATGAATCTAGATCCAACATAGAAATTGATGATGAAGACAGTTTAGTCAAGCTTGAAGCATTGTTGGCTAAGTGGTTTCCTAGAGGCACCGATAAATATAGAGGTAAATTACCTTTAAATTTTTTTGCTTGCAACAAAATTGGACACATAGTTGCTAACTGTCGTAATGGTGATAATATGTGCAATCGAGACAAGTTCAAGAAGTACAAGGGAAAAGGAAAAAAGATTATCTTATTGCAGTTGATGGCGATGTCACTGATGAGGAATCTGATGGTGATGCTAATGAAGACATTGCGTTTGTAGCCATTAAAGAGGAGATATCTGATGAGAAAGCTTTAGTTTCTCGCATGGATAATTCTGATGATTGGATCAATGATAGTGGTTGTTCACATCACATGACTGGTGACCGGAGCAAATTTCTTTCTTTACATTGAACAGATTGTGCATTCAACTTGAACAAATTACCAACCCATTCACCCTTAGCTAGCACTATGGAGCCTCTAATCATCTTACAACCAACACCTGAGAATTTAACATGTACACCAACATCATTCATCTTACTAACAGAAAGAAAATTATGAGCCAAAAATGGTATGTGCATAATGTCATCAATTCCCTTAATTCTTCCATCAGGAAACTGAATTCTTACTCTTCCTTGGCCAACAATCTCAAGAGATGAATCACTTTCCAGATACACCTTTCCACCATCACATTCCTCATATCTAAAGAAACATTCTCTATGAGATGTCATGTGGAATGATGCACCTGAATCAATCAACCAAACATTATGAGTTGTTTGAGTTGCCAAGGCAGTAATGAAGGCATCATGTATCATTCTTAGAAGATTCATTGTAAGAGGAATTCTTCTTCTTCTTCTTTTTCTCCTCCTTGGAATCCATTTGGATATGACCAGATTGTCCACAATTCTAGCACTTCACCTTGAACTTATTCCCAGGAGATTTTGACCTCTCCTTCAACTTGGATTTGGACTTCTTGTCCTTCTTCTTGCCTCTTTCCTTTGATTTTCCTCAAATAGCAAGAGCCTCCTTGGCCATCTCAGAATATTTCCTCTATACCTCTTCTAACAACAATGAAGCAACAAAGTTTCTTCCACACAATAGTTGTTGTCTTCTCCTCATGAACATTCAATAGAACAAAATCTACAAGATAAAGTCTAATCAACCATTTGGCTTTCCTATCTGTGAGATCCCAATATTCTTATTTCATGTCTGATGGTTTAATTATAGATACTTCAACCCAAAGGTCTCTATCTACCAACACGTCTTCCATCTTAAGTTTCCATAACTCATAATTACCACCATTGAATTTATCAATGTCTACTCTCCCTGATGTGCTCACCATCTTCAATCTACAATTTCAAACAACAACTCTTTGTAACACTCCCACTATAAAATTAACACAAAAAATCCATCCAACCAACAAGGATAACACATCTAGTTAGGATCTGATACCACTTATAAGGAAAGTAGAGTGTAGAAAACACCTTCCTAAATGTCAAATTCTTCAAGGAGGAAAGTAGTTATGAATTTTAATTCCAAATTACAGTCATTAAGATGCAAATAAATGGAAAATAGAGCAACATGAAAAATTTGCAAACATAGAGTGAACACCAAATTTTCATGTGGGAAAACCCATACGGGTGAAAAACCCACACACAAAGAAATGTCTTCTTTTATTACAATAAAAAAAATGACATACAAGATATAGATGAATCACTCTAAATTTATCTCTATTGAGGTAGCATACACTTCCCAAATTGAATTAGATTCACATAGATTACAAACACACCGATCTACAATTCAGCATCCAGTTGTACCACCAATCATCCAACCACTAACTGATTCTCCTTTACAATCATTTCTTCAGACATTTATATGTCTCTATCAAAAAATGATTTGATTTAGTTCCCTCACAACTCCAATCGTTAGACTCTTCAGTTTTAAAAAACACAGTGTGTAATCTACATCGAATTACAACCACACACCATAGACTCTAGCTTCGACTAACTCACGGGGTGCTGAGAAAAGGACCTCCTCTCTTCCCCACTATCTTGTGCTTCATTCATGGCCTTTTGAAATCACTCTCAAGGTGGTGGCGAAGCATGTGCCTTCCCTTTCCTTGCTAGCTTGTGTCACTCTTTCCTTGGTTCTAATCTTCTTGTGGGGTGACAAGAGAGACCAAGTCTCCTTTCTCCCCACCATACCATGACCTCATTTGCCTTTATCTTCTGATTGCCTAGGGCAAAGAAAGAATTAATTTTCTTTCTTCCCTGCCATCCTGCACAACCTCGGTGAAGGACTATGACTTTGGCTAATAGCTAGGGGTGACATACCAAAATCAAATGTTACATCAAAATGACTTCTCTTGTTGTGTGTAAAACAAAAAAAAGTATTCCGCTGCCTTTGGAGCTGGTTGACAAGACGAACGTTTTCCACACCAAACTACTCATTGCAAAAACCAAATGCCATCTGATCAAGATTTCAACCAGTAAGTTTGAGACACCCATTCTCAATAATCGTTATGCAGGCCTTGTTCTTCCTCTCTACACTACTATTCTAAATCATATGATGTCAAAGATTAGTTCTTCTTGGGGACTATCATTGAATTTGTGATCTCATGTGTCTAGGTATTAGGCTTTTGTAAGTGAATATTATGATTATTTTGAAACCCCTTTTGCTGACTTGTGCCAAGGAGAACAGGGATGCCATCTTTTCTACTATTGGTTCTTCACAATTGTGATTTTGATTGTATTTTTCTCTTAAAAATACTAATGTCTCAAAATTCTTGGTGTCTAGTTGCAACTAAAAAAACTCTAGCTTCAAGTGTCAATCCTCTCCCCTATGATAGTGAAACTTCATCTTGAAACCTCCACTCCTCTCATGGGTTTTCTTGTAACAATCATTTTATCTTATTTTCTATTAAAGCACTTGCATTGACTTTCCTTTCTTACTATGGCAGTGACTATCGGACCCTATCCATGGATACTATCCATCAATATAATGATTATCCTTTGACAAGTTTAAAAGCATGATTTCCTTGTCTCTAATATTTGAAATTGATCTTCATCTTAGTGAGACTTTTTTCTTTGTGCATCTTTTCACTATCACTATTGATCCTTAGATTAAAATGTTACCCATTCATTGTTATCAACTCTAGGTTTCTATAAATCAATGCTACAACAATAAATATTGCAATAATATTCATTGTCTACTATATAGTCTTAGTAAGTACCACCATATATTGTCGTATCCTTGTGTAATGCTCATTGTCATTCATGTGATTGTTTTGACCTTATAATGCATTATCCTTTTGCAAAGGCTACTCTCTAATCACTGTTCTTCGACTTTTATTTACTTCTCTTTTACTTGTCAAGCATGCTATTGAAATCCAATCTTACAACCCATAAGCCCAACTCTCCAAAACAAAGAAAGAGTCCTTTGATATCCAATAATACTCAGGTTGGATCATATTCTTCTATCTTTAAAGCTCTTGAATAATATATTGGTGTCTTACATTGATGGTAGAACCTCTTCGCATAATCATGCATACATTATTTTATATAGCTTAACATGTCTCCTTTCAATGTGAGATCATCTAATAGTGTTTGTTATTTTGTATGAAGAGAAAACAATAATATGCAAAGGAGATAATACTCTACAATTTTTTTTCATATAATTCTACTATCTGATCCCTCTTTATTTGCAGTAATGAGAGAGAGAAGGCATAGTAGAACTCACAAATCTATTTTCCATGACCCTCCACATCCTTACAAACTATTCTACAAGAACTTTCCTTGAGCTATATCTATACTATTTTCCTAAACATCTGCAATCTCCAAGCTTTATTTTCCTTCATTGTAGCCTCCAAAACAAGGGAAGAAGTATTGAAAAAGTGGAGGTAAACCCTAGTTGACCCCTTTTTCTATCATTTCCCCACCAAATTTATTCAACATGCTTCCTTTTACATGAAGGAGAGAAGTGTAACTAAGACAACAAGACAAAACACAAGGCTGCACTGTGGGAATCTACATAAGTTAATAATTGAGATTCCCTTTTATTTTTTATTTTTTAGATTTTTCAAAACTTTAAACCAAAAGAAGGGGGGACAAACAAGAGGTATTTTAACATATGTTTATCCTCATTTTAAATTGTTTTGGACTCATTTTGACACCTCTAAACCTGCAAAACCCTTTTAATGAGATCTAGGACTTGCTCAAAGCCTGTTTTTTACTTGAAAGGAAAAATTAGGTAACAAGTATCTTAGATAGGAGGTAATGATCATTTAACAAACATAGCCTTTAATTGTATAAGTAAAAGTGTTTCGTTTTAGCATAAAATGATTGAAATAAGATGAATAGTTATTTAGGTGTTCATTGGGCTCTTGTATGTACTCAAATATAGATCCAAAATAATAGTTTATATGCACATATTCAATCAGAAGTGGTAAAAAAATTATAGCTAACTAATTAAATGAATGTCTTTCAATCAAATAAAACACTCTTTGTCCTCTAAAAGGTGTGCAAGTATTTGAGTAGTTTAGTTTTGGATAGTACTAAGATGCACAAAATATAATTAATGAATAGCATAGTCTCTAAGATTATGAGAGGATAACTTAGTCACTATCTTATGATAATAATAATAATAATAATAATAATAAAAGCCTAAGAAGATGACATTAACAAGAAGAAAGGATTTGTTCCTAAAAAATATGTACCATGTATAGAGTTAGAATAAGTCATCCTAGAACCAATTCCATGAAAAGTTTGTATCAAAGGGCACTCTAATCAATAAATTGTGGAGGGATGGGACCATATGCAAGCTCAGTAGGCTCTTAAGAGGCTGACTAAATCTGTCCTATAAAAGAAAGATTGTGCTTGCATACATTTATATCATTGCTCAAATTTATATTTTTCTAGATATGGTTGAATTTCTAAACATTAACTATGGTCACCCATTGATTCCAACTGCTAAGGTGGAATGTAAAACACTTCATGACTAAAATACACATAGATGCACTAGAAATAGTTGTTAGGTTAGCTCTAAAAATATATTTGAAAACTAAAATTTATGGCTTATTTCACATATCATGAAATTAATTCAAAGTAAATCCTACAAATTAATAATTCATGATAAAAAAACATAAGAAATCAAGATTAAGAATGAATAAAAATAAAATCAAACAAGATTGAAATCATATACCAACTCTTCATAAAAATCAAATCATTTATACTATTATATATATACATATATATACATATATATATATATGTATATATACATACATATATATATGTATATATATATGTATGTATGTATGTATATATATATGTATGTATGTATGTATATATGTATGTATCTTTCTTTTAGTGGTCCAATTGAGAGTATTCCACCATTCCCAAGTTTCAATTTGAGTACTTGGCGTTGCATCACTGAAATATCATAAGAAATTTCCCCGCAATTATTACAGGAGATTTGTCCAAACAAACTTCCACATCAGCTATATTCCAATCTGGTTTTGGGAATTCACATCCCTTTTTTATGTAGGTCTGTCAAATAACTTATTTGATGGATCAATTTTAAAAATGAGTAGAAAATATATACAAGACTTTCAATTTCTTTCATTGGTTAGAAATAATTTTAATGGTTCAATTTTAAATTTTATTTATAAATTTAAGAGTTCCTAGATTTTAGACTTGTCAAATAATAAGTTGAGTGGTAGAATTTTCCAATGATTTAGGAATTACTTTATGTTATCTATCTTAAATATAGAAAATAACAATTTAGAAGGGATGATACCAAATATATGTGAGATAATGATTTCTCTTGAGATATTAAAATTAGGAGATAATGCACTTAGAGGATATATTACACCATCACTTGGAAAATGTATCTTTCTAAAAATCCATGATTTGAGAAATAATAATCTACAAGCGAAAATTGAAAATTGAGTTAAAGACTTGTAGAGTCTCCAGATTTAATACTAAAAAATAACTATCTCTTGTTATATCTCTATCCCTCTCTCACTTTATCTCACCATTTATATATCTATCTATCTCTCCCTTGTCTTATATCTCTTTGTAGATGCCTAAGATTAATTAAGTTAGCCATTTAGCATAATTATATTAATTATGTCATTCCTCCTTAAAATTAATTACATTATATTTTAATTAGTTTTATCACCTTAGCCTTATAATTAATTTATCAATATTAATTATATTATGTTCTTCTTAAATTATTTCAATTCTCAACCTTAGCCAATATTTCCTTTAACTCTTGATTAGCTAATTAATTCCAATTAATTAACTAATGACTTGACTCATACAAATCACTTTCTTAATCCCCATCATTTAGTCTAATTAATCATAGCCTAATCATGATCAATATTTTCTTCAATTCTATATTCCTCCACTCATTCTCTCTCATCATGTCCCATCCTCCTAACTTGCGTACTTGCACTCCAATCCTTCATCAACCCACCTAATCACTTGCCTTAATCATTTGCAAATACCTAATCACCTTAGGGATGGGTCAACTCTTTTCCATAAATGGATTTCCCATCTCATCTTCCAACCTTAAATGCTACCCACTTTTGTCTATCCAAGGAATTTCAATTTCCTCGAATCTCCCCATGCCCTCTCTTCCCAAGTAATTTTTAATTCCTTTATCCTTTTATTCTCCCCATGCTTCCTCTTTTTTGGAAATTTTTAATTCCCCTTGTCCTCTCTCAAGGAATTTTGAATTTCCTTCATCTCTTCCCAAGGTACTTGGGGAACTCTTCTCAATCTACTTTAGAAGTGTGGAAACAAGAAGTGCCTTTATGTAAAATCTCTTGGATCTCCCACTATTCCTCTCAAATCCTCTCCCACTCACATTCAATCCTATCCCTCCATTCCTCTTTTATGTTGGCCGTCCATTTTGGGCCCCTCCAATCTATAAATTGGAGTCTCCTCTCCTTTCATTTCATCCATCATTTTCTATATTGTAATGTTGTCTATTTGAGCCACAAAATCATCCATAGAACCCTTATCATGCCCAAATATTGTCAAACATAATCCATTTTCCATAATTCAACCCTATCTATTTATTGTGTAGTGGAGAGAAATCCACATTCCTCAATCCTAAGGAGAAATTCAAGTGAATACCAAGGGCACACATTCCATTTCTCACTCAATTGGAGGAGGTGAAGAAAGAAGGTATAACAAGATTGTTTGTGTGTTTTAATGCTTTATAGTGTTTTATTTTATATTGCAAGCATTTGATCTTGCTAACCTACTTTTTATCATCCTCATTTCCACATTCCCAATGGGACCCCAAGTCCCTTAATTTAATTAGTTTATAAGTTTTTCTTATGAAGGCTCGCAACAGGTTTTGTTTTTCCATCCCCTCTTCGCATCGACATTTGCAGCTGCATTTCACTATCTCTGGCAGTAAATCAATGTCTTCACCTTGTATATTTTTGGATAAACATTGTTTTTTTCCGGGTTCTATACTTCACCATCTATGCCTATAGAACAACGTTTGCGCCTCTTTTTTGTCATCTGCTCCCATACATCACCATCTTTATTTCTCTAATAAACACCATCTTTGTCTTTGTTTCATCATCTCTACTTGAATTAAATTTCCAATTAGTCCTCATCCATACCCCATAACCAAAGGTCCTTCAAGCATCCCAAAAAGTCAATTCACCGCCAAGTCAAGAAAAAGAAGCCAAGTCTCAAGAAAATCCTAAAACATAAAATCTTCTTGTACAAAAACTAAAAGCTCTTATTGAAACACCTAATATTTTTGCACCGCTTTCATGATTACCTACACAATTTCAACAACGAATTTGACAAAGAACCATTGAGAACCCACGCTTTTAAACAAAGGTTAGCATTATCCCAGAAAATCAATAGGAGTGGTTGCATCTCATTGTGCCTCCTTCTGCAACCAAAAATCACATATTGAATGTCATCCCTGCCTTGGCTAACCTCTGCCTTTTCCTTGCCTTCCATTATCACTCCATTCTTCCATAACCATTTTCTTTTCCACCTTTCAGGACTTAACTCATACAACCTAATCAATCCTTTTCTCCAAATTTTGACCATCAATCATCAATATTAAACGAAGGACAACACTTTGCAAATTTTGATTTAGATCTTTATCATTCATTGATACCTAATTAGTGTGGTTCTTGGGAAAGTATCTATCTCCAGTACCTTTTTTAATTAGTCCCAATCACTTGGGTTGATCCAAACCCTAAACCTTTGTCTAATCTTGCTTAGGAACTTAGCCTATCCTATTTAGGAGAAGACTTAATCAAATCAAATCTTAATCCAAAGATCTGAATTTAGCCTAGCTTGGTTGTTACCTTTCTTTCTTTCACCTGTATCGTCAATCCCTACACCCTACCTAATCCTAATCCAAGAACTTTAAGGTGCTATCCCAATCCAAATCAGTCTTGTCCTAATCCAAGGACCAACCTCTAATCCAATCCAATCAAATAAATCCTAAATGAAATCTAAAATTTGCTAAGTCCTAGTCCTTATTTTTTCTTCATATCTAATTCTTAGCTCTTGATTAAATGCATCTATCCTATCTCAATTTATCCATCCATTCTCATCATTTTGGGCTACCCTTGTATGCTCTACACATGTTCTCAAAAAAATATGTCCGCTCAAAGCAGTGAGTTACTGAATCCCAACCTCTACATTGATCATGATGAGCAAGTAGAGGAAGAATACATTGACTAACCCGAAAACTCTCCATGCTTGAAGACCTTTGTGGAGGATCCTTACAATCAAAAAATGATAGACAAACTCATCAAAATGGATACCAACACCTTCATAATTGAGCTTATCAAATAGGGGGCTTGATTACACCCTAATTTTGATAGGTCCATCCTTGACATGCCTATGGAAGGAGACTTTTCTTATCAGCCTCTTCTCAACCCCATTATCAATCCACAACCTACCACCTCCACACCTACTAGTACTTCCAATCCTCCCGCTTCTTGACCACCTAGATCATTTGCATCCCTCATCAGTATTAGCTTGCCACCCACTAGTGCCATTTCCACCTTCCTCCCTCTAATCACTTCCCAAATTCCCATCTCGTCCTATCAATACATTGGTGGTGCTATACTGATTGTGTCCACAAAAATCATAGGGTTTAACTCAAGTCAACACATTCCTAATTTTCAAAATCAACTACCTGACCTTATGAGAGAAATTCAAGACATGAAAGATCTCATTAAGAACTTCAAGGACAAGATTCGAAAGAAATAATATACCTTTGAGGAAATTTCTCCTTGTCCTTATGATCCCTCCATATTAGTGGCTCCATACCCTCTTGGTTTTGAAATGACTAAATTTGACAAGTACAAAGGCAAAGGTGACCCTAGGGAACATGTGAGGTAATTTTGTATTGCTTGTAAGGAAGTCTCCTATAGTGATGTCTACCTGCGATGACTTATACATCTTCGAGATGGCATGAGTTATGTAGCAATAATAAAATCAATCCATATTTCATCATTCACACTTGAAGTTGTAACTCTTTAAAATTCATAACTGATGAGGTTAGGAAAAGTATTTATTCTAAATTTTGAGCTATGAGTTATGAATTTCCACAACATTTATGTTCAAGTTTTTACCATTCACTATTTTATTTGATTAACATTTTATGCTCACAACCCTTCACATTCACTTTTCACTATCTATAATCTCTTCACATTTCATTTTTACAATCACAACTAACAACCTTTAGTTGCGAGTTGTGCATTTTGATTTTACAACCCACAACCTAGTTGTGAATTTAGATTGCACAACCTTTTACATTCAATTTTCACAACTCACAACTTTTTTTTTGTGAGTTGTGAAATTGACTTTTCGTACCTCTTAATTTTTAAAATTTGAAGAAGTGAATTTATTTAATTTAAATTTAGTTTTTTTTAAATTTATTCACTTCTTCTTGCCCTCTTTGAGAGGCTTGTCATAAATTTTGACTCTCAAGAAGGGGTTTGGACTTGAAATTTTGACTAGACATTAAGAGAGATGAGGTGACCATAACCTATAGGAATTTATTCATGACGAAGCATAAATAATGAGATTTTAATATCTTTCAAAAATATGCTAATAAATTTGTAAATATTAAAATCTCATAAATGGTGAAGTGGGCCTTCTTGAAAATTATCCCCATAATTCTAAATGGTATGAGAAACATTTTCATGGGATAGTTTTCCTTGATGCCTTAATTTTGATGTTTTTCAGTTTTTTACCAATACATGACAAGTTTGTACATGATAGGGCTTGGAGATGATGACCTTGAATTGAAACCACATAGTTACATAACTTGGAAAATTTTGACAAGTACACATTATAGACAAGGACAAGCCAAACATTAGCTTTAATGCAAAAGTTCAAAATTTGAGTGCTTGCAAATTGGGGCAACAAGTTTCAATGGATCCTAGAGGTTTGACTATTATAAGGAACTTGAATATTATGGATATGAGCCTCAGTTCCTTTGTTGGAAAAGGTTTCATTTGAGAAAGAATGTGGATTCCTCCTCCTCAAGGAGTTCTGAAGGTTAATATTGATGGTTCCTCTAGAGGGAATCTTGAACATTTAGGGATTGGTGGCATTAGCAAGAATAGTGTTGGGGATGTTATGTTCTTCTTTTCCATCTACAAGGGGTAATTCACTAATAACCTCATGAAGGTCCTTGTTATCTTGTATGCAGTTGAAAGAGGGTACTCCCTTGGCTAGAAAAGGAATATTTGTGAATCTAATTTACAAGTTGCGGTCAATATCTTCAATGAGTAGCTATTGGACAGGGTGAACAAGAAATTGGCCCTACTGGTTAGGCAAATTTTGAGTTTGAGTTGCTCTCTAGAATTTGTCTAGTTTATTCATATTCCTAGAGAGTGGAACAAAGTGGTTGATTGCTTATCTAAGTGAGCTTCTAAGTATTTGGAGGGATGGGATGTTGGTGATTGAGGGGATTTGTCTCTAGAATGTTCTCTAACTCTAGAGAAGTTAGTGGTGGAGGACAAAAATGTGTAGTTGGTTTCTTCTTTGAGCTTTTCTTGATGTTTATTTCAGTTAGGTTTTGTTTAACCCCTTTTGGGCCTGTGGCGTTGTGCTTTATAATATTTCTTTGAGTTGAATAAATTTTTACCCTCTCATTTTTTTTAAAAAGGTTATAAAAAATTTCTTTATAATAATCTTATAACTTTATATAAGATTGTCTTTTAAACTAATTTCTAGTTTTAACAGTTTTTGAAATCATCATTTATTGTAATATCTAAAAAAAAATCATTAATTTTTTAATTATAAATTAAAATAGCTTTCATTTAACCATTAAAAAAGAATAAGATATGTCCACTATATTATGTAGTTAGAATATTTTAATTGATTTAAGTATAAAAAAATTTAATTAGAATTTTAAATAATACACATTATTTTAATTATATGATAATTTAATTTTACAGTTATAACATATATAAAATATAATTGAAATCTACTATCATAGATATATTAATTGTGTCTATTTAAAAGATGGTTGAGATGTTAATGTGCCCTTGGTCTACTGGTGAAGTTGAATGGCTCCAAATGAGCCCACCAGAGATCAAGTCTTACTGAGTGCAAGGCTCCGACATCATAAGGGATGAGGTCGGGATCGTGCCTAGGGCAAATTTGGTGGAATGGATATCCCTCATCCCTTGGCTCTTAGTGGAAGAGGTTCAACCTATTGGCTCGTGCCCCAGTATCAGGTGGCAAAAATTACTTTGTGAAGGCCCTCGCTAGGCTGGCAGCTCGCAGGCTTCATACCCTTGCTAGGTTGTCATGCTTACAGGTCTGGACCTCCATCAAAAAATAAAGATGGTTGAGATGCTAATTTAGATACATCTCTCGATGTCTTTTTTGTCTTTTAGATAGATGTAATTAAGACATATATACTATTTTTGATACATATCATATATCTATTCAACAATTCTCAATTATTAAACATGAAATATTATTAAAAAAATATTCTATATTATTAAACTATCAATTTTTTAAATCATGAAAATATATTGTATCGACTTAAGTTTTCACCTCAAAAATAACCTACAACTTGTTAGTCCATCATGAAAATATATAACTATAGGAACTCAAGCTTCAACCAATGAAACAACATGAAATAAAGAAAAATAAAATGATTATACCTTCATGTGTTATGTCTCATTGTGTCCTAACCCCATTGTTCTTGGTTGCAGATGATTTGCTCTCAGACAAGCACTGGTAGCTTCAAGGATGGCAAGTGTGGAATGGACTGATAGATGATATGATATGTAGATCTATGCTATGAAAATGATTTATGCTAATTTACTCAAAACTCAAAAATGCTTATTTGGATGCAAAGATTGAGACTCCCAATTAACTATAAGATTAGCTATTAGTTTCAAAAATGGCCTAGGAGACCTCTATTTATAGATTTTTGAGTGCATAAGCTTAGGTGGAAGAGATCAATAATCATGATTAAATCTTGCCTTTTTGATGGCTATGAGCAAGAGGTTGAAGGTTGAGAGAAAGAGGGGAGGAGAAGACAAGTGTCACTCATCTCACCTTGACTGAGGGGAAGACTAAGAGAATCTAGGATTGGTTGGAGAATATTTAGGAATGGAGGGAAAAGTGGAAATGGACAAGGGTTAGGTGGACAAAACCTCCTCCAAGAATATAGGAGTGTTGGAGCAAACATAGGGAGGTTTCAAAGATTATGTGCACATACACATTTTATTCATGAATATGGAAGTTGGAGATAAGTGGCTCATAAATGATTTATTTTTATTGATTTAAATTAGCCACATGATGGATGAGTTGGCAAAGGTGGAGATGATGTGGAGATGAGGTGAGATGGAAAGTTTTAATTAAATAATTACGAAATTATATAATAATGGAACTATAGGATAGTGAATAGTGCACAAATATGATAAGGGATGATAATTAAATTTTAAATATTTAATTATTGGATTAGAAGAAAGAGGGATAATGGATTAATTAATTAAATGTTTCAACTCAATTAATTAATAGAAAAATATTAAATACTAATGAATTAAATAAAATAATCTCTTCAAATTAATCATTTAATAGAAGAATAATCATTAAATAAATACAAAATATTTATTTAATTGCTCATAGCCAATTTTATGTGTATACATATATTTTTTAAAATCAATAAATATTTTTCAAGTTAAAATGAAGATCACATTTATTATAGACAATTTTGAACTTTCACTTAAAAAAAAATTCTTGAAGAGATGTATATTACGAGTAAAATAATATAATATTTAAATAATAATAATAATTAAGAATTAGGTTAAGGATTAAGTTTTACTTAAAATAAGCACTACCATTTATGGGATAGTTGTCGTTTGTTATATCAAAAGAGAACATACAAATCTCGTGGTATTGACCATCACCGTTTTCCATTACACAAAGA
This sequence comes from Cryptomeria japonica, assembly GCF_030272615.1. Classification (NCBI taxonomy): domain Eukaryota; kingdom Viridiplantae; phylum Streptophyta; class Pinopsida; order Cupressales; family Cupressaceae; genus Cryptomeria; species Cryptomeria japonica. Next base: position 658,330,165 of record NC_081415.1, read on the forward strand.
CTTGAATGAGCTTCCAAACTATTTCATAGCATTATTTTTTGGATTTGGAAGGAAAAGCCCACTCCACCTTTCGAGGAGCTTATCATCCCCCCCTCCTTAATTATGACATCCCGTCCTTAATTATGATATCCCAAAACTCTGCTGACAGCCCATTGTTGATCTTCCAAGAAAAGTGCTCTCTGATAATCGATAATGATATCTTGGCTTTTGGATATCATGCATGCTAAGCCAGATATGGGCATTACTAGAAATTTTATTTTATTTTGTTTCGATCAATGGTACGATTGAAAATAAAGTTTGCAATCATATTTGTCTCTCTATAAATGTGTCTAAGATTGTACTCTGCCATTTAACACAAGGACCAATATATTTGGTTGATAAACTTCCTAATTTTTTAACTAACATCTTTCCTTATATTAATGGTGTGTACCACAATCTATGAGTTTCCGTCAATGTCTCTTGGACTCAAATTTCCTTTGACACATAATTTGAGACCAATCACTACAAAATTTTGGCGCATAATGAAAATACCTTACTCCACATCCATAAGATAAATCAAGATACTAGATCTTATGGGCACCTCAATTATTGATACATTATAAAGTAATTTTGCAAGATTTAAACTTTGGTTGTTGGCACTACAAGCAAGAAGACCCACCATTTCACCAAAGGTTCGCCCAAAATTTTAGAATTAGAATTTAATTTATTTAAATTATTTAAATTATATAATTATTTAATTTTAGGGTTAGAAAATATATAAAATACAATTCTAAGTTATTAATTAATATTTGAAAATTAAATAACTCTAAAATAATTATAAGTTCTTTAATTAAAAATATAATAATTTAAATTATTATAACTAAACTAACTAATTATAAAATCAATTTTATAATTATTAATTAAACTATAATTTTAATCTTAATTATTGTAATTTTAAAATCCTTATAATTATGGTTAGGGTTGAAATAAGGGTTATCACTAGGGTTATAATTATAGTTAAAATAAGGTTATGGTAGAATTAAAAGGTAGTGCTAGGATAAGATTTCTAATTATGGTTAGTATAATAGTTAAAATAAAATTTACAAAAATGTAAACAATGCTCCTCTTAATCACACTTCAAAAGTTGTCTTAATGTTAGGGATAGAATTAGAGTTAGGATGAATGTTGGGTTTATAATTAGAATTAGAGTTAGTGTTAGTATTAAGGTTAGATTTATGGTTAGGATTAGACTTAAGGTTAAGATTATAATTAGGGTTAGGGTTACAATTAGAATTAGGATTATAATTAGAGGTATGGTTAGGGTTAAATTTAAAATTGTAGTTATAATTATAGTTATAGTTAGGGTTATAATTAATATTAGAGTGAGGGTTAAAGTTAAGGTCACAGTTAGAGTCGGATTAGAATTAGAGTTTTTTTATATGTAAGCCATGTAAATTGTATTAATCCAAAAAAGTTCAAACAACAAACATTGCCCTTAAGACATTGTTGACACATATTGATTTGATTCATTTTAAATCAAAACCCTAAAACTAAGGATCATGCAAAACCAAAGGACAAACTATTCCACCTAACCAACTAGATTTTGTGAGTTTGGCCATGCAAGACCCTGCATAAGGAGATTATCACCAACTACATACAAATCACACCCAAATCTAACACTAACAAAGACCACAACCTTAGAAAAAGAGGATCATTTCACATTTAAAGATGAATTTTGGTTGCAAATAAGCTAGTATAGAAAGACCCACATCAATTACCAAAGTTAATGCATGCCTTCATGAGCATAGTAACTTTGAAAGTCGATAAGAGTGCAATCTAGCTTATTGAAGGAACTCCAAAATAGAGGAGATACCAAACTAAATGTTTGCTAGTTCATTTTCCCTTCTAATCACCAAAACAACTAGACACACCACTAAAAACTAATAACTCTGTAATATCACCCAATTAATTATTCTAGATTGATTCCCCAAGCAAAATTAAAAAATAAATCCAAACCATATGTTGCTTTGTTGGCCAAACTATCTACTTCATTGTTGGTTGCTCTATAAACTGAGGGTATAGAAGGAATCAAAATATTATGAGATTACTGTAGCTTTTTCCAATGAAGCTTGGAGCTTCCAATTGGGATTTGATCCTTTCCTCAATGCATTTATTACAAACAAGGATTCCCCTTCAACAACCACTTTTTTAAGCTCCAACTCTTGACACTTATTTCGAAACCCAAAGTGAAAGCCTTAAACTTTGCCCCTTTTTGGAGCCTTTTGAGAGAGACATAGCCATGCTATAATAATTTTTCCTTCCCAATTTATAATAATACCGTCAATGCCTAATACACCAGGGTTTCTTTTAGAGGAACCATCAAAATTCTCCTTATACCATCCAACCTCTATTTCTTTCCACTTAGTTTGTTCCCTTAACCTTTGGGACTCTTCTCCTCCAAGTCCCATTACTATAGGATTTCTCAAACCATGCCAAGACTTCTTCATGTAAGCATACCAATTTAAAAAATGGGATCCCCTAGTATATTGTTCCACCTAATTCTACCATTAGCCACTTCTACCACTGCTACCTTGACCTTGTTTAGAAAAGAGACCAAGCTCATATGTTTATCTTGAAATATCCTATTTATGCTCCTTCCAAATTTCCTAGATCAAAATAGAAAGACTTATGATCCATAAGCATGCTAAAGTTGATATCCTATGCAAGATTGACCATGATTTAAATAAACTTAGAATGCCATTTGGGAGTCCCCTCACCCATCCCAATTTTGCACATAGCCATCTCCAACACTTCTATGAAATAGGACAATCCAACAAAAGATGATCTATTGATTCTTTGAAGCTTTTGCATGTTAGAAAAATCTAGGTTTTGTACACCTTGCATAATAATGTTAATGATTGTCTTAGTCTCCCCTGCAACTTTCCATGTCGAATATTCATACTTGCGGGTTGTTGTATCATTCTTTTATTTTTGTCAGTCTTTTGTTCTTCTCTATACTTGATCCGTTAAACTCTATCTAAAATAAAGTTCAATACATTCACGGTTCAAAGCGCTTTCAAATAGTCATTAGCGGTCTTTGTCCTCACGAAAGCAAGCATTCTATTGTCATCATTTTGAACTTCGAATCCGTGAATCAAATTAGTTCAAGGTTCAAAATGTCTTTTGTAAGTTGCGGCAATGTGTTGTGGTATAACGAGTGGATGTCTGCATGTTTGAAGTTAGTTTCCGTACTTGAACTTTGAACCAAATTTTAAAGCACTTCAAAAGGTTCAAGCGGTTTGAATGGTTCAAGTGGTCTTCTTAATAATCTTTGTCATCGCTCATTCTTGGTAATGTTGTATGCCACTTGTTCCCTGTTGTACTTCTTTAATGAAGTGAACCATTAAACTCTTTGTGAAATGGTTCAAGGTTCAAGAGTTCACTTCTAAGGCTCTTGATGACAATAAAAGTGGCATGGACCTGTTTGTATCAGTCATCAGGAGGACTACTTCTGTGATATGTCGACGGCCTGATGACAAAGCACAACCAGATAATGGAGCATCAGACAAAGGGATTTCTTGTTATCCTGATGCCCGATAGGAAAAATACAAGTGGAAGACATGTTCATCGGACTTCGGAAGTGCCGTGTAGATGTTACACCAAAACCTAATAGGAAGTGCAAAGCATGAGAATTTTCTATTGACCATCAGAAAACAACATTTGATGTTACCTTGACACCCGATAGAAAAAGAGCCAGTAGAGGAGCCAGTTATTGGGTAGTGGTGAAGATTTGTTTCGGTTATCCTGATCATCTGAAGGAAGGTGCGAAATTTGCAAGCCAGTTATCAGGCATTAGAAGCCAGGTTCTGGGGCTATACTGATGATCTGATATGAAAGGTGCAATATTGTTTTTCGTTCAACTTGTTAGTTGCAGAGATAATTTTTAATGTTAGTTTCTCTGATTTTGCAGGGCAGAAACTGATGGCTTTCCATATTTCCCATATAACCATTGGCCAGGTTGCAGCTATAAGAGAAGATTTCTGAGACTAGAAAGGTTCGAAAAACTGTAATTTTTTGCATAGTAGATGATATTCATTTTAGTTGTTCCATGAATTATTGTTAATTGGAATGGTTGATTATCAATAAAGTGTTATGATATGCAGTCTTTGAATCTGTGTGTTTGAAGATTAGTAATATTTCCCAAGGAGTTTTCTATGAGCATGATAGTATTTTATGATCAGTTATTTCTGTGTTTTCTTCAATTCATGTTATTATTACTTGTTAGCAGATCCATTATGGATTGAGTTGTGCTAATCCCTCTTGTCCTGTGAGGCATGAGAGAGAATCAATTAGACATCAATACTACTGTGTATTTTTTATGCTTTGGATTTATACAGTGAGCATGTTTTTGAATCAGAGTGTGAAATCTTTGATCAGAATTATGGATTCAAATGACAACACCTAAGTGAGAACCTGCGGTGTTGTGGATGAACAAGACAATACAGAATTGAAGCAAGCCAAAAAGTATTGTATTCAATTAAAAAACCCAACATATACTAATCCAAGGGATTCCAAGGGTCACCAACAACTCCTTGAGAATCGAAAAACCAACAGTCATATCAGGTTTATTTACATAATAAAATCTAAACTATGTAATTTTTCAAAAAACTATATAAAATTTGTCCTAACTTTAACTAGGCATAACTTTTTGCACAAGACTCAAAATTACGAGCCATTTAAATCATTGGAAAGGTTTCCAAGAGTTGTAGGTGAAGCCATTCTCTTTCACCACTTTGAAGGGCTAAAAATACCCTGAAGGCCTTCAAATATGCCATTTACTAACATATAGAAAAACTAAGAAAATAAATAATAATATTTTCAAATTTTATTCTGATCATTACTCCCCCCTTGAAGAGCAATGGGCTCCATTGCATCAATACTCTGAATGAAATGAGGGAAATGGAGCTGAAGCTGCTCCTTGGTAAACCACTTTCCTTGTTGAGTGATCTGCCTTGCTTGAACCACTTTGTATATATAAATCTGCTATTGTTTGAGTATTTTCACCATGGTGTCCACAATCTGATCACATTGGAATGGAGAAGCTGCACCTGGACTGAATTCTGTAGTGGAAATTATTTCTGAAACATCTAATAGTGGACGAAAATATGGCTTCAAGAGTTCCTTCTGAATATGCAGCCACACCTTGTCCCCAACTTGAAAATTATGAGGAGTGTGATACTCATCATGTCTCTCCTTATATTTCTTATTGGTATGCTCCAAGATTTCATCCATTTTCTTTGCCAGAACCATGGGAATGCCACAAGGTGATTCACTTGGACAAATTTGCCTCTTAGTTTCATCATTTCCTAATACTGATCTACGATAGACTAGTTCATTAGGCAATGGAGTTCCAGGTATCAAATCAATAATGTGTCTTACTTGGCAATGTGTAGGTACCCCAGTTGGCAACTTAAACAAATTCTCATATTTTATCAAATTTTGGTCCATTGATCTTTTGTGGTGCTTGTGATGTCATTGGAATTATATACAGACTTCCTTTCTTCTTCAGAATGAATCATTAATAATATGAATGTTCCTGTTTTGACAACTAGCCTCCTACCTTGCTTAGCACTAATCAAAGAGGTAGTGTATGCAGGGATTACCTCTGGTATTCGGTATTTCTGCTCACCTAATCTGATTGTCATGCTGTGAGGTCTGGCTTCATAGACACCATGGCGTTGGTACAGATATGGTTGTCCCAACAAAACAAAACAAACATCTAAAGGAGCCACATCATAGATTACTTCATCTTTGAAAGGCTTTATACAGTAGGGAATGTGACACTACTGGTGCACTTGGATATCTCTCCCTTGACTTACCCATCCAATAGAATAGGGTTGCAGACATGTTGTTGTTTTCAGATTCAATCTTTTCACGGTCTCTACTGATATTAGGTTCTTTTGACTTCCACTATCAACAATAAAGTGCAGGGCTTTTCCTCCGACCCACATCCATGAGTGAAACAATCTCTCCTCATCATCCAGGGGCAATATATTTGTAGTAGCTACCCTTGCGTATGGATCGGCCTTAATGACTTGTTCATGGCTCTCTTTTAGACAAGATTCTGCCACTTGAGGTTCTTCCTTGTCCTCATGTGTCTCCATCATTAAATTTTTTGTGGTTCTGCAATCTTTTTTGTTGTGAGAGGGACTCTTATGGAATTCACACCACATATTGTTCTCTTGTGTCTTCTTCATATCCCATGCCTTTTTTGTTGGTGAATTGGGAGAAGATTTATTGGAGCTCTTCCCTCTATTATTTGCAAAGTTATCCCTCCTTCCTTTCTGTTTGAATTTATCCTCAATTTTTGTAGCAAATTTATATGCACTAGGTAAACTCTCTATGTTCAGGAATTCCATTTCAGTTTGAATATACCTATGGAGTCCACTTTGATATTTTAAAACTCGGTGCTTCTCACAATCTTTGATGCCAAGTTTTGATGTTAAAGCATGGAACAAATTGCTATATTCCTGAACAGTTTGGTCTTTTTTTTGTCGAAGCAATTGCCACTGCATATATTTCTATTCATATGTATCTACAGGAAAATATTATTCCTTGATGTGCTCCATTTATTCTCCGCATGTGGGTTTTTGATCAAAGATGAACGTAGTGCCTGTTTCTGCTGCCTTGGTTGCTAACTTCGCTTTCCATGAATCTTTCACATGATTTTCAGCTTTGAGAAGAGCGAAAGTTATTTTCTCTTCATCTAAGAACTGGTTGATAGAGAAATATCTTTCCAATTTTGAAACCTAGTCATCAATGACATTTGCATCAATCGTTCCTTGAAAAGTGGTTATATCGAAATTCACTTGCATGTTGAATGACCGATGACTTTCTAGCATCTTCTTGAACTACTCCATCATTTCTTCTCGTTGTTTTGTTAATGCATCTGCAACCAATGCTTTAATGTCTTCATCGGTTTGCAACTTAGCCATCTGCAATTGTGTGCGTCTCAAAGGAAGGTAGTCTGAAGGATTCCTTGTTTCCAACCCCAATCTTTGATATGTTGATCACATGTGATAGAACATACAAGAGAAAACTTTTTCTGATACCACTGATCCGAATTATGGATTCGGATGACAACACCTAAGTGAGAACCTGCGGTGTTGTGGATGAATAAGATAATGTAGAATTGAAGCAAGCCAAAAAGTATTGTATTCAATTAGAAAATACAACATATAGTAATCCAAGGGATTCCAAGGGTCACCAAAAACTCCTTGAGAATTGAAAAACCAGAAGTCATATCAGGTTTATTTACATAATAAAATCTAAACTATGTAATTTTTCAAAAAAACTATATAAAATTTGTCCTTACTTTAACTAGGAATAACTTTATGCACATGACTCAAAATTACAAGCCGTTTAACTCGTTGGAAAGGTCTCCAAGAGTTATAGGTGAAGCCATGCTCTTACCCTGAACGTCTTCAAATATGCCATTTACTAACATATAGAAAAACTAAAAAGTACATAATAATATTTTCAAATTTTATTCTGATCATTACCCCCCCCTTGAAGAGCAGTGGGCTCCATTGCATCAATACTCTGAATGAAATGAGGGAAACGAAGCTGAAGCTACTCCTTGGTAAACCACTTTCCTTGTTGAGTGAGCTGCCCTACTTGAACCACTTTGTATAGATAAATCTACTGTTGTTTGAGTATTTTCACCATGGTGTCCACAATCTGATCACATTGGAATGGAGAAGTTGCACCTGGATTCAATACTGTAGTGGAAATTGTTTCTACAACATCTAATAGTGGAGGAAAATATGGCTTCAAGAGTTCCTTCTGAATATGCAACCACACCTTGTCCCCGACTTGAAAATTATGAGGAGTGTGATACTCATCATGTCTCTCCTTATATTTCTTATTGGTATGCTCCAAGATTTCATCCTTTTTCTTTGCCAAAACCATGGGACTGCCACATGGTGATTCATTTGGACAAATTCGCCTCTTAGTTTCATCATTTCCTAATATTGATCTATGATAGACTGGTTCATTAGGCAATGGAGTTCCTGGTATCAAACCAATAATGTGTCTTACTTGGCAGTGTGGAGGTACCCCAGTTGGCAACTTAAACAAATTCTCATATTTTATCAAATTTTGGTCCATTGATCTTTTTTGGTGTTTGTGATGTCATTGGAATTATATACAGACTTCCTTTCTTCTTCAGAATGAATCATTAATAATATGAATGTTCCTATTTTGACAACCAACCTCCTACCTTTCTTAGCACTAATCAAAGAGGTAGTGTATGCAGGGCTTACCTCTAGTATTCAGTATTTCTACTGACCTAATCTGATTGTCATGCTGCGAGGTCTAGATTCAGAGACACCATGGCATTGGTACATATATGGTTATCCCAACAAAGCATCACAAACATCTAAAGGAGCCACATCACATATTACTTCATCTTTGAAAGGTTTTATAGAGTAGAAAATGCGATACTGCTAGTGCACTTGGATATCTCTCCCTTGACTTACCCATCCCATAGAATAGGGTTGCGGATGTGCTGTTGTTTTCAGATTCAATCTTTTCATGGTCTCTACTGATATTAGGTTCTTTTGACTTCCACTATCAACAATAAAGTGCAGGGCTTTTCCTCCGACCTACATCTGTGAGTGAAACAATCTCTCCTCATCATCCCGAGGCAATATATTTGTAGTAGATACCGTTGCATATGGAACAACCTCAATGATCCATTCATGGCTTTATTTTGGACAAGATTCTGCCACCTGAGGTTCTTCCTTGTTCTCATGTGTCTCCATTATTAAACTTTTTATGGTTCTGCAATCTTTTGTGTTGTGAGAGGGACTCTTATGGAATTCACACCACATATTGTTCTCTTGTGTCTTCTTCATACCCCATGCCTTTTTTGTTGGTGAATTGGGAGGAGATTCATTGGAGCTCTTCGATCGATTATTTGTGAATTTATCCCTCCTTCCTTTCTATTTGAATTTCTCCTCAATTTTTGTAACAAATTTATATGCACTAGGTAAACTCTCTATGTTCAGGAATTCCATTTCGGTTTGAATATACCTATGGAGTCCACTCCGATATTTTAAAACTTAGTGCTTCTCACAATGTTTGATGCCAAGTTTTGTTGTTAAATCATGGAACAAATTAGTATATTCTTGAACAGTTTGGTCTTTTTTCTGTCGAAGCAATTGCCACTGCATTTATTTCTGTTCATATGTATCTACAGGAAAATATTCTTCCTTTATGTGCTCCAAGAATTCTCCCCATGTGGGGTTTTTATCAAAGATGAACGTAGTGCCCATTTTTGCTACCTTGGTTGCTAACTTTGCCTCCCATGAATCTTGTACATTATTTTTAGCTTTGAGAAGAGAAAATGTTATTTTCTCTTCATCTAAGACCTGGTTGATAGAGAAATATCTTTCCAGTTTTGAAACCCAGCCATCAACGGCATCTGCATCAATCGTTCCTTGAAAGGTGGGTATATCGAAATTCACTTGCACCTTGAATGGTGTATACCCTATGAATGGTGGGTTTATAGGTGACCCATGACTTTCTAGCATCTTCTTGAATTGCTCCATCATTTCTTCTTGTTGTTTTGTTAATGCATCTGCAACCAATTCTTTAATATCTTCATCGGTCTGCAACTTAGCCATCTACGACCGTGTGCATCTCAAAGGAAGGTAATCTAAAGGATTCCTTGTTTCCAACCCCAATATTTAATATGTTGATCGCGTGTGATATGAAATATAGGAGTGAACTTGCTCTAATGCCACTGATGCGAATTATGGATTCAGATGACAACACCTAAGTGGGAACCTGCGGTGTTGTGGATGAACAAGATAATATAGAATTGAAGCAAGCCAAAAGGTATTGTATTCATTTCAAAAATCCAACATATAGTAATCCAAGGAATTCCAAGGGTCACCAACAACTCCTTGAGAATCAAAAAACCAACAGTCATATCAGGTTTATTTACATAATAAAATCTAAACTATGTAATGTTTCAAAAAAACTATATAAAATATGTCCTAAATTTAACTAGGCATAACTTTCTGCACAGGCCTCAAAATTACAAGTTGTTTAACTCATTGGAAAGGTCTCCAAGAGTTGTAGGTGAAGCCATGATCTTTTGCCAATTGAAAGGGCAAAAAATACCCTAAAGGCCTTCAAATATGCCATTTACTAACATATAGAAAAAATAAGAAAATACCTAATAATATTTTCAAATTTTATTTTGATCATTACTCCCCCCTTGAAGAGAAATGCTCTCCATTGCATCAATACTCTGAATGAAATGAGGGAAATGGAGCTGAAGCTTCTCCTTGGTAAACCACTTTCCTTGTTGAGTGATCTGTCCTACTTGAACCACTTTGTATAGATAAATCTGCTGTTGTTTGAGTATTTTCACCATGGTGTCCACAATCTGATCACATTGGAATGGAGAAGTTGCACCTGGATTCAATTCTATAGTAGAAATTATTTTTGCAACATCTAATAGTGTAGGAAAATATGGCTTCAAGAGTTCCTTGTGAATATGAAACCACACGTTGTCCCCAACTTGAAAATTATGATGACTCGTGCGATACTCATCATGTCTCTCCTTATATTTATTATTGGTATGCTCCAAGATTTCATCATTTTTCTTTGCCAGAACCATGGGACTGCCACAGGGTGATTCATTTGGACAAATTTGCCTCTTAGTTTCATCATTTCCTAATACTGATCTATGATAGACTGGTTCATTAGGAAATGGAGTTCCTGGTATCAAACCAATAATGTGTCTTACTTAGCAGTGTGTAGGTACCCTAGTTGGCAACTTAAACAAATTCTCATATTTTATCAAATTTTGGTGAATTGATCTTTTCTGCTGTGTTATGGTGTTTGTGATGTCATTGGAATTATATACAGACTTCCTTTCTTCTTCAAAATGAATCATTAATAATATGAATGTTCCTATTTTGACAACTAGCCTCCTACCTTGCTTAGCACTAATCAAAGAGGTAGTGTATGTAGGGCTTACCTCTGGTATTTGGTATTTCTGCTCACCTAATCTGATTGTCATGTTGCGAGGTCTGGATTCATAGACACCATGGCATTGGTACATATATGGTTGTCCCAACAAAACATCACAAACATCTAAACGAGCCACATCATAGATTACTTCATCTTTGAAAGGCTTTATAGAGTAGGGAATGGGACACTGTTGGTGCACTTGGATATCTCTCCCTTGACTTACCCATCCCATAGAATAGGGTTGCGGATGTGCTATTGTTTTCAGATTCAATCTTTTCATGGTCTCTGCTGAAATTAGGTTCTTTTGACTTCCACTATCACCAATAAAGTGCAAGGCTTTTCCTTTGACCCACATCTATGATTGAAACAATCTCTCCTCATCATCCTGGGGCAATATATTGGTATTAGCTACCATTGCATATGGATCGACCTCAATGACCTGTTCATGGCTTTATTTTGGACAAGATTCTGCCACCTGAGGTTCTTTGTTGTCCTCATGTGTCTCCATCATTAAACTTTTTATGGTTCTGCAATCTTTTATGTTGTGAGAGGGACTCTTATGGAATTCACACCACATATTATTCTCTTGTGTCTTCTTCATACCCCATGCCTTTTTCATTGGTGAATTGGGAGGAGATTCATTGGAGGTCTTCCATCTGTTATTTGCAAAGTTATCCCTCCTTCCTTTCTATTTGAATTTCTCCTCAATTTTTGTAGCAAATTTATATGCACTAGGTAAACTCTCTATGTTCAGGAATTCCATTTCGGTTTGAATATACCTATGGATTCCACTCCAATATTTAAAAACTCGGTGCTTCTCACAATCTTTGATACCAAGTTTTTTTGTTAAAGCATGGAATAAATTAGTATATTCTTGAACAATTTAGTCTTTTTTTTGTCAAAGCAATTGCCACTGCATATATTTCTATTCATATGTATCTACAAGAAAATATTCTTTCTTTATGTGCTCCATGAATTCTCCCCATTTGTTTTTTGATCAAAGATGAACGTAGTGCCCATTTCTGCTGCCTTGGTTGCTAACTTCGCTTCCCATGAATCTTTCACATGATTTTCAGCTTTGAGAAAAGAGAAAGTTATTTTCTCTTCATCTAAGTACTGCTTGACAGAAAAACTATCTTTCCAATTCTGAAACCTAGTCATCAACAACATTTGCATCAATCGTTCTTTGAAAGGTGGGTATATAGAAATTCACTTGCACCTTGAATGGTGTATACCCTATGAATGGTGGGTTTACAGGTGACCCATGACTTTCCAGCATCTTCTTGAACTGCTCTATCATTTCTTCTCATTGTTTTGTTAGTGCATCTGCAACCAATGCTTAAATGTCTTCATCGGTCTACAACTTAGCCATCTGCAACCGTGTGCGTCTCAAAGGAAGGTAGTTTGAAGGATTCCTTGTTTCCAACCCCAATATTTGATATGTTGATCACGTGTGATATGACATACAAGAGAAAACTTGCTCTGATACCACTGATCCAAATAATGGTTTCGGATGACAACACCTAAGTGAGAACCTGCGGTGTTGTGGATGAACAAGATAATACAGAATTGAAGCAAGCCAAAAAGTATTGTATTCAATTCAAAAATCCAGCATATAGTAATTAAAGGGATTCAAAGGGTCACCAAAAACTCCTTGAGAATCAAAAAACCAATAGTCATATCAGGTTTATTTACATAATAAAATCTAAACTATGTAATTTTTCAAAAAAACTATATAAAATTTGTCCTAACTTTAACTAGGCATAACTTTTTGCACATGACTCAAAATTACGAGCCATTTAACTACTTGGAAAGGTCTCCAAGAGTTGTAGGTGAAGCCATGTTCTTTTCCCACTTTGAAGGGCTAAAAATACCCTGAAGGCCTTCAAATATGTCATTTACTAATATGTAGAAAAACTAAGAAAATACGTAATAATATTTTCAAATTTTATTTTGATCATTACACCTCCTTGAAGAGAAATGAGCTCCATTGCATCAATACTCTGAATGAAATGAGGGAAATGGAGCTAAAGTTGCTCCTTGGTAAACCACTTTCCTTGTTGAGTGATCTACCCTTCTTGAACCACTTTGTATAGATAAATCTGTTGTTGTTTGAGTATTTTCATCATGGTGTCCACAATATGATCACATTGGAATGGAGAAGTTGCACCTGGATTCAATTTTGTAGTGGAAATTGTTTCTTCAACATCTAATAGTGGAGGAAAATATGGCTTCAAGAGTTCCTTCTGAATATGCAGCCACAACTTGTCCCCGATTTGAAAATTATGAGGAGTGCGATACTCATCATGTCTCTCCTTATATTTCTTATTGGTATGCTTCAAGATTTCACCTTTTTCTTTGTCAGAACTATGGGACTGACATAGGGTGATTCACTTGGACAAATTTGCCTCTTAGTTTTATCATTTCCTAATACTGATCTATGATAGACTAGTTCATTAGGAAATGGAGTTCCTAGTATCAAACCAATAATGTGTATTACTTGGCAATATGTAGGTACCCCAATTGGCAACTTAAACAAATTCTCATATTTTATCAAATTTTGATCCATTCATCTTTTCTGCTATGTTGTGGTGTTTGTGATGTCATTGGAATTATATATAGATTTCCTTTCTTCTTCAAAATGAATCATTAATAATATGAATGTTCCTATTCTGACCACCAACCTCCTACCTTGCTTAGCACTAATCAGAGAGGTAGTGTATGCAGGGCTTACCTCTGGTATTCGGTATTTTTGCTCACCTAATCTGATTGTGACGCTGCAAGGTCTGGATTCATAGACACCATGGTGTTGGTACATATATTGTTGTTCCAACAAAACATCACAAAAATCTAAAGGAGCCACATCACATATTACTTCATCTTTGAAAGGCTTTATAGAGCAGGGAATGCGACACTGTTGGTGCACTTGGATATCTCTCCCTTGACTTACCCATCCCATAGAATAGGGTTTCGGATGTGCTATATTTCACATTCAATCTTTTCATGGTCTCTGCTGATATTAGGTTCTTTTGACTTCCACTTTCAAGAATAAAGTGCAAGGCTTTTCCTCTGACTCACATCTATGAGTGAAACAATCTCTCCTCATCATCCCGGGGCAATATATTTGTAGAAGCTACCGTTGCATATGGATCAACCTCAATGACTTGTTCATGGCTTTATTTTGGACAAGATTCTACCACTTGAGGTTCTTCCTTGTCCTCATGTGTCTCCATCATTAAACTTTTTATGGTTCTGCAATATTTTGTGTTGTGAGAGGGACTCTTATGGAATTCACACCACATAATGTTCTCTTGTGTCTTCTTCATACCCCATGCCTTTTTTGTTGCTGAATTGGGAGAAGATTCCTTGTAGCTCTTCCATCTGTTATTTACGAAGTTATCCCTCCTTCCTTTCTGTTTGAATTTCTCCTCAATTTTTGTAGCAAATTTATATACACTAGGTAAACTCTCTATGTTCAGGAATTCCATTTTGGTTTGAATATACCTATGGAGTCCACTCCGATATTTTAAAACTCGATGCTTCTCATAATATTTGATGCCAAGTTTTGTTGTTAAAGCATGGAACAAATTAGTATATTCTTGAATAGTTTTCTCTTTTTTCTGTCGAAGCAATTGCCACTACATATATCTATGTTCATATGTATCTACAAGAAAATATTCTTCCTTTATGTGCTCCATGAATTCTCCCCATGTGGGTTTTTGATCAAAGATGAACGTAGTGCCCATTTCTATTGCCTTGGTTGCTAACTTTACTTCCCATGAATCTTTCACATGATTTTCAGCTTTGAGAAGAGAGAAAGTTATTTTCTCTTCATCTAAGAACTGGTTGATGGAGAAATATCTTTCCAGTTTTGAAACCTAGTCATCAACAACATCTGCATCAATCATTCCTTGAAAGGTGGCTATATAGAAATTCACTTCCACCTTGAATGGTGTATACCTTGTGAATGGTGGGTTATAGGTGACCCACGACTTTCCATCATCTTCTTGAACTACTCCATCATTTCTTCTCGTTGTTTTATTAATGCATCTGCAACCAATGCTTTAATGTCTTCATCGGTCTGCAACTTAGCCATCTGCGATCATGTGCGTCTCAAAGGAAGGTAGTCTGAAGGATTCCTTGTTTCCAACCCCAATCTTTCATATGTTGATCACATGTGATATGACATACAAGAGCGAACTTGCTCTGATAGCACTAATCCAAATTATGGATTCGGATGACAACACCTCATTGAGAATCTGCAGTGTTGTGGATGAACAAGATAATACAAAATTGAAGCAAGCCAAAAAGTATTGTATTCAATTAAAAAATCCAACATATAGTAATCCAAGGGATTTCAAGGTTCACCAACAATTCCTTGAGTATCAAAAAACCGACAGTCATATCAGGTTTATTTACATAATAAAATCTAAACTATGTAATTTTTCAAAAAAACTATATAAAATTTGTCCTAACTTTAACTAGGCATAACTTTCTGCATAGGACTCGAAATTACGAACTATTTAACTTGGTGGAAATGTCTCCAAGAGTTGTAGGTGAAGCCATACTCTTTCGCCACTTTGAAGGGCTAAACATACCCTAAAGGCCTTCAAATATGCCATTTACTAACATATAGAAAAACTAAGAAAATACATAATAATATTTTCAAATTTTATTCTGATCATTACTCCCCCCTTGAAGAGCAATGGGCTCCATTACATCAATACTCTGAATGAAATGAGGGAAATAGAGCTGAAGCTGCTCCTTGGTAAACCACTTTCCTTGTTGAGTGATCTGCCCTACTTGAACCACTTTGTATAGATAAATCTATTGTTGTTTGAGTATTTTCACCATGGTGTCCACAATCTGATCACATTGGAATGGAGAAGCTGCATCTGGATTCAATTCTATAGTGGAAATTCTTTCTTCAATGTCTAATAGTGGAGGAAAATATGGCTTCAAGAGTTCTTTCTAAATATGCAACCACACCTTGTCCTCGACATGAAAATTATGAGTGCGATACTCATCATGTCTCGCCTTATATTTCTTATTGGTATGTCCAAGATTTCATCCTTTTTCTTTGCCTAAACCATGGGACTGCCACAGGGTGATTCACTTGGACAAATTTGACTCTTACTTTCATCATTTCCTAATACTGATTTACGATAGACTAGTTCATTAGGAAATGGAGTTCCTTGTATCAAACCAATAATGTGTCTTACTTGGCAGTGTGTAGGTACCCCAGTTGGCAACTTAAACAAATTCTCATATTTTATCAAATTTTGGTCCATTGATCTTTTCTACTATGTTGTGATGTTTGTGATGTCATTGGAATTATATACAGACTTCCTTTCTTCTTCAGAATGAATCATTAATAATATGAATGTTCTTGTTTTGACAACCAACCTCCTACCTTGTTTAGCACTAATCAAAGAGGTAGTGTATGCAGAGCTTACCTCTGGTATTCAGTATTTATGATCAAATAATCTGAGTGTCATGCTGTGAGGTCTCGATTCATAGACACCATGGCATTGGTACATATATGGTTGTCCCAACAAAACATCACAAACATATAAAGGAGACACATCACAAATTACTTCATCTTTGAAAGGCTTTATAGAGTAGGGAATGCGACATTGCTGGTGCACTTGGATATGTCTCCCTTGACTTACCCATCCCATAGAATAGGGTTGTGGATGTGTTGTTGTTTTCAGATTCAATATTTTCACAGTCTTTGCTGGATATTAGGTTCTTTTGACTTCCACTATCAATAATAAAGTGTAGGGATTTTCTTTTGACCCACATCCGTGAGTGAAACATTCCCTCCTCATCATCCCGGGGAAATATGTTTTTAGTAGCTACCGTTAAATATGGATCAGCCTCAATGACCTGTTCATGGATTTCTTTTGGACAAGATTCTACCACTTGAGGTTCTTCCTTGTCCTCATGTGTCTGCATCATTAAAATATTTATGGTTCTGCAATCTTTTGTGTTGTGAGAGGGACTCTTATGGAATTCACACCACATATTGTTCTCTTGTGTCTTCTTCATACCCCATGCTTTTTTTGTTGGTGAATTAGGAGGAGATTCATTAGAGCTCTTCCATCTGTTATTTGTGAAGTTATCCCTCTTTCCTTTCTGTTTGAATTTCTCCTCAATTTTTGTAGCAAATTTATATGCACTAGGTAAACTCTCTATGTTCAGGAATTCCATTTTGGTTTGAATATACCTATGGAGTACACTTTGATATTTTAAAACTTGGTGCTTCTCACAATCTTTGATGCCAAGTTTTTCTATTAAAGCATGGAATAGATTAGTATATTATTGAACAATTTGGTCTTTTTTTTGTTGAAGCAATTTCCACTACATATATTTCTGTTCATATGTATCTACAAGAAAATATTCTTTTGTTATGTGCTCCATGAATTCTCCCCATGTGGGTTTTTGATCAAAGATGAACGTAGTGCCCGTTTCTGCTGCCTTGTTTTCTAACTTCGTTTCCCATGAATATTTCACATGATTTTTAGCTTTGAGAAGAGCGAAAGTTTTTTTCTCTTCATCTAAGAACTAGTTGATAGAGAAATATCTTTCCAGTTTTGAAACCCAATCATCAACGACATATGCATCAATTGTTCCTTGAAAGGTGGGTATATCAAAATTCACTTGCACCTTGAATGGTGTATACCCTGTGAATGGTGGGTTTACAGGTGACCCACGACTTTCGAGTATCTGCTTGAACTGCTCCATCATTTCTTCTCGTTGTTTTGTTAATGCATCTGCAACCAATGCTTTAATGTCTTCATTAGTCTGCAACTTAGCCATCTACAATCGTGTGCATCTGAAAGGAAGGTAGTCTGAAGGATTCCTTATTTCCAACCCCAATCTTTGATATGTTGATTGCGTGCAATATGACATACAGGAGCGAACTTTCTCTAATACCACTAATCTGAATTATGGATTCAGATGAAAACACCTAAGTGAGAACCTGTGGTGTTGTGGATGAACAAGATAATACAGAATTGAAGCAAGCCAAAAAGTATTGTATTCAATTCAAAAATCCAACATATAGTAATCCAAGGGATTCCAAGGGTTACCAACAACTCCTTGAGAATCAAAAAACCAACAGTCATATCAGGTTTATTTACATAATAAAATCTAAACTGTAATTTTTCAAAAAAACTATATAAAATTTTTCCTAACTTTAACTAGGCATAACGTTCTGCACAGGACTCAAACTTATGAGCCGTTTAACTCGTTAGAAAGGTCTCCAATAGTTGTAGGCAAAGACATGCTCTTTTGCCACTTTGAAGGGCTAAAAATACCCTGAAGGCCTTCAAATATGCCATTTACTAACATATAGAAAAACTAAGAAAATACATAATAATATTTTCATTTTTTATTCCGCTCATTACTCCCCCCTTGAAGAGCAATGGGCTCCATTGCATCAATACTCTGAATGAAATGAGGGAAACATAGCTGAAGTTGCTCCTTCGTAAACCACTTTCCTTGTTGAGTGATCTACCCTGCTTGAACCACTTTTTATAGATAAATTTGCTATTGTTTGAGTATTTTTACCATGGTGTCCACAATCTGATCACACTGGAATGGAGAAGCTGCACCTGGATTTAATTCTGTAGTGGAAATTATTTCTTCAACATCTAATAGTGGAGGAAAATATGGCTTCAAGAGTTCCTTTTGAATATGCAGTCACACGTTGTCCACGACTTGAAAATTATGAGTGCGATACTCATCACGTCTCTCCTTATATTTCTTAATTGTATGCTCCAAGATTTTATCATTTTTCTTTGCCAGAACCATGGGACTGCCACAGCATGATTCACTTGGACAAATTTGCCTCTTAGTTTCATCATTTCCTAATACTGATCTATGATAGACTTGTTCATTAGGAAATGGAGTTCCTGGTATCAAACCAATAATGTGTATTACTTGGCAGTATGTAGGTACCTCAGTTGGCAACTTAAACAAATTCTCATATTTAATCAAATTTTGGTCCATTGATCTTTTCTGTTGTGTTGTGGTGTTTGTGATGTCATTGGAATTATATACAAACTTCCTTTCTTCTTCAAAATGAATCATTAATAATACGAATGTTCATGTTTTGACAACTAGCTTCCTACGTTGCTTAGCACTAATCAAAGAGGTAGTGTATGCAGGGGTTGCCTCTGGTATTCAGTATTTCTGCTCACCTAATCTGATTGTCACGCTACGAGGTCTGGATTCATAGACACCATGGCATTGGTACATATATGGTTGTCCCAACAAAACATCACAAACATCTAAAGGAGTCACATCACGGATTACTTCATCTTTGAAAGGCTTTGTAGAGTAGAGAATATGACACTGCTAGTGCACTTGGATATCTCCTCCTTGACTTACCCATCCCATAGAATAGGGTTGCGGATGTGCTATTGTTTTTAGATTCAATCTTTTCATGGTCTCTGCTAATATTAGGTTCTTTTGACTCCCACTATCAACAATAAAGTGCAGGGATTTTCCTCCGACCCACATCTGTGAGTGAAAGAATCTCTCCTCATCATCCCGGGGAAATATATTTGTAGTATTAGGTTCTTTTGGATAAGATTCTACCACCTGAGGTTCTTCCTTGTCCTCATGTGTCTCCATCATTAAACTTTTTATGGTTCTACAACCTTTTGTGTTGTGAGAGGGACTCTTATGGAATTCACACCACATATTGTTCTCTTATGTCTTCTTCATACCACATGCCTTTACCTTTTTCATTGGTGAATTGGGAGGAGATTCATTGGAGCTCTTCCATCTGGTATTTGTGAAGTTATCCCTCCTTCCTTTCTGTTTGAATTTCTCCTCAATTTTTGTAGCAAATTTATATGCACTAGGTAAACTCTTTATGTTCAGGAATTCCATTTCGGTTTGAATATACCTATGGAGTCCACTCGGATATTTTAAAACTTGGTGCTTCTCACAATCTTTAATGCCAAGTATTGTTGTTAAAGCATGGAATAGATTAGTATATTCTTGAGCAGTTTGGTCTTTTTTCTATCGAAGCAATTTCCACTGCATAAATTTATGCTCATATGTATCTACAGGAAAATATTCTTCCTTTATGTGCTCCATGAATTCTCCCCATGTGGGTTTTTGATCAAATATTATCGTAGTGCCCATTTCTACTACCTTGGTTGCTAAATTTGCTTCCCATGAATCTTTCACATGATTTTCCGCTTTGAGAAGAGCAAAAGTTATTTTCTCTTCATCTAAGAACTGGTTGACAGAGAAATATCTTTCCAGTTTTGAAACCCAGTCATCAACGACATCTGCATCAAGCGTTCCTTGAAAGGTGGGTATATCAAAATTCACTTGCACCTTGAATGTTGTATACCCTGTGAATGGTGGGTTTACAGGTGACCCATGATTTTCCAGCATCTGCTTGAACTTCTCCCTCATTTCTTCTCATTGTTTTGTTAATGCATCTACAACCAATGCTTTAATGTCTTCATCCATCTGCAACTTAGCCATCTGCGATCGTGTGCGTCTCAAAGGAAGGTAGTCTGAAGGATTCCTTGTTTCCAACCGCAATCTTTGATATGTTGATCACGTGTGATATGACATACAGGAGTGAACTTGCTCTGATACCACTGATCTAAAATTTGGATTTGGATGACAACACCTAAGTGAGAACCTACGGTGTTGTGGATAAACAAGATAATACAGAATTGAAGCAAGCCAAAAAGTATTGTATTCAATTAGAAAATCCAACATATAATAATCCAAGGGATTCCAAGGGTCACCAACAACTCCTTGAGAATTGAAAAACCAATAGTCATATCAGGTTTATTTACATAATAAAATCTAAACTATGTAATTTTTCAAAAAAACTATATAAAATTTGTCCTAACTTTAACTAGGCATAACTTTCTACACAGGACTCGAAATTACGTGTCGTTTAACTCGTTGGAAAGGTCTCCAAGAGTTGTAGGTGAGGCCATGCTCTTTTACCACTTTGAAGGGCTAAAAATACCCTAAAGGCCTTCAAATATGCCATTTACTAACTATAGAAAAACTAAGAAAATACATAATAATATTTTAAAATTTTATTTTGATCACTCTCACTAGATGTTCAAAAGATTTTATCTGTTTTCAGTTTGAGGACATTCATTTGTGTTGATGGATGAATGTTAAGGCCTTTTAACTCTTTCATATGAGGATCTGTCAGCGTATATAATAAATTCATTGCAAATCATATGAGGAGTTGCCCTCTAATGCAGAGGTTGAATTTTAATTAATTCATCCAACTGTTGGTAATTTGTTTCTTTTCACAAAAGGGTGAATCAGACTCATATTTCTTCTTTTATTAAGGTTTCCGAAAAGAGACAAATCTGTTTGCTAACAAATTGTAATATTTTATTTTATTGTGTGAGTTGCACATGGACCTGTAGCATGTAGAGATTCCTTGGAAATATTCTTGAGAGCACTTGATGAGTTGTATTGTAACATTGGGATATATTATATTATTTTATTTAATTAGGGAGAGTAATTTAATAAAATACCCAATATTAGATGTGGGGTGAACGGGGTAGTTATCCCTTGGTTTTGTAGTACATGGTTTTGATGTAATACCACTTGGTGGTTTTGTGGGAGCTTGTGTCTATAAAAGCAACCACAAGGGTAGTTGTTTAGGTTAGAAAGGATTAGCATTTGTGGAGATTTGAATCATGGCATGGGGTGTGTGGTTACATGATTGTCAACATGGAGTGTTTGTTGGTGGTTGGGGTTTTGAAATATTTCATGATTGTATTTGTAATGGTGTATTGTTGATAATACATGCCGATAGATGCTTTTGGAGGCTGGGTTTTTCCCTCATGAGGGTTTTCCCAGGGTATATCTTGTATCAACTTGGATGGTTATGTTATCTATTCTTTGCATATGGATTATATGTATTTATTTACTTAAAATCTCAAATGGTTTTTGTGGAAATTGTCATATGTTTGGCTGCAAGTTTCCTTTCATTGCATAACTCACATCTTAGGAGCCATGAAAACTCATCTTAAATTTTTCTACTATGAAAATCTTCTTCTGGAGAGAAACCCAAGTAAAGGTACCCACTTTGGGAAAACAATGTTTGTGCAACATATACTGGTGGGAATTTGCAGTAATTCTTGAGCCGATTCTCTTTCCAATAACTTGTACCCATCCTATGCATTATAGAGCCTAGTTTTTTAAACATTCCATAAAATGACATCTTGACCCTCTTGTAGAACCACCATTCTATCTTGAATAATATTCTTTAATTGAAATAATTCTTCCCCTAGAATGCCAAGGGTGTCCATTCATTTCCAACATCGAAATTGCACTTTATTTTGTTCACTTACCAGCAAGTAATCTTGCACAAGAATACCTCATCTATGCATGAGGAATTCCTTTGTGACCACTAAAATCACACTATTGTCAAGACTAGCATAACCACACCATGAATCTTCCCAAAAAGAAAGCAATACTTTCATCATGTATGTCCCAACTGAGAAACTCCATGATCAATGGTTTGTACTCCTCCATGAAGTTCCAAATTCTAGAGCCTTGTGGAGGGTTGGAAGTGGCTAGGATACTTGAAGCATCATTATCCTCCAAGTATTTGTGCTGAATAATTTTAACCCATTTAAGCTGAGGTTCTTTAAATATCATCCATATTAATTGATATTTCAAAGCCCTATTTTGGAGATTTTTCTTTCTCAATCCCACACCTCCCAATTCCTTTGGTTTACACACTTTATCCCAACATATCAAATAATTTTATTATTATTTTCATTTCCTTTCCAAAGTAATCTATGCATATACCAATTCATATTTTGATTAATTGTAATATTGTAAGTTGTACCTTGTGCAATTCCACATCACATAAGTGCCTCTGTTTTAAGTAGAATAAGATATCCTCCCTTGGCTTCTATCTCACCCGCCTAATCGCTTGGCTTTTCTTGTCATCCTTTTTGTCCTCTTTTCAAATTATGTTGATTGTTAGACTTGGGGGCACCTACACATCATGGTAACGTCCATGTGTTGCACTAGCACCTCACAAATTTGTAATCTGAAGGTGGCCATTGAGACATTACACTTGGTATTCCTAGCAATGCAATGCCTCCTTTTGCACATACCAATGTCAAGATTCTTTTTTGGACTCTATATCTTGCCATTTTGTCTCATTTTTGGGCTTCTTCTTGGCTCTCTTGATCATTTGGACTCTCTATCATGGTTTAAATTTAATTTTGCTATTTTTATTGTACTTCCATTCACCGTTACTATGTTGGTTTTTCGCTTCCATCACTATCATAGCTTTGTATGTTTGAGGGACCGATTCTTGTCTTCACTCCAACAAGCTTCACACTTCTTGGTGTCTGAGGGGGGTTGCTTATTTCTCTTTTAATATGTCTTTCATTAATCCATCTCTATTAACATATCATTTTATTGCTTCTATCATTATCTATTTTATCATTTTATCTATCAAACTATCTTGGTTGTTCATGGAGGTGGAAACACCAAAACGGGTGTCTAACTATGCTAGACCTCTAAATCACAAACCCAAAATTTGTGACCTTATTTTTTTTATGTGTAGGTTCGTAGGAAGAAAGGAATTGTTGGATTTTTCATTCATTGGTATTGTAAGCTTCTCTTGCTCTTGTATTTTTCTTATTCCATTTCAACTAGATGTTAGATTTCTATTGTTGTGATCATCATATTAAGTAGTCAGGACTCCTGTCTATTTGTCATTACATTTTTGAGTATGGTCCCCATACTCTATCTATATAGGATGTCAGAGCATCAGAATATCATCCATGACCCATACATGTGTCCTAGACAGAGAGCTCACATAGTTTACCAAATGATCTTTATGACCTGTGTCTTTGGTTTATGTGGTTAAAACATTTTTACCAATTAGCAGTAGTTAGTTTCATGCTTTCATTTTTCTTTAGTGATTTAACTTAGAGGTGTGAAGACTTCAAAGGTTTCTTTGAGTGGAGAGGAGGTTAGTGAGTCCTTGAGGGGTTTGACCACCTTTCGAAGTGGTTCACTTTTCCTACTCTACATTAAATCTTGTTGATAAGGAAAGGAATGACATTAAATATATTAGAATAGATGAAATTACTATCTTCAACACAATGATTCTCCCTACCCAGGATAGCCACCAACCTTTCCAAGATGTTCTTCTATTAGAGAGCCTATCATAGAGGGGGTCCCAAAGCTTGTTAGTTATAGTTTCCTTTGTTCAAAGGAATTCCGAGATACATGCATGGAAGTTGTCCTCTATTGAAACCTATCATCCTAATAATCTCTTACTCCTTCCTTGTTGGAGTGAAAAAGAAAATAATTTCTAACTTATTTACTTCCACTTGCTGCCTAGAGGTATATGAATATAAATTTAAAATCTCTTTAAAAATTCTTTCTTCTTGCCTCTTGGTTGCTCCATAAAGAAAAGTTTCATCAGCAAATTGTTGATGCAAGATCAGGGGTAGATTTCTAGTAGTTATGATCCCTTTAAGGTATCCCTTTGACAAGGCTTACCTAATTGATCTACCTAATGCTTCTGTCATTATTATGAAAAAAAATGGGATAAAGGGTATGTTGGCAATTGACACTCATCCGATGATTCTCGATGCTTGATTTATGGTTCAGGGTTGTCATTAATGGCAACTCTTCTTGGAGATTCAATCTGGTAGTCATGATTCCTCTTATCTAGAAGCAGGAGTTAACTAGTAGACAGTCAACCGGTAAAACAAGGCTATCTCGGTAATGTTTTGCTCCGGAAAGATTTTTGATGATTGTGGTGATTTTGGTGGTTAACTTCGTGTTCTTGGTGAATGGGAAAATCCTTAGGAAGCATTTGATCATACTCTTTTGTTCCAATGCTATGTTTTGTTAAAGATTGAAGCTGACTTGAAGCTACATGTTACACTTCTTGAAGCCGACTTGAGGGAGATTATTTTTGTTAAGACTGAATATATAAGATCAAATTGGCAATTATTTTTCAGTGTAATACATTTGTGGTGATCATTTTGGCGTGATTGAGTGCAGTTTCATGTGTGTATTTGGTTCACAGATAATCCGGTAGCTGACTGAGACAGAAACTGAGTATTTGCAGAGCGAGCATAGTCAAAGATCTAGTGCTTAACCGAAACTCATTCATGCATTGTCAGATGCTACTTCAAAGTTCATTTTATTGCATTTCCTCATTTTAATCTAATTGTAAGTTAGTGAAACTTCCCTGAAGGTTGTAGCCTTTCGAGTCATTGTATTTGAGCAGTGAGTCTGAATGCAAGTGTATTCCCCATCTATGTAATATTTATGTACTCCTGGCCATAGTATATAAATATTATGGGTTCTAGCTCCACCATGGTTTTTCCCTTTTTGGGTTTCCAAGTAAAAATTTTGGTCTTGTGGATTTGTGGTTTATTTATTGCTTGTTTATGTTCTTTTCTGTTATGCATTGCTAACTGATGGATAAAGAATAAGTTTGTGGATTTGATTTCCAACAAATCACTGATTCACCCCCCTCTTAGTGATCCCTAATTCTAGCAAGGTCCCCCTATTTGATGTTTCTTGATGCCTCTAATAATCCTTTTGGAGAGCCTTTCAATAACATTAAACATCTTGGGATAGCTATCCACTTGAAAATCAAATCTAAACAAATTCTAGAAAAGTTAAGAGTTTCCATAACTTTCAACAAAATGTTAAACACACTAGAATACTGAGAATGGGGGGTGAATTAGTATTCAATTAAACTTAAATACTTTAACATTAGTTTAAACCCTTACTTAGAAACAAAACAGTGATTAAAAAAAAATATATCACAATTGCACAAGTAGACACTAGATTTACATGGAAAACCCAACAAGGGAAAATCCACGGTGAGCTATAGCTACTTGGATCTACTATCCAAATCAAGCCTCACAAATAAAAATTGAGGTTACAATAGGTTTGATGGGCTACAACCCAAAGGAAGTTGTAACTCCTTGAATTACAATTTTATGGCTACAACCAAAGGAAGTTCACTACTCCCTGAGAATTAGAACAATTACAACAAGAGGACACAACCTCATAATATCATAAATAGTTGATGAATTTCCACCATAACATTTATATTTGATCATATCAATAGCTTTCAACTCATTGTTGTAGCTTACTTCATGGGGCATTAAATGAAATTACCTTTGGCACAATATCCCTGGAATGCATTAAAAACTTCTTTGCCACCCCATACACACACCTTTTTGTAATGATTTGATCTCCCATTTATATCCTCAACAAGCATTAACAAGATTTTCCCAAGTTCTCTAGGGTCAAATGTGTAGGCATGAAAAGTGCATCCTCCAAGGAGGTTAGCCCCCAAACACTTCTACACTGGAAGCAAAGTAAATTTGGTGTAGTGCCCCTTCCCAATTCATCTTGTCTTTTTGTACATCAAAGGAATATATTGATCTAGCTTAGTCTACTTTATGATGATTTGATGGTATCATGTTATGTACTAACCTTATTTCATGATTGTATTGGATATGATGATGGATCTATATTTGATGATTTATAAGTGTTCATTATTCATGATGGATGATATTGCTAATGGGATTTTGATGACATTATGATTACGCTAACCCTACTCTATGATTATGATGACTAAGTTGATGCTACGATGTTTGTGATTGTCTTCTAGTGTCTTCATGATTAGAGACAATGCCATACCACTCATTGTGAGCACGAAATGACGTTGTGATTCTTTATCACTTGCATGATCGTTTATGATGAATATATATTGTATATATGTTGTATTGCGTTTAGTGGTGGATGTGGGATTGCAGGTACCAGACATTGACTCCAGCTAGTCTCACAGGTCTGAGCATGTCTTTATCCCAATAGAAAGTTGTTGGAGATGGTATGTTTTCCCTCATACTCTAGGCTTAAGTTGATACCCTTGTCAATTAGTGTCTTGGCTTGAGTCATTGGTTTGTGTCATGTGATATGTTGTTCAACCTTATGTCGAGTTGCCTTGTGAGTTTGTGATTACTTATTAATTAAAAAATAATTGGTTAATATAGTTTATAAATATTAAATTAAATCAATGGATGACATTAATATTTAATATTAATGTGTGATTATTATTATTGGAGAATTATTATTCATTAATGTTTATTTTATGGATTTATATTTTATTGGTTATTTGGAATTGTGGAAATTAATTAACCAAATTACTACATATAGCCCATTGGTGTAAATTATTATTTTGGTTAAAGTAATTGATTTTGGTTGAAAGAGGTTTGAATGTTGGGTTGGTGTGAATTTTGATTTGTACTTTGATTGAGTGGGGTTTTATTTTGGTTGAAAGGGGTTTGATTTTGGTTGAAAGAGGTACTTTGAATGTTGGGTTGATATGATTGGTATGCTAGATATGTTGGGTTGAAAGAAGGTTGACATGACTCTAATGTTGGTTGAACTGAGTAGGAATGATTTTGTTGAAGAATGAAGGTTGGCATGTTTGAATGGTCTTACAAGTAGAAGAAGGTTGGCCCGATAATGATTCGCTCATGGTTATCACTTCTCTCATCATTTTTTCTAACTAGTCTGTATGGTTGTTAAGACTAGTC
Organism: Cryptomeria japonica; assembly: GCF_030272615.1. NCBI lineage: Eukaryota > Viridiplantae > Streptophyta > Pinopsida > Cupressales > Cupressaceae > Cryptomeria > Cryptomeria japonica. Next base: position 658,357,812 of record NC_081415.1, read on the forward strand.
ATGTTTCTCATTTGTTGTTGCAAAGTATTGATTTGTTGAGCTAAGATCTCTATGGATGGTGATGGAATAGGAATGGAAGGGATGAATTCTTCATCTTCCCTACGAAATGCATAATGCCAATCCATGATGTTCGCTTGATTGGTTTGGACCTAAGATCACAACATGTAAGATTTTTTTTCCATTTCTAGAATGTTGCAAAAGTTTGTTTGATTTGTTGATCTTGACAAGCTTGTTTGCTGCGAGGTTCTAATCTTGTTGTTATTGAAACTTGACTTTGTTGAGGGATTTGATATTGTTGATGTTGAAACTTGACTTTGTTTGAAGGACTTGATTTTGTTGATGTTTTTGAAAAAAATTGGTTGAGATTCCACTTTGCTTTTGGTATTTTCTAAAATGTTTGAACTTGGTGAAATGTAGCAAAGGACGCAACAAACACATCAAAGAGAGTAATACCATATAAAAATAATACTTGTTTAAGGAACTTTTTCAAATTCCCATGAATGTTGGAGTCTTTTTCAAGACCCCATTTTGTTTTCATTGTATTTGAACAATTTGATAGCACATCAAGCAAACTCTCCTAAGGTCAAAAGGTCACAAGTATTACCACAACCCACATCTTGATACTCTGTCAGCTCAAACAACCTTGTCACACACTACGGCGCGCCTGTTTTTTTGCCTTTTTTCTAGAAATTAGACCAAAGAGGATTTCTCCTCAATTGATGCATTATTCTAGGAGATATATGGTGAGTGTCTTGGGGATGGATTCTTCCCCACCCTTGCACTGTGATAATTCAAGTGTCTGGTTACTGACTCAGTTGGCTTTCTAATTTCTAAGGTGTTTAGAAAGGGTTCCATTTGAGTGGTCACAATCAACAACGTTTTACACTTCATTGAGGGAGGTCTCCCAGTCTGTAGAGGTTATGCTCTACAGATTTTAATGTACCGTATAGGCACCGAGGGAGGCATAACGTCATTGTGACAACATGTAACATTCATCGCATATGATTTTCATCACATACGCATTTATTTATAGTGGCTTGGATTACTTGGCTTTAGCCATTGCCACTTAGTTCGTTCCCCTCTCACTGGCCTTAATGGTGCCCTAAGGGCAACTTGGGAGGGAAGGCCTTCTAAAGGATGTAAGTACAAAAAAATATTGAAAGCATAAAAGAAGAGAGTCTGGTTTTCTGATCACCCATTGAAGGGGAGAGCATAATACCTATCCCTTCGAAGACATCAAAAACAAAATTATTTTTATCTTTCCATTGCAATGATTTTCTATTCTAAAAGGAGATGTTGCTCCAAAAAGGCATGGGGTTCATTTTTAACCTTCATAGCAATTTGTGAAAGAACAGGAAAGAATTTAATTTTTTATTTTTAAAAGAACCAAAATAAGTTCTCTACTCTAACCCTGCAGAGAAAATAACATTAAAAAAAACACATGGTGGGCTATCCAGCCTAATTTCCTTCCTTTGGTTACAAAAATCTGCTTCAGTGTTTATCAATGATTTGTTATAAAACAGAACACTAAAAGACTAGAATTTAAGAAAAATGAAAGAATGGAGAGGTTTTTTTTGTTTTTTTTTACATGAGGAACTTGCTAAAAATGGAAACTGCAAAAAATAGAAACTTTTCAAAAAAAGAAACCTACCAAAAATGGAAAATTTCCAAAAACGAAAATCTGTCAAAAATGGAAACTTGCCAAAATGGAAAATTTTCAGAAATGGAAACTTTCCAAAAACAAAAACCTACCAAAAATGGAAACTTTCCTTAAGTTGAAACCTGCCAAAAATGAAAACTTTCCAAAAATGGAAACCTTCCAAAAATGGAAACCTACCAAAAGTGAAAACCTATAAAAAATGGAAACCTGCCGAAAACAGAAACTTTTTAGAAATGGAAACCTACAGGCATACACAAAATTTCAAATTGCTGTTAGTTCACGTCGAGTTCACCATTGTGTTTCATGCTTAAAAATCATTAATGCAGAAATAGGAAATAAGGATAAATCACTAAATCCTTAACTATCAAAGCAATTTCAAACGTAAACCAATAGAAATTAACACAAGATAAGAATAAATTCGAATAAATGAAACTCCCTCATCCTGCATCGTGGCTTCCATTGTGCTTCTTTGAATTGTGCTTGTAGGTGGCTCTCAGGTATTGCACTGGGATTCCTACATAGATTAGACAATTGCTTGAAGACTGTGATTCTAGATTGAATTGAGAAAAGAGGTTGAATTTATAGATTTTCAACACAGAAGGGGTAAGGATTTGAACTCAAGTGTTGATTGATAGTAAACTAAAATTGATTTGATCAGTGAACTCAATAGATTGATTTGTTAACTCATTTGATTGGGGAGTCAACTAAATATATTGGCTAGTGAACTGGATAGATTAGCTAGTTGACTGAGTTGATTGAGAGATGACTGAATTGATTAAAAGATAACTAGTTAGTTAGAAAAAGGTGATTGAAGGAGATTGAAGAGTTAACTAAGTTAACTGATTGGTTTAACTAATTTGATCAACCAATTATGATTTTCAACATGTGTTGTAGGAGATTGACTTGAAATTTAATTTCATTTTGATTTGCATTTGAATTTGGGTTTTTGAATGCTAAAATGCACATAAATTAATTGAAATTCATATTTGGTGAAATATGAATTTGATGATTTGGAATTAGATGAAATTAATTGAAATTCGAATTTGGGGAAATATGAATTTGAGAGAAATGAAATTAGAAGGAATTATTTGAAATTTGAATTTGGGGAAATAATTTAAATAAAATTATTTAAACATTAAAAATAGAATTTAATTAAATAATAAAGATAATTTAATTAAGGAATTAATCGTAATTAATTAAATAATTAATATTTGAGAAAGAGGTTAACTAATTAATTAATTAGAGAATAGAAATAGAATAATTAGAAGTGTTGAAGGGTGATGATTAAAATAAATAGTTAGTTTAATCAAATAATTAAAGAGTTACTTAATTAATTAGATGAATAATTAGTAAAAGATTAAAGAGACATTTTAAGGTGTCTACAAATAATATTATAATAACTTAATCTTTCATGCAATAAATTATCTGGGGCTATTCATATTAATATGTAACTTTTCACATCCTTAAGTTAACTTAAAGGCTTCAACTTTTAAGGATGACTATTTAAATAGAGGGTTCCTATTTTTAGTAAGTTTGCATATGAGCATGGAGCGACTTAAAATTTTCCCCAAAGCTCTAGAATTGTAAATTGCACATTGTAGGTGGGTTTCATGTTAATATAATTATAGATCTATGAAAATTCTAAGTTCTTAAGTGAGCACTTGGAGAGCTGAGGAGATTGAAGTATCTGAGCTTGTGAGGATGTGAATTCATTGGCCAAATTCTGAGAGAATTGACTAAACTGCAGCAATTGGAGCACTTGGACCTAAGTGATAATAATCTCCATGGTGTCATTTCAAGGGAGATAACACATTTGAGAGGGTTGGAGAAACTTGAACTGGGCTATGTGAATTTCAGTATGGCAGGAGATGGTTGGGTGGGGAATATTGCTTCTCTCACCAATTTGACTATACTTCTCATGTATGGTTGTGGACTAATAGGATAAATTCCTCCCTCCTTTGCAAATATCTCACAGCTTCAATCATTGAACCTTTTAGGGAACTCATTAAGAGTTAAGATTCTTCCCTTTCTTTGAAGCACTAACAATTTGGAAGGTTCTCTTCCCTCCTCTTAAAGTGGCCTCTCAAAGCTAGAGTATCTTCTGCTCAGTTCAAATAGATTAAATGGCAGCATTCCATATACTCTAGGTAATCTCTCAGCCCTACGTGATCTTGAAATGGAGAATAACTCTTTTAGCGGTCCAATCCCAATTTCCTTTCCTAAGCTATCCAATCTAGAGTATCTTTACTTGGCCAACAATAGCTTAAATGGAACCTTTTCATTTTTTATTTTAAATAATTGCCACAAACTCAGATATGTCGATCTCTCAAGTAATATGTTGACCATAAAGTTAGTGCTTCCACCATTCCCAACTTTTAACTTGAGTACTTAGGGTTGTGTCAGTGTAAGATTATAGGATTTCTCTGCATTTATTTCAACTCAATATTTCATTCAGCACTTAGATTTGTCAAACAACTCTCTCAATGGTTCTATTCTGATTTGGCTTTGGGAACTCATACCTCTTCGATTTCTTTCATTGGAAATAATTTTAGTGGCTCTATTTTAAATTTAAAATGTAAAATGGAGAATTTAGAAATTTTAGACTTGTCAAATAATAAGTTGAGTGGTAGCATTCCCCAATGTCTTAAGAACTATTCAAAATTATCTATCTTAAATCTAGAGAAAAATAACTTAGAAGGGATTATACCAAATCTATGTGAGAGATTGAATTCTCTTGAGATATTAAAATTAGGAGATAATGCACTTAGAGGGCATATTACATTGTCACTTGAAAAATGTATCTCTCTAAAAATCCTTGATTTGAGAAATAATAATTTACAAAAATCCTTGATTTGAGAAATAATAATTTACAAGGGAACATTGAAAATTAGATGAAGACTTGCAGAGTATCCAAATTTTAATACTCAGAAATAATAAGTTTAATGGTAAAATCCCATTGCAATTAACAAAACTACAAAATCTTCAAATTTTGGATATGTCAAACAATAAATTTTTAGGGGTTTTTCCAAATGACCTTATGGAGTTGCCTGTAATGGAAAATGAATAAGAAAACACAAAAAATATTTGAACAAGAACTTTCTACAGACTCCACATTCTATATAGATGCAATAACAATTAAGAATAAAGGACAAGATTTAGAGAATAAGATGATTTTGAGATTAGTGAAATGTCTTGAACTCTCCAATAATAGTCTATCAGGTATCATTCCTTGGAATATTGGATCCCTCAAGGTTTGATTATTCTCAATGTTTCAGGAAATCACTTTAATGGCAAGATTCCTATATCTATTGGAGAGATGACAATGTTGCAATCACTTGATCTTTCACAAAATAATCTATCTGGGGCTATTCCTACTGAGCTACAACTTCTTACATCCTTAAGTTACTTTGATGTATCCTATAATAACTTGTTAGGGATGATACCACAAGGAGCACAAATGGCATTATTTGGTTCTAGATACTTTTCCAACAATTTAGGCTTATGTGGATTTCAAGTCAATAGAACATGCTCAAGGGGCCATCCTGATTTTCCAAAGGCACATGAGACTAACAAAGATCTAGATGATGATATATGGTGGACCATGGGAATGGCTACAAGATATGTAATCAGCTTTTCAATTGTAATGGGAATGTTGTGGCTCAATAAAACATGGAGTGTCACATTGTCGAAATTTATGGATGCCATTATTATTTCTATATTTCAAACATTGAAAGAGATGTTGTAATCTACAAGGTGTTATAATATATGTTCTACTTTTGATCATAAATGATAGTTTTTGACATGTATTGTCATATTTTCAATTTGTGACGTGTAAAATACGCGGGATGATACTTATTATGGAATGTATGATAAAAAATTTTGATCCATATTGTGTGTTAAATTTCATAAATTTTAGCTATGTATTATTCAAGTACTTGTGTTTTGTAACTTGAGGTTTACCAATAAATTTTCATGTGGAGTTGAATTGGGGATTTATGTTGATCATATATCCTTTCTTTTGGTGTCATTGTCTAGTGGTGATACTAGATTTGAAACAAAGTTAGTAGAGAGTTATTTTTGATACTTTGTATGTAACAATACCTTCTTGTTTTGTTTTTCTAATTTCTTTTGCATATTAATGTTAAAAGTTTCTAAGAATAAGAATTGATAAAACTTGATACATCTATGTTAATAAATAAGATTGACAAATAAATATAAAAAATTATGCACTATATATAACTTATATTCAATATAAAAATAATGATACATTTATAATAAAATACAATCATTTACCATATGAAACCTTTTTAATTCAAATCGACAAAAATAACACTTATTTACTCTACTAACTCAATTGGTCACATTAAAATTACTCTTTTCTTTCTTGAGTTTAGACATAATTTATGTACACATTTGATATGAAAAAATACTAAATGATATTACAAAACAATAGGTATAAGTAACATCATCAAACAACTCATGATATCCCAAGGAGATACAACATGATTTGTCTCATTTCATTCTTGATACATAGCCTTGGGACATGCCAAATATGGTAAGGTCTAGATCATGCAAATATACAACACATATCCATCAAATCTCCCACTTTTTCTGTTAAAAGATTGCAAGACACATAAACTATATAAATGAAGAAAATAAAATTGTCTCTATTTATATATATATGGTGACAAAAAATTACATGATTTATAAAGCCTCTGAGAGAATTAATAGATTCCTAAAATCTACATCTAGTTAAATATCCTAGCTATCAAATCAAAGCCGATAATTATCAACCTAAAGATAACACTATCAACTCTCTAAAAACTTATTAAATGTATGGTCATTAACTAAAACACTTCCCCCAACAAGATTCATTGTACTTAACAACTTCTCTTCTTCCATGGAGCAGAGCGGGGAGGAGAAGGGGAGTGATCAGGCCCAAAATTCTTTTTTTTTGGGCGGGAGTACTGGTTCAGCAATAGGACAACATGCAATAGGAGATTCAAGGAGCCCTTTAGAAGGGGAGAGCTTAGATGGTAAGGATTCCGATGCTCTTTTGGACTTAGGGGACCTAGGAGGAGGTCTTAGATCATGAGAGGAGCATATAGTAGCAGACAAGGGGAACAGTCAGGTTCAAAACTTAAATTTAGGAGGTGGAAAACCTAAAGTAGCTCCAAGACAACAAGTGGCAAGCGGTTGAGAGGACACAGTGGAAGGAAAAGAATCTTATGGGAAGGATCTCAAGAATCTGCCGCATTCAGGGGATCTAAAGGGAGGACCTAGATCAACTGGACACATTGGTAAATGGTCCTCCTTGTTTGGGGTCAAAACTAAAGGTAAGTCATCATTGCCCCCAGTTAAAAATAATTTGAATGTGTCTTAGGGAAAGTTTTCTATCTTTGTTCCTGACCAAATTATAGATCATAATATTGCTCGAATGGAAAATACCTTGATTGGCAAATTTTTTGGGACGAGACCAAACATTGAAGTTGTTCGTGGGTTTGTTAAGAGGAAATGGATCTTGAAAGGTCAGGTTGATGTTGTATCTATGAACAAGGGATGCCTTTCCTTTATTTCTCTTGTGAGGAGGATCACAAAAATATCCTTTGCAACGGTACTTGGGTGATAGACAAATATTTAATGTATATTCAAAAATGGTACCCTAATGTGGGAAGAGAGGATACGTTTGTGGTCCAAGTTCCAGTTTGGATAAAGTTACCTAGGCTCCCAATGGAATATTGGGAGGAAGATGTGTTTGCAGGAATAGCGAATGCTTTCGAGGAGATTATCGTCATTGATCCAGTTACGACATCCAGAAGAAGACTTATTTATGCTAGAATTTGTGTAGGAGTGGGACACAAAATGGATATTCCAGAGGAAATAGAGATAGAATCAAAACTTAGCAAATGGTTACAGAATATTATGTATGAAACAATCCCTTTTGCATGCTTTCACTATAAGAAAGTAGGGCACTGGGCTAAAAAATGCCCAAGTAATGCGGTCAAATCTCAATCCCAAACTAAAGTATGGAAAAAGGTGGACAGCTCTTTGAAAGCATCGCCCTCTGATGAACTAGATCAGGAGAAACAGTCCCAGGTTGGAAGGACAGAGGAAGTGTTAGTCAGAGAGTTGGGAAATGAAATGAAGAAAGGAGATAATGAAAAGATCTCTCATCAGGAAAAGGAGCAGAGAGGAAAGGATTCAAATGATGGAGAAAGAGAGTCACAAGTCAATAGCCAAAATAAGGAAAAGGATAAGATAGAACAAAATTAAGATAAGAATGAGAAAAGAAATAACGGTCAGATGAATAAGGGAGATAATCAATCCAAAGATAACAAAGAGGAGGGAGACAATTTTAATTTAGTACCAAATTCATCTGAGTCAGAAAATGGAGCAGGTTGGATCCAAGATGCACAACCTGATAACATCCTTGAACAAGGGCTATCGGAGATTTCATTAGCCTCTCTAGCTCAGGTAAAGTTGAATTTTTTAGAGGAAAATGAACCAAGATGGGGAGATGAGGAAGAAATCAAAAAGGCATTGGGAAAGAGTGAGTCAAAGTAGGAATAAGAAGAAGTAATGGAGGATAAAAGAAAGAATAAGAACAAAAAAAAGAATAATAACAACAATAACAATAATACATCAACCAGAAATAACAAAAGTAGACTTGGGGATGTGGGAGCTCAACATAATTTTCCAGGAAGATATTCAAATGCAAAGAAGAGGACTAAGGAAATAAGCAAGAACATAGTAGACGGGACTCAAAGAACCATCTTTGAGGTAGGTATTTCTAAATACCCATGAAGATCATCTCTTGGAATATTCGAGGATTGAATAATCCTCACAAACATGATTTAATAAAAGTATGATTAGAGACAAAAACCCAGATATTTTTTTGATTCAAGAAACCAAAATGTCAAAGGAAAAGGTTGAAGGATTGAAAATGTTTAGTAATGGAGGAGTTAGTGGTGGTAGTTCAAAATGAGCCTTGGGAGGTATTGTTACTTTCTGGAATAAAAACACTGTAGAAGGAGAAGTGCTGATTCAGAACAACAATCTAGCTTGTATTAGATTTAAGCATTTGAAAGAGAGCACCTCATGGGTCTTAACTAATGTGTATGCTCCTAACACTAAGATTGGTAGAAGTGATTTTTGGAAAAGATTATCCTTGTTAAGAAGTAGGTTTGTTGAAGATGGGTGGATGATTATGAGGGACTTCAATACCCCTCTAAAGGAAAATGAGAAAAAGGGAGGAAGCCATACCAATCTGGTTAGTAGATTGGATTTAATGGACTTCATCAATAATAATGCTCTCCATGACCTGGATTTACAAGGAGTTAAATACACTAAGACTAATAGAAGGAGTGGTGAGGACTTAATTCAGGTCAAACTTGATAGAGCTCTTATTTCTTTGGATTGGTTTAATTTTTACTTTTGTTCTTTATTTGCTCACATAAGGGCAAGATCAGATCACTGTCCTATATCCTTCATGGATGATGCCAAGAAGAGAAGAAGACACTTCCCTTATAGATTTGAGAGAATGTGGGCTAAACACCCAGATATGGAAAACAAAATAAAGGAATGGTGGTAGGTCAGAATTGAAGGTAATGCTATATATAAAGTGGTCAAAAAGTTGAAGTTTGTGAAAGAAAATGTTAAAAGGTGGAATAAGGAATGCTTCAGGAACATCTTTTCTTCGAAAGCCACTATTCTTTCAGATCTAAAAGATATTCAAGATGAGATTCAAAATAATGGATATATTAATACTTCAAGAGATGTTGAAGATGAAATTCTTATGAGATATCATGATATAATAGCAAAAGAAGAAACTTTCTGGAAACAAAGGTCAAGAAATGTTTGGTTGAAAGAAGGGGACATAAATACTAAATACTTTCATATGTCCACTTTAAAACATAAGGCCATCAATAGGATGTCAAAGATTAAAGTTAATGGTAGAATTGTTGAAGAGGAAGAATCAATGAGAAAGGCTGCCATGGAGTTTTTCTCCAACCTCCTTGCTAAGGATCATAATTTGGATCTGCAATCTTAAAAGAACCTTATGTATTGTATCCCATCTATCCTCAAGGTAGATCAAAACTCTTATCTGACTGCTATCCCTTCCAATGATGAGATTCTGAAAGCTGTCAACTCCTTTGAAGGTAACAAGGCTCCGGGCCTGGATGGTTTTCCCATGTTCTTTTTTCAAATGTACTGGCATATTGTTGGAGATGATGTTTCCAGAGCTATGAAAGAGTTTTTTGGTGCTAGAAGAATTTTGAAAGAGATAAATGGCACTTTTATTGCTCTTATTCCCAAAAGATGGGAGCTGATTCCATGGATCTATTCAGACCTATAAGCCTTTGCAACTCTCTATACAAGATCATCTCTAAGGTTCTGACTTCTAGAATCCTGAACCTATAAGCCTTTGCAACTCTCTATACAAGATCATCTCTAAGGTTCTGACTTCTAGAATCTTGAACCTGTTTCCTTCTATCATTTCTCCTCAACAAAGTGGTTTTGTCCCTAGAAGACAAATCTTGGATTTGATAATTTCAGTCCATGAAAAATATTCATTCTTTGTCTAGTGCTAAAAAAGAAGGCTTTCTTTTTAAGCTTGACTTATCCAAAGCCTATGATAGAGTGGACTGGGATTTTATGATGAAAGTTCTTTCAGCTTTTGGTTTTTGTTCTAGAAGTATCAATCTTATTATGCAATTAGTCTCTTCTACTTATTTTTCTATTTTAATTAATGGGTCTCCATCTCCTTTTTTCAAGTCCTCAAGGGGACTCAGACATGGAGGTCCTCTATCTCTGGTTATTTTTATTATCATGGCGGAATGTCTGGGGAGATGAATTGGAAAGTTGGTTGAGAAGGGAGAGTTTTGTGGGTTGAAACCATCTTCAGCGGATCAAGTCTGCTCCCATCAACAGTTTGTGGATGATTTTATAATTATAGGGAAGGCTTTAGTGTAGGATTCTAGGAGTTTAAAGAAAGCATTGGATAGTTATGGGTCTGCTACTGGGCAACTTATTAGTTGGTCCAAAAGTTTTGTTTACTTCATCAATACTCTGGAAAGAAGAAAGATAAAAATAAGCAACATTTTTAAGGTGTCAATTGGGGAGTCTTCCCGCTTCCTATTTGGGGCTCCCTTTATGGTAAGATCCTCCTGATACTTTCTAGGGAGCTTTGGTGGACAAATTCCATAAGAAATTAGTAGGTTGGAAAGGCTCTCTTCTTAGCCAAGCTGGTAAGGTTCAGCTTCTAAAATCAAATCTTCAAAGTATTCCTCTTTATGCCATCAACCTTTTCAGAATTCCTGCCAAGTTTGTGGAGGCTATTGAAAAAATTCAAAGAACTTTTTTGTGGACACGGGTTGAGGAGAAGAAGAGAATGAATTTGATTGCATGGGATAAGATTTGTAAACCAATAAGAAAGGGAGGTCTGGGTCTAAGAAGAATAAGAGACATGAATGAGTTTCTTATGGCCAAGCAGATTTGGAGAGGGTATAATAACCGGGGAGAATGGAAACTGATATGGGACAACAAGTATAAAAGACAATATCCTACTCTTCTAAGCTTCCTCAAAGTAGAACAAAATCCCAATTGGATCCAATATCTGGAAAAATGTTTCAAGGACAAGAGATCTAATTGCCAAAGGTGTGAAATGGAAGATGGGGAAAGGAAACTTTATCAAATTCTGGGAAGACTCCTGGTTGCTCGAGTCCCCATTGAGTGAAAGTCCTGATTGGAGTAGATTTCAGAATTAGTGCAAGGAAAAATATGGCTCTATGGTGGGTGACTACTGGAAAGATGGATAGTGGAATCATTTATCCCAAGTTGATCCATCCCTGGGGAGTCTAAACAAAATAATGAACTCCATGGTGGTGGTGGAAGATGAAGATCAATTAATCTAAAAACTCATAGCAAATGGTAAATTTACTGTGGCCTCTCTTTATTATCAATAGTTTTCTAAAGTGGATAGTCCTTGTTGGGCTAAGGCTTGGGTGAAAGGCCTAATTCCTAAAATTAATATTTTCTTCTGGACAACCCTTCAAGATAAAATTCTAACTATTGATAACCTTAGAAAAAGAGGTATTTGTATGCCTAGTGTTTGTTTTCTTTGTATGCAGAATGAGGAGACCATTAATCACCTGCTCTTTCATTGTCCCTTCTCTGCTGATATTTGGGTAAGATGTCTGGACCACTTCAATATTAGTTGGAGTTTCCTAGAATCAGTTCAAGAGGTTTTTAATTCTTGGCAACACCCCTCAAGGAATAAGTCTACAATTAGGTTATGAAAATTGGCCTTACCCCATATATGCTAGGGAATATGGAAAGAGAGAAATGAAAGAGTGTTTAGAGAGAAGGTGTCTAAGGCTCAAATTATGTTTGAGAAAATAAAAAGAAACATATTGGAAAATATGAATAACATAGGTGCTATTGCTAACCCTCAAGACAAGGATGATCAAATTATCTTCAAGAATTGGAGATTAAAGGGATGAGATTACTTTCAGACTAATCCTAGAGAGGGTGTGAAATGGGAATGTCCTCCCAATGGTTGGATGAAAATCAAATTTGATGGTGCTTCTAAGGGCAACCCTAGTAATGTGGGATGTGGTGTGGTCCTAAGGGATGAATGGGGAAAATGCAAAATCATTAAATGCATACCTATAGGAAATCAAACTAATCATGTTGTTGAGGCTATGGCAGCTTATCATGGGATGGTCCTAGCAAAGGAAGCCAAATGCACCAGAGTTTGGTGTGAAGGGGACTCTTTGAATACAATAAACTATTTGAATAAGGAGTTCCTGCCATCTTGGTCAATAAACAATGCAATTAAAGTAGTGAAGAAAATAAGTGACACACTTGATATATGTGTTTTCACACATGTGTACAGGGAAGCTAATTCGTGTGCTGATTGGGCCGCCAACTTGGCCTGCCGAATGGAGGAAATCATTACTATTAATGGTGAGAGTGAACTTGCATGTGAAGCGAAATCCTTGTTTGATCTGCACTATATCCAGATGAGGCAACGTGGCATCATCAACAATAATTTCTAAATTCTTCTTCCAGTTATTTCAATGAAGGCTTACAATGGTGGTGAAGAGAAATTATTTAAGTGTCTTATCATAATAACTTGGCATGGATTCAGGGCTATTTTTTAGGGCAACAATACAAACCAGAGAAGAATAATCAAAGTTGAGAGTAGGAAAATCAATGATTGCGAAGGAAAAATGGGAGGGAACAAAAAAAGGTTTGAACCTACCTCTTGCTCGGAATGGAAGAAGAACAGAGAGGTTTGGGATATTCTATAGGAGGGGGGTTTAAGTGTGTTTATGGAGAGGCTTAGTGGGAAAGATCCAACAGTCACTAAGCACTTTATCAAGAATTGGAAGAATGGCAAAGTTTTGGTGGGGACCCAGGTGATGACTGTGGATGAGGAGATTATTGCAGAAGCTACGGGGATGGTGACAGAGGGCATGAAATTATATAGAGATCCTAGTATCTCTGATAAGGCATCGAACAAATTTCCTATCATGAATGGTGAGAAGAAGAAAATGGTGAAGGTTGACAACTCCTATCACTCCCCAAAATGTATATGCAAGCCATGGAGGTTTGTTTTGTTTGCTACAATTACCTATATGATGTTGGATGGTAGATTTATGAGAGCTTACAGACACCATTTTGTGTTACTCAACTATTTCCGCCATGGTGAGAGGTAAGATTGTGATATTATCTTTCATGTTCCATAGACCATACAATCAAAGAGATACAGAAAAACCCCAAGGGTGACCATGCTCTTCATCAGGGTCTTATGGCTCTTGTGTATAAATTTTTGAAAGGGAAATGCATTGATAAACCAATTAGAGGTAAAAATACAAAGGGATGAGGAAACAGAGAGTGAGGTTAGTGGTTTTAACTTCAACTCAGAAACTGAAGGCAAGTCGGAGGAGCTAAGCAAAAAGGGAAGGACCAAGGGAAAGAGGATAGTGGTGGATTCTGATATCTCAGAGTCTTAGGATGAGTCCTTCACAGGTAAATTCATCAAAAGCAAGAAAGGTAAAGGTACCAGAAAGAAAACCCAGAGGAAGAAGAACACCAGTAGGGGAGGTAACAAAAATATTAATCAAATTTTGATTGATTCTAATGAGGAGGCAGAGGAGGATAAAATGATAATGGGTAGGGTAAGGAGGGGGATGATATCCTGGTTGTGGGAAGCGATGAGGATTTGATTACTCAAGCTCTATAGAAAGAGGACCAAGAGGACAAAACGGGTAAAACTGGTGATTGTGTTGGAGATAACGAGAGTATTAAGGGTTTCTATGATAGCATCAGCATAATGGTGAAAGACATTGGTAGCCTGAAGAAGGATATGTATGTTGTCAAAAGAGCCATGATAGGCAAAAAACCTCTATCTAATAATGTCAAAGAATTGGTGGTGGCAATTAATAATGTTGAAGCCATTGAAAACATGGTGAGTAAAATTATTGAAACTGAAAAGAAGGTTAAGGAGATGGAAAGAAATAAAGATGTGAAAGGGATGGAAATTGCTATGAATAATCTGGACAACAAAGTTGATAGGATGGAACCTATAGTTTAGAAGATAGCTGAACAAAACTTCCAAATTCTCAAAGCCTCGATGGACAATATGAACATTTTGATTAACAAATTTGATAACATCAGAGATAAAGAGGGCGACAAGGATCAGTTGGATAAAAAAGGTCATGAGAAGAGGACGAGAGCCAATACCAGGAATAAGGGCGACATCAAGGGTCGAGAGTTGGATGATTTAAAGGCCTCTACGAACAACATGAAGCAGATGGTGGTCCACGCTAAGGATATTATGAAAAATATCTAGTTGTCTTGGTCTCGGTCTCTATCTTAGTCTTTGTGTTGTCCTTTTGCTTTCCTTTTGCTGTCTTTTTATGGTTTTTTATGTTTTGTGTGTTGAGATCCCTTTTTGTTTGAATGGGATCAGTTTTTGTTGTTGGAGTGATCAGACATGGTTCTATCAAGCTCTAATGCTCTCCTGATTTGTAAAAGGTTCGAGTTCCTTTCAAAAACCTATTTTTACTTAATTAAAACTATAACACTCCCCTTGTTGAAGAAATTATACTTTTCTAGTACTATAGCAGCCACCCCTCTATTGCTACTATCTTTTATCTTTAATTTCAATTTGCAACAAATCCCATCTTAATCAACCAAACATCTTTGTTCTAGCTTAGAAGTGTCAATATCATAATTTATTCAATCACCATGGTGGTGACAAATTTATGCCATCATTGATGCTTACACTTGAAGGTGTTAAGCTCCTAATTTTAGGGTCATCCCTAGAACTAGAACTTATACTCGAGGGTTCATTCTTGATGACCCCGCATACATATTCCTTCAAAAAATTAGAGGCTTTAAACCATTACTATTTATTAAACATAGTCCAATCATATTATTGTTAGGCCCAATATAGAAAGCTAATATACTGAGAGGGGAGGGGTGAATCAGTACTCCAAAACTTTTCTTTTGTAATAACCTTACTATTATGCATAAACAGAATAGTGCAGTAACAAAAAATAAAACTATAATCAACAGATAACATTCATACATGATTCACTCCATAACACATATATTTTGGTCACGCAGAAACTCTTGGTTAGAGAGAAAAACTGCAATGGGGATGGCACCCACAACTTCACTACTACAATAATAAAGAATGCTCGATTAGAGCTACATTTAGCTATTTCTGATAGCTTACCCTGTTAGGAGTATTAAGATCAGTTAGATCTACCTTACTAAAGGATTTGTACAACACTATATAAGTGTAGCACCTGGTTAAAGGATTTACAATTTATAGACTTGGTTAGAGTCTTTTACCCTGTTAAAGGTTTCTCTTACAGTTTCAAAATATTACAATATAATCATTACAAATATCTACAACTTTACATCTGAAATGCTAAAGCAGATTCTATGTGCTCTGAATAAGATTACCTAGCTTGTAGCGTACCTCGGTAACCCATAATGAAACTCGATAAACCCTTCTGTTTTCTCTGTTTTTTGACTATTCACTGATAACCTTCTCGGTGACCTCTTTGTGTCTCTGTAATAGTCTTCCTTCATGCATACATACTGCTATCTCATTGCATCTCTTATCACATCATTTCATGTCATATATCTAACCCTAGAATCATGCTGTATATATAGATCTCTTACAACAGTGATCTGATTCATTGCTTCAATCTTACAAAAATATTCTTCGATTAAACAAAATATCTCATAGGTTAGATTGATCTTGTAATCATACACAATCTCCTAGTGCAATTTCCAATGCAAAAATGGTTAGATGTGCCTCGATCTTGTAACACGTTTTCATGTGCATGTCCAGGTTCAATGCATCTGGTAAAAAGTTTTACTCGGTGGATATCAACTCGGTGAGTTAATTATACCACTCGGTAGCCATGAACCTTTACTCAGTAAACAGCTCAGGGAATACTGTGTTCTATGACTGCTTTCTTTAGTAACCAACTAGATTGTTCATACTGACTTCTCTTTGTGTACCGATTGCATGATTCGGTAATACTAACTGACTAGAATATAGTATGACTTTGGATATGAAACTAATGGCAATTTGATAAGTAGTAACAATCTCCCCTTTTGACATTAGTTGAGATGTTTGACAAAAAGTACTTACAAAGTCATAACTAAAAAATATATACTTGACAAAATGACTATACTTGACAAAATGTACAATAGTCAATAGTATACGCAAATATACTCCCCTTATCATTATCCTGTACATAACTTTGAATTTTGCATGTTTGGTTCAGTTCTGTACTGTACTTGTGTGCTCTGAATGCTCTGTATATTCTTCTTTGTAGACTCCCCTTGTATACAATACTCAAAATTGTGTTATCAAAACTGTACTAATCTCCAAGTGTAGAATTACTCCCCCTTTGCTAGGCTTTCCTCTCCTGTGTAGTAACATAATATTACTCCCCCTTTTTGACAAACATTGAAAACTTAATTTGCATCCGGAGGCGGTAACTGATAAAAAATAGTCTTATACTTGGTCCGGGTGTCAGTGAGGGCGACTAAGAGTGAGTCCTTGAGACTTTCCATTAATGAGTTCTATGCTTGAATATCAGATAAGAGTGATATCAAGCCATCAAGAGTGCTTCCCTCTTGGGTAGTTGATAAGCTTGTAGCTCGGTTAAGCTGCTCTTGGACTGATGAGAGATGAGGAAGGAATAATGTTTGAAGGGTCATTATATCCTTCCTAATTTTATGCTCTTCATTCCTCAGTTCTAACTATTGAGCCATGAGCTGTTGTAGCTTTTTGTAAAAAGTTTGAATGGAATTAGGCTCAGTGGTCAACTTGGAGGAGATATTGGTGATCTCTTTCTCTATTGCATCAGTTTTATTTTTGATGTCTTTAATAAATAAAGAAAATGTACACAATTTCTGGAATAAATAAAGAATGTGCTTGAGTTGAGGGGTCAACTCAACAATGAATTTGACAAGTTTTACCTTGCCAACAGCAATTGATTTTTGGACTTCTTCTATCATTTTTGCTGTGAGCTCTTTATCCTTGAGCTTGCTTAGGTATTCGGATGCATCAACTCCAGATGTTTCAATCTGATTAAGGAGTTCATCCAACTGAATATGGATGGTTGCATCGGTTGACACTGTTGCTGATGGTAGCATTTCTGTGAGCAGTGTCCTAACCTTTTGAAGTACCTTGTTCTTTTTCTATATTGCCAGTTGTTTCTCATGTTCGGCCTTTGCTTTGCATAGTTCACTGAATTCAGTGAGTGCTTACCCTTTTAATTTGGAGATGTCAACATTGGGCAACACGATCGGTTTTGATAAGTCAAATTTAAAACTATGCTTTCTCACCTTTTTCTCTTTTCCTTTTATCTAGGGCACTAAGACAAGTGCTTGTGAGGCTTGCTGACCCTCGGTAGGTTGCTCGGTAGATGCAACACTTTGCACTATTTCTATAGTAGTTGCAGTGTCTTTGGATGGCTCGGTGCTAGGGGTCTCTGCTGTAATATTTGTTGTGCTTGTCTATCCCTGAGATGATTGATCTTTTGTTGTGTCTGCTGCAACTTCAGACTTGTTACCTATATCTTCTACAACTTCAAATTTGTTACCTTCGATAACTTTTTCGGTGTCCTTGGGGGCTTCGGTTGGTACTATTGGCTTCACTAGCGGATAAGGCTGAACTTGTTCTAAGACCGATTCACTATACACAAGTTTTGCATAAGTGGTGCCTTCAATCATTTCTTGCTCCGGTGCGGCTTCATCCATTACATCTTCATCAATTTGTATTGTGTCAACCGGGTCTGGACCTTGCTCGGTGACATCTGGATCTTGATCAGTGACATCAACAATTTCAATCTGAGATTGTTCACCGACATCCTTTTGTTTGAAGATCTCCTGCCACGTGGCCTTAGTCTCATTCTCCACATCAATATATAGCCCATTCATCAATTTTAAGGCTCTCTATTCCACAAGAAATTTTGAATTGTATGTGGACAAATGCTCCTTGATTTCAGCTACGGACATGTCAGGAAATAAGTGGACAAGACTTCTTTCTCTTATTTGTCTCTCTGAGTCCATTGCATATTTCCATCTGTTATCAATATGTGAGTAGAGTTCACTTGGAAGTGACTTTACTAGTTCCAATGGTGTTAACGGAAACTTCAGAAGTGTACATATGACAGCTTCTTCAATATGTCATTTCTCATCATTGTTCCTAGACTCATACTTAACATATATGAATCCTACAAATCCACCATATTCCTTAAGATTGGCACAAAAATTTTCAACACTATGAATGTTTGCCTTTTTGCTCTTCACAATCTAGAATTTGTTAGCATCATCAGACTCTGTATCACTCGACTCTTTTGCCAAAATGAGTCTCCAAGTAGATTTCTTGTAAGTCTTTGTTACCTTAGGAGCGGTAACAGTCTTTTGTTTCTTGCTTGATGATGCAGCTGATGCTTTGGTGTTGGGTCTCTTTGTTGGTGGAGTCAGTAGGGCCTTTGTAATGTCTTGTTTCCTTCTTTTTAGAACTTTTCCCTTTGGAAACTTTGTGCTCAATGTTATTGCAGCCTCCTATGCTTTTGATTCTTCCTCGGTAATGGCAAGGTTGCCTTTGATAGGTGTAGATGAGGATTCTTCTTTGAATTTCT
Source organism: Cryptomeria japonica (assembly GCF_030272615.1). Classification (NCBI taxonomy): domain Eukaryota; kingdom Viridiplantae; phylum Streptophyta; class Pinopsida; order Cupressales; family Cupressaceae; genus Cryptomeria; species Cryptomeria japonica. The sequence goes on from NC_081415.1 coordinate 658,376,661, forward strand.
TAGATAAAGCTTTTATCATCTTTGTTGCTTTCCTTGTAGCCTTAGGAACTGCAATGCTCATTTTTACTTTCTCCTTTACCTCTTCATAGGTTCCATACCTTAGTTCAGTTGCATGCCTTGGCAATGATAGGTAGGTATCAATTTGTTGCTATGTGATGTCATAATCAATTTCATAACCCATTGGTTGTAATGACTAAATCCATGGTTCAACAACATTTACATAGCATTAATCAGTGTCGACTTCAAAACAAATATTGTCCTTGTATTTTTCAACTAGCTGTGGTGGGATCCTGTACCTATTGTGCATTTTCTCTTGGAATTTGCTAAAGTAATCATCCATGACATCATTAAAATTATCTTCTAACTTCTTGATGTAATCATTGATCTGATGGGTGATAGGTCGGTGTAGCTCCCATACTACTTTACCGACTGAGGGAAAGAGCTTTTCAAAATAGAAAAACATACAGACAAGTAGTGAACCGAACTTGAGTGTGTTTGCCGAGTTGTTCTTCTTTGGCTTCCTTATTGTGTTCAGGTTCTCAGATAAGTTCTTTAGTAGTACTTCACACAAGTCTACTTTCACTCCCTTCTTTACTATTTTGTAGGCCAGGTCCACTGCAACACATGGTACACTATTTTCCCTTGCAAATTGGAAGAAACAGTAACCAATGACTCTGATTGCAAATTTCAGTTTAGCATCAATGACATTATTCAATTTCAGTCCTCGATAATCAGATTCTACTCTAGTTAGGCTGATTAGCTCCTTTTGTGATATCATTTTCTGTGCACGAGCATGATCGTAGATGGGATATCTGGTGATCAGATGAATGACTTCCTTCGTGATCTTGAACGGTTGCTCTTGTAGCCACATGAAATCATCATGTACTCTGCTCAGTACAAACTTAACCCATTGGGGTTTGAACACACATGGATAGACTAGGGCTTTAGTTAATCCCTTGATTCTGATATATTCAAATTTACTATCTAGTTTGCCATTAGTGCACAGTTCATCATATGTGTTACTAATCTCTACATGACCGAGCTCCTCAACATGACACTTGGTAAAGAATCTGACATCTTCTACCAATAAGACTTGATCCGGGATGAGTGAAAATGTAGTTTTATCATCCAGCTTTGAGGTGACTTTAGGAGTTAGGGAATACTTCAGAGATGGCTTCTCCACATTTTGGACAACTACAAGGTCTTGGATCTTGGGTGCCATGGTAGATCTCATGTAAAAATTCGACAGGTTATCCTTAGGGTTTACAAGTAGCTTACTCTTCACACTCGGTAGACACTAGCAATTTGATTAGATTAGAAACCAGCAAAACAGTGTGAATAGATTGATGTAAATACCTTGAAAATTTGCTCTGAATGAAATTTGGTCGCTTTGATTCGCTCTGCTCTGCTTCTTGAAAACTTGGGTGAATGAAAATGACCGCAAAAATACTTTTAAGTACTCAAAAATACCTTATTGGGCTCCGTGCAAGTTAGGTCATGCTATTAAATGCACTCGGTTCACCTTTTACCAATTTACTTCATTTTTTGTTTTCACCGAGTATTCAACTTTTCTTTGTTAACCAACTTGATAGGTTTCCTGTATACACCGACTTGATAGGTTTCCTATATAGTAGACTAACTGACTAATTGCATCTTAACTATGCAGATTTTGAATTCTTGTTCATAATAAAATAGGAACTGTTATGATTTAACTTTTTAAGAATGCAGTCCCTTCATACCTTTTCTTGGCTAATTTGAACCAGGTGCACCTAACTCGGTAGGTAAGGTGCTTTCTTCATCAGACATAATTTCTTTCTTTTCCAAATCATCTTGAATTTTTCTTTTATCTCCTCAGTGTCTCTTCTCGGTTGATCTCTGCAATCTCCAGCTAAATGTCTAGCTTTGTGACAATGAAAACATGCCATACCAAGATTTCTCCATGATCTCCGGTTGTTCATTCCAAACCTTATAAAATAGTTGGCACTTATATGTCCATATCTTCCACAACATTCACACCATATCCTCGTATTGTAATCCCATGGTACTGCTGCATATTGTCGATGAGAATCTATGTGAATTCGATAACCTCTAGTGTTTGCTCGGTGTGGATACTTCATGTAGTTCTTCTGCTTAAACCAGCATCTCTCGGTACTATGTCCATATCTATTGCAGTTTTTACAAAACCCTTTGAATTTTTCCTTTTGATGGTTGTTAATAGACTTTGTCCTACATTGATTAGGTATGTGACCATATTTAATGCAATTATAGCAATATCCATTAGACTTAAAGATATTCGGTTGCTTACCTTTTCTGATCTGGCATATGTTGGCAGTATGACCTTGATTTCCACACTAGTAGCAAATAGGCTTCTTGCTTTTGATTTTATTTCTTTTTTCAGCTTGTTTTGATGATTCTCCTTTCTCAGTAGAGTCTTTTCCTTTGTAACCAAGTCCTCCATCTTTGTAGAGTCTCCTTGTATTCAATTGCTCATCCAACATCTTTGATGCTTCATAACTCTTCTCCAATGATTCTTTGGATTTCTTTTCTGTTTCAAGTTCACCAGTCAACCTTGATACTTCAAGTTTCAATGATTGATTTTCATCATTCTTCAAAATTGCTTCATGATGAGCATAACCTAGTTGATCTGCCATATTTTGTTGAATACCAGTTAACCTCATGATTTCATCATCCTTATCAGATACTAGAGCTTCAAGTTGTTGTTTCTCTCTTTGTAGATCTCTTGCTTTATCCTTAGCTCTCCTTAATGCATCTAGATTTTTAGTCATTTGTGTACTGAAATATTCATGTTCTCTTTTCATTGCTTTTAGTTGATCAGCCAATGCTTTGTTCTTTTCTTTCAACATTCCAATCATTTCTTCAGTTTCTTCAGATATATTGTTCTCAGATGATGTCTCAATTTGTTCCACTAGCTCTTGAGAATCCTACAAGTCATCAGATAATCTTCTCCTTAGTTTCAGAGATTTTTGCATTTGCTTTTGTATGTCTGCAATCACTTGATTTGCATTATCTAGCTCTTCTTGAAGATGCACAATCCTCCGAGATTGTTTGTAGCCTTCCATTGCTAAGATATTTCTCTTCAGGTGGTTAAACCCTTTTCCAAGATTCAAGCTCTGATACCAATTGTTAGGCCCAATATAGAAAGCTAATGTACTGAGAGGGGAGGGGTGAATCAGTACTCCAAAACTTTTCTTTTGTAATAACTTTACTATTATGCATAAACAGAATAGTGCAGTAACATAAAATAAAACTATAATCAATAGATAACATTCATACATGATTCACTCCATAACACATATATTTTGGTCACGCAGAAACTCTTGGTTAGAGAGAAAAAATATGGTGGGGATGGCACCCACAACTTCACTACTGCAATAATAAAGAATGCTTGGTTAGAGCTACATTTAGCTATTTCTGATAGCTTACCCTGTTAGGAGTATTAAGATCAGTTAGATCTACCTTACTAAAGGATTTGTACAACACTATATAAGTCTAGCACCTGGTTAAAGGATTTATAATTTATAAACTTGGTTAGAGTCTTTTACCCTGTTAAAGGTTTCTCTTACAACTTCAAAATATTACAATATAATCATTACAAATATCTACAACTTTACATCTGAAATGCTAAAGCAGGTTCTATGTGCTCTGAATAAGATTACCTAGCTTGTGGCATACCTCGGTAACCCATAATGAAACTTGGTAAACCCTTCTGTTTACTCTATTCTTCAACTGTTCACTGATAACCTTCTCGATGACCTCTCTATGTCTCTATAACAGTCTTTCTTCATGCATACACACTGCTATCTCATTGCATCTCTTATCACATCATTTCATGTCATATATCTAACCCTAGAATCATGCTGTATATATAGATCTCTTACAGCGGTGATCTGATTCATTGCTTCGATCTTACAAAAATATTCTTTGATTAAACAAAATATCTCATAGGTTAGATTGATCTTGTAATCATACACAATCTCCTAGTGCAATTTCCAATGCAAAAACGGTTAGATGTGCCTCGATCTTGTAACACGTTTTCATGTGCATGTCCAAGTTCAATGTATCTGGGAAAACGTTTTACTCGGTGGATATCAACTCGGTGAGTTAATTATACCACTCGGTAGCCATGAACCTTTACTCAGTAAACAACTCAGTGAATACCGTGTTTTGTGACTGGTTTCTTCAGTAACCGACTAGACTGTTCATACTGACTGCATGATTCGGTAATACTAACCGACTAGAATATAGTATGACTTTGGATATGAAACTAATGGAAATTTGATAGGTAGTAACAATTATAGTGATAATGATTGTCATCAAGTAGTGTACAAACATACACAATTACACAGGGGTCATATCCTTTCATAATCCCCAAATTTGATGGAGAGTGACAAATGAATGTGATCACAATTTCATTGGGCTCTTCTATTCATAAAATATGATGTAATATAGGTGCACAATGTGTGAACAAGTGGATCCAAGTCATCTATTAGTCACTTCAGTTGAGAGACATCCTTCTCATGGCATCTATTAACCTTTACTAAAAATATATATGAGCACAACCACTCCACTTAAATAGCCATCCTCACCTTCTTCAAATTTATGACTATCTCTACATTATACTATTGGGTCTCCTCTAATCATATTTGTAGAGCTTCATATTCTCATATGTTAGGGCCACTATCTATAACTACTCTATTGTTTCCCTTGGATCCTCCTTTGTATTCTTCTCATCCTCCTTGGTTTTCTTCTTCTTACATGTCAACACAATGGAAGGTTGTGAGGAGAAAACAATTCTTATGTGGAATCCCTAGAAGAAAAAAACCAAGAAGATCAAGCTACTTGGATATACTATCCAAATCCATCCTTAAAACATGAAAAATAAATCTTATGTTGGCAAGGAGTGGGTTTCCACCCCCACATTGGGCATGTGCTCACCTTGCTATTACCATATGCAATTCAATGAATTGAAATTTCATAGATCTATTCCAACTACTTTATTTGGAGCACTTGGACCTACTCTTTAATAACTTCAACCATCTTTCCACACCTCAACAAATTGGGGAGTTGAGGAAATTGAAGTATTTGAGGTTGTATGGATGTGAATGTAGTGGAAAAATTATGAGATAATTTATTAAACTATAGAAATTAAAACACATGGACCTATGTTATAATAATCTCCATGGTGTTATTCCAAGAGAAATTACTAAACTGAAGAAATTGGATTACTTGGATCTACATTATAATAATCTGTATGTTATTCCAAGAGAATTGACTAAACTGTAGCAATTGGAGTACTTGAACCTGGGCCATAATGATCTCCATCATGTTATTCTAAGGGAGATTAGTAACATGTCTAGCTTGAAATACCTTGACCTCTCCCAGAGTTGTGATTTGGAAAGAAACAAGTTGGATGAGTGGATAACACATTTGAGAGGGTTGGAGGAACTTAGACTTGTCTATGTGAGTTTTAGTATGTGTAGCATTGTATATTGTATCCACATACAATTTTGTGCTCACCTAGAACTCGCCTTAGCGCTTTGACTTATGATGCCTGATGCCTCTTATAATTCTACTCACACCACTTGAAATCTTAGATTTTCACCTTCTTCCCTACCTTCCCTCCAATCCTAAGCCCTGATTGACTGGAGCAAAGCATTTGGCACCCTGGTCCTGTTGAACACAAATGGACACTGAGAGGGGGGGGGGAGGTGAATCAATGTATTTTAAAACTTTAATTTTAGTGTGTAGATTTTAGAAATGTAATGCAAACATAGAGACACACACACAAAAGAACATCACATAACACCAGATCTACGAGGAAAACCCAATGTGGGAAAGACCTCGGTGAGAATAATTGTTGGAGTCTACTACTCCAATCTAGCCTCACAAGAAATCACTGATTACAATATGTTTTAGAGCACCAACCCAAGGAGCACCAACTCAAGGAGCACCAACCCCTAGTTTTATGAGCTACAACTCAAAGGAGCACCTACCCCTACTCTGAACACCCACTCAGAGATTACAATGAATATATATTTAAATACAAATTAGGCACCTTGCTACAATTTCAATACCTTATTGGTTACTCCTTTGTCTATCTTCTCTCTTCTTTCTGCACTTTGATCTACTCTACTCTCCTTCTGCTACACTTTCTTCCTCTACTCAACTTCTTGTTGCCTCTACTAGTCTTTTTCTTCTGCACTCTCTTTGATGATCTTTTCTACTCTCCATCTCTAATCATGCAACCACTCACAGCTCACAATATTTGTGCACTCTGATTACCCTTACTTCCCCAGCTACAACTTCACCATTCTTAATCACTACTTTTCTTGGCGGTAACACCAATATCTAATAAGCAACAACTACTAGACATCAATACCCTCTCTACAGTACTTCACGTCTATCTCTGTCTCTTCAGTAACAACTACCTTTGTCCTATTATTATGAGGATTTGGTAACTACTAAGAGGAGGGGGGTGAATCAGTAGTTGAACAATTTTGCAATACTTCAAAAATAGTACCGGTAGCTACTCAAACAATCTCCTTAAGAAGATTTACCAAAACATTCATTCTAGTGTTCATCATTATGCAAACAATGTAAAGATATCAGATGCACACATCAAAAAATCAACCACCATATGAAAACATAGATTTTTCACATGGAAACCCAAATGGGAAAAACCACACTAGAAATTAGCACCCATAAAATATTTTCACTATTTTAGAATGCGCTTGGTTAAAGGCCTAGCCCGGTTAAGAGCTTACAATATGCTCAGTTAAGAGAAGACTCTATTAGCAGTCACCTACAAGATTTCAAACTCAAGTTAATGAGCCACTTGGTAAAGGGATTTACAATATAAGACCTATTATGATCTACCCAATTAACGGATTTCAAACTGCTATAATTGTTAGGGAACAATAGGGCAAATGATCTAATCACAAAACTTCCTTTCTTTCTAGTACATAGCATTTTCATCTCAACTCTGCTACACACATGCAAACACTTCAATCTGGTTCGACAACGCATTCTCTCAAATCACCGACACAAAATACCTTCTCCAACTATCCCTAAATACACTTTTCAATTAGGTCGGCTACATAACCCTAACTACATTCAAAATACATTAAATTTACATTTATAGATAATTATAGATCATTACAGATTATTACAGATCATTACAACAAATTTCTAGACAATTTCCACTGTTGAATGATCACTGCACATTGATTTGATAAGCAATCAAACTCTTGTCACATTCTACTAAGGACTTCTTTATTTCCCAAGAAATCTGATCCTTGTACACACTCAAACACCATCTTATCATTACACATAGTTTCTGACACATCATCACTAAGTTATGAACATGATAAGATCCACTGCCAAAACATAAATCATTACGGGTTAAAAATCTGTTACTGGTATACATTCTTTTTCACCGAGTTCACAACAGTCAATCACAACTCACTCAATACACTGAATCTATTGATGCGGTTGCAATCACAAACTCATGCCAATGTCATAAACATATCTTCCAAACTACAACATCTAACTCCTCTCCAATCGTCAGTACTGGTGTCTTTATCATCATTTTGTTCTTGTTTGCCTTGTTGTCAATTGGTTCCACTACTGGTTAGGCTATACCGATAGGTCTAGATGACTTAGATGACTAAACAAACATGGTTTCCATTAATGACAACATAAATAAAGTCATCAAACAACTTATAATTATATCATCATCATCTAGCCAACAATCTCCATCAACTTTACAGGTTATGCCAACAATAACTTTACCGGTCATATTCTCATCTCATCATCATCTCCATATTGCAACAATCCCTCCTTTATTATATTCATCAGTTATGCCAACAATCTCCCCCTTTGGCATTGATGGCAACACCAAAATAGCAATATCAAAAGCTTATCATGCAAAATTGGAACACTAACTGTTATGACTATTGTACTGTTCTTCTTCTATTATGTTCTTGACTATTCTTCTCCTCCTTTACTTTTCTTCTCACCCTTTGACAAAAATACCAAAGGTGCAAAGTGTCAAATTCATCTTTTGTTGTTATGGTTTTCTTCATCTCTATTGCTCTTGATTTCTTCATCTCTACTGGTCCCCCTATGGAGTACCCCATTTCTCATCAATCCATAATGAAATATCTTTAGTTAGTCCACTAGATTGATGCTACAACAACATCTCAGTTGAACTTTGGTAGGGTTATAACCCCTAACTTGACTCTGAGATATTCAAAGGTTGCTTTAGGTAATGGCTTAGTGAAGATATCAGCCAACTACTCCTTACTTGGCACATGATCCATCCTGACATTCTTTTCCTGCACTCTTTCTCTCAAAAAATAATACTTCAGTTCAATGTGCTTTGTTCTAGCATGCAATACCAGGTTCTTTGAAATACTTATTGCACTTGTGCTATCATAATATATAACCACTGGTTCTGTCATATTCTCCTTAAATCCTTCTAATACATGTCTCATCCATATTGTTTGAGTACACTTCATAGGTGCAGCCACATACTCTGCTTCTGTTGTAGACTAAGAAATGCAACTTTGTTCCTTACTAGTCTAGGATACTAGTCTTCGTCATAGAAAGATGCTCCACTAGTTGTTCTCTTTCGGTCATCTATATTTCCTGTCCAATCAACATCTATGAACACCTTCAAAGAGAAGTTTCCTTTGTATGGATACCATAATCCATAATCAATAGTTTCTCTAAGATACTTGAAAATTCTCTTCACAACCACCATATGAGTCTCTTTAGGACTTTTCCAGAAATCTAGCCACTATACCAACTGCATGACCAATGTTTGGTCTCCTATGAACAACATAGTGTAGTTTTCCAATCATGGATCTATACTAAGTTTTATCCACTGGATCTGAATCATCTTCCTTGGATAACCTGCAACTAGTAACCATAGGGGTTCCAACTGGTTTACAGTCTTCCATTCCAAAGGTTTTCAATACCTCCTTCACATATTTGGACTAACTAATAAAGATGCCTCCTTTCATCTATTAGACCTGCAAACGAATGAAAATTTTGATTTCTCCTATCAAAGACATTTCAAATTCCTTTTTCATTTCTTCTGCAAAAGTTAAACTCATGTCATCATCTCCTTTAAATATGATATCATCTACAAACACTTCTACAATCAATAACTTGTCTCCTTCTATCTTCAAGTAAATGTTTTTGTCCTCACCGGTTCTTTGAAATCTAGTCTTTATTAGGTGTGAATGGAGTCTCTCATACCATGCTCTTGGAGCTTGCTTTAACCCATATAAAGTTTTATGAAGTTTTCACACCATGTTCTTGTCTTCAGTCAATGCAAACCCATCCGATTGTTCAATATAAACCTCTTCTTCTAGAATTTCATTAAAAAATACATACTTTACATCCATTTGGTATACCTTGAATGTTGCAAATGCAAGTAGAATTGTTACTCCTTCAAGTCTAGCAACTGGTGCAAAGGTTTCTCCATAATCTTCACCTTCTTCTTGTGCATATCCTTTGCAAACTAGTCTAGCCTTGTTCCTAACCACTTCACCATCTTAATTCAATTTGTTCCTAAACACCCACTTAGTACCAATCACATTTTTATTAGCTGGTCTGGGGACAAGTGACCAAGTGTTGTTCTTCTCTATTTGATTAAGCTCTTCATTCATAGCCTCTATCCAATAATCATCCTTGAGAGCTTCCCTCATTTTCTTAGGTTCAATTGTGGAAATAAAACAAGCACTTTCTCTAATCTTTCTTCTTTTTTGAACTCCAGCATTCCTATCTTCAATTATTTGATCTGTAGAGTGATTCAACTTTACATATCTAGGTATAACCAGTTCCAGTATAGAAGTTTCTTCTTATTCTTCTTCTTCATCTTCATCATCTTCCATCAGTTGAGCAATATCCTCCAAATTTTTCTTCTCAGCATCATTTTGAACTTCTGGTTCAATAATCACTATCTTTTGTTCATCTATTGCATCAGACTTATTGGTATCATCAAATTTGTCATAATACTTATCAACTTTCACATTAACACTTTCCACAATCTTCTTGGTTCTTTTGTTAAAGTACATGAATTCTTTTCTCTTAGTTGAATAACCAAGGAAAGTTCCTTCATCACTCTTAGGATCAAACTTTCTGGTATACTCATCTCTCTTTATGTAACACTTGCTGCCAAATACTTTGAAATAACTAACATTAGGAGTACGACCATACCATAATTCATGGGGAGTTTGGTCACTACCTTTCTTGACCAATACCTGGTTCATTGTGTATACTGCTGTGCTAATTGCTTCTCTCCAAAATATTTTAGGTACATCTCCTTGTATCAACAATGTTCTTGTTGCTTTAACTATGGTCTGATTCCTCCTTTCTGCAATCCCATTCTGTTGTGGTGTCCTTGGTGCAGATAGTTATCTCTTGATTCTATTCTCATCACAATATTTCACAAATTTAGCTGATGTGAATTCTCCACCCCGGTTAGATCTCAGGTACTTTATGTTCTTACTGGTTTCTTTCTCCACTAAGGCTTTGAATTCCTTAAACATGCTAAAAGCATCAGACTTATCCATAAAAAATGTAACCCCCATCATTCTTGAATGATCATCAGTAAATATCATGAAATATTTATCACCATAAAAACTCCTAGTCCTCGTAGGACCACATAAATCAGTGTGCACCAAATCTAAAATATTTTCAAAAGAAAATGATTTGATTTTGAAAGAGGAAGTAGTCATCTTACCCAACTGACACTCTTTACAAATCACATTGTCTAGTTTGACTAGTTGTGGCATACCTCTAACCATACTTGACTTGTTGACCTTAACCAAATTATCAAAATTTACATGACAAAATCTTCTATTCCATAACCAACTGTCCTCAAATTTTGCAACCAAACAATTGTTAACATTAATATTCAGATGGAATAAGTTACCTTTTGTCTATTTTCCGGTAGCAATCAGATCTCCTTTGTTTCCTAAAATCCTGCACACTCCATTCTTGAACTCAAGATGATAACCTTTATCATTTAGCTGAACAACACTTAACAAGTTATGCTTCAATCCTTCAACCCAATACACATCATCAACATTACTTTTTCCATTTAAAGAAATTGAACCTTTACCTTTTGCCTGTTAAACAATTCAATTAACCAGAAGACAATTGAGAGGGGGGGAGCATGAATCAGTTGTCACCAGATTACCAGAACCTTAAGCAATTAAAACTTTAATATCAAAACCCAAAAGATCAATACTGAAATGCATAAACCAATAACCAAAATAGAAGATAAACCAATTAACCATAAACAATAATTAGAGAATAAATACCATCCACATGACACCAAGATTTGTATGTGGAAAACCCGGTAAAGGGAAAAACCATAGTGGGAAGCCTACCCACAGTCAGATAATACTTCTGCTATAAGTATGTGATTACAATTGAGGGCCCTGCACTTGTAGGAAGGCCAACAGCCTAGAGCACACTGCTCATCACAAAAGGAGTCTCGCTAACTACATAAAAAATCCAGACTACAATCCAGAGGAAAGAGTAAACTGCAAAGCTAGTATCCCCTATACCTCAGTATAGTTCTGATTAAGCTCAATGCCAAAGGACTAAATCCTCTTACATAAACCCAAATCAATCAACAATGATCAACCGAATCCTCTTCTTGAATGATTATTACATTATTCTCTCCTATTACATTCCATATCCCATACCTATGATCTACAATGAGATCTTACATCATATATATACAAACCCTCGACCATAAACATTAAGGTCAGCCACCAGATAATAAATCAATTACATAATTACAAAACATGTCGGCTTGAGATCAAACAAATAATATCCAACCTATAAGACATCCTGAAAACACATCGAGAAGTCCAATCCACACGTTAAATTAAGCTGGTCCATAACCTAGATAAATCAGGACCCAATATAGGTCCACACATGCTAAAGCAATGATCCCAATCAACTAAGTCTCAAACATGACCACCATCAGTATCCTGAATGTCTACTAGAAGCCATACTAACACCACTTATGCATATCATTAAGGATCTTCAACAAAGCTCTGTCGGTGAAACCCTCGTCGGAACAACAAACCAAGCTTGCCAGCATATAGAATAACATCTGATCACCAAATCAAAACCAACTGACTAAACATGAATCTGAGTAGCATGAATAAGATGATTCCATAACCCAAACATATCGGAGCATACCGAATCATACTAGATCATGATGATCCAATCCAACCAGAAACCAAACATCCTACCAGGACCAGAAGGATACTGGTAAAGCAACCAAAATAGCTAGTGTTGACGTCAATGACAAAACATCAATACAACACATAATCAATTCCTCAAAATGACCAACAATCTCCCCCTTTGGAATTGATGGAAACACTATATGTGAAAAACATCCAAGTGCCAAGAAATCCCAAACAAATCTCCCCCAATGGAAGATAGCCAACAATCTCCCACACAAAGATATAGCAATGAAGTTCTGAAACAAAGACCAAACTCCCCCTATGAATGATATCTCTGTAAAGCTCTATTTTTCACATATATCTCTCCCTCTTTGACATCAATGCCAGAAATCTAATAAAAATATCAAAGAAAAAACAAAAACCATTGAATCACAAGGCTAACTACTCCCCCTGAGCAGTAGCATCCCCACATCAATCTAGAAAGAATGATATCTCTGATAATGCATATCAGACTGATGCCAAATAGCATTAATCAGTTCTTTGTTAGAGGGGTGAAAACCCCTAATCTATCTCTGAGGTACTCAAATTATTCTTTAGGCAAAGGTTTAGTGAAAATATCTGCAATCTGCTCTTTAGTGTTCACATAAACCAGTCTAACCTCATTTTCTTCCACCTCCTTCAAAAAGTTATAATTGATAGATATGTGCTTTGTCTTCGAGTGAAATACCAGATTCTTTGATATGTCTATAGCACCAAAGTTATCACAGTGAATAACTACTGGTCCAATGTAATGCACTTTAATATCCTTCAACATTTGCTTCATCCATAGAACTTGTGTACAGTTAGTAGCAACAGCAATATACTCATCTTCAATAGTAGATAAATAAGTACATGACTGTTTCTTGTTGATCCATGAAACCAACTTCTTTCCAAGAAATAAAGCTCCACCAGAAGTACTTTTCTAGACATCAATATCACCTGCCCAATCTGCATATGTATATGCACATAAAGTAAAGTCATCATCCTTAGGGTACCACAAACCATATTCAGATGTACCTTGCAAGTATCTAAAAATTCTTTTCACCGCACTCTCATGATTTTCTCTAGGAGCACTTTCATATCTTGATGTAATGCAAACAACATTCATTATATTAGGCCTAGTCTGAGTCAAATATAACAAACCTCCAATCATAGACTTGTATCTTGTAGGATCTACAGGTGCAGATAACTCTTTCCTTGTCAATTTATCACTTGTAACCATAGGAGTACTTACCAGTTTAGAGTCTACCATACCAAATTTCTTCAACAATTCCCTAGCATACTTAGTTTGCCAAATGAAAATACCTTTATCAGTCTTTGTAATCTGCAAACCTAAGAAAAATTTCATCTCCCCAATCATAGACATTTCAAATTCTTTCTCCATGTTCTTATAAAATTCCATGCACAACTTATCTTCACCTCCAAAAATAATGTCATCAACAAAAACTTCAATAATCAATATATCATCATCAATGAATTTATAATATAAATTATTGTCAGCATTGCCTTTAGTGAAACCAAGCTTCAAAAGATATTTAACCTTGCATACCAAGCTCTAGGTGCTTGTTTCAATCCATATAAAGCTTTCCTTAACCTAAAAATGATGTTTTTATCATCTGAAAGTGAAAAAACATCAGGTTGCTCAATATAAACTTCCTCATCAAGATCCCCATTCAAAAAGGCACACTTAACATCCATCTAATAAACCTTGTAGTTCTTATGTGCAACATAGACAAGAAATAATCTTACAGCTTCAATCCTAGCTATAGGTACAAAAGTTTCACCATAATCAATTCCTTCCTTCTGAGAATATCCTTTACAAACCAATCTAGCTTTATTCCTTACAACTTGTCCATCTTCATTTAAATTATTCCTAAAAATCCATTTAATTCCAATAACATTCTTATTTTTAGGTCGGGGAACTAAAGTCCATGTATCATTCTTCTCTATATGATCTAATTCTTCTTCCATAGCTTTCATCCAACATTGATCTTTGCATGCTTCAATTACTGATATCGGTTCAACTTGAGAAATTAAACATGCCTCATTAGCTGCCAATCTTTTCCTTGTCATCACTCCATTGTTTTTATCCCCAATGATATGATATTCTAAATGATTCATCCTTACATACCTAGGAGTCTTCTGATTCTGTGTTCCTCTTCTCGGTTCTTCTGTTACTATTGAATTTTATGATACTTCCAGAGTAACTGGTTCAACATTCGGGTCTGGTAAAGGTGTTACCAGTTCAGTTATGATCATTTCCACTGTCGGTTCTTTCTCGTAAACTCTTATTTGACTTTTATTCAGCTCATCCACCTTGACATTAGCGCTATGCATAATTCTCTACAATCTCTTGGTATAACATCTATATGCCTTGATTTCATTATAATAACCAAGAAATATTCCTTCATCACATCTAGGATCAAATTTATCAATGATATCATCTTTCTTGATATAACATTTACTACCAAAGATTCTTAAATACTTAACTATAGGTTTATTGTCAAACCATAATTCATAAGGTGTCTTATCGGTTTCTCCTTTGATATGTACTCTGTTGAATGTATAAACTGATGTGCCCACTGCTTCTCTCTAGTAGATATAAGGTAGATTAGCTTCCATAATAATTATTCTAGCAGCATCCAAGATAGTTATGTTCTTCATTTCCACAACTCCATTCTGTTGAGGTGTCCGAGGAGCAAAAAATTTTCTCCTTATGCCATGTTTCTCACAAAAGTTGTTAAACTCACCGAATGTGAATTCTCCACCATGATTTGACCTTAAATACTGAATCTTCATTCATGTCTCAGTCTCAACTTTAGCTTTAAATATTTTAAACTTTTCAAAAGCCTCATATTTCTCCCTTAAAAAAGTAACCCACATCATTCTAGAAAAATCATCAATGATTAGCATAAAATATATATCACCTTGAAAACTTTTAACTCTAGTAGGGCCACACAAATCAATATGAATAAGATCAAGAACATCATTAGATTTATCTTGTATACTCTTAAAAGAGGTTCTGGCCTATTTTCCCATTTGACATTCCTTACATATCGGATTATAGGGCTTCACAATCTTAGGTATATCTCTAACTACTTTAGTTGAACTGATCTATACAATACAATCAAAATTCACATGACATAGTCTTTTATGCCATAGCCAACTCTCATCAATTTGTGCAATCAAACATGTCTTCTCACCAGAATTCAAATGAAATATATTATCTTTTGTCTGAGTACCGGTTGCAATCTCCAAACCAGATCTATTAATGATTTTGCAATTTCCTTCCTTGAATTGTAATTGAAATCCCTTATCCACCAATTTTCCTACACTCAAAAGATTATGCCTTAAACCTTCAACATAATAAACATTATCAATATTGTTCTTACCATCCAACGATATAGTTCCTTTTCCCCTGATCATAAATTCTTTGTCATCTCCAAATCTAACTAAACTGCCATCAAATTCTTGCAAAGATAGAAAATTCCTTTTATCTCCAGTCATATGATGTGAACATCCACTGTCAATTACCCATTCATCTTTATCTTCATTTTTATCAACAAGTGCCTTCTCTTCAAGTACATTCTCTTCCAGTGTCGAAACATCTTTCTTGATAGCCAATAACACCCATTCCTTTCCATTGTCGGAACCACTAGCAGAGTCTTGTGTCGGTTCATCATCAAAATCAGTCACACCTTCCTCATTTGCTATGTAGCATGATTTATCTCTATTTTTCTTGTACTTTTACTTGTTTTGATATCCAAGGTTAGGCTTAAAAGATCTTCTAGCTCTTTCTTCAAATCTTGAATTCCTTTAAGGACATCTAGATACAAAAAGACCTATCTTATTACATGCAAAACATTTAAAACGTGTTTTTCCTTCTTACCTACTTCCTGACGGTCCTTTAGGTACTATTCTAGCAAATAGGGCTTCAAGTTGCTCAAATTATTCATCTTCTCTCTTCATATCATCCAATTCCCTTGCATATAAATCTTTCCAATCTTGCTTGCCAGTTGCTGATGTAGATGCATGAAAAGTAGGTTTAAACTTCATAGCTCCAGAAGGTCCAAATTATTCAAGCTTAAAAATAGATAATTTCCCAACCAAGGTACTCTATTGACAAAAGTATTAGCCATTGTTCTCAATTCATTAATTTCAGTAGCCTTCATCTTATAAGTCAGTTGTAAAGATCTCAGAACTTTAGAAACTATTTCATCCTTACTCAGAGTTCCACCACAATATTGAATTCCCATAACAATCTCATTTACCCTTTCCATGAATGCATAATCCTTTCATCTTCTTCCATCTTCAAGTTTTCATATCTCACTCGGTAACCATCAAGTTTAGCAATCTTTACAATAGGGTCACCTTCATTAAGAGTCTCCAACTTGTCCCATATAACCTTTGCAGATGATTTTTCAGTTAATCTCATTATTTGCTGACCAGAAAGTGCACACAAGAGGGCTTCTCTTTCTCTACACTCATTCTCAAGCTCCTTATCCAAGATTTCCGGAGGAGGATTTCCAGATGCCGGATTATAAGGTGTAACACCATTCTCTCTTATTTCCCAAATTTCCTTACCAAGACATCTCAAATGAGTCTCCATCTGAATCTTCCATACTCTGTAATTTGTTCCATCAAGCCTAGGAATATCTCTCCAAAAGATAGAAGCAGATGAACTAGATGAACTTGAACTATTAGTCACCATAGGATCTTCCTCAAGTGGTTAAGCTTTTGCAGAGAGGACTAGAGCTCTGATACCAATTGTTAGACAGTTCAAATAACCAAAAGACAACTGAGAGGGGGGGTGAATCAAGTTTCACCATATTACCGAAACCTTAAGTAATTAAAACTTTAATACCATAACCCAAAAGATCAATACTGGAATGCATAAACCAATTACCAAAATATCAGATAAACCAATTAAGCATAACAACAATCAGAGAATAAATACCATCCACATGACACCAAGATTTTTATGTGGAAAACCCAGTAAAGGGAAAAACCATGGTGGGAAGCCTACCCACAGTCAGATAATACTTCTGCAGTAAGTATGTGATTACAATTGAGGGGCCTCCACTTGCAAGAAGGCCAATAACCTAGAGCACATTGCTCATCACAAAAGGAGTCTCATTGACTACATAAAAATCCAAACTACAATCCAGAGGAAAGAATGAACTGCAAAGATAGAATCTCCTATGCCTGAATACAATCCTAGTTAAGCTCAATACGAGAGGACTAAATCCTCTTACATAAACCCAACTCAATCACCAGTGATCGACCAAATCCTCTTCCTAAATTATTATTACATTATTCGGTCCTATTACATTCCATATCTCATACCTATCATCTACAATGAGATCTTACATCATATATATACAAACCCTCAACCATAAACAATACGGTCAGCCACAAGACAATAAATCAATTACATAATTATAAAACATGTCGGCCTGAGACCAAACAAATAATATCCAACCCATAAGACATCCTAGAAAAACATCAAGATGTCCAATCCACATGTTACATTAAGTTGGTCCATAACCTAGATAAACTGGGACCCAATATAGGTCCACACACACTAAAGCAATGATCCCAATCAACTAAGTCTCTAACATGACCACCATCAGCATCCTGAATCTCTACTAGAAGCCACACCAACACCACTTATGCATTTCATCAAGGATCTTCAACAAAGTTTTGTCGATGAAACCCTTGCCAGAACAACAAACCAAGCTTGCCAACATACATGATAGCATCCGATCACCATATCAAAACTAGCTAACTGAATATGAATCTGAGTAGCACGAGTAAGCTAATTCCATAACCCAAACATACCGGAGCATACTAGAGCATACCAGATCATACAGGATCATACTGGATCATATCGAATCATGATGATCCAATCCAACCAGAAACCAAATATCCTATTGGGACCAAAAGGATATTAGTAAAGCAACCAAAACAACTAGTGTTGATATCAATGACAAAAAATCAATGCAACACATAATCAATTCCTCCAAATGGCCAACATTACCAAGTATGGTGTATTGTTTCCAAATCTCACTACTCCACCAACAAATTCTTCAAGTGAGATGAACTTGTTCTTGTCACTAGTCATGTGGTGTGAGCAACCACTATCAATGACCCACTCATCACTGTTGTCAATATGAGACACTAAAGCTTTCTCGTCAGATAGATCTTCCTTAACTGCTACAAAAATAATTTCCTCATTATCTTCATCCTCTGATTCCTCATCAGTAAAACCTTCATCTACTACAACATAACATTGTTTCTTACCTTTTCCCTTAAACCTTTTGAACTTTTCCTTCTGATCATTGTTAGGACAATTAGCAGCAATATGTCCTATTTTGTTACATTATAAGCACTTAAGAGGAAGCTTGCCTTTGTACTTATCAATGCCTCTAGGAGGTTTCTTTGCCAATATAGCCTCAATGTCCATCAGGTTATGTTCACCATGCACTTCTTCATTACCACTGCCATGATGATAGACATTCTTTTCTTTTCTTACCAGTGCATTAGATACTGATGCTTTGAAAGAAAATTCTACTCTTGGTACACTATTGCCAAAGCTATTCAATTCAAAATCAGTAAGCTTGCCTATCAATGAATATATTGTAACTTTATCTTTGCTGACTGACCTCAATTCTTGGATAGCATATACTCTAATAGCATAAGAAGATAGTAAGGTTCTAAGCATTTTACTTACCACTGTGTCTTCTGTTATGGTTCCACCAACACTTTTGATTCCTCCAACTACTTATTTTATCATTTGTATGTACTAGGTGTTGTTCTCACCTTCCATAAATAAACTTCAACTTTTCCCAAATTTAATAAGCAGTTTCTAAACCATGAACATCAATATACTTAGAATCAGAAAGAGTACTTACAATGGCTTCCAATGCTTGAATATTCTCCTGTTATTCCTTAAGATGATCTATAGTCAGAGTATAAGTAGGAGGTGTGTAATGATTAACCACATGCTCCTAGAAATGTTGCCCCATACCTTTGATTTAGATCTTCATTCTATCACTCTAGATTTTGTATTTATCCTTTGTGAACTTAGGACCCTCTTTCTTCATCATCTCATATCTTTAGGTCAAGTGGTTAAGCTTTTGCACAAAGAGGACCTATCACTCTGATACTAATTGTTATTATGAGGATTCGGTAACTACTGAGAGGGGGGGTGAATCAGTAGTTAAACAATTTTGCAATACTTCAAAAATAGTACCAATAACTACTCAAACAATCTCCTTAAGCATATTTACCAAACCATTCATTCTAGTGTTCATCATTACACAAACAATGTAAATATATCAAATGCACACATCAACAAATCAACACCATATGAACAAAAATATTTTTCACGTGGAAACCCAAATGGGAAAAACTATGGTGGGAATTAGCACCCACAAAATATTTGCTCTCTTTTGGAATGCACCTGATTAAAGGCCTAGCCTGGTTAAGAGCTTACAATATGCCCGGTTAAGACCAAACCCTATTAGGACTCACCTTTTTATAGGATTTCAAACTCAAGTTAATGAGCCACCCGGTGAAGGGATTTACAATATAAGACCTATTAGAATCTACCTGGTTAAGGGATTTCAAACTACTTTAACTATTAGGGAACAACAGGTCAAATGATCTGATCACAACACTTCCTTGGGTGCTATTATAGATCCTTTTCAGCTCAACTCTTCTATACACATGCAAACACTTCAATATGGTTCAACAACACCTTCTCTCAAATCATCGAAATAAAATCTCTTCTCCAACTAGCCGTAAATACACTTTTCAGTTAGATCGGCTACATAACCCTAACTACATTCAAAATACATTGAATTTACATTTACAGATCATTACAAATCATTACAATAAATTTATAGACAATTTCCCCCATTGAATGATCATCGCACATTGATTTGATAAGCAATCAAACCCTTGTCACATTCTACTAAGCACTTCATTTTTTCCCAAAAAATTTGATCCTTGTACGCACTCAAACACTATCTCATCATTACACATGGTTTCTGACAAGTCATCCCTAAGTTATGAACATAATAAGATCCACCTCCAAACAATAAATCATTACCGATTAAAGATCTGTTACCGGTATACATTCTTCTTTACTAAGTTCACAACAGTCAATCATAACTCACTCAATACACTGAATCTACTGATGTGGTTGAAGTCACAAACTCATGCCAATGTCATAAACATATGTTTCAAACTGCAACATCTAACTCCTCTCCAATCATTAGTATCGGTGTCTTGATCATCGTTTTGTTCCTGTTTACCTTGCTATCAACTGGTTCCACTACCGGTTAGGCTATATCGGTAGGTATAGATGGCTTAGATGACTAAAAAAATATTGTTTCCATCAATGACAACACAAATAAAATCATCAAACAACTTACAACTATATCATCATCATCTAGCCAACAATCTCCATCAACTTTACACATTATGCCAACAATAACTTTACTAGTCATCTTCTTGTCTCATCATCATCTCCATATGCCAACAATCTCTCTATCATTATCTTCATCAGCTATGCCAACATTTCCAATCACATTTACTACTCTACTCTACCATTTCTTCACCAGAGAATGTTTTTTCCTCCAAATTTGTATTTTAAAAATGATTCATTATCTGTCTAAGGATCTGGTTTGTAGAAGATTGGATTTTCTCTCCTGAACTGACCATCTGCATTAAATGACTCTTCTCTAGTTTCCTGGACTTTGTTTGTATTGGGTTACTATTTTTTAGCAATCTAAATCTACATCACAGATTTGATTTTGTCATTTTCGATCCCCTCAAGCCCTGCAAAAATCTCCACTTGGTTCGCCATTAATGTCTTCTTCATCCTTTGTCGATCTACCTAGACATGATCGACAAATACCTCCATTAGATGCACTGACTTTGCAAATCTAATTTTTTCTATCTACCATGGAGCCACATGTCTTCACATTCTTTGTCCAAGTGAAATGGTCATAGTCGGTCGAAATCCATGTGGACAATCGGGCTGCACAGATCAGCTGATCTCCATACTATCGCTACCCTTCATGTTATGCAGACATATTTCACTTATCAGGTTTACAATTGAACACTTATACCTGGATCAATTCTGTCAATTAGATTTTTTTACCTTCATGTTCATCGCCATAGTAATCCCGATGTCGATTTCTCACCTACTATCAGAATATTTTTAACTATCGAGTTAATATTTTGTCTCTATTTCACCTTCAAAACTTACCCCGATAACCTTGTGAAGCCTTTGGTTCCTTTTGTTGGTATTGTTACAAGGTGTGCACCCTTGGTCTCATTGTGTTGTGCAATGTAGCACTCGAGTTTGTGACATGGCTTAACCACCTCCTATGGATTCTATAAGTCTAGTGGTTATATAAGGCATTAACAGGCCGATCTTTTGGTCCAATGGCAACCACACTTGTAACAAGTAGCATCAGAGCTTGTCACATGTTCAAACCCCTCTCTTGTGCTTGGGGGGATTGTTGCAAGGTGTTCATCCTTGGTCTCCTTGTGTTGTGCATCACAAAACTTGAGTTTGTGATATGGCTTAACTGTCTCATGTGGATTCTATAATTCTATTGGTTTTATCGGGCATTAACAAGTCAATCTTTTGGTGCAATGGGAACCACACTTGTAAGAGGCATTATTTACTCTGATGAGAAACTCACCTTTGATTTCCCTTATCACCATAGGCTATCCCAAAGCACAATCTCTAAGTTGACACACCTTATCAGCATAGGTTACCCCGAACTAGAAGACTATAAGCTGAACCACCAATCATCAAAATAGTTATCACTATCGGCATAGGAAAAACTTGTTAGAACAATGGAACAACTTATTTTGATGCCACACTGTCAACTCACCTTTATGGGCATAGGTATCTCGAAGAAAAAATTCCATGATGACAAGATTCAATGGTATCGGTTATCCCAAAATACATACCCATCGGAACAGCTAACACTATCGGCCTAGCACTTGGATACTAACCCATCAAAACAACCTATTCCGATGACCTTTCCTGAACATGCATCGACATAGTTACTCCAAAATCACATATCCATGGTCCTTCAACATATCAACATATTTTATTCTGATGACCAAACTCTATGGTTGCAATCTTCATTGGCATAGCTATTCCAAAATGCACATCCATCGGAACAACTAACATTATTAGATTAACTCTTGGAGGTTATATTGTATGTACAAACTTGTTCTGATTACTCAACTTGAACCTGCATCGACATAGCTACTCCAACACAGAACTCCAAAGACCTCCTCCACATCGGCATATGTTATTATGATGAACTAAACAATGGGTTTTTTCTGCTTTTTCCTCTATCGACATAGCTTGGTCTATCGACCTAGTAGAAATTCGTTATTCCTCTATCAAAAGCTACCCTGATAAGCATCCTTGGTTTCAATGTTTGGCATAGATATTCTGACACAATGATGTCAGAGTAGTTAACACTATCAGTATAGCACAAAATTGCTACTCTGCCTATGTCTTGCTATCCCAAAAAATTGTCTATGCCTTTGTTGTCGGCATTGCTATCCCAATATGACAACTTCACTGCATAACACTTGATCGGTATTGCTATCATGATATGTTTGCATGATAACTCTGCAACACTTGTTTTTTCTCTACATTCTCAATTAATCCATGTAGCACTTGTTGACATCAATGGCAATAATGCCAACAGGTCCTAACTTAGAACCAGAGCACCCAATGCCTAGGTCCGCTCAATTAGGAGACATTTTAAATGATACCCTTTTTCTCTTTGCCTTTCATTTTATCTTAAATTTTGTAACCATGATGAACGTTTGAACCTTCATTAGTGGCTTCTATCATTATTGTGATAATTATGATTGCTATAACCCATCATAGCATAGTATTGTTGCCCTTTATCCTTGTAAGGAAAGTAGACTATAGAAAACACCTTCCTAAATGTTAAATTATTCGAGGAGGAAAGTAGGGATGAATTTTAATTCCAAATTACAGTCATTAAGATGCACATGAATGAAAAAATAGAGTAACATGAAAAAATTTCAAACATAAAGTGAACACCATATTTTCACGTGGTAAAACCCTTACGGGTGAAAAATCCACACACAGAGAAATGTCTTCTTGTATTACAGTAAAACAAATTACATACAAGATATAGATAAATCACTTTGAATCTATCTCTATTCATGCAACATATACTTTTCATCTTGAATTAGATCCACACAGATTATAGACACATCATTCTACAATTCAGCATCCAACTGTACCATCAATTGTCCAACCACCAACTGATTCACCTCTGCAACTATTTCTTCAAACATTTATATTTCTCTATAAAAAAATGTTTTAATTTGGTTCCCTCACAACTTCAACCACCAGACTCTTCAATTTTCAAAAACATGGTGTGTAATCTACACTGAATTCTAACTGCGCTCCATAGACTCCAGCTCGGACCAACTCAAGGGGTGATGGTAAAAGGACCTCCTCGCTTCCCTATTATCCCATGCTTCATTCATGATCTTTTTAAATCTCTCATGGGGAGGCATGGAATAATGTGCCTTCCCTTTCCTCACTAGCTCGCATTACTCTTTCCTTAGTTCTAATCTTCTCGTGGGCTGACGGGGAAGACCAAGTCTCATTTCTCCACACTATCCCATGACCTCATTTGCCTTTATCTTTTTCTTGTTTAGAGAAAAGAAAAAATTAATTTTCTTTCTTCCTCATCATCTTATGTAACCTCAGTGAAGGAATATGAGGAATATGACTTCGGCTAATAGATGGGGGTGACATATCAAAATCGAATGTCATACAAAGTTTTCTACCACCTTTGGAGCGGGTCGAGAACATGAAAGTTTTCCACACCGAACTTCCCACTACAAAAACCAAATTCCATCTCATCAATATTTCAACCAGTAAGTTTGAGACTCTCATTCTCAACATTCTCCCACTTGACAAAGAACTTACTAGTATCTCTAGAACATTTGAGACTAAAGAGAATCATGGGCTCCAAGGCCCATAGAGTTAGCAAACCATTTGAACTTAGTCGTTCTCATAGGCTTTGTCAATACATCTGCAACATTCTTTAGAGTGTCCACCTTTTCCAAATTAATCTTTCCATCTTCCACCATGTCACAAAGAAAGTGATATTGCACATCAACATGTTTCATCTTGGCATGCAAATGTTGATCTCCTTTGACATTAATTTTGGCATTGATGTCAATTGTTGGTTTGCATTCTTATTAGTTGATACACTTTTGAGTCTTGATTCCTATTAGAGTTTAATGCCTTATACATTTTCTCTTTGATAAGATTTAATATTCTATCAATAGCTTTATTATTAGGCTATTAAGGTCGTATTGTAAACATAATTCATAAGTTATTAAAGTTCTAATGAAATAAAAGACTTGCTTGTATCAGGTGATAAGGTATCATTACAAAGTTATGTTTCACATAGAATGGATCTAGTCTTTGGTTACTCAAATCCCACTATTGGTAGTGGCTATGATATTTAATGTGACAGTTTGGTTTCAGTGTTGAAAGTTCAATGGCATAAGGTAAATAGGTCAAACAAAAGCATCATTTCAGTTCCATTTGGCAGTCAAGTTCATTGCTTTGCATAATGAAAAAGGCTCATTATTATGAGCTAGGGCACCAATAGCATTACTTTGGTTTATTTATGTAACCCTAGTTGCAAAGAGACTAGACCTCATCCACAATAGCACTCTTGAACTCCCAGTAGACTTACAACTGTGACAATGGACTTCGAGGTAGACATGAACTTGAGTTGGTTTGTTGAACAGGGGTGTTGGGTGTGTTTCACAAAATCGGTAACCCTGTCTTAGTTTGAAAAGGAAAGCATTTATTATTATTTGCAAATACTTCAGAAGATGAAAATTTTTGTTATGTTGATAAGATACGATTTAATTATGCCTTTCTTAGAAACATTCCATAACAGTTAAAAGAATTAGTTTTGGGCTTGATTAAAAAGACAGTTATAGTTTGGTTTGTTGGTTATGATTTCATTACAGTAACTTCCTTTGCACCGACTGACAGAACATTTTATAAAAAGGGTTTTCATTTTCATAAAGGTTTTTTAGTAGAATAAGGGTTCTAAAAAAAAGCAGAAGGTAATGTGGTTTGTTATTCTATCCCAAACAAGGGTTCTTTTGTTTTAAAGCTTATCTTTTTGAGACAGTTGTCTAAAAAAATAGAACTTGTATCTTATGTGTTATGATATAGTCAAAGTTACAAAGACATTTTATCCTTCTGTCATTTTGAATAATAGTTGCATGTATCATTTGAAAAACATTCTTTTGTGCAACTTGCACTTATTTTATTGCAAGCATTATATGCAAAAAGTTGGAACAGTGTAGTGTTGAAAAATAACCTCTGTATCAATATGTTGTATATCTGGTAGGCTTCTGACAATGAAGTCTATGAGATGTATAATATGTTTGTATAAAACTAAGATGTTCTTTAGAGAAACAAATTAATCCTATGTAATCATTATTTCAAATTGTTAAATTGTTGAAGGTCTTGTCTGTGATACATATTGACCTTTTTATGCATGCAAGTGAGATTTGGAATGATCTTTTCCAATGAGGCATTCTAGGCTAGTGAGGCTATTATAATAAAAAAAATTCATCATAACCCATTGAGGCAATTTGTGAGTGGGTTTTACACCCCAAGAGGGTTTTCCACTCAGGAAAATAATAGTGTCGATGTTGGTCAGTGAATTCTCTATTGTGTGTTGCAAACATGCCTAATGTTAATTGCTTTGTTCATGTTTGAAAAGTCTCAAAACAATAAACGATTACATGTATCAGTTGAATGTTCAAACTCGGTTTAAAATTGGAATTTATCCTCAAACACTAATTAACCCCCACTCTTAGTTTTTTCTATACTCCAACAAGTGGTATCAAAGCCAAACCCTAGTCTATTAAGGGTTTCCTAGTGGAGTATTTGTCATGGCTAATTTAGAAGGCTTTTCTACAACCAAAGCATCATTGTTTGATGGTAATAATTTTGCCTTCTGGAGTGTCAGAATGGAGACTTATCTATCTTCATTCAGATTTGATGTGTGGGATTTAGTCACTCAAGGTTATACATTGCCTTCAAAAGGCCCTTCCACAACTAATGAGAAGAAACCCTATTAGAGAAATGCAAAAGTTGAAAAATTCTCTTCTGCATGGTTTAACCAATGAAATTCTTGTGAAAGTTATGCACTATAAAAATGCTAAAGAAGTGTGGGATAAAATTGTTAGCATTTATCAGGGTGATGACAAAGTAGAACAAGCCAAACTTCAAACACTTAGGGAAAAATTTGAAAGCCTCAAAATGAATGCGATGAAAAAATTGTAGAATATCTACTTATAGTAGATGAGGCTAACAATGCCATGAGAGGCCTTGGTGAACAAGTTCAAGATAAAACTATTGTGAAAAAGGTCTTAACATCTTTACCTTCTAGGTTTGATTCTAAAGTATCTGCAATTGAAGAGGCTAAAGATTTAAAGAAAGTAACTATAGATGAACTTTATAGATCTTTGAATGCATGTGAAATAAGAAAACAATATGAGTTGCCCATAAGAAAAGAAGCTACATTTAAAATTTCAAAGAAGAATAGAACAATAGATTCTGAATCTAGGGATTTGGATTAAAAGGAACTGAACCTAGCTAGAAAAATAAAAAGAGGTTTAGGAAAATACAAGCAAAAAATTCCCTTTAAATGTTTTAGCTATGGAAAAGTGGGGCATTTTGCTACAGAATGTCCATATGACAAATCTGAAAATGAACATGAAGATTATAAAAGACAAGGTAAAAAGAAGAAGTACAATTTTCAAAGAAACAACAATCTTAAAAAGAAGAGTCTCATAATTAAAGATTCTAAAAATAGTTTAGATAGCTCTGATAATGAAAATCAAGAAGTCCTTTTCATGGCAGCCATGTGTCCAGTCAATAATGAAATCAATAAGAATACTCACTCTAATAAAGAGAACCAACAAGATGTAGAAATTGATCTTGAAGGTGAACTTCTTTGTGCTCTTAAAGAAATAAAGAGATTAAAAAGGGAATTGACCAAATCTGAAGATCTCTTCACTAATGCTAGTAAACAAGTTGTTAACTTAGAAACTCAACTTGTAGAAACTAAGAGAATAGAAGAAGTCACTAAGAAAGAACTAGAAGCAAAAGAAAAATCTTGTCAAAATTTTGAGGCATAAATTTTTGTTTTGAGAAAGAAGCTTGAGAAGTATGACAATAGCAGGTTAGAGGATCTTTTGAAAGGGTAGAAACAAAACAAAGATAAAAAAAGTCTTAGTTTTGAAATAGGCCAATGCTCAAATTCATCAAATCTACAAAAAGATCAATGTGAGTCTCTTTGGTTATAACACTCCTAAAAACTATGTATGGTCCAATTATAATAGAAGGAGTGAGTATCCAAAGTTTAGATAATCCTTCTCCGGTTATTATTTCTATTATAATCAATATGGTCATAAAGCAAATACTTGCAATATGTTGAGAAGCAAGACAAACTTTGTTTATAGGACTCCTTTTATGATGATGAATCATATACAATGTTTTAGTTGCAACAAAACTGGCCACATAGCTAAATTTTGCAAATTAAAGCTAAAAGAGAAAAGCTTGGAGCAAAACCATCACATGCTGAATGAAAAGACCAAAACGAAAACAAAGTCTTGTTGAAAATTCAATGTCTGTAGAGGTAGCTCTACATGTGAAAAAGAAAGACTTGTGGATCATAACCAGTGGTTGTTCAAACTACATGATAGGGGATAAAAGCAAATCTACCAAACTAGAAGACTTTGATGGAGGATTTGTAATAGAAGGTGATAATTCAGGAGTACAAATAAAAGGTAAAGGCACATTACTTTTGGACAAAAAAACACCTATTCATGATGTGTATTATATTGAAGGACTCAAACATAATCTTTTAAGTGTGATTCAGATCTTTGATAGTGGATTTCATGTATCTTTTGACTCTAAAAGATGTGAAATTAGAAAGAAATTAGGAAAATCCATAGCCAAAGGCATAAGAACTAGAAGTAACTTGTATAGTCTATTAGAAACCATAATTGATAGTAATACAAGTATCTGTCTCATGAACCAAGTTGAAGAGAGATGGTTGTGGCATTAAAGACTTGGACACTTAAACTTTGGCAATCTTGTCAAAGTGAGTAAAAACAATTTGAAATGTTAGAAATCTGCCACCAATAAATAAACCTGACAATGACATTTGTAATCAATTTCAACATGGTAAACAAACCAGAGGTAGTTTCAAAACTAAAGAATATTCTTCTACCAAGCCTTTACAGATTTATCCGGACCCACTAAGACAAGAACCCTTAATGGAGAAAGATATTGTATGCTCTTTGTGGATGACTTCTCCAGAATGACCCAAGTAACATTTCTTAGGCACAAAGATAAAGCTTTCAGTAGATTTAAGACTTTCAAAAGGATGATTGAGAAAAAATCAAATTACAAACTAAAATGTTTGAGATCCAACAAAGGAGAAGAGTTTACCTCTCAAGAATTTACTAATTACTATGAGCAACATGGTATAAAGAGAGAGTTTGTAGCAACATGAACACCACAACAAAATGATGTGGTTGAATGAAATAACATAACAATAAAAGAAATGGCTAGAACACTGCTTCTTAGTGTTGGTCTACCAAATACATTCTGGAAAGAGTTTTTTCATAAAAAAGTTTATACTTTAAACAAAGTTCAATTAAGGGTAAAAACTCATTATATGAGCCTTATGAACTTTGGTATGGTAAGTCTGCTAATGTTGGCTATTTTAATATTTTTGGTAGCAAGTGTTTCATTTAAAGAAATGAAGAAGGTTTAGGTAGTATGTGTTGGCATATGCACACTCCAATGAGAAATTGTATGTGATTGAAGGTTTTGTCATTGATGGCAACCTTGCAATCCTATGGCACTGACAAGACATTATACCGGCAAAGCATTACACCGATAAGATAGTGCACCGGCATCAGCAGATCACTTAGGACACCGACACCGACACAGAAGAAAACAAGTATACTGGCACATAGGCTGACAGGATTTTTGTTATGTAATATTTTGTTTATTATTGTAAGCCGACTTGGCAAATTGTAAAATGATTCTTATATATAAAGGAGATCATTGTAGACATTTGTAGAAGTGATGTGGAATCATTAAGGAAAATATTAGGCAAACCTAATATGCGAAATATAGGTCAAGGGTATATGTAAAGAATAGAGCAGGAACTGGTACTGAATCTGGCATTGAATATCCTATTGTAAAGCAGTACAAGTCATTGGATTAGTATAATCCTTATTGTAAGTTAGTGTGACTTCCCATTGAGCAGTGAGCTCTAGGCAATTGACCTTCCTGCATGTGCAGGCCCCTATTGTAAATAATATTCTCTTATTGGCCAGTAAGTGAATATTGTGGGTCACAAATCCCACTAAGGTTTTTCCCACTCCAGGTTTCCTCATTAACATCTTGTGTTATGGTGTACTTTTCATGTGGATGTTCTTGATTCTGTTTATTGCATTATTTCTTGTATACCGGTACACTGTTATATTATGTTTTGCATGTTTTAACTTAAGAAATTCTTATCACCAGTTAGATACTAATTCACCCCCTTCCCCCCTCTCAGTATCTGTGGGACCCCTAATAGTATGAAGGTATCTTCCTAGGCTATTCTACTCATTGTAAGGCCTATAGATTCTTTAATAAGAGATTAAACTAAATAGTAGAAAGTGCTAATGTTAAGGTTGATGAGAACTTGCAACCTAACAAATAGGAAGAATAAGTAAATGATCTTGTAAGAACTAAACAAGAACAAGAAATATTAGAAGAAAAGAACACTCCTAAAAATATAGTAGAGAACTCAGCTAGAATTCCTTCCAAAACACCTTTGATATCTATGCAAAGAAATCACCCCCAAGATTAGATTCTTGGTGACAAAGATGCAGATGTCCAAACAAGGAGGAAACTTGCAAAATCAAGTGAAATAATTAACTTTTTTTTTATCGTCTTTCTTAGAACCTAAAAATTATAGAGAGGCTAGTCAAGATGAATGTTGGATTAAAGCTATGGAAGAAGAAATTAATTAGATAAAAAAAAAAACATGGGAATTGGTTCATAGGCCCAAAGATAAAAATATCATAGGTGCAAAGTGGGTTTTCAAGAATAAATTAGATGCAAATGGTAATATTTCATGGAATAAAGCAAGGTTTGGGTGTAAAGGATACTCTCAAGTTGAGGGTATAGATTTTGATGAAACCTTTGCTCTTGTAGCAAGGTTAGAAGCTATAAGGATGTTTTTATCTTTCTTAGTTTACAAGGATTTTAAAGTCTATCAATTAGATGTGAAATCTTCTTTTCTAAATGGTTCTTGAAGAGGATGTTTACATGGAATAGCCTGAATATTTTCAGGTTGAAAGTGACTTTGTTCTCAAGTTAAAGAAGGCCTTGTATGGCCTTAAGTAAGCTCTCAGAGCTTGGTACTCAAGGTTGGACAAATAATTGCAGGAAAAAGGTTTTACCAAAGGAGTTGATAGCAATTTGTACCACAAAACAAAAGGTTGAATATTTAATTGTGATAAGAGGAGACTTAGAATTAAATAAATAAATTTATTACACCTAAAAGGAAAATGATGAATAGGATTAGATGAATAAATCATAAAACCCTAGAAGAAAATTAGAGATGAAAGGATGTTGATTAGGTCATGACAAGATTGGAATGATTGATGCAATTGATATAAGGTCACTTCGATCATGGTTAAATGATGAGAACTGATAATTGATAAAGTCTTGATATTGGTTGACAAGGATCAATGACAAATTGATCAATAATTGATCAAGACTAAAATTGATAGGCATCAATTGACAAGAAATGATGATTCATTGAGATCGATGACAAATCAATCAAAGATTGATAAAATGGTTGACCTGGTAAAGGTCGAATGACAAAAGATCAATGACGAATTGGTCACAAATTGATAAGGAATTTACAAATTGATGATTGACAAGGATGCAAAATGATCCAAAATGATTGATAATAGATCAAAGATTAGTTGAAGACAACAAAGATCAAGGACAAAACCTCAATTCGACATCAAGAAGGGTTGATTATGTCCAATTGACATGATAAAATGATTGACAATGATAAATATTGAGGACAAAAATCATAATTTGACATGGCAAAGGGTTGACAATATCCAATTGATACGATAAAGATTGATAACGACTAAAGATTGAAAGTCATGATGATGTCGACAAGACCTAATTGAAAATGTGAGAAACACAATCAAAGGAGGAATAAATGCAGAGGAATAACAAGATGTCGACAAATGATGAAGATCAAGTGCGCGACATAGAAGAAATGTCAATAAGATGTCAAAACCCTAAAATAAGGTCACGTGGACATGTTAGAGTATGGCACCGCAATCATTGACCATTTTTACATTCCTACATTCTGCCCCTCTTCAAGATAATGTGATTTTGATCATTGTTTCAAAGAACAATTAAGAAATATTCCCCAAATGATAATAGGATATATGTATGCCCCCTCGAGGAATTGGCTGGAAAAATCTAGAAAAGAGGCCAATTTGTCAAAAATAATGCCTGGATTAGACCAAGATGACTTCAAGGACTAACATAAGAAATGTTAGTAAGAGGAAATTAGACGAAGAACAGTTAGTGGTGAAGAAAAATTGCTTTCACAAATGCACAAATGTAGGTGAGAGACTTTATTTAATATGGCAAAATGGATGCAGCGTACCATGGCAATGAAGGCCAGGGCGATAATGCAATCCCTTTGCATAAAATAGACACATCACAGACAAGGAGTAAGTCAAAAACAACCTAAGACATTACGTGTGTCAAGGGGCAAGGTATGTGGAGCATTCACAAAGAGAACATACTTATCATAGACACCCAAGACATTCTTGCCCCAGAATGCTAGAAACACTCCACAAACAAAAAACAAAAACAAAAAAGGACCATGAGCCATCTTGGTCACTCTAAATCACTCAGCGACATCATCGAGTAACATAGGAACATGCTCAAAGAAAAAGATAAATCAACAAAAAGATAAGACTCACAAATTCAAACAACCATTTTGATCTTATTGTCAAAAGTGATAATGTTGTGTTTAAAGGACAATCATGTTGTCTGGTTTCAGGGAATGCAGTACCCCGGCTAAGACTAGATACAATTTAATTTTGAGTATACCATACCCTATATAAGACCCTTGAAAATGGTTGTCAAAGGATCGATAATGATAATGTTGATATTTTTTTTATTGATAAGACAAGATGGCTAGTTTGAAAGCTTGATTGGTTGAATAGTTTGTCAATTAAAGCGTGATTTGTTTAAGCATGTCGTTTAATGTGTTTTTGTCTAACTGTAGATAATATCTACGCTTTTTGGGATTTATGGTCAATGCATTGATGGAAACATGTCAAAATCACCTCGAAGTTGATCCGGACCGATTAGAGGTGAGAAAAACCGAAAATCTAATTTTTGGTATTTTGTCTATGTTTCAGTTTTTTGCATTTTTGGAGGCCTTCGAAGAAATTTTTGGGGTTGAAACTATTCCCGGTCTCTTAAATCAATAGTTGAAGGCATAGTGTTAGGAACTAAAAAAGATATTTTGAAGACCTTTCCAATAGTGTAAGCGGCTTGAGATTTTGAGTGTCGAGCGGAAAGTTATGATCATGCCAAGTCAAGACCAATTTGCTATTGTTCGTGAGGAGTAGGTACAAGTGTGCCACATGTCATCATGGCGTAGTTTCTCATAGGCCCATGACTTTGCACACTCCCAAAGGCACATAGGAATTGCATGTGTCAGCACCGTAGGGTGTTCAAGGGCGAAGGAAAACAAAGGGCTCTAAAAGCTCTGCCAGCATGTCGCGTGTCAACAAAGCACGGGCCCAGAGATGTTTTGAGCCCAGGGAGATTTCAAAAGTGTGTCATTGTTTCTTTCGAGGGCAGAAGGCCACAAGAGGCATCACGTGGCAAAACCAAGAAACGTGAATACAAACAAAGCAAAAACTCAAGTGATCAAATGGTTGCAACAAAAAAAAGGGAATTTCCAGGTGGGTATATGCACAAAGTTGTGGTACCAAAAAGGTGCCACACTTCAAAAAAAATTTAAAAAGCACATAAGGCGCACGCCTTATAAGGCATGCACACTATAGGGTGCATGCCCTATAGTGCGCATGCCTTATAAGGCATGTGCCTTATGTACATTGTAAACTTCAAAAAAACCCTACTCTGCATTTTGGATGCATACTACATTCCAAACCCATGTTTTGGCATTTTCGGGTGCCATTTTCTTGCGCTCATCCTTTGTAAAAGCTTGAAATTGGGCACTAAGTTGTCCATCTCTCATCAAAATGTTGCCATGCCATTGAAGAGCTCAAAGAGGTATGTATTTTTATTTTCTTATTGTCATTTTTTTTATTAATTTGAAGATTAAACTAGGTTTATTGATTTAAATTTATTTTCATTATCAGGAAATGAGATTAGACAAGAAAATGTTAAAAACACTCAATCACCTCCTCATGAAGACCATATTGAAGAAGAAGCACATCAATCACCTCCTCATGAAGACCATATTGAAGAAGAAGCACATCAATCACTTCCTCATGAAGACCATATTGAAGAAGAAGCACATCAATCACCTCCTCATGAAGACCATATTGAAGAAGAAGCACATCAAGAACCTCCTACAATCCCTAGACATCCCATAGGTACACAAGAAAACCTATTAGGTCAAACAGAAAATAGCCAAAAAGAGCTTGAAGGTTTAATCACAAGGCTAAAAGATCCCACTGGAACAAACTCCCATAGGACAAACCTTGCCATTTCTTTGCAATCTATTGTATCTCACATACAATATGTGAGTGGGAAAATAAATTTTTGGTCCCGTAAGAAGGAAGAACAAAAGCAATTTTATGCTGACAAATTATCATATGCGGCAATGAAGAAAAAGAAAATTAATAAATTTGACTTGTGTGCTCTTTTTATGGACCCCCAAACGAATCAACCTTTACACCCTGGATGTAGGAGATTCCCTATTCATTGGTGTCATCATGAAGGGATTAAGAACAATTTTTGGGACAGGTGGTGGATGGTATTTGATCAGTCTCCATGCAATAATCATGAGGTACCCCAATACTTTTTGAGAAAACTGTACTGTTAGTTTGTCCTTAATGAGATCCCAAACTACTTTGATTTTCTAGATTTCCAAGGTAGGGGTGGGAGTTCCTTGCATGATAGAGAGGGTGCACAACATGATCCAAATCTCCCACCAAGACCCTTGGCCAGACCTATGGTGGAGCATGTTATTATTCCTTGCATTGTGAAGGAGAGTATTGAGGTCGAAACTCTAGACTCGATTAGCTCACTCACTTAGACCCTTATATAGTATGTTAGGCCTCTAGTAGAGGGTGATGTGAGTGATGATGTTGATTCTTCTAGGCATCGAGTTCCAGCTCATTTTTGTCGATCTTGTGGTTCTCTTTGCACTTATGATCCTAATAGTTTTGAGAATGCACGTGCACGAGCGGAGTTTGCTATAGAGAACATTGTCATGACAGAATCCTTGCTGAACGAAACATTTGGCATTGATACCCAGGTGAATTTAATTACAAGTTCATTTCATTCTTTTTATTAAATCTTATATGTAAATTTGAGAATATATCTAAATTAGTAAATTATTATGATAAAAAATCAAGGTCAAAGTGTGCACAATACTAGAAACATTCCTGCAGCACCCTTTTTCACTACTTCGTCGACTCCACAGGTATACAACGAGTGAAAAATATAATTATTATATGTAGATAGTTGAACCTTATGTGAATGATTTTCTAATTACTCATTTTGGATGTCAAATAGTTTGATGCTAGAGCTTCAACATCAACACCCCCTAGTGTATTTCATCGACAATCTTTCACCTAGGTAAACAATTTATCTTTAATGTTGTTATTAAATAATATAGATATTTTTGGTGATTAATCAATATACTTAGTTTAATTTTCAAATGTTGACATCAGAGACTCCTCCTGCTGTCTGCGCATCAATGGAGTGCGGTGTTGCTACAGCAGTAGCAAATTCAACTGCTTTAATAGGAGTATGAGACATATTTGTAAATTTAGTGAATTTAGCATTACATTTGTTATCTTAATAATATGTTATTGAAATTTTTAATGACACTTGTATTTAGTTTAATTTATATTGTGATGCTTACAGGAGGGGCTTGTCACTCCAGATCATGAATGTGCACCTGTTGTGGATGAACATCATGATTATTTGTATGCGGTAAGTGACTATTCTATTATATGTCATTCTAAAATTCAATTTTTGTATATTCTAACATCATTCTTTTCATTGTATCAGGTGGAGTTACAAAAAATTTTGGAGAGGAGGTCGAGTGGACATACTCAAAAGACACCTGCATCATATGCATCTCCATCCCCTCGACAGGCAAAGATATCTCGTGATCTATTTCCTTCCCCTAGAGGAAAATGAATAGAATAGGGTCCTATGTTGTATGCCTATATGGCAATTTTGAACATATGTTTTGTATTACGAATATGTGACATTCTATCGCCATATGGCTTTTGGCAAGCTCCTATTTGACTTTATTGGATACCATGTTGTATGCCTATATGGCAAATTGGAAAATGTGTTTTGTATTATGAATATGTGACATTCTATGTCCATATGGCTTTTGGCAAGCCCCTATTTGACTCTATTGGATATCATGTTGTATGCCTTTATAGCAATTTTGAACATATGTTTTGTTTTATGAATATGTGAAATTCTAAGTCCATATGGCTTTTGGCAAGCCTATTTGTTTGTATTGGATATATTTGATAGTTTTAATGGTATACAATGTTGCATGGATTTGTAGCTTTTTGGTTAATGCAAATCATTTATCATGGTTATCCATAATTGCAGTACAAATGATTAGATGAATAATTGCACAAAGTTTATTGTTACTTAAGCTTTGAACCTAAATATGTGTTTGTAATCCAAGACACAAGCCACCTTGATGCATACGAGCTAACAGTTTGGTGCTGCAACATGATCCCACAGGATCAGACGGATCGTTCTTATGATTAACGGGCGTCGAGAAACGCGATGCCGAATATTGACAATTTTGAGCAATTTGAGCACTTGGGCGATTTCGCTGCTAGGGTGTGGCCCACAACGATCGGGTGAGTTGGAGAGAAAATAGAAGGCATTCCTAGCGTAAACTCGGCCACCTCAACGTGTATGAGTTGATGGTTCGGTGCCGCGACGAGCGGATTGAAAGATGGGGCATTGTGCAACTTTTTATTGAACTCATCTGATGCTTTTTGTCGCAACCAAGAAAGAGTCGCCATGAGCAACTGGATCTGAGTATATCAAAACCAAGAGAGGCTTTTTTAGAGTACCATAATATGACCCCGTAGGATTAGACAAATTGTTCTTATGATTAATGGGCACCAAGAAACGCGATGCCGAATATTGACAACTTTGAGCAATTTGAGCACTTGGGCGATTTCGCTACTAGGGTGTGTCCCGCAATGATCAAGTGAGTTGGAGAGAAAAAATAAGGCATTCCTAGTGTAAACCCAGCCACCTTGACGCGTACAAGCTAACGGTTCAGTGCCGCGATGAGCGGATTGAAATATGGGGCATTGTGCAACTTTTCATTGAACTCATCTGACGCTTTTTGTCGCAACCGAGAAAGAGTCACCACGAGCAACTTGATCTGAGTCTACCAAAACCAAGAGAGGATTTTTTAGAGTGCCATAACATGACCCTGCAAGATTAGACAGATTGTTCTTATGATTAACGGGCGCCAAGAAATGCGATGCTGAATATTGACAACTTTGAGCAATCTGAGCACTTGGGTGATTTTGCTGCTAGGGTGTGTCCCACAACGATCGGGCTAGTTGGAGAGAAAATAGAAGACATTCCTAGCGTAAACCTGACCACCCTGATGTTTACAAGATGACGGTTTGGTGCTGCGATGATCGGATTGAAAGATTGGGCATTGTGCAACTCTTCATTGAACTCATCTAACGCTTTTTGTTGCAACCGAGAAAGAGTCACCATGAGAAACTGGATCCGAGTCTACCAAAACTAAGAGTGGCTTTTTAGAGTGCCATAACATGACCCCACAAGATCAGATGGATCGTTCTTATGATTAACAAGCGTCAAGAAACACGATGCCGAATATTGATAACTTTGAACAATTTGAGCACTTGGGCGATTTCGCTGCTAGGGTATGTCCCGCAACAATCAGGCGAGTTGGAGAGAAAAAATGAATTGCTAGTATAAACCTAGCCACCTCAACACGTATGAGCTGACAGTTAGGTTCCACGACGAGCGGATTGAAAGATGGGGCATTGTGCAACTTTTCATTGAACTCATCTGACGCTTTTTGTCACAACCAAGAAAGAGTCGCCACAAGCAACTGGATCTGAGTCTACCAAAACTGAGAGAGGATTTTTTAGAGTGCTACAACATGACCCTAGAGGATTAGATGGATCATTCTTATTATTAACAAGCACCAAGAAACGCGATGCCAAATATTGACAACTTTGAGCAATTTGAGCACTTGGGCGATTTCGCTGCTAGGGTGTGTCCCACAATGGTCGGGCGAGTTGGAGAGAAAAAAGAAGGCATTCCTAGTGTAAACCTGACTAACTCAATGTGTATGAGCTGACGGTTTGGTGCCACGATGAGCGGATTGAAACATGGGGAATTGTGCAACTTTTCATTGAACTCATCTGACGCTTTTTGTTGCAACCGAGAAAGAGTCGCCACGAGCAACTGGATCTGAGTCTACCAAAACTGAGAGAGGATTTTTTAGAGTGCCATAACATGACCTTGCAGGATCAGATGAATTGTTCTTATGATTAATAGGCACCAAGAAACGCGATGCCAAATATTGACAACTTTGAGCAATTTGAGCACTTGGGCGATTTCGCTGCTAGGATGTGTCTCGCAACGATCAGGTGAGTTGGAGAGCAAAAAGAAGGCATTCCTAGCGTAAACCTGGCCTCCCCGATGTGTACAAGCTGATAGTTCGGTGCCGTGACGAGTGGATTGAAAGATGGGGCATTGTGCAACTTTTCATTGAACTCATCTGATGCTTTTTGTCGCAACCGAGAAAGAGTCACCACGAGCAACTGGATTCGAGTCTACCGAAACTGAGAGATGATTTTTTAGAGTGCCATAACACAACCCCGTAGAATTAGATAGATAATTCTTATGATTAACGGGCACTGAGAAATGCGATGCCAAATATTGACAACTTTGAGCAATTTGAGCACTAGGGCGATTTCACTGCTAGAGTGTGTCCCGCAATGATCAAGTGAGTTGGAGAGAAAAAAGAAGGCATTCCTAGCATAAACCCAGCCACCCCGATGCATACAAGCTTACGGTTCGGTGCCGCGACGAGAAGATTGAAAGATGGGGCATCGTGCAACTTTTCATTGAACTCATCTGACGCTTTTTGTTGCAACCGAGAAAGAGTCACCACAAGAAACTCGATCCAAGTCTACCAAAACTGAGAGAGGCTTTTTTAGAGTGCCATAACAAAACCCCGCAGGATCAAAAGGATCATTCTTATGATTAATGGGCACTGAGAAAGGCGATGTCAAATATTGACAACTTTGAGCAATTTGAGCACCTGGGTGATTTCATTGCTAGGGTATGTTCTGCAATGATTGGGTGAGTAAGAGAGCAAAAAGAAGGCATTCCTAGCATAAAACCAGCCACCCCAACACGTACAAGCTGACGGTTTGGTGCCACGATGAGCAGATTGAAAGATGGGGCATTGTGCAACTTTTCATTGAACTCATTTGATGCTTTTTGTCGCAACCAAGAAAGAGTCGCCACGAGCAACTGGATCTGAGTCTACCGAAACCGAGAGAGGATTTTTTAGAGTGCCATAACATGACCCCACATGATTAGAGGGATTGTTCTTATGATTAACAGGCACAGAGAAACGCAATGCCAAATATTGACAACTTTGAGCAATTTGAGCACTTGGGCGATTTCTCTACTAAGGTGTGTCCCGCAATGATCGAGCGAGTTGGAGAGAAAAAGAAGGCATTCCTAGTGTAAACCCAGCCACCCCAACACATATGAGCTGATGGTTCAGTGTCGCGATGAGCAGATTGAAAGATGGGGCATTGTGCAACTTTTCATTGAACTCATCTGACGCTTTTTGTTGCAACCGAGAAAGAGTCGCCACGAGCAACTAGATCCGAGTCTACCAAAACTAAGAGAGGATTTTTTAGAGTGCCATAACACAACCCCGCAAGATTAGATGGATCATTCTTATGATTAACAGGTGCCAAGAAACGTGATGCTGAATATTGATAACTTTGAGCAATTTCGCTGCTAGGCTATGTCCCGCAATGATTAGGCAAGTTGGAGAGCAAAAAGAAGGCATTCCTAGTGTAAACCTAGCCACCCCAATGCGTACAAGCTGATAGTTGAGTGCCGTGACGAGCGGATTGAAAGATGGGGCATTGTGCAACTTTTCAGTGAACTCATTTGACATTTTTTCTCGCAATCAAGAAAGAGTCACCACGAGCAACTGGATCCGAGTCTACTGAAACCGAGA
This sequence comes from Cryptomeria japonica, assembly GCF_030272615.1. Taxonomy (NCBI): domain Eukaryota; kingdom Viridiplantae; phylum Streptophyta; class Pinopsida; order Cupressales; family Cupressaceae; genus Cryptomeria; species Cryptomeria japonica. The sequence goes on from NC_081415.1 coordinate 658,416,643, forward strand.
GAGGATTTTTTAGAGTGCCATAACATGACCCCACAAGATCAAATGGATCATTCTTACATATCACTAACGTCGAGAAAAACCATGCTAAATTTTCACAATTTTTCACACTTTGAGTGATTGACAACAAATGAGCATTTTTTACATCTTTTACCATATTAGCAGGGTATACTTCATGAAATGATCCCATGTGATCTCTAATGGTCCAAAATGACATTATTTACATAAAATCACACAAAACAAGACAATAACACAATTTTTTATATTACAATGCCTCGAGTAGTCAAAAATACAAGTCATGTACATATATCCAAATAAGATTGATATTACAATTTTTTACATTTACATTTAATCCAATGAACCATCTGGATCTTCTCTACTCTTTATCATGTCTAGTATGGTCTCATGGTCAGACTCATGAACCTTCCATAGGTTCTTGTTTAGTGGTCTACCTCCATATCTGATCAAATGAACATTTGAAGCTACAACAAGGTTAGAATAATGAAGAATCTTCCTATGTGTCTCAAAGTCCTTGAACAACCACAAGTTAGACTTCTTCACTGGGTACCTTCTAAGCCATGTACCAGTAAATACTACTGATCTTATGGGGTACTCAATATTTTCTCCATCTACCACAGGGCGATCCAATTTCTTTTTTTGCGTCCACACAATGACATGGTTAATAATTTGTTCCTTCTTCATTGTCTTTAGCTGCAATTACTGCATAAACATGCCCTACAATGATAAAGTGAGAAGAATTTAGCAAACAACTAAGGTAAAATATTAAAGTACAAAAATTGCATGTGGATAATTTACCTGGTTCGACTAAATCTGATACATGGTCAAAGTCAATTGATGCTTCCATCTATGTGATTTGTAGTGCACTCAGAGGTCGGTATGTCTCAAGTGGGATTAGAGGTCTCATACACCATTCATCCACCCACTCCTTTGACTCACAGACATTATAGGCACCATCTCTACATGAAGAACAATAACATGCTATCCGTCGCATATGGATAGTCCATGAACCTACATTGTCAATGTGCAACAATCTTCTAATTTTGCAATGTTAGTATCATCTACCAACCAAAAAAACCTATGAGCTGAAGACTTACCTTGATTACCTGGAGCAATTATACCATTGCACCATTGAACAATTGATTTTGTATCTTTCAAGTTTTAATTCCCTTTGTACTTTAACTCTTCTCATGATAAAGCTATTTTAATACATGCTCCTGCACCATCATGCTCCCCTTTTCCATGCCCAGCCTCAGAGAAATTCCACATATGTTGAATAGAAGTCAACTTATGCATCCTACTCAGCCAATAAAACATCCGAGATTTCTTAAATTGTGATGCACAATTATCTGACCATATGATATGTTGACGGAATGATATGCCTGGGCTAGCCAAATCATCGTAGAATATCTAAAAATAACCTTGCACAAACTCTGTAGAGTGTGTGCGACCATCACTGATGTAAAAATGATACTCCCTCAATATCTTCCTATCCTCTTCCATACTATCATGTGCATAAATGAATGCTATATGCACAAATATGGCAACTTGTGTGGAGTTGTAATATTGTGATTGCACCTCGTTCTGCGGTTGTAGTGTGTAGTTCTCTGCAATGTCAACAATTGAAATGATTGTATGAAGTGGAAATGTGTCCTTGCTTAGCTTAAATTGTGAGTCCAACCAACGAGCTCGATGGTTATGCCTTGCATACTCATACACTATATTCTCATGAAAGATGCCCATAAACTGATACACTGGAATCTTCTCACTAACCAATTCACACCTTTTTGCTTCTTTTCCATATTTTAGCATGTAGGCCACTGTCTTATATTTTTCAAATTCTACTAATTCATTACCAATTTCTTGTCCAATATCCATATGTTGACAAATTTGTAAATGTTGCAATCCACCACAATCAACACATGTTCCATCCAAGAAACACTTATTGTAATATACTTGACCATCTACTCTTTCACATAAGATGCTAGATATGAATTCCCTTGAAGATGTCGATGGACCATTTATGTTGCATTCTTGCAAAACATTGTTAGCATGCAAATCTATACATATATGTTGATAAACATCATAATGGTTAGAAAATTCAATATGTACTCTACAACAACAAGTTGTGCATGTGTGATTTATTTTGACATAAAAAGGCTTTGCCATTTCAAAGAATCTTTGACTAATTTTTATTTGAGGATACATATGTTGAAACTTGGCAAAAAATTGTGTTTGAGTCATATCCAAAAAATGTTTCAGATGTGGATCATGGATTTTACTACCAATCCTCCTTCTTACAACATCTCTTTGATTTGGAGAGACCCTTGTGTTATTCTTCCAAAAATATTCAATTAGGAATCTCAAGGCTTCAACAATTGCTTTATCTTTCCATGGTAATCTACCAGAAAATGCTCATAACTCATTGTTATATGGATCCTCTGCTCTTTGTCGCCTTCCCAAAGCTCTCATTAGAGTTTGTCTACTTATCTTCAATTGTTTACTTGTCTTTCTAAGGAGGCGAGCTTTCTTAGTTTGAGTGCTTACAATTGTTTATGTAATGACACATCGTGTGGCATTACTATCTTTTGTGCGTGAGTTAGAACCAACAGTATCATATGCATTCATCTGATTCTTCACAATAGATTTGTCGCTTGATTCAATCAATGTTCTTAGCCCAAGAATCTTCATTATAGGCCTAAATTTCAGATTTCTCATCATTTCAACAAATAGTTGACATCTTCCTGTCTCATTTAAAGGCTCAAAAAATATTTTCCATATCTGGTTAGCATGTCTTTGACAAGTACGCTTCAGAATCTTGTCAACCATTGGTTTCAAAACATTAGCATCAATATCAATCAAATACTTAGGCTTTCTATGCAAAACTCTAGGAGGTGTTCTAAAACTTTGAGTTACCTCAAGATTAGGAATGTCATCAACATTAGGGATAGGTGGCATACCTTCAACCGAAGATGAAAATGATGACATACCTTGAAATTGAGGTGTACAAGATGGTGTAGCTCCAATACTTGATGTCAGTTGTGAAGTACTTGCAATGTCAAATTTCATAGAGGGAGTGCATTCAATATGAGATGTTGTCAACACCAATGGTGTGCCAATAAGAGATGGTGTGCCTTCAACTTGAGATGTAAGAGATGGGGTGCCTTCAACTTGAATTGTGGTAGACATGCTCTCAACCTCGAGATTCAATTGTCTCATTGCATGAAGGTTTTGTATCTGTTTCCTTTGTGTGGCCAATTTTGTCTCTCTCTTAGATTGGATGGATATTTCATGTTCCTCTTCAATTGGCACCTCTTCTTCTATGGTATTCAATTTCCTTTGTTCATGAAGTTGCTTCATTCCTTCTCTTTTTTTTGCATTCTTAGCTTCACGCTCTTCCGATGTTACATTTTTTTGTTGTTTCCTCGGCATGATGATGATTTCTACATGTACATGCACATAAAAGAGAATAAAGTGAAATTATGCATCTATGACTGTCCTAATTATGCATATGTTAAAATGGATATATGAAATTGAAATTATTTCATGTATTCCTTTTCTAAATTATTTCATAAGATCTTAAAAAGGATGTATGAAATTGCAAATTTTGTTTTAAACCACTAAACAAATAATTTTCTTATGCAACTTCCTTCAAATGCATTGTTAAATCTAATGTAAATCTAATAGGATTATAATCAATTTTGACTCACACTTTTATTCTAACATTTAAACAAAATAACACTTAATAAGTATTTGAATTCTAAAAACAAGAAAATATTACCTCAATTATTCAAATTTGATAAAAAAACCTATGTTCTTCCTCTTTGACATTGCCAAATGAAAAAAAAGGTGGTGGAGAGCTAATGGAATGTATAAAATAACCTTGCATAAAATGTCAACACCATGCAAAAAGCATTCTTTTGTCTGATCATGTACAGAAAGAAGACAAAATGAGAGAATGTGGGCTTGGATCACGGGTCAAGGGTCCCATATAACTATTTTTTAGTGTAGCTCATTTGACTAGCGCCAAATATGGCGCTAGCCAAATGACTTCCATTGAAATTTTTTACCTTTGATAAATTTTTACTCTATACCCTATAACCTTTTTTGTGTGCAGCTCATTTGGCTAGCGCCAAATGACTTCCATTGAAAATTTTTAACCTTTGATAAATTTCTACTCTATACCCTATAGTTTGATAGCCACAACCATAAAAATTAAACCATATGACTCTTTAGGATATAATATGGTGTCTTAGGACACCATATGACCCCTTAGGTGTCATTATGGGTCGTATAGTGTCCTAAGGGGTCATATGGTGTCTTATGACCCCTTAGGACACCATATGACCCCTTAGGACACAATATGGTGTTGTTATGTGTCATATGGGGTCATATGGTGTCCTATGACCCCTTAGGACACCATATAACCCCCTAGGACACAATACGGTCTTGTTATGGGTCATATGGTGTCGTAAGGGGTCATATGGTGTCTTATGACCCCTTACGACACCATATGACCCCTTAGGACACAATATGGTGTTGTTATGGGTCGTATGGTTTCCTAAGGGGTCATATGGTGTTCTATGACCCCTTAGGACACCATATGACCCCTTAGGACACAATATGGTGTTGTTATGGGTCATATGGACACCTAAAGGGTCATATGGTGTCCTATGGGGCCATAGGACACCATATGACCCCTTAGGTATCGTTATGGGTCGTATGGTGTCGTAAGGGGTCATATGGTGTCCTATGACCCCTTAGGACACAATATGGTGTTGTTATGGGTCGTATGGTGTCGTAAGGGGTCATATGGTGTCCTATGACCCCTTAGGACACCATATGACCCCCTAGGACACAATACAGTGTCGTTATGGGTCGTATGGTGCCCTAAGGGGTCATATAGTGTCTTATGACCCCTTAGGACACCATATGACCCCTTAGGACACAATATGGTGTCGTTATGGGTTGTATGGTGTCTTAAGGTGTCATATGGTGTCCTATGACCCCTTAGGACACAATATGGTGTCGTTATGTGTCGTATGGACACCTAAGGGGTTATATGGTGTCCTATCGAGCCATAGGATGCCATATGACCCCTTAGGTGTCGTTATGGGTCATATGGTGTCGTAAGGGGTCATATGGTGTCCTATGACCCCTTAGGACACCATATGACCCCCTAGGACACAATACGATGTCATTATGGGTCGTATGGTGTCCTAAGGGGTCATGTGGTGTCTTATGACCCCTTAGCACACCATATGACCCCTTAGGACACAATATGGTGTCGTTATGGGTTGTATGGTGTCCTATGGGGCCATATGGTGTCCTATGACCCCTTAGGACACAATATGGTGTCGTTATGGGTCGTATGGACACCTAAGGGGTTATATGGTGTCCTATGGGGCCATAGGACACCATATGACCCCTTACGACACCATATGACCCATAATGACACCTAAGGGGTTATATGGTGTCCTATGGGGCCATAGGACACCGTATGACCCCTTAGGTGTCGTTATGGGTCATATGGTGTCATAAGGGGTCATATGGTGTCCTATGACCCCTTAGGACACCATATGACCCCCTAGGACACAATACGCTATCGTTATGGGTCGTATGGTGTCCTAAGGGGTCATATGGTGTCTTATGACCCCTTAGGACACAATATGGTGTTGTTATGGGTTGTATGGTGTCCTAAGGGGTCATATGGTGTCCTGAGACCCCTTAGGACACCATATGACCCCTTAGGACACAATATGGTGTTGTTATGGGTCTTATGGACACCCAAGGGGTCATATGGTGTCCTATGGGGCCATAGGACACCATATGACCCCTTAGGTATCGTTATGGGTCGTATGGTGTCATAAGGGGTCATATGGTGTCCTATGACCCCTTAGGACACCGTATGACCCCCTAGGACACAATATGGTGTCATTATGGGTCATATGGTGTCCTAAGGGGTCATATGGTGTCATATGACCTCTTAAGACACCATATGACCCCTTAGTACATAATATGGTGTCGTTATGGGTCGTATGGTGTCCTAAGGGGTCATATGGTATCCTATGACCCCTTACGACACCATATGACCCCTTAGGAAATAATATGGTGTCATTATAGGTCGTATGGACACCTAAGGGGTCATATGGTGTCCTATGGGGCCATAGGACACCATATGACCCCTTAGGTGTTGTTATGGGTTGTATGGTGTCGTAAGGGGTCATATGGTGTCCTATGACCCCCTAGGACATAGTACAGTGTCATTATGGGTCGTATGGTGTCCTAAGGGGTCATATGGTGTCTTATGGCCCCTTAGGACCCCATATGACCCCTTAGGACATAATATGGTGTCGTTATGGGTTGTATGGTGTCCTATGACCCGTTAGGACACAATATCGTGTTGTTATGGGTTGTATGGACACCTAAGGGGTCATATGGTGTCCTATGGGGCAATAGGACACCATATGATCCCTTAGGTGTTGTAAGGGGTCATATGGTGTGTTATGACCCCTTAAGACACCATATGATCACTTAGGACACAATATGGTGTCGTTATGGGTCGTATGGTGTCATAAGGGGTCATATTGTGTCCTATGACCCTTTAGAACACCATATGATCCCTTAGGACACAATATGGTGTTGTTATGGGTCGTATGGTGTCCTAAGGGGTCATATGGTGTCCTAAGGGGTTATAGGACACCATACAACCCCTTAGGACACAATATGACCCCTAACGACACCTAAGGGGTCATATGGTGTCCTATGACCCATTAAGACACCATATGGTGCCGTTATGTGTTGTATGGTGTCCTAAGGGGTCATATGGTGTCCTATGACCACTTAGGACAAAATATGGTGTTGTTATGGGTCCTATGGTAACCTAAGAGGTCATATGGTGTCCTATGACCCCTTAGGTGTCGTTAGGGGTCATTTTGTGTCCTAAGGTGTCATATGGTGTCCTATGACCTCTTATGACCTAGAGAGAGGAGGGAGTGAGGAAAAAACTGAGGGAAAGAGGTGAGAGAGGGAATTAGATGGGTGTAAGGATGAAGAGGGAGATAGCTTGAGGGATAGGAGAATAAGGGAATTGTGAGAGCTAGAGAGGGGAGGGACAAAGAAGAGTTTGTATCTATTCCACATTTGGCGCGTGGAAAATAGGGGGGGTAACAAATGTGTACATAGAAACCTCCATCTCACCTCTCCCTTCTTTATCTCCCTTCCCTCATAGTTCCATCTCTCTCTATGAACTAGATCTCATATTCTCTCTCTCCCCTTACCTCTTCTTGGGCTCTTCATTCTTATAGATGCACACTCTTCTTTGTCCCTCCCCTTTCTAGCTCTCACAATTCCCTTATTCTGCTATCCCTCAAGCTATCTCTCTCTTCATCCTTATTTGGCACGCGCCAAATGTGGAATATGGACCACATTTGGCATGTGCCAAATGGAATATCCATTCATCACATTTGGCGCACACCAAATAGGGGGAGTGCCATATTTGGCGCACGCCAAATGGATCGCTTTGGGAAACACCAAACCTATGGTTTGGATTTGCCTTGGGCATCCAACCCAAAGGTTTGGATGACCATTTCAGGCTAGAGATGTGTTTTTATCAAAACATTGAAAATTTTGACATATTTTTGGTCGTGCTCTCCATCAGGTTTGCATGTGTTTCAATGAAGTTAAAAAAAAATACCGTGGTAAACTTGAGCTCCCTCTTGGCTATCCAAAAATGTAATTTATTTCAGATTTTCATTTTGTTAAGTCTTTCATCTATAATTTCTTTTGTTAGTGTGTCCTTTTTTTGTTAAAAACCAACATGCACTATTTTGGGTATAGATTTTTATACATTCATCAGATTTTGAAAAAAAATACATTTTTAGAAACTAGACTCCATTCTACACAATGTAAAAAAAAAGTTTTGATTTTTGATTTGTTTTCAATGATTTTAGGGGGGAGCATGCTCAAATTTCTATTTTTCAGGATGTGTCCACTTTGAAAATTAGTAAAAAATAATATACTCATTAAAAAATTAGCTGAAAATTCTAGCATAAACTAAAAGGTGTTAGCGCGATTTAAAAATTCAAAAAAAAAAGTTAACATTTGAGGGGGGCCACAACAGACGCTATGTTATGTTTTTTGCATAAAAACAAGACCACTTTTTGTGGCCCCCCTTTTTGAAGCCCTTAATCTCCACCATTTTCAAAAAAAATTAGTAGTTTAGAAAGTAGACTCTAAGCACTCTTACTCTTGTTCGTGTTGCATCTTCAAATTTGGAGTGTAACTATCTTCAATTTGTCATTGAAGTTCAGACTTTGCTGATTTCAGATTAAAAAAGTGGCATCTTAAGACCCACTTTTGGTACCACAACTTGGTGCACATACCCAGGTGGCAACCATGTCACACGCATGGAGGGAAATAATGATGCAAAGATCAACTCACGACAACTGCAACAACCTCCATGATGGCAATGGACACGAGGCGAGTATACAAAAGTTGTTAAGTTACAATCACCGGTTCAGATAAAAGATGTTTTATCTATAAAAGCCCAAAGGCACATTGTAAAAAGGGTTTAGAACATATTTTAAAAGTTAGATTGATATTCTATAGTATTTTAGCCTTTAATCTATTGTTTTGTATTTCTAAAGACAAGATAATCAAACTGTGTTAGACAGTTCAAATAACTAGAAGACAACTGAGAGGGAGGGGGGTGAATCAGTTGTCACAGATTACCAGAACCATTAGCAATTAAAACTTTAATTACGGGAACCCAAAACATTAATATCAGAATAATAGTTAATTCAATTAAGTATAAACAATAATCATAGAATAAATACCATCCACATGACACCAAGATTCATACATGGAAACCCAGCAAAGGGAAAAACCACGATGGGAAGCCTACCCATAGTCAGATAATACTTCTGCACTAAGTATGTGAATTACAATTGAGGGGCCTGCACTTGTAGGAAGGCCAACAGCCTAGAGCATACTACTCATCACAAAAGGAGCCTCACTGACTACATAGAAATCCAGACTACAATCCAGAGAAGTGTTGAACTGCAAAAGATAGCATCTCCTATTCCTAAGTACAATTCTGGCTAAGCTCAATACCGGAGAACCAAATCCTCTTACATAAACCCAATTCAATCTCCAGTGATCGACCAAATCCTCTGCCCAAATGATATTACATTCTTAGCACATTGCATTCCTTTCTCATAACCATGATTATCTACAATGAGATCATAAATCTATATATACAAACCCTCGACCATAAACAATCAAGTCGGCCAACAGACAATAAACCAATTACATAATAATAAAACATGTTGACCTTAGACCAAACAAATAATATCCAACACATAAGACATCCCAAAAACATATCAAGAGGACCAATCCACACGTTACATTAAAGTCAGTCCATAACCTAGATCAACCAAGACCTAGTATAGGTCCACACGCTATAGAAATGATCTCCATCCGCCAAGTCTCGAATGTGATCACCATCAACATCTTGAAACTCTACCAAAAACTATACCAACATCACTTATGCAATTCAACAAATATCTTCATCAAAATATTTGTCAGTGAAACCCTCGTCGGAACCACAAGCCAGGCTTCAAAGCAAACAGGATAGCATCCGATCACCAGACATAATCAACTTACTGAATATGAGCATGAGTATCATGAACAAGCCAATTCCATAACCAAATCATACCCGAGCCTACCAGATCATGTCGGATCCAAATCAACCAGAAACCACTCAACCTACCGGTACCAAAAGGGTGCCGGTAAAGAATCCAAACAACTAGTGTTGGCATCAATGACAAAACATCAATCCAACACATAACTAATTCCTCCAAATAGCCAACAATCTCCCCCTTTGGCATTGATGGAAACACTATATGTGAAAAAAACATCTAAGTACCAAGAAATGCCAAACAAGTCTCCCCCAATGGAAGACAGCCAACAATCTCCCACATACAGCTCTGAAAAAAGACCATAACTCCCCTATGAATAATATCTTTGTAAAGCTTTGAATCTCTCCTTCTATCAATATCTCTCCCATTTACTTTTTCTTTTTCACATCAATATCTATCTCCCCCTTTGACATCAATGCCAGAAATCTGACAAAAATATCAAAGCAGAAACATAAACCACTGAATCACAAAGCTGACTATTCCCCCTGAGTAGTAGCATCCCCACATCAGTGCCGAAATGAATACTATCTCTAATAATGCATATCGGACTGGTGCCAAACCCCATCAATCAAGTCTCTACCGGAGGGGCAAAAACTCCCAATCTGTCTCTCAGGTACTCAAATAATTCTTTAGGCAAACATTTAGTGAAAATATCTGCAATCTTCTCTTTAGTGTTCACATAAACCAATCAAACTTCATTTTCTTCCACCTTTTCCTTCAAAAAGTTATACTTAATAGATATGTACTTTGTCTTAGAATGAAATACAAGATTCTTTGATATATCAATAGCAACAACGTTATCATAGTGAATAACTACCGATGCATCACAATCTACCTTTATATCCTTCAACATTTGCTTCATCCATAGAACTTGTGTATAGTTAGTAGTAGCAACAAAATACTCAGATTCAACAGTAGATAAAGAAGTACATGACTATTTCTTGTTGATCCATGAAACCAACTTCTTTTTAAGAAATAAAAATCCACCAGAAGTACTTTTCCGGTCATCAACATCTCCATCCCAATCAACATCTGTGTATGCATATAAAGTTAAGTTATCATCTTTAGGGTACCACAAACCATATTCTGATGTACCTTGCAAGTATCTAAAAATTCTTTTTACCACACACTCATGATTCTCTCTAGGATCACTCTGAAATCTTGAAACAATGCAAACAACATACATTATGTCAGGCCTAGTCTGAGTCAAATAAAGCAGACCTCCAATCATAGATTTGTATCTTGTAGGATTTACTGGTGTATAAACATCTTTTCTTGTCCATTTCTCACTTGTAACCATAGGAGTACTTACCGGTTTAGAATCTCCCATACCAAATTTATTCAACAATTCCCTAGCATACTTAGTTTGATAGATGAAAATACCTTTGTTAGTCTGAGTAATCTGCAAACCTAAGAAAAATTTCATCTCACCAATCATAGAAATCTCAAATTCTTTCTCCATATTCTTAGAAAATTCTATGCATAACTTATCTTCACCTCCAAAAATAATGTCATCAACAAATACTTCAATAACAAATATACAATCATTAGTGATTTTATAATATAAATTACTGTCAGCATTACCCTTAGTAAAACCAAGCTTCAAAAGATATTTATCCAACCTTGCATAGCAAGCTCTAGGTGCTTGTTTCAATCCATATAAAGCTTTCTAACCTGCAAACCATGTTTGTATCATCTGATAGTGAAAAACCATTAGGTTGGTCAATATAAACTTCCTCATCAAGATCATCATTCAAAAATGCACATTTAACATCCATCTGATAAACCTTGTAGTTTTTATAAGGACCATAGGCAAGAAATAATCTTGCAGCTTCAATCCTAGCTACAAGTGCAAAAGTCTCTCCACAATCAATTCCTTCCTTCTGACAATATACTTTACAAAGCAATCTAGCCTTATTCCTTCTAACTTGACCATCCTCATTCAATTTATTTCTAAAAACCCATTTAGTTCCAATAACATTTTTATTTTTAGGTCAGGGAACCAAAGTCCATGTGTTATTTTTCTCAATTTGATCTAATTCTTCTTCCATAGCTTTCAATGAATACTCATCTTTAGATGCCTCAATTACTGATACTAGTTCAACTTGTAAAATTAAACATACCTCATTAGTTGTCAGTCTTCTTCTTGTCATTACTCCATTTTTCTTATCCCCAATGATCCGATCTTCAAAATGATTCAATCTCACATACCTAAGAGTCCTTCGACTCTCTATTCCTCTTCCCTGATCTTCAGTCACTGTAGAATTTTTTGGTACTTACGGAGTAACTGGTTCAACACTCTATTCTGGTAAAGGTGCTACTGGTTCAGATATAATAATTTCCACTGCCATTTCCTTCTCATCAACTCTGATTTGACTTTTGTTTAGGTAATCTACTTTGACATTAGCACTCTCCACAATTCTTTGCAATATCTTGTTATAACATCTATATGCTTTGATTTCATTAGAATAACCAAGAAATATGCCTTCAACACATCTAGGATCAAATTTGCCAATGATATCATCTCTCTTGATATTAAATTTATTACCAAATATTCTAAAATACTTAACTATAGGTGTATTGCCAAACCATAATTCATAAGGTGTCTTACCAGTTTCTCTTTTGATACCATGCTTCTCACAAAAGTTACTAAACTCACCGTATGTGAATTCTCCACCATGATCTAACCTCAAACTTTTAATATTCAATCATGTCTCTATTTCCACTTTAGCCTTAAATATTTTAAACTTTTCAAAAGGTTCAAATTTTTCTTTTAGAAAAGTAACACACATCATTCTAGAATAATCATCAATGATTAACATGAAATATCTATCACCTTGAAAATTTTTAACTCTAGTAGGGCCACACAAATGAGTATGAATAAGATCAAGAACATCATTAGATTTATCTTGTATACTCCTAAAAGAGGTTCTAACCTGTTTACCCAATTGACATTTTTTACATACCAGATTATAGGGCTTCATAATATTAGGTATATCCCCAACTGCCTTAGTTGAACTGATCTTTACAATGCAATCAAAATTCACATGACACGGGCTTTAATTTCATATCCAAATCTCATCAATCTGTGTAAACAAAAATGTCTTCTCACGGGAGTTCAAATGAAATATGTTATTTGTGTACTAGTTGCAATCTCCAAACCAAATTTGCTAATGATTTTACATTTTCTATCCGTGAACTGTAATTGAAATCCCTTATCCACCAATTGTCCTACACTCAAAATCTTATGCCTTAAACCTTCAACATAATAAATATTGTCAATATTATTCTTACCATCCAATGATATAGTTCCTTTTCCTTTGATCATACATGCTTTGTCATCTCCAAATCTAACTAGACCACCATCAAATTCTTGCAAAGATAGAAACTTTCCTTTATCTCTAGTCATATGATGTGAACAACCATCATCAGAATCAGTAATGCCTTCCTCATCCGCTATGTAGCATGATTTGACTTTTTTTTTCATGTACTTATACTTGTTCTGATATCCATGGTTAGGCTTAAAAGATATTCTAACTCTTTCTTCAAATCTTGAATTCCTATCAGGACATCTAGATGCAAAATGACCAATCTTATTACATGCAAAACATTTAAAGGTGCTTTCCTTCATACTTACTTCCTACCGGTCCTTTAGGTACTCTTCTAGCAAATAGTGTTTCAAGTTTCTCAAACTCATCATCTTCTCTCTTCATATCTTCCAATTCCTTTCCATACAAAGCTCTTGCTTACCAGTTGCAGATGTAGACGCATGAAAAGTAGGTTCAGTCTTCACAACTCTAGAAGGTCCAAATTCTTCAAGCTCAAAAGTAGATAGTTTTCCAACCAAAGTATCTCTGTTGAAAGATGTATTAGACATTGTTCTCAACTCATTAATAGTAGTAGCCTTCATTTTGTAAGCCGATGGTAGGGCTCTCAAAAATTTAGAACCAATTTCATCTTCGCTCAGAGTTCCACCACAACATTGAATTCCCATAACAATCTCATTTACCCTTTCCATGAATGCAGTAATCCTTTCATCTTCTTCCATCTTCAAGTTTTCATATCTCACCTGATAACCATCAATTTTAGAAATATTCACTCTAGGGTCACCTTCATTAAGAGTCTCCAACTTATCCCATATAGTCTTTCCAGATGATCTATCGGTTAACCCCATTATTTGTTGATTAGAAAGTGCACACAAGAGGGCTTCTCTTTCTTTACAATCATTCTCAAGCTCCTTATCAAGCTCCTTATCTCCCTTAGTTCTCTATTGATACTATTTCACTTTTCAAGGGTGGACCTATTGTTTGGAAGGCTGATTAGTCTTATGAGAAAAAGAAAGAAGAAGAGCAGTTTCCTGGTTGTGAGATTTTGTGTGCTTGCAAGGTTGAAGAACCACCCTTAGTGCCAAAGGAAAATGAAGATGGACAGTTGCAATAAGGCATCAACTAGATAAGGGAGAAAAGGAAGAAGAGGATTTATTCCTCTCATTTGATGAACTTCCCTTCTTTATTGACCATGAGGAAGAGGACTCTTTCATTTCTACAATGACATAAGTCTTAAAGAAGCGGATAGATGTTAAAAAGCATGGAAAAGTTCAGAAGGTTGAACAAGAAGAGAGGATTGATGCTTCCATCGATCATCATGAAAACCACCATGAAGTAAGGGTGATCTCTATTGTGGAAGGAAGCAAAGAGGAGATTGGTGAAGACCTATTTTGGGATGAGTTAGAAGCTTTTTGCTCATCTATTGACATCAATCCATCAAGGAAGGAGAGTATGACTGCAAGTCCAATGTTGATTTCCTGGACTTGATACTTTCATGAGGATGCCCTTGGTGATGCTTTCCTCTAAGCATGAAGATGAGCATCAAGGAGAGAAGGTTCAGCTCACTCATTCACTACAGGAGGATAGCGTTCAAAAATGGGTAGGCTTCTTTATTCCTAGTCCGTGGGAGGCATTCCAATATTTTGTTGGATGCTTATTATTTTTTCCTTTATGGCTGCTTGTCCAAGAACATGTGAAGCATCAGAAGTTGGTCAAAAGGGGAAGCTACTTCGATAAGCCATTTAATGGCTTTTTTTGATTTCCTTACAGAGTTTGGAGATCATGTAAATAATAGTTAGATGTTTTTCCTTTCCAAGAAGTGTGGTTGCACATGTTGTATTCTCCTTAAGAGAATGCATGTTTTACTTTTTGGTTTTCCTCCAAGTGCAATAGTGCACATGTTTTGTGGACCCTTTTTGTGACTCTATGGATAGCTAAGGATTTTAATTTTCTAATGTTGACATTTGTGTTCCCTTATGATTCATCATTAAGAGCTGATCTGATATATGTAGAATGAATCAGCAAGGTGGAAGCTTCCTTTTGGCATGAATAAGGCATTCTAGTCTGCGAAACCAGAGATTTTGGGTTCAACCTCTGTAGGCAAACATCCCTTGTGAGTCGCCAAAAACTGTAGATAATATCTATACTTTTGTGTTAGGTCCCGGAGACAACTGAGAGGAGGGGTGAATCAGTTGTCCAATAAATTCAACCAAAGTTAACTTAACCAAAACTTAATGCTTTATGTTGGTAAACCAAAATTTATGCCGATAGACAGTTTTATCAGTTAGTTGCAGTACCGGTAAAGATTAATGCATGAAACATAAAGATAAATAACACATACAACACATAACACAGATATTTTTACGTGGAAACCCTGTAAGGGGAAAAACCACGGTGGGAAGCCTTACCCACAGTTAGATGATACTACTGCAGATAGTATGTGTGTATAATATGGATTCTACACATGCAGAAAGGCCAACTACCTAGAACTCACTGCTCAATTACAAGATGGGAGTCACACTGACTACAATTGGATGGTTAGATCCAATGATAATGTACTACTTAGAATAGCTTCTTATGCTAGATTCAGTACCGATTAAGCTTTGCTGATCTTCCCAATACCTTCCTTCAATCTTCAAATGATGTCTGCATGTATAGCTCTACTTATTTTCACATATGTACCCTCTTACAATCCTTATCACATTCACCTTTCACTTCCACACTCTGATCTCACAAATAAGATCTTACATATATATCGAAGCCTAAGACCAAATGTGTAGGTCAACTTTACAAAGAATATTACAATTAAATCAATAACCGATGCAATATTCAATATATCATATTGACTCAATGCATTTACAACAATAATAAATCATCTCTATTACTTGTTGTGCTGATCTGGAATAGATATTCTTGTCGGTGTATAACCTGGACCTATTTGTCGGTAAAAGAAAATATGTAAACCCGATTAGATCAATAACCAAATCACCAAAACCAAGTGATAAAATAATGTCTTCGACATAACCAAGTAATCTCTAGATGATAACAGATCATCCTTAGTGCCGGTGAACAATATATCCTGTCGGTGAACAATATGTCAATGACTGTGCATATGCCACTGAATATGCCGGTGAACATAACAAGTGTTGACATCAATGGAAAAACCAATGCAACACATTCGAAATACCAACAATCTCCCCCTTTGGCATTGATGGCAACACAATATGGAAAAACCATCAAAGTGCCAAAACAAAAATGCCAAAAACCAAAAACCAACAATCTCCCAAAGAGATCATTAACCAGAAATGAAAATATAGATACAAAGAGTAATCAATCTCTCCAACAATCTCTCCCCAAAGTAACAATCTCTCCCCCAAGAGATAATGTATTTTTCCATATCAATCTCTCCCCCTTTGACATCAAATGCCAAAGCAATACAAAAACCAATTCCATATACAAAATACCAACTCATATAATTTACCAACTACTCCCCTGAGAAGTAGCTCTCCTCATCAAGGCCGGAATAAAATATTTCTCTATTAATTCTATCGGTTGATGACAAACATCAATTGACTAAGTCTCTATCGGTGGGGGTATACCCCAAGATTCTCTCTAAGATATTCAAAAGTCTCCTTAGGCAAAGGCTTAGTAAAAATGTATGCAATCTGCTCTTTAGTATTTACATAAACCAATTTCACTTCTTTTGCTTCAACATTCTCTTTTAGAAAATTTAGTTTGATAGAAACATGTTTAGTTTCAAAGTGAAGTACTAGATTCTTAGATATATCAATTGCTACCATATTATCATAGTAATTGATTATAGGTTCCTTGCAATTTAACTTTATGTCCTTCAACATTTGCTTGATCCATAATACCTGTGTACAATTGGTTGTTGCTGCAACATATTTTGATTCTACTGTTGATAGACTTGTACAATTCTGTTTCTTGCTCAACCATGAAATTAGTCTGCTACCAAGAAAAAATGTTCCACTGGTGGTGCTTTTTCTGTCATCTACATCTCCTGCCCAATTTGCATCTGTGTATGCACAAAATTAAAATTTTCATCTCTAGGATACTATAAGCAACGATTTGTAGTGCCTTGTAGATACTGGAAAATCCTTTTTATTGTTGATTCATGATTTTCTTTAGGATTACTCTGAAATCTTGAAACAATAAATACTGCATTCATGATATCAGATCTTGTTTGTGTCAAATACTTTAAACCTCCTATCATAGATTTATATCTTGTTGGATTAATAGGTGTCGATTCATCCTTCAAAGATAATTTATCATTTGAAGTCATAGGTGTGCCTACCAGTTTATAGTTTTCCATGCCAAATTTCTTGAGTAACTCTTTCAAATACTTAGATTGACATAAGAATATACCTTTATCAGTATGTGAAATATACAATCCTAAAAAGAATATCTCTCCAATCATAGACATTTCAAATTCTTGATACATCTTATTAGAAAAGTCTTTACATAATCCATCTTCTCCTCCAGAGATTATATCATCAATGAAAACTTCAATAAGAAAATGTCATCATTAGTCACTTTGAAATATAGATTGTTGTCTGCATTACCTTTGGTGTAACCAAGCTTCAAAAGATATTTGTCCAATCTAGCATACCAAGCTCTAGGAGCTTGCTTCAATCCATATAAAGCTTTCCTTAACTTGCAAACCATATCTTTGTCATTTGTCAAAGAAAATCCACCAGGTTGCTAAATGTAAACTTATTCTTCAAGATCTCCATTCAGAAATGCACATTTAACATCCATTTGATATACTTTATAGTTTCTTGTGAGCTGCAAAAGTCAATAAAAGTCTGACTACCTCAATTCTAGCTACCGGGGAAAAGGTTTCATTGTAATCAATTCCTTCCTTCTGAGAATATCTCTTACACACTAGTCTTTCTTTATTTCTGATTACTTTACCATCTTCATTAAGTTTATTTCTGAAACCCATTTAGTTCCAATTACATTTTTGTCTTTAGGCCGGGGAACTAATCACCAAGTGTTATTCCTTTCAATTTGTTCCAATTCATCTTCCATAGCTTTAATCCAATATTTATCTTCACATGCCTCATTAACAAATATAGGTTCAATTTGAGAAATAAGACATACCTCTTCATTTCCCAATCTTCCTCTAGTCATAACTCCTTGATTTTTATTTCCAATTATCTGACTTTCAGAGTGATTCAATCTTACATACCTGGTTGTATTCACTGGCTACCTTTCTTTAGTCATTGTAGAATTTATAGATGATGCCGATGTGACTGGATCAACATTCTGTACTGTGGATTCAGTGTAGGTTCATTTGACATTATCTCTATTGTCAGTTCAAAGTCTATGTACCTTGAATTACCTCTAAATTATTCATCAATCTTCACATTTGCACTTTCAACAATTTTCTGCAATCTCTTGTTAAAACATCTATATGCCTTCCTCTTAGATGAATAACCAAGAAATATTCCTTGATCACTTCTAGGATCAAATTTTCCAATATACTCATCTCTTCTGATATAGCATTTACTTCCAAATATCCTGAAATATTTAAGAGTAAGAGTATTACTAAACCATAGTTCATGAAGGGTCTTACCGGTTTCACCTCTGATGTGAACTCTGTTGAATGTATAAACAACTGTATTGACCACTTCTCTCCAATATACATGAGGTAGGTTTGCTTCAGATAACATGCTTCTGGCTGCATCCAAGACTGTTATGTTCTTCCTTTCGACAAATCCATTCTGCTGGGGTGTCCAAGGTGCTGATAGCTATCTTCTGATTCCATTCACTTCACAGAATGTATTAAACTCCTTAGATGTGAATTCACCTCCTTGATCTGATCTCAAACATTTGATTTTCTTACCAGTTTCATTTTCTACCATTACCTTGAATAGTTGGAATTTCCCAAAAGCTTCAGATTTCTCCCTGAGAAAAGTAACCCAACACATTCTAGAATAGTCATCAATGATTAGCATAAAATATCTATCTCCTTTTACACTTCTATTTCTTGTTGGACCACATAAATCAGTATGAATTAAATCAAGAACATTGTTAGATTTATCTAGAATACTCTTGAAAGATGCTCTAACTTGCTTTCCAAATTGACATTCCTTACATACCGGATTGTGAGGTTTAACAATCTTAGGTAAATCTCTAACTACCTTAGTTGTAGTGATTTTCACAATGCAATCAAAATTTGCATGACAAAGTCTCTTATGCCATAACCAACTTTCATCAATATGTGAAATCAAACATGTCTTCTCATTGTTATTCAAATGAAAGATATTACCTCTAGTCTGATTACCGGTTGCAATTTCCAAACCAGTTTTGTTTAAGATTTTGCATTTACCATTCTTGAATCGTAACTGAAATCCTTTCTCAACTAATTGACCAACACTCAAAAGATTATGCTTCAAACCTTCAACATAGTAAACATTATCAATATTGTGCTTACCATCAAAAGATATAGTTACTTTTTCCTTTGATCAAACAAGCTTTATCATCTCCAAATCTTACTAGACCTCCATTGTATTCCTGAAAAAGTTAAGAATTTACTCTGATCACTAGTCATGTGATGTGAACATCCTGAATCAATGATCCATTCATCCTTATCTTCAATTTTAGTTGTCAGGGCATTCTCTACCGGTTGAACAGTAGGTGTCAGTTGATCTTTTATTATAGCAACAAAAGCCCATCCATTGTCTGTTGGATCCTCATTAGAATCATCAGTAACTCCTCCATCCACATAATAATAAGATTTGTCTCTATTCTTCTTGAATTTGTGTCTATGATAATTAGGGTTAGGCTTATATGTTCTTTTAGCTTCTTCTCTTAATCTTGCATGTCTATCAAGACATCTAGAAGACATATGACCAATCTTATTGTAGTTAAAACATTTAAATGGTGTTTTACCTTCATACTTATTTCCAACTAGACCTTTAGGCATTTTTCTTGCAAATAGTGCTTCAAGCTCTTCCAGTTCTTCATTCTCCTTCTAGATTTCTTCAAGTTCTCTTGCATAGAAAGCTTTCCAATCAGATTTGTCTGATGATGATGATGATGTTGTAGATGATGATGATTCCTTAAAAGCTAAATCTTTCTTAAGAGTAGCAAGAGGACCAAATTCCTCAAGTTCAAAGGATGATAGTTTTCCAACCAAAGTATCTCTAGATAATGATGCATTAGGCATTGTTCTCAGTTCATTTATAGTAGTAACTTTCATTTTATATGTCGGTGGAAAAGCTCTTAAAACTTTAGAAACAATCTCATCTTCACTTAAGGTTCCTCCACAACATTGTATACCTAAAACAATTTCATTTACTCTTTCCATAAAAGCAAAAATCCTTTCATCTTCTTCCATTTTCAGATTTTCATACCTGACTTGGAAGCATTCAAGTTTTGCAATTTTGACTATGGTATCACCTTCATTCAATGTTTCCAACTTGTCCCAAATAGCTTTAGTAGTAGATCTATCTGATAATCCCATGATTTGTTGATCTGACAATGCGTTCAAAAGTGCTTCTCTTGCTTTGCAATCATTTTCTTCATCTTTAGCCAAGGTTGGTGGATTAGGTTGACCTTGAGTAGGAGTAGTATATCCATTCTTTGTAACATCCCAGATGTCCTTACCAATGCAATTCAAATGTGTCTCCATCCTGATCTTCCATATGCCATAGTTAGTTCCATCAAGCTTCAGACTACCCTTCCTGAAATAGTTAGTAGACATTGGATCTCCTGAAGCTGTTAACATTCTGCAAAAGAGGACTATGCTCTGATACCAATTGTTAGGTCCCAGAGACAATTGAGAGGGGGGGGGGGGGGGTGAATCAGTTGTCCAATAAATTCAACCAAAGTTAACTCAACCAGAACTTAATGCTTAATTCCAGTAAACCAAACTTTATTTTGGTAGACAGTTTTATCAGTTAGTTGCAATACCAATAATGATTAATGCATGAAACAGAAAGATAAATAACACATACAACACATAACATAGATATTTGTATGTGGAAACCCTGTAAGGGGAAAAATTAGGGTAGGAAGCCTTACCCACAATCAGATGATACTACTGCAGATAATATATGTGTACAATATGGAGTCTGCACATGCAGAAAGGCCAACTACCTAGAGCTCACTACTCAATTACAAGATGGGAGTCACACTGACTACAATTGGATGGTTAGATCCAATGATAATGTATTGCTTAGAATAGCATCTTCTTATGCTGGATTTAGTATCAGTTAAGCTCTGTTGATCTTCTCAATACCTTCCTTCAATCTTCAAATGATGTCTGCATGTATAGCTCTGCTTATTTTCTCATATACTCTCTTACAATCCTTTTTGCATTCACCTTTCACTTCCACACTCCGATCTCACAAATAAGATCTTACATATATACCGAAGCCTAAGACCAAATGTGTAGGTTGGCTTTACAAAGAATATTACAATAAAAACAATTACAAGTAAATCAATAACTGATGCAATATCTGATATATCATGCTGACTCAATGCATTTACAACAATAATAAATCATCTCCATTACTTATCGTGTTGATTTGGAATAGATATTCTTGCCGGTGTATAACCTGGACCTATTTGCCGGTAAAAGCAAATATGCAAACCTGATTAGATCAATAACCAAATTGCCAAAACCAAGTGATCAAATAATGTCTTTGACATAACCAAGTAATCTCCAGATGATGACAGATTATCCTCAGTGCCAGTGAACAATATGCCGGTGAACATAACAAGTGTTGACATCAATGGCAAAACTAATGCAACACATCCAAAATACCAACATTTTGGGGGTTTATGATCAAGGCATTTATGGAAACATGTCAAAATCAGCCCAAAGGAGATCCAGATCGAATAGAGGTGAGAAAAACCAAAAATCTATTTTTTTGGTATTTTGTCTATGTTTCAGTATTTTGCATTTTTCAGAGGCCTTTGGAGCAAGATTTGGGGTTGAAACTATTCTCAGTCTCTTAACTTGATAGTTGAAGTTATAGTGTTAGGGATTGAAACTAGATCTTTTGAAGACCTTTCCAATGGTGTAAGCGGCTTGAGATTTCGAGTGCCGAGTGGAAAGTTATGATCCTGCCAAGTCAAGACCAGTTTATTGTTGTTCGCAGGGAGTAGGTACGAGCATGACAAATGTCAGCATGGCATATTTTCTCATAGGCTTGCGGTTTTGCACTCTCCCAAAGGAATGTGGGAGTGTTGGCATCGTGGGGTGTTCAAGGGCAAAGGAAAAAAAGGGGCTCTAAAATCTCCACCAGTATGTCGCATGTCGGCAAAGCATGGGCCCAGAGATGTTTTGAGCCCGGGGAGATTTTAAAAGCGCACCATTGTTTCTTTTGAGGGTGGAAGGCTGCAGGAGGCATCACATGGCAAAACCAGGAAGCGCAAATGCAAACAAAGTAGAAACCCACGTGATCAAGCAGTTGCAATAGAAAAAGGGAATTTCTAGGTGGCAACCATGTCGTGTGCATGGAGGAAAATACTGATGCGAAGATCAAGCTCGCGACAACTGCAACAACCTCCATGATGGCGGTGGACATGAGGTGATTATGCAGAAGCTGTTAAGTAACAATCACTGGTTCAGATAAAAGAGGTTTTCTCTATAAAAGCTCGAGGGCGCATTGTAAAAAGGGTTTCAGAACCTAATTTAAAAGATAAGACTGATATTCTATAGGATTTTAGCCTTTAATATGTTGTTTTGTATTTATGAAGACAAGATAATCAAACTATGTCTGTGGCCTTTGTGATTGTTGATATTCAGTGTGCATTGGATAGTTTTTGTGCATCTGTGAAATTCAGATATAACTTTAGAAATAAATGCCTAATACTCTGTCGATTAAACTATATTTTAGCACTTGTTATCTGGTGGATGCATGGTATATATTGCTTTATGTTTAAAGGATTTTTGGTTATATCTTAATCGTTGTTCTGGGCACATAGATTATTGAATGGGCCTCAAAATGACACGTATGTGAAGTTATTTGTGCCCCTTATTGCATCAAAACTAGTTCGGCGCATCACTTAGAATAGATTTGCTTTTATGTTTCGTTCTCCCCTTTTCTCCCCCTAATGAATGAAGAGTCGGCTTCTAAAATCCCGGAGGTCACTCAATGACCATCACTGAGCTTCCCATAAGGTTGTATTCCTCAAAGAATTTTTAGTGGTCAACACTAACATATGCTAAAATGTTTGTCTATGTACAAAGGGGACAATTTATTGGCAAAATAAAACAAAAGCAATTGTTTATGTACAAAAGGGACAATTTATTGGGAAAATGAAAAGGATTGTTTTTTGGATTTTTTATGTTTTCAGATTTTTAGGGTTTTTGAACTTTTTAATTTAATTTTTTTTTCAAGACATTTTATGATGTTTTTGTTTTTATTTCAAGACATTTTGCAATTATTTTGAATTTTTCAGGAGTTTATTTGCTTTTTAGGGAATTTTTTAGGACTGTATTTGATTTTTAGGGAATGTTTTAGGATCGTATATGATTTTTATGGATTTTTTCCAGAACTTTATATGATTTTTAGGGATTTTTATGATTTTGCCCTGAATGTCTAGCAAGGCAAGGAATAGGACCAATGGATAACTAGGCTTGCTGAAATGTTGGTAGATAGAGGGAAGACATGCCATTTATTATGGAGACAATGCAGATACAATTCCCAAGGGCTATTGTGTGATGGGATAAGAGACTAGATATGACAATTTAAAGAGCAATGGAAAGGCATGAGCGACATGTCAAGAGGTTTTTGAAACCATATTTTGCATTTTACATCCTTATGCCAGATCAAGACCAAGGGACAAAAAAAAGAGTGTATGGATAGTGATAGGATATGAATAGGACAAGTAAGATCAAAAAATGGATAAGGGACATGAATAGGATAAGGGATAGTGAAAAAAGGTTGCAATAAGCCAAGGAATATAGATGAAAGGTTGTAATAAGAAAATGGATATAATCCAAAAGTTGTGATAGACTGAAAGTTACGAACAAGTTGCATGATATTCATGAAGATCCTCAGCCTTGTCAACATCAAAGGTGGAAAATGGAATATGGACATGAGGGACGATAGGATAATGGAGTATGATAGGGTTGATGAATACTAAGAGGGGGGTGGGCTGAATTAGTATACAAAATAATACTAAACTCAAACACTTAAACAGTTTAGTAGTAAACCAGTATAATAGTTTTACTAACAAACCGGTTAACACAAATGCAAACCAAATAGCAAATAAGGCATTCACCCACGGAAGCACAATCACCATAACACAAGAGATTTTGACGTGGAAACCCAAATGGGAAAAACCACGATGAGATGAAACTCAAAAGTAACTATCTGCAAAATAGTAACCAGACTGGTGAAGGTCAGACCGGTTAAGATCATACAATGTTCTTTACCAGAACAGATCCTGTTAGGAATCTCAATCTCTATTAGGAGATAAGTCCAATTAAAGCCTACCTTGTGAGAGGATTTCAAATCCACAATTGTGAATCACCTTGTTAGAGGATTTACATTGGCTTTGCCAAGCCTACCCGGTTAAGGGTTTCAACCTTGTCGAAGATGTGAGTAATCAACAAGTGAGTGATCTAAATACTAGCACAATATGCTTGGTTAGATCCTTGATAACTCATTGTTAATGCATTTCAGCATTACTCCAGTCATCAGAAACTCCACACTTTGTTACAGCGCACAGACTTGATCTTCTCTCCTAAGATCGCACATACAAAAACTCATCAACCACCAAAAACCCTAACAACACCTAAAACCCTAGACATGATTTCCTTAAAAGGAATCTGATGTCATGTCGGTCCAATAGGATTACATTGCAAGTTCCTAGGTTCATTTCATCTAGACACATTTGGTAACACATCACAAAATCACTATCAAAGTATCGGTGGACGGTAACTCATCACAAAAATACCGGTTGGCAACTCAACACAAAGTATTACCTGTTTATACTTTACCAGTTACCAGTTGGTAACTCCGAGTAATACCAGTTCAATTATTAAATAGATTACTGGTTGACAGAAATGAAGACTAGGAAAATGATAAGTGCCCCTTTTAGTTCCTTTACACTACTCCGCTTCAGATCCTCGAACCGCTTGAGCTCTTCATGCCGCTTGGGTCTTCATGCCGCCTGAGATTGGTAAACACTTTCTGCATAACACCGATAGTCTAAAGACTACAACATAATACCGGTTGAGCATAACTCATACATTCAAAAAGTGATCTCATAGCAAGTGTGTGTCCATCAATGACAATCACAACATAATCATAAAAAATGCCAACAATCTCCCCCTTTGGCATTGATGGCAAAACTTAGGAAAATTTTTGACATCTAAGTGTTTTACAAAAGATGCCATAATCAAAATTACTCCCCCTAAACATATACACTATCCCTTTGCAGAAAAAAAATGTATACTACTCCCTTACAGAGATAAACATGAAAGTATACATAGCATGCATCAAAATTTTGAATACAAGAAAAATTCTCCCCCTTTGCCAACAATGACAAAGTAGAGCTGAATAACCCCTGTTTCCATTAGCAAAAATAATAAGTGTTTATGACAATAAAGAGTGAAACTTGTCAAAAATAGATTTAAAGTCCTGCATAAATGTCTTCATGGATATAGACCATGACTCAAGCAAGGAGGTAGCAACCTCACTCTCTGTTTGCATATGGGATACCTATTCCTCCATGGCATCCAAGGTACTCATCTCTTGAGTAACCGTCAAGGAATCCAGATTGAGATAGAATTTCTAAAGTATTTGTAGTCTTGGTAGTAGAGCCAATTGAAGTTCCTACAAATCTTTGGTCCGGTTGTTGATCTCTAACTCTATTCTGGCAAACTAGAGTTGAAACTGGTGAGTGGTTTTCCCATATGTGGTGAAGGAATCATAGGGCGCCTTGAAAAGGCTTATGTATGTCTGCAAATCATTTTGCAATTTGTCTTTCTGAGAAAGCACATCATCATAGAATAGATGAGGTTGACATATCTTGCTGAGTAGTAGATTCCCCTCATCCAGAGAATCTTTAATGCCCTTCTGTGCCTTCTGTAGATCGGACCGGAGCTCGGTTATCTTTTTCACCAAGGCAGTGTTCAGAGCCTTTTGATGCTTCTTTTGTGCACTGGATTCAGCAACTTCTTCCAGGCTTTGCACTTGGTCCTCTACAATTGTGCATAGGAGCTTGAGTTGGGCAAAAGAGGAATCGGTACTAGGGAGGTTGGTACTGGGTATCAAATTGGTGAGTGTTTCCACCGCAGTTTGAATCACATCTTCCTCCTTTTTCCTCCTTAGAGCATCCAATCACTCTTGAGCAAGCTTAATGCTTTGCACTAGCTCCATTTCATTTGCAGACTGGAGGTCAATGGGACTAGCGATGTTAGCCAGATTGACTTGACTATCGGTTGCCTTTGGGGTCTCCACTCTTGTGCTCTGTGCCACTTCCTCCTTCTCTTTAGCTCTTAGCTTGTCCTCTTCTACCTTCTTTTTCTCCTCTTCCTCTATCTTTCTTTTCTCTTCTTCCCTCTGCTTCTCTTCTTCTTCATCCTTCTTCTTCTTCTCCTCTTCCTACTTCCTCTTCTCCTCTTCTTGCTTCCTCTTCTCCTCTTCCTTTCTCTTCTCCTCTTCCTATTTCTTTTCTTCTTCCTTTCGTTTCTCTTCTTATTTCTTTTCCACTTCCCTCTTCTTCTTCTTCTCTTCTTCTTGTTTCTTATTCTCCTCTTCTTTTCTCTTTTCTTCCTCTTTTCTCTTCTCTTCCACTTTTCTCTTCTCTTCTTCTTTTTGCTTCTTTTCCTCTTCTGCCCGTTTCCTCTTTTCTTCCTCCTATTTCTCCTGACCTGTTGTTTCTATTGGTGTATCCAAATTAACATTTTCACCATTCAAGGAATCAACATCAATAGGATCCATTCGAGTAGTGACTAGTTCTCCTTCACTGTCATATACTTCATCTGGTTTATTGGTTTTCGGTTCTTGCTCAGCCTTTTTGTTGGCTTCAGATACATTGTGCAATCTTAGAGTAGCCTTGGCATGAGAGTGGGTGTCTTTCACCACTTTAGGATCTTTTCCTTCTAGCAACAAGAGTCTCCTTCTTCGCATAAAGAAGAGGCCTTTGTATTTTTCCATAACTTCATAAAGTTCCGAATTAGACACATCAAGAAAGTATTGTGCAAACACTTCCTCTCTTATTTCTTGTTCCTTCTCTATGGCAATGCACCATTTGTTATCTAAAGAATTATACAAAGAATCAGGTACCTCAGATCTAATTTCTGAGGGTGACCGGTCATTAATACATAAGTATTGAATGACTTCTTGTTCTACTTCCTCTTTCTCATTGTCATTGAAATCATCAAAATATTCTTTTAAATCACTAAACAATTTTCTTCTAAGATTCTTGATAGTCCTTTGACAATGTGACAAAGGTTTATAAGAGGAAACATGAATATTTACCGGTGCTGATGTTGCCGGTTCATTGCTGGTTGCCTTTGTCTTCTTTCTCGTTTGCGTAGTCTTTCTAGGCGGTTCTTTAGATACAGTGTCTTCTGAGTCTGGTGTGTTGCTTTTTGTTTTCCACTTTCTCTCAAAGACTTTGGCGGGTGCAACTTCTGGTTTCTTCTTTTTTGGTGACTTCTTGGCCACTTTAGGACTTACTAGAGTTATCGGTGCCGATACAGATGGTATGGCCTTCCCTTTCTTCAATGAGGGCTCCTCAATCGGTGTAATCCTCTCTAGATAGGTGTCAGTTCTCTTCTCCTTGGGATCAAGCGGTGAGCCAAGTAGGGTAGAGGCATACCTATCCAACATATCATACATTACCTCATATCCCATAGGCTCCACTTCTTCCTTTCTGGGCTCAATAGCCTCCATTATGCATTCATCAACTTTGATGGTGAAGCAGATGTCATCTTCATATTTCTTGATGATATCACTCGATATTCTTACCCTTTGGCTCATTTTGCGTTTGAACTCATCAAAGTATTTGTTCAGAACTTCTGGATAACCGGTTCCAACTGCTTGAAGGCTCTCTTTGATTTTCTTTGTAATTGGTTGGTCAGTAGACCACTGAATATCTCCAACTCCTGGGAAGTAACCTTGGAAGTAGAAGAACAACCCAACCAATAGTTGTCCAAACATAAATCTTAGTGCATTGTCCTATTTGATTGACTT
Source organism: Cryptomeria japonica (assembly GCF_030272615.1). Lineage (NCBI taxonomy): Eukaryota > Viridiplantae > Streptophyta > Pinopsida > Cupressales > Cupressaceae > Cryptomeria > Cryptomeria japonica. The sequence continues at coordinate 658,444,876 of NC_081415.1, forward strand.
CAGATTTACCAGAAGTTGCCTTTGCATACAGGTGCATAAGTCAAATGATGCATCTTCTTTGATCATCTTGTAAGTAGCATTTACCGCTGCAGCAGAGACAAAGTTGATCCTGCTAGCATAGAATGTATGGTAACGTATTACCATGTAAGCATACTTGACCAGATCATCCTTGATGGGGTTGATGGTCATTCCCTGTTGGTCGCTCACAGAACTGGTGAGCTTGGTCATTTTGGTCTTGTCAATCTTCCTTAGGGTTGGCACTTCACCGACATTACAGAAACTGGTGACGGCATAAATTGCTTTCGGTGTGATGTCATGTGTTCACTCTAAGTACATTTTGTCACCGTGCACTCTTCTTAGAATGATGCAGATGTGATCATCTGTAAACTCTTCAAGGAAATAGACTGCATTGTGAAGCTTTTTCTTTTCCAAGATGTTGTATTCTGGTTTAATCTTTTTGTCCTTCCCACAGAATAGGCTTAATTGAGAATGGATCATTAGAGATCTTAGGTCTTCAATTTTGTAGTCAATATAATCTGAAATGCCTTCCTCGACTATGACTCTAGTGGGTATTTGGGATAGGGCATTATATTTTGCCTTTCGTTCGATGAAATCTACTAAATCAACGGGTGCACTAGAACTAGAGTGTGATGCGGAGGCCATGATAAACAGAGAAATTCTAAAAATACCTTCGTAAATTTAAATTGAGGGCTTGTAGATTCCACTTCACCACACACTCCTTCGGTTGTTGAAATATCGCTTTGTGTTCTATACTTGACTGACTGATATTAGCTTCTGATTCTTCTTCAAGGTTTTGAAAATTCTTTGAATCACAATGCAAGTCACCTTTCATTGCTCTGCACTTGAAAACTTCTTCGCTTGAAAGATGACAAGTGAAAAATGACTTGAAAATTTCCTTTTAAATAGATTCTTCACCTACCATAATAAATGCTCCACTATTAGGGCGTAAACCCTAATTTCCCTTTTACCATTTCTGGTCTTTTGCCAAATGATAGGTATCACATACCGGTTAAGGTCTTTTACCGGTGTAAACCAGGGGTCTGAAACATTTCACTGATTTGTTTCCCCCTAAGTTTTTTTGTAGCTTAGTTTTCCAGTTCAGAGATTTCCACACTAGGTGCAGAAACTGGTTCTTCTTGAGATACTTCTTCTGGCTTCCTTTTCCATGCTTTCTTCATGTCCGCTTGAATAGTTTCAACATCAATCTTTCCTTTCGGAGTGACCAGTATATCATCCAATATATTCTTTCTCGTTTTGCAAAATCTTGCTGTATGAACCAGTTTGTTGCAATGATAGCAAATCATCCTAGGTGCTCTCCATGGACCATTATTCATGTTTCCACTCTATCTTCTGCATGTTGCAGCAGTGTGACCATGACCATGACAAATAAAATAGGTTGTCCTCCATCCGGTTGCCGCTTGATAGCCATCGCTTCCAGACTGGTGATTATAGGTATTGAACCGGTTTGGATTCCAGTTCCCAGAGGGTTTAGGAAAAACTCCTTGACTCCTTTGAGGATACCTTCTAGTGTTGTGCATGATAGACCTGCATTCAAATGCTCTATGCCCAAACTTGTTGCATGCATAAAAATTGTCATTGAATCTATTGGATCTAGGCTTATCATTTAGAAAGTAAGGAAAGTTATTGTAAGCCTTATTTCTACATACATTAGTAGTATGTCCTTCCTTGAGACAATTAAAGCAAATAGGTTTGAACTTTTGATTGCCTTTATCCTTTGATGTCGTTTGCTTCTTTGATGCTCCATCTTTTGTTCCAGAGGTCTCACCTTCCTCATATTCAAAGAAACCAAGTCCACTAGTATTATTTACCGGTTTAGCTGATTCAAGCTTTTGCTCTAGCTTGACAGTGCTCTTGTTGAATTTGGCAAGTATTTCCTTTGACTTAGTGAGTTCTTTAGAAATAGCAGCATTGGATTCCTTCAAGGTTGCATTCTTAGAAATATCCATGTTTAGTTCACCTTGCATCTCCTCTTTCTCCACTTTACTCTCTTGGAGATGAGCGGTAAGTGCACTGATTTCTTGCTTCAGCTTGGAGATCTCATGATCTTTGTCTTTTATCAGATCTTCAGCTTTCCTCTGGTTCTCAAGCTCTTGACACATCCTAATAGTCAGTCCTTCAAGTTCCCTTCTTAGGTTAGCATTAGACTCATTTAGTTTTTCAACTTCTTCAAGTAGGGCTTCCATGTCCGCTTCATCAGAGGAATTGTTTTTAGTTAGCTCCATCAGTTTCTCAGCATACTCTCTTATTTTCGCCATAGAGGCCTTGTACTTGACTTTGAGTTCATCATAGGCTTTCTCAATCTAAGTGAGCCGATGTGTAAGTTCCCTCATAGTGTATTCCCCCATATCTCCTTTCAAGTGGTTAAACTTATAGAAAGGTTGGCTCTAATACCAATTGATGAATACTAAGAGGGGGGGTGAATTAGTATACAAAACAACACTGAACTCAAACACTTAAACAGTTTAGCAGTAAACCGGTATAACATTTTTACTAACAAACCGGTTAACACAAATGCAAACCAAACAACAAAAAATGCATTCACCCACAAAAGCACAATCACCATAACACAAGATATTTTGGCATGGAAACCCAAATGGGAAAAACCATGGTGAGATGAAACTCACAAGTAACTATCTGCAGAATAGTAACCACACCGGTTAAGGTCATATAATTTTCTTTACCAGAACATATCCTGTTAGGAATCTCGATCTCTATTAGGAGATAAGTCTGATTAAAGACTACCTTGTGAGAGGATTTCAGATCCATAGTTGTGAATCACCTTGTTAGAGGATTTACATAGGCTTTGCCAAGCCTACCCGGTTAAGGGTTTCAGCCTTGTCGAAGATGTGAGTAATCAACAAGTGAGTGATCTAAATACTAGCACAGTATGCTTGGTTAGATCCTTGATAGCTCATTGTCAATGCATTTTAGCATTACTTCCATCTTCAGAAACTCTACACTCTATTACTGCACACAGACTTGATCTTCTCTCCTAAGATCGCACATACAAAAACTCATCAGCCACCAAAAACCCTAACAACACCTAAAACCCTAGACGTGATGTCCTTAAAAGGAATTTGATTTCATGTCGGTCCAATAGGATTACATTGCAAGTTCCTAGGTTCATTGCATCTAGACACATTTGGTAACACGACACAAAATTACCGTCAAAGTGTCGGTGGATGGTAACTCATCACAAAAATACAGGTTGGTAACTCATCACAAAGTATTACCGGTTTATACAACTTTACTGGTTACCGGTTGGTAACTCAGAGTAATACTGATTCAATTATTAAATATATTACCAGTTGATAGAAATGAAGACTAGGAAAATGATAAGTGCCACTTTTAGTTCCTTTGCACCTCTCCGCTTGAGATCCTCGAACCGCTTGAGCTCTTCATGTCGCTTGGGTCTTCATACCACTTGAGATCGGTAAACACTTTCTGCATAACACTGATAGTCTAAAGACTACAACATAATACCGGTTTGGAATAAATACCACTTGAGCATAACTCATACATTCAAAAAGTGATCTCATAGCAAGTGTGTGTCCATCAATGACAATCACAACATAATCATCAAAAATGCCAACAAGGGTATGATAGGATAAGATAGGAAGGATGAAACCTGCCCCCAAGTATGGTATGCGAGAATTTCATATATTACACATGACTCATGGTTACCAGGTTTCATCATGGTACTTGCCCAAGGCGCATGTTAGCTAGGTTTTCACCTGAGGATGAATTATTTTTCTTTACTTTTTCTTTTCTTTTCTTTTTATTTTTTCTTTTTATTTTTATTTTTTGACATTTTTTATTTTTTGACCTTTTCAATAGAAGATGGACACATGATAGGGGATGAAAGAAAGACTCAAGCATCTTGTTTTTTGTATAGTAGCCTTGAAAAATAGACCATGACTATTAAAATTATACTCAAAGACGTTGAATGGATAATGACATGGAAATTAAAAAAGACTAAGCTATGGCTTTATGCAAAGAATTGGACTAGAGGGACAAAAGGATGGAAAATATGCATTAGATAATGAATAGGATATTGGAAGAATTGGGCTTGAGGGGATGGAAATTTTGGCAAGATCAACATTGGCGCACACCTTGAGGGGTGTTGGACTGATGGAGGAATAGTAGATTTTGGGTATTGAGATTTTGATGGAGGAAAGGCTAGGGATTTTGGAACATAAGGACCCAAAATGGATGATGGAGGTAATGAAGGAATAGGTTTTGAAGGGTTGGATGGAGGAATAGAAATTTTGGATGCCAAGTTTGAAGCTTCTTTAGGTTGTTGTGCTTCAAGGAGCCGCTTAGGAATCGACATTGTTTTTTATTTTTCATGCTTTTGTGGTTCCTTGGAACGTATTGCTTCCACAAGGGATTTACGAACCCATATAGATTTTTTCTTTTCTTTCTTTTTCTTAGTGGGCCTTTGTTCCCTTTTGGACATTTCTTTTTGTTTTTGGATCATATTTTGCTTTGTTTTTACATGTTGATCCTTGACTGCATGTGGATTGTTGGACTTATGACATTTATGCTTGGCATCCAAATTGCTTGGAGGGGGGAAGGAATGTATGAATGGATAGAATGATATGGAGGTCTATTGGGTGGATGAAAGATGCTCAAGTATTTTTACCTTTGTTGATCTTGCATAGGGGACGAAGGGATATAAGGATCTAAAATGGATGGAAGAGATGAAGAGGAAGGCATATGTTTGGATGTAGGTTTAGGGATACCAATGTCTTGAGGAATGTCACCAAGGCCATGACCATTAAGATATTCTTTGATATGGAGGGGTTCTTTCTTGATAAGGTCTACCCCTTTTACTTTATACATATTTTGACCTGTAAGATACTCTTTTCTTTGGGAGGAAGACACGAGTCCATTATGAGGTGGATACGATATGGAAGAAATGAGAGGATCATGAAGTGGATCAGATTGGACCAAAGTGGAGGAACCCATTGTGCATGTAGGGTTTTCATGAACATCTTGCACAAAAATGTTAGAATCATGAGGGGGATTAGGCTCATGAGGGGGCTCAGGATCACTAACAGGATCAAGATTATGAGGGGGACTAGGATCGATGGTAGGCTCTTCATAAGATGGAGTGGGAGGAATAATGGGATCACAAAAAAAAATTAGATCTTGGACTATATATGGAGGATTAGGACATGGAGATTGAGGGACAATAGAATCTTGTGGATTATCTAAAGGGATGATAGTATCTTGTGGTGGACATGAAGCTAAAAGGATACCCTGATCTTGATAGCAAGGAAGATTATTGGATTCCTCTTTAAAGGTGATTTTCTCTTGACTTTCAAGGGGATTATTAGGAAGAATGGAAGGGACATCTTGATCTTTCTTAAGGAGTGCAATACCAATAGGACTTGAAAAGTCTTTGTGTTCTTGGATAGGAATAAGGGGATCAACAAAGGAAATGAGATTTTGGTCAAATGTAGTATGCAATGGAAAAGTTTTAGGGTCTTGATCTTGATCCATTTCAAGACATTTCTTCATGGTGTGAATCAGCCTCTTGACATGGAGTTGGACTTTGGACATTAGTGGGGGATTTTGACAAGGAATAAATGATTTAACATGAGAGGGATAAAATTTCTATGCAACTGTCTAAAAGAGAAGCATCTGGTGGCATTGAATCTTGCATTTCCAAATAGTAAAAGGGATTTGTATAAAGACACATATTAACATGTATTTCTATTGCAGACAACCCTTGGGAGGATACATTATTAGGTGTATCATTTCAAAGCGATGGTGGAAATTTCTCTTGTGAAACTTCAAGATCTAATAGAATGGGAGGAGAAGTGGAGGCCACTTGAGGGTCAACTTCTTGATGGACGGACGAGCAAGTTCTAGACATGGGTTGAATTTGTTGCTGGTATTGGACAAGTGGAATTTTTGTCTCTTGTTCTGAAATATGATTTTGGACATGATTTATTTCAACTTGTTGTGGGACACAATTTTCTTGCTCGCATACCAAGGCCCATTGTAGGTGTGTGTTAGTTACGAAAGATAGATGCTTAGGACTTGAATCCAAGTCTCTTATAGTGCATGGGAACTATTTTTGAGGATTGCTTAAGATTACTTGGTCCAAAAATTCCACAAACTCAAGATTGTTCATTGCATCAATAACTTTAGAATCTTTACATGATTCATCATCTGAATCTACATCTTCTTGGAATTTTGGTAATGATTTAACTTGAATATAACTATAATCTAGATGAAAGATGCATTGACCATCTACCAAGGGTCTTTGTAGGTAGGAAACTTGACTTAACTGATTTAAATAAAAAATCGGTGACACATTCGTTGGTGGAATTAGTGAAGCATTACCACATCCTGGTTGCATTGGCATAAAACTTGATTCAAAATGTGATGGTTGTCCTAAATGAACAATTCCATACTCTTGTGGCATGTTTGTAGGCGGACCAACATTTGGATTAAAGTTTGGTTTTATTGTATTACCTTGTTGTTGGGTTGGATAGAACTGTGATTGCCTTAGATTAAAACTTGATTGCATTGTGTTATTCATTGGACGAATCATTGGTTGATATGTCAAACTTTGTAACATCATAGGAGCTTGGAACCTTGTTTTAATAGACATGTCACTATATAATATTTATTTTTGGAATTTTTAATTTTAAGGATGCAATGAGATGCAACTAATGCAACCTAAATGATTGACAATGCAACTTATGTTTTTTGTCTTTTTGAATTTTAAGAATGACAATAATATGCAACTAAATGCAACCTTAAAAGATGACAATGCAACTTATGTTTTTGGTCTTTTTTAATTTTTGGAATGAGAAGGATATGCAACTAAATGCAATTTTGGGGAATGCAAATCCAACCTAGGGCAAAAATGCAACCTATTTTTTGTTGTTTTTGAGGTTTGGACAAACTCTTGGAATGCAAACCTAAAGATGTGACCCTTAGGAAATTGAAATGAAGTCAAGACCTTGAAATGACAAAGGACCAAAAGACAAAATGATTATAGGACAATTGAAAATGTCTCACCTATATGCTTGGATACTAAACTAGGTTTGACAAAATGATGTTTGACAAGAAGACAAATTTTGGACAAGGTCAAGACTCCCTAACAACAACTTAGGGTTTAATCTAGAGATTTGAATCTTTGAAGTTTGACAAAACCAAATTTTGAGACTAAATGCAAGCAAGAAATTATTATGAAGAGGACCTAAGGATATGATATGAATATGATATGGTCTCAAGATATGATATGATATGACAAAATGATATGAACCAAGGATATGCATGCAAATGTTTGAGAATGTCAACCTAAGAAAAGACCTAGGGTTTGATGTATGCAATGATAAAACCAATATGATATGGATATGTGAGGACAGATGACTTTGGAAATGCAAAGTGCAACCTAAGACAAGACCTAATTTTGGGATGATGATAATACAATGAAGACTTAGGAAAATGATTTTAAACCTAAGTACAAAATGAGGACACTACAAATGAAATGGACTAAAATGAAGAGTAATGATTATGTCCTCAGACCTAAGCTTGGACTATGAAAAGTCTTAACCCTAAGTGACATGTATTTTGAGACAAGGATTTCCAATTTTTTTACAAGCCATGTTTGAATGTTGGATGAATACTTGGAAAATATTTTGGACCTTTATTTGAACCTTGTTTTGAATTTGGTTTGGAGAATGTTTGGACTCGCTTCAAAATGAATTTTTGTGACACTTGTGTTTTTTATTCAACTTTTGGCAAACATAGAAGACAAGATATTTGTTTGAATTTGACCCAAAAAAATCATTCACCTTCACAACATTTCTTAAGGATGGCAAGGACAATATCATTTGAATCCTCTTACCATAAAATACCACATTCAACTAGATAGTTAGAATCTTGGTATCACTAGCTCCCCTCCACAACACTCACTTCTATGGGCATACCAAGCTTCAAATTCAAGGAGCATCAATTCCCAAGAATTTACTATCTATAATTGAGGGGTACATGGGAGGTTTTTTTGGCATGCATGTATCACCATGCCCGAGTCAACAAATAGAGGGATTTTGGTCTCTAAAAACAAGAGGTTTTAGTTAGGGCATCCATTCAGGTCGGCATAGATCCAGTGAATTTAATCATCACTATGCCATTCCAACACCCGTTGCTCACAACTTGCATTACAAACACAATTATTTAGAGTGGTTTGGAAGAGCTTGGCCTTAGCCTATGACCACTTTAGGTTGTTCCCTCTCACCAATGCATGTGCAAAGTGCCAGGCAAATTGGGAGCTAGACCCACTTCTAAGGGTAAAAAACACAAGGAAAATGAAAGAAAACATAGCATACATGGTATTCATTAACCCTTAGAAAACAAAGTGTGCAACTATTCTAAAATTTGCAAACACTCGATTTTGATGAAATTCTTTGGCTACGTCCTGCACCAAATACATTATTAGTTTCAATGAAATATTTTGCCCACGAATGTCAATATGTTGCTTAAATCATCAATAAACTATCCAATTTGTACCCATACTTAAAAAGCTAGATGAAAATTATGGGGTTCAATTTAACACCTTATAAAATGAAATGAGAATTTGTTGTTCATTCAATCCCCTAATTAGACTATGAGAATTTTGAAACCATTAGTAGATTGCAATGAGAGATTGTTGTTGATTGACCTCCTAATCAAGCTATGTGAGGAATTGTTGTTTATTCAAACCTCCTAATTAGGCTATGTTAAGAGTTGTTATTCATTAAAACCTCCTAATTATTCTATGTGAAGAATTGTTATTCATTAAAACCCTTTAATTAAACTATGTGAAGAATTGTTGTTCATTGCATGTTAAGAAATCCTACATAAATGATTGTTTAGACTCCATAAAACCCACATGCAACAATAGATCCTCTCATAAAACCTGTAAGGAAGTCAAGTAGCGGAATAACTTTCTACACTAACCTTGAGAGGAGAGTAATGCAAAAAAATTTACAGGTCATCACAACAGTTGTAGAAACTAGAAATAGATATAATAACATTCAAACCATAACACAGTGATTTACGTGGGGAAAAACCCTTTCGAGAGAAAAACCCCACACTCCAAAATCCGCCCAATATATTATTCAGCAATTAAAACAGATTACAATATACTTGCAGAGCAATCCCTTCATAGGAATACCACTAATAAGAGATTCAGAGGTAACTCAATAGCCATAAGACTCTTACACCCAACCTCTATCTCATGCACCTTATATATAGGAGATACAATACAAGAAAACATCAAATGGTGTTACAAAACCATGGGATAAAACCACCCAATAAGGTGTAGCTAACCTTATCTCCCTTCTAGATGCCCTATGATGTGTCCCTCCCTTTTTATAGTTTATTTATGTGGCTAATGTATTTTATATTTCCTATTTCAGGAGTACAAACTTCCGAAGGACATAACTTGAGAACTGTGTGTCCTATTGACGAACTATTTGAAGCGCCATAAATCTTGTGAAGTTCTCTATTGCCTCGAAAACCGCTACACTATTTACACCCACTTTTTAGGGTGTTTAGGGGTATCTAAAGTCCTCAAAATCAAATTTAAACCTTTCATTGGACCCCTCCAAAACAAAAAATTTAATATCTTCAAAACTAGGTATGATCTTGCGACGTAACTTTACCGAAATGATTATCTAGCCAACCAGAAGCTTTGGGAAGAATTTCGCACCATTTCATGATCAAATGAAAAATTACTATAAATAGTAACCTCATGTAAATGCAAGATTGAGACACCATTTTCTCAACAAATCTCCCACTTGTCGAACACCTTGCAAGAGAAAAGGGAGTATCAACACAATGAATCGAATTCTAGGGCTCATGAGGCCCATAGACTTCGAGCACCATCTGAACTTCTTTGTGCTCATAGCCTTAGTTAAAGAATCTGCAACATTCATCAAATTTTATACCTTAACCATCTTCACCCTGCCATCTTCGACCATATCTCTGACAAAATGATATTGAACATTAATCTGCTTGGTCTGAGCATGAAATGTTGTGTTCTTAGCTAGGAAAATTGCACTTTGACTATCACAATAAACTATCACGGCTCTTTGTTTTATTCCAATGTCTAAACACAATCTCTTAAGCCAAATGGCCTCTTTACAAGCATGAGTGGCTTCCATATACTCTGCTTCAGTAGTGGACAAAGCAACCACAACCTATCACTTACTCATCCAACTAATTGCACCACCAAATAAAGTAAACACATAAGCACTGGTGGATTTTCTGTTATCAATATCACCTTCCTAGTCTGAATCCACATAAACATGAATATCAAGGGAAAATATGTCTCCAACTGAATTACCATGATAACACAAATAATACTCTGAGGTACCCTTCAAATATCTGAAGACTCTTTTGATTGCATCCCAATGAACTCTACCAGGATTAGACATATATCTGGATAGAACTCCCATTGCTTGGGAAATGTCTGCTCTAGTACAAATTATAGCATACATGAAACTTCCAACTACACTTTGGTAAGGCACTCTGGTCATAGTTTCCATCTCCAATGGGGATGTAGGGTAATTTGCAACAAATAATTTTGTTCCAACTGTAAAAGGAACACACAATGGTATACAATCTTGCATGTTGAACCTTTGTAACACTGAATTCACATACTTACTCTGGCCTAGCCATAGCTTTCTATTCACTCTATCTCTTTCAATTTCCATCCCAAAGATTGTGTTTCACTGCACCAAGATCTTTCATTTCAAATTTAGTAGAGAGCTGAGAGTTTAGTTTTGAAATCATACCTTTCTCTTTACCAATGAATAACATATCATCAACATACAATGCAATGTCTAGGAAATTATCACCATCAGATTTATAATAAACATAGTGATCTGATTTAGAACACTCAAATCCTAGACTCAACACATATGTATCAAATTTTTTGTACCACATCCTAGGACTTTGTTTGAGGCCATACAACAATTTCTTTAATTTACAGACTAAATTACTTTTACCTTTCACCATATAGTGCTCTGATTGTGTTATATAAATATCCTCCTCCAAATCACCATGAAGGAAAGCAACTTTCACATCCATTCTCTCAACCTCTAAATCATAAGCAGCAACAATAGAAAGCAAAAATATAATGGATGTCATTTTGGAAATAGGAGAAAATATCTCACCATAATCAACACCCTCAACCTGAGAGTAGCCCTTTGCAACCAACCTTTCTTTATGCTTCTCAATGCTTCCATTTGAGCCAATATTTTTGTTAAACACCCATTTGAAACCAATAGGGTTTCGTCCTTTAGGAAATAGTACAAGATACCGTGTATCATTCTTTTTCAAAGCTGCCATTTCTTCTTCCATAACAATCTTCTAGGATTCTGCATCATTCATACGTAATGCCTCTTCTATAGATTTTAGTTCATCCACATTAGTATTCAAAGCAAAAATACATCTCCAATCATCGGGTGAATACCTTTCAGCTGGTTGTCTGTGTCTTGTAGACCTTCAAACAAGCTAAGTTGAAGGTTTTTCCTCCTCTTCTAAAGATTTAGAGATGAGCTGCTCCTCAACTTCTTTCCTATCTAGGGGTCTCGATTCAACTCTTTCACATGTAGAAGGAAATTGAATCACATCTTCCTTTTTAGTCTATTATGGCTGCAATGTAATAGAAGGAGACTTAATTTCTCTAAATTAACACTTCTACTATGAATTAAATTTTGTACAACAGGGTCCCAAAGCCTGTATCCTTTCACACCACAACTATACCCAATGAAGATACATTTCACAGCCTTGTTCTCCAACTTTGACTGCTTCTCCTTTGGCACATGTGCATATGCCTCGAAAACCAAAAACTCTAATGTAGGAGACCTGTTAATTAGGTAGCAAGTAGTGGCAACAACTTTAGCCCAAAACTTTTGTTCTAGACTAGCACCACTCAGCATACTCCTAGCCTTCTCCATCAATGTCATGTTCATTCTTTCTCCAACTCCATTCTATTATGGAGAATACGGAGTTGTCTTCTATCTGTTAATGCCACAGTCTTTACAGAATCTATCAAAATCATTAGAGCAAAAATTCACCGCCATTATCGGTCCTCAAAATTTTAATTTTCTTTCCAGTCTGTAACTCAATCATTGCTTTAAATTCTTTAAATCAACTAAAAACTTCATATTTACTCTTTAGAAAATATACCCATGTCCTTCTACTAAAATCGTCAATATATGAAACATAATATGTAGATTTTCCAATCGAAGGAACATCTACAGGACCAAACAAATCAAAATGAATAAGATCCAAAACACCACAAGTTTTATGAGAACTCAAGTAAAACTGAACACGGTTTTGTTTTCCATAAATGCAATGCTCACAAAAATCAAAATCAAGATTACAATCATTCAAACCTTCAACAAGGTTTTTTATATTTCAAGGTCCTTAGACCCTTTTCTCCAATGTGGCCAAGCCTCTAATGTCATAAAATGGTCTTCTCTGCAAGTAACTTTTCTTTAGAATAAAGAGCACCCTTAGGTACCCAAAAGACATTTCCATTTGCTGAAGGTGAAACCCTGAAATATTCCACAAATTTATTTTTTATAGAAGTGCTATTACACTCAATAGTGTATGTGTCTAGCTTATACAAAGTGTCAAACCTGACACCTCTAGTAATTACCATAGCACCCTTAATCATCTTACATCCTGCTTAAAAAAAGACTACCTACACACCCGCGTGAATCATTACCCAAGTACACCTTACCTCCATTAAATTCTTCATATTTAGAAAACCAATCTCTATTGGCAGACATATGAAAAGATGCACCTAAGTCAATTAACCAGGCATCATTACCTGCATGAGTCATTGAAGCCACAATAAATGCATCACCATCTTCCTTCTCAAACTTATAATTAGAATCAATCTTCTTCTTTTTCTTCTTTTTCTTCTTCTTTTTCTTCTTCTTTTTCTTCTTCTTTTCTTCTTTGTAGTCCTAATAGATGTGACTTGGTTTATCATAATTCTAGCAAATGAGTTTGGACTTTCCAAGAGATTTTGATCTCCCTTTCTATTTGGACTTATTGCACTTCTCATTCTACTTGTCTTTCTCCTTAGGTCTTCCATAAACAGTTAGGGCTTCCTTCAAACTACGGAATACCTTCCTTCACATCTCTTCACCAAGTAGGGCTCCCACCACATCTTCAGACTTAAAAAAAAAAGAAGTACTATCGATAGCCATAACAAGAGAATCCCACGAATTAGGTAAAGAATAGAGCAAGATATGGCATTTCTCCTCTTAGTTCATCTGAACACCAACAGATACTAGTTGAGCCACCAACATATTGAATGCTTCCAAGTGGTCTACAACTTGTCCACCCTCTTCCATCTTCAAGGAATACAATTTCTTCCTCAAGAAAATCTGATTTAATAAAGATTTTGCTCGATACATTTCACCAAGCTTATCCCATAGTTTCTTTGCAGTGTTTTCTTCATGGACATTGATCAAAACAGAGTCTATCACAGTTTGATTAGACCCTTGTCTTTTTAGTCCATAACATCATATTGAGCCACCACAGTAGGATCTGGGGGCCTTTGGACATTTGCATCAACAACATCCCATAGATCTCAGCTTCCACATCTCAAAATTTGTTCCATTAAATTTCTCCACCTCTATTTTCCTTGATGAACTTACCATCTAAAAATTCCTACAACAAGATCAAAAAGTATCTTCTACACAAGCTCCCAATCAAATCTGGGTTAGTTCAAAAAAACCAACAACCCACAATTGAAACCAAGTACCACTTGTAAGGAAGTCAAGTAGCATAACAACTTCCTACACTAACCTTGAGAGGAGAGTAATGCAAAAAAATTTACAAATCATCACAACAGTAACATAAAACATAAATAGATATAATAACATTCAAACCATAACACAATGATTTATGTGGGAATTCCCCTTTCGGGAGAAAAACCCCACACTCCAAAAGTTGTATAATATATTATTCAACAATCAAAATAGATTACAATATACTTGCAGAGAAAGCTCTTTACAGGAGTACCACTAATCAGAGATTTAGAGGTAACTCAATAGCCATAAGACTCTTACACCCAAGCTCTATCTCACACACCTCATATATAGGAGATACAATAAACGAAATCGTCAAATGGTATTACAAAACCATGGGTTAAAACCACCCAATAAGGTGTAGCCAACCTTTTCTCCCTTCTAGATTCCCTATGACGTGTCCCTCCCTTTTTATAGCTCATTTATGTGTCCAATGTATTTTATATTTCCTATTTCAGGAGTACAAACTTCTGGAGGCCATAACTTGAGAATCGTGTGTCCTATTGACGAAATGTTTGAAGCATCGAAAAGATTACAAAGTGATTTATTGCCTCGTAAACTGATACATCATTTATGCCCACTTTTCATGGCATTTCGAGGCCTCTAAATTCCTCAAAATCAAATTTAAACCTTTCATTAGACCCCTACAAAATGGAAAATTTAATATCTTCAAAACTAGCTATGATCTTGCGACGTAACTTTACCGAAATGCTTATCTAGCCAACCAGAAGCTTCAGGGAGAATTTCACACCTTTTCATGATCAAATGAAAACCTACTATAAATAGTAACCTCATGTAAATGCAAGGTTGAGACACCATTTTCCCAACAAAACCTGCATGCAACAACAAATTAGTTCAAAAAACCTCCATGCAACAGTGGATTAGTGCAAAAAAAACACATGCAACAACAAATCAACACTTGAAACATGCATTCAACAATGGATTAGCACCAAAAACCTGCATGCAAGAATAATGCAAGAACAAATTAATACAAAAAACTTGCATGCAAGAATAAATTAATTCAATAAACCTGCATGCAACCATATATCCACACATAAAACTTGCATACAAATATTAGACTCACAAATTATCAAATTTAACGTGTTCACGTCAGGTTCACCAAGAAATGTGATGTAGGAAAATGGAAAACATCAATGAACAAACAATTAGCCAACCAAAAAACTAAATGCTATGAAAGTAACTCCTATCACAATCAATAGAAGAATTGAAAACAAGACATTCAAAAGAAATGAAAACCATCACCAATGTCTCCTTCAATTGACGTTCCATTGTTCTTCTTTCTCCTCCAAATAGATTGTTTTGTGGATCTCACATATGAGTGCAATAAACAAAAAAAGCAAGATTGCAAGATGATTTTGACAGTGTGAAGATACTAGAAACATGGTTGATTGAAAAGATTGAAGAAATGCGTCCAATTTATAGGCAAATTGGAGAGATGAGAAAATTAGCATGAAAAGAGTTAATGAGGCAATTTGATTCGAAAATTGGGAAAAATGATTGAAAGAAGAAGGTTATGACACCTTCTATGTCATAAATCATGACATGTTTCCAATGCAAAGTGCAAGGACTAAATGTCAAGTTAAGTGTTATGACATGCTACTATGTCAAGCACTATGACGCATGATAAATTCATGCCTCCACCTTATGCCAAGCGAAGCATGAAAATAGGTACAACTAGAGAGGGACAACTTAGTTGGAAATTAGAATTGGAAAATAGGGAAAATAGGTGGAAAAAATAAAATTAGAAATTAGAAAATTAGTAAATGAGGGAAAATTAGGAAATTAGGAAAAAAGGTGAAATTAATTAATAAATTGTCATTCACTAATGAATTCACAAAGGGGGGGAATAATAGCCAATTAAATGAATATTTAATTGTGACAAG
The DNA here is from genome assembly GCF_030272615.1 of Cryptomeria japonica. NCBI lineage: Eukaryota > Viridiplantae > Streptophyta > Pinopsida > Cupressales > Cupressaceae > Cryptomeria > Cryptomeria japonica. Next base: position 658,460,666 of record NC_081415.1, read on the forward strand.
AGGAGACTTAGGATTAAATAAATAAATTTATTTAACCTAAAAAAGAAATGATGAATAGGATTAGATGAATAAATCATAAAACCCTAGGAGAAAATTAGAGATGAAAGGATGTTGATTAGGTCATGACAAGATTGGAATGATTGATGCAATTGATATAAGGTCAATTTGATCATGGTTAAATGATGAGAACTGATAATTCATAAAGTGTCGACATTGGTTGACAAGGATCAATGACAAATTGATTAATAATTGACCAAGGATAAAATTGATAGGCACCAATTGACGAGGACTAATGATTGATTGGTCCAAATTGATTAGAAATAATGATTGATTGAGATAGATGACAAATCGATCAAAGATTGATAAAATGGTCGACTTGATAAAGGTCAAATGACAAAAGACCAATGACAAATAGGTCACAAGTTGATAAGTAATTGACAAATTGATGATTGACAAGGATGCAAAATGATCCAAAATTATTGATAATAGATCAAAGATTGGTTGACGATGATAAAGATCAAGGACAAAACCTCAATTCGACATAAAAAAGGGTTGACAATGTCCAATTGACAACGATAAAGATTGAGGACAAAAATCCTAATTCGACATGGTGAAGGGTTGATAATGTCCAATTGATATGATAAAGATTGATAACAACCAAAGATTGAAAGTCATGATGATATCAACGAGACCTATTTGAAAATGCGAGAAATGCAATCGAAGGAGGAAGAAATGCAGAGGAATAACAAGATGTCGACAAATGATGAAGATCAAGTGCACGACATAGAAGAAATGTCAATAAGATGCGAAAACCCTAAAATAGGGACATGCAGATATGTTAGAGTATGGCACTGCAAGCAATGACCATTTTTAGATGCCTACAATTGTCAAAACGGGGATAAAATAGATGGACAAATTCGTTGACAGGTTCATACAAGTTCATTGAGGTTGAAAGGCTCATATAGGTTCATTGAAGCTCATTCTTGACATTCTTGATAGGTTGATTCAGGTTCATTATCTTTTTGGTACATTGCTCATACTACTTCATTTGGTAATCATATTATTGCTATGACAATGCATTGCTAATCAAACAGGTTGCATTCTATGGTAGGTTTGACATCAATGACAAAGGGGGAGTTTGTTGACCTCCTTTGACATTGATTTTGGCATTGATGTCAATTGTTGTTTTGCATTCTTATAGGTTGATACACTTTTGAGTCTTGATCTTATTAGAGTTTGTTTCCTTATGCATTTTGTCTCCTATAAGAGTTTAATATTCTGTCAATGGTTCATTGTTAGGCTATTAAGGTCTTATTGTAAACATAATTCATAAGTTATTAAAGTTCTAAGGAAATACAAGACTTGCTTGTATCAAGTGATAAGATGTCATTACAAAGTTATATTTCACATAGAATGGATATGGTGTTTGGTTACTCAAAGGCCATTATTGGTAGTGGCTATGATATTTTATGTGACAATTTGGTTTCAACATTGATCAAAGTTCAGTGACACTTGATATGAAATGTTTTGGTATCTTTTAGAATCATGTTCACTATTTTGGCAAATACTAAGCTTTAAATCTACGACCATAGTATGTGTGGTACCATTATCATGATAAGTGTTTACATCTCAAGTTTGTGTATGAGTTTGAAATACTCATAACAAGTATGCAAAAACAACATGGTACCATGTAACAAAAAGGTGTTGGCATTCTTGATTAAATGATCATTGACTTGGTGACAATAACATTATGATCACACAGTTATAATCTTGGTTGGCATTTTTATTGAGTGCAAAAACATATTATCATTTTTGTTGGCACAAGGTAAATAGGTCAAACAAAAGTATCATTTTGGTTTCATTTGGTAGTCAAGTTCATTGCTTTACATAATGAAAAAGGCTCATTATTATGAGCTAGGGCATCGATAGCATTACTTTGGTTTCTTTATGAAACTCTAGCTGCAAAGAGACTAGAGCTTGGCTACCACAACTCTTGAACTCTATGTAGACTTACAACAGTGGCAATGGACTTCGAGTTGGACATGAACTTGAGTTGGTTCATTGAACATGGTTGTTGGGTGTGTTTCACAAAATTGGTAACCTTGTCTCACTTTGAAATGGAAAGCAGTTATTATTATTTACAAATACTTGAGAAGATGAAGGTTTTTGTTATGTTGATAAGATATGATTTAAGTATTCTTTTCTTCGAGATAAAGAGTAGATGATAATGTGATTTGTTATTTTGTCAAAAACCATGGGGGCTTCACTGGCTAGGCAATATTATATCACGTGCATTCATATTGGGGGGTTTAACATCCCAAAAATGAGGGTACAATATATTGTCTATTGGTGAAAATAGGGGGATTTTTAATTCAAGCTGTGAAAAAATACAATAACTAGTGAAATTGGGGGTCTTTTAGTTTAGGTTATGTATTAGGAGGGGGTGACAAAAAAGGATGTTAGGGCAATATTTTTGAAAATAGGGGGATTCTTTAGTATGCCATGAACGCACATTCTATATCTCAAGTTCACAAAATGAAGCCCCCGTGTCACAAATGAGGGTTATTTTGTTTTAAAGCTTATCCTTCTAAGATAGTTGTCTAAAAAAATAGAACTTGTATTTTGTGTATTCTGATACAAGTCAAAGCTATAAAGACATTTTATCCTTCTATCATTTTGATTGATAGTTGCATGTATCATTTGAAAAACATTCTTTTGTGCAACTTGCACTTATTTTATTGCAAACCTTGTATGCAAAAAGTTGGATCATTGTAATGTTGAAAAACAACCTCTATATCAATATGTTTTATATCTGGTAGGCTTTTGACAATGAAGTCTATGAGATGTAGAATATGCTTGTATAGAACTGAGATGTTCTTTAGAGAAACAGAGTAACCCTCTGTAATCATTCTTTCAAATTGTTTAATTGTTGAAGGTCTTGTCAGTGAGACATACTAACATCTTTGTGGATGTCAGTGAGATTTGGAATTATCTTTGCTAGTGAGGCATTCTAGGCCAGTGGTGCTATTGTAATCAAAATTTTGATCATCATAAGCCAGTGAGGCAATTTGCAAGTGGTTTTTATACTCCAAGAGGGTTTTCCACTCAGGAAAATAATGGTGTCAATATTGTTTAGTGGATTTTCTATTGTATGTTGCAAATATGTCTAATGTTAATTGCTTTGTTCATGTTTGAAAAGTCTCAAAACAATATATGACTACATGTATCAGTTGAGTGTTCAAACTCAGTTTAAAATTGGAATTTAGCCTCAAACACTGATTTACCACCCCTCTCATTGTTTTCTATACTCCAATAGGCAAGTGGTATTTTTTTGCCAAACAAATGGTACTCTAATTGTCACAACAAATTATAATATGCCCTACATTAAAACCAAAATCAGAACACAAACACTTAAGCCAAAAAGCCTCTTGACAGGCTCAAGTTGCTACCATGTACTCTGCCTTTGTAGTGGACAAAGCGACTACAACTTGTCGCTTTCTCATCCAACTAATTGCACCACCATTCAACATGAATACATATCCAGTAGTAGATCTTATGTTGTTAATGTCCCCTACCTAATCAGAATCCACATATCCTTGAATGATGACAGACCTGCGTGATCCAACCAAATCCCCATGGTAACACAAAGCACACCGAGAAGTACCTCTCAGGTATCTAAACACTCTCTTCACAACATCCCAATGTGTCATTCTTGGATTTGTCATAAACCAACTTAGTACTCCCACTTCTTGAGCAATGTTTGGCCTAGTATAGACCATTGCATACATTAAGCTGCCAACTGCACTTGCATAAGTTACCTTGGTCATGTCCTCCTTCTCAGTAGAAGATTTTGGACAATCCTCAACAGAAAATTTTGTTCCTTGCAATACTATAACAACTAACTGCTTGCAATCTGGCATATTAAACCTCTCAAGGATAGTGCTAATATACTTACTATGTCTAAGCCAAAGCTTTCTACTCTTCCTATCCCTTTTGATTTTCATCCCCATAATATACCTAGATACCTAGATGTCATGTGGAATGATGCACCTAAATCAATCAACCAAACATTATCAGCTGTTTGAGTTGTCAAGGCAATAATGAAGGCATCATGTATCACTCTGAGAATATTCAGTGTAAGAGGAATTCTTCTTCTTCTTCTTTTTCTCCTCCTTGTAATCCTTTTGGATATGACTAGATTGTCCACAATTCTAGCACTTCACCTTGGACTTGTTCCCAGGAGATTTTGATCTCTCCTTTGACTTGGATTTGGACTTCTTGTCCTTCTTCTTGCCTCTTTCCTTTGATTTGCCTCAAATAGAAAGAGCCTCCTTGGCCATCTCAGAATATTTCCTTCGTACCTCTTCTGACAACATCGAACCAACTAAGTTTATTCCACATAGTAGTTGTTGTCTTCTCCTCATGAACATTCAATAGAACAAATTCTACAAGACAGAGTCTAATCAACCATTTGGCTTTCCTATCTATGAGATCCCAATATTCTTATTTCATGTCTGATGGTTTGATTCCAGATACTTGAACCCAAAGGTCTCTATCTACCAACACGTCTTCCATCTTAAGTTACCATAACTCATAATTGCCACCATTGAATTTATCAATGTATACTCTCCCTGATGTGCTCACCATCTTCAATCTACAATTTCAAACAACAACTCTTTGCAACACTCCCACTACAAAATTAACACAAAAAATCCATCCAAACAACAAGGATAACACAACTAGTTAGGATCTGATACCACTTATAAGGAAAGTAGAGTGCAGAAAACACCTTCCTAAATGTCAAATTCTTCGAGGAGGAAAGAAAGGATGACTTTTAATTCCAAATTACAGTCATTAAGATGCAGATAAATGGAAAATAGAGCAACATGAAAAATTTGCAAACATAGAGTGAACACCAGATTTTCATGTGGTAAAACCCTTATGGGTGAAAAACCCACACACAAAGAAATGCCTTCTTGTATTAAAATAAAACAAATTATATACAAGATATAGATGAATCACTCTGAATCTGTCTCTATTGAGGCAGCATACACTTTCCAAATCGAATTAGATCCACAAAGATTACAGACACATCGATCTGCAATTCGGCATCCAACTATACCATCAATCATCCAACCACTAACTAATTCTCCTCTGCAGCCATTTGTTCAGACATTTATATGTCTCTATTAAAAAATGATTTGATTCAATTCCCTCACAACTCCAACTGTTAGACTCTTCAGTTGTCGAAAACATAGTGTATAATCTACACCAAATTCCAACTGTGCACCACAGACTCCAGCTCAGACCAACTCACGGGGTGACGAGAAAAGGACCTCCTCTCTTCCCCACTATCTCATGCTTCATAAATGGCCTTTTGAAATCTCTCGCAGGGTGGTGGGGAAGCATGTGCCTTCCCTTTACCCGCTAGCCCGCGTCACTCTTTCCTTGGTTCTAATCTTCTTGTGAGGTGACGAGAGAGACCAAGTCTCCTTTCTCCCCACCATCCCGCAACCTCATTTGCCTTTATCTTCTGATTGTGTGGGATGAAGAAAGAATTAATTTTCTTTCTTCCTCACCATCCTGCACAACCTCGGTGAAAGACTATGACTTTGGCTAATAGCTAAGGGCAACATATCAAAATCAAATGTTACATCAAAATGACTTCTCTTGCTATGTGTAAAACATGAAAATTATTCTGCCATCTTTGGAGCCAGTGACAAGACAAAAATTTTCCACACCAAACTACTCACTACAGAAACCAAATGCCATCTGATCGAGATTTCAACCAGTAAGTTTGAGACACCCATTCTCAACAATCCTTATGCAGGCCTTGTTCTTCATCTCTACACTACTATACTGAATCATATGATGTCGGAGATTATTTCTTCTCGGGGACTATCATTGAAGTTGTGATCTCATGGGTCTAGGCATTAGGCTTTTGTAAGTGAAGATTATGATTATTTTGAAACCCCTTTTTCTAACTTGGGCCAAAGAGAACAAGGATGCCATATTTTCTACTATTGGTTCTTCACCATTGTGATTTTGATTGTATTTTGCTCTTAAAAATACTAATGTCTGAAATTTATTGGTGTCTTATAGCAACTAAGAAAACTCTGGCTTCAAGTGTCAATCCTCTCCCCTATGATAGTGAAACTTCATCTTGAAACCTCCACTCCTCTCATGGGTTTTCTTGTAACAATCATTTTATCTTCTTTTCTATTAAAGCACTTGCATTGACTTTCCTTTCTTACTATGGCAATGACTATTCGACCCTATCCATGCATACTATTCATCATTATAATGATTATCCTTTGACAAGTTTAAAAGCATGATTTCCCCATCTCTAATATTTGAAAGTGATCTTCATCTTAGTGAGCCTTTGTTCTTTGTGCATCTTTTCACTATCACTATTGATCCTTAGATTAAAATGTTACCTGGATTCATTGTTCTCAACTCTAGGTTTTCTATCTATCAATGCTACAACAATAAATATTGTAATAATGTTCATTTTCCACTATATAGTCTTAGTAAGTACCACCATAGATTGTCTTATCCTTGTGTAATGCTCATTGTCATTCATGTGATTGTTTTGACCTTATAATGCATTGTCATTTTGCAAAGGCTACTCTCTAATCAATGTTCTTGTGTTTTTATTTACTTCTCTTTTACTTGTCAAGCATTCTATTGAAATCCAATCTTACAACCCATAATCCCAACTCTCCAAAACAAAGAAAGAGTCCTTTGATATCCAATAATACTCGTGTTGGATCATATTCTTCTATCTTTAAAGCTCTTGAAGAATATATTGGTGTCTTACATTGATGGTAGAACCTCTTCGCATAATCATGCATACATTCTTTTATATAGCTTAACATGTCTCCTTTCAATGTGAGATCATCTAATAGTGTTTGTTATTTTGTATGAAGAGAAAACAATAATATGCAAAGGAGGAAATACTCTACAATTTTTTTTCATATAATTCTATTATCTGATCCCTCTTTATTTGCAATAATGAGAGAGAGAAGGCATAGTAGAACTCACAAATCTATTTTCCATGACCCTCCACATCCTTACAAACTATTCTAGAGTAGAACTTGCACTTTCCTTGAGCTATCTCTATACTATTTTCCTAAACATCTGCAATCTCCAAGCTTTATTTTCCTTCATTGTAGCCTCCTAAACAAGGGAAGAAGTATTGAAAAAGTGGAGGTAGACCCTAGTTGACCCCTTTTTCTATCATTTCCCCCCAAAATTTATTCAACATGCTTCCTTTTGCATGAAGGAGAGAAGTGTAACTAAGACAACAAGACAAAACACAAGGCTACACTGTGGGAATCTACCTGAGTTAATAATTGAGATTCCCTTTTATTTTTTATTTTTTGGATTTTTCAAAACTTTAAACCAAAAGAAGTGAGGACAAACAAGAGGTATTTTAACATATGTTAATCCTCATTTAAAATTTTTTTGGATGCATTTTGACACCTCTAAACCTGCAAAACCCTTAATGAGATCTAAGACTTGCTCAAAGCCTATTTTTTACTTGAAAGCAAAAATTAGGTAACAAGTATCTTAGATAGGAGGTAATAATCATTTAACAAACAGAGCCTTTAATTGTATAAGTAAAAGTGTTTAGTTTTAGCACAAAACAATTGAAATAAGATGAATAGTTATTTAGGTGTCCATTGGGCTCTTGTATGTACTCAAATATAGATCCAAAATAATAGTTTATATGCACATATTCAATCAGAAGTGGTGAAAACAATTGTAGCTAACTAATTAAATGAATGTCTTTCAATCAAATAAAACTCTTTGTCCTCTAAAAGGTGTGCAAGTATTTAAGTAGTTTAGTTTTGGATAGTACTAAGATCCACAAAAAATAATTAATGAATAGCATAGTCTCTAAGATTATGAGAGGATAACTTAGTCACTATAATAAAATAATAACTGAGATTCCCTTTTATTTTTATTTTTTGGGTTTTTCAAAACTTTAAACCAAAAGAAGGGAGGACAAACAAGAGGTATTTTAAGATATGCTTATCCTCATTTTAATTTTTTTGGGACTCATTTTGACACCTCTAAACTTGCAAAGCCCTTTTAATGAGATCTAGGACTTGCTCACAGCCTATTTTTTACTTGAAAGCAAAAATTAGGTAACAATCATTTAACAAACATAGCCTTTAATTGTATAAGTAATAGTGTTTCATTTTAGCACAAAATGATTGAAATAAGATAAAATAGTTATTTTAGCACAAGATGGCATTAACGAACTACAAATGAGTATTGGAGTCATGTAACAAAATTAATGGAGAGTGGATAAGTTATAAATGTGAGAAGTGTGTGTGGCGCTATAGAGTATTTAGTAGCATCCTTCCCACTAGGAATCTACCACTATGATTAAAGTTATCTACCACCATTTTCATGGTAGTAGGAGAAAATATTTTTGATCAAAATTACTTAGCTTCTTTTTCTTTGGTCTTTTTCTTGACAGTTTTGTTTGACCCATTCAAACGAAAATTAACATAATGAAAGACAAATCTTACATCTAATGCGTAGATTTTTTTTGGTTTTTTGAAGTCCTTGACTATTAATATGAAAAGACATATCCAAGCGTAGTAACTTGAAAAATCTTAACCATTACACTGTTATGTGAAAGCGTAGTTTTGTCCATTACACATTTTCTGCAAATCTTCTATCATATGGTTGATTTTGTAAAGTCATTTGTATAGTAGGTGGTCACCTTTAGAATTGATGTTCAAACACATATATATTTTCCTACTCACTACCAAACAATTTCTCTCTGCCGTGCTTGACATGCAACTTTGACCAAACTGGGAGCTTTCGTAGAGAATCTACTCGCAGCCCTACGTTCTCTTGATATGCGGAATAACTCTTTTAGTGGTCCAATCGAGAGTATCTTTCTTTGGCCAACAATAGCTTAAATGGAGAGTATCTTTCGTTTAGTGGTCCAATCGAGTACTTGGCGTTGCATCAATGAAATATTACAGCAAATTTCCCCGCAATTATTTCAACTCAGTATTTAGATTTGTCCAAACAAACTTCCACATCGGCTCTATTTCAATCTGGTTTTGGGAATTCACATCCCTTTTTTATGTAGGTCTGTCAGATAACTTATTTGATGGATCAATTTTTAAAATGAGTAGAAAATATGTACAAGACTTTCAATTTTTTTTTATTGGTTAGAAATAATTTTAATGGTTCAATTTTAAATTTTATTTATAAATTTAAGAGTTCCTAGATTTTAGACTTATCATATAATAAGTTGAGTGGTAGAATTCCACAATGACTTAGGAATTACCTTATGTTATCTGTCTTAAATATTGAAAATAATAATTTAGAAGGGATGATACCAAATATATGTGAGATAATGAGTTCTCTTGAGATATTAAAATTAGGAGATAATGCACTTAGAGGATATATTACACCATCACTTGGAAAATGTATCTTTCTAAAAATCCATGATTTGAGAAATAATAATCTACAAGCGAACATTGAAAATTGGGTTAAAGACTTGTAGAGTCTCCAGATTTAATACTAAAAAATAACATGTTTAAGTTGTAAAATCCCATCACAGTTAACAAAACTATAGAATCTTCAAATTCTAGATGTCAAATAATAATTTTTCAAGGGTTGTTCCAGATGACCTTATGAAGTTGTCTGTAATGGAAAATGAATCAGAAACCACGGAAATATTTGAACAAGAACTTATAGAATATTCCTCAAAATTCTATATAGATGAAATAACAGTTAGGAATAAAGGACAATATATGGAGTTTATGAAAACTTTGAGATAAGTAAAACGTCTTGACCTCTCCAATAATAGTTTATCAAGTAAAATTGCTTCTAGTATTGGATCTCTCAAAGGTTTGATTATTCTCAACATTTCAAGAAATTATTTCAATGGTGATATTCCTAATTCTGTGGGAGAAAATGATCCAATTAACCATTAATATTCTTTTTATATCATCTGGCCTGCCTTTGGAAGTTAGTTTCCCTTACGAAGCATGCTTGTGGCTTCCTCTAGTTGATCCATCCTATTTGTGGCTCGATGTTCATTCTAGAGATGTATTCATGTTATCTTTTGATGTATTTTAATATGTATGTAATTGTAATTGATTTATATGTAATGTATAAATGGCATTCTAGTAGTGATTTATATTGACCGGTGTTGGTATCAGCAATCTATTATATGTTCATGAGTATTGTTTTATTATTTTTGATGTTTAGCATATTTTGGTTTAAAGGGATATATATTTGTAGTTGTGTGAATTGGATCATTATGTTTTAAATGTTCTGTTTAGGCATGTTTTTAATTATTGCTTTCATGCCTTCATATATGTTATTATCATTAGATGGAGGAACCTCTTGAAAGTAATTAAATGTTAGATCTAAATGTTTCTTTATGTTATATGTGATATTAAAAATCACTGCTTATGTTGTAATGTATGTTATTTATCTGATTCTGTGAGGTTCCTCGTAGGGGACGTTATAGACCATTGATCGTAGAATTTGGTGCACTAAATTCATATAGAGAATGCCTTTAGTATAATAATTTTATCTAAAATATTATATTTATAAAATTATACATCAAATATAACAAAACAAAATTATAGGATTTGATAGATATTTTGTTTTATAGAGGATTGTGGATATGGTTCAAAATTATCATGTCTTTCAAATTAAACTTTAATTTTTGATAGCCACAAATGTCTCTTACCATTATCACAATATTTGTTTGCTTTCTAATTTCTTATTAAAAATTTGAATTATTTATTTCTATTTTTCAATAAATTAGAAACTGCATTGTTATCATTATGTTTTTAATTTTTGTTTGAGTAGCTTAAGAAAAAGTTGTCAATGACATAATATTTTATTATTAGATTTTTTATTTAGAGAGAGATCATATTCATGTTATTATTATTGTAGTTTTCATTAAGTAATATTATTCAGATTTTGCTTAATTAATTACTACTAATTATATTTTAAATAAAAAAGTTCAATTTTGTTTATTTGAATTATGTTAAAAAAATTAACATATAATTTTATAAATATAACATTATAGATGAGATTATTAGTAAAAAAAAATTTAAAAATAGAACTATATATAATATAATATTTTAATTATGCTAAAGGTGTTCCCTATATGAACTTAATCCACTAATTTCTATGATCGATGGTCCACAATTAAAAAAATACTTGCAAGATGATTGCAATGTATAGAGCCATTTGTCATTTCAATAATAAATTTCTAAATTGATATTGAATTTTGTAAATGAGAATGTATTTCTCTAATAAATATGATAAAATGATAGTAAAAATTGCACATAAAACAAAAATCTTAATTTTATATTTTCATTACGCTAAAGGCATTCCCTATATGAACCTAATCCACTAATTTCTATGATCGATGGTCCACATTTAAAGAAAGACTTGCAAGATGATTACAATGTATAGAGCCATTGGATCATTTCAATAATAAATTCTAAGTTGATATTAAATTTTGTAAATGAGTCGCCACTTGTAGCAAAGTTGGCTGGGGCTTGGGGTTTGCATCCCTTGAGGTCACATGTTCGACTCTACTTCGTAGTGGGCAAAGGCATGGGGTCAGTTATATTGTGTTTCAGTTCCTACTTTGCTGACTCGGGGTATAGGAATGGACTTTACTGCTAACATTTTAACTAACCATTTTCCTTTAGTTATATTGTTAATATACATTTTCTAGTCTGTAATTTTTCGTGGGTATGGAGGACAACCATCGCTTGGGTCTGTGGGCAGATGTCAATTGGCAGGATCCTCCACACACCCCACAGTGGGTTTTCACGAATGGACGTTGGGAGGACAAAGCTTGGCACATTACCAAGGCTGGGCGGAAGGGTCTGTATCGTTTGGTTTTGCATTACTTTCAAAGCTTCTTTCGCAAATAGGTTTTTTCCTCTCGACATCAATATTCTTCATCATCTTCCCATCGTTTTCACACTCAGGGATTGCGACCTCGACAACAATTTATCTCGAAAACTAAAAGATCTCGACTCCATGGTGGTTCTTCTGTTCAGGTTATGCATGGTGGTTCTTTTGTTCATGTTATCTTTTGATGTATTTTAATATGTATGTAATTGTAATTGATTTATATGTAATGTATAAATGGCATTCTAGTAGTGATTTATATTGACCGGTGTTGGTATCAACAATCTATTATATGTTCATGAGTATTATTTTATTATTTTTGATGTTTAGCATATTTTGGTTTAAAGGGATATATATTTGTAGTTGTATGAATTGGATCATTATGTTTTAAATGTTCTGTTTAGGCATGTTTTTAATTATTGCTTTCATGCCTTCATATATGTTATTATCATTAGATGGAGGAACCTCTTGAAAGTAATTAAATGTTAGATCTAAATGTTTCTTTATGTTATATGTGATATTAAAAATCACTGCTTATGTTGTAATGTATGTTATTTATTTGATTCTGTGAGGTTCCTCGTAGGGGACATTATAGACCATCGATCGTAGAATTTGGTGGACTGAATTCATATAGAGAATGCCTTCAGTATAATAATTTTATCTAAAATATTATATTTATAAAATTATACATCAAATATAATAAAACAAAATTATAGGATTTGATAGATATTTTGTTTTATAGAGGATTGTGGATATGGTTCAAAATTATCATGTCTTTCAAATTAAACTTTAATTTTTGATAGCCACAAATGTCTCTTACCATTATCACAATATTTGTTTGCTTTCTAATTTCTTATTAAAAATTTGAATTATTTATTTCTATTTTTCAATAAATTAGAAACTACATTGTTATCATTGTGCTTTTAATTTTTGTTTGAGTAGCTTAAGAAAAAGTTGTCAATGACATAATATTTTATTATTAAATTTTTTATTTAGAGAGAGATCATATTCACATTATTATTATTGTAGTTTTCATTAAGTAATATTATTCAGATTTTGCTTAATTAATTACTACTAATTAGATTTTAAATAAAAAAGTTCAATTTTGTTTATTTGAATTATGTTAAAAAAATTAACATATAATTTTATAAATATAACATTATAGATGAGATTATTAGTAAATTTTTTTTTAAAAATAGAACTATATATAATATAATATTTTAATTACGCTAAAGGTGTTCCATATATGAACTTAATCCACTAATTTCTATGATCGATGGTCCACATTTAAAAAAATACTCGCAAGATGATTGCAATGTATAGAGACATTTGATCATTTCAATAATAAATTTCTAAATTGATATTGAATTTTGTAAATGAGAATGTATTTCTCTAATAAATATGATAAAATGATAGTAAAAATTGCACACAAAACAAAAATCTTAATTTTATATTTTCATTATGCTAAAGGTGTTCCCTATATGAACCTAATCCACTAATTTTTATGATCGATGGTCCACATTTAAAGAAAGACTTGCAAGATGATTGCAATGTATAGAGCCATTAGATCATTTCAATAATAAATTTCTAAATTGATATTAAATTTTGTAAATGAGCCGCCACTTGTAGCAAAGTTGGCTGGGGCTTGGGGTTTGCATCCCTCGAGGTCACATGTTCGACTTCGCTTCGTAGTGGGCAAAGGCATGGGGTCAGTTATATTGTGCGCCAGTTCCTGCTTTGCTGACCTAGGGTATAGGAATGGACTTTACTGCTAACATTTTAACTAACCGTTTTTCTTTAGTTATATTGTTAATATACATTTTCTAGTCAGCAATTTTTCACGGGTATGGAGGGCAGCCGTCGCTTGGGTCTGTGGGTAGATGTCAATTGGGAGGATCCTCCACACACCCCGTAGTGGGTTTTCATGAATGGATGTTGGGAGGACAAAGCTTGGCACATTACCAAGGCTGGGCGAAAGGGTCTGTATCGTCCAGTTTCTCATTACTTTTAGAGCTTCTTTCACAAACAGGGTTTTTCCTCTCGACATCAATATTCTTCATCGTCTTCCCATCATTTGCACACTCAGGGATTGCAATCTCGACAACAATTTATCTCGAAAACTAAAAGATCTCGACTCCGTGGTGGTTTTTCTGTTCAGGTTATTCATTCGGGAACTTCACACTCTACAAAGAATACGGTAAATTTAAACCCTAAAATTGTTTCTCTAGGGAAGGAAATGATTGTGAATTTGGGAACTAGGGTTTCCATGTCGGGTTCTTTACATTCAGGGCCTTTACATTCTGCACATTTGAAGAATACGACAATCTCTAACCCTAAAGTTGTGGAATCGGTAAGCATCCCTCTTGAACCCATTAAATCTCCTTCTGTTTGGATGCTGATACCTTGCATTGATTTAGTAGGCACCCTTGTTGACAAAAAAGTGCATTGCTTGCATTCAAATGTTGTGTTGGGGGAAGTTTGGGGGGATCAATTGGGATTGTCTAAGCTTTATTTGAAATTGCAAAAACGGTGGAAAAATTTGCATTATTTTTAGTTAATTTCAGCATCATCTTTTGTTATTATCTTTGATTCACCATTGATTTGCGCTGAGGTTTTGGGCTTAGGGCATCATTGGTTTGGAAATCACCTTGTGTCTGTGTCAAAATGGAAGCCTTTCTTTGTGCCTACTTGCTTGAAAAAAAAGGTTATTCCATTCTGGTTTGGTTTACCAAAGATCCCCTTTGAATTTATGGATCCTAATGTTTTGCAACAAATTGGGAATTCATTTGGGTCTTATATAACCTCTCGAATGGACCTTTTGGAGGAGGAGGTTCTAGTAAAATATGTGTTTTGGTTAAAACTGGTTGTGTGTATCCCCGTACGTGTAATATCAAATCTTAGGAAGGTATCTAGCGTCAGAATATTGAACGGTTGGATAATGAGCTTCTTTCATCCCCTCTTCTTCTAGATGCACCATTGTTTATGGATTTTAAGAAACATTGTTCCCCGGTTGAATCTATTTCCAAGACTTTTTCTTCATTGCATTCAGATCATTTGGGTGTGGATGCATTGAATTTACCTCAGAATAATCTTGATGTTAGAACTTTCCCAAGGGTTCCTGAGCAGTTAATAATCTCACATAGCCCCACCATAGGGGATCCTGAGACTCTGTTCCATCCTCAAAAATATACTAATGAATTAGGCTTGCACCTAAATCCGAATCAGGATAATGCTTTACCTTCAAAAGTCAGGCCTTTGGATCCTCCCAGGAAAGATATAGGTGTTTCACCCAGTCCTAAGGCTCCAAATGTTGTAACTCCTCAGGATGTAATCCTAATATTTGAAATTCAGAATCTTGTTTCCTCTCCTGCCCATCAGGGGCACAATGTTGGTAGTATGGAGGAAAATTTGGATTGTCTCGT
Source organism: Cryptomeria japonica (assembly GCF_030272615.1). NCBI lineage: Eukaryota > Viridiplantae > Streptophyta > Pinopsida > Cupressales > Cupressaceae > Cryptomeria > Cryptomeria japonica. The sequence goes on from NC_081415.1 coordinate 658,476,013, forward strand.
GATGTCGGAAGTGGTTGTGCCTGATACAGAATTGGTTGAACAGGTGAATGATTTGTTTATTAAATATGCCCCTCAGTCTGTAGGGAATGTTGCTGATAAAGTTATTGACTCAATTGATACTGATTTAGGTAGGATTCATTCTTCCCTTCCTATTAATTTAACATCTAATCGTTTTGAGCTCCTCACTTCTAAGGATTTGGGGCCTATTATGGCAGATGTCTTAGCTTCTCCAAAATTGGGTAAGCCTTTACCAATTGTTCAAACCTCTTTACTTTTAACTCCACCAATTGGTTCGCCCAGATGAGGTAGACCCCCTAAGAAAGCTCAAACTCAAATAGAGATTGATGCTGGGGTACAGAAAACTTTGTCCCTCTCTCCTATCATAGGTCAGGGGAGTAAGGCACTTTCCTTAGGAAGACCTATAATTTCTACCTTGACTCCCTAAAAGGGGAAAATGAAAAAGAAGAATCTTTTGCTGACTAGTCCTCTTGTGACTAGATCAGGGGCTGTTAAAAGAAATTTGTAGAGTTGTTTCGGTAACAACACCAAAGATTTGGTTTTTGAGAAGAGGGGAGCTTCGGCCTCCCCTTGAGGACAATGAAGATTATTTCCTAGAATGTTAGGGGCTTAAATGCCCCTAACAAGAACCGCTTGATTAAATCCCAAATGGATTTAATTAAGTGTGATTTAATTATGTTGCAAGAGACTAAATTATCTCTGGATTCTGCTAATGTGCTTTCTTCATCTTGGAAAAGGTGGAATTTTGTTTCTCACCCAGCTATTGGGGCTTCTGGAGGCCTAGCAGTATTGTGGAATGACTTCAATATAGATGTCCAGTTAGTAACTTCGACTGCAAACTGGATGTTGTTTTTGGTTCTTAGCAAGGTTTCAAAGGTTAAGGCTTGGTTATTTAATGTTTATGCTCCTTCTACAGTTCAGGCGAAATGTAAGTTATGGGGTGATTTAAAAAGGATTACTTCTCCATTAGGGTAGGGATCTTTAGTCATATTTGGAGGAGATTTTAATGCAATCATAGATTCTAGTGAAAAGAAAGGAGGCATTCTTTCGACTAAGAAAACAATGGTTGATTTTGGGAATTTTATTTTTGACATGGACCTCTTTGATTGTAAATTTCAAAATGGGGTTTTCACTTGGACAAATATGAGGAGAAATTTTTCTCAAATAGCAGAGAGGTTAGACCATTTCTTGCTATCAGTTTCATGGTTACAATCAGATTTTGAGTTTTTTTCCTCTATTTTGCCTTTGTCAGGTTCTGATCATTTTTTGATCTCATTAACTATTTTGGAGGATAATCCTAATTTTAAATATTCTTTTGAATTTGAACTTTTTTGGTTCAAGGACCCTTCATTTTTACCCCTTTTGAGGGTATGGTGGGATTCTGCCCCCTTTTGTCCAAGGTCTTGAATGTTTCAAATTGCTAAAATACTTAGTTGTTTGAAGAAAAATATCAAAGAGTGGAATTCTTCACATTTTAAGAATATTTTTCATGGAAAGAAAAGAATTCAAGATATGATTGAATGTTTAAATATGCATGTGCTTTCTCATGGTATGGCTTCTCATGTGTTTGATGAATTAAAAACCTTAAAATCAGAATTAGAGGAAGTTCTAGCAAGGGAAGAATCTTATTGGAGACAAAAATCCAAGGAAGTATGGCTTTCTGATGGGGACAAAAACACAAATTTTTTTCACTCTTCCACCAAGCTAAAAAGGAGTAGAAATGGGATTTCTTGCATAGAGGATCCTAATGGGAAGCTGCTTACTGAACCAAAAGACATTGCTTCAGAAGCGGTTAATTTCTTTAAATTATTATTTTCTTCAGAGGGTGGTTGTGGATCAAATAGTTTTCTTTCAGATATTCCCCCTTTAGTGTCCTTGGAAGATAATAAGATGCTGATGTCTCCTTTCTCTTTGGAAGAGGTTAAATATGCAATTTTTGATATGAACCCTGACAAGGCTCTGGGGCCTGATGGGTTTACCACTTTATTCTTCCAAAAATGTTGGGACTTTGTGGGTAAAGATGTCCTTTTGGCTCTTGAGGAGGCTAGGAGAAATAGGTCAATGTTAAAAGAACTTAATACTACTTTGATTGCCCTTATCCCAAAGAAAGATGTAACTAAGACCTTTGCTGACTTTCGTCCTATTGCTTTATGCAATACTCTATATAAAATATTTACTAAGGCAATTTCCCTTCGATTGACAAGACTTCTTCCCAAAATCATCTCCTTAGAGCAGGGTGGTTTTGTTCCTAGTAGGGAAACTCCAGAGGGTGCCATTGTGGCACATGAAGTGCTACATTCTATCCACTCTCAGAAGGTCCTGTCTATGATTCTCAAACTAGATATGATGAAGGCCTATGATAGGGTTGAGTGGGAGGCTTTAGTTTGTGTTCTTCTCAAATTAGGTTTCTCGAAGGCTTGGGTCAAATGGATTAAGGTTGTTATTTCCACTGCTAGATTCTCAGTTTTAATTAATGGGTCTCCTTGTGGTTTTTTCCCCTCCTCAAGAGGATTGAGGCAAGGGGATCCTTTGTCCCCTTTCCTGTTTATCCTTTTAGCAGAATCTTTTAGCTGGGCAATTAAGGCTGCAAAATCAAAAGGTTTTTGGTAGGGGATTGCGATTCATGGGGTTCCTTTTCATATTTCACATTGTTTATTTGTCGATGACACTCTGCTTTTTGGTCAAGCTTCCTTAAAGGAGGCTAATACTATAAATGGGGTTATCCAACAGTATGCGACTTTTTCAAGCCAAAAAGTTAACATTGAGAAGTCAAAAATATTCTTCCTTAACACTTCTCAATTAGTTCAGCAGAGATTGCAGACCGTTTGGGGTTTTGATCCTAGTATTCTTCCTTGTAAGTATCTAGGTATACCTTTTTTCATTAAAGATAACAATCTATCCTTTTGGGAAAAGCTCATTTCGGTCATCTCAAAGAGGATTTTATCCTAGAGCCATAAATGGTTGAGCCTTGCAGGAAAAATGGTACTGATTAAATCTGTGTTGAATTCGGACCCTATTTATCTTATGTCAGTTGTAAGCACCCCAAAATCGGTATTAGTAAGCCTGCAGGACACTCTTAGGTCTTTTCTTTGGAATAGCAATAAAGATGGGAAGCATAAACTACCCTTAGTAGCTTGGGATAGAGTTTGTTTGCCCAAGGAACATGGAGGTACAGGTATTAGAAATTTGTATAAACAGAATTTGGCTCTGGAGGCTAAATTGCTCTGGAAGTTGTATGAGAAACCTGATTCTTTTTGGGCACAAATAATGTTTGCAAAATATTTGAATAATGGACCTAGGGAGTATGTCTTTCAGTTATCTAATCTACCTTTAGGTTCGGCTATGTGGAATTTTATTTGCAAATGTCGAAATGTTATCTTGCCACATCTTTCTTGGATTGTTCATAATGGGAAAAAGGTTAGGTTTTGGGATGAAATGTGGAATGGTCATACTCCCTTGCAGAATATAAGGGACTGGTCCCCTTTGATATCTATCCTTTCTTCCCTTTGGGGGGTTTTTATGGCAGATTACTTCGAGGTAATTCATAATGGTGATCTAAAATTGGCAAAATGGAAATCCATTGAATTCTTGGATGTTGAGAATGATCTTAAGCTGCACTTTGCAAAGGTTTTAGAAGAAAGAATGATTATCCTAATTGACTCTGATGATGAACTTATATGGACTAGGAACATCTCAAGCAAATGCACGGTTAAGGATGGATATAACTCTCTTGTGTCGGCAAATAACTCTTCCTCGTGGCCATACAAGCTTTTTTGGCATTCGGCCTGTCTTCCGAAAGTGGGTGCTTTTGCCTGGTTAGCAGTCCAGGATAGAGTTCTTACAGGCATGCGCTTGGATATACTTGGTATCACTAATGTTTTTTCTTGTGTGCTATGCAAAAAAAATTTGGAAACCTCCTCTCAACTCTTCCTTCATTGTGATTTTGCATTTCAATGTTGGCAGTGGCTTTTTGACAAATTGAACCTATCTTTTGTAATAGGGAAAGATCTTATTTCACATTTCAGAGCTTGGCCTCTTCTGTTTGCTTCATCTTTCTATGCTTGTCTTTGGATTTCTTCCCCTTCCATATTAATAAGGAACATTTGGCTAGAAAGGAATAATAGGATATTTAAAAAGCATGGCTCTTCTCTTGAGGAGGTTTTACTCAAAATTGAATCTTCTATTTTAGAAGTTGTCTTGTCTTATATCTTTAAGAACCTAAAAAATCTCTCTTCTTTCTTGCATTGGGATAGCAGGGTGACTAGGGTCTAGAAGCTATTATCTATCTTGCCTTCTCATGGTTCCATTTTGAGAAAGAGCAATGCTTTAACCAAAAGACATTTAGCTATCTAGAAGCCCCCTCCTAATAAGCATTTTAAATTAAATTTTGACAGTGATTCTCGTGAAAATCCTGGTTTGGCAGGGGTAGGTATGGTGATCTTTTATCATCATGTGAATATTGTTCAGGCTAGATGCCATGCTATTGGGTATAAGTCCAACAATTTTGCAGAATTTAAGGCCCTGTCACTGGGTTTGGACAGGCTATATCCCTAGGTATCAAGGATTTGGTAATTCAAGGGGACTCGATGGTAACCATCCAATGTGTTATGAAGAAGAAATCTAATAGTTGGGAATTACAATATGTTCTGGAGTTAATTTTACAATAGTTGACTTTCCTGCTGGTATACCCTTTGAACCTATTTGTATTTTCAAAAATTCAAAATTAATAAAATATAGTTTAGTGGCTTGACCACTTCTATCAAAAAAAAAATTGTAAATGAGAATGTATTTCTCTAATAAATATGATAAAATGATAGAAAAACTTGCACACAAAACAAAAATCTTAATTTTATATTAAAACATAATCATGCTCTAATTTTAATTTATAATATTTGTTATATATTTTTAAAGATGAGAATATAAATGGTTTTTTAGTTTGTTTGTTTTTTCAATAAAAGTGGAAGACCACTAATTTTCTTAATTATAATTTTTTATACAAACCTGGTTCAAAGAGAATCGGTAGGAAACAACCAAGCAAAGAAAAACTTCGGCCTTGCTCATAAAAAATCCCAATGGGAAGATATACAGTCGATTACATTTGAAGTAGAGAAGTGAAAACCCAAACCAACCCCAATTCGTCCCCAAAAAACCATAAAGGCCAATAAAACCAATTACAAAGTTAGGACCCAACCCCCCAAAATATGGGAAGTAGATACAAAACTGTCAGATAAGAAGCCAAACATCGAGCATTAGGAGTGCAGATACCAAGTACTAGAACTCTCCTATGGAGGGGACAAAGGCTGGGAGGCAACTTCATTCTAATTATCTGGAGCAACCACCTATAGAGGCACAACTACACTCAAAAGAGACATAACTACCTTCATCGAATCAAGGAGGAATTGTATACCTAAAAACACATTAACAACCATAGCCAAGATATCTGGCGAAACGTGCTCTAAAAAAGCTACAAGAGCAAACATCGTGTCATCATATAGGTTAGAAATCAAACCACCTCTTAAAAGTGAAAGTAATTCACAGTGCTAACCATTAGATAGTAATTCAGACCGAGATACAAAACCACCATAAGGAAAAGCACCAAGCTCAAAATGATAAGAAGACAAAGCATTATCCAAATTAGAATCAGAATAAAGAGAGGGATGAAAGTATGCATCCAATAATGCCTGAACCAAATAAGCATCGAAGAGCATATCCATACACATAGTAATAAAATGAGAAGCAACTTCAGCAAGGAAAATATTAGTATTCTCCACCAGCCACCATCTGCCCATCACCTTATGAAAAGAAAGAGAAAAATCCAAAGAATAAATTTTAAACAGTCTACCAAGTTTCTCATCGTCAAAAACATGAGGATCTTGAAAATCACACTACTTAACATGAAAAGAAATTCTATAACCAGTAGCCTCCATCACAAGAAACCCACAATGAAAAATAAGACAAACAACAGAATGTCGCGAGCGTATAAAAAATAATTGAGACATCATTAATAAGGAAGCCTATCACATAAGTGGTCAGAGAAGACCCAAGTAAATAAAAATGATATAAGCTCAGAGATCTGCACAAGCTAAATCATAGAACACCGTACCAACAAGCCTACATAGGCCACCACCTCAGAGGAAAACAATCAATAAGCATCATTAAAGAGAAAGCATAACTTTGCATAACTTCCACAACCATTGAAAAGATATTCGCACAAGCCATATCCCCAACACCATGCCAACAAGAACACACAAGCCGCCACCTCTGAAAATAATAAACATAAGCAATGCCAAATAACAGACATGCAAGCCACCATTAAGGACTATAATCATTAACTCGTATAAAACATCAAATGTGTCGTGCAAATATTCCCATACAGACTTTATGATAATGCAAATAAGAAAGGACAATCAGAACAATATCGAATCAACTCAAGAGCTAGACACTGGCCAGCACATCCTTTGAAATAATGAACAAGCATGCAAATTTAATGTGGTGAAGTAAAGTGGTCAGAAAGGCCCCATACACCATTTTACTAAACTACATACATGTTTTAACAATTCCAAACAAAATGCAAGGTTGAGGCAAAGAAAAAGAGTACATGACCGAAAGAAATCTTAAGACTTTGAAGGCAAAGGAGGTAGACAACTCTCATCCACATCAACCAAATTTTGAATATTCTCATTTAAAGCTTTATTTGCCAAAAAATCAGTGACATAATTAGCCTCTCTGTAACAATGAGAAATAGAGAAAGAATTAAAGAGCTTAATCTGCAACAGAACCTTATCCAACCAGTATTGTAAATACCAAGAATCACAAGTTTGATTAGTAACCGCATAAAAGATAACTAAAGAATCTCCTTCAATCACAATGTCTTTAAGATTTAATGAAATTAGCAAATCAAGCCCAACAAAGAGAGCATGAATTTCAGCCACATTATTCATCCCATCAGGAATACACTGACATCTATCTTTAATCACTCTAGAAGTTTTATTAGTAATGACCACCCCAATGGCATACTTTCCTAGGTTACCCTGAGAAGCACCATCAAATTTAACTTGAATTTGGATGGGAGAGTTGGGGGGGGGGTAACCAAACCCCCTCTTTTCTATTAGTTAAGGACAACCTTTTCTTATAAATAGCCCCTTGAGAAGGAAGTAAATGTAAAGCTGACAAATGCCTTATGATCTAGCTATCCCAAGAAGTGAAAGTGCATCTAGGACTTAGCCCTTTATAAATAAAAGCCAAAGTAGATTTCAAGATAGATTTCTCAATACAGAAGAGAACATCTGCCAGTGAGGAAGACTGCTTCCTAAAAATTCTATTATTCCTTTCCAGCCAAATCTTCCAAATTAGAATAGAAGGGGTAATAATCCACAGACAAGAATAAAAAGAAGATGAACATAAAAGCGGCCAACCCCTAAAGTGAGATTGAAGATCCCCACATAATGTCACAAACCAATTTAATTTATTAAAAAGCCAATACCAACATTCTGAAGCAAAAGGACAATGAAGAAAAAGATGATCAGCTAATTCCAAGGAGCAACCACACAAAACACATGGAAAGACAACAGTGATGCCTAGCCTATCCAACATCATACCCATGAGAAATCTATCTTGGACAACCAACCATTCAAAAGTCCCTGCCTTTAGAAGGCAGGCACTATACCAAAACGACCTAGAGGGCCATACATCCCCCCTACAATTAGCAGATAAATACTTGTAACCATCTTTAACTGAATACTCCCTAGTCTTAGAATTCACCCAAATTAGCTCATCATCAGTCTCAGAATAGACAAGTTGACACTTACTTAACTCCTCAACATATGCATATTTGAGCTCTTGATCAATCGAAAAAGACTCTACTATTTTCCATCTGGCAACCGGCACAGGACTAGAGAAGTTCACATAAAAATAACCAGCCACAAAAAGTCCCCAAGAAGATTTCAAATGAGACATAAGAGGCAACCAATCTCTAAGACTAGTCAGCACAAAAAAACCATTCCAAACTTCCTCCCAAAATCTAGCTTTCCGACCATTATGCACAAGCCAAGATAAACCAAGAAGAATTACAGATCTACATTCAGACATGAAATTCCAAATTTTAGAGCCCTTAGGAAGTGAGGAGGTAGTAAAAATAGCCTCCCTGGGACAATCTCTTAAGTATTTTGCAAATAAAATAGATGCCCACTTAGAAGAGGGTTGCTTACATAATTTCCACACTAACCACACTAACTTAGCTCCTAAAGCCAAATTTGGCTTACTTAAATCCCTTATCCCTGCACCACCCCTATCCTTCAGAGAGAAAACCTTATCCCAAGCCAGCAGAGGGATTCGAGCCTTGTTGTTCACATTTTCATCCTACAAAAAAGACCTCAGAGTTGACTGCAAATTAGTAACTGATTTCTTGGGAGCCTTTAAAAGGGACATCAAATAAATAGGAATTGCATTTAAAACAACCTTAATAAGCACTATCTTCCCTGGTAAGGTAAGCCATTTATGAGTCCAAGAGAGAATCCTTGATGAAATAGAAGCAGAGATTCTTTCCCAAAAGTTATGTTATAATCTTATTAATAACTTTTGCCTCATTCATAGTGGCACATCCAAACAGTAAAGTATCATCAACAAAAAGGCAATGAGAGTGTCTAACAACCATATTTGGAATACTAATACCCTTCCGAAGACCATTTTCCCTAGCAACCAAAATAGCTCTACTAAAAGCTTCAGCCAAGATAATAAACAAGAAAGGAGACAAAGGATCACCTTGCCTAAGGCCTTTCGAAGAAGCAAAAAAACCACATGGGGAGCCATTCAAAATCATAGAAAATATAGTAGTAGAAATACATGCATAAATCCATCTCACCCACTTGACCCCAAACCCCGACCTTTTTAAGAACATATGAGAGAGCCTTTTAGCTAACCCTATCATAAGATTTCATCATATCTAATTTAAGAATCATAGAAGGAATAGAAAGATGAGAAATACAATCAAAATCTCATGGGCCACAATGGCTCCTTCAGTTGTCTCCCTACCCAGAACAAAGCCACCCTGCTCACCCAAAACAATCTTGGGAATAAGCTTGGCAAGTTGCACAGAGATTGCCTTAGTTACAATCTTATATAATGTATTACATAATACAATTGGTCAAAAATCAACAAAGGACAGGATCCTCTATTTTTGGAATGATGGCAATAAGGGTTGTGTTTAACTCTTTTAGAATGGATCTGTTACACCTAGCCTCCTCTAAGAAAAGAAGGAGCTCCTCCCCAAGAAAAGACCAACACTTTTGAGAAATCAGAGCAGTAAAGCCATTCGGCCTAGGAGCCTTGTCAAGTGCCATAGAGAAGACAAACTCCTTCACTTCATGAGTGAAGAAAGGAGCCATTAGCATCTTATTATATTCTAGAGAAATAACTTGAGGGATAGCCAAAGCAAAGCTATCGTCAAAAACAAAAGTTTCATTAGTCAACAAAGATTTTAAAAACCTGACAGCCTCAACAAAAATATCTTTCTCCTTGGACAAAAATACCCCATCAGAGTTTTGAGTACAAGAAATCCTACTCCTCTGACGTTTTATTTTAGTGGATGAATGAAAAAATTTAGTGTTCCTATCTCCTTCAACAAGCCATAGATCCCTAGATTTCTACTGCCAATGGATTTCCTCACAAGAAAGAACTTCCTCAAGCTGGGAATTTAACAATTTATGCTTAGCAAAGGCATTAGAATCCATCCTAATATTCATAATCATAGAATTTAAAGCTTCAAGCTCTTCCTGGATTCTAGATTTCTTAGAAAAAAAGTTTTTAAAATGCAAGACATTCCAGGACTTAATCTTTTCTTTAATAAAGGAATTTTTTTTTGAGAAAGTGAAACATTTGAGTTCCAGATATAAAAGGGGTCGAGGCCCACCATGATTCCAAGAGCATCAGAAAAGAAGGATCTCGAAACCACATAGGCTCAAATTTAAAGGAAGATTTCCTAGGAGCCCTATCATCCAAAATAGACAACATGATTGGAAAATGATTAGAGCCTGAATTGGGCAAAACCATAGCAACAACATCCATATCTGAAGAGATCCAATTATCAAAAATCAAAAATTGATCAAGTCTTTTTGCAATCCGTGAAAAATATTTCCCCATATTTGTCCAAGTAAAAGGACCATTCAAAGTTTTACAATCCAAGAAACCATTATTTTGAATGAAAGTAGTAAAATCAACCACAACATGTTTATTCAGTAAATTACCCCCAATTTGATCATCCTCACAAGAAATAGCATTAAAATCTCCTCCAAAAATCACAAATTGTCCCCAAAGGGGGGAAGAAGTAACAGTTAAAGAATCCCAGAGAGCTCTTTTCCCCAAGATAGACATTGGACCATAAACATTAAATAGCTAGAATTTAGTATTAGAAACCCTTCTTTTTACCAATGCCAACATCAAGAAAGGGGTAGAGACAACCAAAGATAATTTAGTAGAAACATCATTCCAAAGAAAAGCTAAACCTCTAGAAGCCCCTGTAGAGGAGGAAACACAAAATTTCCAAGTTTTCCAATTAGGAAACAAAAATTCAGCACCTTGCATACTTAATTTCGTTTCTTGCAACATAAGCACATCACAATTCATTAAGTCCAACTGTGACTTAATCAAGTGTCTCTTGTTAGGAGCGTTTAAGCCCCTAACATTCCAACAAATGACCTTCATTGTCCTCAAGGGGAGGCAGTCTCTCCCCTCTTTTCAATAGAATAACTTTAATTTAATAGTCAAATTAAAAAATTTAGTTATACTAATTTACAATATTTAATAACAATTTAGAAATTTTTTATTGAAAGGATCTAATGGCTCTAGACATTGTAAAATTGTCTTGCAAGTCTCTCCAAAAATATGGACCATAGATCATAGAAGTTAGTGGATTAAGTTCATATAAGGAATGTCTTCGCATAATTAAGAATTTTATTTACTACCTAGGATGTAAACTTTATTTATATCATTGTGATGCTTTTAAAATATAATATAGTTTTTGAATATAGATTAGCTAGTTAATTCCAATTAATTAACTAATGACTTGACTCCTATAGATCACTTTCTTAATCCCATCATTTATTCTAATTAATCCTAGCCTAATCATGATCAATATTTTCTTCAATTCTATATTCCTCCACTCATTCTCTCTCATCATGTCCCATCCTCCTAACTTGCCCACTTGCACTCTAATCCTTCACTAACTGACCTAATCACTTCCCTTAATCATTTGCAAATCCCTAATCACCTTTATTAGGGATGGGTCAACTCTTTTCCATAAATGTATTTCCCATCTCATCCTCCAACCTTAAATGCTACCCACTTTTGTCTATCCAAGGAATTTTAATTTCCTTGAATCTCCCCATGCCCTCTCTTCCCAAGGAATTTGTAATTCCTTTATCCTTTTATTCTCCACATGCTTCCTCTTTCGGGGAATTTTTAATTCCCCTTGTCCACTCTCAAGGAATTTTGAATTCCTTTCATCTCTTCCCAAGGTACTTGGGGAACTCTTCCCCATATACTTTAGAAGTGTGGAGACAAGAAGTGCCTTTATGGAAAACATCTTGGATCTACCACTTTTCCTATCAAATCCTCTCTCACTCACATCCAATCCTATCCCTCCATTACTCTTTTATCTTGGCCATACATTTTGGGCCCCTCCAATCTATAAATTGGAGTCTCCTTTCCTCTCATTTCATCCATCATTTTCTACATTGTCATGTTGTCCATTTGAGCCACAAAATCATCCATAGAACCCTTATCATTCCCAAATATTGTCACACATAATCCATTTTCCATCATCCAACCCTATCAATTTATTGTGTAGTGGAGAGCAATCCACATTTCTCAATCCTAAGGAGAAATTCAAGTGAATACCAAGGGCAGACATTCCACTTCTCACTCAATCGGAGGAGGTGAAGAAAGAAGGTATAACAAGTTTGTTTGTGTGTTTTAATGCTTTATTGTGTTTTATTTTATATTGCATGCATTTTATCTTGCTAGCCTTCTTTTCCTCATCCTCATTTTGGCATGTCTAGTGGGACCCCAAGTCCCTTAATTTAAAGATTTTATGAGTTTTTCTTGTGAAGGTTCACAATAGGTCTTGCTTTGCCATCCCCTCTTCGCATTGGCATTTGCGACTACATTTCACCATCTCTGGTAGTAAATAAACATCTTTGTATTGTATATTTTTGGATTAACATTGTTTTTTTTGTAGGTTCTATACTTCACCATCTATGCCTATAGAACAACATTTTCCCCTCTTTTTTGTCATCTGTGCCCATACATCACCATCTCTATTTCTCTTAAAAACACCATTTGTGCCTAAAAATTGTCATCTCTGTCTTTGTTTTGTCATCTCAGCTTGAATTAAATTTCCAATTAGTCCTCATCCATGCCCCATAACCAAAGGTCCTTCAAGCATCCCAAAAAGTCAATTCACTGCCAAGTCAAGAAAAAGAAGCCAAGTCTCAAGAAAATCCTAAAACATAAAAGCTTCTTGTACAAAAACTAAAAGCTCTAATTGAAATGCCAAATCTTTTTGTACCACTTTCATGATTACCTACATAGTTTCAACAATGAATTTGACAAAGAAACACTCATTCTGCAACCAAAAATCACATATTGAATGTCATCCCCGCCTCGGGTAACCTTTTCCTTTTCCTTGCCTTCCATTAGTACTCCCTTCTTCCATAACCATTTTCTTTTCCACCTTTGAGGACTTAACTCATAAAACCTAATCAATTCTTTTCTCCAAATTTTGACCATCAATCATCAATCTTAAACCAAGGTCAACACTTTGCAAATTCTGATTTAGATCTTTATCATTCATTGATACCTAATTAGTGTGGTGCTTGGAAGTATCTATCTCAAGTGCCTTGTTTAATTAGTCCTAATCACTTCGGTTGATCCAAACCCTAATCATTTGTCTAATCTTGCTTAGGAACTTAGCCTATCCTATGTAGGAGAAGACTTAATCAAATCAAATCTTAATCCAAAGATCTGAATTTAGCCTAGCTTTGTTGTTACCTTTCTTTCTTTGGCTTGTATCATAAATTTGTACACCTTGCCTAATCCTAATCCAATAACTTTAAGGTGTTATCCCAATCCAAATCAATCTTCTCCTAATCCAAGGACCAACCTCCAATCCAATCCAATCAAATCAGCCCTAAATTAAATATAAATTTTTCTAAGTCCTAGTCCTTATCTTTGTTTCATATCTACTTCTTACCTCTTGATTAAATGCATCTGTCCTATCTCAATTTATACATCAATTCTCATCATTTCGGGTTATCCTTGTATGCTCTACACATGTGCTCAAAAATAGATGTCTGCTCAAAGCAGTGAGCTACTGAGTCCCAACCTCTACGTTGATCATGATGCACAAGTAGAGGAAGAATACATTGACCAACCCAAACACTCTCCATGCTTGAATACCTTTGTGGATGATCCTCACAATTAGAAAATGCTAGAAAAACTCATCAAAATAGATCCCAACACCTTCCTAATTGAGCTTATCAAACATGGGGCTTGATTACCCTCTAATTTTGATAGGTCCATCCTTGACACACCTATGGAAGGAGACTTTTATTATCACCCTCTTCTCAACCCCATTCTCAATCTACAACCTACCACCTCCACATTTGCTAGTACTTCCAATCCTCTCACTTCTTGACCACCTATATTATTTGGACCCCTCATCAGTTTTACCTTGCCACCCATTAGTTCCATTGCCACCTTCCTCCCTCCAATCACTGCCCAAATTCCCATCTCATCCTATCACATTGGTGGTAGTATACTAGTTGTGTCCACACAAATCATAGGGTTTAACTTAGGTCAACACATTCCTAATTTTTAAAATCAACTACCTGACCTTATGAAGGAAATTCAACACATGAAAGATCTCATTAATAACTTCAAGGACACGAATCACAAGAAATAATATACCTTTGAGGAAATTTCTCCTTGTCCTTATGATCCCTCCATATCAGTGGCTCCATACCCTCTTGGTTTTGAAATGACTAAATTTGACAAGTAAAAAGGCAAAGGTGACCCTAGGGAACATGTGAGGGAATTATGCATTGCTTGTCAAGGAGTCTCCTACAATGATGTCTACCTACGATGACTTATACATCTTCGAGATGGCATGAGTTATGTAGCAGTAATAAAATCAATCCACATTTTACATATTCCTCACGTGGCAGTAGAAATAACTAACCTCTTAATCCTTTATTGAATGTTTTAATTTCATCATTCACATTTGAATTTGTAACTCTTTAAAATTCATAACTGTTAGAAATTAGGATCTAAGGATACTAATCATTATAAACAAGATTATAAAGTAAGTGAAATATGAAACATACATGCAAAATGTACACATTACACAAGATATACATTGGGGAAACCCTTTTGGGTAAAAAACCCCATAAAGCATCATTTAATTAAAACACTTACAAATATAGTCTATAATAAAATAGACATGAACCTGGGGACACTCTTCCAATACTTCCACATGGCCAATAATACCTCATATGCATAGTGACACAACTCACCATAAAGCTCCAAATTCACACACCTCTCAAATGAGAGAGAACCTCCTTAAATATGGGAGGAAGGGTGACTTCACTAGTCACACCTTTTCAATAACCCCCACTCATAAATAATTAATTATCTAATAGTTATTAGATTATAATTATTTCAAATGGGATATGCTTATAAAGCATATAATATATAAGGTTTTATAACCTTATATTATAACATTATATATAAATGTTATAAGCATGTGATCCCTAATAACATTATGTTCTAACATAACCAATGCGATTAGAAATAGTAGTTATTCCAAATTTTGAGCTATGAGTTATGAATTTCCACAAAATTTATCTTCAAGTTTTTACCATTCACGGTTCTATTTGATTAACATTTTATGCTCACAACCCTTCGCATTCGCTTTTCAATTTCTACAATCTCTTCACATTTAATTTTCAAAACTCTCAACTCATTGACATTTCATTTTTACAATCACAACTAACAACCTTTAGTTGCAAGTTGTGCATCTTGATTTTACAACCCACAACCTAGATGTGAATTTAGATTGCACAACCTTTTACATTCAATTTTCACAACTCAACCTTTTTTTTGTGAGTTGTGAAATTGACTTTTCATACCTCTTAGTTTTTAAAATTTTAAGAAGTGAATTTATTTAATTTAAATTAATTTTTTAAAAATTTATTCACTTCTTCTCACCCTCTTTGAGAGGCTTGTCATAAATTTTGACTGAGAAGGTGTTTGGAATTGAAATTTTGACCAAACATTAAGAGGGATGAGGTGACCATAGCCTTAATTTTGATGTTTTTAGTTTTTGACCAATACATGACAAGTGTGTACATGATAGGGCTTGGAGATGATGATCTTGAATTGAAACCACATAGTTACATATCTTGGAAAATTTTGACAAGTACACATTATAGACAAGGACAAGCCAAACATTAGCTTTAATGCAAAAGTTCAAAATTTGAGTGCTTGAAAATCGGGGCAATAGGTTTCAATGGATCCTAAAGGTTTGACTATTATAAGGAACCTGAATATTATGGATATGAGCCTCAGTTCCTTTTTTGGAAAAGGTCTCATTCGAGAAAGAAGGTGGATTCCTCCCCCTCAAATAGTTTCAAAGGTTAATATTTATGGCTCCTCCAGGGGGAATCTCGGACATGCAGGGATTGGTGGCATTATCAAGAATAGTGTTGGGGATGTTATGTTCTTCTTTTTCATCTACAAGGGGTAATTCGCTAATAACCTCATGGAGGTTCTTTTTATCTTGTATGCAGTTGAAAGAGGGTACTCCCTTGGCTAGAAAAGGAATATTTGTGAATTTGATTTACAATTTATGGTCAATATCTTCAATGAGGAGCTATTGGATAGGGTGAAAAAGAAATTGGCCCTACTGGCTAGGCAAATTTTGAGTTTGAGTTTCTCTTTGAAACTTTTTTAGTTTATTCATATTCCTAGAGAGTGGAACAAAATGGTTGATTGCTTATCTAAGAGAGCTTCTGAGTATTTGGAAGGATGGGATGCTAGTGATTGAGGGGATTTGTCTCTAGAATGTTCTCTAACTCTACAGAAGTTAGTGGTGGAGGACAAAAATGTGTAGTTGGTTTCTTCTTTGAGCTTTCCTTGATGTTTATTTCAGTTAGGTTTTGGTTGACCCTTTTTGGGCCTGTGGCATTGTGCTTTATAATATTTCTTTGAGTTGAATAATTTTTTCCTCTTCTTTTAAAAAAAAGTTATAAAAACATTCTTTATAATAATGTTATAATTGTATATAAGATTTTCTTTTAAACTAGTTTCTTTTTTAATAGTTTTTGAAATCATAATTTATTGTAATATCTAATTTTTTTTTATTAATTTATTAATTATAAATTTAAATAACTTTCATTTAACCATTAAAAGAAAAGAAGATATGTCCACTATATTATATAGTTATTATTTTAATTGATTTAAGTAATATTTAAAAAAAAAAAGAATTTTAAATAATAGACATTATTTTGATTATATGATAATTTAATTTTACAGTTATAACATATATAAAATATAATTCAAATATACTATCATAGATATATTAATTGCATTTATTTAAAAGATGGTTGAGATTTCAATGGGCCCTTGGTCTACTGGTGAAGTTGAATGGCTCCAAATGAGCCCACCAGGGATCAAGTCTTACTGAGTGCAAGGCTCTGACATCATAAGGGATGAGGTCGAGATCATGCCTCGGGTGAATTTGGTGAAATGGATACCCCTCATCCAATGTCTCTTAGCTGAAGAGGTTCAACCTAATAGCTTATGCCCCCATATCGGATGGAGAAACATACTTTGTGAAGGCCCTCGCTGGGTTAGTAGCTTGCGGGCTTCATGCTCTTGTTGGGCTATTGTGCTCGCAGGTTTGGACCTCCATAAAAATTTAAAAAAGATGGTTGAGATGCTAATTTAGATACATCTCTCGATGTCTTTTTTGTCTTTTAGATAGATGTAATTAAGACATCTATACTATTTTTTATACATATCATATATCTATTCAACAATTCTCAATTATTATTTATTTAATTGTGTAGAGAGTATCATAACATTTTTATAAACACAAAATATTATAAAAACAGATTCTATATTATTAAACTATCAAATTTTTAAATCATGAAAATATATTGTACCGACTTAAGTTTTCACCTCAAAAGTAACCTGCAACTTGTTAGTCCAACATGAAAATATAAAACTACAGGAACTCAATCTTCAACCAATGAAACAACATGAAATAAAGAAAAATAAATTGATTATAGCTTCATGGATTATGTCTCATTGTGTGCTAACCCCATTGGTCTTGGTTGTAGATGATTTTCTCTCAGACAAGCATTGGTAGCTTCCAAGATGGCAAGTGTGGAATGGACTGATAGATGATATGATATGCAAAGCTATGTTATGAAAACAATTTATGCTAATTTACTCAAAACTCTAAAATGCTTAAACAAATGAACTCATCGATGCAAAGATTAAGACTCCTAATTAACTATAAGATTAACTATTAGTTTCCAAAATGGCTTAGGAGACCTCTATTTATAGATTTTTGAGTGCATAAGCTTAGGTGGTAGAGATCAATGGTCATGATTAAATCTTGTTTTTTTTATAGCTATGAGCAATAGGCTGAAGGTTGAGAGAAAGGGGGAAGGAGAAGACAAGTGTCACTCATCTAACCTTGACTGAGGGGAAGACTAATAGAATCTAAGATTGGTTAGAGAATATTTAGGAATGGAGAGACAAGTGGAGATAGACTAGGGTTAGGTGGAAAAAACCTCCTCCAAGAATATAGAAGTGTTGGAGGAAAAATAGGGAGATTTCAAAGATTATGTGCACGTACACATTTTATTTGTGAATATGGAAGTTGGAGATAAGTTGGCAAAGGTGGAGATGACGTGGAGATGAGGTGAGTTGGAAAGTTTTAATTAGATAATTATATGGAACTATAGGATAGTGAATAGTGCACAAATATGATAAGGGGTGATAATTAAATTTAAATATTTAATTATTGGACTAGAAGAAAGAGGGATAATGAATTAATTAATTAAATTTTTCAATTCAATTAATTAAAAGAAGAATATTAAATACTAATGAATTAAATAAATTAATTTCTTCAAATTAATCATTTAATAGAAGAATAATCATTACATAAATATTGCTCATAGCTAATTTTATGTGTATACATATATTTTTTAAAATCAATAAATATTTTTCAAGTTAAAATGAAGATCACATTTATTATAGACAATTTTGAACTTATAAAAGAAAAAAAAATCTATAAGTGAAAATCTATTCATCTATCATGTGTAAAGAAGTAATAAACTTTCACTTAAAAAAATTTCTTGAAGAGATGTATATTAATATACGAGTAAAATAATATAATATTTAAATAATAATAATAATTAAGAATTAGGTTAAGGATTAATTTTTATTTAAAATAAGCACTACCATTTATGGGATAGTTGTCGTTTGTTATATCAAAAGAGAACATACAAATCTCGCGATATCGACCATCACCATTTTCTATTACTAAGATATACACCATTGCAAACACATCACCTAGCAAAGAAATACCAGATGCACCCTCACACAAAGACTTGAATGAGCTTCCAAACTATTCCTCTAACCCCTCTTTCATAGCATTATTTGTCAGATTTGGAAGGAAAATCCCACTCCACCTTTCGAGGAGCTTATCATCCCCCCTTCCTTAATTATGACATCCCAAAACTTTGCTAACAGCCCAATAGCAGAATCCCATTGTTAATCTTCCAAGAAAAGTGCTCTCTGATAATCGATTTGTATTTCCACAAGAACCTTGAAACAACAGAACCCCCAGTCAAATTTGCAATAGTTAGGACTCTACTAGGGTCTCCATTATCCATGTACTTGTTCTATTAAATTTTGCACCTTAACAGAATTAAGTTTATTATTGTAATTATAATTATCTAGACTTTAATTAAATTAGGATTAGGGTTATAATTAATTAGAATATATATAATAGAGGGATTTCTCCATTAAAGTGGGGTTATCCTACATGGGCGTGGAGTGTTTCTGCCCTACTTCCATAAATATGTCACCTTCATCCACATCAAATTGAATCTTGAAAAGATTTGTTAGTTGTAATATAAGGATTCGTTGCTCATAGTCACATACACAAGTCACAAAATCTAATTTTTTATGTCATTATTTATTACGCATTGAAATTCTTGAGTTTGAGATCTTATGTAAGCTTATACTTTTTATAAGGGATGGGGTATCAACACTAAGGAGATACAAAACAATCTTGTCCAATGAGTCAATTGTCTCGCAGATCATTTAACAATGCTATATCTTGGCTTTTGAATATCATGCATGCTAAGCCAGGTATGAGCATTACTAGAAATTTTATTTTATTTTGCTTTGATCAATGGTCTGATTGAAAATAAAGTTTGCAATCATATTTTTCTCTCTATAAATGTGTCTAAGATTGTACTTTGCCATTTAACACAAGGACCAATATATTTTGTTGATAAACTTCCTAATTTTTCAACTAACATCTTTCCTTATACTAATGGTGTTTACCACAATCTATGAGTTTTTTTCAATGTCTGTTGGACTCAAATTTCCTTTGACACATAATTTGAGACCAATCACTAGAAAATTTTGGCTAGGGATGTACCCTCTAAGCATAATGAAAATACCCTACTCCACATCCATCAGATAAATCAAGATACAAGATCTTAGGGGCACCTCAATTATTGATACAATATAAAGTAATCTTGCAAGATTTAAACTTTGGTTGTTGAGGCTACAAGCAAGAAGGCCCACCATTTCACCAAAGGTTCGCCCAAAATTTTAGAATTATAATTTATTTTATTTTAATTATTTTAATTATATAATTGTTTAATTTTAGGGTTAGAAAATATATAAAATATAATTCTAAGTTATTAATTAATATTTTAAAATTTAAATAATTCTAAAATAATTATAAGTGCTTTAATTAAAAATATAATAATTTAAATTATTATAACTAAACTAACTAATTATAAAATTAATTTTATAATTATTCATTAAACTATAATTTTAATCCTAATTATTGTAATTTTAAAATCCTTATAATTATGGTTAGGGTTGAAATAAGGGTTATCACTAGGGTTATAATTATAGTTAAAATAAGGTTATGGTAGAATTAAAAGTTAGCGTTAGGATTAGATTTCTAAGTATGGTTAGTATAATAGTTAAAATAAAATTTACAAAAATGTAAACAATGCTCCTTTTAATCACACTTCAAAAGTAGTCTTAATGTTAGGGATAAAATTAGAGTTAGGATGAATGTTAGGTTTATAATTAGAATTAGAGTTAGGGTTAGTATTAAGGTAAGATTTATGGTTAGGATTAGACTTAGGGTTAATATTATAATTAAGGTTAGGGTTACAATTAGAATTAGGATTATAATTAGAGGTATGGTTAGGGTTACAATCAAATAGTTATGGTTAAATTTAAAATTGTAGTTATAATTATAGTTATAGTTAGGGTTATAATTAATATTAGAGTGAGGGTTAGAATTAAGGTCACAGTTAGAGTCGGATTAGAATTAGAGTTTTTTATATGTAAGCCATGTAAATTGTATTAATCCAAAAAAGTTCAAACAACGAACATTTCCCTTAAGGAATTGTTGATGCATATTGATTTGATTCATTTTAAATCAAAACCCTCAAACTAAGGATCATGCAAAACCAAAGGACAAACTATTCCACCTAACCAACTAGATTTTGTGAGTTTGGCCATGCAAGACCCTGCACAAGGAGAGCATCACCAACTACACACAAATCACACCCAAATCTAACACTAACAGAGCCCACAACCTTGAAAAAGAGGATCGTTTCACATTTAAAGATGAAATTTGGTTGCATATAAGCTAGTATGGAAAGACTCACATCAATTACCAAAGTTAATGCATGCCTTCAGGAGCATAGTAACTTTGAAAGTTGATAAGAGTACAATCTAGCTGATCGAAGGAATTCCAAAATAGAGGAGATACCAAACTAAATGTTTGCTAGTTCATTTTCCCTTCTAATCACCAAAACAACTAGACACACCACTAAAAACTAATAACTTTGTAATATCAGCCAACTAATTATTCTAGATTGATTCCCCAAGAAAAATTAGAAAATAAATCCAAACCATATGTTGCTTTGTTGGCCAAACTATCTACTTCATGGTTGGTTGCTCTATAAACTAACGGTATAGAAGGAATCAAAATATTATGAGACTACTATAGCTTTTTCCAACAAAGCTTGGAGCTTCCAATTGGGATTGGATCCTTTCCTCAATGCATTTATTACAAACAAGGATTCCCCTTCAACAACCACTTTCTTAAGCTCTAACTCTTGACACTTATTTCTAAACCCAAAGTGAAAGCCTTAAAATTTGCCCATTGTTGGAGCCTTTTGAGAGAGACTTAGCCATGCTATAATATTTTTTCCTTCCCAATTTCTAATAATACATCGAATGCCTAATACACTAGGGTTTCTTTTAGAGGAGCCATCAAAATTTGCCTTATACCATCCAACCTCTATTTCTTTCCACTTAGTTGGTTCCCTTAACCTTTGGGACTCTTCTCCTCCAAGCCCCATTACTGTAGGGTTTCTCAAACCATGCCAAGACTTCTTCATGTAAGCATACCAATTTAAAAAAGGGGATCCCCTACTATATTGTTCCCTAATTCTACCATTAGCCACTTCTATCACTTCTACCTTGACCTTGTTTAGAAAAGAGACCAAGCTCATATGTTTATCTTGAAATATCTTATGGTTATGCTCCTTCCAAATTTCCAAGATCAAGATAGAAAGACTTGTGATCCATAAGCATGCTAAAGTTGATATCCTATGCAAGATTGACCATGATTTAAATAAACTTAGAGTGCCATTTGGGAGTCCCCTCACTCATCCCAATTTTGTGCATAGCCATCTCTAGCACTTCTATGAAATAGGACAATCCAACAAAAGAGGATCTATTGATTCTTTGAAGCTTTTGCATGTTAGAAAAATCTAGGTTTTGTACACCTTGCATAATAATGTTTATTATTGTAATATTTTATTTTATTATGTAAGTTGCACATGGATGTGTAACATGTAGAGATTCCTTGGAAATATTATTGAGAGCACTTGATGAGTTGTATTGTAACATTGGGATATATTATATTATATTTATTTAATTAGGGAAAGTAATTTAATAAACTACCCAATATTAGATGTGGGGTCAATGGGGTAGTTAGCCCTTGGTTTTGTAGCACATGATTTTGATGTAATACCACTTGGTGGTTTTGTGGGAGCTTGTGTCTATAAAAGCAACCACAAGGGTAGTTGTTTAGGTTAACAAGGATTAGCATTTGCAGAGGTTGGAATCATGGCACGGGGTGTGTGGTTACATGCTTGTCCACATGGAGTTTTTGTTGATGGTTGGGGTTTTGAAAGCTTTCATGATTGTATTTGTAATGGTGGATTGTTGATAATACATGTCGATAGATGCTTTTGGAGGCTGGGTTTTTCCCTCATGAGGGTTTTCCTAGAGTATGTCTTGTATCAACTTGGATGATTATGTTATCTATGTATTTATTTACTTAAAATCTCAAATGGTTTATGTGGAAATTATCATATGTTTGGCAGCAAGTTTCCCTTCATTGCATAACTCAAATCTTAAGGAGCCATGAAAAATCATCTTAAATTTTTCTACTATCAAAATCTTCTTCTGGAGAGCAACCCAAGTAAAGGTACCCACTTTGGGAAAACAATGTTTGTGCAACATAGACTGGTGGGAATTTGCAGCAATTCTTGAGCCGATTCTCTTTCCATTAACTTGTACCCATCCTATGCATTATAGAGCCTATTTTTTTAACCATTCCATAAAATGACATCTTGACCCTCTTGTAGAACCACCATTCTATCTTGAATAACATTCTTTAATTGAAATAATTCTTCCCCTAGAAGGCCAAGGGTGCCCATTCATTTCTAACACCAACATTGCACTTTATTTTGTTCACTTACCAGCAAGTAATCTTGCACATGAATACCTCATCTATGCATGAGAAATTCCTTTGTGATCACTAAAATCACACTATTGTCAATACTAGCATAACCACACCATGGATCTTCCCAAAAAGCAAGCAATACTTCCATCATGTATGTCCCAACTGAGAAACTCTATGATCAATGGTTTGCACTCATCCATGAAGTTCCAAATTCTAGAGCCTTATGGAGGTTTGGAAGTGGCTATGATACTTGAAGCACCATTATCCTCCAAGTATTTGTTTTGAATAATTTTAACCCATTTAAGTTGAGGTTCTTTAAATATCATCCACATTAATTGAGCTTCCAAAGCCCTATTTTGGAGATTTTTCTTTCTCAATCCAACACCTCCCAATTCCTTTGGTTTACACAATTTATCCTAACATATCAAATAATTTTATTATTATTTGCATTCCCTTGCCAAAGTAATTTATTCATATACCAATTCATCTTTTGATAATTGTAATATTATAAGTTGTACCTTGTGTAAATCCACATTACATAAGTGCCTCTATTTTAAGTTGAATTAGATATCCTCCCTTGGCTTCCACCTCACCCGCCTACTCGCTCGGCTTGCCTTGTCATCCTTTTTGCCCTCTTTCTAAATTATGTTGACTGTCGAACTTGGGGCACCTACACTTCATGGTAACATCTATGTGTTTCACTAGCACCTCACAAATTTGTAATTTGAAGGTGGCCATTGAGATGTTACACTTGGTATTCCTAGCAATGTAATGCCTCCTTTTGCGCACACCAATGTCAATATTCTTTTTTGGACTCTATATCTTGCCCTTTTGTCTCATTTTTGGTCTTCTTCTTGGCTCTCTTGATCATTTGGATTCTCTATCATGGTTTAAATTTTATTTTTCTATTTTTATTGTACTTCCATTCACCATTACTATGTTGGTTTTCCGCTTCCATCACTATCATTGCTTTGTATGTTTGAGGGACTGGTTCTTGTCTTCACTCCAACAAGCTTCACACTTCTTGGTGTCAGAGGGGGGTTGCTTATTTCTCTTTTAATATGTCTTTCATTAATCCATCTCTATTAACATATCATTTTATTGCTTCTATCATTAATATCTATTTTATCATTTTATCTATCAAACTATCTTGGTTGTTCGTGGAGGTGGAAACACCAAAACGGGTGTCTAACTATGGTAGACCTCCAAATCACAAACCCAAAATTTTTGTCCTTAATTTTTTAATGTGTAGGTTCGTAGGAAGAAAGGAATTGTTGGATGCTCCATTCATTGGATGTTGCGAGCTTCTTTTTCTCTTGTATTTTTCTTATTCCATTTCAACTAGATATTAGCTTTCTATTGTTGGGTTCATCATTTTAAGTAGTCAGGACTCATGTTTGTTTGTCATTACATTTTCGAGTATGGTCCCCATACTCTATCTATATAGGATGTGAGAGAATCACAATGTCATCCACGACTCGTATGTGTGTCCTAGACAGAGAGCTCACAAAGTTTACCAGATGATCTTTGTGACCCGTGTCTTTGGTTTATGTGGTTAAAATATTTTTACCAATTAGCACTAGTTAGTTTCATGCTTTCATTTTTCTTTAGTGATTTAACTTAGAGGTATGAAGACTTCAAAGGTTTCTCTAAGTGGAGAGGAGGTTAGTGAGTCCTTGAGGGTTTGACCACCTTTCGAAGTGGTTCACTTTTCCTACTCTACATTAAATCTTGCTGATAAGGAAAGGCATGACATTATATATATCATAATAGCTGAAATTTCTATCTTCAACACGATGATTCTCTCTACCCAAGATAGACACCAACCTTTCCAAGATGTTCTTATATTAGAGAGCCTATCATAGAGGGGGTCCCAAAGCTTGTTATTATAGTTTCCTTTATTCAAAGGAATTCCAAGATACATGCATGAAATTTGTCCTCTATTGAAACCTATGATCCTAATAATCTCTTACTCCTTCCTTGTTGGAGTGAAAACGAAAATAATTTTTAACTTATTTACTTCCACTTGCTGCCTAGAGGTATATGAATATAAATTTAAAATCTCCTTAAAAATTCTTTCTTCTTGCCTCTTGGTTGCTCCATAAAGAAAAGTTTCATTAGAAAATTATTGATGGAAGATCAGGGGTAGATTTCTAGTAGTTATGATCCCTTTAAGGTATCCCCTTGACAAGGCTTACCTAATTGATCTACCCAATGCTTCTGTCATTATTATGAAAAAAATGGGATAAAGGGTCTGTTGGCAATTGACACTCATCCAATAACTTTCGATACTTGATTTATGGTTTAGGGTTGTCATTAATGGCAACTCTTCTTGGAGATTTGATCTGGTAGTCATGATTCCTCTTATTCGGAAGAAGGAGTTAACTAGTAGGCAATCAATCGGTAAAACATGGCTATCTCGGTAATGTTTTGCTCTGGAAAGATTTTCGATGATTTTGGTGATTTTGGTGGTTGACTTCATGTTCTTAGTGAATGGGAAAATCCTTAGGAAGCGTTTGATCATACTCTTTTGGTCCATTGCTATGTTTTGTTAAATATTGAAGCCAACTTGAAGGAGATTATTTTTGTTAATACCGGACATATAAAATCAATTTGGCAATTTTTTTTGGTGTAATACATTTGTGGTGATCCATTTTGGTGTGATTGAGTGCAGTTTCACATGTGCATTTGGTTCACAGATAATCCGCTAGCTGACTGAGATAGGAACAAAGTATTTGCAGAGCGAGTACAGTCAGAGATCTAGTGCTTAACCAAAACTCATTCATGCATTGCCAGATGCTACTTCAGAGTTCATTTTATTGCATTTCCTCATTGTAATCAAATTGTAAGTCAGCAACACTTCCCTAGAGGTTGTAGCCTTCTGAGTCATTGTATTTGAGTAGTGAGCTCTAGGCAGTGAGTCTGAATGCAAGTGCATTCCCCATCTATGTAATATTTATGTACTCCTAGCCATAGTATATGAATATTGTGGGTTCCAGCTTCACCATGGTTTTTCCCTTTTTGGGTTTCCACGTAAAAATTTTGCTGTTGTGGAACTGTGGTTTATTTATTGCTTGTTTATGTTCTTTTCTATTATGCATTGCTAACCGATGGATAAAGAATAAGTTTGTGGATTTGATTTATGGAAAATCACTAATTCACCCCCCTCTTAGTGATCCCTGATTCTAACAGGATCCCCCTATTTGATGTCTCTCAATGCCTCAAATAATCCTTTTGGAGAGTCTTTCAATAACATTAAACATCTTGGGCTAGCTATCCACTTGAAAATCAAATCTAACCAAATTCTAGAAAAGTTAAGAGTTTCCATAACTTTCAACATAATGTTAAACACACTAGAATACTGATAATGGAGTGTGAACTAGTATTCAATTAAACTTAAATACTTCAACATTAGATTAAACCCTTACTTAGAAACAAATCATCAATAAAAAAACAAAATATCACAATTGCACAAGTAGACACTAGATTTACATGGAAAACCCAACAAGGGAAAAACCACGATGAGCTAGCTACTTGGATCTACTATCCAGATCAAGCCTCACAAATGAAAAATGAGGTTACAATAGGTTTGATGGGCTACAACCCAAAGGAAGTTGTAACTACTTGAATTATAATTTTATGGCTACAACCAAAGGAAGTTCACTACTCCCTGAGAATTAGAACAATTACAACAAGAGGAAACAACCTCATAATATCATAAATAGTTGATGAATTTCCACCATAACACTTATGTTTGATCATATCAATAGCTTTCAACTCATTGTTCTAGCTTACTTCTTGGGGCATTGAATGAAATTACCTTTGGCTCATTATCCTTGGAATGCATTAAAATAAAATTTGCCACCCCATACACAGACCTTTTTGTAATGATTTGATCTCCCATTTATATCCTCAACAAGCATCAACAAGATTTATCCACTTTCAAGGAAGGAGAAAATATTTGTGATGGAAATAAGAGAAAGGAAATTTCTCATTACCTACTCATTTTTTTCTCATTATCTCTTCACAATTTCTCTCTCATCATAATAGCTTGGAAAATCATAACCATGCTACTTTGAAATTTATTTTTTCTTCCATGTGAAATCATAATACTTTCTTTCAAACTTTTTGTTTGTAATTTTTATATTCTTTTTGGACCTTGCATAGTTGTTTCCATATAGAAAATAAATAAATTTGCTTTATCTTTCGTTAGTTGTAAGAAACAATCTTATTTGATGTCTCCATCTCAAATTTAGGGTTTGAATTACATGTTCAATTATGACTTGCAAAATGTAGGATAATGAATTTTTTATTTGAAAAATGAGATTTTCCAAGTGAATATTAGAAACTAGTAATAAAAGAAAGACATATTGTTTTTCAGTTTTGAAATTAGTAAAATGTCTTTGATCTCTTTAATTTCTTACATAGAGTTATTTTTATCATTATAGGATCAAATCTATGGTTGCAAACTTGATCCTTTTTTGAAATTTAAAATTTAAAATTTGGGCTATTATCCATTTTATTTTGCCACTCTAAATTGACTATGTACATATTTTGTAACATTTGATGTTATGTGCTAATACTTAAAAGCATTCAGTTGATCATCCAAAAATTAATTAAATTATAAGAACATTTAGCAATTGAAACAATTCAATTGATCCAATAAAAAAAATCTAGATCTTGATGTTATTCCTTTTAACATGTACACAATTCAAAAATATAAATATTCAAAACTTTCAATAATAAGATTCAATTTAAATAATATATATATTTTAAATAAAATTAAAATATATAATAATATTAAATATATTTTTAAATAAAAATTAATATTTATATAATTGTAAAATAAATAATTAATTCTAAACTAAAACAAAACAACTTAAATAAATAACATTTTTCGCTGCATTTCTTAAACACAAATTTTCATAAACTAAAACAAAGATTATATAAATATTTTAACGTTCCTACCGACCACCAAACATGATTAACTTTCACCGTGCCGTGGTTGACATGCAAGTTTGACCGAACATTTTCTTTAGCTGAAAATTTTTCTTCAAATAAATTTGATCCATATTGTGTGTTAAATTTTATAAATTTTAGCTATGTATTATTCAAGTACTTGTATTCTGTAACTTGAGGTTTACCAATAAATTTTCATGTGGAGTTGAATTGGGGATTAATGTTGATCATATATCCTTCTTGTTTTCTTTTTCTAATTTCTTTGCATATTAATGTTAAAAGTTTCTAAGAGTAAGAATTGATAAAACTTGATACATCTTTGTTAATAAATAAGATTGATAAATAAACAAATAAAATGATGCACTATATATAACTTATATTCAATATAAAAATAATGATACATTTATAATAGAACACAATTATTTACCATAGGAAACCTTTTTAATTCAAATCGACAAAAATAACACTTTTTTACTCTACTAACTCAATTGGTCACATTAAAATTAGTCTTTTCTTTCTTGAGTTTAGACATAATTAATGTGTACACATTTGATATGAAAAAATACTAAATGATATTACAAAACAATAGGTATAAGAACATCATCAAACAACTCTTGATATCCCAAGGAGATCCAACATGATTTGTCTCATTTCATTCTTGAAACATAGCCTTGGGACATGACAAATATACAACACATATCCATCAAATCTCCCACTTTTTCTAGTTAAAATATTTCAAGACACATAAACTATATAAATGAAGAAAATAAAATTGTCTCTATTTATATATTATTGAAGAAATATATATGATTTATAAAGCCTCTAAGAGAACTAATAGATTCCTAAAATCTAGATCTAGTTAAGTTTCCTAGCTATCAAATCAGAGCTAATAATTTTTAATTTAAAGCTAACACTATCAACTCTCTAAAAATTTATTAAATGTATAATCATTAACTATAACACTCCCCTTGATGAATAAATTATACTTTTCTAGTACTTTAGCGACCACCCCTCTGTTGCTATTGTATCTTTTATCTTTAATTTCAATTTGGAACAAATCCCATCTTAATCAGCCAAACATCTATGGTATGGTGTAGATCATACAAAGTATACAACACATATCCATCAAATCTCCCACTTTTTGTGTTAAAATATTGAAAGATACATAAACTATATAAATGAAGAAAATAAAATTGTCTCTATTTATATATATTTTGACAAAAATTACATGATTTATAAAGCCTCTTAGAGAACTAATAGATTCCTAAAATCTAGATCTAGTTAAGTTTCCTAGCTATCAAATCAAATCTAATAATTATGAAACTAAAGATAACACTATCAACTCTCTAAAAACTTATTAAATGTATGGTCATTAACTATAACACTCCCCTTGATGAAGAAATTATACTTTTCTAGTACTATAGAGACCACCCCTCTGTTGCTATTATCTTTTCTCTTTAATTTCAATTTACAACAAATCCCATCTTAATCAACCAAACATCTTTGTTCTAGCTTAGAAGTGTCAACATCATAATTTGTTCAATCACCATGGTGGTGACAACTTTATGCTACCATTGATGCTTAGACGTTAAGGTGTTAAGATCCTAATTTTAGAGTCATCCTAGACCTAGACCTTTTACTCGAGGGTTCATTCTTGATGACCCTACATACATATTCCTTCAAAAAATTAGAGGCTCTAAACCATTACTATTTATTAAACTTATTCCACTCATATTATAGTGATAATTGATTGTCATCAAGTAGTGTACAAACATACACAATTACATAGGGCTCATATCCTTTCATAATCCCCAAATTTGATAGAGAGTGACTAATGAATGCAATCAAAATTTCATTGGGTTCTTCTATTCATAAAATGTGATGTAATATAGGTGCACAATGTGTGAACAAGTGGATCCAAGTCATCTATTAGTCAATTTAGTCAAGAGATATCCTTCTCATGGCATCTATTAACCTTTACTAGAAATATCTATGAGCACAAGCACTCCACTTATTCCATTTTAAATAATGTCATCCTCGCCTTCTTCAAATTTGCCACTATCTCTACATTATACTATTGGGTCTCCTCTACTTATATTTTTAGCTTCATATTATCATATGTTAGGGTCACTATTTCTAACTACTCTATTGTTGCCGTTGGATCCTCCTTGGTGGTCTTCTTCTTACGTGTCAACACAATGGAACGTTGTGAGGAGAAAATAATTCTTATGTGGAATCCCTAGAACAAAAAAACCAAGAAGAGAAAGCTACTTGGATCTACTATCCAGATCCATCCTTAAAACATGAAAAATAAATCTTATGTTGGCAAGGAGTGGGTTGCCACCCCCACATTGGGCATGTGCTCACCTTGCTATTACCATATACAATTCAATGAAGTGAAATTTCAAGGGACTATTCCAACTGCTTTATTTGGAGAACTTGGACCTACTCAATAACTTCAACTATCTTTCCACACCTCGACAAATTGGGGAGTTGAGGAAATTGAAGTATTTGAGGTTGTATGGATGTGAATGTAGTGGACAAACTCTATGATAATTTATTTAACTATAGAAATTAAAACACTTGGACCTACGTTATAATAATCTCCATGGTGTTATTCCAAGAGAAATGACTAAACTAAAGAAATTGGATTACTTGGACCTACATTATAATAATATCTATGTTATTCCAAGAGAATTGACTAAATTGTAGCAATTGGAGTACGTGAACTTGATCCATAACGATCTCCTTCATGTTATTCTAAGGGAGATTGGTAACATGTCTAGCATGAAATACCTTGACCTCTCCCAAAGTTATGATTTGCAAAGAAACAAGTTGGAGGAGTGGATAACACATTTGAGAGGGTTGGAGGAATTTAGACTGGTCTATGTGAGTTTTAGAATGTGTATCATTGTAAATTATATCTGCATACAATTTTTTGCTCGCCTAGACCTCACCTTAGCGCTTTGACTTTTGATGTCTGATGCCTCTTATAATTCTTCTCACACCACTTGTTACTGTACATTTCCACCTTCTTCCCTACCTTCCCTCCAATCCTAAGCCCTGATTGACAAGCCCAGAGCATTTGGCACCCTAGTCCTGTTGAACATAAATGGACACTTAGAGGGGGGGTGAATCAGTGTATTTTAAAACTTTAAGTTTAGTGTGCAAATTTTAGAAATATAATGCAAAAATAGACACACACACACACAAGAGAACATCACATAACACCAGATATACGAGGAAAACCCAATGTGGGAAAGACCTCGGTGATAATAGTTGTTGGAGTCTACTGCTCCAATCTAGCCTCATAAGAAATCACTGATTACAATATGTTTTAGAGCACCAACCCCTAGTTTTATGAGCTACAACTCAAAGGAGCACCTACCCCTGATTATAATGAATATATATTCAAATACAAATTAGGAACCTTGCTACAAATGAAATTTTGTAGCACCTTACTAGTTACTCTTTTGTCTTTTTTCTCTCTTCTTTCTGCACTTTGATCTACTCTACTCTCCTTCTGCTACACTTTCTACCTCTACTCAACTTCTTGTTGCCTCTACTAGTTAGTCTTTTTCTTCTGCACTTTGTTTCATGATATTTTTTACTCTTCATCTCTAATTTTGCAACCACTCACAACTCACACTCTCTGTTCACTTTGATTACCCTTACTTCCCCAACTACAATTTCACCATTCTCAATCACTATTTTTCTTTGCGGTAACACCAATATCTAATCAGCAACAAGTACTTGCCAACTATAGCCTCTCTATAATACTTCACATCTATCTTTGTCTCTTTAATAACAACTACCTTTGTCCTATTATTATGAGGATCTGGTAACTACTGAGAGAGGGGGGTGAATAAGTAGTTAAACAATTCTCCAATACTTCAAAAACAATATCGGTAACTACTCAAACAATCTCCTTAAGCAGATTTACCAAACCATTCATTCTAGTGTTCATCATTATGCAAACAATGTAAAGATATCAAATGCACACATCAACAAATCAACCACTATATGAACACAAATATTTTTCACATGGAAACCCAAATGGGAAAAACCACAGTGGGAATTAGCACCCACAAAATATTTGCACTCTTCCAGAATGTGCTCGGTTAAAGGCCTAGCCCGGTTAAAGGCCTAGCTTGGTTAATGGCCTAGCCCAGTTAAGAGCTTACAATATGCCTTGTTAAGAGCAAACCATTTTAAGAGTCACCTTGGTAGAGGATTTCAAACTCAAATTGATGAGCCACTCGATGAAGGGATTTATAATATAAGACTTGTTAAGATCTACCTAGTTAAGGGATTTCAAATTGCTGTAACTGTTAGGGAACAATAGGACAAATGATCTAATCACATCACTTCCTTACTTGCTAGTATAGATCCTTTTCAGCTCAACTCTGTTACACACATGCAAACACTTCAATCTAGTTCAACAACACCTTCTCTCAAATCACCAAAACAAAATCTCTTCTTCAACTAGCCCTAAATACACTTTCCAATTAGGTCGGCTACATAACCCTAACTACATTCAAAATACATTTACAGATCATTATAGATCATTACAGATCATTACGACAAATTTCTAGATAATTTCCACCGTTGAATGATCACCGCACATCGATTTGATAAGAATCAAACCCTTGTCGCATTCTGCTAAGCACTTCGTTGTTTCCCAAGAAATCTAATCCTTGTATGCACTCAAAAACCATATTATCATTACACACAATTTCTGACATGTCATCACTAATCTATGAACATGATATGATCCACCACCAAACCATAAATTATTACTGGTTAAAGATCTATTACTAGTATACATTCTTCTTCACTAAGTTCACAATAGTCAATCATAACTCACTCAATACACTGAATCGGCTGATGTGGTTGCAATCACAGACTCATGCCAATGTTATAAACATATGTTCCAAGTTATCACAACATCTAATTCCTCTCCAATCATCAGTACCAGTGTCTTGATCATCATTTTGTTCTTGTTTACCTTGTTGTCAACCAGTTCCACTACCGGTTAGGCTATACCGATAGGTCTAGATGACTTAGATGACTAAAAAAACATGGTTTCCATCAATGACAACACAAATAAAGTCATCAAACAACTTACAACTATATCATCATCATCTAGCCAACAATCTCCATCAACTTTATAGGTTATGCCAACAATAACTTTATCGGTCATCTTCTCATCTCATCATCATCTTCATATGCTGAAAATCTCTCCATCATAATCTTCATCAATTATGCCAACAATACCCCCCTTTGGCATTGATGGAAACATCAAAATAGCAATACCAAAAGCTCATCATGCAAAACTAGAACACTGACTGTTATGACTATTGTACTATTCTTCTTCTATTTTGTTCTTCTTCTCCTTTACTTTTCTTCTCCCCCTTTGACAACAATGACAAAGGTGAAAAGTGTCAAATTCATCTTCTGCTACTATGGTTTTCTTCATCTCTATTGCTCTTGATTTCTTCATCTCTGCTGCTCCACCTATGGAGTACCCCACTTCTCATCAATCCACAGTGAAAGATCTTCAATTAGTCCACTGGATTGATGCTACAACAACATCTTATTTGACCTTTGGTAGGGGTATAACCCCTAACTTGACTCTGAGATATTCAAAGGTTCCTTTAGGAAATGTCTTAGTGAATATATCAACCAACTGCTCCTTACTTGACACATGATCAATACTGACTTTCTTTTTCTACACTCTTTCTCTTAGAAAATAATACTTCAGTTCAATGTGCTTTGTTCTAGCATGCAATACCTGGTTCTTTGAAATACTTATTGCACTTGTGTTATCACAATATATAACCACTGGTTCTGTCATATTCTCCTTAAATCCTTCTAATACATGTCTCATCCATATTGCTTGAGTACAGTTCATAGATGCAGCCACATACTCTTCTTTTGTTTTAGACTGAGAAATGCAACTTTGTTCCTTACTAGTCCAGGATACCAGTCTTCCTCTTAGAAAGAATTCTCCACTAGTTGTTCTCTTCTGCTTATCTATATTACCTTCCCAATCAGCATTTATGAACACCTTCAAAGAGAAGTTGCCTTGGTATGGATACCATAATCCATAATCAGTAGTTCCTCTAAGATACTTGAAAATTCTCTTCATAGACACCATATGAGTCTCTTTAGGACTTTTCTGAAATCTAGCCACTATACCAACTACATGAGCAATGTCTGGTCTACTATGAACAACATAGTGTAGTTTTCCAATCATGGATCTATGCTTAGTTTTATCCACTGGATCTAAATCATCTTCCTTGGATAATCTGCAACCAGTAACCATAGGGGTTCCAACTGGTTTACAGTCTTCCATTCCAAAGGTTTGCAATACCCCCTTCACATATTTGGATTGACTGATAAAGATGCCTCCTTTCATATATTGGACCTGCAAACTAATGAGCATTTTGATTTGTCCTATCAAAGACATTTCAAATTCCATTTCCATTTCTTCTGCAAAAGTTAAACTCATGTCATCATCTCCTCCAAATATGATATCATCTACAAACACTTCTGCAATCAATAACTTGTCTCCTTCTATCTTCAAGTAAATGTTGTTATCCTCACTAGTTTTTTCAAATCCAATCTTTATCTAGTGTGAATGGAGTCTCTCATACCATGTTCTTGGAGCTTAATTTAACCCATATAAAGCTTTTTGAAGTTTTCACACCATATTCTTGTCTTCAGTCAATGCAAACCCATCCGGTTATTCAATATAAACCTCTTCTTCTAGAATTCCATTAAAAAATGTAGACTTTACATCCATTTGGTATACCTTGAATCCCTTGAATGTTGCAAATGCAAGTAGCATTCTTACTCCTTCAAGTATAGCAACCGGGTGTAGAGGTTTCTCCATAATATTTACCTTCTTCTTGTGCATATCCTTTGCAAACTGGTCTAGCCTTGTTCCTAATCACTTCACCATCTTCATTCAATTTGTTCCTAAACACCCACTTAGTACCAATCACATTTTTATTAGTTGGTCTAGGGACAAGTGACCAAGTGTTTTTCTTCTCTATTTGATCAAGCTCTTCATTCATAGCCTTTATCCAATCATCATCCTTGAGATTTTACCTCATTGTCTTAGGTTCAACTATGGAAATTAGAAAAACACTTTCTCTAATGTTTCTTCTTGTTTGAACTCCAACATTCTTGTCTCCAATTATCTGATCTGCAGAGTTATTCAAGTTTATATATCTAGGTACAACCGGTTCCAGTATAGAAGTTTCGTCTTGATCTTCTTCTTCATCTTCATCTTTTTCCACCGGTTGAGTAGTATCCTCCACATTGTTCTGCTCACCATCATTTTGAACTTCCGGTTCAATAATCACTATCTTTTGTTCATCTATTTCATTAGACTTGTTGGTATCATCAGATTTGTTAGAATACTTATCAACTTTCATATTAACACTTTCCACAATCTTCTTGGTTCTTTTGTTAAAGCACTTGAATGCTTTGCTCTTAGTTGAATAACTAAGGAAAGTTCCTTCATCACTCTTAGGATCAAACTTTTTGGTATACTCATCTCTCTTTATGTAACACCCGTTGCCAAAGACTTTGGAATAACTAACATTAGGAGTATGACCATACCATAATTCATAAGGAGTTTTGTCACTACCTTTCTTGACCAATACCTCATTCATTGTGTATACTGTAGTGCTATCTGCTTCACTCCAAAACATTTTAGGTACATCTCCTTGTATCAACATTGTTCTTGCTACTTCAACTATGGTCTTATTCCTCCTTTCTACAATCCCATTTCTATTGTGGCGTCCTTGGTGCAAATAGTTGTCTCTTGATTCCATTCTCATCACAATATTTTACAAATTTAGCTGAGGTGAATTCTCCACTCCAATCAAATCTCATGCACTTTATGTTCTTACCGGTTTCTTTCTCCACTAAGGCTTTGAATGCTTTAAACATGCTGAAAGCATCAGAATTCTTCTTCAAAAATGTAACCCATATCATTCTTGAATGATCATTAATAAATATCATGAAATATTTATCACCATAAAAACTCCTAGTCCTCATAGGACCACATAAATCAGTGTGCAACAAATCTAAAATATTTTCAAAAGAAAATGGTTTCTTTTGAAAGAGGAAGTAGTCATCTTACCCAACTGACACTCTTTAAAAATTATATTGTCTAGTTTGACTAGTTGTGGCATACCTCTAACCATACTTGACTTGCTGACCTTAACCAAATTATCAAAATTTACATGACAAAATCTTCTATTCCATAACCAACTATCCTCAACTTTGCAACATAACAACTATTAGCATTAGTATTCAGATGGAATAAGTTACCTTTTGTCTATTTACTGGTAGCAATCAGTTCTCCTTTGTTTCCTAAAATCCCGCACACTCCATTCTTGAACTCAAGATGATAACCTTTATCATTTAGCTGACCAACACTCAAAAAGTTATGCTTCAATCCTTCAACCCAATACACATCATCAGCATTTCTTTTTCCATTTAAAGAAATTGAACCTTTACCTTTTACCAAGCATGGTGTATTGTTGCCAAATATCACTACTCCACCATCAAATTCTTCATGTGAGATGAACTTTTTCTTGTCACCGATCATGTGATGTGAGAAACCACTATCAATGACCCACTCATCACTATTTCCAATATGAGACACTAATGCTTTCTTGTCAGAGAGATATTCCTTAACTGCTACAAAAATAATTTCCTCATTATCTTCATCCTCTGGTTCCTCATCAGTAACACGTTCATCTACTGCAACATAACATTGTTTCTTACCTTTTCCCTTAAACCTTCTGAACTTTTCCTTTTGATCATTGTTAGGACAATTAGCAGCAATATGTCCTATTTTGTTACATGATAAGAACTTAAGAGGATGATTTCCTTTGTACTTATCGGTGCCTCTAGGAAGTTTCTTTGCCAATAAAGCCTCAATTTCCATCAGGTTATGTTCACCATCCATTTCTTCATTACCACCGCCATGATGACATACATTCTTTTCTTTTCTTACTAGTGCATTAGATATTGATGCTTTGAAAGAAAATTCTGTTGGACACAATGGATCACTATGAGGGGGGTGAATCAATGATTTAAACACTTTTTTCTTCAATATGGATATACCAGTAATATATAAAAAAAACTAAGTGCTAACCAGTAGCTCAAGCAATAAAAACTAAGTGTGTGAAAGGATTTTCTATATTAACATAACTCATACATAAGAATGCATCACACAACACCAGATATACAAGGAAAACCCAATGTGGGAAAAACCTCGGTGAGAATAGTTGGAGATCTTTTGCTCCAATCCAACCTCACAATGTAAAAGATCTGATTACAATTTTAGGGCACCAACCCAAGAAGCACGAACCCCTGATTTATGAGCACCAACTCAAAGGAGCACCAACCCCTACATTGTTTATAGGCTACAACCTAAAGGATCTACAACCCCTACATTAAGCATCAACTCAGCGAAAGCAATATGAAGATTTTAAATACAAAGTTAGATCTTTGTTGCAAAAGAAGTTTTGCAACCTTACAATATTCTTCTCTGTCAGTTTCAACCTTACCGGTCTGTGTTTTCTCCACACACTCTGCAACTTTTCTTTGTTGCTGATTCTAACTTTGCTAATTTCCCTCTCACAATATCTTCTCTATTCAACTCACACTTGATCACTCTTTATCAGGTACAACTTTTGTCGGTTTGTCACCTCTGCATTCTATGTTCACTCCACTGATTTTTCTATCTATACTGGTTTACTCTGTTCCTTCTTACATATACAACCTTCGCCCTTAACAACTTCAGATATTTATCCCTTCACCTCTCAGACAACAATTTCACTCAACTCCTTCACACTTGAGCAACACTGATCATAGTATCAAGTCATCATATTTAATCTTGACCTTTCCCACCAAAAAATCAATTCAAACTCAGGGCGGTTAGGGTTTCCTTCTTCTAATCAAATCTGCATCTGATTTAATCTGATCCATCTTGGATTGATCACCTGCATTGGAGGAATGAATATATACACATTTTTATCATTCCAATGCACATTTGCTAAAAATGGAAAACCTATCCCTATTCTTTAGCCTCGAAATCAGTTGACACATTTATGGTCCAGCTATTTCCTTCTTGAGGTCCTTTTGCAATCTGATTTCCTTGCTTTGATTCAGGGGCCAACATTTCCAATCACATTTACTGCTCTTCTCTATCATTTCTTCACCAAAGAATTCTTTTCCCTCTAAATTTATATTTTAAAAATGATTAATTATCTGTGTAAGGACTTGGTCAGTAGAAGATTGGATTTTCTCTCCTGAATCGACCGTCTGCATTAAATGACTCTTCACTTGTTTCGTGGACGTTCTCTGTACTAGGTTGCTATTTTTAGCAATCTAAATCTACCTCACAAATTTGATTTTTTCATTTTTGATCACCTCAAGCCCTGCAAAAATCTCCACCTGGTTCGCCATTAATGTCTTCTTCATCCTTTGTCAATCTACCCAGACAAGATCGACAACTACCTCCATTAAATGCATTGACTCTACAAATCTACTTTGTTCTGGCTACCATGGAGCCACATGTATTCACATTCTTCATCCAAGTCAAATGGTCATGGTTGGTCGAAATCCATGTGAACAATCGGGCTACACAGATTGGCTGATCTCCATACTGTCGCTACCCTTCGTGTTATTCAGACATATTGCACTTATTGGGTTTACAATTAAACACTTATGTCTATTAGTTCTGTCGATTGGATTTTTCTACCCTCATGTTCATCACCATAGTAATCCCAATGTTGATTTCTCACCTGCTATCGGAATAGTTTTAACTATTGGGTTAACATTTTATCTCTATTTCATCTTCAAAACTTACCCTGATGACCTTGTGAAGCCTTTGGTTCCTTTCATTGGTATTGTTCCAAGGTGTGCGCCCTTGGTCTCCTTGTGTTGTGCAACACAATAGTCAATTTTGTGACATGGCTTAACCACCTCATGTGGATTCTATAAGTCTAGTGGTTGTATCAGACATTAAGAGGTCGATCTTTTGGTGCAATGGAAACTACACTTGTAACAAGTGGTATTAGAGCTTGTCACATGTTCAAACTCCTTGCTTGCGCTAGGGGGGGGTTGTTGCAAGGTGTGTGCTCTTGGTCTCATTGTGTTGTGCAACACAATACTCAAGTTTGTGACATGGCTTAACCGCCTCATGTGGATTCTATATTTCTAGTGGTTGTATTGGGCATTAACAAATCGATCTTTTGGTGCAACGGCAACCACACTTGTAACAGGCATTGGTTACTCTGATGAGAAACTCACCTTTGATTTCCCTTATTGCAATAGGCTATCTCAAAGCATAATCTTCAAGTTGACACACCTTATCGGCATAGGTTACCCTTAACTAGAAGACTATAAGGCAAACCACCAATCATCGGAATAGTTATCACTATCGGCATAGGAAAAACTTGTTAGAATGACCGAACAACTTATTTTGATACCACACTATCAACTCACCTTTATCAAAATAGGTATCTAGAAGAAAAAACACCACGGTGATAATATTCATCAGTATTGGTTATCTCGAAATACATACCCATTAGAATAGTTAACACTATCAACTTAGCTCTTGGATACGAACCCATCAAAACAACCTATTCCGATGACCCATCCAAAACATGCATCGACATAGTTACTCCAAAATCACATATCCATAGTCCTTCAACATATCAACATATGTTATTTTGATGACCAAACTTCATGGTGACAATCTTCATCGGCATAGCTATTCCAAAATGCACATCCATCAAAATAGCTAACACTATCGGATTAACTCTTGGAGGTTATACCATCTATACAAACTTGTTCTAATGGCTCAACTTGAACTTGCATCAACATAGCTACTCTGACACCAAACTCCAAAGACCTCCTCCACATTGACATATGTTATTTTGATGGACTAAACAATGGGTCTTTTCTACTTTTTCCTCTATCAACATAGCTTGGTCTATTAGCCTAGTAGAAATTCGCTAGTCCTCTATCAAAAGCTACCCCAATAGGAATCCTCAGTCTTAATGTTCAGCATAGCTATTTAGACACAATGATGTCGGAGTATTGAACACTATTTGTATAGCACAAAATTGCTACTCCACCTATGTCCTGCTATCCCAAAAAAGTGGCTCTGCCTTTGTTTTCAACATTGCTATCTTGATATGACAACTTCATTGCATAACACTTGATCAGTATTGCTATCCTGATATGTCTGCATGATAACTCTGAAACCACCAAATGATTCACTTCTGCAACTATTTCTTCAAACATTTATATGTCTCTATCAAAAAATGGTTTAATTCAGTTCCCTCACAACTCCAACCATCAGACTCTTCAGTTGTCAAAAACATGGTGTGTAATATATATTAAATTCTAATTGTGCTCCACAGAATCTAGCTCAAACCAACTCAAGGGGTGATGGGAAAAGGACCTCCTTGCTTCCCTGCTATCCCACACTTCATTCATGGTCTTTTGAAATCTCTTGTGGCGAGACATGGAAGCATGTGCCTTCCCTTTCCTCATTAGCTCGTGTCTCTCTTTCCTTCATTCTAATCTTCTCATGGGGTGATAGGGGAGACCAAGTCTCCTTTCTCCGCACTATCCCATGACCTCATTTGTCTTTATCTTCTACTTGTACAGAGAAAAGAAGGAATTAATTTTATTTCTTCCCCGTCATCTTGCATAACCTTGGTGAAGGACTATGACTTCAACTAATAGATGGGGGTGACATACCAAAATTGAATGTTACACTGAAATGACTTCTCTTGCTGTGTGTAAAACACAAAAGGTATTATGCCACCTTTGGAGCGGGTCGAGAACATGAAATTTTTCCACACCAAATTGCCCATTGCAAAAACCAAAAGCCATCTCATCAATATTTCAACCAGTAAGTTTGAGCCACTCATTCTCAACATTCTCCCAATTGACAAAGAACTTACTGGTATCTCTAGAACATTTGAGACTAAAGAGAATCATGGGCTACAAGGCCCATAGAGTTGCAAACCATTTGAACTTAGTCGTGCTCATAGGCTTTGTCAATACATGTGCAACATTCTTTATAGTGTCCACCTCTTCCAAATTAACATTTTCATCTTCCACTATGTCACAAAGAAAGTGATACTAGACATCAACATGTTTCATCTTGGCATGATAATGTTGACCTCCTTTGACATTGATTTTGGCATTGATGTCAATTGTTGGTTTGCATTCTTATTAGTTGATACACTTTTGAGTCTTGATTCCTATTAGAGTTTAATGCCTTATGCATTTTTTCTTTGATGAGAGTTTAATATCCCATCAATAGTTTTATTATTAGGCTATTAAGGTATTATTGTAAACATAATTTATAAGTTATTAAAGTTCTAATGAAATAAAAGAGTTGCTTGTATTAGGTGATAAGGTATCATTACAAAGTTATGTTTCACATAGAATGGATCTGGTGTTTGGTTACTCAAAGGCCACTATTTCTAGTGGCTATGATATTTAATGTGACAGTTTGGTTTTAGTGTTGAAAGATCAATGGCAATTGATATGAAATGTTTTGGTATCTGTTAGAATCATGTTCACTATTTTGGCAAATACCAAGGTTTAAATCTATGACCTAGTATGTTTGGTACCATTACCATGATAAGTGATTACATGTCTTTAGGTTGTGTATGAGTTTGAAATACTCATAACAAGTATGCGCAAAC
Source organism: Cryptomeria japonica (assembly GCF_030272615.1). Taxonomy (NCBI): domain Eukaryota; kingdom Viridiplantae; phylum Streptophyta; class Pinopsida; order Cupressales; family Cupressaceae; genus Cryptomeria; species Cryptomeria japonica. Next base: position 658,517,842 of record NC_081415.1, read on the forward strand.
AACATGGTACCATGTAACAAAAAGGTGTTTGCATTCTTGATTAAATGATCATTGCCTAGGAGACAATAACATTATGATCACATGGTTATAATCTTGGTTGGTATTTTTATTGAGTGAAAAAATATATTATTATTTTTTTTGGCATAAGGTAAATAGGTCAAACAAAAGAATCATTTTAGTTTCATTTGGCAGTTGGGTTCTTTGCTTTGGATAATGAAAAAGGCTCATTATTATGAGATAGGGCACCAAAAGCATTACTTTGGTTTCTTTATGTAACCCTAGCTACAAAGAGACTAGATCTCATCCACCATAGCACTCTTGAACTCTTAGTATACTTACATTTGTTACAATGTACTTCGAGCTAGACATGAACTTGAGCTAGTTTGTTGAACAGGGGCATTGGGTGTGTTTCGCAAAATTGGTAACCCCGTCTTAGTTTGATAAGATATGATTTAATTATGCTTTTCTTTGAAATCCTTTATATTCCATAACAGTTAAAAGAATTAGTTTTGGAGGTGAGGAAAAAGACGGTTACAATTTGTTTTACTGGTTATGGTTTCATTGCAGTAACTTCCTTTGCACCAACTAACAAAACATTTAATAAAAAGGGTTTTCATTTTCATAAAGTTTTTTTTAGTGGAATACAGGTTCTAAGAAAAAGCAGAAGATAATGTGGTTTGTTATTCTGTCCCAAACAAGGGTTATTTTGTTTTAAAGATTATCTTTCTGAGACAGTTGTCTAAAAAAATAGAACTTGTATCTTGTGTGGTTTTATACAAGTCAAAGTTACAAAGACATTTTATCCTTCTGTCATTTTGATTAATAGTTGCATGTATCATTTGAAAAAAAATATTTTTGTGTAACTTGCACTTATTTTATTGCAAACCTTATATGCAAAAAGTTGGAATAGTGTAGTGTTGAAAGAAAACCTTTGTATCAATATGTTTTATATCTGGTAGGCTTCTGACAGTGAATTCTATGAGATGTAGAATATGTTTGTATAAAACTAAGATGTGCTTTAGAGAAACGAAGTAATCCTCTGTAATCATTCTTTCAAATTGTTAAATTGTTGAAGGTCTTGTGGTGCAAGGGCACTTAGCAATTTTTGTTGAGTTTGTTTCCAGGATGATGGAATCATGTTTTTAGTTTTGTAATAAGGCCAAGAGGCCATTGAGTGTGCGCTCAAATGATTGTAAGGGCCCTGAAAGTCTTTGTTTGGCCAATGTTGTCTTGTGAGATCTTAAGCATGTCAGGTAGAGCTCTTAATAGGATAAGTTGTTTTTGGTTTAATGCAAGTTGGTTGTTGTTGTTTTGAAGTTGTTAAGGTCATATGAGTCAGCTGAAAATGACCAAGTTTGGGTTTGAGCAAAGTCGCTCACCTATGCAACAAATTGCAAAAGTTGCAAAAGTTGCTCACAACAACTTTGCAACATTTTCAGTCACCAACGGTTAGCATTCCCAGCTCTATTCTTTACTCAAGAGAGGGTAAGTATTGTAGACCCTTGGAGGGTGTGAGGTGTAGAATCATTGGAGGTTTCTTGTGTAGCTTTCAGGAGATACCTAGAGAAGGTAGCACAAACCAGTGAGAGACAATCCACTCTACATCATCTTGACCGTGAGACATATTGACCTTTTTGTGCATGCCATTGAGATTTGGAATTATCTTTTCCAATGAGACATTCTAGGCCAGTGAGGCTATTATAATAAAAAAAAATCATCACAACCCAGTGAGGCAATTTGTGAGCGGTTTTTATACCCCAAGAGGGTTTTCCACTCAGGAAAATAATAATGTCGATGTTGTTCAGTGAATTCTCTATTGTGTGTTTCAAACATGCCTAATGTTAATTGCTTTTTTCATGTTTGAAAAGTCTCAATATAATTTACGACTACATGTATCAGTTGAATGTTCAAAATCGATTTAAAATTGGAATTTAGCCTCAAACACTAATTGACCCCCACTCTCAGTGTTTTCTATACTCCAACAAGTGGTATCAGAGCCAAACCCTAATCTATTAAGGGTTTCCTAGTGGAGTATTTGTCATGGATAATTTAGAAGGCTTTTCTATAGCCAAAGCATCATTGTTTGATGGTAATAATTTTGCCTTCTAGAGTGTCAAAATGGAGACTTATCTATCTTCATTTGGATTTTATGTGTGGGATTCAGTCACTCAAGGTTATACATTTCCTTCAAAAGGCCCTTCCACAACTCATGAGAAGAAAGCCTATTAGAGAAATGCAAAAGCTGAAAAATGCTCTTCTGTGTGGTTTAACCAATGAAATTCTTGTGAAAGTTATGCATTGTAAAAGTGCTAAATAAGTGTGGGATAAACTTGTTAGCATTTATCAGGGTGATGGCAAAATAAAACACACCAAAATTCAAACACTTAGGGTGAAATTTGAAAGCCTCAAAATGAATGACAATGAAAAAATTGCAGAATATCTACTTAGAGTAGATGAGCCTGTCAATGCCATGAGAGGCATTGGTGAACAAGTTGAAGACAAAACAATTGTGAAAAGGTATTAAGATCTTTACCTTCTAAGTTTGATTCTAAAGTCTTTGCAATTGAAGAGGCTAAAGATTTAAAGACATTAACTATAGATGAACTTCATAGATCTTTGATTGCATATAAAATGAGAAAACAAGATGAGTTGTCCATAATCAAAGAAGCTGCATTTAAAACTTTAAAGAAGAATAGTATAACATATTTTGAATCTAGGGATTTGGATGAAAAGGAACTGAACCTAACTAGAAAAATAAAAAGAGGTTCAGGAAAATACAAGGGAAAACTTCCCTTTAAATGTTTTAGCTACGGACAATTTTAAAAGAAAGAACAATCTTAAAAAGAAGAGTCTCATTATCAAAGATTCTAAAAATAGTTCAGATAGCTCTGATAATGAAAATCAGGAATTCCTTTCCATGGAAGCCATATGTCCAATCAATAATGAAATCAATCAGAATACTCACTCTGATAAAGAGAACCGACAAGATGTAGAAAGGTGAACTTCTTTGTGCTCTTAAAGAAATAAGGATATTAAAAAGGGAATTGACCAAATCTGAAGATCTCTTCACTAATGCTAGTAAACAAGTTGTTAACTTAGAAACTCAACTTGCAAAAACTAAGAGAATCGAAGAAGTCATTAAAAAGAAATGGAAGCAAAAGAAAAATATTGTCAAAATTTTGAGGCAGAAATTGTTGTTTTAAGAAAGAAGCCTGAGAAGAATGACAATAGTAGGTTAGAGGATCTTTTGAAAGGGTAGAAATAGAACAAAGATAAAATAGGTCTTAGTTTTGAAATAGGCCAATGCTTAAATTCATCCAATCTACAAAAAGATCAATGTAACTCTCTCTGGTCATAACACTCCTAAAATCTATGTATGGTCCAATTATAATAGGAGTGAGTATCCAAAGTTTAGATAATCCTTTTTAGGTTATTGTTTCTATTGTAATTGTGTACACCTAAAAATGGTCTGAAGATAATTAATTAAATAAGCAATTATTTAATTAATCCCCCTTCCCAATTTAATTGAATTCATTAGCAATTTGATTAAATTCTCCCATTCATCTACTTATTAATAAATCTAAGGATTTATTTAATAAGTTCATTTCAATAGTCCCCTTTGATTAATTAGTCTGAATTAATTAATCCTCCATTTAATTGATTCTTCTAATCCCCTAATTAATTAAAACAAATCAATTTATGAGTTGTTGAAAGTTAATTAGCCTTTTCCTATTATTTAAATTTTTAAATTCAAATTACCCACATGCCTCCTAGCTTCTAACCACCTAACCTAACCATCCCCCTAGCCTAAACCATTCCACCTAACCCTGGGTTTAACTAACCCTATCCTATCTTACACATCCTAACCTCATATGGGTTGGATATCCCCTCTTTGAGACACATGACACTTTGGCATCATATCTCCTCTCTTGGACACTTGCTCTCTTATGAGCAAGGCTCCTTGACACTTGTCACCACAAAGATGACAAGTGTCCCTCCCTCCAACCTCCTCCAATTTCACCCTTGATATCTTTAGACTCAATCTTGATCGTTGATTCTGGCCACCTCACCCCTGGCCTTGGAAATCCTATAAATATCCCCCATTTTGGAGCACAAAGGATCCCATCTCATATCATTTTAGGCATTTTTACTATAGGCATATCTCTTCTAGCATATCATTTGAGCATTGTTATCATAGGCAATTGCATCTTAGATCTAGTTTAATTTGATCATATTCTAGCATAATTATTGAATCATACAGCATAATCTATCTCTATTCTAGCTTAATTGTATCATCATTATAGCTTAACCATTCATATCATTATCTTAATTATCCTCTTGGATCAATCTAGCATAACCAATCTCATCTATCTTGCATACCATATCATTTTAAATCCTTTGTCTATGTGTAGTCAAGTCACTGGGATTGCTTATCCAGATATGAGAGTAAATCCACACTCGCATCTCTTAAGAGGAGATAGGTCACTTTGTCATGGTTTATCTTTCATTTGATTTCAATTTTCTAACCATACTTTTAATGATCTATTGAGTGTTTGTATTGCAGTTGCAGGTACCCTACCTCACACTCATGACATTTTGGCACCCACCGTTGGGCCTAGGCCCTTTGATCTTTAACAAGTATGCTTGCAAGAAATCTCATTGATAGGTTTATTAGCTCTTTTAGCACACATATTATCTCTCTCGGGTTCCAGATTAGCATTCTTGGCCTCTTTTGTAGTGTTTTGGCTCCTCAGATGGCATTTTTGGGAGATTTACCAACTCTATTTTTATGTTTTTCTGTACTTTAGCATTTTTGGTCTAAGCACTTCTGGTCTGTCTTGCAGTGCTTTTGTTTTGTTTTGTAGTGCTTTTGGTTTGTTCTGCAACACTTCTGGTCAATTCTACAACGCTTCTAGTCAATTCTGCAATGCTTCTGGTCAACTCTACAACGCTTTTGGTCAATTCTACAACGTTTTCGATCAATTCGGCAGTGTTTTCGTTAATTGGATAGTATTCTTGGAACATTTGATAGAGTTCTTGGTCAATTTGATAGCGTTTTTAGTTTTTCATTGATTTTTCTAATGTGGTATTCTGCATTTCTCATTTCTTCTTTTGGACTGTCATTTTCCTAAACCTAATTTGCAGTTTGTTGATTTTGCAGGTACTTATTTCATTGTGAAAGACCAGAGTCATAAACTCTTTCATTGTGAAAGACCGGAGTCATAAACCATTTCTCCATCAAAGATATAAATATAAACTACTAACTTTGTTTGCAGTCGCGGAATTTTGCACATATTTTTGATAAATTAGGAACATAGACTAATTACAATGGAAATGAACAAACATGTCTTATGTGTTTTTTATGATAGGTGAGTATGCTCTCACCTTTCTTAGGTAATTAGAAAGCTAGACTCATCTTTTCTTTTCAATACTGCATATCTTTAGCGGCCTTGCCCTCCCGAGGAGCCTATAAGGCCAAAGCCATTAAGGCCAGTGAGAGGGGAATGACCCAAGTGGGAACGACTAACACCAAGTACTCCAACCCACTATAAAATAAATGTGATTTGATGAAAATCAAGTCAAGAAAAAATGCTCGGGAATAGCTCTCCTTTGTACCTTCGAGTATATCAAACCTTGGTTTTCAAGGCTGGGAGACCTCTTAATTGAGTTTATACCCTGACATGTCGAACGGATCCCTTACTAGTTCTAATTAAAATTAGAAGCTACCCAGTTTACCTCCGAACATTATTAAATTCTTAATGCATGGAGGGGGAAGACATATGTCCCTCTTGAGTGTATGTGCGAACTCCACCTTTGAGACCTTATTGCTAGGCTCATAATGTGACTGCACTAGCTCTCGCAAAGGAAAAAACATGGGCGCCCTTTATGGGGTAACAAAGTTCGTGAGCTGACAAGGTACCAAGTGTGGGCTAAGAACTAATAATGAAGCCAATCTCCTTAGGATAAACTGAATGATGTGTTTTCAATTATTCAGAACCTGTTAAAACTTGGACTTTCTTTAAAGCTTCTAGAACATACACTTTATGTATATTTTGGGAAAAAAAAAAAATCTGAATTTTTTGTTTTTAAGTTAGGTCAAGATATCATCCATTGAAATACAACAAAAATTACAAACTCAAACTTCAAATTGTCAAATTTACAAGTTTCATAGTAGATTAGCTCTTTCGGTCCAAACAGTCACTCTCATAGTCCAAACAGTAGCTCTCATGGTTCAAACAATCACTCTGACAGTCCAAACAGTAGCTCTCATGATCCAAATAGTCACTCTCATGGTCCAAACAGTAGCTCTCATAGTCCAAATAGTAGCTCTCACGGTCCAAATAGTAGCTCTCATGGTCCAAACAGTAGCTCTTTCGGTCCAAATAGTAGCTCTCTTAGTCCAAACAGTCACTCTTTTAGTCTAAACAGTCACTCTTTTAGTCTTTACAGTCACTCTTTCAGTCCAAATAGTAGCTCTTTCGATCCAAACAGTAGCTCTCACGGTCCAAACAGTCTCTCTTTTAGTCCAAACAGTAGCTCTCACGGTCTAAACAGTAGCTCTCATAGTCCAAACATTAGCTCTCTTGGTATGAATATTAGCTTTCTCATTTTTCAATATTAACTCTCCAAGGTTGAGCTTGCTAGGTATAAACATCAATTTTCTCATTCTACACATTAACTCTTGGGGTCAAAATAACCATTGTCTAAGTTCTAAAATCACTAGTTTACACTTCAGAGTTCTTGGTCTAGACATGAGAACTTCTTGTCTAAACAACAAGTCTCTTGGTCTAACAACAACTATCTTGGTTTAAACAACAGATTTTATGGTCTAAACAACAACTCTCTTGGTCTAATTAGCAACTTTCATGGTCAAAACAACAAATCTCTTAGTTTAAACAATAGATTTCTTGGTCTAAATGTCAGCTCTCTTGGTCTAAATGTCAACTCCCTTGGTCTAAACATCAGCTCTTCTAGTCTAAATGTTAGCTCTCTTGGTCTAAACATCAACTCTTCTGGTTTAAATGTCATCTCTCTTGGTCTAAACAACAACTCTTTTGGGTTGAATGTCAAATTGCTCATATTTCAACATTAGATCTCCTAGTTTGCAATTGCTAGGTCTAAATATCAGTTATCTGAGTCTGAAAATCAAAAAGCTAGGTCAAAACAACAATCTCCTAAGTTCAAACACCCAATTTACTAAGTCTAAACATCATTATTTTGAAGTTTATAGTCACTGCACTATAGAATAGCATTTTTGCTCTGTTCCTCAGCATTCCTGGTCATTTTGTCAGTGTTTTTGGTCAGTATAGCAACATTTCTGGTAAGTTTGTCAGCATTTCTGGTTAGTTTGTCAGCATTTTTGGTCAATATAGTAGTGTTTTTGGTTATTATAATAGTGTTTCTGGTCATCTTGTCAGTATTTTCGGTCCATATAGCAGCATTTCTAGTCAGTATAGTAGTGTTCTCGGTAAGTTTAGCAATGTTTCTAGTCATTTTGTTAGCGTTTCTAGTAAACTACACCAAAATCAGAAAACAAAAACAACCCATTTCTCAGACAATCAAACATAGAGAATAGGTCATCTTCTCAGGTCACTCAGTTAGGTTATCTTTTTTTAAAATAGATTCAAAGATAGACACACTAAGGTTCTCAAGTATTCATCTCCAACAAGTTTAAGATCTAACATCTCAAAGTGCAACATCACACCTTCTTTGATAAACTGATCACTCAAAACATAGTTTCTCATCAGGATCTATCATCATCTATCACAAAACTGCAACGTTTGATTAGGATAACTTTGTCCCACATCATAGGATATATCATTCCTATTGGACTTGGTTTTATCAAAATCATCATCATTGCATTCAAAGCTAAGATCAAAAAACTTACAAATCTACAAATACTTGAATTATCTTTTCATGTCATATCGCTCTATCATACCTATATTGATAGTTGGTCACTTATCGAAACACCTTCTAGACAACTGGATCCTTACACAATATTCAACACATGTGTATGCCCATTTTAACTAGAGCACAGAGATGAAAGATCAAAGAAACATAAATAGAAACATTCAAAATAGCTGAAGATCATAGAAACATGGAATACCAAAGCAAAATACAAGAAGAAGACATAATAGGTCAACTTATCAGAGAAATCAACCAAGTCCAAATTCAAAAGCCAACTATGTCAAAACCTCACAAGGATTCAAATGCATCTCCAAAGAAAGGTGGCTCTTTTATACAACTCTTAAAGAGATCCCTAAAGGATTTTGTTGAGGAAGATCAAAATCGTGCACCTATGTCTATCAATGGCTCATCCCCCCATAAGAAAATTGACTCTCCAAAGGTATCTATTCCTACACCTCTTAAAAACTTGCAAGAACCTTCCATAGCATCCTCACCAAACAATACACCAAAGGATGAAGCTCCCGAAGGGATATCCATAATGGCCATCAAACCTTTTTCAAAGGATCCTATTCAAAGCTCATCTCCTTCATATCTAAGCATTGATTCCTTGCAACATCCCCATAATGCTCCCTTGCAAATTGAAGTCCTCATTCATATAAATTTTGTTAAATGTGTCCTAATAGATGGGGGAGTTGGCATAAACATTTTCTCATTGAGTCTTGTCTGTGCTCTAGGTTATTCTGAAGATGCAGTTGATCCCCGAAAAAAGACCACATTCAAAGTATATGATGAAGAAGAGCGTTCCTCTAAAGAAATTGTGATATTACCCATCAGAGTGGGACCTTTCCAAAAAGACATAGAATACCAAGTCCTAGACTTGGATTTATCATACAACATACTCTTGGGAAGACCATGGATAAATGACATACATGCCATTCCATCAACATATCATTAGTGCCTAAAGTTTCCATACATTGGACAGGAAATCGCGATCTTAGAAGACTCAAATCCATTATAGTGTTGTAGTAATCTCAAAATGGCTCGAGAGGTTATTATTCCATATAACAAAGAGACATCATCTTCAAGCACACTATCCAAAGAAAAATCATTTGCCTCAATTTTGTCAAGTATGGAAAAACAAATGCAGCTAAGAGATCAAGCGAATGGAGAATATTCACTGTCGCAGTTACCACTTTCTCTTAAATCCTATGGAAAACCATCAAACTATCAACAACCAATTGTGAAACATCTTCCAATATCTGATGGAGAATTTGTTAGTGTTGGGACCTTATCAGATGAAACAAAAGACAAAGATGTGCTACAATGGCTATACAAGGATGAAGAAGTCCAACAAAAGATCAATAATGTCAAAATACCTACAAAAAAATATGGAAAAGGATTTAACATTCTTCAAAAAATGGGATACACTGGAATGGGTCCTGTAGGAAAAAGAAAAGAAGGTATTTCAGAACCTATACAACCTCATACTCAACAAGCTATAGCCAAATAAGGCTTAGGGTATGGATGAGTTACTCTACAAGAGGACACATCTTCTAAGAAACAAAAAGATGAACATGATAACAGACAAGAGAAGCTTGCAATTGAAAGGGAAGATGATCACATATCTTGCTTTGATCCTAATGTCAAAGAATAAAAACTCTACCCTTCGATCTGATTTGAGTCACAATCCTCTGCAACTGATTCGTGATTTTCACAGTCGACATTTAATACCGACCTAGTCAGTAACTACCTCATTGACACACCATTCACCTACCACGACATGTTCGCCACTTGGAGTCCACATGACATCTTTGTCAGCATCCAACTCACTTGACTGTGTCAGTTCAAACTTGGTCACCGACCGAACATGCTACCAGTATACACTAACCGGTTAACCTTCATATCGTGCACTTCTCTATTCTGCCGGTTAGGACATGCTATCTCGGACCACACTTACTAGGTTCTCTTTCTTACCAATTGACATCAACATGCCAACAATATCCAATATCGGTAACAACATCTTGCATGCTGGTTGACATACTTACCGTTTGACATGAATGACAATACAATGCCAACAGGTTAGTAATACCCTTTATGTGTACTATGAAAATTCACAATACTCTAACATGTAGTTTTCAATTTCTAGATGGTTTTTATATTTTATACATTATTTTTAATAAAAAATTTAATTGATTTATATGTTTCATTTTATTGGTAGTTTGTTCACTGTGAATTTCTATGTGAGGTTAACTAGAATACCTCCTTTTATCATTTTTTGAAATAGCTAATTGATGTATTCCATTAATTGGATCTTTTACATGATGACTAATTTTATGATTGATTGATTTCATTGAATATTACACTTTAAGTGAAGTTGTGATACTTAAAGAAAATTAAGGATTGATTTATATCATATTTGTCTATTCATTTGTTTTGTAAAAATGGAACTCCAAAATTTAGAGACTTGATTAAAAATAAAGGGTTTCTATTTTTAATAAGTTTGCAAATGAGCATGTAGAGACTTGAATTTTTTTTTGAAAGATTTGGAATGGTAAATTGCACATTGTAAGTGATTTTCAAGTTAATATTATTTTTAGATGTGAAAATATCAAGTATTTAAGTTTCTAAAATTCATGAAAAATTATTTAAATTGAGTTTTAAGGCTTGATATGACCTTTTCTAGTCTTGAAAGTTGGCACCATAGAGCATTTTGAGCACTTCAATTCAAAAAATAAACTTAATTGAGTGTCTAGATGAAAATTTATTGCTCCCCAGAGTTGAGCTAATTTTTGGAGGGAGTTGTGAATCTCAAAATATTGCTTGAAGGTGCATAAGGGCTATTTATGACCATTTTTTGAGGATTTTCGAGTAGTGGTGTGATAATCAATGAGAAGGTGGTAAGTCATTATAAAAGAGGTAAATTGGGATTTTGGAAGCATATTTTAAGATACAGTAGGAAGAAGGCTCCATAAACCAAGGAAAAGAAGTTGTAATGTGTTGCATCCTCTCAAGAATTTCATCCTTTGTTTCATTGCATATTTGTCTTATGTAAACAATACTATTTTTCAATATAAAATCATAATTTCATGTGCAATTCTAGGTTGTGTGTGCTATGATTAACCCTTCATTACTAGCATACAACTTTTCAAATATATAAACATTAATCCCATACTAAATTCTAGTGAAAATTTTTGAAGGCTCCTTGATTGAATTAAGATTACATCAATTACTATGTTAGCCTACATGACCAATAGTTAATTATAAAGACCTCAGGGTGATATATCTTCTTCCAAAGGATTAATGAGTTAAAGAACCTATTTATAATATTGAATTAATATCTTTTGAAAATAATTAAGGATAATAGAAAATTTTACATGAGATATCCTAGATGATTATGCAAGAAGCAAATGTAGTTATTAACGTTCTCGTTAAATAATTCTTATATTTATGTAAAAATGTCAATATTAAATTTAATCTACGATCTCTAGATATGACTAGATGTCTTCAAATGAACTACTCTTAATCTTTTAATAAAACTCAAAAAGTGAAAGTTAAATTGTTTCATTGCTCAAATTGAAATATAATATATATTAAAAAGAATTAAATTCAAACTTGAAAACTAAATTTAAGTCTCATTTTTATACATCATGAAACTGATCTAAGACCATCATTACAAACACATTAAGATCTAATCCGAAATCAAAAAATAAAATAAAATAAACTGCAACTACTAACAAAAATAAAATTTCTTGTACTATTATGGCATAAAAATAACTTATCATATATAATTAAAAAACCACTATTACAAGATTGCACAAATAAGTTTACAAATAAAAAATAAATTAGTGATGTTTTCTTTTCTTTAATCATGGTCGATGTGATGCAAAGTTGTATGAGGGCAACATTTACCTACCACCACTTCATAGTGGCTCCAACGTAGAAGAAACATTTACCTACCACCACTTCACAGTGGCTCCAATGGAGGGGAAATATTTAGAGTCACTTTATTAGTGGTCGAATCCTAGTTTCCTTTGTTGGGCTATCCAATTTAGAGTCACTTTATTTGGCCAGCATTAGCTTAAGTGGAACTTTCTCTCCAGTAATATGTTGACAATAAATGTTAGTGCTTACACCATTCCCAACTTTCAGCTTGAGTACTTAGTATTACATGAGTCTAACATTAGAGGAGATTTCCCTGCATTTATCTCAACCCAATATTCCATTTATTATTTTAGATTTGTCAAAAAAATTCCCTCATTGGCTCTATTCCAAATTGGTTTTGGGAACTCATGTCTCTATGGTATGTAGATCTGTCTGATAACTTACTTGATGGAGCAATTCTAAAAATGAGTACAAAAAATATAGCCAGCCTTGGATTTCTTTTGATAGCTAAAAATAATTTTAGTGGCCCTATTCCACATTTTATTTGTAATTTTGAGAATTTGGCAGTTTTAGTCTTGTCAAACAATAGATTGAGTGTTAAACATCCCCACTACTTTAAGAATCAATATATATTATTTTTCTTAAATCTAGAGAACAATAATTTAGAAGGGATGATACCAAATATATGTGAAAGAATGCATTCTCTTGAGGTATTAAAATTAGGAGATAATGTACTTAGAGGACATATTACACCATCACTTGGAAAATCTAGCTCTCTTAAAATTCTTGATTTGAGAAATAATAATCTACAAGGAAACATTGAAAATTGGGTTACATGCTTGCATAATCTCTAGATTCTAATACTGAAAAATAACAACTTCAATGGTAAAATCCCAGTGCAATTAACAAAACTACAAAATCTTCAAATTTTGGATATGTCGAACAATAAATTTTCAAGGGTTGTTCCAAATGACCTTATGAAGTTTCCTATAATGGCAAATGAATCAGAAAACACAAAATTATATGAACAAATAATTTTAAATACTAACTATGTCTATATAGATGAAATAACAGTCAAGAATAAAGGACGTGATATGGATTTCATGAGAATTTTGAGATTAGTAAAGTGTCTTGATCTCTCTAGCAATAGACTCTCAGGTAACATTCCTTCCAATATTGGATCCCTAAAAGGCTTGATTATTCTCAATAGTTCAAGAAATTATTTCAATGGTGAGATTCCTAAGTCTATTGGAGATATGACAATGCTACAATTGCTTGATCTTTCACACAATACTCTATCTGGGGCTATCCTATTGAGCTACAACTTCTCACATCATTAAGTTACTTTGATGTGTTATACAATAACCTATCAGGAATGATACCACAAGGAGGACAAATGATGACTTTTGATTCTGCATACTTCCCCAACAATTTAGGCCTATGAGGACTACAAATCTATATATCATGCTCAAGTAGTCAACCTGATGTTTCAAAGGAACTCAAAGAAACTAACAAAGATTTAGATGATGATATTTGGTGGGACATGGGAATGGCTACAAGATATGTAATTAGTTTTTCAATTGTGATGGGAATGTTGTGGCTCAACAAAACTTGGGGCATCATGTGCTTCAAATATATGGATGTCATTACCATTTCTCTATTTTAAGCATTGATAGAGAAGTTGTAAACTATAGGGTATGATCATTTCTATTCTACTATTGATCAAGAAGCTAAATTTTGGCATGCATTGTCATATTTATAGGTTATGTAATGTAAAATACACGATGTGATACTTATTGTATAATGCTCCAAAAAACACATGGTGTGATACTTATTGAGAGAGAAGTTGTAAACTATAGGGTATGATCATTTCTATTCTACTTTTGATCAAGAAGCTAAATTTTGGCATGCATTGTCATATTTATAGGTTATGTAATGTAAAATACATGGTGTGATACTTATTGTATAATGCTCCAAAAAACACTATGATCTATAATGTGTGTTAAATTTCATAAATTTTAATTGAGACTTGTTCAAATATTCATTTTATGTAATTTAAGGTGAGTAAAATTTTCATATGGAATTGAATTGAGATTTATGTTGATAATATTTCCTTTCTTTTAGTTTCGTTATTCAGTGCCGATATTGGATTTGAAATATTGCTAGTAAATATTTATTTTTAACAATTTGTATGTAATAATACCTTGTTTAGTATTTCTCTTTCTCCTAAATATTAATGTTAAATTTTTATAAGAGTGGGAATTCATAAAACTAGATTCATTGAGATTAACAAATAAATATAAAAAGGGATGCTAATTATATAGATTAAATTCAATAGAAAAATAATGACACATTTACAATATAACATAATTATTTACCCTACCAAACCTTTTCAACTTAAACCAACAAAAATAACACTCATGTACTTTATTAGTTCTCAATTAGTCACAATAAAATTAGGCATTTCTTGTTTGTGTTTGACCATAATTTATGTGTACAAGTATTTTATATGAAAATTTCCTAGAAATCTTACAAAATAATGGGTATAAGAAATGAGACAACAAATTAGTTATAATATCACAAAAAAATTCAACATTCCTTGTCTCATTTCATATTTGAATCTAAACCTTGGGTAAAACCAAATATGGTAGGGTATAGAACATGCAAAATATACAATGCATATATCCAACAAGCATTCAGATTATTATGTTAAAATAATTAGATATGCATAAACTACACAAATGAAGAAACTAAAATTATCTCTTTTTATATATACAATGTTAAATAATATTACATGATTTTTGTTTCCTATAAGAGAACTAATAGATTCTTATGAATCAAGATCAAAATTAAATTTCTTGTCTATCAAACCAAATCTAACACAACCACCAACTTTCAAACTACAACAACACCTCTAACCCTCTAATAAATTGTTAATTACATGCTCATTAAATCTATCAATTCACCAAATGTTAAGGATGTGGATGGAAGCTCAAATCTGAATACCACAAAGGTCATTTTTTTAGGGTAGAGGTAGGGGTTTACAGAAGGGGCATTCACTTCCATGCAAAGCACTACAAAAGGTTTGGGAGGATCAGTTTCCTTGATTTGGATATTTCAAAAGATGGATGAAGTGCTCGAAAAATCCCAAAAGGAAATGATCACCCCCAAGAAGATGGGGAGTTTCAAAGATGTTGTCAGGAAAAAAAGAGAATGTGAGCAAAATAATCAAAAAAAAAATGGAGACTGATAGAGGATACAAGAAAAGAGGCTGCCAAACCTAGGAATATTTAGACAGAGGCTAGGAGAACTAGAGTATCTTTACACATCAAAGATGAGGAATGGAAGTATGCAGTGAATACTTTAGAGAGATTTTCATTAAATGGGTGGGGTAGTGGCTGGCTCTTCCATAAGTCCTGAAGTGGTGTGAGGAAGTGTGGGGTAAAGGGTGTACTATCAGATCCCTTACAAATGGATTTTTTCTTGTCACTTGCAGAGATGCTAGAAACAAGGAGGATATTTTACAAGGGGTTCCATACATGATGGGAGGAATGTGAGTTTATATCAAAAAATTGGAGCCAAACTTTGAACCATCCAAAGCAAAAATTGAAGAAGTACTTATATAGATTAGGCTTTACAATTTGCCTCAGGATTATTGGGAGGAGGAAACATTACAACAAACTGCTAACAAGCTAGGGAGATACCTAAAATCAGATGAGTCTCTGTATTCTATCAACTCAAACATGTATACGAAGATTTGTATCTTGTGGACACCCATTTCTCCATCACCGCAAGAGATTGAGCTAATAACTAACGAAGGTATTTGGGTGCAAAAGTTAGAAGTCAAAACAATCATGGATAGTTGCAAAATATGTAAGTAGGATCACCATAAATCAGAACAATGTTTAAGAGGTGTGAAAGGGAGACAAAAGGTTGGAGAAGATGGGTTCAAGAATAGAGAGAGTTCCCTTAACATTGGCCATGAAGAGTTTTCAGATAATATTGAAACTCATAAGAGCCTTAGAGAGATGGATAAAAATAAGGAACCACTCCCTACAAGAGTGCACAAAGGGGATAATACTCAAAACAAATACTAAGGACAGGAAGATGGAAGAGAGGAAGCGACATGCCCTTTTGGCAGAATCAATTGATACAAACAAGGATATCTCTATCCCTCAAACAACAGTTATGGTAGCAAATACATGAGTTCAAACATTCAAATGCACAACTTGGAAAGGACAAACAATACAAGCTTAGTCATTGATGCATCAAAAATTGGGTAAACCCCTATTTTTTGTCCTGTAGAATGTATTGACAATGGAGGAGACCAACCCATTTTGACACCTAGTAAAGTCTATTAGAGAGAATATCCTTTGAAAATAAGTAGGAAAGATATTGAAGAGGGGGAGGAGGATAATATAGATGATTCTACATCACCATGTGATGAAAGCTTCAAAACTGCAATGAAAGGTAAATCCCCTAGGAGACTTGGTTTTGAGGATCTAGGTCATCTAGAATAGGAAGAGGAGGACAATTTTGATGAAGATAAAGAGGAGGACATCATAAAGAAAAGGACTATCAAACAAACAGAATCAATGGTAGCCAAGCCTTTGACTGGTGAAATAAAGAGTAGGGGTAAAAAATCAAAGAGAGAATTGTTACTTATTAGAAAAAGTGCCAAATTTAAAAGGAATCTTAGATATGGGAAGGGTGTCTCCCTTCTCAGAGAGTAGTGAAGATACTTTCATGGAATGTCAGGGGTTGCAATGCCCTTAACAAGAGACTCTTGATCAAAAGGGGTGTTAATCAGGCAAAACCATAAATTATAATGTTCCAAGAAACTAAGCTAAAAGGATGTGATGCCAAATAGTATGAAAAGGCATGGCCTTATTGGCAAGGATACTTTTTTGAGGCTGAAGGAGCTTCAAGAGGACTGGGTATTATGTGGAGATCATAGATGATTAAAGAGGAGATGATTGTTCAGAACAAATTTTGGCTAGCAGTCAAAATCAATGCCTTTGTTGATATGAGGGATTTCATCCTTATCAATGTTTATGGTCCAACAACAAGAGGAGAAAAAAAAGAGGTATCGTCTCAAATTTCAACATGTCTTAGCTCTTTGAACAATAATATGGTGATATTAGGAGGGGATTTTAATGCTATTAGGAATCCTTTGGAGAACAATGGTGGCGCTGGGGGTTTCAATATAGTTCATCTTTCTTTCCAAAACTTTATTACATATAGTAATCTCATAGACCCCAAGTTTAAGAATAAAACCTTTACATGGACTAATAGATATTGTGGAAACAGATGTATTTCTCAGAAGCTAGACCGCTTTTTTCTTTTAGAAAATTTGAATATCCTACGAATCTTATGGGAAGTCTCCATCCTTCCCTTCACAAGGTTGGATCACTTTCCTATATCTCTTAACATACAGAGTGATTTTGTTCCATTAAGATGCCCTTTTAAATTTGAGAAGATGTTGCTAAGGAATGAGAATTTAAGTAGTCTCAGTGGGAAATGGTGGATAGAAGCCCCTATAGAATGGGGTATAAAATTAGTGAGAATGGCTCAAAAATTGTAGTTTGTCAAAGAAAAACTAAAGGAAATTCATTTTGGGAACATCTTGTTGAAAAGAATTATGATTGAGGCTGAATTGGTCAAGTTAAATAGAATTTTAATGTGATAGGTCATGTCGGCAACAAATTTTCAGAGAGAAAAGGATTTGTATCAATAGCTAGTTGAGAATCTTTGAAGGGAGGAAATTTTTTGGAGACAAAAATCGAGGAGTGTTGGCTCCAGTAAGGAGATTGTAATACAAGTTTTTTCTTAAAATAGACTAAGGCCATAAGGAATAACAACAAAATTAGTGAGATAAGAAATAAAAAATGATATCTTTTAATGAATATTGAGGATATCAACAAGGAAGCACTATCATATTTCACTAGCTCACTGGTAGTAGAGAACCCTTCTGGTTTGGATGGTCACAAAGTTAGGTTGTCCACTTCATACCATGGTTGATCAATGAAAATCAAAATGATAGAATGATGCAAAAGATCACTTTAGAGGAGGTCAAAGTTTCTTTATTCTCTATGGATGGGGATAAAGCACCAAGTCCAGATGGATTCCATCCCTCATTTTTCCAAAAATTATGAGATATCACTAAGGTAGACTTGTGGGAAATGGCTAAAGAATCCAGAGAAAAAAGATACTTATCAAAAGAGTTGAATAATAATATGATAGCCCTCATCCCAAAGAAAGAAGCAGTGTAAACATTTGAGGATTTGCATCCAATATCCCTATGCAACACTACATATAAAATATTACAAAAGTTATGGTAATTAGGTTGAAAGCTATTCTATTAGAGATCATTTCGGAAGAACAAAGTGGTTTCACTCCTAATGGATCTATTGTAGAAGGGATCATTATAGCCCATGAGGTGATTCATTCTATTAGGTAAGCTAAGACAAATAGGATGTTGATTAAATTGGATATGAAGAAAGCTTATGATCGTGTGAATCACACTTTTCTTCTTAAGTTGCTGGAACATTTTGGTTTCCATCCAAATTGGATAGATTGGATTAAAAGACGCATATCAACCCCATGATTCTTGGTGTTAGTGAATGGAGCTCCTTAAGGTTTCTTTTCCACTTCAAGGGGTATCAAGTAGGGTGACCCATTGTCCCCCTTTTTGTTTATAATTATGCCAGAGGTGCTAGGAAGAGTGACTAATAGATGTAGATTGGATAGAAAATGGAAAGAAAAAAATATAGCCCGTGGGGTAGAAGCTGTAACACACACACAATTTGTAGATGACACACTTTTATTGGGATAAGCTACTTTGAGAGAAGCAAAAGTGATTTGATCTATTCTAGATAAGTATAGTGAAATTTCATGATAGATAGTAAATTGGCACAAATCAACTTTTTACTATTTTAATAAAACAATGGAGGTTCAAAGAGATATATCTAGAGTCATGGGAATTAGAATGGGAAGAATTCCTAGAATTTTTTTGGGTGTTCCTTTATTTGAGGGAGCTAAAAAATATTTTCTTTGGAATACATTGGTGGAAAGTTGCCTGGGTCAAATGGAAGGTTGGAAATGAAAGTGGTTGACTTCAACAGGCATAATCATCATGCTAAAATTTGTTATTTTTTCTATTCCTTTATTCTCAATGTTGTGTTTGAAAATTTCAGCCAAGGTTCTAAAAATCATAGAAAGGGGAATGACGAAATTTTTCTGGAATGGCTCTCAGGATAAGGATGAAATCTCTTCTAGCATGAAAAAAGATATGTAGGTCTAAGAAAGCAGGGGGTGCGGGTATTAGATGTGGAAATTTGATTAATATAGCCATGAGAGAAAATTGGTATGCAATATGTATGTCAATCCGAATCATAAATGGGTGAGAATCATTTCACATAAATATCTAGACAAGCAAAATGTAGATATAATCTTGACAATTAGAAACCCTTGTCGAGGCTCAGTTGTATGGAATTTCCTCTTGGACCGTAGAAAGATTATTTTTGATCATCTTTCTTGGAAGATTGGTAATGGCTTTCAGGCAAATTTTTGGTCTGACTCGTGGGAGGGTTATCCTAATTTAGGTGAAGATGGGTCTTGGCAAGAGATTAGGAACACTGTTGAGAGAAATTGGGGTTGCAAAGTGGCTGACAATGTGGAAAGGAAAGAGTTAAAAGGTATTATTAAATGTTCATGGAAGGACCTAAGAGAGTTAAACCTACCAAAAGATCTTGGTCTTCGATTTAAGGAAATGTTGATTTGTAGATCCATGAAGTTGATCAAGGATGAAGATAAATTGATTTGGTGTGGTGCCAAAAGTGGGAATTACTCAATCAAAATTGGGTATTACTTATTGGATGCTGAAGTGGTGGATGATAATTGGCCTATTCACTTATGTTGGAATACCAATTGTCTCCCAAAAGTGGGTACTTTTACCTGGCTAGCGATGCGGGGTAGAATCCTTACTGGGGATTGCCTAAAGATATCTTGCAAACTGGGCATGATGAAGGGCTCAAACCAAACAAAACATTCATAAAAAATTCTTGCAAATAGGGGATTTAGAAGAACTATCAGAGGATACTGTCCAAGGGCCCTTGCAAGTCAAAGAGGTGATGATCATGTCCAAGTCAAAAGAGGTAAAGAGCCCTCTCCTACTTAAGGTTTTGAGAGTAAATCCTAACGAGGACATGATTGTTTCCCTTAACAAAGAAGAGAATAGACTCGAGAATGTTGCTATTATTTTTGCTTGTCTTGATAGCGACACTCTTCCAATAGAAATATTCTTAGAAAACTAGTTCAAAATCATATGAGATAAAATAATCACATGTATATATATATATTTCATTTTATAGAATGATACAAAAAGGTCTCTTTGTTATCTTTTTAAAGAATTACAATATGCAAGCAAAAATCCTCAACAAGAAATATTGGAATGTGTGTAAATCTCTATGTTTCTTAGAATGAAATTATCTCTTTCTCTACTCTAGGTAGATACATGTCAAAAATGTGTTGATACAAGTTTTGAAATTCCTACCTCACTTTCTTAAGACCATTGGTAAAATCCTCCAAGTGGAGGATACCCACTCTACCCTACCATACTTTGAATGCTAGAATATTATTTTTATTTAATGGAGTGGATATTCAATATTCATTAACCTTTAGGGCTTCAATGTCATATCTATGGATTTGGTTGTTCAATGTGAACTCTAAAATAAAATAAAAATAAAATAAAAATAAAAATAAATAAATAAATAAAAAATAAAAAATAAAAAATAAAAAATAAAAATTATGTCTAAGGGGTTGAGCTTAACTGGTTAAAACATTGGGTTCTCATTGTGGAGACCCAAGTTCAATTCCCAATAAGGACATCTAAAGTGAAATTCTAAGCTGTGACTCTTGGCCTTCCAAAGGATGGGGAAAGTCTTGGGGTCAATCTAATCAAACATAATAATAATAATAATAATAATAATAATAATAATAATAATTCAAAGATATGTAATGGGGATGGGTCCCCCTACTATGGTCCCACTAGTTCATAGCTCCAGTCAAAATCTATTCAAGGCTTCGGCCAATTACCTATCAAAAAATAAAAAAATAAAAAAATTAAAAAATAAAAAAATAAAAAATAAAAATTTGTTGCATTAAAATAACTAATCATACTCTATTAAAAAGACCACTATTAGAAGACAAATAATTTTACAAATAAAAAATGAATTAGTGATAATCGTTGTCCATGTGATGGAATGTTGTCTAAGGACAAAATGGCGTCAAAGGAGAAATTATTTGTCATGGAAATATATCACTATGCTTTCTGAGAATGTTGATATTAAAAACCATTTAACTCTTCAATTGCGTTTTGATATTAAAAGCATTTCAGAAACTTTTTCCATTAACTTTTTCAGAAACATTGATTAAACATCACATCTAAATTTTTCCATTAACTTTATCTACAACCATGAAATTTGTCCATTAACTTTTTCTTCAAAATTTCCATGTCGTGGTGGAATGACTTGGAAAATCACAAATGTCTCTTCTTGCAAGTCAAGTCAAGTCAAGAAAGATTGCACAAATAATTTTACATGTAAAAAAAGTGCTCATTGTTGATGTGATGCAAGTTGTATGAGGACAAAATTTACCTACCACCACTTTCATAGTAGTCTTAAAGGAGGAGAAAATATTTGTGATTGAAATAATTTTAAATTTCTCATTACCTACTCATTTCTTTCTCATTATTTCTTCACAATTATTCTCTCATCATAACCATGCTACTTTGAAAGTTATTTTCTCTTCCATGTGAAATCACAATACTTTCCATCAAATTTTTTGTTTGTAATTTTTATATTTTTTTTTGGATTTCACCTAGTTGTTTCCATATAGAAAATAAATATATTTTCTTTATCTTTCCTTTAGTTGTAGGAAAAAAATTCTCATCTCAAATTTAGAGGAGAATAATCTAAACAAAGGAGAATGGGTTTGAATGAAATTCTTTTATTTGACAAATGAGAATTTCCAAGCGAATATTAGAAACTAGTAATAAAAGAAAGATGTGTTTTTTTAGCTTTGAGATTAGTAAAATGTCTTTGATCTCTTTAATTTCTTACATAGAGTTGTTTTTATCATTATAGGATCAAATCTATGGTTGCAAACTTGGTCCTTTTTTTTAAAATTTAAAATTTAAAATTTAGTCTATTGCCCATTTTATTTTGCCACTCTAAATTGACTATGTACATATTTTGTAACATTTGATGTTATGTGCTAATATTTAAAAGCATTCAGTTGATCATCCAAAAATTAATTAAATAATAGCAACATTTAGAAAATGAAACAATTCAATTGATCCGATAAAAAAAATCTACATCTTGATGTTATACCTTTTAACATATACATGATTCAAAAATATAAATTCAAAATTTTCAATAATAGATTCAATTGAAATAAAATATATATTTTTTAAATAAAATTAAAATATATAATAATATTAAATATACTTTTAAATAAAAAATTATTTATATAATCGTAAAATAAATAAATAATTTGAAACTAAAACAAAACAACTTAAATAAATAACATTTTTTGCTACATTTCTAAGAATACGGGAAAATGATAAACTTTAATTTTGTTTTAATTCATAGAGATTAAAGATGATATTTGATTCGATAAAATATTTTAAACACCACATAAAATATTTTAATGCCAAATATTTTCGTACCGACCACCAAACATGGCTAACTTTCACCGTGCCGTGGTTGACTCGCAAGTTTGACTGAACATTTTCTCGTGGATTGATTTTAAAGATGAACTTTCGTGGTGGGAACGACTTGGAAAATTCTTCACTGCAGTGCGATTTGAATGCCCTATAAATCTACCTAACCCATTTCATTCATTCATTCAAAGAAAAGACAAGCCAATTTGGAGAGCTGAAGAGATTGAAATATCTGAGCTTGCGAGGATGTGAATTCACTGGCCAAATTCCAAGAGAATTGACCAAACTGCAACAATTGGAGCACTTGGACCTGAGTGATAATAATCTCCATGGTGTCATTCCAAGAGAATTGACTAAACTATAGCAATTGGAGCACTTGGACCTGGGTTACAATAATCTTCATGGTGTCATTCCAAGGGAGATTGGTAGCATGTCTACCTTGAAATACCTTCGCCTGTCCTATAATAATGATTTGCAGAGCAACAAGTTGGAGCACTTGGACCTGGGTTACAATAATCTTCATGGTGTCATTCCAAGGGAGATTGGTAGCATGTCTACCTTGAAATACCTTCGCCTGTCCTATAATAATGATTTGCAGAGCAACAAGTTGGAGCACTTGGACCTGGGTTACAATAATCTTCATGGTGTCATTCCAAGGGAGATTGGTAACATGTCTACCTTGAAATACCTTCGCCTCTCTCTGAATAATGATTTGCAGAGCAACAAGTTGGAGCAGCTTAGAATGGGCTATGTGAATTTCAGTATGGCAGGAGATAGTTGGGTGGGGAATACTGCTTCTCTCACCAATTTGATTGTACTTCTCATGTACGGTTGTGGACTAACAAGAGAAATTCCTCCCTCCTTTGCAAATCTCTCAGAGCTTCAAGAATTGCGGCTTTCAACAAACTCATTAAGAGGTACCATTCCTGCCTTTCTTGGAGCTCTCCCTCTGGTGGGTCTAGATCTTTCTGACAACAATTTGGAAGGTTCTCTTCCCTCCTCTTTAAGTGGCCTCTCAAAGCTAGAGTATCTTGGGCTTAGTTCAAACAAATTAAATGGCAGCATTCCATCTACTCTAGGTAATCTCTCAGCCCTACGTTATCTTGAAATGGAGAATAACTCTTTTAGCGGTCCAATCCCAATTTCCTTTGCTAAGCTATCCAATCTAGAGTATCTTTACTTGGCCAACAACAGCTTAAATGGAACCTTTTCATTTTTTATTTTAAATAATTGCCCCAAACTCACTCTAGTGGATCTCTCAAGTAATATGTTGACCGTAAAAATTAGTGCTTCCACCATTCCCAACTTTCAACTTGAGTATTTAGGGTTGCGTCAGTGTAAGATTAGAGGAAATTTCCCTGCATTTATTTGAACTCAATATTCCATTGAGCACTTAGATTTGTCGAACAACTCTCTTAGCGGTTCTATTCCGAATTGGCTTTGGGAACTCACACCTATTCATTTTCTTTCATTGGCTACAAATAATTTTAGTGGCTCTATTTTAAATTTTAAATGTGAAAGAAAGAATTTGGAAATTTTAGACTTGTCAAATAATAAGTTGAGTGGTGGCATTTCCCAATGTCTTAAGAATTATTCAGAGTTATCTGTCTTAAATCTAGAGAATAATAACTTAGAAGGGATTATACCAGATCTATGTGAGAGACCGAATTCTCTTGAGATATTAAAATTAGGAGATAATGCACTTAGAGGGCATATTACATCGTCACTTGAAAAATGTAGCTCTCTAAAAATCCTTGATTTGAGAAATAATAATTTACAAGGGACCATTGAAAATTAGATTAAAGACTTGCAGAGTATCCAAATTTTAATACTCAAAAACAACAAGTTTAATGGTAAAATCCCATTGCAATTAACAAAATTACAAAATCTTCAAATTTTGGATATGTCAAACAATAAATTTTTAGGGGTTATTCCAAATGACCTTATGAAGTTGCCTGTAATGACAAATGAATCAGAAAACACAAAAATATTTGAACAACCTATAGGGTCCACATTCTATATAAATGCAATAACAATTAAGAATAAAGGACAAGATTTAGAGTATAAGACGATTTTGAGATTAGTAAAATGTCTTGACCTATCCAATAATAGTCTATCAGGTATCATTCCTTGGAATATTGGATCCCTCAAAGGTTTGATTATTGTCAACATTTCAAGAAATCATTTCAATGGCGAGATTCCTATATCTATTGGAGAGATGACAATGTTGCAATCACTTGATCTTTCACAAAATAATCTATCTGGGGCAATTCCTACTGAGCTGCAACTTCTCACATCCTTAAGTTACTTTGATGTATCCTATAATAATTTGTCAGGGCTCATACCACAAGGAGCACAAATGGCGACATTTGATTCTAGATACTTTTCCAATAATTCAGGCTTATGTGGATTTCAAGTCAATACATCATGCTCAAGGGGTCATCCTAATTTTCCAAAGGCACACAAGACTAACAAAGATCTAGATGATGATATATGGTGGAACATGGGAATGGCTACAGGATATGTAATCAGCTTTTCAATTGTAATGGGAATGTTGTGGCTCAATAAAACATGGAGTGTCAAATGCTCCAAATTTATGGATGCCATTATTATTTCTATATTTCAAACATTGAGAGAGAAGTTGTAATCTACAAGGTATGGTCATATATGTTCTACTTTTGATCATAAAAGATAATTTTTGACATGCATTGTCATATTTTCAAGTTGTGTCGTGTAAAATACATGGGATGATACTTATTATGGAATGTATGATAAAATAAATTTGATCCATATTGTGTGTTAAATTTTATAAATTTTAGCTATGTATTATTCAAGTACTTGTGTTTTGTAACTTGAGGTTTACCAATAAATTTTCATGTGGAGTTGAATTGGGGATTAATGTTGATCATATATCCTTTCTTTTGGTGTCATTGTCTAGTGGCGATAGTAGATTTGAAACAAAGTTAGTACAGAGTTATTTTTGATACTTTGTATGTAACCATACCTTCTTGTTTTGTTTTTCTAATTTCTTCCGCATATTAGTGTTAAAAGTTTCTAAGAGTAAGAATTGATAAAACTTGATACATCTTTGTTAATAAATAAGATTGACAAATAAATATAAAAAATGATGCACTATATATAACTTTTATTCAATATAAAAATAATGATACATTTATAATAGAACACAATTATTTACCATAGGAAACCTTTTTAATTCAAATCGACAAAAATAACACTTATTTACTCTACTAACTCAATTGGTCACATTAAAATTAGTCTTTTCTTTCTTTTGTTTAGACATAATTTATGTGTACACATTTGATATGAAAAAATACTAAATGATATTAAAAAATAATAGGTAGAAGAACATCATCAAACAACTCATGATATCCCAAGGAGATCCAACATGATTTGTCTCATTTCATTCTTGAAACATAGCCTTGGGACATGCCAAATATGGTAAGGTGTAGATCATGCAAAGTATACAACACATATCCATCAAATCTCCCACTTTTTCTATTAAAAGATTGCAAGAAACATAAACTATATAAATGAAGAAAATAGAATTGTCTCTATTTATATATTATTGAAGAAATATACATGATTTATAAAGCCTCTAAGAGAACTATAGATTCCTAAAATCTAGATCTAGTTAAGTTTCCTAGCTATCAAATTAGAGCTAATAATTATCAAATTAAAGCTAACACTATCAACTCTCTAAAAAATTATTAAATGTATGGCCATTAACTATAACACTCCCCTTGATGAATAAATTATACTTTTCTATTACTTTATGTTGGCATTTGCATGAAGATTGCATTGATGATATGTTATGTTGTCATTGATGTCAATTAACCGGTAATGTTATTGTTGTAATATGTCTTGCAACCGGTAGGAAGAGCTAAGTGAAAGGAAACTATAACCGGTAGGTAAGTTTGTGAAGTGAACCGATATTGCTAAGTTTGGAGAGTTGAACCGGTAAACCCTACCTATTGTTTTACTAAACCCTAACCAATTAAGTTTGGTGAATTTGTTATATTGGTTTGTGATCTGGTAATGAGCGGAAATGATTATGACACGTATGCATAATGTATGAAGACAGTTTCAAAGAGTTTTTGGCGCATTTAGTTAAAGATTTTTGTCTAGGGAATGAGAAAGTATATTGCATGTAATGCAAAGCGCATGATGAGTTACTAAGTTCGATGAAGTGGTGATCAAGGAGTGGTTGAGGCTTTCTTAAATGATGTGTAGAGATTGTTATATAATCCAATGGTCATACCTGAACCGACTTGTTTGTAATCTCTATGAGAATTAATTTTTTGTTGTGTTACCGACCTAATTGATTTGTATATAAAGACGATGTGTTGTTTTAGTTTATATGTTGGCAAAGTTGAAGTGAGTGTGTGATTGCCGAACTGGATGATGTATTTGCAGTTTGAGTAAAGGTAGATAGGAGCATGAAAAGGATCTGAACAAGCGCTATTCAAACAGACCAACAAACTCCTATTGTTTTCTAACAATTACAATAGTTAAATCCCCTAACTGGGTAAGCTCTAACAAGCTTGGTGTTATTCAAATCCTCTAACAAGGTGATCCATTATCTTGGATTCTAAATCATTTACAAAGGTTACTCCTCATAGGGTATTGCTTCTAACAAGGCATTATAGTCAATCCCTTAACATGGTGGTCCCTAACAGGATCTGTTCTTAACAAGACTTTTTGTAAAATATTTAATAGGCTTGGTTCTTAATAGGGCAAACTTAAGAAGAGTTCAGATAGTTATCTTGTGAGTCCCATCTCACCGTGGTTTTTCCCATTTGGGTTTCCACGTCAAAAATATTGTGTCAAGCGGTGAATGTTTTTGTGGTTATGTTTCTATGATTCAATTGCTTAACTACTTATTTCACTTTGATAGGTTATGATAACCGGTAACAACTATATGAAATTAAGTTTTACTTATGTCAGTAAAAGTATTTGGAAGTTTGTGAGTTACAAGTTGTTTACTGTTATCTATTGTAAATAGTCAACCGGTTTATCTTGACAGTTTAATTCTGACAGGGATATTCCATTGATAGTTCTAAGTTTACTTGAGAGGTTATTTATGAGATTGGTGAAGTTAATATCAATTTTTCTATCTACTGATTCACCCTCCTCTCAGTAGTTGACTGGATCCTTGTTCTTTCATCATACCATCAATTGGTATTAGAGTGATTCCTAGGTCCTCTAAGGTCTAAGCCTAATAGCTTGAGGTAAAGATCTTGTACATCATGATGAAGAAGGAAGGTCCAAAGTTTAATAGAGAGAACTATAGGATATGGAGTGACATAATGAAAATTTATATCAAGTCTTGGAAATCAATACTGGGAACATGTTAATACTCAATATGTTGCACCTAGTGGGACTATGACTGATGATCAAAAGAAAGAGCAACAAGAAAATAACCTACCACTGAAGGCTATTATCAGTTCTTTGTTTGATGCTAAATATGTTGATGTTCATGGTTTGGAGACTGCACATGAGGTATGGAAGAAACTTGAAGAGATTTACAGCGGTGATGAACATGTGAAGATTGCCAAGGAAGAGAGTCTAAGAGGGAAGTTTGATAACATGCAGATGGCTGAAGGTGAGAATATCCAGCAGTATGGTCAGAGGATAAAAGAGATAGTGGGAGAAATCAAGCATGTTGGTGGTAAAATGGATGATGCCACAATAGTTAGTAAGGTGTTGAGAACCCTGCTACCAGTCTACGCTATCCGAGTTGCAGCTATTCAAGAGCTGAAATCTATTGACAAAACTAAGGTAACCCTTGACTCCATCATTGGTAAACTTATTGCTTTTGAATTAAATGGTTATGATAATAGTATTCAAAAATATGAATCAACATTTAGAGCTTCTGTTTCTAACCCATCCATGAGGAAAAGTAGAGATGTTAGTCACTATCATGAATCTAGATCCAGCAGAGAAATTGATGATGAAGATAGTTTAGTCGAGCTTGAAGAATTGTTGGCTAAGCGGTTTCCCAGAGGTACCAATAAATATAGAGGTAAATTATCTTTAAAATGTTTTGCTTGCAACAAAATTGGACACATAGATGTTAACTGTCCTAATGGTGATAATGTGTACAAGCAAGACTAGTTCAAGAAGTACAAGGGAAAAGGAAAAAGAGATTGTCTTATTGCAGTTGATGGCGGTGTCACTGATGATGAATCTGATGTTGATGTTAATGAAGACATTGTGTTTGTAGCCATTAAAGAGGAGATATCTGATGAGAAAGCTTTAGTTTCTCACATGGATAAATATGATGATTGGATCATTGATAGTGGTTGTTCACATCACATGACCGGTGACCAGAGAAAATTTCTTTCTTTGAAGGAATTTGATGGTAGAGTTGTAAGATTTGGTAATGACTCACCCTGCATGGTTAAAGGTAAGGGAATTATTTCTCTTAATGGAAAGATCAGTGTAGATGATGTCTACTAGGTTGAAGGTCTAAAGCACAATCTTTTGAGTGTTGCCCAACTCAATGAAAGAGGATTCCCATTGTAGTTCAAAAATGGTATGTGCAAAATCTATGGGAGCAAAGGTGAACTAATTGCAACCGACAAACAGACTAAAGGTAACCTGTTTCACTTGAATCCTAAGGTTAACAACTGTTTAATTGCTAAAATAGATGATAGTTGGCTTTGGCATAGGAGATTTTGTCATATAAATTTTGATAACATTGTTAAAGTGAGTAAGTCCAAGTCAATGAGAGGTATGCCTTAGTTGGACAAACCGGTTAATGCTCTATGTAAGGAATGTCAATTGGTAAAGATGACATCCTCAACTTTCAACAACAAATCTTTTTCAGTGAAGCATCTCTTAGATTTGGTTCATACTGACCTATATGGACCAATAAGGACTAAAAGTATTCAAGGTGATAGATATTTCATGATCTTCACTGATGATTGCTCAAGGATGATGTGGGTCACATTCTTGAAAGATAAAACAAAGGCATTTGGTAAGTACAAGGCATTCAGGGCCTTAGCTGAAAAGGAGAGTGGAAAGAAGATCAAGTGTCTGAGGACTTATCAAGGTGGAGAATTCACTAGATATTGTGAAGAGAATGGTATCAAAAGGCAGTTTTCTGTACCAAGGACACCACAATAGAATGGGTCTAGGTCTTGGAGCTCTCCCACTGGTGGGTCTAGGTCTTTCTCACAACAATTTGGAAGGTTCTCTTCCCTCCTCTTTAAGTGGCCTTTCAAAGCTAGAGTATCTTCTACTTAGTTCAAACAGATTAAATGGCAGCATTCCATCCACTCTAGGTAATCTCTTAGCCCTACGTTATCTTGAAATGGAGAATAACTCTTTTAGCGGTCCAATCCCAATTTCCTTTGCTAAGCTATCCAATCTAGAAGCTCTTGACTTGGCCAACAACATCTTAAATGGAACCTTTTCATTTTTTATTTTAAATAATTGCCCCAAACTCACTCATGTGGATCTCTCAAATAATATGTTGACCATAAAAATTAGTGCTTCCACCATTCCCAACTTTCAACTTAAGTATTTAGGGTTGCGTCAGTGTAAGATTACAGGAAATTTCCCTGCATTTATTTCAACTCAATATTTCATTGAGCACTTAGATTTGTTGAACAACTCTCTTAGCGATTCTATTCCGAATTGGCTTTGGGAACTCACACCTCTTCGATTTCTTTCATTGGCTAGAAATAATTTTAGTGGTTCTATTTTAAATGTCAAATGTAAAATGGAGATGTTGGAAATTTTAGACTTGTCAAATAATAAGTTGAGTGGTGGCATTTCCCAATGTCTTAAGAATTATTCAGAGTTATCTGTCTTAAATCTAGAGAATAATAACTTAGAAGGGATTATACCAGATCTATGTGAGAGACCGAATTCTCTTGAGATATTAAAATTAGGAGATAATGCACTTAGAGGGCATATTACATCGTCACTTGAAAAATGTAGCTCTCTAAAAATCCTTGATTTGAGAAATAATAATTTACAAGGGAACATTGAAAATTGGATTAAAGACTTGCAGAGTATCCAAATTTTAATACTCAGAAACAACAAGTTTAATGGTAAAATCCCATTGCAATTAACAAAAGTACAAAATCTTCAAATTTTGGATATTTCAAACAATAAATTTTTAGGGGTTATTCCAAATGACCTTATGAAGTTGCCTGTAATGACAAATGAATCAGAAAACACAAAAATATTTGAACAAGAACTTCCTATAGGGTCCACATTTTATATAGATGCAATAACAATTAAGAATAAAGGACAAGATTTAGAGTATAAGATGATTTTGAGATTAGTGAAATGTCTTGACCTCTCCAATAATAGTCTATCAGGTATCATTCCATGGAATATTGGATCGCTCAAAGGTTTGATTATTCTCAACATTTCAAGAAATCATTTCAATGGCAAGATTCCTAAATCTATTGGAGAGATGCAAATGTTGTAATCACTTGATCTTTCACAAAATAATCTATATGGGGCTATTCCTACTGAGCTGCAACTTCTCACATCCTTAAGTTACTTTGATGTGTCCTATAATAACTTGTCAGGGTTGATACCACAAGGAGCACAAATGGCGACATTTGATTCTAGATACTTTTCCAACAATTCAGGCTTATGTGGATTTCAAGTCAATACATCATACTCAAGGGGTCATCCTAATTTTCCAAAGGCACACAAGACTAACAAAGATTTAGATGATGATATATGGTGGAACATGGGAATGGCTACAGGATATGTAATCATCTTTTCAATTGTAATGGGAATGTTGTGGCTCAATAAAACATGGAGTGTCAAATGCTCCAAATTTATGGATGCCATTATTATTTCTATATTTCAAACATTGAGAGAGAAGTTGTAATCTACAAGGTATGGTCATATATGTTCTACTTTTGATCATAAAAGATAATTTTTGACATGTATTGTCATATGTTCAAGTTGTGTCGTGTAAAATACATGGGATGATACTTATTATGGAATGTATGATAAAATAAATTTGATGCATATTGTGTGTTAAATTTTATAAATTTTAGCTATTTATTATTCAAGTACTTGTGTTTTGTAACTTGAGGTTTACCAATAAATTTTCATGTGGAGTTGAATTAGGGATTAGTGATGATCATATATCCTTTCTTTTGGTGTCATTGTCTAGTGGCGATACTAGATTTGAAACAAAATTAGTAGAGAGTTATTTTTGATACTTTGTATGTAACAATACCTTCTTGTTTTATTTTTCTCATTTCTTCTGCATATTAATGTTGAAAGTTTCTAAGAGTAAGAATTGATAAAACTTGATACACCTATGTTAATAAATAAGATTGACAAATAAATATAAAAAATGATGCACTATATATAACTTATACTCAATATAAAAAAAATGATATATTTATAATAGAACACAACTATTTACCATAGGAAACCTTTTTAATTCAAATCGACAAAAATAGCACTTATTTACTCTACTAACTCAATTCGTCACATTAAAATTAGTGTTTTCTTTCTTGAGTTTAGACATAATTAATGTGTACACATTAGATATGAAAAAATACTAAATGATATTACAAAACAATAGGTATAAGAACATCATGAAACAACTCACGATATCCCAAGGAGATCCAACATGATTTGTCTCATTTCATTCTTGAAACATAGCCTTGGGACATACCAAATATGGTAAGGTGTAGATCACACAAAGTATACAACACATATCCATCAAATCTCCCACTTTTTCTATTAAAATATTGCAAGACACATAAACTATATAAATGAGGAAAATAAAATTGTCTCTATTTATATATTATTGAAGAAATATATATGAATTATAAAGCCTCTAAAAGAACTAATAGTTTCCTAAAATCTAGATCTAGTTAAGTTTCCTAGCTATCAAATTAGAGCTAATAATTATTAAATTAAAGCTAACACTATCAACTCTAAAAATTTATTAAATGTATGGCCATTGACTATAACACTCCCCTTGATGAATAAATTATACTTTTCTAGTACTTTAGCAACCACCCCTCTGTTGCTATTGGATCTTTTATCTTTAATTTCAATTTGGAACAAATCCCATCTTAATCAACCAAACATCTATGGTATGGTGTAGATCATGCAAAGTATACAACACATATCCATCAAATCTCCCACTTTTTGTGTTAAAATATTGAAAGATACATAAACTATATAAATGAAGAAAATAAAATTGTCTCTATTTATATATATTTTGACAAAAATTACATGATTTATAAAGCCTCTTAGAGAGCTAATAGATTCCTAAAATCTAGATCTAGTTAAGTTTCCTAGCTATCAAATCAAAGATAATAATTATGAAACTAAAGATAACACTATCAACTCTCTAAAAACTTATTAAATGTATGGTCATTAACTATAACACTCCCCTTGATGAAGAAATTATACTTTTCTAGTACTATAGCGACCACCCCTTTGTTGCTACTATCTTTTATCTTTAATTTCAATTTACAACAAATCCCATCTTAATCAACCAAAAATCTTTGTTCTAGCTTAGAAGTGTCAACATCATAATTTGTTCAATCACCATGGTGGTGACAACTTTATGCTACCACAGATGCTTAGACTTGAAGGTGTTAAGATCCTAATTTTAGGGTCATCCCTAGACCTAGAACTTTTACTCGAGGGTTCATTCTTGACGACCCTTGTAGTACCCCTACCGTAATCGATCTCTAACTTTGGTTTAATCTTGATTAGTTAATCAAACATCTGATTGTTACAAATCGATCAAGTTTCCTACAAGATCTAAAACAACTTATAGTTATCTACCTCATCAAGGGATAAGTTGTTCTTGGTTTTCTAACTCGTTAAAATTCAAACAACGAACAGGCAAACTAAGCCATAATGAGTTTTAACCAATTCATATTATTAAGATTCAGACAATCATTAATCAATTAAAATAAGATATTTAATCTCCAATTCCAAACGTCATTAACATACTGGTCTACAATCAATCTCTACAGATTCATGATTTCAATTCCAGTTACATAATACGGATTACGGAATATACAAATATAGAAAGAGAATCTAAATGGAGATAATCATTTCCAAGCATATCGTTTTAATTTCTAACGATAATTATTTCGCTTACTTTCAATTGCAAAACTTCACAGTTGAAGAACTTAATTAGAAAGGGTATCAAGTCGTGAAATGAAATTGGTTAATGATTAACCTATAACCCCATTATAAAATTAGTCAATACCAATTTAGCATTTAGCATGATATTCCACCTTTAATCCTAACTAAGAATGAATTAACACTAACATTAAAATAGTATTCAACATATTATAAACCCCCTTTTTTTTTTTGAATGGGAAAAAGATACATAAGACAAAAAAAAAACCCATTTATAACTACAATTTACCACAAGGGAAACGCGTTTAAAAACGCATAAGAAAACGTATTATACAAACTATGTTCCCTATTTTTTTTTTAACCAACAAAAGAATGCACCTAAAGTGCGGGCTAGGGTTAGGGCTTCGCGCAGGGGAGCCCGTGGGCGGCGCCACTGCGGTGCCTACAGGCTCCGCGGCGCCCTGCGGCCACCGCGGACCTGTGGCCACCGTAGTGTCGCGGCCACCGCGGCTGTGAGCGCACAGAAAGGCAACGGGGAGGCGTAAGGGAAGCGAGCGGAGGATAAGGGAAGAGTGGGGGAGGGGAGGGGAGCGGGTGGAGCTCCGCTCCCCGCTCTCCCGAACCTCGAATCCAACGTTTTTAATTAAAAAAAACAGTGCCCAGTTCGCTCAACAAATTAAACGCCCAGGTTTGGTCCATTTAAATAAATTTGCTAATTAACACACACACACAGTTCGAAAACAACACAAACGCCCTGTATAAAAAGATAAAGAATTTTGGTTTAATAACAGTTCGAACTTGGCTAAAAACGGCATACTCAAATATGTTTTCATAAATTTCGATTTGCCATGATCTTGGTTTAAACGAACTGCGTTAGGATCATTTTTTTTGGATGGTTTTGCTCATCCAGAACAAACACTCAAGGGTTTCAATCGCCCAAAGGAAAAAGAGGAATTAACAACACCTCCAACACTTCCAGCCAAGCTGGTCAATTTACCAAAACAAGTCATAAGCATGGCATTCGAAGGAGAATCTAAAACCAAGATAAAACCCCCCCATTTTCATTCCAAACAAAACCAAAATTGAGAGAGTTGGATCCTACCTTAACACGCAATCCTGGCAAGACCGGCTGAAGAATCCCAATCTCCAGCTGCCCAAATTCTTCCTTCTCCATCCAAAATCCTCCAAAAATGTCCCTCTCTTTCAATTTTCCCCCAAATTGGGTTATATGGAAGAGTTGACCCAGGAATACCATTTTTGGAATAAAAACTTTTATTTAAAAATAATACTTAAAAATTAATTCTTTTCAACAATATCAACAATATAACTTGCTTTTTCAATCAAAAATCGATTTCCTCATTTAAACAAATTTAACCTTTCTAATATAATAATCCAACAGATTTCAATTAAATTCTATTGCGATAACATACAAAACTTTCTTTTTCAACAGCATATATAAAATGCATTAAATATTCGAAAACAGTCATTAAATCGAATTTACTCCAAATTAAAAACAAGCAATCCAATAACAACGGAAATCGCAAAACGGAAACCAGATTAATTTAATCCATTAGTCTTCAATGCACAAACGCATAAATAATCAAAATAATTACTAAGGACTAATTAATCAATTAACCAAACACACCAGGCATGCAAATCGAGAAGGTCAACCAAACAGACGACTCGCAAACCCAAACAAAAAGGGGTAACCGACGACGACTGACAATGCTCACTTGAGCACGACTAAGGTCGACTAGGGTCTTACGACCACCTAATCCAACTCTAAGGATTAAAAGGTATGCTCAAACTTGCAAAACCAGGTGACGACGAACCTCGCACTCATGCGACTTCGTACTTGAAATCTCCTGCAACCAACGATCATACATGCATACATATATAATAACTTAATGAAATCATTAGTCCGATACTAACATCACGAAATAGGAACACTGAAAATCTGCATACAACTAGTGTGAGAACCACATCAATAGCTATGTGTTAAATCAAACATCTGATTGTAACATCATATTATGATTAACTAATCAAGATTAAACCAAAGTTAGAGATCGATTACGGTAGGGGTACTACATTCTCCCCCCCTAGGTTCTGACTTACTCCTGGAAGTCGTAAGGCTAGATGAAGAACATGTCATACGCATCAGCCCTGAAACTCATTCAACAAAGATCAAATTGCACATAGAAAACTTTCCATAAATAAATGAAATATAATTGCAAAATCCTTTACAAACGCCATTATCCACTGGCAAGATACATCTAAACCATACGTTCCTTAAAGATATTCTAGGAATTATCCACAATCATAGCAGAGAAACAGGAAGTTCCTTCCTTTCATTGCACCAAATTAAAACATTACAAGGAGGTAACCAACAATTACCATAATCATCGATCAAAAATGACAGAAACACATGCCATAAGATCAATTTCCTTTACCAATCCATCTTTATCGTAAAATTTTATCAAATAGAACTAACTCAAAACATCAATTTCTACAACCATATTAACTTTCATGAAATAAGAGCAACATAAATAACTCAATTGGTTACACTTGCCAGGCATAAGGAAGCCTTTCCCAAGACTATGTCCCATAACATAGTGACAAGTTAACACAATTTACTCCATGATACACATAATAACCATCCACATAACTGGAATCATAACAGAAAAGGCCACATGTGAGCATGTCTAATGCTCGGTCAAGGATAACATGCACAATCAGCATCTCTATGCCTAATCTCAGAACAACAATATGATCATAAATATCCAATATCTCACTCAAAGGCTTGATGGTACTAGGCACACCACAGCGGTGCTACCTTCCATACAAGACCTTTGTGAATATCCCTTGTTGAACAAGGTGGTTAGCCTCCAAGAGATAGTCACCACACATAGGTAGGTAGTGGGTACTAGCTGCGTCACAGCCTCACATACCCCCTATCCTCACGGTTCCCTATATCAACTTCCTCGCACACACTCTACCAATTCCGTATCATACGTCCTTGGAGAGGAATTTCACATTTCAACACAAGACCAGCATTTGAAAACAATAATGATAAACCAGTTTAGCCACTAAAGTACAGATGAATGAAGATAATAAATCATCAATTCCAACAATAAGGTAAGAAAATAATCCGGAATTGCAACACCAAATCAAAGTGCAAAAGATCACAAGATCGTGGCTAAACCTTCAAAGTCAAAGTAAAATAAATTGCTGATCCCCAAAGAAATATAAAGAATATCACAACTGCACGTAACATCACTGTGTGACTAGCATCTAGCCACCAACGAGGAAGGAAGGAACAACTGACTAGCTATTGCAGTAGCTCATCATGTGGTGCGACATAGTCATACTATCCACATGGCATGGCGGTGTGCACCTCGACATCACCCCGCATCACATCGTCACGTGGCATGGCAATACCCCAAGTGGAGAAAACACACAATGGACGTATCCCGCATGGTAGTGCACCTCGCGGAAAAAGCACGCGCAAGCCACATCCCGCATAGCGACGTATCTAGAAGGAGACTTGCCGTAAGTCAGAGGTATACATGACTCTGGTCCACCCACATGCCCACCAACACAAACTAACTGGCAGCACATGCGAATAAACCTACCTTTCATGAAGACAAGGCAAAGGATCCTACAAATAATACCATCATGATATACAAGAATCACCATTACAAAATGCTCAGATAAGGAAGAGAATAGGCTAACACACATAAACCTATAAATAGGTTCATCAAAGGGAAAGTATTGAGTACACCTTGATACAGTTTAGTAGTACAACTATATCATTCCTTGAAGTAGAGAAGCTAAAGTCGCTTCGCGTCGACATTACTCGCACACCAATCCATACTATTCAAGGAACGGTCGCTTCGAATACTACCCCTTAACATACCGAGTTACCCACAACCCGAGGTTTGGTACTCAGTAGGGAAACAAATAAGCAACATCACATAAACAGTATGGTTTCCCATACTCTTAAGCAACATATCCTCCATGGTTGATTACTTCACCAATCCATGGGCACACATAATAAGCACTGGTTTCTCACAATACACACAAATACACCAGCACTGGTTTAGTCACATATACGGGGAATACTTTTCAGTACGCTAACATCTATTCAAGGAAGATTTTAATTATGCTTTCTACATAAATGACTGAATCAAGTTTACTCTAGATTCAAGTACTGAAATTATTAACAATTCACAATTATATAAGGAAATAACATCATTCCTAGATCTTTCTCGAATCTTACTAAGCATTCATAACTAAATTACTAGCTAGGCAAATACATTTCTTAAAGCTTAAGACTTTCATCTATCACTATGAAGCCAAAAGCAGTAGTACAGTTTCACATGTTTTATAAACACTCTATTTACACCAATACATTCTTTAATACCATTTCTAAAAAATCTTATGATTAGGCAAAGAGAAGGGAAAGAGAGTTTGATAACCAAACTATTTCCTACAAAACACAAGATCAATCAAGATCACGCTATAAAATTAAATTTTTCACTTATAAGCCTATCAATTCAATTACACAATTTTCATTTCGCTACCATTTAGAAGGATGACAATCAATCTCACAAAACATTTCCAATAATTATAGTTGCAACAGGAGGTTCTAGTTTTCCAAACAAAACAGAGATCAAGAGAGGCAATCTTTTCGATAATGCAAGACCTCATAAGAACACTCACTTATAATAGTACA
This sequence comes from Cryptomeria japonica, assembly GCF_030272615.1. Taxonomy (NCBI): domain Eukaryota; kingdom Viridiplantae; phylum Streptophyta; class Pinopsida; order Cupressales; family Cupressaceae; genus Cryptomeria; species Cryptomeria japonica. Next base: position 658,556,211 of record NC_081415.1, read on the forward strand.
GTATAGACACATGTCATAATTGCAACCGATTAGAAAAGTTCACATTACGATCAAAGATAAGCAAAGAGCTATTACCCCATTAAACATATCAATGCATGCACATCAAACAAGCTTTTTCCTTCGCACTTTCTAAACACATTAAGGTAATTTCACATACCCAAAAGCGAGTTCAATGGAGCATTTGCTAAAATAAATCTTCAATCAAATTGGTTTAATGAAACACATAAGACAATCTTTCGGAAGTCACATAAAACAATCTTTCAGGGAACACATTAATACTCTCTCGAAGCTATAATAACATGCTCTTTTTAATACTTCTTCTACAAACCAAGCAGTTTCACATAATTCATCTATTCGCATAGCAATGCACCTTACTAAGGTAGAGTTTAATCAGGCTACTCCTACAAACACATATGGAGAATTCTTTAAACATACATATACAGTTTCCTTCCAATAGCCAAAATAAATTTTTAAACCCAAAGCCCTCTAATAATCTAAAACACAAGCGACATAAGGCTCACACAAGGGTTCAAGAAGTCACACCCTTTTCTCTTGCAAACAAGAAACTCGAATCAAAGATAATTACTCATATCCTAATCATTTTAATTTCCAGAAAGAGAGAGAGGATCATTTAATTTTCTACAAATAAGCATTCAATAATTGCCATACTAGTCCTTCAAGTGGACCACATAAGCTAGATCATAATCTTTTAGCAACACAATTCGCACTTTCAGATTCAAGACAAGCACGGACCAATCCAAATGGGTTAGTCTAAAGAGTACAACACTCAATAGGGAAGGCACACAATGCACAAATAAGCACTCAACACCAACATCAAGAAGGCGAAAACAAGGTGTGAACACACACATTACACACCAGCTAAGGTCTACTCAATCACTCACATGCAAAAGGAGGACAAGCATACACATAAGGTCGATACACCTCACAACAAATAGAGGGCACACGCGACACCAGAGATCCCAATGTTTGCAACATGCGCTCTGATACCAAATGTAATGCCCCGCCAGGAAACCCCGAAGGGATAAGCCAAAATTACAAGAATAGAGTGCAATTTTTTATTTTTTATTTTTTTAAGTTACAACACATAAGATGCAACAAGATATCAAAGATTCAGATTACATAGAGGAAGACTTCATCAACTAACACCTAAAGAGTTTCCCAACGAGATTACTTAAATTTCACAATACACTTAACTCACACAATTAATCCAATAAGCTAATTATCTTAACAACGAAATAATTCATAATCAGGATAATTTCTTCCAAAGGATGGAAATATAAATCACAAGCAAGATTTCATCATTAAGATCCATTCATGATTCTCATTCAAGCTTTTCAATTTAAAATTACAAACCATACATCTACATTTTCTAATACACTAGGATTTCATCATAACATAATAGATCTTTCCAAGCATATTAAATTCCTTAACAACAACTGAATATAATTCATTACTCTAAGATACATTATTCCATGTTCCAACTTATTGCATTAAACGGACGATTTCACACGTGCATTACGATAATTCGCATCTCAACCAATTATGCATTCGATCCACATGGCATTCAAAATAGAACCGAATAAAAGCATCTAAAGTTAATTCCCATTTATCCACTTAACCATTTTAACAGAAGCTAAACATACATGATAAAGCTGAATAAAGGAAACATAAGAGAATACATCACATAACACCATAATGATCTCGGAGTTCACCCCTGAAGGGCTACATCTCCGGGTCTACGCAACTGCAAGACCCCTCTGATAAATAATAAGGTTAAGAGTACAAGAGGTTACACCATACAATCCAGCCATCAAGGCGATACATAAGCAATATACAACGACCACAACGGTCAATAATACATAAACGATCCTTACAAAGAACAGGATCTAGCTGAACATAATCCAAGCTAATACAAGAGGTCCAAGAGAGCATCCATAAAACTGAGCCATCACCACCCAAGGTCTAACATGAAACCGACACTCACAAGGGCAGAGACAAAGGACGACTCACAAAGGTACTCAAAACAGGACAAAACAACAACACACTAGCGAACGTAGGGACAAGTGTCATCACACAACCTGGTATGGATACCATGGCAAGTCTTCATAGGTCCCGGTCCATACACTGGTAACCCTGGCCACCTAATCCGAACTTCCGGCCCATCCAAGCCTCATGTGGACCCACACATCCTCTCGTGAAGACAAGGAAGGTGGTTTGCCATTTCAGGCCTTCTCACAGCATGCCGAATCTATGATAGCATTCGTCCCATGTGTGAGGCACATTATCTTATTTAGAGATTATTTTCTAATCTACATAGGTTATCACTTATTAGACTCACTTCCGACGGGTTATCCAGTAGCCACTTTGGGCGCGGCCCCCAATCGAAAGCCACTTTCCCATACGACACTAGACTATACTCAACAAACTCAAACCAAGGAATACACATGGTCAGACGAACGGAGTTCAAGAAGAGAAAGACAATCATCTGGTCAAACACGATTCAAGGATGAACACTTACTGACGGTACTCTAACTAGAGACCTAACAAATTAAGGTCAACCACAATCATCATTCGACTCACACACAAGGAGGATATGATCAATTATGACAACATCACAAAACAACCGTCCACTCGGAATCGAGGACTGAAACAGGAACACCAAATCATCCATACGACAGGGTCCTATTAAACAAAGCAAAACATGTCATTCCATAATTAAAGGCGAATACAGAAATTAAACTCGCAAGGGCGATAATCAGAAAGGCAATATTTCTCAAATTGATTTAATCATTACAAATCGATCAAGTTTCCTACAAGATCTAAAACAACTTACAGTTATCTACCTCATCAAGGGATAAGTTGTTCTTGGTTTTCTAACTCGTTAAAATTCAAACAACGAACAGGCAAACTAAGCCATAATGAGTTTTAACCAATTCATATTATTAAGATTCAGACAATCATTAATCAATTAAAATAAGATATTTAATCTCCAATTCCAAACGTCATTAACATACTGGTCTACAATCAATCTCTACAGATTCATGATTTCAATTCCAGTTACATAATACGGATTACGGAATATACAAATATAGAAAGAGAATCTAAATGGAGATAATCATTTCCAAGCATATCGTTTTAATTTCTAACGATAATTATTTCGCTTACTTTCAATTGCAAAACTTCACAGTTGAAGAACTTAATTAGAAAGGGTATCAAGTCGTGAAATGAAATTGGTTAATGATTAACCTATAACCCCATTATAAAATTAGTCAATACCAATTTAGCATTTAGCATGATATTCCACCTTTAATCCTAACTAAGAATGAATTAACACTAACATTAAAATAGTATTCAACATATTATAAACCCCCTTTTTTTTTTTGAATGGGAAAAAGATACATAAGACAAAAAAAAAACCCATTTATAACTACAATTTACCACAAGGGAAACGCGTTTAAAAACGCATAAGAAAACGTATTATACAAACTATGTTCCCTATTTTTTTTTTTAACCAACAAAAGAATGCACCTAAAGTGCGGGCTAGGGTTTGGGCTTCGCACAGGGGAGCCCGTGGGCGGCGCCACTGCGGTGCCCGCAGGCTCCGCGGCGCCCTGCGGCCACCGCGGACCTGCGGCCACCGCAGTGCCGTGGCCACCGCGGCTGCGAGTGCACAGAAAGGCAACGGGGAGGCATAAGGGAAGCGAGCGGAGGATAAGGGAAGAGTGGGGGAGGGGAGGGGAGCGGGTGGAGCTCCGCTCCCCGCTCTCCCGAACCCCGAATCCAACGTTTTTAATAAAAAAAAACAGTGCCCAGTTCGCTCAACAAATTAAATGCCCAGGTTTGGTCCATTTAAATAAATTTGCTAATTAACACACACACACAGTTCGAAAACAACACAAACGCCCTGCATAAAAAGATAAAGAATTTTGGTTTAATAAGAGTTCGAACTTGGCTAAAAACGCCATACTCAAATATGTTTTCATAAATTTCGATTTGCCATGATCTTGGTTTAAACGAACTGCGTTAGGATCATTTTTTTTGGATGGTTTTGCTCATCCAGAACAAACACTCAAGGGTTTCAATCGCCCAAAGGAAAAAGAGGAATTAACAACACCTCCAACACTTCCAGCCAAGCTGGTCAATTTACCAAAACAAGTCATAAGCATGGCATTCGAAGGAGAATCTAAAACCAAGATAAAACCCCCCCATTTTCATTCCAAACAAAACCAAAATTGAGAGAGTTGGATCCTACCTTAACACGCAATCCTGGCAAGACCGGCTGAAGAATCCCAATCTCCAGCTGCCCAAATTCTTCCTTCTCCATCCAAAATCCTCCAAAAATGTCCCTCTCTTTCAATTTTCCCCCAAATTGGGTTATATGGAAGAGTTGACCCAGGAATACCATTTTTGGAATAAAAACTTTTAATTAAAAATAATACTTAAAAATTAATTCTTTTCAACAATATCAACAATATAACTTGCTTTTTCAATCAAAAATCGATTTCCTCATTTAAACAAATTTAACCTTTCTAATATAATAATCCAACAGATTTCAATTAAATTCTATTGCGATAACATACAAAACTTTCTTTTTCAACAGCATATATAAAATGCATTAAATATTCGAAAACAGTCATTAAATCGAATTTACTCCAAATTAAAAACAAGCAATCCAATAACAACGGAAATCGCAAAACGGAAACCAGATTAATTTAATCCATTAGTCTTCAATGCACAAACGCATAAATAATCAAAATAATTACTAAGGACTAATTAATCAATTAACCAAACACACCAGGCACGCAAATCGAGAAGGTCAACCAAACAAACGACTCGCAAACCCAAACAAAAAAGGGTAACCGACGACGACTGACAATGCTCACTTGAGCACGACTAAGGTCGACTAGGGTCTTACGACCACCTAATCCAACTCTAAGGATTAAAAGGTATGCTCAAACCTGCAAAACCAGGTGACGACGAACCTCGCACTCATGCGACTTCGTACTTGAAATCTCCTGCAACCAACGATCATACATGCATACATATATAATAACTTAATGAAATCATTAGTCCGATACTAACATCACGAAATAGGAACACTAAAAATCTGCATACAACTAGTGTGAGAACCACATCAATAGCTATGTGTTAAATCAAACATCTAATTGTAACATCATATTACGATTAACTAATCAAGATTAAACCAAAGTTAGAGATCGATTACGGTAGGGGTACTACAACCCTACATACATATTCCTTCAAAAAATTAGAGGCCTTAAACCATTACTATAGGGCTCATATCCTTTCATAATCCGCAAATTTGATAGAGAGTGACTAATGAATGCGATCAAAATTTCATTGGGCTCTTCTATTCATGAAATTTTATGTAATATAGGTGCACAATGTGGGAACAAGTGGATCCAAGTCATCTATTAGTCACTTTAGTCAAGAAATATCCTTCTCATGGCATGTATTAACCTTTACTAGAAATATCTATGAACACAAGCACTCCACTTATTCCATTTTAAATAATGTCATCCTCACCTGCTTCAAATTTGCCACTATCTCTACATTATACTATTGGGTCTCCTCTACTCATATTTGTAGCTTCATATTATCATATGTTAGGGCCACTATTTCTAACTACACTATTGTTGCCCTTGGATCCTCCTTGGTGGTCTTCTTCTTACGCATCAACACAATGGAACGTTGTGAAGAGAAAATAATTCTTATGTGAAATCCCTAGAAGAAAAAAAACAAGAAGAGAAAGCTACTTGGATCTACTATCGAAATCCATCCTTAAAACATGAAAAATAAATCTTATGTTGGCAAGGAGTGGGTTGCCACCCCCACATTGGGCATTTGCTCACCTTTCTATTACCATATGCAATTCAATGAAGTGAAATTTCAAGGGACTATTCCAACTGCTTTATTTGGAGAACTTGGACCTACTCCTTAATAACTTCAACTATCTTTTCACACCTCAACAAATTGGGGAGTTGAGGAAATTGAAGTATTTGAGGTTGTATGGATGTGAATGTAGTGGAAAAACTCTAAGATAATTTATTGAACTATAGAAATTAAAACACTTGGACCTACATAATAATCTCCATGGTGTTACTCCAAGAGAAATGACTAAAATAAAGAAATTGGATTACTTGGACCTACATTATAATAATCTCTATGTTATTCCAAGAGAATTGACTAAATTGTAGCAATTGGAGTACTTGAACTTGGTCCATAATGATCTCCTTCTTTCTATTCTAAGGGAGATTGGTAACATGTCTAGCATGAAATACCTTGACATCTCCCAGAGTTATGATTTGGGAAGAAACAAGTTGGAGGAGTGGATAACACATTTGAGAGGGTTGGAGGAACTTAGACTGGTCTATGTGAGTTTTAGTATGTGTAGCATCGTAAATTGTATCCGCATACAATTTTGTGCTCGCCTAGACCTCACCTTAGCGCTTTGACTTTTGATGTCTGGTGCCTCTTATAATTCTACTCACACCACTTGTTACTCTACATTTTCACCTTCTTCCCTACCTTCCCTCCAATCCTAAGCCCTGATTGACAAGACCAGAGCAGTTGGCACCCCAGTCCTGTTGAACACAAATGGACACTTAGAGGGCGGGTGAATCATTGTATTTTAATACTTTAAGTTCAGTGTGCAAATTTTAGAAATGTAATGCAAACATACACACACACACACACACACACACACACAAGAGAACATCACATAATACCAGATATACGAGGAAAAACCAATGTGGGAAAGACCTCAGTGATAATAGTTGTTGGAGTCTATTGCTCCAATCAAGCCTCACAAGAAATCACTGATTACAATATGTTTAAGAGCACCAACCCCTAGTTTTATGAGCTACAACTCAAAGGGGCACCTACCCCTACTCTGAGCACCCATTCAGAGGCTACAATGAATATAGATTCAAATACAGATTAGGCACCTTGCTACAAATGAAATTTTGTAGCACCTTACTGGCTACTCTTTTGTCTTTTTTCTCTCTGCTTTCTGCACTTTGATCTACTCCACTCTCCTTCTGCTACACTTTCTACCTCTACTCAACTTCTTGTTGCCTCTACTAGTTAGTCTTTTTCTTCTACACTCTGTTTCATGATATTTTCTACTCTTCATCTTTGTTTCTACAACCACTCACAACTCACACTCTCTGTTCACTCTGATTACCCTTACTTCCCCAACTACAATTTCACCATTCTCAATTACTACTTTTCTTTGTGGTAACACCAATATCTGATTAGCAACAACTACTAGCCAACTATAGCCTCTCTATAGTACTTCACATCTATCTCTATCTCTTCAATAACAACTACCTTTGTCCTATGATTATGAGGATCTGGTAACAACTAAGAGAGGGGGTTGAATTAGTAGTTAAACAATTTTGCAATACTTCAAAAACAATATCGGTAACTACTCAAACAATTTCCTTAAGCAAATTTACCAAACCATTCATTCTAGTGTTCATCATTATGCAAACAATGTAAAGATATCAAATGCACACATCAACAAATCAACCACCATATGAACACAAAGATTTTTCACATGGAAACCCAAATGGGAAAAACCACAGTGGGAATTAGCACCCATAAAATATTTGCACTCTTCCGGAATGTGCCCAGTTAAAGGCCTAGCCTGGTTAAAGGCCTAGCCTAGTTAAGAGCTTACAATATGCCTAGATAAGAGAAAACCCTTTTAGGAGTCACCTTGGTAGAGGATTTCAAACTCAAGTTAATGAGCCACCCGATGAAGGGATTTAAAATATAAGACCTGTTAGGATCTACCTCGTTAAGAGATTTCAAACAGTTTTAACTGTTAGGGAACAACAACACAAATGATCTAATCACATCACTTCCTTGCCTGCTAGTACAGATCCTTTTCAGCTCAACTCTGTTACACACATGCAGACACTTCAATTTGGTTCGACAACACCTTCTCTCAAATCACCGAAACAAAATCTCTTCTCCAACTAGCCCTAAATACACTTTTCAGTTAGGTCGGCTACATAACCCTAACTACATTCAAAATACATTGAATTTACTTTTATAGATCATTATAGATCATTACAACAAATTTCTAGACAATTTCCACTGTTGAATGATCACCGCACATCGATTTGATAAGCAATCAAACCCTTGTCACATTCTACTAAGCACTTCTTTCTTTCCCAAGAAATCTGATCCTTGTATGTACTCAAAAACCATCTTATCATTACATAGAGTTTCTGAGATGTCATCACTAATCTATGAACATGATAAGATCCACCGCCAAACCATAAATTATTACAAGTTAAAGATCTGTTACCGATATACATTCTTCTTCACTAAGTTCACAACAGTTAATCATAACTCACTCAATACACTAAATTTGTTGATGTGGTTGCAATCACAAACTCATGCGAATGTCATAAACATATGTTCCAAACCACAACATCTAATTCCTCTCCAATCATTAGTACCAGTGTCTTGATCATCATTTTGTTCCTGTTTACCTTGCTGTCAACCAGTTCCACTACCGATTAGGCTATACCAATAGGTCTAGTTGAGTTAGATGAATAAACAAACATGGTTTCCATCAATGAAAACAAAAATAAAGTCATCAAACAACTTACAACTATATCATCATCATCTAGCCAACAATCTCCATCAACTTTACAGGTTATGCCAACAATAACTTTACCGGTCATCTTCTCATCTCATCATCATCTCCATATGCAAATGATCTCTCCATCATTATCTTCATCAGTTATGCCAACAATCTTCCCCTTTGGCATTGATGGCAACGCCAAAATCTCATCATGCAAAATTGGAACACTAAATGTTATGACTGTTGTACTATTCTTCTTCTATTATGTTCTTCACCATTCTTCTCCTCCTTTACTTTTCTTCTCCCCCTTTGACAACAATGCCAAAGATGAAAAGTGTCAAATTCATCTTCTTCTACTATGGTTTTCTTCATCTCTATTGCTCTTGATTTCTTCATATTTGATGCTCCCCCTGTGGAGTACCCCACTTCTCATCAATCCATAATGAAAGATCTTCAATTAGTTCACTAGATTCATCCTACAACAACATCTTATTTGACCTTCGGTAGGGGTATAACCCCTAACTTGACTATGAGATATTCAAAGGTTCCTTTAGGAAATGTCTTAGTGAAGATATCAGCCAACTGCTCCTTACTTGACACATGATCCATCCTGGCTTTCTTTTTCTACACTCTTTCTCTTAGAAAATAATAGTTCAGTTCAATGTGCTTCGTTCTAGCATGCAATACCCGATTCTTTGAAATACTTATTGCACTTATGCTATCACAATATATAACCACCAGTTCTGTCATATTCTCCTTAAATCCTTCTAATACGTGTCTCATCCATATTTCTTGAGTATAGTTCATAGATGCAGCCACATACTCTTCTTTTGTTTTAGACTAAGAAATGCAACTTTATTCCTTACTAGTCCAGGATACCAGTCTTCCTCCTAGAAAGAATGCTCCACTGGTTGTGCTCTTCTGGTCATCTATATTACCTTCCAAATCAGCATTTATGAACACCTTCAAAGAGAAGTTGCCTTTGTATGGATACCATAATCCATAATAATTAATAGTTCCTCTAAGATACTTAAAAATTCTCTTCACAGGCACCATATGAGTCTCTTTAGGACTTTTTTGAAATCTAGCCACTATACCAACTGCATGAGTAATGTCTGGTATGCTATGAACAATCTAGTGTAGTTTTCCAATCATGGATCTATACTCAATTTTATCCACTTGATCTAAATCATCTTTCATAGATAATCTGCAACCAGTAACCATAGGGGTTCCAACTGGTTTACAGTCTTCCATTCCAAACGTTTGTGATACCCCCTTCACATATTTGGATTGATTGATAAAGATGCCTCCTTTCATCTATTGGACCTACAAACCAATGAACATTTTGATTTGTCCTATCAAAGACATTTCAAATTCCTTTTCCATTTCTTCTGCAAAAGTTAAACTCATGTCACCATCTCCTCCAAATATGATATCATCTACAAAGACTTTCGCAATCAATAACTTGTCTCCTTCTATCTTCAAGTAAATGTTGGTGTCCTCACTAGTTCTTTCAAATCCAATCTTTATCAGGTGTGAATGGAGTCTCCCGTACCATGTTCTTGGAGCTTTCTTTAACCCATATAAAGCTTTATGAAGTTTGCACACCATATTCTTGTCTTTAGTCAATGAAAACCCACCTGGTTGTTCAATATAAACCCCTTCTTCTAGAATTCCATTAAAAAATGTAGACTTTACATCCATTTGGTATACCTTGAATCCCTTGAATGTTGCAAATGCAAGTAGCATTCTTACTCTTTCAAGTATAGCAACTAGTGCAAAGGTTTCTCCATAATAGTCACCTTCTTCTTGTGCATATCCTTTGCAAACTGTTCTAGCCTTGTTCCTAATCACTTCACCATCTTCATTCAATTTGTACCTAAACACCCACTTAGTACCAATCACATTTTTATCAGCTGGTCTAGGGACAAGTGACCAAGTGTTGTTCTTCTCTATTTGATCAAGCTCTAAATTCATAGCCTTTATCCAATCAGCATCCTTGAGATTCTCCCTCATTGTCTTAGGTTCAACTATGCAAATCAAAAAAACACTTTCTCTAATGTTTCTTCTTGTTTGAACTCCAACATTCTTGTCTCCAATTATCTAATCTGTAGAGTTATTCAAGTTTATGTATCAAGGTATAACCGGCTCCAGTATAGAAGTTTCTTCTTTTTCTTGTTCTTCATCTTCATCTTCTTCCATCGGTTTAGCAGTATCTTCCATATTGTTCTGCTCAACATCATTTTGAACATTCAGTTCAATAATCACTATCTTCTATTTATATATTTCATCAGACTTGTTGGTATCATCATATTTGTCAGAATACTTATCAACTTTCATATTAACACTTTCCACAATCTTCTTGGTTCTTTTGTTAAAGCACTTCAATGCTTTGCTCTTAGTTGAATAACCACAAAAAGTTCCTTCATCACTCTTAGGATCAAACTTTCTGGTATACTCATCTCTCTTTATGTAACACCTGTTGCCAAAGAATTTGAAATAACTAACATTAGGAGTATGACCATACCATAATTCATAGGGAGTTTTGTCACTACCTTTCTTGACCAATACCCAGTTCATTGTGTATACTGTAGTGCTGACTGCTTCTCTCCAAAAAATTTTAGGTACATCTCCTTGTATCAACAATGTTCTTGCTACTTCAACTATGGTCTGATTCCACCTTTCTGCAATCCCATTCTGTTGTGGTGTCCTTGGTGTAGATAGTTGTCTCTTGATTCCATTCTCAGCACAGTATTTCACAAATTCAACTTATGTGAATTCTCCACCCTGGTCAAATCTCATGCACTTTATGTTCTTACCGGTTTCTTTCTCAACTATGGATTTGAATGCCTTAAACATGCTGAAAGCTTTAGACTTCTCCTTCAAAAATGTAACCCACATCATTCTTGAATGATCATCAGTAAATATCATGAAATATTTATCACCATAAAAAATCCTAGTCCTCATAGGACCACATAAATCAGTGTGCACCAAATCTAAAATATTTTCAAAAGAAAATGGTTTTCTTTTGAAAGAGGAAGTAGTCATCTTACCCAACTGACACTCTTTAAAAATTATATTGTCTGGTTTGACTAGTTGTGGCATACCTCTAACCATACTTGACTTGCTGACCTTAACCAAATTATCAAAATTTACATGACAAAATCTTCTATTCCATAACCAATTGTCCTCAACTTTTGCAGCCAAACAACTATTAGGATTAGTATTCAGATGGAATAAGTTACCTTTAGTCTATTTACCAGTAGCAATCAGTTCTCCTTTGTTTCCTAAAATCCTCCACACTCTATTCTTGAACTCAAGATGATAACCTTTATCATTTAGCTGACCAACACTCAACAAGTTATGCTTCAATCCTTCAACCCAATACACATCATCAGCATTACTTTTTCCATTTAAAGAAATTGAACCTTTACCTTTTACCAAGCATGGTGTATTGTTGCCAAATATCACTACTCCACCATCAAATTCTTCAAGTTAGATGGACTTGTTCTTGTCACCAATCATGTGATGCGAGCAACCACTATCAATGACCCACTCATCACTATTGCCAATATGAGACACTAAAGATTTCTTTTCAGAGAGATATTCCTTAACTTCTACAAAAACATTTTCCTCATTATCTTCATCCTCTGATTCCTCATCAGTAACACCTTCATCTACTGCAACATAACATTGTTTCTTACCTTTTCCCTTAAACCTTCTGAACTTTTCCTTCTAGTCACTGTTAGGACAATTAGCAGTAATATGTCCTATTTTGTTACATGATAAGAACTTAAGAGGAAGCTTTCCTTTGTACTTATTGGTTCCTCTAGGAAGTTTCTTTGCCAATAAATCCTCAATTTCCATCAGGTTATGTTCACCATCCACTTCTTCATTACCACCGCCATGATGACATACATTCTTTTCTTTTCTTACCAGTGCATTAGATACTGATGATTTGAAAGAAAATTTTGTTGGACATAATGGATCACTAAGAGAGGGGTGAATCAGTGATTTAAACACTTTTTTCTTCAATAGGGATATACCGATAATATATAAAACAAACCGAGTGCTAACCGGTAGCTCAAACAAGGAAAACTAAGTGTGTGAAAGGATTTGCTATATCAACATATCTCATACACAAGAAACACTAGATATACAAGGAAAACCCAATGTGGGAAAAACCTCGGTGAGAATAGTTGCTGGAGATCTTCTGCTCCAATCCAACCTCACAATGTAAAAGATCTGATTACAATTTTAGGGCACCAACCCAAGAAGCACCGACCCCTGATTTATGAGCACCAACTCAAAGGAGCACCAACCCCTACACTATTTATAGGCTACAACCTAAAGGAGCTACAACCCCTGAATTAAGCATGAACTCAGTGAAAGCAATATGAAGATTTTAAATACAAAATGAGATCTTTGTTGCAAAAGAAGTTTTGCAACCTTACAATATTCTGCTATGTTGGTTTCAACCTTATCGGTCTGTGTTTTCTCCACACACTCTACAACTTTTCTTTGTTGTTGATTCTAACTTTGCTAATTTCCCTCTCACAATATCTCCCCTATTCAACTTAGACTTGATCACTCTTTATTAGGTACAACTTTTATCAGTTTGTCATCTCTGCATTCTATGCTCGCTCCACTGATTTTTCTATCTATACCGGTTTACTCTGTTCCTTCTTACATATACAACCTTCACCCTTAACCACTTCAGATATTTATCCCTTCACCTCTCAGATAACAATTTCACTCACTCCTTCACACTTGAGCAACACCGATCATAATATCAAGTCATCATATTTAATCTTGAGCTTTCCCGCCAAAAAATCAATTCAAACTCAGGGCAGTTAGGGTTTCCTTCTTCTAACCAAATCTGCATCCAATCTAATCTAATCCATCTTAGATCGATCAACAACATTTGAGGAATGAATCTTTACACGTTTTTATCATTCATATGCACGTTTTCTAAAAATAGCAAACCTATCCCTATTCTTCAACCTCGAAACCAGTCAACACATTTATGGTCTAGTTGTTTCCTTCTTGAGGTCCTTTTGCAATCTGATTTCCTTGCTTTGATTCAGGGGCCAACAACTTCCTAATCTTTCTTTGTCATTCATTCTTCCTTGAGCCACATCAATCTATTATCATCCCAAGATTTGTGGTTGTTTCATTAATGACTAAATGTTCCAACAACTATGTTGATGGAAACTTTACCAACCTCTACCATATTTCCACTTGGCACTTGTGCATTGCAGATGTCGGCATCCAACTCAACATTCAACTTACCAACTTGGGTCGGTTCATACTTGATCATCCAACAAACCCTCTTACTGGTACAAACCTTTATCGGTATGTTTGATAAAATATGTTACTTTACTCATACCGACCGCCCAACACACTAACAACTCACCTTATCCCTCTATATTCTGCTTCAACATTGACCTCTAGTATATGTAATCATTTTAACATTCTATCTCTTCATCATAAACATGAGCTGACCTTCATACCGGTTTATGCTCTACTGGTTATCACTCAACATGTTAACAAACACATGAATCTCACCTCATACCAGTGAAGTCACTGATAGACCTAATGCATGTATGTTATCCACCTACCAGTTGATCCTTTTGCATATTGGTAGACACTAGGTTGACATCAACTTGACCATACCAACAATCTCCTACTCACCGATTGACATTAATGACAACTCAATGCCAACATATTCTACTTTAGCTATACTATTGTCAAAGATATTCAATTCAAAAGTAGTAAGGTTGCCTATCAATGAATATATTGTAACTTTATTTTTGCTGACTAACCTCAATTCTTGGATAGAAGATACTCTAATAGAATAAGCACACAGTAAGGTTCTAAGCATTTTACTTACCATTGTGTCTTCTATTATGGTTCCACCAAAACTTTTGATTCCTCCAACTACTTCTTTTATCATTTGTTTGTACTCGGTGATGTTCTTACCTTCCATCATCCCCATATCATCAAACTTGCCTCTTAGGCTTTCTTCTTTAGCTTTTTGCACACACTCATCTCCACCATAAATCAAATTCAACTTTTCCCAAACTTCATAAGCAGTTTCTAAACCATAAACATCAATATACTGAGAATCGGAAAGAGTACTTACAATGGCTTCCAATGCTTGAATATTTTCTTGTTGTTCATTAAGATGATTTGTGGTCAGGGCACCGATAGGACGTGTGTACTGATTAACCACATGCTCCCAGAGTTGTTGCCCCATACCTTTTATTTAGATCTTCATTTTGTCACTCTAGATTCTATAGTTATCCTTTGTGAACTTAGGACTGTGCTTCTTCATCATCTTAGATCTTTACATCAAGTGGTTAAGCTTCAACATAAAGAGGACCTAGTGCTCTGATACCAATTGTTATTATCAAGATCCGGTAACTACTGAGAGGGGGGAGTGAATCAATAGTTAAACAATTCTGCAAAACTTCAAAAATAGTACCAGTAACTACTCAAACAATCTCCTTAAGAAGATTTACCAAACCATTCATTCTAGTGTTCATCATTGTGCAAACAATGTAAAGATATCAAATGCACACATCAACAAATCAACCACCATATGAACACAAATATTTTTCATGTGGAAACCCAAATGGGAAAAACCATGGTTGGAATCAGCACCCACAATATATTTTCACTCATTTAGAATGCACCCAATTAAAGGCCTATCTTGGTTAAGAGCTTATAATATGCCCAATTAAGAGAAGACCCTGTTAGGAGTCACCTTGCTAGAGTATTTCATTTTCAAGTTAATGAGCCACCCGGTGAAGGGATTTACAATATAAGACATGTTAGGATCTACCCGGTTAAGGGATTTCAAACTGTTCCAATTGTTAGGGAACAACAGGGCAAATGATCTGATCACAACACTTCCTTTCTTGCTAGTATAGATCCTTTTTAGCTCAACTCTGCTACACACATGCAAACACTTCAATCTGGTTTGGCAACACCTTCTCTCAAATCACTGACACAAAATCTCTTCTCCAACTAGCCCTAAATACACTTTCCAATTAGGTCGGCTACATAACCCTAACTACATTCAAAATACATTAAATTTACATTTACAGATCATTACAACAAATTTCTAGACAATTTCCACCATTGAATGATCACCACACATCATCACACATCAATTTGATAAGAAATCAAACCCTTGTCACATTCTACTTAGCACTTCACTGTTTCCCAAGAAATTTGATCCTTGTACGAGCTCAAACACCATCTTATCATTACACATGATTTCTGACATGTCATCACTATGAACATGATAAGATCCACCACCAAACCATAAATCATTACCAGTTAAAGATCTATTACCGGTATACATTCTTCTTCACTAAGTTCATAATAGTCAATCATAACTCACTCAATACACTGAATCTGTTGATGCAGTTGCAATTACAGACTCATTCCAATGTCATAAACATATATTTCAAACCACAACATCTAACTCCTGTCCAATCACCAATACCGGTGCCTTGATCATCATTTTGTTCCTATTTACCTTCTTGTCAACTAGTCCCACTACCGGTTAGGCTATACTGGTAGGTCTAGATGACTTAGATGACTAGACAAACATGGTTGCCATCAATGCCAACACAAATAAAATCATCAAACAACTTACAACTATATCATCATCATCTAGCCAACAATCTCCATCAACTTTACACATTATGCCAACAATAACTTTACCGGTCATCTTCTCATCTCATCATCATCTCCATATGCCAACAATCTCTCTATCATTATCTTCATCAGTTATGCCAAAATTTCCATTCGCATTTACTGCTCTTCTCTATCATTTCTTCACCAAAGAATGTTTTTCCCTCCAAATTTATATTTTAAAAATGATTCATTATCTGTCTAAGGACCTGGTCAGTAGAAGATTGGATTTTCTCTCCTAAGTCGACCATCTGCATTAAATGACTCTTCACTAGTTTTGTGGATGTTCTCTGTACTAGGTTGTTATTTTTAGCAATCTAAATCTACCTCACAAATTTGATTTTGTCATTTTCGATCACCTCGAGCCCTACAAAAATTTCCACCTGGTTCACCATTAATGTCTTCTTCATCCTTTGTCGATCTACCCAGACAAGATCGACAACTACCTCCATCAAATGCACTGACTCTGCAAATCTAATTTATTCTGTCTACCATGGAGCCACATGTCTTCACATTCTTCATCCAAGTCAAATGGTCATGGTTGATCTAAATCCATGTGAACAATCGGGTTGCACAGATCAGCTGATCTGCATACTGTCACTACCCTTTGGGTTATGCAAACATATTGCACTTATCGGGTTTACAATTAAACACTTATGTCTATCAATTCTGTCAATAGGATTTTTCTACCCTCATGTTCATCGCCATAGTAATCCCGATGTCGATTTCTCACTTGCTATTGGAATAGTTTTAGCTATCACGTTAACATTTTATCTCTATTTCATCTTCAAAACTTACCCTGATGACCTTGTGAAGCCTTTGGTTCCTTTTATTGGTATTGTTGCAAGGTGTGCGCCCTTGGTCTCCTTATTTTGTGCAGCACAACACTCAAGTTTGTGACATGGCTTAACCACCTCATGTGGATTCTGTAAGTCTAGTGGTTGTATTAGGCATTAAGAGGTCGACCTTTTGGTGTAATGGAAACTACACTTGTAACAAGTGGTATTAGAGCTTGTCACATGTTCAAACCCCTCGCTTGCATTGGGGGGGATTGTTTCAAGGTGTGCACCCTTGGTATCCTTGTGTTGTGCAACACAATACTCAAGTTTGTGACATGGCTTAACCGCCTCATGTGGATTCTATAATTCTAGTGGTTGTATTGGGCATTAACAAATTGATCTTTTGGTGCAATGGCAACAACACTTGTAATAGGCATTGGTTACTCCGATGAGAAACTCACCTTTGATTTCCTTTATTGCAATAGGCTATCTCGAAGCATAATATCCAAGTTGACACACCTTATCGGCGTAGGTTACCCCGAACTAGATGACTATAAGCCAAACCACCAATCATCGGAATAGTTATCACTATCAACATAGGAAAAAATTGTTAGAATGATTGAACAACTTATTTCGATACCACACTATCAACTCACCTTTATCAACATAGGTATCTCAAAGAAAAAACACCACGGTGATAATATTCATCGGAATTGGTTATCTCAAAATACATACCCATCGGAATAGTTAACACTATTGGTTTAGCACTTAGATACTAACCCTTCAAAACAACCTATTCTGGTGACCTATCCTAAACACGCATCGACATAGTTACTCCAAAATCACATATTAATAGTCCTTCAACATATCAACATATGTTATTCCGATGACCAAACTTCATGGTGATAATCTTCATCGGCATAGCTATTCCAAAATGCACATCCATCGAAACAACTAACATTATCGGATTAACTCTTGGAGGTTATACCATCTGTACAAACTTGTTCTAATGACTCAACTTTAACCTGTATTGGCATAGCTACTCCGAAACCGAACTCCAAAGACCTCCTCCACATTGACATATGTTATTCTGATGAAATAAACAATGGGTCTTTTCTAATTTTTCCTCTATTGGCATAGCTTGGTCTATCAACCTAGCAGAAATTCGCTATTCCTCTATCAAAAGCTACCCCAATAGGAATCTTGAGTCTCAATGTTTGGCATAGCTATTTTGACACAATGATGTCAGAGTATTTAGCACTATTTGTATAGCACAAAATCGCTGCTCTGCCTATGTCTTGCTATCCCAAAAAAGTGGCTTTGCCTTTGTTTTCAACATTGGTATCCTGATATGACAACTTCATTGCATAACACTTGATCAGTATTGCTATCCTGATATGTCTGCATGATAACTCTGAAACCTACAACACTTGTTGTTTCTCTACATTCTCAATTCATCCCTGCAACACTTGTTGACATCAATGGCAATAATGCCAACAGGTCCTAGCTTAGAACTAGAGCACCCAATGCCTAGGTCCTCTCAATTAGGAGACATTTTAAATGATGCCCTTTTTCTCTTTCGCTTTCATTTTATCTTAAATGTTGTAACCATGATGATCATTTGAACCTTCATTAGTAGTTTCTATCATTATTGTGACAATCATGATTACTATGACCCATCATAGCATAAACAAAAAAAATAGAGTAGCATGAAAAAATTGCAAACACAATTGAACACCAGATTTTCACATGGGAAAACCCTTACGGGTGAAAAATCCACACGCAGAGCAACATCTTCTTGTATTACAGTAAAAAAAAATACATACAAGATATAGATAGATTACTCTTAATCTATATCTGTTCAGACAACATATACTTTCTAGCTCGAATTAGATTCACATAGATTGTAGACACATCATACTGCAATTTGACATCCAACCATACCATCAATTGTCCAACCACCAAATGATTCACCTCTACAACTATTTCTTCAGACATTTATATGTCTCTATCAAAAAATGGTTTAATTCAGTTCCCTCACAACTCCAACCATCAGACTCTTCAGTTTCGAAAACATGGTGTGTAATCTATAGTAAAATCTAACAGCACTCCACAGACTTCAGCTCAAACCAACTCAAGGGGTGATGGAAAAAGGACCTCCTCACTTCCCTGCTATCCCACACTTCATTCATGGTCTTTTGAAATCTCTCATGGGGAGGCATGGAATCATGTGCCTTCCCTTTCCTCGTTAGCCTTCATCTCTCTTTCCTTCGTTCTAATCTTCTCGTGGGCTGACGGGGGAGACCAAGTCTCCTTTCTCTGCACTATCCCATGACCTCATTTGTCTTTATCTTCTTCTTGTGCAGAGCAAAGAAACAATTAATTTTATTTCTTCCTCGTCATCTTGCATAACCTTGGTGAAGGACTATGACTTCGGCTAACAGATGGGGGTGACATACTGAAATCGAATGTTACACTGAAATAACTTCTCTCGCTATGTGTAAAACACAAAATGTATTATGCCACCTTTGGAGTAGGTCGAGAACATGAAATTTTCCACACCGATCTGCCTACTGCAAAAACCAAATGCCATCTCATCAATATTTCAACCAGTAAGTTTGAGCCACTCATTCTCAACATTCTCCCACTTGACAAAGAACTTACTGGTATCTCTAGAACATTTGAGACTAAAGAAAGTCATGGGCTCCAAGGCCCATAGAGTTGGAAACCATTTGATATGAAATGTTTTGGTATCTGTTAGAATCATGTTCACTATTTTGGCAAATACCAAGGTTTAAATCTATGACCATAGTATGTTTGCATTCTTGATTAAATGATCATTGCCTAGGAGACAATAACATTATGATCACATGGTTATAATCTCGGTCGGCATTTTTGTTGAGTGAAAAAATATATGATCATTTTTTTTGGCATAAGGTAAATAGGTCAAACAAAAGAATCATTTCAGTTTCATTTGGCTGTTGGGTTCATTGCTTTGCATAATGAAAAAGGCTCATTATTATGAGCTAGGGCACCAATAGCATTACTTTGGTTTCTTTATCTAACCCTAGCTGCAAAGAGACTAGATCTCATCCGCAATAGCAGTCTTGAACTCCTAGTAGACTTACAGTTGTGACAATGTACTTCGAGCTAGACATGAACTTGAGCTGGTTTGTTGAACAGGGGCATTGGGTGTGTTTCACAAAATTGGTAATCATGTCTTAGTTTGAAAAGGAAAGCATTTATTATTATTTGCAAATACTTGAGAAGATGAAGATTTTTGTTATGTTGATAAGATATGATTTAATTATGCTTTTCTTTGAAATCCTTTATACTCCATAATAGTTAAAAGAATTAGTTTTGGGGTTGAGTAAAAAGACAGTTATAGTTTGGTTTACTAGTTATGGTTTCACTGCAATAACTTCCTTTGAATCGACTGACAAAACATTTAATAAAAAGGGTTTTCATTTTCATAGTTTTTTTTAGTGGAATAAGGGTTCTAAAAAAAAGCAGAAGCTAATGTGGTTTGTTATTCTATCCCAAACGAGGGTTCTCTTGTTTTAAAGATTATCTTTCTGAGACAATTGTCCAAAAAAATAGAACTTGCATCTTGTGTGTTTTGATACAAGTCAAAGTTACAAAGACATTTTATCCTTTTGTCATTTTGATTAATAGTTGTATGTATAATTTAAAAAAAAATATTTTGTGCCACTTGCACTTATTTTATTGCAAACCTTATATGCAAAAAGTTGGAATAGTGTACTGTTAAAAAAACAACCTTTGTATCAATATGTTTTATATCTGGTAGGCTTCTAATAGTGAATTATATGAGATGTAGAATATGTTTGTATAGAACTAAGATGTGCTTTAGAGAAACTAAGTAATCCTCTGTAATCATTCATTCAAATTGTTAAATTGTTGAAGCTCTTGTGGTGCAGGGGCACTTAGCAATTTTTTTTGAGTTTGTTTCCAGGATGATGGAATCATGTTTTTAGTTTTGTAATAAGGCCAAAAGGCCATTGAGTGTGAGCTCAAATGATTTTAAGGGCCCTAAGAGTCTTTGTTTGGCCAATGTTGTCTTGTGAGCTCTTAAGGGTGTCAGGTAGAGCACTTAATAGGATAAGTTGTTTTTGGGTTAATGTAGGTTGGTTGATATTGTTTTGAAGTTCTTAAGGTCATATGAGTCAGCTGAAAATGACCAAGTTTGAGTTTGAGCAAAGTCGCTCACCTATGCAACAAATTGCAAAAGTTACAAAAGTTGCTCACAACAACTTTGCAACATTTTCAGTCACCAACGGTTAATATTCCCAACTCTATTCCTTACTCAAGAGAGGGTAAGTATTGCAAACCCTTGGAGGGTGTGAGGTGTAGAACCATTGGAGGGTTCTTGTGTAGCTTGGAGGAGATACCTAGATAAGGTAGCACAAATTGGTGAGAGACAATCCACTCTACATCATCTTGACCATGAGACATATTGACCTTTTTGTGCATGCCATTAAGATTTGGAATTATCTTTTCCAATGAGACATTCTAGGCCAGTGAGGCTATTATAATAAAAAAAAATCATCATAACCCAGTGAGGCAATTTGTGAGTGGTTTTTATACCCCAAGAGGGTTTTCCACTTAGGAAAATAATAGTGTCAATGTTGTTCAGTGAATTCTCTATTGTGTGTTGCAAACATGCCTAATGTTAATTGTTTTTTTCATGTTTGAAAAGTCTCAATATAATATACAACTACATGTATCAATTGAATGTTCAAACTCAGTTTAAAATTGGAATTTAGCCTCAAACACTGATTAAGCCCCACTCTCAGTGTTTTCTATACTCCAACAAGTGGTATCAGAGCCAAACCATAGTCTATTAAGGGTTTCCTAGTGGAGTATTTGTCATGGCTAATTTAGAAGGCTTTTCTACAACCAAAGCATCATTGTTTTATGGTAATAATTTTACCTTCTAGAGTGTCAGAATGGAGACTTATCTATCTTCATTTGGATTTGATGTGTGGGATTCAGTCACTCAAGGTTATACATTTCCTTCAAAAGGCCCTTCCACAACTAATGAGAAGAAATCCTATTAGAGAAATGCAAAAGATAAAAAATGCTCTTCTATGTGGTTTAACCAATGAAATTCTTGTGAAAGTTATGCATTGTAAAAGTGCTAAATAAGTGTGGGATAAACTTGTTAGCATTTATCAGGGTGATGACAAAATAAAACAAGCCAAACTTCAAACACTTAGGGTGAAATTTGAAAGCCTCAAAATGAATGATGATGAAAAAATTGCAGAATATCTACTTAGAGTAGATGAGCCTGTCAATGCCATGAGAGGCATTGGTGAGCAAGTTGAAGACAAAACAATTGTGAAAAGGTCTTAAGATCTTTACCTTCTGTGTTTGATTCTAAAGTCTCTGCAATTGAAGAGGCTAAAGATTTGAAGACATTAACTATAGATGAACTTCATAGATCTTTGACTGCATATAAAATGAGAAAACAAGATGAGTTGTCCATAAGCAAAGAAGTTGCATTTAAAACTTCAAAGAAGAATAGTATAACATATTTTGAATCTAGGGATTTGGATGAAAAGGAACTGAACCTAGCTAGAAAAATAAATAGAGGTTCAAGAAAATACAAGGGAAAACTTCCCTTTAAATGTTTTAGCTATGGAAAAGTGGGGCATTTTCCTACAGTATGTCCATATGAAAAATCTAAAAATGAACACGAAGATTGGGTGGGTGCAAGAAGTTGGGTCCCAATTCCGTGAAAGTCTACGAGCAAAAAAGTTTGCCACTAGAAACGAGTGCCCGTTTTTTAGGAAACGAGCACTTGTTTAACTTTGGAGCCCCAACCCATAAAAATAAAATAGGTGCCCATTTAGGATCGGACCACCATAGAGAATCAGGTGCACGATTTTTAGAAATGGGCACACGTTTCTAAAAATAGGTACCTGTTTCTAAAAATGGGCACTCGTTTCTAAAAATGTGTACCCATTTCTAAAAACGAGCACATGTTTCTTAAAGTGCTATAAATTTCAGAATGGGTGCCCATTTTTTGAATTTTAAATAATGGGTGCCCATTTCATAAAAGATGGAGCAGGAAACACACCTATGCCTCGGTTTTGGCTTCGGGTTAGGCTTGGTGGGACCAAGCCTATACTTGGACCTCCAAAAAAATGGCTAAGGCACTAGAATACCATATTTCTACCTTGCCGTAATTTTTTGAAGGTCTTCCTGATCGTAGTTTTTGATGAAACAAAAACTCATTAGATTTCTCACTATCCTAATTTCAAAAATGTAAATTTCATAGTGATATGATTAGTTTTACTATTTTTGCATTATTTATTAATCAAAAGTGGTACCTAAATGTAAAATAGTGAGGTTTAGTAAAAATTTAATAAATTTTTTATTTTTAGGTTTTTTTGAAAATAAATTATATGACATCCATCTACATACAATTATTTTGAAGATTAAAAAAAATAAAATTAAAAAATATGAAATTTTCATCAAATTATGGTGGTTGTACACCAGATGTTTTGAAAATGTACTTTATAGTCAATTAAAAATTAATTAAAAAATATATATTCAATAAAAAAATAAGAAAAAAATATTCTCATCAATATTTGGTGTATTAGGTATCTTTTCTCAGAAGGATTTGTAAAGATTATTTTATTTACATCAAAATATGGTGGCCATACACGTGTGGTATGGTCCTAAAACAAGCATTTTGAAAAAGTGGTTTTTAAATATGCCTACTAAAAAGCAATTTCTACCATGTGGGTATTGAAATAAATTACATATTTGAAAATTAGACTTTGAGCACTACATTTTTTATTACAAAAGTTTTTTCAGATTCAAATTCTAAGTACCTCAAATTTTGACATCAATCGGCAAAAAAATTGAAAAATAGGGAAAACACTTCCACTTTTTGCCCAAAAGTGGGACTCAACTTCTTGCACCCACCCGATTATAAAAGACAAGGTAAAAAGAAGAAGTAAAATTTTAAAAGAAAGAACAATCTTAAAAATAAGAGTCTCATAATCAAAGATTCTAAAAATAGTTCAGATAACTCTGATAATGAAAATCAGGAAGTCCTTTTCATGGCAGCCATATGTCTAGTCAATAATGAAATCAATCAGA
Source organism: Cryptomeria japonica (assembly GCF_030272615.1). Lineage (NCBI taxonomy): Eukaryota > Viridiplantae > Streptophyta > Pinopsida > Cupressales > Cupressaceae > Cryptomeria > Cryptomeria japonica. The sequence goes on from NC_081415.1 coordinate 658,580,469, forward strand.
ATACTCACTCTGATAAAGAGAACCGACAAGATGTAGAAAGGTGAACTTCTTTGTGCTCTTAAAGAAATAAAGAGATTAAAAAGGGAATTGACCAAATATGAATATCTCTTCACTAATGCTAGTAAACAAGTTGTTAACTTAGAAACTCAACTTGCAGAAACTAAGAGAATCGAAGAAGTCGCTAAGAAAGAAATGGAAGCAAAAGAAAAATATTGTCAAAATTTTGAGGCAGAAATTGTTGTTTTGAGAAAGAAGCTTGAGAAGTATGACAATAGAAAGTTAGAGGATCTTTTGAAAGGGTAGAAACAAAACAAAGATAAAATAGGTCTTAGTTTTGAAATAGGCCAATGCTCAAATTAATCCAATCTACAAAAAGATCAACGTAACTCTCTCCAGTCATAACACTCCAAAAAACTATGTATGGTCCAGTTATAATAGGAGTGAGTATCCAAAGTTTAGATAATCCTCCTCAGGTTATTGTTTCTATTGTAATTGTATACACCTAAAAATGGTCTGAAGATAATTAATTAAATAAGCAATTATTTAATTAATCCCCCTTCCCAATTTAATTGAATTCATTAGCAATTTGATTAAATTCTCCCATTCATCTACTATAATAAATCTAAGGATTTATTTAATAAGTTCATTTCAATAGTCCCCTTTGATTAATTAATCTGAATTAATTAATCCTCCTCCATTTAATTGATTCTTCTAATCCCCTAATTAATTAAAATAAATCAATTTATGAGTTGTTCAAAGTTAATTAGCCTTTTCCTATTATTTGAATTTTTTAATTCAAATTACCCACATGCCTCCTAACTTCTAACCACCTAACCTAACCATCCCCCTAACCTAAACCATTCCACCTAACCCTGGGTTTAACTAACCCTATCCTATCTTGCACATCCTAACCTCCTATGGGTTGGATATCCCCTCTTTGAGACACATGGCACTTTGGCATCATGTCTCCTCTCTTGGACACTTGCCCTTTTATGAGAAAGGCTCCTTGACACTTGTCACCACAAAGATGACAAGTGTCCCTCCCTCCAACCTCTTATCCAACCTCCTCAAATTTCACCCTTGATATCTTTAGACTCAATCTCTATCATTGATTCCTGCCACCTCACCCCTGGCCTTGGAAATCCTATAAATATCCCCCATTTTGGAGCACAAAGGATCCCATCTGATATCATTTTAGGAATTTTTACTATAGGCATATCTCTTCTAGCATATCATTTAAGCATTGTTATCATAGGCAATTGCATCTTAGATCTAGTTTAATTTGATCATATTCTAGCATAATTGTTGAATAATATAACATAATCAATATTTATTCTAGCTTAATTGCATCATCATTATAGCTTAAACATGCATATAATTAGCTTAATTAGCCTCTTGGATCAATCTAGCATAACCAATCTCATCTAGCTTGCATACCATATCATTTTAAATCCTTCGTCTACGTGTAGTCAAGTCACTAGGATTGCTTGTCCAGATATGAGAGCAAATCCACACTTGCATCTCTTAGGAGGTGATAGGTCACTTTGTCATGGTTTATCTTTTGTTTGATTTCAATTTTCTAACCATATTTGTAATGATCTATTGAGTGTTTGTATTGCGGTTGCAGGTACCCTACTTCACACTCACGACATTTTGGCACCCACCGTGGGGCCTAGCCCCTTTGATCTTTAACAAGTATGCTTGTAATAAATCTCATTGATAGGTTGATTAGCTCTTTCAACACACACATTAGCTCTCTCAAGTTCCAAATTCCCATTCTTGGCCTCTTTTGTAGCGTTTCGGCTCCTCAAATGGCTTTTTTGGGAGATTTCTCAACTCTATTTTTATGTTTTTTTGTACTTTAGCATTTTTGGTCTATCTTGCAGCACATCTAGTCTGTCTTGCAGTGCTTTTTGTTTTTTTTGTAGTGCTTTTGGTTTGTTCTACAACACTTTTGGTCAATTCTACAACACTTCTAGTCAATTCTGCAACGCTTCTGGTCAACTCTACAACGCTTTTGGTTAATTCTGCAACATTTTCGATCAATTCGGTAGCGTTTTTGGTGTTCAGAATAGCGTTTTTGGTTAAATGGACAGTATTCTTGGAACCTTTGATAGATTTCTTTGTCAATTTGATAGCGTTTTTAGTTTTTCATTGATTTTTCTAATGTGGTACTCTGCATTTCTCATTTCTTCTTCTGGACTGTCATTTTCCTGAACCTAATTTGTAGTTTGTTGATTTTGGAGGTACTTATTTCATTGTGAAAGACCAGAGTCATAAACCATTTCATTGTGAAAGACCGGAGTCATAAACCATTTCTTCGTCAAAGAATGCAATATAAATTACTAACTTTGTTTGCAGTTGCGGGATTTTGCACATATTTTTGATAAATTAGGAACATAGAATAATTACAATGGAAATGAACAAACATGTCTTATGTGTTTTTTATGATAGGCGAGTATGCTCTCACCTTTCTTAGGTAATTAGAAAGATAGACTCATCTTTTCTTTTCAATACTGCATATCTTTAGCGGGCCTGCCCTCCCGAGGAGCCTATAAGGCCAAAGCCATTAAGGCCAGTGCGAGGAGAATGACCCAAGTGGGAACGGCTAATGCCAAGTACTCCAACCCACTATAAAATAAATGTGATTTGATGAAAATCAAGTCAACGACAATGCTTGAGAATAGCTCTCCTTCGTACCTTCGGGTATATCAAACCTTGGTTTTCAAGGTTGGGAGACCTCTTAATTGAGTTTATACCCCGACGCATTGAACAAATCCCTTACTAGTTCTAATTAAAATTAGAAGCTACCCAGTTTACCTCCAAACATTATTAAATTCTTAATGCATGGAGGGGGAAGACATATGTCCCTCTTGAACGTATGTGCAAACTCCCCCTTTGAGACCTTATTGCTAGGCTCATAATGGGACTCCACTAGCTCTCTCAAAGGCAAAAACACAGATGCCCTTTATGGGGTAACAAGGTTGTGTGAGCTGACAGGGTACCAAGTGTGGGCTAAGAACTAATAATGAAGCCAATCTCCTTAGGATAAACTGAATGATGTGTTTTCAGTTGTTCAAAACCTGTTAAAATTTGGGCTTTCTTTAAAGCTTCTTGAACATACACTTTATGTATCCTTTGGGACAAAAATAAAATCTGAATTCTATGTTTTTAAGTTAGGTCAAGATATCATCCATTCAAATACAACAAAAATTGCAAACTCAAACTTCAAATTGTCAAATTTACAAGTTTCATAGCAAATTAGCTCTTTCAGTCCAAACAGTCACTCTCACAATCCAAACAGTAGCTCTCACGGTCCAAACAATCGCTCTCACGGTCAAAACAGTAGCTCTCACGATCCAAACACTCGCTCTCATGGTCCAAATAGTAGCTCTCACAGTCCAAATAGTATCTCTCATGGTCCAAACAGTAGCTCTTTCAGTCCAAACAATAGCTCTCATTGTCCAAACAATTGCTCTTTCAGTCTAAACAGTCCCTCTTTTAGTCTTTATAGTCACTCTTTCAGTCCAAATAGTAGCTCTTTCAGTCCAAACAGTAGCTCTCACAGTCCAAACAATCTCTCTTTCAGTCCAAACGGTAACTCTCATGGTCTAAATAGTAGCTCTCGCAGTCCAAACATTAGCTCTCTTGGTATGAATGTTAGCTTTCTCTTTTTTCAACATTAACTCTCCAAGGTTGAGCTTGCTAGGTATAAACATCAATTTTCTCATTCTACACATTAATTCTTGGGGTCAAAATAACCATTATCTAAGTTCTAAAATCACTAGTTTACACTTCAGAGTTCTTGGTCTAAATAGGAGAGCTTCTTGTCTAAACAACAACTCTCTTGGTCTAAACAACAACTATCTTGGTTTAAACAACAGAGTTTCTAGTCTAAACAACAGCTCTCTTGGTCTAAACAACAACTTTCATGGTCGAAACAAAAAATCTATTAGTTTAAACAATAGAGTTCTTGGTCTAAATGTCAGCTCTCTTGGTCTAAATGTCAGCTCCCTTGGTCTAAACATCAACTCTTCTAGTCTAAATGTTATCTCTCTTGGTCTAAACATCAGCTCTTTTGGTTTAAATGTCATCTCTCTTGGTCTAAACAACAACTATTTTAGGTTGAATGTCAAATTGCTCATATTTCAACATTAGATCTCCTAGTTTGCACTTGCTAGGTCTAAATATCAGTTATCTGAGTCTGAAAATCAAAAAGTTAGGTCAAAACAACAATCTCCTAAGTTCAAACACCCAATTTACTAAGTCTAAACATCATTGTTTTGAAGTTTAGAGTCACTACACTATAGAATAGCATTTTTGGTCTATTCCTCAGCATTCCTGGTCATTTTGTCAACATTTCTGGTCAGTATAGCAATGTTTCTGGTAAGTTTGTTAGCATTTTTGGTCAGTATAGAAATGTCCTTGGTTATCATAGCAGTGTTTCTGGTCAATTTGTCAACATTTCTGGTCTATATAGAAGCATTTTTGGTCAGTATAGCAGCATTCTTGGTAAGTTTAGCAATGTTTCTAGTCATTTTGTTAGTGTTTTTGGTGAACTTCACCAAAATCAGAAAACAAAAACAACCCATTTCTCAGATAGTCAAACATAGAGAATAGGTCATCTTCTTGGGTCACTTAGTTAGGTTATCTTTTGTTAAAACAAATTCAAAGATAGACACACTAAGGTTCTCAAGTATTCATCTCCAACAAGTTTAAGATCTAACATCTCAAAGTGCAACATCACACCTTCTTTGATAAACTGATCACTCAAAACATAGTTTCTCATCAGGATCTATCATCATCTATCACAAAACTACATTGTTTGACCAGGATAACCTTGTCCCACATTGTAGGATATATCATTCTTATTGGACTTGGTTTTATCAAAATCATCATCATTGCATTCAAAAATAAGATCAAAAAACTTACAAATCTACAAATACTTGAATTATCTTTTCATGTCATATCACTCTATCATACCTACATTAACAATTGGTCACTTATCAAAACACCTTCTAGACAATTGGATCCTTGCACAATATTCAAAACATGTGTATGCTTGTTTTAACTAGAGCACAGAGATGAAAGATCAAAGAAACATAAATAGAAACATGGAATACCAAAGCAAAATACAAGAAGAAGACATAACAGGTCAACATATCAGAGAAATCAACCAAGTCCAAAATCAAAAGCCAACTATGTAAAAATGTCACAAGGATTCAAATGCATCTCCAAAGAAAGGTGGCTCTTTTATGCATCTCTTAAAGAGATCCCTAAAGGATTTTGTTGAGGAAGATCAAAATCGTGCACCTATGTCTATCAATGGCTCATCCCCCCATAAGAAAATTGACTCTCCAAAGGCATCTATTCCTACACCTCTTAAAAACTTGCAAGAACCTTCCATAACATCCTCACCAAACAATACACCAGAGGATGAAGTTCCCTAAGGGATATCCATAATGGCCATCAAACATATTTCAAAGGATCCTATTCAAATCCCATCTCCTTCATATCTAAGCATTGATTCCTTGCAACATCCCCATAATGCTCCCTTGCAAATTGAAGTCCTCATTCATAGAATGCTTGTTAACCATGTCCTAATAGATTGGGGAGTTGGCTTAAACATTTTCTCATTGAGTCTTGTCCATGCTATAGGTTATTCTAAAGATGCAGTTGATCCCTAGAAAAAGATCACATTCAAAGAATATGATGAAGAAGAGCGTTCCTCTAAAGAAATTGTGAAATTACCCATCAGAGTGGGACCTTTCCAGAAAGACACAGAATGCCAAGTCCTAGACTTGGATTTATCATACAACATACTCTTGGGAAGAACATGGATACATGACATACAGGCTATTCCACCAACATATCATCAGTGCCTAAAGTTTCCATACATTGGACAGCAAATCACGATCTTAGCAGACTCAAATCCATTATAGTGCTATAGTAATCTGAAACCGGCTTGAGAGGTTATTGTTCCATATAACAAAGAGACATCATCTTCAAGCAAACAATCCAAAGAAAAATCATTTGCCTCAATTTTGTCAAGTATGGAAAAACAAATGCAGCTAAGAGATCGAGGGAATGGAGAATATTCACTGTCGTAGTTACCACTTTCTCTTAAATCCTATGGAAGACCATCAAACTCTCAACAACAACCAATTGTGAAACATCTTCCAATATTTGATGGAGAATTTGTTAGTGTTGGGACCTTATCAGATGAAACAGAAAACAAAGATGTGCTACAATGGCTATACAAGGATGAAGAAGTCCAACAAAAGATCAATAATGTTAGAATACCTACAAAAAAATATGGAAAAGGATTTAACATTCTTCAAAAAATGGGATACACTAGAGCGGGTCTTGTAGGAAAAAGAAAAGAAGGTATCTCAGAACCTATATAACATCATACTTAGCAAGCTATAGCCAAATCAGGCTTAGGGTATGGATGAGCTACTCTACAAGAGGACACATCTTCTAAGCAACAAAAAGATGAACATGATAACAGACAAGAGCAACTTGCAATTGAAAGGGAAGACAATCAGATATCTTGCTTCGATCCTAATGTCAAAGAATAAAATCACTGCACTTTGATCTGATTTGAGCCGCAATCCTCTACAACTGATCTGTGATATTTGCAGTCGACATTTAATAACGACATAGTTGGTAACTACCTCATCGACACACCATTCACCTACCACTGTATGTTCGCCACCTGGAGTCCACATGACATCGTTGTCAACATCCAACTCACTTGACTGTGTCGGTTCAAACTTGGTCACCGACTGAACATGCTACCAGTATACAATAACCAGTTAACCTTCATATCATGCACTTCTCTATTTTGTCGGTTAGGACATGCTATCTCGGACCACACTTACTGGGTTCACTTGCTTAACAGTTGACAGACTTACCAATTGACATCCCATATCGATTGACATCAACATGCCAACAATATCTAATGCCGGTAACAACATCTTGCATGTTGGTTGACATACTTACCATTTGACATGAATTACAATACAATGCCAACATGTTAGTAATATCCTTTGTGTGTACTATTAAAATTCACAATACTCTAACATGTAGTTTTCAATTTCTAAATGATTTTTATATTTTATACATTATTTTTAATAAAAAATTTGATTGATTTATATGTTTCATTTTATTTTATTTTTTTTAAACCAAAAGTGGCAAGCCACTGATATATATATATATATATATATATATTAATAAGAAAAAACTGATTTAGGAGCACAATAGGGAAAGAACCAGGAAGAAAGCCCTCTATATCCTTCTCAGATACAGTGAAGAAGAGGGAAGGAGGCTATGAGAAGAAGCCACCCAATCTGGAGAGATAAATAGGGATTTCCCATAGAATGAATCTCTTAGGGGCCAAAAAGAGAGTAACCAGTTGGGACGAACCGAAGGAAACCAAAAATAATCAAGCCCCTTAACCGGTTCCCATGGCAACTAAGGAGCGTGAATCTGATTGTTTGAGAACTGATGAGTTGCACCAATTGGTTTCCCATTATGTTGTACTGGTGCTTTGATACCGGTATGATGTCCTTGTGATCGGTTCATAAAAAGAAAAGCCTCTAGTACCAGTGCTAGTTGACAGCAAAAAAGATGATTCCTCTACCGGTTCAGTTGCCATTAGATTTTCAATCCATCAAAAAGGAGCATATTCTGGGTAGCAAAAAACAAAACCAAAATATCTTTACTCGTTCATGGCGGTGTCTTCCTGGGGCTGAATTGCAGGGGCATTGAAAGTGTAATGCCCCGTCAGGAAACCCCGAAGGGATTAAGCTAAAACACACGAATGGAGTGCAATAATTTTTTTTTAAAAAGTTAAACACAACATTAAGATACAACATGATATCCAAGTTCAAATTATACATCAGAAGACATCAACTAACACCTAAAGAGTTTCCCAATGTGGTTACTTTATTCCAAATTTAACTTAACTTATACCAACTAAAACAATTAAGCCGATTAACTTAATGACAAGATAATACTTATACAAAGAATAATTTCTTTCATTAAGACTAAATCATAGGTAACATATGAATACATCCATTAAGGTTAAAATATAGCTAATATTAAGATTGAAAATGTAAATAACCCAAATGAAGTTCATCCATTAGAATTACAATTTAATCATACCTTTTGTTCATATTTTTCTTATTAAAATTTGAGTCATGCATCTAATTAATAACACACTTGAATTTCACCATAACTAACGAGATCTTTCCATGCATACTTAATTTCCTAAATATATTCCATTATTCCAAACTACATTCTTTCATGATCCAATTTGCTACATTTAAAAGACATGCATTTATAATTAATTTCATCTAATCCACTTCATACATTCTAACATAATGCCATTCATGCATGCTAAAACTAAAAAAGAAAACATAAGTACAAATTAACACATAACACCAAAGTGATCTCGGAGTTCACCCCTAGAGGGCTACATCTCCGGGTCTACTCAACTGCAAGACCCCTCTGTTCATTTAAATTAGTTAAGGGTACATAAGTTCCACATCATTTACATTCTTTCCATCAAGGCGAATCATACCAATAATCAACCGACCACATCGGTCAAAAATTACATAAATGATCCTTACATAGAAATGGATCCAATTGAACACATTTAAGCTGATACAAGGTCCACTGCCCGATAATACTCTAACTAGAGACCTGACCCACTATGGTCAACCATAAGCCAACACTTGACACTTGCATACAAAACAAGACCAGTCAAAACACCATCACAAGGCAACAACCAAACTAGAAATTGAAAACATAAACAAGTACCTCAAATCATCCAATGACAGGGTCCAAACAAAAATATCAGCATGAGACACAATGACAACTCAACCAGAATTGAAATGAAATTAAACTTGACTGATAACACCATTTACACAAGATCCTATTACAGGCAATCTTTTCTTTAAACAATCAAGAACATAATTAACTTGCAAATAAAGATCTTTCTAGAAGATAAGGAAATACAGCTATATTAATAAATCCATCTTGTCATTTGTCCAATAAAGTTAAATAAATTCACATATGAATTAAACTCCTAATATATTTCCAATATGAATATTGAATTTAAAATTATAAGCTTTTTTTTTCTAAAACTACAAAATTCTAAATTCTTTATTCATATAACAAAAATATTTAAATTAACAAATAAAAAAAAACAAATTAAACAACTATATAAATATACATATATATCTATTTAAATATATATATATTAACACATTAATAATTATTTTATTAGTATTTATTTATTATTTATATTTTTTTTATTTAAAAAAAAAACTAAATAACAAATAAAATTAAAAATTAAAAATAAATTTTTTTACTAACTATGATGGGCTACCCAAGGTAGCGGTGCTACCATAGGCAGCCAACGCTACCCTTGGGTAGCACTGCTACCCTATGGCAACAACCACTACCTTTGGGTAGTGTTGCTACCCTAAGGCAGCATCCGCTACCCAAAGGTAGCACTGTTGCCCTATGGCAGCAGCCACTACCGAAGGTAGCTGCGTGGGTAGAGGCATAGCCTCCCCACTTTTTGTTATAATAATTTTTTTTTAATTAAATTTTTTTTTAAAACCACAAAAAAATAAAATTACAGTTTATCAAAACTGTTTCAATAGCATAAACATAAATACCCAAATTCAATAAAATTCTTTTACAGAATTTTATTCAAACTTTTAAAAAAAAAAAATTAGATTCTCTCATAAATTTAATTCAAAATTAAATTTATTCCTTAAGTGATCAACAATTCCCACATAGGTACCATTATTTGAAAAACTATCAGAACAAATCAAACAAGAGAGGATAATTTTCTCAGGTAAATACCCTTTCTCCTAACTCGTGCAATTTCCATGCATCATAAAAACTTGACAAATTTTCTATAATAATTTTCCTAATTTTCCCAAAATTACATTCTTCCCATAAACAAGAAATACACATCAGCCATGAATTTTCAAACAAAACTCAAATTCACCAGAAGAGGGTTTTGGATTTGACAATAATTTACACACACATCATTCACAGAAAAATAGAAATATCTACAAAAACCCACAACTAAGAATTCATCAAACCTGGTATAGCTTTCTTGGAAGAAATCTGTAGAAGCGCCCTAACTTTTTCAATAAGCTTCCAATAAATTCCTCCACCTAAATTCCAGACCTATTCCTGTGTCCCTAGAATAAAGACCTATTCCCTATTTAAACTAAAATTCTAGGTTCAATAGCTTTTCTCAAAAACCTAAATTTAGAATAAAAGTAATTTTATTTTATTTTCTAATTTTATAACAAAAGACAAGCTAACATGCAATAATTAAAAATCATTATTCTTTCTTTTCTTTTCTCATGCAAATTAATTAATTTTCTAAATAAAGAATTAAAACAATACTTTAATTCCAATTAATTCTTTTATTCATGTTTTTTTAATTTATTCTTTTATTTATTTATTTATTTATTTAAAATTCTAGGAACAATAAATAGAATTAATCCAATTTATTTCCACCAAAATTTAAATAAAAATATATTTCTAATATCATGCAGCTTGCAACTTAATTTAATTAATTAATTAATTAAGTTTATGGAATCATCTCATAGTTGAATTGTTTATGCATTGAGATTATAAATTTAGTTAATTAAAAGAAATGATTTTCTCCCTCATTTAATTTTTAATTAACAAAGCTAATAGTTGCATTTCACAATATTAATGAGGGTAAAATATTTTTAATTAAATTAAATTCTCAAAATCACTCTTACACACTATATAAAATAAATATGAATAAAACTCACTTTTCTAATCAAAATTGATTTTCTTAAATAATTAAAATTAATCTTTCTATTCCAGAAAGAAAAAAAGAGATTAAATTATATATATTTCGAATAAATTTAAATCTTTCCTTTTTAAAATGCATAAACTAAATAAATTCACTATTTAAAATTAACCATTAAATTAAACTCGCTACAAACATAAATAGATCGATCTTTTTAATTAATGACTAATCACATAAAAGAAACCTATTTATTTTAATTCCTCAATTACTAATGCATAAATGAATACATTAAATCAAAATAAATACTTAGGGTTAAATACTCCATTTACCACACGACAAACACGCAAACCAAGTAAGCCAACCAATTACCCGACCCCCAAACCCAAATAAAAAGGAAAACTGAAGGATCACAAATGATGCTTACTTGAGCATGACTAGGGTAAACTGAACCTCGCACCTAGGCAGTACTGTACCTGCAATCTCTTGCAACCAAGAGTCACACAAGCATATATATATATATATATATATATATATATATATATATATATATATATAATGAAGATGTTAGCTCGAGATTAATAACAAGAATCAGGAAGACAATTAAACTTACATAAGAATCAATGTGAAAGCACATTAATAGGTATGCACAATAATCATAATATCTGACTACAACATTACCTCATGGTAATTCAACCACTCAAGATTGCCACATAAAAAGTCAACCAAGGTCAAACTGGTTTTACAAAGCCATCCAGGGTAGGGGTACTATAGAAAGTGGGCAGGAAGGAAGTAGTCCATCCCATGATTTCATCCTACACCGGTACGTTGAGGTCTAGGACCCTATCTATAGTTTGACCCCTTTCCACAGGTTGTGATATATGCAAATAGGGGTCAACATTTTCTATTTCCAGGATTTCCATTAGAGCCCCAACTTTAATTTTGACTCTGTGTACAATGTGTTCATCCAATTGCCTGCCGAATTGATGCAAGTCGTTCTTCACATGGTAGAAATTTTGCCATTCTAGGGCATGCTTTATTCGGTCATAGAGTACCATGTAAGAATGGCTAGATTGAATAAAATGACGTGGAGAGAGGCCCCTAAGGAGAGCCGACCCCTACCATAGATTATATTTTGCCAGGGCTTCAAGGAACGGAGCCGGGGGAAGCACATCTTGTCTTACCAACTTGAAGAATACTAAATCCAGCAAAGGAATAGATTGCAAGAGATCTAGAGCATTTGACAGAAAGGAACTAAGAAGTTGACGAGGATACAGAATCTTTTTGGCTTGTTGGGATAACATCTCCTCACCAATGAAGTCTTTGACAGCTCTTCTCAATTATGGATTGTGTAACAGAAAGAGTTGGTCAAGGTCCCTATCATTGATGTGTCCATGAAAAGTTGCCGAAGGTTCTGGAATTTGCACTGAAATCCGGTCGTTCCATGGCATATACTCACAGTGAATTTGGCTGTATCCTCCACAAGAACCATTTTCCATATTACAGAGTACTGTGATACTTCAAAAAATTTGAATTTTCAAAAATTTCGGCTGAGAACTATGTAAGAGTAGGCTGGTTCCATTTATAAACAAAAATACCATCTCAAAGTACAATAAATGATCAGATTTTAGGATCATGTTTGCGATCCTTGCATTAATTTTGTGATCGTAATATAGTCGAGGGGATGTGTGAGAGGCCTAAGTCTGTTTTACCCCATGTGAAGTGACGTGTTGAGAATCCCCGAGTACTTCGCACTAAAGTTCCATACATGCCATCTACAAAATGCATTTAAAAGTATAAATGCAAGTGTCCTGTCAGCCTTCTTGTTCATCGGCATCGGTTATGTGCTTGCATGCGAGTATTTAATATGAAGTATCTTGTGGTAAGAGTGTTGTACTTTCCTTTTGTACTAATTCAAGCAATTTGGGAAAAGAAGATAATTTAGAAGGAATTGCAATCGACTCCACAAAAATGCCATCGCAGCCCATGTTAGCTAACAAGTTAGCAACAAAGTTGCCCTCTCTTAGTGTGTGACTGACAGAGTAGTCCGAAAAAGTGTCGAGAAGATCCAAGGTATGCTTCAGAACATAAGATAGTTGCCAAGTCTTAGATCTTTTTGAGGTAACTGAGTTGATAATGACTAAAGAATCCCCTTCTATGTGTATATTGGAGAGGCCACACTTCCTTGCTAGCACTAGACCAGTTAGTAAAGCATTTTCTTCCACCAAGTTATTCGTACCCAGAGGGATGGGTGAGGCTTGGAAAAAATGCATTTTGCCAAAATGATCTTGTATACAAACTCCAATTCTCGATTTCCCTAGGTTTCCATGAGAAGAGCCGTCAAAGTTGATCTTTAAAAAATTTGGAGCTAGGGGTGTCCATTTTATAAACGACTTGTCTTTCCCATGGACTGAAGACTAGTTTGAGGGAATCCCTATTGGAAAAATAATACCATGCCAGGATTTTGCTATTACCTTATCCCATCAAGTAAATGACTGGATGTCCTTGGAATTTGTAAGAGAAGAGTTTATGATTTCTGCAATCGAATTTTCCAATTTGATCAAAACTTGATCCAGGGAAGAGGATGTTTTTCTAAAGATTCTTTTGTTCCTCTCCCACTAGATTGCCCAAATAATGTGAAAAGGAGCACATTTCCAAATGCCTCAGAAGGTTGATGTAGAGAATAAAAGAGGCCAGGAGTTAAACATAACCCATAGTGATTTTCGAAAGGGAAACGTGAGTTGGAGATTATTCATGATCAAGAACCAACATTGGGAGGCAAAAGAGTAGTGTAAAAATAAATGATCAATTGATTCTTCCTCGAAGTCACAAAATACACAATTAAAAGCTTGTGTAATGCCTAGTTTTGTTAATCTCTCTGCTATTAAGATTCTTTTATTCAATGTTAGCCATGCAAAACAACCTGCTTTTGGTAGGACAATGTCATTCCAATAGAAGGAGTATGCCTGACTACTTGCCTTATTGCTGCAAGGCATTGTAACCTTCTTTGATTGAATATTGCCCTGATTTTGAAGCTGGCCAAAATAACACATCATCTATGTTAGACATAATAACTGTTATATTCAATAAAATGCTGGCTAATGAGGAAGCTTGCTAGAGGGGTATTGGGAGAAGAGTAGGATCTTTCCAGATTATTTTTCCTAAAAATATTTCTATAGCAGACACATAGTCACTCAATTTTATACCCTGTTGATTGTGAATTTCTATGTGAGGTTAACTAGAATACCTCCTTTTATCATTTTTTGAAATAGCTAATTGATGTATTCCATTAATTGGATCTTTTACATGATGACTAATTTAATGATTGATTAATTTCATTGAATATTACACTTTAAGTGAAGTTGTGATACTTAAAGAAAATTAAGGATTGATTTATATCATATCTGTCTATTCATTTGTTTTGTAAAAATGGAACTCCAAAATTTAGAGGCTTGATTAAAAATAAAGGGTTTCTATTTTTAATAAGTTTGCAAATGAACATGTAGAGACTTGATTTTTTTTTTTTGAAAGATCTGGAATGGTAAATTGCACATTGTAAGTGATTTTCAAGTTAATATTATTTTTAGATGTGAAAATATCAAGTATTTAAGTTTCTAAAATTCATGAAAAATTATTTAAATTAAGTTTTAAGGCTTGATATGACCTTTTCTCATCTAGAAAGTTGGCATCGTAGAGCATTTTGAGCACTTCAATTCAAAAAACAAACTTAATTGAGTATCTAGATCAAAATTTATGGCTCCCCAGAGTTGAGCTATTATTTGGAGGGAGTTGTGAATCTCAAAATATTGCTTGAAGGTGCATAAGGGCTATTTATGACCATTTTTTGAGGATTTTCAAGTAGTGGTGTGATAATCAATGAGAAGGTGGTAAGTCATTATAAAAGAGGTAAATTGGGAATTTGGAAGCATATTTGAAGATATAGTAAAAAGAAGGCTCCATAAACCAAGGAAAAGAAGTTGTAATGTGTTGCATCCTCTCAAGAATTTCATCCTTTGTTTCATTGCATATTTGTGTTATGTAAACAATATTGTTTTTCAATAAAAAAATCATAATTTCATGTGCAATTATAGGTTTTGTGTGTTGTGATTAACCCTTCATTACTAGCATACAACTTTTCAAATATATAAACATTAATCCCATACTAAATTCTAGTGAAAATTTTTTAAGGCTCCTTGATTGAATTAAGATTACATCAATTACTATGTTAGCCTACATGACCAAGAGTTAATTATAAACACCTTGGGGTGATATATCTTCTTCCAAAGGATTAATGAGTTAAAGAAACCATTTATAATATTGAATAAATATCTTTTGAAAATAATTAAGGATAATAGAAAATTTTCCATGAGATATCCTAGATGATTATGCAAGAAGTAAATGTAATTATTAATGTTCTAGTTAAATAATTCTTATATTTATGTAAAAATGTCAATATTAAATTTAATCTATGATCTCTAGATATGACTAGATGTCTTCAAATGAACTACTCTTAATCTTTCAATAAAACTCAAAAAGTGAAAGTTAAATTGTTTCATTCCTCAAATTGAAATATAATATATACTAAAAAGAATTAAATTCAAACTTGAAAACTAAATTTAAGTCTCATTTTTATACATCATGAAACTGATCTAAGACCATCATTACAAACAAATTAAGATCCAATCCAAAATCAAAAAAATAAATTAAACTACAACTATTAACAAAAATAAAATTGCTTGTACTATTATGGCATAAAAATAACTAATCATATTTAATTAAAAAAACCACTATTACAAGATTGCGCAAATAATTTTAGGAATAAAAAATAAATTAGTAATGTTTTCTTTTCTTTAATCATGGTCGATGTGATGCAAAGTTGTATGAGGGCAACATTTACCTACCACCACTTCATAGTGGCTCTAATGGAGAAGAAATATTTGTCATGGAAATATATCACTATGCTTTCTAAGAATGTTGAAAAATCATTTAACTCTTCAATTGTGGTTTGATATTAACTACATTTCACAAACATTGATCACACATCCCAAAAATCTTATGATTTCATACAGAGAAATCTTATTATGGAGAATAACTTTTCTAGTGGTCCAATCCTAGTCACTTTATTTGGCCAACAATAGCTTAAGTGGAACTTTCTCATTTTTTTATTTTAAATAATTGCCCCAAACTCACAGATGTGGATCTCTCCAGTAATATGTTGACAGTAAACGTTAGTGCTTACACCATTCCCAACTTTCAACTTTAGTACTTAGTATTACATGAGTCTAACATTAGAGGAGATTTCCTTGCATTTATTTCAACCCAATATTCCATTTATTATTTAGATTTGTCAAAAAATTCCCTGATTGGCTCTATTCCAAATTGGTTTTGGGAACTCACATCTCTATGGTATGTAGATCTGTCTAATAACTTACTTGATGGAGCACTTCTAAAAATGAGTTGCAAAAATATAGGCGACCTTGGATTTATTTGTAATTTTAAGAATTTAGCAGTTTTAGTCTTGTC
This sequence comes from Cryptomeria japonica, assembly GCF_030272615.1. Classification (NCBI taxonomy): domain Eukaryota; kingdom Viridiplantae; phylum Streptophyta; class Pinopsida; order Cupressales; family Cupressaceae; genus Cryptomeria; species Cryptomeria japonica. The sequence goes on from NC_081415.1 coordinate 658,596,808, forward strand.
AAACAATAGATTGAATGGTAAACATCCCCGTTGTTTTAAGAATCAATCTATGTTATCTGTCTTAAATCTAGAGAACAATAATTTAGAAGGGTGATACCAAATATATGTGAAAGAACAAGTCCTCTTGACGTATAAAATTAGGAGATAATGTACTTAGAGGACATATTATACCATCACTTGGAAAATGTAGCTCTCTTAAAATTCTTGGTTTGAGAAATAATAATCTACAAGGAAACATTGAAAATTGGGCTACATGCTTGCATAATCTCCAGATTCTAATACTGAAAAATAACAACTTCAATGGTAAAATCCCAGTGCAATTAACAAAACTACAAAATCTTTAAATTTTGGATATGTTGAACAATAAATTTTCAGGGGTTGTTCCAAATGACCTTATGAAGTTTCCTATGATGGAAAATGAATTAGAAAATAAAAAAATTCAAATACTAACTATGTCTATATAGATGAAATAACAGTCAAGAATAAAGGACGTGATATGGGGTTCATGAGAATTTTGAGATTAGTAAAGTGTCTTGATCTCTCTAGCAATAGACTCTCAGGTAACATTCCTTCCAATATTGGATCCCTAAAAGGCTTGATTATTTTCAACATTTCAAGAAATTATTTCAATGGTGAGACTCCTAAGTCTATTAGAGAGATGACAATGCTACAATCGCTTGATCTTTCACACAATACTCTATCTGGGGCTATATCTGGGGCTATTCCTATTGAGCTACAACTTCTCACATCATTAACTTACTTTGATGTGTCATACAATAACATATCAAGAATGATACCACAAGGAGGACAAATGATGACATTTGATTCTACATACTTCTCCAACAATTTAGGCCTATGAGGACTACAAATCTATATATCATGCTCAAGTAGTCAACTTGATGTTTCAAAGGCACTCAAAGAAACTAACAAATATTTAGATGATGATATTTGGTGGGACATGGGAATGGCTACAAGATATGTAATTATTTTTTCAATTGTAATGGGAATGTTGTGGCTCAACAAAACTTGGGGCATCATGTGCTTCAAATATATGGATGTCATTATCATTTCTCTATTTCAAGCATTGAGAGAGAAATTGTAAACTACAAGGTATAATCATTTCTATTCTACTTTTGATCAAGAAGCTAAATTTTGGCATGCATTGTCATATTTATAGGTTATGTAATGTAAAATACATGGCGTGATACTTATTGTATAATGCTCCAAAAAACACTATGATCTATAATGTGTGTTAAATTTCATAAATTTTAATTGAGACTTGTTCAAATAGTCATTTTTTGTAATTTAAGGTGAGTAAAATTTTCATGTGGAATTGAATTGAGATTTATGCTGATAATATATCCTTTCTTTTAGTTCCGTTATTTAGTGTTGATATTGGTTTTGAAATATTGTTAGTAAATATTTATTTTTAACAATTTCTATGTAATAATACCTTGTTGTTTAGTGTTTCTCTTTCTCCTAAATATTAATGTTAAATTTTTATAAGAGTGGGAATTCATAAAACTGGATTCATTGAGATTAACAAATAAATATAAAAGGGATTCTAATTATATAGATTAAATTCAATAGAAAAATAATGACACATTTACAAAATAACATAATTATTTACCCTACCAAACCTTTTCAACTTAAACCAACAAAAATAACACTCATGTACTTTATTAGTTCTCAATTAGTCATAATAAAATTAGGTATTTCTTGTTTGTGTTTGACCATAATTTATGTGTACAAGTATTTTATACGAAAATTTCCTATTAATCTTACAAAATAATGGGTATAAGAAATGAGACAACAAATTCGTTATAATATCACAAAAAAATTCAACATTCCTTGTCTCATTTCATATTTGAATCTAAACCTTGGGTAAAACCAAATATGGCCATTTCATATTTGAATCTAAACCTTGGATAAAACCAAATATGGTCCTTTCATATTTGAATCTAAACCTTGGGTAAAACCAAATATGGTAGGGTATAGAACATGCAAAATATAGAATGCATATATCCAACAAGCATTCAAATTATTATGTTAAAATAATTAGATATGCATAAACTACACAAATGAAGAAACTAAAATTATCTCTTTTTATATATACAATGTTAAATAATATTACGTGATTTTTATTTCCTATAAGAGAACTAATAGATTCTTATGAATCAAGATCAAATTAAATTTTCTGTCTGTCAAACTAAATCTAGCACAATCAACAACTTTCAAACTACAACAACAACTCTAACCCTCTAATAAATTGTTAATTACATGCTCATTAAATGTAGAAATTCACCAAATGTTAAGGATGTGGATGGAAGCTCAAATCTGAATACCACAATGGTCATTTTTTTAGGGTAGAGGTAGAGGTTTACAGAAGGGGTGTTCACTTCCATGCAAAGCACCACAAAAGGTTTGAGAGGATTAGTTTCCTCGATCTAGCTATTTCAGAAGATGGATGAAGTGCCCGAAAAATCCCAAAAGGAAATGATCACCACCAAGAAGATGGAGAGTTTCAAAGATGTTGTCAAGAAAAAAAGAGAATGTGAGCAAAATAATAAAAAAACTATGGAGACCGATAAAGGATACAATAAAAGAGGCTACCAAACCTAGGAATATTTAGATAGAGGCTAGGAGAACAAGAGTATCTTTACACATCAAAGATGAGGAATGGAAGTATGTAGTGAATACTTTAAAGGGATTTTCATTAAATGGGTGGGGCAGCGGTGGCTCTTCCAAAAGTCCTGTGGTGGTGTGAGGAATTCTGGGGTAAAGGGTGTACTATTAGATCCCTTACAAATGGATTTTTTCTTGTCACTTGCAGAGATGCTAGAAATAAGGAGGATATTTTAAAGGGGTTCCATACATGATGGGAGGAATGTGAGTTTATATAAAAAAAAATGGGAGCCAAACTTTGAACCATACAAAGCAAAAATTGAAGAAGTTCTCATCTTGATTAGGCTTTACAATTTTCCTCAAGATTATTGGGAGGAGGAAACATTACAATAAATTGCTAACAAGCTAGGGAGATACCTAAAATCAGATGAGTCTATGTATTCTATTGACTCAAACATGTATACGAGGATTTGTATCTTGTGGAGACCCATATCTCCATTGCCGCAAGAGATTGAGCTAATAACTAATGAAGGTATTTGGGTGCAAAAGTTAGAAGTCAAAACAATCATGGATAGTTGCAAAATATGTAAGTAGGATGGCCATAAATTAGAAGAATGTTTAAGAGGTGTGAAAGGGAGACAAAAGGTTGGAGACGATGGGTTCAAGAATAGAGATTGTTCCCTTAACATTGGCCATGAAGAGCTTTCAGACAATATTGAAACTCATAAGAGCCCTAGAGAGATGGATAAAAATAAGGAACCACTCCCTACAAGAGTGCACAAAGAGAATAATATTCAAAACAAATACCAAGGACAGGAAGATGGAAGAGAGGAAGCGACATGCCCTTTTGGCAGAATCAATTGATACGAACAAGGAGATCTTTATCCCTCAGACAATAGCTATGGTAGCAACTACATGAGTTAAAACATTCAAATGCACAACTTGAAAAGGACAAACAATACAAGCTTAGTCATTGATGCATCAAAAATTGGGTAAACCCCTATTTTTTGTCCTATAGAATGTATCAACAATGGAGGAGACCAACCCATTTTGACACCTAGTAAAGTCTATCAGAGAGAATATCCTTTGAAAATAAGTAGGAAAGAGATTGAAGAGGGGAAGGAGGATAATATAGATGATTCTACATCACCATGTGATGAAAGCTTCAAAACTGCAATGAAAGGTAAATCCCCTAGGAGACTTGGTTTTGAGGATCTAGGTCATCTAGAACAGGAAGAGGAGGACCCTTTTGATGAAGATAAAGAGGAGGACATAATCAAGAAAAGGACTATCAAACAAACAAACTTAATGGTAGCCAAGCCTTTTATTGGTGAAATAAAGAGTAGGGGTAAAGAATCAAAGAGAGAATTGTTACTTATTGGAGGAAGTGCCAAATTTAAAAGGAATCTTAGATCTGGGAAGGATGTCTCCCTTCTCAGAGAGTAGTGAATGTACTTTCATGGAATGTCAGGGGTTGCAATGCCCTTAACAAAAGACTCTTGATCAAAAGGGGTGTTAATCAGGCAAAGCCATAAATTATAATGTTCCAGGAAACTAAGCTAAAAGGAGATGATGCCAAATAGTTTGATAAGGCATGGCCTTATTGGCAAGGATACTTTTTTGAGGCTGAAGGAGCTTTGGGAGGACTGGGTATTATGTGGACATCATAGATGATTAAAGAGGAGATGCTTTTTCGGAACAAATTTTGGCTGGCAGTCAAAATCAATGCCTTTGTTGATATGAGGGCTTTCATCCTTATCAATATTTATGGTCCAACAACAAGAGGAGAAAAAAAAGAGGTATGGTCTCTGTAGTCACATAAATCTGTCCACTTAATTAAATGAATACTTAGTATTTATTTGATTATTTAACCATCAATTAATGAATTAATTAAATTAATATTTAATTAATTCATCTTAACCCTCTTCTCCTATTAATTAAATAAATTATTCAATTTATTTGATTTAATTCACTTAACCAAATTCAGACCATTAATTAAATAAATAAATCATATTTGTTTAATTAAATCTTCTCTCACATTTAAATAAATTAATATTTATTTAAAACCCCCAAAATCCCACCTCTCACATTTAAATAAAAAAAATCATTTATTTAAATCACCTTTATCCTCCACCCACTTGCATTTTCCTACAAATGCAAGTTGCACAATTATTTTAAATAAATCATTTATTTAAATCACCTTTATCCTCCACCCACTTGTATTTTCCTACAAAAGCAAGTTGCACAACTATTTTAAATAAATTATTTATTTAAAATCCTATTTATCCTCACCCACTTGAAACCTTTAATGGTTTCCCTTAAAGTAGTCAAACTTGATGGCTTTAAAGTCTTCAAACTTGATGGCTTCCTTCTATAGTCTTCTTAAGACTTTAATGGTTTTCCTTAAAGTCTTCAAGCCTTTAATGGTTTCCCTCAAAGTCTTCAAGCATTTTAAATGCTTTATCTTCATTTTTCTCATTTAAATAAATTAATATTTATTTGAATATTTATCCAAATACAACTTGCACACATTTATTGAAATAAATGAATTTTTATTTTAAATAAAATCCTATTTTCCCTCACCCACCAAATCCACTTGCAAAATCTAATCCCCTTCTAGATTCTTCTAACCCCTTCCTAATTAGCCTAATCCATCCCCTAATTATTGTCACATTCCTAAGCAAAATGGAGTCACTTCTCAAAGCCTAAAAGTCTTTGATAACCATTAAAGGCTTCCAACCTTCAACCACTAAATGTCTCAAAGTCTTGGATAACCTTTGAAAGCTTCCAACCTTCAACCACTTAATCCCCAAAGTCTCCAATAACCATTAATGGTTAATTCAACCCTCCCACATGGTTAAAACATTTGTTTTGACTCAACCTCTACCCAACCCAAGGGTCTCATCAAGCCTTTAATGCTTTGACCATGATTATCTCTTAATCATTTGCACAAAGGTTTATCCTTGCATTAACTCCTAATCCAGTGGGTAATCCTAATTTAGGCTTGACCCTTACCTTCTAGATAACCATGAGGTCTCCTCAGGCATTTAATGCCTCCAACCTCTTCTCTCAACTCAATCCTATGTTGACACTTGTCACCATTTTATTGGTGCCAATTGTGCACATGGATCCCCAACTTTCAAACTTGGCCCTTGATTAAACCATTCAATCTTAACCCTTCATTTCCCCATTTCTTCTATAAATAGAACCCTTCTCCTCAAGCAAAGGAGAAGCATTTTAGAGTATTGTTGTTATACTGGCATTAGCATAGAGCTTTTTCATAGCATCACTATCTACTCTAGCATAGTATTTAGCTTTTCATTTCATATTTGAAGCTTAGTATTAAATCTCAATCCTCCATAAGCATCCATAGTGCAAAAAGCTGCTGAGAGCTACACTCATTTGGGACTTGGAGAGGAGAGGAACAAGGGAGGAGCAACTATGAGCATCTTGATTAGCTATTTCATTTTATGTTTATATGCTTTCTATTTCATGCTTAATATCTCTCTTGATATGCCTGTTTAGGATAATCTTTTGTTGCTAACACTAACGTTTGTTTCTTGTGCTCTTGTGTGTGTTGCCATCAAACAGATTTTCTAATCCTTTTTGCAGAGCATCATTTGGTGAACCTGACGTGAAATCCAAACACCAAAAAGATCATTTTTTTTTTTTTTTTTAACCAATAACATGTTTGAATGTTGAAAATGTCACACAGGTTGCGATTTTGACACTGTTTTGGTGCGTTTGGCATTATTTTGGCGCTATTCCCCCTGTTTCAGTGCTTTTCCCTTCTCTGTCTTTCCCTTTCTTTTAATACGTTTGTGTTAAATAGTGCCTCTGTTCAAACGCAGACTAGCGCTATTGTAACAAAACGTTGTACAAATCACCTTGTAACCAAAATAAAAAAAAAAAATTTAGGCTTGTAGAAGCCCACCAAATAGGCAGATTTTACTAACTATTTTTCTCTTTTGTGCAGATTTAAATTAGATTAAAGAGTAGATTTATATTTTTTACTAACTTGTTTTTGAAGTTGGTTTTAAAAATGAATTCACTTTTTATTTTGGTTTAAAATTAACTTCACATTTCAAATTTGGGCTTTTAAAAAAGAATCACACATTTGTTTGGGGCTCTTAAAAAGAATTTCATTGTTCAAAGGTAAAAAGAACCACAAACTTATACAAAAACAACTTTATTTTTTTTGCAAGTTAGGAAACAAACTTCGTTTTGGTGCTTAAAATCAACAAGGCAAATTTTATTTCTTGCATCAAGATAAAACTCACAATCCACACTTCCATTTTTGGTGCAAATAAAATTTACAATCAACTTGTCTCATTTTCAAAGCAATTTTACTTCATGCAAACGTGTTTTTCATTAAGTTGACCAGGATTTTCAAATTCTAGTTTACTCAAACAATTGCCTTTGAAAATTAAAAAGAACACCATGATTGTTGGAGCAACATCTCCAAATAGTTAGATCACATTGCAATGATAGATTAAAAAGAACAGGTGTTTTTCGTGCTTGGCACACTTGTGCAAAGAGTTGGTCGAGTGGTCCTACTTCTAACACACACTATCCTCTCCCTTGGCTTTCGTGGTCCTAGGTGCAAGAGAAAAGTGTTAGTAACACTCACATTTTATCTTTTTAAGAGAGGCCTGCCAAGGGATCGATACTCTTGGGAACGACCTCGAGCGGTAAATCCTTCGAGCCGCTATAGAAATCAGGTGAGAGCGAAAGCTGTAGCCTTGGGTATAGCTGTTCCTACAGTGTAACTGGCCGAAAGGACAAATGGGCCCCACCACCAGTTACAAGGCTCTTAAGTGAGTCACTGCAGAATGAACTTATGTCCAAAGCCATCGAACATGACTAAACACCTTTAAGTAGTAGCCCACCCGTTCTATTGATTGAGGATATTTGAGGTATAATTTAGTGCAAGAGCATAGATGGTTTTGCTCCCAAGATACTCACCATACATATTTCCTTGAGTAGAAACATAGCTTTTTGAAAGGTCACTTGTGGCTTGATAAAAGTGGTGACTCCCCCATCATAGGGATCATCTATTTGTTATGCTCGTGCAAGACTTAGTATATCACATCCTTACCTGCCACGGCGGGATTGATAAGGTATGTAGTACCAAAGTCGAAGAAATATCAAGATGTGGGCTAAATTTATCACAACTGGCCATTTGACCTTAGGGATAAAGAGTGTTTGAAGTGTGTTCGTTTTACAGACCTAGTGCAAATTGAGCCGACTTCAGGCTTTGGAATTACACCTTAAAATAAATCTAAAGGAAGGGTCAAAAACAAGTCCAAGGATTGGGTTGATCTAGACCCATACTCATTTGTGCCTTTTGAGGCAACATTCTTGTGTTTGTGTGCTTGCTTTGTTTTCTTGTCAAAGAAAAATCAGAAAATCAATCCCAAAAACAAAGTATTCATCCAACATCTGTCAACACAACCAAAAACATCAAAAACAAGGTACAAACAAACAAAGAATCAAAAATTTATGACCATTCTTCACATCTTGCGAAAGAAGAAGTGTCATCAGAATATCACCTTGAAAAGGAGACCACTAAGCTCAAAGGCTTTAATCAAAAGGAGGAAATTCTTCTATATCAATCGACAAATCTTTGTCTCCCATAGAGTCTTTCTACATCGCATGCGTCTATACCTTCAAGGTAAAACAAACGAGTTTGATTCAGAATCATTGAACCGCAGAGCTTTTATGCAATATAGAGCTCTGAGTTATCACAAAAATCAAGGAGGAAAGATTAATCCCAATTTCTTCCCAAACATCTGTATCACCTACAACACAGCTCGAGAAGTGCCACCAACGTCTGAAAGGGAAGAAGAAGAGTTTGTCCCATTTGTGACACAAAGTTTTTATTGAAAGTTGAAAACATTTTCATCCATCATCCCACTCATACATCATCACTTCATCATCAATCCATCCCAACTCTCAAAACATTAAGAGGTTCTTGTCCCACGATTCCTTTTTAGATATTGCTTGAAATCAAACACATCACATCACTTTTAGATTGTTTCTACATCTAGGATAAGCTCATCCTAAGAGACACATCTACGCAGGTTAAAACTAGTTCATGAGTGAATCCTCTCATTACTAGGTAGTCAAAATCTGTAACACATCTCAGATTTCTCTACACCTTATCACATCCAAACTCATCAAAACAAACAAGCAATTCAAAGAAAGAATTCTGGTTACATTTACCTTTAGAGTGCTAGAGATCTACAATCCACCAACCATCAATCTTTCATTTCATCACCAACTCATCATCATCTTCAATCAACTTCAAAACAAACTTGCAAACAAAATGGCTCAAACCCGATCGCGATCAAGGCAACGAGAAATAGAAATTGAGGAAGAAGAGGACAACCTCAATGAATTTCAAGAAGCACTTGGAGGAAATGTAAATGATGAAAACCCAAGTAGTCCCACTCCTTCAACAATCGAAAGGGTTCAGCATAACCCTCACTTTAACAGATTATTTGATGAAATTCTCAGGAGCAATGCGGATGCTCACTTCTTAAGACTTGCTCAAGAAGGAGCCAAACTCCCCTCAGACTTTGATCTTGCCCAATTAAGACAAGCATCAGAAAGACAAAGTCGTCATGAGGAGGAAAGGCGTAGAGATCCCATCAGATATAACATCCCTCGAGGTAACCCACCACCTCCTCCTCCAAATGAAATGGAGATGTTGCGGCAACAAGTCGCGAATCTCGCCCAACAACTTCATAGTGGTGTTAAGACCAATCAATTTTCACTTAACGACATCTGTCCCTATCCATTTGATAGGAATCTTTATATGCCACCCTTTCCACGCGGGTTTGAAACACCCAAATTTGAAAAATATAGAGGAAAGGGGGATCCCCGTGATCATGTCCGAGAATTTCATTCTGCTTGTCTTGAAGTAGCTTATGAGGACACATACCTAATGCGCCTTTTTCCCCAAAGCTTGGGAGGAACAACCACATCATGGTTTTCCCGACTTCCAGGTGGCATTAGAACATTTGAGGAACTCATCCAGAAGTTCCTATCTCATTACTCTTATAATATTGAACGCGACATCACCATGGCTGATCTATGCAACACCAAACAAAAACCAGGTGAATTATTCTCAGTATTCCTGCAACGATGGCGCCAAATGTCTAGCAGACGTTCTCTTCAGTTACCTGAACAAGAACTAGTGGAAATTTTCATTTCCAACTTAAACGAAGAAATGGAATTTCACCTGGATGTCAAAGACACAGACTCCTTTAACGATATGATCACCAAAGGTATAAAATGTGAAAGGGCACTCATCAAGAAAGGACTCATCAAAATCTTTAATGAACCAAAAGATGGTCCTCGCCCGCGATTCAATAGTGATAAACCAAACTTCTGGAACAAGAATAAGAATATCGTCAACGATGGGGTTGTGGATGCCAGGACTGTCCAAAATGCACAACCTATGGTTCGGTTTGCAGGACAAAATCCTCCACCTCAAAATAATACACATGGTCCTCCTAATCAAGGTCGCATCACATCTCAGGATGAACCAAGACCTCGTCCACAAAAACAAAAACGTACATACACTCCCTTAGGGGAACCCATTGAAACAGTGTTGCGACAACTCCTTTCTCAGAATTTGATCACTCTACCTAAGCTATCCAACTATGAGCCTCAGGTCAAACCAGCATGGTGGAGAGATACTGAACATTGTGAGTTCCATCAAGGACGAGGACACAAGACAAGTAATTGTCATCGATTGAAAGATCTCATTCAAGATCTTATTGATCGAGGAGAAATTGAGATTGAAGGACATGATCCAAAAATGACAAATAATGATCATTTAATGTTTAAGAATCCACTTCCATCACAAGATCAAAGGGGTCCTTCCACTTCCCGGCGAGGCACTGATACCACTGATTATACGCAGGCTGCGTATAACTACACTGTAAATCACCTGTATGATGCCAGTGAACAAATTGCAACCATAACCTTCAAAAATCCCACCTCAAATTGCAATGTTGTTACGCGTCGTGGCAAAGTTACCATCAAGGCAGCTCCACAAGGCACCACCTCCATCCCAAAGCAGTACAATCTTGTGGAACAATTAGACAAAACCCCTGCGCTTATATCCATCTTGGAGCTTTTGCGTCTGTCACCCTCTCATAAAACAATCTTGGATCAAGCACTCCAAGAGGCGTCAGTCCCTGCAAACCTGAACACGGACCAATTTCAAGCCATGGTTGGAAGTCTAAAGTCATCACCTTGTCTCACTTTTTCCGAAAGTGATAACTCTTCCTTCCAGCAACCTCATAACGCCTCACTCCACATTGAAGGCTTTGTCAACCAACACAGGATCAAGCGAGTCTTGATTGATAATGGAGCAGGCCTAAACATTTGCACACTACAGTTGGTCACAGCATTGGGCTATGCAGTAGAATCAGTGGATCCTCGCAAGAAGATCACCATCAAGGCCTATGATGATGCAGAGCGTTCATCCAAAGGAGCGGTGGTGCTACCAATCCGAGTGGGCCCTGTGGTAAAACACATAATTTGTCAGGTTCTGGACCTTCCTCTGCCATATAATCTATTATTAGGAAGACCTTGGATACATGCCATGCAAGCCGTTCCATCTACCTACCATCAATGTATCAAGTTCCCACATAACGGTGTAGAGATCACAATCCTGGGCGATGCAAATCCCTTTGCTTTTTGCCATAATATCAGCCATCAACCAGAGATTACTGTTCCTAATAATAGGGAAGCCATTTCCTCCACATCATATGTAAATCCCGCCTCTCTTGCCAGTTCAAACACCCCTATACCCAAGCAAGAAAAGCTTAAAATGAAAGTAGCAGAGGAAGGTCCTGGAGAATACAACTTGAGTCAGCTCTTTTGTGTGGGACAAATGCCCACTTCTCCTAGAACACATGGTAAACCACAGCAGTTGCTCCGGCAACCACTAATCATGCCAGCATGTGCCTTAACGCCTTTCATTCTTGGAAAGAGTCAAGAGGAAGAGACACAAGATGAGGACCTGGCGGACTGGATCTATAAAGATCCCATCACCACTGACAAACCGCAAGTTACACTTCCTACGGAACAATATGGCAAAGGCCTCCTCATTATGCAAAGAATGGGATATGATGGTCAGAGTGCTTTGGGATACTGCAAACAAGGACGACACGAACCGCTGCTACCAGAATTCAAGCCCAAAGGTAATACAGGCCTAGGTTTTGAAAAAGAGATCCTTCCTAAACTCAGATTCAAAGGAAAACCTAGCAAACCATTTTGCCCACCTACTGCAAAGAGGACACCTTTCATAATCAAAGCACCATCAAACACTATCCCCACTGCCCCATCGAGGCTCACAAACCCACCACAACCATCTACAATGCCAATCATCCCACCAAACGAACCAGTAATCCCATCAATAACACCAATAGCAGCAGCAACTGTATCAGAACCCGCTGCAACATATATGGCACCAGTAATTCCAGCAGAAGCCACTGAGTCACCATTACCAATACTTCCAGTAACAAATCCTTTAAACCCCATCATGGTTCCTGCAGCACCGATCACCACAAAGGTACATAAACCAATCACACCTGCAGTATTCAACTCCAGCGACATCCCAGTATGGTATAGCAATCGGATGCTGGAGAGTGATTCAGAGACCGACTCACATGAGTGGGAATTTGATTCAGTGCAACTTAACACTTCAGATGAGGAAGACACATCACCACCTCCACCCCGCAAAGACATCCCTGTTTACGGAGAAGCACAGATAAAGACCACTTGGGTACCTGAGCTGGAAACATCTTCCACAGACCCTACGTCTCATCCTACGCCTGATTCTGACAGGGAGAGTACCATCAACGACCTTCACCACACTGTCTTAACCCTCACTGATACATCTCCCGCACTTAACTTAATCGATGAGGTAATGCCCATTATCCACCCTGAACTCATCGAATGGAACCAACCAAATCCCCCATGTCTTGACCTCTTCCAAAACGATGAGGCTATCATTGACTTTTTGGAATTAAGGGATAATCTACCAAGCGGGGATCACAAAGCTGGATTCGCCATTGAACTTAATAGCACAGCATACTTCGGAGCGGATGCCAAACCCTTCAGCTGCAAAAATATAACATTAAAACATGGATCTTCCAGTGAAAACCACACTGTGGCACTGTTTGATCCAACAAAAGTAAAAAGAAAGAGCGTATCCAACGGTGAAAACCTCTCTGAGGCGCCTGAGGATGAAGGGTTTGACATTCTCCCTGCTAATACACAACAGGAACGATCAACGATCCTCATTGAGGAGACCAAAGAATACAATGTGGGGACTCCTGAAAACCCTCATATCATACATCTGGCATCTCTTCTCACTCCAGAGGAACAACCTCAATTTATAGAGTTCTTCCAACAGCGTCAGATCAACTTCGCATGGTCATATGCAGACATGCCTGGGCTTGATCCTGATTTAGTCATGCATCATCTCACAGTAGCAAAAGGAGCCAAACCTGTCAAGCAGAAGCTTCGTAAGATGCATCCTCAGATTGCCGTGCTAGTCAAAATAGAACTCAAGAAACTCCTGGATGTTGGTTTCATTAGACCAATTGATTATGCGGAATGGATCTCCAATATTGTGCCAGTTGGCAAACCAAAAGGGGGCATCCGCATTTGTACCGACTTCCGAGATCTAAATAAAGCTTGTCCTAAGGATGACTTCCCCCTACCAAATATCGACATCATAGTGGACCTGACAGCAGGACATGCCATGCTTTCACTCATGGATGGCTTTTCAGGATACAATCAGATAAAGATCGCACCAGAGGACCAACATAAGACAGCCTTCACATGTCCATGGGGCACATACTGCTGGAATGTAATGCCTTTTGGTCTAAAGAATGCAGGAGCGACCTATCAAAGAGCAATGACCACCATCTTCCATGACATGATGCATACTATGATGGAAGATTATGTGGATGATTTACTAGCAAAATCACTTACTAGAGAAGGACATCTTCACATCTTAGATAAAATCTTTGATAGACTGGAACAATACCATGTTCGACTCAACCCAAAGAAATGTGTCTTCGGAGTGACCTCCGGGAAGCTTCTAGGATACATTGTCTCAAGCAAAGGTATTGAGGTCGATCCAGCAAAGGTTAAGGCAATCATGGACATGCCACCTCCAAGGAATATCAGTCAGCTAAGGACACTACAAGGACGGCTTCAATCCATCCGCAGATTCATTGCACAATTGGCTGATAAGTGTCACCCCTTCACACACCTGCTACACAAGAACATCCGCTTTCAGTGGGATGCCCGATGCCAGCAAGCATTTCAGGCGCTTAAAGACTATCTCATGAATCCACCATTGTTGATGCCACCAGATCCAAGTAGACCGTTGTTACTTTATATCTCAGCGACAAGTACAGCATTAGGTGTATTACTGGCACAACATAATGCAGAAGGCAAAGAGTGTGTTGTATACTACATCTCTCGTACACTGGTTGGCTATGAACTCAATTACACACCTATTGAGCGAGCTTGCCTAGCAGTAATCCTGGCAGCCACTAAATTGCGGCACTATCTATTAACACACAAGGTACAACTCATTGCAAAGATTGATCCACTCAAGTATTTACTCAGCAAAGCAGCATTGACAGGTCGCTTGGCCAAATGGGTAATGATTCTAAGTGAATTTGACATTGAGTATGTGGACCGTAAAGCTATCAAAGGTCAAGTCATTGCAGATCAGTTGGCTGATGCACCTCTCATAGGCGATCATCCTCTCATTTCCAATTTTCCAGATGAAGAGATATTCATGATTACAGAAGCACAGTCATGGAAATTATACTTTGATGGTTCATACACTAGGCACGGCTCGGGGGCAGGCATTCTGTTTATCACACCTCAAGGTGATAGCATCCCGAAGTCTTACAGGCTCACATTTCCATGCACAAACAACATAGCAGAGTATGAGGCCTTGATCACAGGACTCAGATTAGCCATACAATGGAAATTAAAAGAACTGCAAGTATATGGCGATTCCCAACTAGTCATTCGACAAGCAACAGATGAGTATCAGACCAAAGATGATAAACTCATGCCATACAAGCAAATGGTGGAGAATCTAAAGACATCATTTACTACTATCACTTTTGAGCAGATACCAAGAGATCAGAATCGAGCTGCTGATGTCATGGCTACCATCGCATCTCTACTAGATCTTCCACAGAATTCAACACGCTACGAGTTCTTGGTAGAACAGCTTTGGATCCCCGCTTATGATATCCCTGAATCCGAGATGATATGTCGCCTTGTCGGTTCAGAATCCCCATGGTATGGTGAGTTCTACACCTATCTCCGTGATCACACCCTTCCTCCTAACCAATCAAATAACCAACGAAAAACCTTCATTCGCCAAACTGCTCGATATACCATTATTGCCGAAACCCTATACCGACGCGGTCTTGATGGTACTCTCCTTCGATGTCTGGAACAAGGTGAGATAACAAAGGCTTTGGAAGAGGTACATGAAGGAATTTGCGGGACTCATTCAAGTGGTCCATCACTCGCCAAGAAACTCTTGCGAGCTGGATATTATTGGCCATCTATGGAAAAGGATTCCTACTACTTTGTCAGGAAATGCAAGAAATGTCAAGTTCACGGCAACCTGATACATGCACCGGCCCAGGAACTGCAACCAATCATGACACCATGGCCTTTCTGTCAATGGGGTCTTGATCTTGTGGGTAAAATCCATCCATCTTCATCCAATGGCCATAAATTCATTATTACCGCCACCGAATATTTCACCAAGTGGATCGAAGCTGTTCCACTTACCCAAGTCACCGGCAAGCAGATCGCCTCATTCATCCTCAATTACATCATCTGCCGGTATGGTGTGCCCATGTCCATTGTCACAGATAATGGTCTTCCTTTCAAAAATCAGGATGTCTGTGAGCTTTGTGAGAAATTTCATATCCAACACCGCTTTTCCACTCCCTATTACCCACAAGGCAATGGTCAGGCCGAAGCATCCAATAAAAACATATTGGGGATCCTAAAGAAGACAGTCAATGATGCCGGCCGTGATTGGCATGTTCAATTGAATCCAGCGCTATGGGCATATCGAACTAGCATTCGAACCCCTACAGGTGCAACTCCTTATTCATTGGTCTATGGTGCAGAAGCTATCTTGCCTATTGAGGTCGAGATACCATCCTTACGAGTTTCATTGCACAATCTCATCGATGATGACGCATACAGAGTCTCACGCCTTCAGGACTTGGAGCTACTTGATGAGAAGCGACAAGCTGCATACAACCATCTCAAAGCCTATCAGCAGTGCATGAGTAGAAGCTACAATCACCGAGTTAGACCTCGTACATTTGAGGTAGGTGATCTTGTTCTTCGCGAAAATCCTCGCAACCAACCAAATAGAGAACATCAAGGCAAGTTTGAATCAAATTGGCTCGGCCCATATGTTGTCACTGTTGTATTCGGGTCCGGGGCATATCAGTTGGCTACATCAAACGGAGAACCGCTCGCAGATCCAATCAATAGCATGCACCTCAAACGGTTTTATACCTAAGGTATACAGAGCATCAGGCTCCCCTACATATCAGAAAATATCAAAAACATTCAGAAAATTTCCTAAAGAAAATACAAAAACATTCAAAAAAGTAACTAAAAATCATGCATCCAAACGGTGAACAACCACTCCGGTGGCACCTTGGGTAAGAACGATGGTGAAAACCTGGCAAACAGGCGCCACTCGTAAAGGCTATGGCTCCATTATCTTTCAGACTTGTGGCGATCACATCTACTTCATACATACATCCATCCATCCATCAACCATGGCTTGTTATTCCTCTGCAATTATGATAGTACTCCATACATCTTGCATCCCGCTTTTTCATAGTCATGTCTAAAACTGGGGGCAATGCCTTTAACCTATTGATGGAAGTGGATTCTACATTGTCTTATGATTCATTAAGTTCTTCATTCAAACAATCATCAAAAATCCAAAAACATTCAAAAATATCTCGCAAAAATACCAAAAACATTCAAAACAATTCAAAATCCAAAAACATCGAAAAACCCATCGAAAATCACACCAAAACATGGCAACACCTTGTACATACTCATCCATGCAGATACCAAAACAAACATTGTGACAAACTACTCACACAATGACCATTTACCAAACAACCACACAATCCACATCAACAATCCAAAACTGTCTTTAAAACAAGGATGCATCCTTCCTTACCAAAACAAAGACAAGATGATGTTTTCTTTGACAAGAAAATTCTGTTAGGCTGTCAAATACTTGGTTGATTTGTGAGTAATTCATTTGTTTATCTATATCGGGATCTTTTCAGCATTGTTTTGTATCGTTTGTGCATTATTTCCGATGAAGTTCTGGGACATGTACTAATGGTGTCTACGTGGGAAGTTCACTAGGCTATGTGATCTTATGCCAAATGCAATCATAGATCACTACGGCTTGCTGACTACAGCGTATACCTCGACCATATGAGCATGAACCATTACCAAGGATCCATATTCTTTTATTCTTTATGTATATACTATTTGTTTACAGGTACAATGCTCATTCTTTGGTTCCTCCTCATCCAATTTGGATAAAGGTTTTTATTTCTTAGTACGGTATGCACTTGTCTCAGGATATGATCAGCCTAAGATCAAGGAGGACGATCCAAGTCATGCATGAACGGTGATAATCCTTGTCTGTTCCGCAAGCAATACTCAGGTCAACTTGATCCATTATATCAAGTTGCTTGTATTAACTTGCTATATCAAAATCCATGTAAGAAAGACTCTGGTCATCTTGAATCTTTATGTCAAGTTGCTTGTATTTTCTTACAACATTTTAAAGCTCAATGATGAAAAATAATGCACCATGGATCGTCATTCCATCTCATTTGTATATATTGCATTCCGTTGCATTCCATCCATCCATACATTCATAAATAGCTACATATCATTCATACATAGTAATGACAATGGATACTCTATTTTCTTCTTCTTCCATAGGAATGTAATAGGTCCTCCATTTCTTCTATCTAACATTGAACCCCCCCCCACCCTCCCCATCTCGATAATCACCATCACATACCCTACATCATGTCCCAATCAACCTAATCAAGCCACGTTCATCACCATCCATCTCTAAATAGGAGGGATTGTGTTTCCTATCCTAAGTCATCCAATAAGTCAAGAAAGTTACTCTATTTGCAAAGATACATCGACTCCCACACACCTAGACTATCAACAGATACTCTGATCAAGTATCTTCGGGTCTCAACAGGTAATCGATCATGGTAATCCTAGACTACATCAGGCATTTATCATAATGACCTAGTCTCAACGGGGCTGCCATGATTCCCCACAACCATCCATCACACGCACACACTATCAATTGATCAACCAATCAAACACAATCCAATGGACAATTACATCAATTGTCTACGTCTCAACGAGTATTTTTCTTCATATACCTTGACTTCATCGGGCAATTACATCAATTGTCTAAGTCACATCAGGTCACTTTGATTCACTTACTCAGACTTTATCATGTCCAAGTGACCAACTGACATCAACTGTCACGCTTTGACTTGACCGGGGCAATTAAACCGATTGCACCAGATTGTCCAACCAATTTTGATCAATTGTATAGCATCAATCCAAACCCCACACTACATCTGCTATGTATCTCTTGCATGACCTCAGGGTACCCACTGGCTTGTTGTTTCTTCATATTCACTCCATTTTCTCCCATTCTTTCATCATTAGTTCTAATTTCTTCTATTCTACCTCCCCTCCACTTTTCATTCTTTTTCGAGAGATCGCCCGATTTTTCAAAAAAAAATTGGCCCATCTCTCGAGGGGGCATACCACCCATTAAATTTACATTTTATGGGGCATTTCTTCACACCTATTTTTCTTTCTTTGAAACGACGCGATAAACCGCACCGTCTCAAAGAGGGGCAAATGTAGTCACATAAATCTGTCCACTTAATTAAATGAATACTTAGTATTTATTTGATTATTTAACCATCAATTAATGAATTAATTAAATTAATATTTAATTAATTCATCTTAACCCTCTTCTCCTATTAATTAAATAAATTATTCAATTTATTTGATTTAATTCACTTAACCAAATTCAGACCATTAATTAAATAAATAAATCATATTTGTTTAATTAAATCTTCTCTCACATTTAAATAAATTAATATTTATTTAAAACCCCCAAAATCCCACCTCTCACATTTAAATAAAAAAAATCATTTATTTAAATCACCTTTATCCTCCACCCACTTGCATTTTCCTACAAATGCAAGTTGCACAATTATTTTAAATAAATCATTTATTTAAATCACCTTTATCCTCCACCCACTTGTATTTTCCTACAAAAGCAAGTTGCACAACTATTTTAAATAAATTATTTATTTAAAATCCTATTTATCCTCACCCACTTGAAACCTTTAATGGTTTCCCTTAAAGTAGTCAAACTTGATGGCTTTAAAGTCTTCAAACTTGATGGCTTCCTTCTATAGTCTTCTTAAGACTTTAATGGTTTTCCTTAAAGTCTTCAAGCCTTTAATGGTTTCCCTCAAAGTCTTCAAGCATTTTAAATGCTTTATCTTCATTTTTCTCATTTAAATAAATTAATATTTATTTGAATATTTATCCAAATACAACTTGCACACATTTATTGAAATAAATGAATTTTTATTTTAAATAAAATCCTATTTTCCCTCACCCACCAAATCCACTTGCAAAATCTAATCCCCTTCTAGATTCTTCTAACCCCTTCCTAATTAGCCTAATCCATCCCCTAATTATTGTCACATTCCTAAGCAAAATGGAGTCACTTCTCAAAGCCTAAAAGTCTTTGATAACCATTAAAGGCTTCCAACCTTCAACCACTAAATGTCTCAAAGTCTTGGATAACCTTTGAAAGCTTCCAACCTTCAACCACTTAATCCCCAAAGTCTCCAATAACCATTAATGGTTAATTCAACCCTCCCACATGGTTAAAACATTTGTTTTGACTCAACCTCTACCCAACCCAAGGGTCTCATCAAGCCTTTAATGCTTTGACCATGATTATCTCTTAATCATTTGCACAAAGGTTTATCCTTGCATTAACTCCTAATCCAGTGGGTAATCCTAATTTAGGCTTGACCCTTACCTTCTAGATAACCATGAGGTCTCCTCAGGCATTTAATGCCTCCAACCTCTTCTCTCAACTCAATCCTATGTTGACACTTGTCACCATTTTATTGGTGCCAATTGTGCACATGGATCCCCAACTTTCAAACTTGGCCCTTGATTAAACCATTCAATCTTAACCCTTCATTTCCCCATTTCTTCTATAAATAGAACCCTTCTCCTCAAGCAAAGGAGAAGCATTTTAGAGTATTGTTGTTATACTGGCATTAGCATAGAGCTTTTTCATAGCATCACTATCTACTCTAGCATAGTATTTAGCTTTTCATTTCATATTTGAAGCTTAGTATTAAATCTCAATCCTCCATAAGCATCCATAGTGCAAAAAGCTGCTGAGAGCTACACTCATTTGGGACTTGGAGAGGAGAGGAACAAGGGAGGAGCAACTATGAGCATCTTGATTAGCTATTTCATTTTATGTTTATATGCTTTCTATTTCATGCTTAATATCTCTCTTGATATGCCTGTTTAGGATAATCTTTTGTTGCTAACACTAACGTTTGTTTCTTGTGCTCTTGTGTGTGTTGCCATCAAACAGATTTTCTAATCCTTTTTGCAGAGCATCAGTCTCAAATTTCAACATTTCTTAGCTCTTTGAACAATGATATGGTGATATTAGGAGGGGATTTTAATTCTATTAGGAATCCCTTGGAGAACAATGGTGGGGCTAGGGGTTTCAATATAGTTCATCTTGCTCTCAAAAACTTTATTACACATAACAATCTCATAGACCCCAAGTTTAAGAATAAAACCTTTACATGGACTAATAGATAGTGTGGAAACAAATGTATTTCTTAGAAGCTAGACCACTTTTTTTCTTTTAGAAAATTTGAATATGCTACGAATATTATGGGAAGTCTCCATCCTTCCCTTCACAAGGTTGGATCACTTTCCTATATCTCTTAACATACAGAGTGATTCTGTTCCATTAAGATTCCCTTTTAAATTTGAGAAGATGTTGCTAAGGAATGAGAATTTAAGTAGTCTCATTGGGAAATGGTGGATAGAAGCTCCTATATAATGGGGTATAAAAGCAGTGAGAATGGCTCAAAAATTGCAGTTTGTCAAAGAAAAGCTAAAGGAATGGAATAGGATTCATTCTAGGAACAACTTGTCTAAAAGAATTATGATTGTGGCAAAATTGGCCAAGTTAAATAGAATTTTTATGTGATAGGTCATGTTGGCAACAAATTTTCAGAGAGAAAAGGATTTGCATCAATAGCTAGTTGAGAATCTTTGAAGGGAGGAAATTTTTTGGAGACAAAAATCAAGGAGTGTTGGCTCTAGGAAGGAGATTGTAATACAAGGTTCTTTTAAAAATCGGCTAAGGCTAGAAGGAGTAGAAACAAAATTAGTGAGATAAGAAACAAAAAATGATTTCTTTTAATGAATATTGTGGATATCAAGAAGGAAGCAGTATCATATTTCAGTAATTCACTGGCAGTAGAGCACCCTTCTTATTTGGATGGTGACAAAGTTAGGTTGTCCACTTCATACGAAGGTTGATCAATGAAAATCAAAATGATAGACTAATACAAAAGATCACATTAGAGGAGGTCAATGTTGCCTTATTCTCTATGGATGGGGATAAAGCACCAGGTCCAGATAGATTCCATCCCTCATTTTTCAAAAAATTCTGGGATATCACTAAGGTAGACTTGTGGGAAATGGCTAAAGAATCCAGAGAAAAAAGATACTTATCAAAAGAGTTGAATAATAATATGATAGCCCTCATCTCAAGGAAAGAAGAAATACAAACATTTGAGGATTTGTTTCCAATATCTCTATGCAATACTACATATAAAATATTACAAAAGTTATGGCTAATTAGGTTGAAAGCTATTCTCTCAGAGATCATTTTGGAAGAACAAAGTGGTTTCACTCCTAATGGATCTATTGTAGAAGGGATCATTATAGCCCATGAGGTGATTCATTCTATTAGGTAAGCTAAGACAAATAGGATGCTAATTAAAATGGATATTAAGAAAGCTTATCATCGTGTGAATCACACTTTCCTTCTTAAGGTGCTTTAACATTTTGGTTTCCATCCAAATTGGATAGATTGGATTAAAAGACGCATATCAACCCCATGATTCTTGGTGTTAGTGAATGGAACTCCTTAAGGTTTCTTTTCCACTTCAAGGGGTATTAGGTAGGGTGACCCATTGTCCCCCTTTTGTTTATAATTATGGCAAAGATGCTAGGAAGAGTGACTAATAGATGTAGATTGGATAGAAAATGGAAAGAAAAAAATATAGACCATGGGGCAGAAGCTATAGCACACACACAATTTGTAGATGACACATTTTTATTGGGATAAGCTACTTTGAGAGAAGCAAGAGTGATTCGATTGATTCTAGATAAGTATAGTAAAATTTCAAGATAGATAGTAAATTGGCACAAACCAAATTTTTACTATTTTAATACAACAATGGAGGTTCAAAGAGATATATCTAGAGTCATGGGAATTAGAATGCGAAGGATTCCTAGAATTTTTTTGGGTATTCCTTTATTTGAGGAGCTAATAAATATTTTCTTTGGAATAAATTGGTGGAAAGTTGCCTGGGTCAAATGGAAGGTTGGAAATAAAAGTGGTTGAATTCAACAGGCATAATCATCATGCTAAAATTTGTTATTTTTGCTATTCGTTTATTCTCAATGTTGTGTCTGAAAATTTTGGCCAAGATTCTAAAGATCATAGAAAGAGGAATGAGGAACTTTTTTTGGAATGACTCTCATGATAAGGACAAAATCTCTTATGGAATCAAAAAAGATATGTAGGTCTTAGAAAGTAGGGGGTGCAAGTATTAGATGTGGGAATTTTATTAATATAGCCATGGGAGAAAAATTGGTATGGAATATGTATGTCAATCTGAATAATAAATGGGTGAGAATCATTTCACATAAATATCTAGACAAGCAAAATGTAGATAGAATCTTGACAATTAGAAACCCTTGTCGAGACTCAGCTGTTTGGAATTTCCTCTTGGACTGTAGAAAGATTATTTTCCATCATCTTTCTTGGAAGATTGGTAATGGCTTTCTGGAAAATTTTTGGTCTGACTCGTGGGAGGGTTATCCTAATTTAGGTGAAGATGGGTCTTGGCAAGAGATTAGGAACACTGTTGAGAGAAATTGGGGTTGCAAAGTGGATAACAATGTGGAAAGGAAATAGTTACAAGGTATTATTAAATGGTCATGGAAGAACTTGAGAGAGTTAAACTTACCAAAAGATCTTGCTCTTTGGTTTAAGGAAATGTTGATTTGGAGATCCATGAAGTTGATCAAGGATGAAGATAAATTGATTTGGTGTGGTGCCAAAAGTGGGAATTACTCAGTCAAAATTGGGTATTACTTATTGGATGCTGAAGTGGTGGATGATAATTTGCCTATTCACTTATGTTGGAATATCAATTGTCTCCCAAAACCGGGTACTTTTACCGGGCTAGCGATGCGGAGAAGAGTCCTTACTGGGGATCGCCTAAAGATATCTTGTAAACTGGGCATGATGAAGGGCTTAAACCAAACAAGACATTCAAAAAAAATTCTTGCAAATCAGGGAAAACTTTAAGAAACCCCCGCTTGGACAAGGTGTAAAAACTTGGCAAAAGTTGTATAATTGCCGAGGAAAATTTTAATTTTATTGGCAAAATTTTGCGGTTTATGGAGAAAAAATAATAATCTCCATTGGTGAATTAGCCGTGGTCGCTCAAAGTTTGTGAAAAATCTTGGCGAATTGTAATGTTTTTAAAACCAAAAAAATATTTGCATGGGTGAATTGTAATGTTTTTAAAACCAGAACAATATTTGCATTGGCGATTTCAACCTATTTTCAAACTATTAAAAAAAATATTTGCGATTTCTAACCTATTTTCAAACCATAAAAATAAAATATTGGCGATTTCAAACTATTTTCAAACCATAAAAAATATATTAGTGATTTCAAGATATTAAGTCATTAAAACACGTGGCACACAGTCGTCAACTCTTTGCCTAAAATACTGCGCATTAGAAAATCTTGCAACCTAGCAACAAGCCCTTATGACTCTATCTCCAACTCGCAAGCTGAAAATGCTAAGCCTTCATAACCTCAAGATCTAGCGACTGAGGGAAATTGAACTGCCACTTGCCAATTCTCAACCACAAAATGTTAAGTCCTCATCACCATAGCGACTTGGAGATAGTGGTAACTTTAACCCTTGTCATGTACTCGCCGACATAAAATGGTTTATCTCTTAACCACTAGCACTTCACTCGCAAGCTTGTGGCTTGATCAGGTCTTCAGACATTTAACTTTGTGAGCTAGCGATAACCATAAAACTTAACCACAAACTGTCTAGTCGCTAGCTCATGACCTAAAAATGCTAACATTAAACAAACATGCGAGCTAGCGACAACTATATGAAATGAGTTACTCGCTAACGCTTGCAACTATAATGTATGCCATCAGACCAACTCGAGACCTCACGACCAAAGCAATTTCATTAACAATCTCCAGCTTGGTAACATAAAACACTAACACCCAAAAAGCTAGAGACCTCACGATGTAAACCCAAACCAACTTGTTGCTAGCTTGTGGCTTGATCATGTCTTCATACATTTTACCTCGCGAGATGGAGATAACCATAAAACTTAATCACAAACTATTTGGTCGTTAGCTCACAACCTAAAAATTCTAACATTAAAAAAACATGAGAGCTAGAGACAACTGTGGTGGCAAGCTAATATGTACAAGGAATTTTTAAGTCTTAGATTCTGACTCATTCTTGAGGGACTAGTTTAAAGGTTTCTCTCGAGTCAAGGTTGATTAGACAAGTGAGGACGATGGTTTCAGAGGCATAAAAGGATTGGATAGCTTCTGAGTTAGAGATGAGAGAACATGGATTTCTCTGAGAAATCAGAGCTCAAGTTGCTTGTTGTCATGGATTCTGAAGCATAATTTGTCCAATCAAGGAGGAATAAAATCAAAACAAAATTATTCACAATAGATGAGCCTTAGTAGGATGCAGTGTATTTGATAGGCATGACTTCTAGAGTCTACAGTCATGTTGAAAAACACCAAAATGATGATTTTTCATGTGAATGAGCATCACCAAATGAAGTGTTAAAAGGTTATAAATACAATGGAGTGGTGACTTAATTGGTAGAAGAGAAAAGAAACCTTTTTGATTTTCTAAGAGTGGTTTTTTCCTCAAAAAGGAAGATGAGATTTGAGCAGGATCATGCATGGACTTGTTGTGTTCTCTGTGATATCGGATGGGTGTTTTTTTTTCTCCTATGTGAGTTTATTTATTGTCAAAGGCATTGTGAAAGTGAGAAGGATTGCTAGAGGGGGTGTGAAAGTCTTTTCTTATCAAGAAAGGCCAAGCTTGGCACATCCTCTGCTTCTACTCTACCGTAGGATAGTAGGGGGTTTGAAGAAGGAGCCCACAGAGGAATGAAAGAAGGATTTTTTTGGGTGGGGAGTGGCAAAAAGTCATCTTTTTGATGACATGGAAGCTGAAACCACTCCCAACATATTACATTTACCCTAAAGCTCCTTTTTCCACTTTCCCTGATCGTGGGCATGAAGGCTCAAACTCCTCTTTCCATTTTCTCTGTTCCTAGGCATGAAGGCTTCCTCCTCTATTTGGAAATGATTTGTTGGATAGAACGTAACATTTCACATTCCATCTGAAGGCATCAGGGTGATAATGGCATGGCTCAAGCAGTTTTACAAGTTGTATAGTCATTGGGGTTCCTTTTCTAGTTCCAGTAGTGATTCTAGACTCTAGGTGAAGGGAGCAAGTTGTATATTCATTTACAGAGAAAATGAAAAGCATTTAGTGTCAAGCTTTGTTCAGGTTCTTGAAGGATTTATATATAAATCTATTTTGTGATGGTTGACGGAAGTAGTAATTTTATTCAATAGATTAAATTATGATCTATTTCTCTCTGGTGTATAATTCTATCTCTTTAAAATGATTAGAATCATGAGTTTTAACTTTTTCCATTTGTTTCATTGTTATGTTGTATGTAATTTTTCATTTAATGCTTCCTATTATGCCCAGGAATGCAAAATTTATGTTAGTCTGGAATCATATTAAGGATTCACCTCATTGTAATTGGTGGGCAGATTATAGGTATGAGTAAATGCCAATTTTATGGAGGAGGGAAAACATGTACATGATAGTGATAGAACACCTCCATATATATTACATAAACATCCATAGCATATAAAATCATAAGAGTATTAAGAATGAAAGTATCAAACATCACAATAGATAGGAATACAACATAATTAGTAAAACATGCATGCAACTCAATTAAAGGGAATATCTTTTGAGTATCCAATTCCATGATAGATGTTATAGACAAATCAAAATTTCATAATCAAAGGAAAACAAGAAAACATATTCACCCACAATGAATCAACTATTATAATTGGAAGGTCACTTCACCAAGTCAACATCAAGACAATAGACTAGTGCCTTATCCTAGGGCATAGAGTCACTTACAATTCAAAGACAACCTAATAATAAACTTCAATAAGATTCATTTGTAGATAAATAAGAATGAATATGCCATTACATACACAAACCAGATTCATACATAAACTGAAAAACCCTTGACCATTCAATTCATAGTGAAAACATAAATTCAACACAAAGACAATTATGTGAAGATCTTAAACTGCAAATGATATTGATATTATATTCATAATGATATCAGAAAGTAAATTCAAAATGCGATTCATCTATGTACTTATCAAATTCTTGAACAGTTGAACTATTATAACTACATCAAAGTTTTCAACATCAATAAAAGTGGCCAACTGGCCATCCCTCTCTACCGATCAAAAACAAAAAGTGGCCATCCCTCTGAAATTAATCTTGGAATCCTTTTATAAGATGAGGATTCAACAAGCTTAGAATTACTGTGAGGAATCTAGGGTAGCAACCTGACATTTCTTCTTTTTCTTTAGCATGCCTTGCCACCTGTCCACCTCTTTGTCTGTTGGCCAACTAAATGCCTTTACCTCTTCAAACTTTGTAACTGAATCTATCCATCTGGCATCTATAACTACCCTAGCCTCAACAATAAACTTTGCATGGTCAACCTCAACCTTGAACAATGAATCAAGCATACCGTTAAGGAAATCAGCATCAACCTGCTCATCTATATGCTTGATTATTTCTTCTTGCTCCAGAATCAAATCAAATTCACTTGTCCAATCAGAAACTGATTTCAAATCTCCATTACTACCAAAATTGAAGGCACCAATTTACTATAACCTTCCCCAAATGTTTGCAATTTTTCATTTATAAGCACATCCTTCCCTATGAAAAATGCATAAGCTACATTCATTAGCTCCACCATGTCTTTGGTGTCACTGATCTTGGGAGGGAACTCATCACTATACATAATTGCAGTATCTATCTTATCCATTAATCCACTTCTTCCTGCCCAAACATTGAACAAAGGTCTAAGAAAAGCAACAGCCTCAGAGGATGTTTTACTTGCCTCTTTCAAAGAAATGTGCAAATCATGCACTACTGTCACAACCCTCCTTTATCACCTTTTGATTTAAATACAAAACTCTATTATATTTCTTTGGATAAACTATTGAATGAATATTGTAAGGGAATAAAAAATAATAAAACACACACACACATGGAAAATATATATATATTTTTAATTGGTTATTTAATTTCCCTCACTCAAATTAAGGCACATGTTGTAGGAGGAATAAGAAGCTTCTAGAGAGTTCTCCACCACCTTGCATGTAACTCCTCCCACTAAGCCTAATCAATTTGCATGGAGGCCAAATTGGGAGAGAATCTCTTTTTTTCAATTAATAATTAGGTAGTGGGAATTTGAAATTTCTTTTATAAAAGATGTACAAGATTCAAAAGAGGTGTTGGCTATTCCATAAGAAATTCTGCAAGTTAAATTCTCCTTTGTAGTCAATTTTCATTGTCAGCTAAGGTTTTGTTGGGAGGACTTCTCTTCAATTTGGAGGATCAAGGAAGACTCTACACCATTTTCAAGCACCCAGGTTCTTTCAAACTTAGTTTCGTGCATCTTATTCTTATTGTAGATTAGATTTGATTAAATTATTTTATGAGAATGAGATTCATTTGTTTTTGATAAGAAATTAGTTTCAGTTTTTATAAGAAGTAGATTAAGTTGTTTAGATTAAATTGTTTGATGAGAATGAGATTCATGGTTTCAGATTCTTGATAAAAATTAGTTTCAGTTTTGATAAGAAGTAGATTAAATGGTTTAAGAGATTAGAGTCATTTGATGAAAATTAGATTCATTGTTTTCAGATTTTTTTTGTGATCCATTCATTTCAAATTTTGATAAGAATTAGATTCATCCAGATTAAATCGTTAAAATATCTTATTAAGTTTTAGATTTGAATTTAGAACTACCTTCATCTCCCTTCTCCAAAATCTTTTCTCTAGTTATTGATTCAAAGTCTGAATGTATTCTTTCTCTAGTTTATTGATTTAAGTCTGAAATATATTCTTTTCTCTAGTTTATTGATTTAAAGTCTGAAATGTATTATTTCTCTGGTTATTGATTTAAAGTCTGAACTATGTATTCGAAAGGATCTTGCTATAATCAATCTCTCTAAGATTTCTCATCTTCTGGTTTTCTAAATCCTCTGTAAAAATACGTTTAACATTTCCCTTTTGTGAAATATTTTCCCTGTGTATATAAATAAACTATCTCTTTCTCTGTGAATGGATCTCCCTGTGTGAAAAACAAAAGAAATGAAAGAAAAAGGAATAAACTATCTCTTTCTCTGTGAATGGATCTTCCTGTGTGAAAAATAAAAGAAATGAAAGAAAAAGGAATAAATTTTCTCTTTTTTTCTGTGAACAGATCTCCTTGTGTGTACAAACAAATTTTCTCCTTTCCCTGTGAATAGATCTCCCTGTGTGTACAAACAAATTTTCTCCTTTCCCTGTGAATAGATCTCCCTGTGTAGAAAACAAAAGAAATGGAAAAAAAAAGAAAAAAGGAAGAAGAACCTCTCTGGTTACTGCTTCATTGTATTTTGTCCCTGAAATTTGATCTACAACATTGTTATTTACCTGTTATCTACCCTGCTCTGAGTGATTATCAATAATTTAAAAATGCAATACTCCTGTATAAAAAAAATATAATAATTATATTATATATAAGAACATATATATTTATATATATATACATATATATATATATATATATATATATATATATAAATAACCAAAAAAAAGAAGAAATCATTTCGAACTTTAGAAAAATCTCTTAAAACCCCCGTAACGCATGGCGTTTCGCACAAAATAGACGTCGGCAGTGTGCATGGACGGTTACGTTGTAACCATCACAGAGTACGGAGGGGCCCGCGGGTCCCCTCATCTCTGCAGACCTGTGCATGCAGGGCCGCAGGGGTGATGGGACCCGTGGTCCCCACCCCGCACCCTATTTACTACCAAGTAAAATATGTTATTTAAATAAAAGTTCCTTTTCCTTTTCAAATTGGTAAATTGAAATTTTAAATTGGATTTTTTTTTATATATATGTAAATTAATAATCTATGTTAGTTACTATTTGTTATTTAATTAAATTTTTTTTTTTAGTTTGGTAGAAATGGCATTTAGGAAATATTGAATTCTTTTTTTGTGTAAGCTTTAAGATATCGTATTTCGACTTAGAAAAAAATTGGGCTAATATGTAGCAAGTTCATAATTAAATTATCCTTAGAAAGTTTAAAATGGTAGACTATATTCTTTTAAACTTAAGAAACTCAACCCATTAAGAATCATTGGGACACTTGATTGCTCTTTAGAGATTAACTTACATTAATACAAATGCTTATATTTAATCATTATTTTGGACTCGTTAAATCTTCTTACCTCATGCAAGTTCCTCATAGATTAATTGCTTTCATTGATGGTTCATAATATGCGAATTATTTGTGGAATAATTACATCTTTCATGCAATTACTATTATGCAAGTTTCGTGATGGTCCTTATTATGCAAATTACACTTCAAGTAGTTACTTCAATTATTTACGCTCTCATTTTTTTGTTTTCGTAGTTAGAAAACTAAATAAAGGAAGTTGGAAAACCAAAACTAGCAGCGTTCGGTATATATGGTGCCTCTGGGTCACGCTTACGGGTAATGCCGTCGTGTTGAACTACTGCACTTAACGCCTAATAAAGCTGCATTAACGACGTCTGTGGCATCGTCCCTATAAATCATCGGGGAGTAATAAGGGACATTTGGAAGTTAAAAATCCAAGGGGCGGGTAATCCCTCTTGGATCGATAATTTAATAAGATAACTTTTAAATGATTTTCACATCCATTGAGATACACCATAGTAAACCCCTTTTTAAGGATGGATAAGTTAAATACCCTCATGAAATTTACTTTCTTTATTTATTTATTCATCTTGAAGGGATATTGGCGTTTTGCAATGGGGTGACGTTCATGATAAGTATTAGGATCTAGTTATTTTCTTTTTTTAGGCCACAAGCAATAGGCCATCTTGAGCCTTCGCTTAAGTGCTACCATCATGGGTAGCAACCGCAGAGAAACTGTCTGGGACACTGACCCTAGAAAGGGTTGCGTACCCACAAATCAGTTTACATCAAACCACAGATTAGAAAATAGAACTACATACTTTACGCCTTGATCCCGTGCCGAAGCGGGTATGTAGGCAGTCTTGGGGCGGAGTTGTCCCTCGTACTCAGGCATTCGTGGGTGGGGTCTAGGCTTGGTTGAGTAAGAATCCTAATTGAAAGATAAGATAATCAAATTTAATTCAATGCATACTCGGAAGGAATCCCGTATGGATTCGCTTGACTTCCCGAGGCTTTAAGCCAAATTCCGAGGTGGAATTCAAGCTTGTATTATTTTTAATTACTCCTAAGGATGGCAACCTCGGTGCATTCTTATTAGAAGAGTGTAGTACTTAGTGAGTGACTCAGGACCCAAATGGTCCCGATGAGTCTAAGTCTTTGGCCAGAGCATCTCCTATCCCGTTTGGATGGATGCCTACCCCGTATGGGTAGATGCCTATCCCGTATTGGATAGATGGAAATTTTACGTCCCGTATGGACAATTGCCTAACCCGTATGGTTAGAAGCTCATCCCAAATGGATGAATGCCTAATCCTAATTGGATTGATGCCCAGAGTATGCAATTGAATAAAACATAATGAAAAAAAAATAATACTCAATTTTTGTTGAATCAATTTTGGTGTGTTATTACATGTGGTATCAGAGCAAAGGTTCAAATCTAGGCCTTGTGCTCACTTCAATTTATTCAACTAAGGGAATGTTTTACAATAATAGAAATTAAATTTTATTCTACACAAAAAAAAAAAACTAACTACATAATTTAACTTTCAGGTAAAATCTAGAATGGCAAGAGGAAGAGGAAGAGGAAGAGGAAGAGGAAGAGGAAGGGGTAATGGAAGACGTACTAGGAGTCAAAGGGAGGTAAACCATGACGAAAACCATGAAGAAAACCATGAAGGAAACCATGAGGAAGATCATGAAGAGGTTCGACACAACCCAGGGAATAACGGAGATGGGGTCCAAGCTATAATCGACCTTCTAACCGAACAAAGAGATAAAATCAACTTCTTGGAACAATCACTGCGGGACCTTAGGGAAAGGCAGAATGACTATGAGAACAGAAGTGGTACCGAGAATGGAAACCCTGGTAGCAATCAAGGAAATGTGATGGGTAATGGAAAGGAAAATAACATATTGGAGCTCTCCAAGGATTTAAAGAAAATCACCCCTCCTAAGTTCGATGGGAGGCAGATTGGTGAAGGGGCTGAGAATTGGCTAAATGAAATGGAAAAATATTTTGAGCTAAGAGATTTTAGCGAAACAACCAAGGCTTTATGGGGCTCCTATCAACTCACAGGGGAGGCGGCTAGTTGGTGGACCAATACCAAGGAACAAAATGGGTATAACAGGGATACGATCACATGGGATCAATTTGTTCACCATTTTCGAGATAGGTGGCTCCCTCAATTGTTCTTTCATGAGAAAGTGACAGAATTCCATAATCTACGTCAAGGGCCCCTATCCGTTCAACAATATTGGGATAAGTTCGCCAAGTTGCTTAAATATGTGCCTATGTACCAAAAGGATGAAGAAGGCCAAGCAAGGAAATTCATTTTGGGGCTGAATACCAACATAGGGGAAGAGGTTGATATGCATGGACCCAGAAATATGAATGAAGTACTTGAAAAGTCCCTAAGGCAAGAGAGGAAGATTCAAACACTAGCAGGACGGAACTATAATGGGAACCACTCATTTAAAAGGAAGCAAGAATTCAATGGGAACACTAATTTCAACAAGGGTCAAAGGAATAACTCTTCCGAAAGGAGACCACCGCCTAATCAATATCAGAGGAATGGAAATGATAATACCAGGGGCAATAATAACAGGGGCAATAATAATAGGGGCAACTATAACAGGAATGACCAGCAGAACAGGATAACTTATCCACCCAGTGGAAATGAAACAAGGAATGATCCCCCTAGAAATCAAGGTAGGAGAGGTCCTCCAGGTGGATGCTTTATGTGTGGGGAAAACCATTTTTCTAGAGAGTGCCCCAGGATGCAAGGAAAAATTAGGGCCAATCAACCCCAACAAGGGCCCCAACAGAGGATTCATGCAGCGGTTAGGAACCAAAGAAGAAGATACCAGAATGTTCCCGTGGAAACTACAGGTACACTATTTGAACAACCAATATCAATTCTAATTGACACTGGATCATCTGAATGTTTCATCTCACCTAAATTAGTGAACAAATATGCATTAAAAGTTAATCAAATGGAGTCATCATGGATGGTTCAATATGGGGATAAGGCAACTAGGGAAGTAACTAAGTGTTTACCGAGGGCAAGGGTACAATTCCCTGAGTTCGAAACAAGGGTAGATCTCTATGTGGAACCCTTAGGATTATATGATGTAATTATGGGAATGAGTTGGTTAGCAGACCATCAAGCTAATGTAGATTGTTATAGCAAAGTTGTTGAATGTTTGGATGATGGGGGGAAAAGGGTCAAAATCCAAGGAAAGTTTAAACCCATTAATATAGAAACTATCTCAGCAATGCAATTAAAGAAGGAAAGGAGAAGAGGGGGACAAATCTTTATGGTTGAAATTGATGAAGGAAAGGAGGAAAATACACCAACATTTGAAAATATCCCTTTCTTAAAGGAGTTTAAGGATGTTTTTCCAGAAGAACTACCCGGTTTACCGCCTAAGAGAAAGTTTGACTTTTCTATCGAAGTACTCCCAGGAGCTGAACTAGTATCAAGGGCACCTTACCGGATGAACACAACCGAATTACAAGAACTCAAAATGCAATTAGAGGAACTCTTAGCTAAGGGATTAATAAGGCCAAGTGTATCACCGTGGGGAGTGCCAGTTTTATTTGTTAAGAAGAAGGATGGAACCTTAAGGCTATGCATCGACTATAGGATGTTGAACAAAGTCACCATAAAGAATAGGTATCCCTTACCTCGCATAGAGGACCTTTTTGACCAAATGAAAGGGGCGGCAGTTTTCTCAAAGATAGATCTCCAGTCAGGGTATCATCAACTTAGAATTAAGGAAGAAGACATTCCGAAGATAGCTTTCAGGACGAGGTATGGACATTATGAATTCACAGTAGTTCCTTTTGGAGTAACTAATGCCCCAGCGGCATTCATGAACCTAATGAATAGTGTATTCCATGACTACTTGGATAAGTTTATTTTGGTATTTTTGGATGACATATTGATTTACTCTAGAAATGAAGAGGAACATTTAGTGCACCTACAATTTGTTTTGCAAAGATTGAGAGAACATAAGTTATATGGAAAATTGTCCAAATGTGCCTTCTTTGAGGAAAAGATTCACTATCTTGGGCATATAATATCAAAGGAAGGAATAGCAGTCGACCCAGATAAAATAAAGGCGATAGTAGAATGGCCAATTCCTAAGAATGTTTCAGAGGTAAGAAGCTTTATGGGGCTAGCAGGTTACTATAGGAGGTTTGTGGAAGGATTCTCTAAGATAGCAAACCCCATCACCTCGTTGCAAAGGAAGGGCAAAAGGTTTGTATGGACCGAGCAAAGTGATAAGGCATTTCAAATCTTGAAGGGAAAACTAACTTCAGCACCCATTCTAAAGGTACTAGATCCAAATGGACACTTCACAGTCATAACAGATGCTTCTATTGAAGGGTTAGGAGGAGTACTTGTCCAAGATGAAGGGGTAGTGGCTTACGAATCTAGGAAGCTAAAGACTCATGAAGTCAATTATGCACCCCACGACTTAGAGTTGGCAGCAATTGTGCATGCCCTGCAAAAGTGGAGACACTTCTTACTAGGGAAGCCCTTTGAGCTTAAGTCGGACAACCAAGGACTAAAATACATCTTTACCCAACCTCACTTAAATGCCAGACAAAGAAGGTGGTTAGAGTTTCTAAGTGAATATGATTTTGAAATTGAATATATTAAGGGAAAAGAAAATAGGGTGGCAGATGCCTTAAGTAGGAGGAGACACTTGATGACTATAGCAACCTTCAAAACCTCTTTCAAAAGGCAAGTAATGGATGAACAAGGACATGACCCATGGTATGAGCAAGTCAAATTAACTATAAGACACAACCCGACTGATCCTAAGGTCGAAGGGTATACATTAGATGAAGATGGGTTGCTCAGATACAATAATAGAATCTATATTCCTAATTCAGGGAATTTAAGGGAAGTAGTCTTATCGGAGGCTCACAATGCCCCTTATTCAGGCCACCCAGGAGTTAACAAACTTTATGCAGATCTAAAGAAGCTATACTTTTGGCAAGGGTTGAAGAGCGATATTGTCAAGTATGTAGCTAAATGTTTGGAGTGTCAAAGAGTAAAGGCAGAACATAGACACCCAGCTGGATTGTTGCAATTGCATGATGTACCTCAACATAAGTGGCAAGTTATTAGCATGGATTTTGTACAAGGGTTACCCATGTCACCTTCTAGGCATGATGCAATAATGGTGGTAATTGACAAACTCACTAAGGTGGCACACTTTATACCAGGAAATCTGATGGATGATGCACCCACCTTGGCTAGACGCTTCATTAAGGAGATAGTTAGGTTGCATGGAATACCAGAGAAAATCATATCAGACAGAGATGCAAGATTCACTTCCAGGTTTTGGACCACTCTTCAATCAGCTCTAGGAACTCAACTAAATTTTAGCACCGCATACCATCCAGAAACCGATGGTCAGACAGAAAGGACAAATCAGATTATGGAAGACCTGCTTCGCATGTACTGCATGGACCAACAGAGGAAATGGGAAGAGTACCTACCTTTGGTAGAGTTTGCC
This sequence comes from Cryptomeria japonica, assembly GCF_030272615.1. NCBI lineage: Eukaryota > Viridiplantae > Streptophyta > Pinopsida > Cupressales > Cupressaceae > Cryptomeria > Cryptomeria japonica. The sequence continues at coordinate 658,632,092 of NC_081415.1, forward strand.
TACAATAATACATATCAAACATCTTTGGGAATGGCACCTTTTGAAGCTTTGTATGGTAGACCATGTTGAACACCTTTGAGTTGGGATAGTCTTGAAGATAGAGTGATTATTGGACCAGATATGTTGAAAGAAATGGAAAGGAAAACTAAGGAAATTAGGCAAAGATTGAAGGAAGCCTCGGATAGGCAAAAAAGTTATGTAGACAAAAACAAAACACCAAGGGAGTTTGAAGTAGGAGAGAAAGTCTTCCTAAGGGTTAGGCCACACAAGAGTTCCATAAGATTTGGGAAAAAGACTAAGCTTGCACCTCGATATGTCGGACCCTTTGAAATATTGGGAAGAATTAATCCAGTTGCTTATCGGTTGGCCTTACCTCCCCAATTGAGCCGAATCCATGATGTCTTCCATGTATCTCTTCTTAAAAAGTATGTACCTAACGAGAAACACATTTTGAATTGGGATGCTTTACAGGTCCAAGAAATGGGGGGAATAATGATAGAGCCATTCAGAATCTTGGAGAGGCACCAGTGCCAGTTGCGCAACAGAGAGGTTGATCAGTGCAAAGTGCAATGGGACCAGTATGACGAAAAGAATGCCACGTGGGAGGATACTAAAGAGATGCAGCAGATGTTTCCTTTTTTGTTTTGAACATGAACTATAAACTCTTTTGAATGCATTTAATAAGTGCATCGGGACGATGCACAGATTAAGGGGGGGAGGATGTCACAACCCTCCTTTATCACCTTTTGATTTAAATACAAAACTCTATTATATTTCTTTAGATAAACTATTGAATGAATATTGTAAGGGAATAAAAAATAATAAAACACACACACACATGGAAAATATATATATATTTTTAATTGGTTATTTAATTTCCCTCACTCAAATTAAGGCACATGTTGTAGGAGGAATAAGAAGCTTCTAGAGAGTTCTCCACCACCTTGCATGTAACTCCTCCCACTAAGCCTAATCAATTTGCATGGAGGCCAAATTGGGAGAGAATCTCTTTTTTTCAATTAATAATTAGGTAGTGGGAATTTGAAATTTCTTTTATAAAAGATGTACAAGTTTCAAAAGAGGTGTTGGCTATTCCATAAGAAATTCTGCAAGTTAAATTCTCCTTTGTAGTCAATTTTCATTGTCAGCTAAGGTTTTGTTGGGAGGACTTCTCTTCAATTTGGAGGATCAAGGAAGACTCTACACCATTTTCAAGCACCTAGGTTCTTTCAAACTTAGTTTCGTGCATCTTATTCTTGTTGTAGATTATATTTGATTAAATTATTTTATGAGAATGAGATTCATTTGTTTTTGATAAGAAATTAGTTTCAGTTTTTATAAGAAGTAGATTAAGTTGTTTAGATTAAATTGTTTGATGAGAATGAGATTCATGGTTTCAGATTCTTGATAAAAATTAGTTTCAGTTTTGATAAGAAGTAGATTAAATGGTTTAAGAGATTAGAGTCATTTGATGAAAATTAGATTCATTGTTTTCAGATTTTTTTTGGGATCCATTCATTTCAAATTTTGATAAGAATTAGATTCATCCAGATTAAATCGTTAAAATATCTTATTAAGTTTTAGATTTGAATTTAGAACTACCTTCATCTCCCTTCTCCAAAATCTTTTCTCTAGTTATTGATTCAAAGTCTGAATGTATTCTTTCTCTAGTTTATTGATTTAAGTCTGAAATATATTCTTTTCTCTAGTTTATTGATTTAAAGTCTGAAATGTATTATTTCTCTGGTTAATGATTTAAAGTCTGAACTGTGTATTCGAAAGGATCTTGCTGTAATCAATCTCTCTAAGATTTCTCATCTTCTGGTTTTCTAAATCCTCTGTAAAAATACGTTTAACATTTCCCTTTTGTGAAATATTTTCCTTGTGTATATAAATAAACTATCTCTTTCTCTGTGAATGGATCTCCCTGTGTGAAAAAACAAAAGAAATGAAAGAAAAAGGAATAAACTATCTCTTTCTCTGTGAATGGATCTCCCTGTGTGAAAAATAAAAGAAATGAAAGAAAAAGGAATAAATTTTCTCTTTTTTTCTGTGAACAGATCTCCCTGTGTGTACAAACAAATTTTCTCCTTTCCCTGTGAATAGATCTCCCTGTGTAGAAAACAAAAGAAATGGAAAAAAAAAAAAAAAGAAGAAGAACCTCTCTGGTTACTGCTTCATTGTATTTTGTCCCTGAAATTTGATCTACAACATTGTTATTTACCTGTTATCTACCCTGCTCTGAGTGATTATCAATAATTTAAAAATGCAATACTCCTGTATAAAAAAAATATAATAATTATATTATATATAAGAACATATATATTTATATACATATACATATATATATATATATATATATATATATATATATAAATAACCAAAAAAAAAGAAGAAATCATTTCGAACTTTAGAAAAATCTCTTAAAACCCCCGTAACACATGGCGTTTCGCACAAAATAGATGTCGGCAGTGTGCATAGACGGTTACGTTGTAACCGTCGCAGAGTACGGAGAGGCCCGCGGGTCCCCTCATCTCTACGGACCTGCGCATGCAAGGCCGCAGGGGTGATGGGACCCGTGGTCCCCACCCCGCACCGTATTTACTACCAAGTAAAATATGTTATTTAAATAAAAGTTCCTTTTCCTTTTCAAATTGGTAAATTGAAATTTTAAATTGGATTTTTTTTTATATATATGTAAATTAATAATCTATGTCAGTTACTATTTGTTATTTAATTAAATTTTTTTTTTTAGTTTGGTAGAAATGGCATTTAGGAAATATTGAATTCTTTTTTTGTGTAAGCTTTAAGATATCGTATTTCGACTTAGAAAAAAATTGGGCTAATATGTAGCAAGTTCATAATTAAATTATCCTTAGTAAGTTTAAAATGGTAGACTATATTCTTTTAAAGTTAAGAAACTCAACCCATTAAGAATCATTGGGACACTTGATTGCTCTTTAGAGATTAACTTACATTAATACAAATGCTTATATTTAATCGTTATTTTGGACTCGTTAAATCTTCTTACCTCATGCAAGTTCCTCATAGATTAATTGCTTTCATTGATGGTTCATAATATGCGAATTATTTGTGGAATAATTACATCTTTCATGCAATTACTATTATGCAAGTTTCGTGATGGTCCTTATTATGCAAATTACACTTCAAGTAGTTACTTCAATTATTTACGATCTCATTTTTTTGTTTTCGTAGTTAGAAAACTAAATAAAGGAAGTTGGAAAACCAAAACTAGCAGCGTTCGGTATATATGGTGCCTCTGGGTCACGCTTATGGGTAATGCCGTCGTGTTGAACTACTGCACTTAACAGCTGATAAAGCTACATTAACGATGTCTGTGGCATCGTCCCTATAAATCGTCGGGGAGTAATAAGGGACATTTGGAAGTTAAAAATCCAAGGGGCGGGTAATCCCTCTTGGATCGATAATTTAATAAGATAACTTTTAAATGATTTTCACATCCATTGAGATACACCATAGTAAACCCCTTTTTAAGGATGGATAAGTTAAATACCCTCATGAAATTTACTTTCTTTATTTATTTATTCATCTTGAAGGGATATTGGCGTTTTGCAATGGGGTGACGTTCATGATAAGTATTAGGATCTAGTTATTTTCTTTTTTTAGGCCACAAGCAATAGGCCATCTTGAGCCTTCGCTTAAGTGCTACCATCGTGGGTAGCAACCGCAGAGAAACTGTCTGGGACACTGACCCTAGAAAGGGTTGCGTACCCACAAATCAGTTTACATCAAACCACAGATTAGAAAATAGAACTACATACTTTACGCCTTGATCCCATGCCGAAGTGGGTATGTAGGCAGTCTTGGGATGGAGTTGTCCCTTGTACTCAGGCGTTCGTGGGTGGGGTCTAGGCTTGGTTGAGTAAGAATCCTAATTGAAAGATAAGATAATCAAATTTAATTCAATGCATACTCGGAAGGAATCCCGTATGGATTCGCTTGACTTCCCGAGGCTTTAAGCCAAATTCCGAGGCGGAATTCAAGCTTGTATTATTTTTAATTACTCCTAAGGATGGCGACCTCGGTGCATTCTTGTTAGAAGAGTGTAGTACTTAGTGAGTGACTCAGGACTCGAATGGTCCCGATGAGTCTAAGTCTCTGGCCAGAGCATCTCCTATCCCGTTTGGATGGATGCCTACCCCGTATGGGTAGATGCCTATCCCGTATTGGATAGATGGAAATTTTACGTCCCGTATGGACAATTGCCTAACCCGTATGGTTAGAAGCTCATCCCGAATGGATGAATGCCTAATTCTAATTGGATGGATGCCCAGAGTATGCAATTGAATAAAACATAATGAAAAAAAAATAATACTCAATTTTTGTTGAATCAATTTTGGTGTGTTATTACAACTACCATCAATTTTCCTTTCAATATATTAATCCTGTGTTTCATAATTCCTGAGACAATAGAGATAGCCTTGACATTTTGTTTATTTTCAAGATTTTCAATTTTCTCTGTGTATTCCTCCATTTTTGTTGTCACATCATCTGGTATTTCTTGTACTTGTTTTGTAATCTATATTGGAGGGGGGCTCATTTGCAATTTTTTCTTTCAACTCCACTAACTCTTCCTCCAGAGTGCCATTCTTAATCAGTGTCTCTTCATATTTTTTAGATAATGTAATCAATTGGCTGTATTTTTCTGTGTATCTTCTTAACAAATCCTCTGTTTTTGATAAATTCATGAAAGAAACTTGAGTAAAAAATGAGGCAATCTCTGTGTTAGTTGTGTTCTACAAATTCCAGATCATTTTGTCAGCTTTCTTTTCTGCTTGGATATTTAGAAGGTGGGGCTTTTGAGTGGAAGGGGCCAAAGACCAAGCAACAAGTGTCTTTGACTTAGGATTAAATCCCGATCCTCTTATTACATCTCCAATTTCAAATTCAGTTTTAAACATTGGGTCCTCTTGCTTCCTAATATGATCAATAATAAAAATAGACTGGATATCGCAGTTAGGCATCATAATCATACCAGTACTCTTAATCAATTGTCTTTCCTATTCCATAGATATTTGCTCCCTGTCAGGATCATATTCCTGTAGTGCCTTGATGATCTCCTCTTTCTTTTCTACATTTCCTTCCTCTATGATCAAATTTTGTCTGAATTGATTTTGTTTCAACCTTGTCAAAAAACTTTTAAATTCATCCGACTTAATAAAGTCATCATCTTTCATGAACTCATTTGACAACATCACATGCTCATCAAATCCTTGAGCAAGGGCTTCATTTGTTTCTACTTATTCTTCATTATGCCTTGCTTCTCTGAGATATGTCCTTATTTGATGAAAGTAGTGTCCTTGTTTTGTAACAATTGCTCTAGCGGGGTCTCTCCTCACAATTGTACCGACCTCTTTGGTTTTTTGTTTCTTTGCAGCTGGCACTCGGGTAGATTGAACTTCATCCCCACTCTCTACATCATCAGTAGAGACACTAAGTGGCCTCTTGCCATGTGAAGAATGTCCATCTCGGGGGTCTTGCTGCTGAGCAGCTACTTCTGTAATTTGAGGCATTTCTTCCATCAGAGTTTCATATAAACTCAACATTTTGTTAATCCTCTCTAGGTATGGGTTATCAGGGCAAAAACCTAAGAAACTAGGGTCAACAACCTTCAATTTTGCTTCAACTCTCATCAATTTTTTCCATTTTCTTCTCCTTTCTTGTACTTCCTCTTTTCTCAGCAAATTTATAACCACATCTTCATCATCCAAAGGTTCATAGTCCTTTATTGTGGCCCAAGGTGTCATTTTTGGCAATGCATGTTTAATAAATTGTTCAGGATCATAGAATCTAGATACAACATTAACCAAGCTATGTTGTTTAAGGAAATTGTTTACTTCATCAAAGGAACTCCTACCAATGGTAAAATTAGACACAACCCAAAGCCTAGGAAGAAGAGAACCCTTCTGTGTTTGTCAAGGTATTCTTTTTCAACTAGGGTGAATTGCCAAATGAAGTCCATAAAATCAATCATAATTGGAACAAATTTTGGTAAAATATAGGGAGCCTGAGGACACCCATAGACTCTGATCACAGTAAAGTTATCAAAAGAGAAAAATTCCCCCCAGTTATGTGAAATAGACTAGTTTGGAACATACTGTTAAGGTCTTAAAACTCTCCTAACATTAATTGACAATCGTTTCCTATTTATTCCTAGCATTTCCATAATTGACAAAACAATCCCATTTTCAAAGAAAAGGAAAGAAGAATGGGGAGAACTACTATCCCAAACCTGGGTCCATCTTTGTATTGGCATTAAGACACCCAATTCTTCTTTGAAAAGCTCCAAATCTTTATCCATGAATTCAACATTATAGAACAAGATTAAATGCATCAGCAATGAATAATGCTTGAATGTAGGGTTGGGTGCACCACTCTGAATTTCAACTAGAGCATTATGAATGTGTTCAACCACATAGCCCACATAATCATAATCTTTGTTAACATCTAGGTGTTGAATGTCCATAGCCATCATTAGTAATTCAGCTAACACTGTTGAATCTCCATCAAAACCCAACACTCTACATAATCCATAGATTGTACAATGCATATAATGGTGGAAAGGTGTGATGTCAAATGGCGGTTCGATACTATCTAGAATTATAACCGATTTCCTATTCACCCTAGGCATGTATCTGGGCATTGCATGCTTCTTGATAACACCTTTGTATTTGTCATAATCCTCTGCAATCCGCTTCAAATCTGTATCTATACATGCAACACCAGTAATCTGGAAAGCTTCAACAAAGCTAGCTCTGTTAATTGAAACTAGGGCAAACTGGTTCTTTCTTCTGATTACCCTAGATACTAGGCAATAGCGTTTGGCCAACTCTTTGATCAAATCCACATCAACATACATATCTAGCACAATTAACTTTTCCATATTTAAATCCCAAGGGTTTGACATCGGGACACCCTTAACCCTATTATTCCAGAAATAATTAAATAGAGCAGAACCAGTCATACGAAGCATGGTCAGGTTTTTGCATTGGCTTCATAAATCTTTCCATGCCAAATCATTTGTATTCAAAGCAACAGAAGTCCCTGACAGAAATTCTACAAATTCTTCTTTGTATTTCTTAACCATCTTTTCCTCAGTGGCCTTGGGCTTGGAACCTCCAATTCCACTCGTCGCTTGCTCATTTTAGGTGCAAGAGAAAAACTTAACCAATTTTCTAAAATTTTCCCACACCCAACACTCTGAATTCTCCAATGTTGTTCAGAGCTCAATTCACTGGATTACCTCAAAGATAGAATGCATTAATGCAATTATACAAAATCTCAGCTCGATCATGCAATTTATGGTATTTGGGTTGTGGGTGTTGTCACTTCTCTCAAGTCTCATTAATTGCCACACTTACATGAACTAGATACTATGGCATTAATTCAAAGCTGAAGTACTCAAGCAAAATTTGAATTCATGCCCTTCTATTTTATTGGCGATTGACATTCAAAACTTTTACAGAACCCAGCAAACAAGTCCACATGTCAATCCCCATCTGTAATTGCACACTCACAACTGGTTATAACAATTTGGAAAGTAATCGACGAGTTAGCAACAATGCTACCAAATCCTCTTAATCGCAAGCTCGCAACCCCTTTTACGAATCCTCAAAGAATCTTGTGAGTGAGCAACAACCATTGATCTTCATCAAGCCCTTCAGTCACAACCTTGCAACAACATTTGTAATATTCTTTCTTTACCTGCGAGCTGGTGACCACTGCAAATCTAACAAAACAACTTATTTCATCACAAGGTCATAACTCAAAACTTAACTTGACTTAAACGGTTAAACCCTTGCGATCCCGCGACAACAAGACACTTAACCGCCATCGCATGCTTGTAACACTTTTTGACTTAAGACTTACAAACCTGCGAGCATGCGATGACCACAAAATCAAACCAAAACTTACCTATCGCCAGATCGTAACATAAAATGCTAAACAACTTCAAAACCTGCGAGCAAGCGATGAAACCAACTAAGCTGCAATACCAACCACATCGCATGATCACAAATTAAAATGACTTAACCGCGAACACCTCGTGACCTTGCAATAACATAAAATCACACCCAATCACAACCTCGCAACATAAAATGGTCAAGTGCAAAACATCTTGGGAGGTAGCAACAACTAAAATCTCCCAGTACTCGCAAGCTCGCGACTTAAATTGACTTGATGATAAAGGAACTGCAAGCTAGCGATAACCATAAAATCTCAAAACGTTTTATCTCTTGACCGCAGCGACCCAACAAGTACCAAAAAAAATCTATGTTTTATGTTAATTACCGTCATAAACAAGCGCGACCAATGGAACACAGACCATTAATGACTTACTCGCTAACTCTCGCGGCTATAATGCATGGCATCAAACCAATTCAAGACCTCATGAGCAAAGAAATTTCATTAACAATCTCCAGCTCGCTAACATAAAATGATAACACTCAAAAAAATAGAGACCTCATGATTTAAACCCAAACCAGCACTCACTAACTCGCCACTTAAATTGTTAAACATGAAATTTATCTACGAGTTAGAGATAAAATATTAAACATGTCTCATTGTCTAACCAACCGTTTGACCACACTTGACGTTGACATGGACAAATAAAGAGAGGACAACTCATATTTTCAACGCACGATAACTTTGGTTTACTATCCAACTAAGACAAAAAACAAACACAAAACCCTAATCGCCATGAATATCATGTTAAGCATTTAATGTAGAATAGTAGAAAGGTTCTAACAATTATGCAATATGAATAATTTTATGGATCTTGTGACACAAATTATTGCATTTCATGTTAAACATATTGTGGAACCAATTTACTAATAATTCAATTGTTTACTAATAATTCAGAAAATAAATTCTAATTGTTTACTAATAATTCAAATTCACAATTAAAAATATGAAATAAGTATTCACTCTGATTGAGAAATTCAAGGAATGTAATATCAAAAATCATCAATGACAACTATAGTACTGCAAGTTGAAATTGTAATATGACTCAAGAACTATAGTATAATTATAAATACCTATAAACTGACTGCTAATTCACTTCAATGACTCAGTCCAAGGCTTCTATATCCCAAATGGACTCAAGATTCGGAAACTGACTAGTACTAACAGGTTCATCTTCATTTTGAGTCGGGTATTCAAAAATTTCTTTGTCTTCATGCTGACTCTGAGTTTGTGATCCATCATTTGTCTCAGCACTAGCACTAGCAGTAGCACCACTAGCTTTTAAAGTGTTGCACAACCCTCATCTTTAACGCACAGAATTCCAGATTGCTAGTGCCCTATCATATAGAAAATCTCTAACATTATACTGAGTTACAAACAACCTCAAGCAAGTTTCCAAATTTTTGTCTAATTTGTTTCTGATCTTTGATTTCAAATGCCCTAATGCACTGAAACTCTCTCATCTTCCACCAACCCCAATATCATTGTTTGACATAAATCAACAAGTTTCAAATATTTTGGTATTACAATAGGCAATGCTTCACTTTGATCTATCCTTTTCCAAAGCCTTGTGATTGATCCAGGTTCAAATGGATTCTCCAAGTTAACCAATTGTTTTTTAAGATGATCTGAATTTAAAATTCCTTCTATTGGTTGTCCATTGCAATATGCATCTTTTGAAAATTTCAATATCAATTCCTCTAGTTTTTTGTGAAACATCTTTGCGTCATTTCGATTATCTCCAATTGAATGCCAAAATTGAGGATACACACAACCCATGGCTTCAAGTATTTCTTGTCAAGGGAACCTTTCACGAATCTCAGTTGAAAGTTCATATGCAATAGACTTCAAATTATCACTAATAGATTTAACAATCCTGTCAAAATCTTCCTTTTTAACTGGTAGTGCTTTGCCTCTCTTGCCCATCTTAGATTGGTGCATTGGTATCTGAAATCCTTTTACAAAGACACATAACTTATTTTTTGTATTTAAATGTAAAACAAATTCAGCATGATTCAAATCTATAATTATTTGCCACCTAAAAAAATTTGGGCTTCACCCTGTTAGATCTGAATATAGACCATCTAGGCTCAAGCATGTCATTTTACATATAGTGCTATACTCATTGATATACATAGTTCTGTCTTGGGCTTTCTTAACAAGTTTTTTCATTGAATCCAGCATGGGGAGAAGACTAGCTAAAGTTAATAGAGTCTCTATATCACTTAACTTATGTAAGAGATTAGGAGCTTTGTCTACTGTGAGGTGTTGCTCATACATTAATCTAATCAAGGATTGATATTACGTTAGAACTAGTTCCGTTGGTCCATGCAAGGAGATCCATCTGGTCTCAACATCCCTAAGAAGCTTGTTTCCTGTTGTTACTCCCTCAGCAAAAATCTGAAATTCTACAAAATGTTTAGGACTTCGACAGAAGTATGAGTGGAGCTCGTGGACCAGATCTTCAACTTTTGACACTGTAGGGAAATTGCTTACAATTATATATGCTAAATTCATTTGATGGGCCATGTAGTGAATGCCAACCATGTATGGTGCAATACTAGTTTGTAATCTTGCACAAAGACTAGTCCTTTGATCTTGCATTACTACAACTCCATTAGCTCCAACACACACCAACTTCTTGGCAATTGTCAAGTCATCCACACCAGCAATTTCATTCAAAGCTTTCTTAACTTCCAAATATAAATTTTTTGCTGTTGAATTGCCCCTTATTTTATGAACATAGAGTAGAAGAGCTTGGCGAATGTGTTCTTTTACGATATACACATGCATACAAACCCAAACAGTGTTATCTACCGTAGTAACTTCATCTATGGATAATGAAATGAAATTTGATTCTTTTACACTCTCTTGTAAATTTTGCTTTTCCACCTCAGCGAGATAGTTTGCCATTTCCCATCCAGTGTTTAATGACCAATGTGACATAAGATAGTGAGGAACATTCAAAAAAGATAATAAATTACTAAATTCTGGGAAATCTTTCATAGGATGCCCTCTCAACAGAATATGAAAAATAACACTCATATGAACAGTCTTTGCCAGGTTTGCATCTTTTGCTTCATGTTCAAGCCCAGCCTTGATTGTATTTCCAAATCCACTATTACCAATCAGTGTCATTTTGTGGTTATGCTCTTCATATTCTGTGACATACTTAACATGAAGACATTCTTCCTTTGATTTCCATCTTACTATTGGTGTTTCCTTTCTGTCTATGATTTGTTTTTCATAAACCTTACCAATATGCTTTTCTATGGTGTCAAGCTTTAGCTACATCTTCTTCTCTCTTTTAGTTTTCTAGCTACAAACCTTACACCTACATTCTGTTGGTTGTTCATCATTGTTTGGGATTGGTTCAATGAATGGGTACTTTGCTACCCAATCAATCTTAAAAATCCTTGTCATCTCCCACTCTCGCCCAAGTTTTACTTTCCTTTTTCTTTTCTTCCTACCAACATCATCTTCAGTACTAGCATTTGCATCCGAGTGAATTATCTCATTGTGTGTATCCCTTAGAACATCTTCTGTCATGTCGATATTGTCATCCTCATTTGATGCATTTAACTCAATGACAATCCCACATTGTGGTGGTGGTGAGCTACTGTGAATGGCTTCTACAATTGCAGAAGTTGATGGACCAGAAACTTTGCCAATTCCAAAGAAAGACTTTATGGTAGTATCTTTAAGTTTAAGTTTTGGGCATTTTGATGGCCTCCCAATCCCTTCATTTCACCACCCTGAGGAGTCTTACCCTTGTCTGACATCCCAATCCCTTCACCACCCTGAGGAGTCTCAGTCTCACCCTTGTCTGACATCTCAATCCCTTCACCACCTTGAGGAGTCTCACCCATGTCTGACTATGACATCTTGAGTCTTGACCTCTCACTACGAATTAAAAGTTAAAACTAATACTATCAAGTATGAAGAAATTATTACTCACCTTTATGCCTTCTCAATTCTCAATTCTCTGAATCAGGAATCAGGAATGTCTGGGCCTGTGTTGCAGGATTGTAACTTTGGCCCTCCGCCCTACAATGAACTTCGATATTCCAACTCAAATTGCAGAATGTGAATCGAGAGCTCCCAAATTTACTAATCAGACATGAACAAATTGTAAGAAAGAGTGTCTTTATATCAATCCATGATTGCATTTTTGGTGAATTGTGCGGGTGTGCAATGAACATTTAATTTAAGCAGGGTGAAATGGGTCCTTGAATGCTTATAATGTTTTAATTGATATTGGCGAATTTGGCCAACGCGTGCAATGAACATTTAATTTAAGCGGGGAGAAATGGGTCCTCGAATGCTTATAATGTTTTAATTGATATTGAAGAATTTGGCCGACGCATGTAATGAACATTTAATTTACCGTTGGCGAATTAGGTCCTAGGTACATGGTCATTTTACTGTTGCTGGCGAATAACGGAGGTGATCTAATACCCACGCCCGAGTGATTCCGGGAGAATATTACGAGCATGCACGTCGAACGGTGTGTGGTCAATGGCGAAACCAAAATACAGTGTACCATTAACCCCAAAATTCTGAACGATTTGACCACGATGTTGCCCCAGACTATTCGCCATTTGCTCAAGAAAAAATATGCAAAAATATGCAGAATTTGCCAATTGGCAAAGATTCACCACTAAAAAACTCTCTATTGCAAATAGAGGAATTAGAAGAACTATCAAAGGATATTGTCCAAGGGCCCTTGCAAGTCAAAGAGGTGATGATCACATCCAAGTCAAAAGAGGTAAAGATCCCTCTCTTACTTAATGTTTTGAGAGTAAATCCTAACAAGGACATGATTGTTGCCCTTAACAAAGAAGAGAATAGATTCGAGAACGTTGCTATTATTTTTGCCTGTCTTGATAGTGATACCATTCCAATAGAAAGATTCTTAGAAAAATAGTTAAAAATCATATGAGATAAAATACTCACTCGTATATATATATATCATTTTATAGAATGATACAAAAAGGTCTCTTTGTTATCTTTTTAAAGAATTACAATATGCAAGAAAAAATCCTCAACAAGAAATATTGGAATGCGTGTTTTACTCTATGTTTCTCAAAATGAAATTATCTTTTTCTCTACTCCTAGGTGGATACATGTCAAAAATGTGTTGATACAAGTCTTGAAATTCCTGCCTTACTTTCTTAAGACCATTGGTAAAACCCTCCAAGTGGAGGATACCCAGTCTACCCTACCATACTTTGGATGCTAGAATATTGTTTTTATTTAATGGAGTGGATATTCCAAATATCTTAGAGTTCTCGTTGAACAACCAAATCCATAGATACGACATTGAATCCCTAAAGGTCCTTAACTCTTGCTTCTTGTGTAAAAGAAATGGTCACCACATAATGAGGAAAGGCCTGCAACTAGTGAGGAAAGGTTGTTTTCTGTATTGGCCTGGCATTAGCATGGTTTCTATTTTTTGAGGGTCATGGGATGGAACAATTTTTTTGTCTCACCTTCCCCAGCATGTGTGCTTTCTTTAAGATTTTGGAGGGCTTGGTTTGGCACAATGAAGACCTATTTTTGGTAAATATTGACTATGGTCAAGTATATGATGTAAATATATATGAAACTCATTTACAAATATTAATAAAATTTATGACAACCTTGGTTGTATTTCAGAGATATAAAGAAGAATTATCAGATATACAAGCTTAGCATAGTAAATAATATATACATGAGAAAAACTCTTTTTTTGATAAAAAAATCTTGGAAAGAACTATCAAGTATTATGAAACACATACAAAATGTTTTATTAAAACATAGATTAAGAATGGGATACACTTCTCCTTACTTTCACAAGTCAATAATACCTCTTATGTGAACTAATGAAATTCACTCTTTATAAAAACCATTTAAAATTTGAAAACCATGAATAGATTGAATATGGAGAAACACTTAGATCTTTATTTCCACATCATCAATAATACCTCTTATGTATATTGTTAGAATTCATGATACTTTAACATGTAGTTTTCAATTTCCCAATAAATTTTTATATAAAAATTAATTGATTTATACGTTTCATTTCATTGGTAGTTTGTTGATTGTGAATTTCTATAACTAGAACACCTCCTTTTATCATTTTTTTGACATAGCTAATCAATGCATGTTCTATTAATTGGATCTTTTATGAGGACTAATTTTATGATTGATTGATTGCATTGAAGATTACACCATCCAATATGAATTTGTGATATTTCAAAAAAATTAAGGATTGGTTTATATCTTTTTTGTCTATTCGTTTGATATGTGAAAATGAAACCCCAAAATTAGGCTCTCTTATCATGATCTCTTCTCTCTATCTTTTATAGGTTTTTATACAAATTGGTTAGATTAGATCTTAGTTTAGGAAAACAATCTTACATGATTAAATATTTGAATATCCTATAATTTGTAAGTACATTTCCCATTGCTAAAATTCAAGTCAAAATCATTAAATAAGAATTGTTTATTTTGGATTAGACTACCTAACATAGGAGCATGGAATACGTCACCCAAACAAAATAGATGTAAACATATTCATTTGACATCTATTTTGTTTCCTTAATATTCATGAGGTTTATTCAATTCTAAGTCTAAAAAGAAAAATTTAGAGCCTTCAATTTTTAAAGATGGCTAAAAATAACGGGTTTCTATTTTTAATAAGTTTGCAAATGAGTAGGTAGAGGCTTGGAAATATTTTTGGAAGCTCTAGAATGGTAAATTTCACATTGTAGGTGAGTTTCAAGTTAATTTAAATTTTAGATGTGAAAATATTAAGTATTTAAGTTTCTAAAAATCATGAAAAATTATTTAAATTAAGTTTTAAGGCTTCAAATGGCCTTTTCTAGTCTTGAAGCTTGACATCTTAGAGCATTTTGAGCAGTTCAATTAAAAAAATAGACTTAATTGAGATTTTAGATCAAAATTTATGGTTGCCTAGAGTTGAGCTATTTTTGGAGGGATTTGTGAATCTCAAAATATTTCTCTAAGTTGCATAAGGGCTATTCATGACCATTTTTTGAGTATTTTCAAGTAGTGGTGTGATGATGGGAAGGTGGTAAGTCATTATAAAGGAGGGAAAATGGTAATTTGGAAGCATATTTAAAGATATGGTAGGGAGAAGGTTCCATAAACCAAGGAAAAGAAGTTGTAATGTGTTGCACCCTCTTTAGGATTTCATCTTTGTCTTCATTACATATTTGTGTTACATAAACAATACTATTTTTCAATAAAAGAAATCATATTTTAATGCACAATTCCAAGTTGTGTGTGTTGTGATTACCCCTTCATCACTTAACAAACAACTTTTCAAATATATAATAAGCATTAATCCCATAGTAAGTTCTACTAAAGCGGAAAGATTTGAAGAATCTTTCAACTACTATGTTATCCTATATGACTAAGAGTTGATTATAAAGATCTTGGGGTAATTGATCTTCTTCCAAAGGATTAATGAGTTAAAGAACCCATTTTTAATATTGAGTCAATGTCTTTTGAAAATAATTAAGTATAATATAAAACTTTACATGAGATGTCCTATATGATTATGCAATTAGTAAATGTAGTTATTAATGTTCTAGTTAAATAATTCTTAAATTTATGTTAAATGTCGATATTAAATTTAATCTATGATCTCTAGGTATGAATAGATGTCTTCAAATGAACTACTTTTAGTCTTTAAATAAAACTCGAAAAGTGAAAAATTAAATTATTTCATTTTCGCATTGAAATATAATATACCAAACGACATTACTGTCCATTCAAAGTGTCCTTTTTATACATCATGAAATTGATCTAAGACCATCCTGACAAACAAGTTAAAATCTAATCCAAAATCAAAAAAATTGAATTGGACACTAACTCTTAACAAAAAAATAAAAAATTGTTGCATTAAAATAACTAATCATACTCTATTAAAAAGACCACTATTAGAAGACAAATAATTTTACAAATAAAAAATGAATTAGTGATAATCATTGTCCATGTGATGCAAAGTTGTCTGAGGACAAAATGGCGTCAAAGGAGAAATTATTTGTCATGGAAATATATCACTATGCTTTTTAAGAATGTTGAAAAGCATTTTAGAAACATTGATTAAACATCACATCTACATCTTATTTCCGTGTGACCAAACATTTTCATCATAGTGATCTTAAAGAAGGAGAAAATCCCAATCGCAGTGTAAATGTTTGGTCAAAATTTACTTTCATAGTGATCTTAAAGAAGGAGAAAATATTTGTGATGGAGATAAGATTACCTACTCATTTCTTTCTCAATTATTCTCTCATCATACTAGCTCTGTGTGAAATCACAATACTTTCCATCAAGTTTGTAGGAATTTTTTTATCTGATGTCTCTATCTCAAATTTAGAGGAGAATAATCTAAACAAAGGAAAATGGGTTTGAATGACATGTTCAATTATGACTCACAAAATGAAATTCTTTTATTTGACAAATAAGAATTTCCAAGCGAATATTAGAAACTAGTAATAAAAGAAAGATGTGTTTTTTTAAGCTTTGAGATTAGTAAAATGTCTTTGATCTCTTTAATTTCTTACACAGAGTTGTTTTTATCTATGGTTGCAAACTTGGTCCTTTTTTTAAATTTTAAATTTTAAATTTGGTCTATTGTCCATTTTATTTTGCCACTCTAAATTGACTATGTACATATTTTGTAACATTTGATGTTATGTGCTAATACTTAAAAGCATTCAGTTGATCATCCAAAAATTAATTAAATAATAGCAACATTTAGAAAATGAAACAATTCAATTGATCCAATAAACAAAATCTACATCTTGATGTTATACCTTTTAACATATACATGATTCAAAAATATAAATTCAAAATTTTCAATAATAGATTCAATTTAAATAAAATATATATTTTTTAAATAAAATTAAAATATATAATAATATTAAATAAAATTAAAATATATAATAATATTAAATATATTTTTAAATAAAAAAATATTTATATAATCATAAAATAAATAAATAATTCGAAACTAAAACAAAACAACTTAAATAAATAACTTTTTTTGCTACATTTCTAAGAATGCGGGAAAATCATAAACTTTAATTTTGTTTAAATGTTAAACAAAATTTCATAAACACAAATTTTCATTTATTAAACACCACATAAATCTCTAAAATTTAAATTAAAGCTAACACTATCAACTCTCTAAAAATTTATTAAATGTATGGCCATTAACTATAACACTCCCCTTGATGAATAATTATACTTTTCTAGTACTTTAGCGACCACCCCTCTATTGCTACTGGATCTTTTATCTTTAATTTCAATTTGGAACAAATCCCATCTTAATCAACCAAACATCTATGGTAAGGTGTAGATCATGCAAAGTATACAACACATATCCATCAAATCTCCCACTTTTTGTGTTAAAATATTGAAAGATACATAAATTATATAATGAAGAAAATAAAATTGTCTCTATTTATATATATTTTGATGAAAATTACATGATTTATAAAGCCTCTTAGAGAAATAATAGATTCCTAAAATCTAGATCTAGTTAAGTTTCCTAGCTATCAAATCAAAGCTAATAATTATCAAACTAAAGATAACACTTTCAACTCTCTAAAAACTTATTAAATGTATGGTCATTAACTATAACACTCCCCTTGATGAAGAAATTATACTTTTCTAGTACTATAGTGACCACCCCTTTGTTGCTACTATCTTTTATCTTTAATTTCAATTTACAACAAATCCCATCTTAATCAACCAAACATCTTTGTTCTAGCTTAGAAGTGTCAACATCATAATTTGTTCAATCAGCATGGTGGTGACAACTTTATGCTACCACTGATGCTTAGACTTGAAGGTGTTAAGATCCTAATTTTAGGGTCATCCCTAGACCTAGACCTTTTAGTCGAGGGTTCATTCTTAATGACCCTACATACATATTCCTTCAAAAAATTAGAGGCTTTAAACCATTACTATTTATTAAACTTATTCCACTCATATTATAGTGATAATTGATTGTCATCAAGTATTGTACAAATATTCACAATTACATAGGGCTCATATCCTTTCATAATCCCCAAATTTGATAGAGAGTGACTAATGAATGTGATCAAAATTTCATTGGGATCTTCTATTCATAAAATGTGATGTAATATAGGTGCACAATGTGTGAACAAGTGGATCCAAGTCATCTATTAGTCACTTTAGTCAAGAGATATCCTTCTTGTGGCATCTATTAACCTTTACTAGAAATATCTATGAGTACAAGCACTCCACTTATTCCATTTTAAATAATGTCATCCTCACCTTCTTCAAATTTTCCACTATCTCTACATTATTCTATTAGGTCTCCTCTACTCATATTTGTAGCTTCATATTATCATATGTTAGGGCCACTATTTCTACCTACTCTATTGTTGCCCTTGGATCCTCCTTGGTGGTCTTCTTCTTACGTGTCAACACAATAGAACATTGTGAGGAGAAAATAATTCTTATGTGGAATCCCTAGAAGAAAAAAACCAAGAAGAGAAAGCTACTTGGATATACTATCCAAATCCATCCTTAAAATATGAAAAATAAATCTTGTGTTGGCAAGGAGTGGGTTGCCACCCCCACATTGGGCATATGCTCACCTTGCTATTACCATATGCAATTCAATGAAGTGAAATTTCAAGGGACTATTCACACTACTTTATTTGGAGAACATGGACCTACTCCTTAATAACTTCAACTATCTTTTCACACCTCAACAAACTGGGGAGCTGAGGAAATTAAAGTATTTGAGGTTGTATGGATGTGAATGTAGTGGACAAACTTTGAGATAATTTATTGAAGTATAGAAATTAAAACACTTGGACCTATGTTATAATAATCTCCATGGTGTTATTCTAAGAGAAATGACTAAACTAAAGAAATTGGATTACTTGGACCTACATTATAATAATCTCTATGTTATTCCAAGAGAATTGACTAAACTATAGCAATTGGAGTACTTGAACTTGGTCCATAATGATCTCCTTCATGCTATTCTAAGGGAGATTGGTAACATGTCTCGCATGAAATACCTTGACCTCTCCTAGAGTTATGATTTGCAAACAATGTAAAGATATCAAATTCACACATAAACAAATCAACCACCATATGAACACATAGATTTTTCACATGGAAACTCAAATGGGAAAAACCATGGTGGGAATTAGCACCACAAAATATTTGCACTCTTCCAGAATGCGCCAGGTTAAAGGCCTAGCCTAGTTAAGAGCTTACAATATGCCTGGTTAAGAGCATACCCTTTTAGGAGTCACCTTGGTAGAGGATTTCAAACTCAAGTTAATGAGCCACCCGATGAAGGGATTAACAATATAAGACCTATTAGGATCTACCTAGCTAAGGGATTTCAAATTAGTGTAACTGTTATAGAACAACAAGACAAATGATCTAATCACATCACTTCCTTGCTTGCTAGTACAAATCCTTTTCATCTCAACTCTATTACACACATGCAGACACTTCAATCTAGTTTGAAAACACCTTCTCTCAAATCACTAAAATAAAATCTCTTCTCCAACTAGCCCTAAATACACTTTTCAGTTAGGTCGGCTACATAGCCCTAACTACATTCAAAATACATTGAATTTACATTTATAGATCATTATAGATCATTACAGATCATTACAACAAATTTCTACACAATTTCCACCATTGAATGATCACCGCACATCGATTTGATAAACAATCAAACCCTTGTCACATTATTCTAAGGACTTTGTTGTTTCCCAAGAAATATAATCCTTGTACGCACTCAAAAACCATCTTATCATTACACATAGTTTCAACAATGTCATCACTAATCTATGAACATGATAAGATCCACCACCAAACCGTAAATTATTACCGGTTAAAGATCTGTTATCTGTATACATTCTTCTTCACTAAGTTCACAATAGTCAATCATAACTCACTCAATACATTGAATCTATTGATGCGGTTGCAATCATAGACTCATGTGAATGTCATAAACATATGTTCCAAACTGCAACATCTAATTCCTCTACAATCATCAGTACCAGTGTCTCGATCATCGTTCCATTCCTGTTTACCTTTTTGTCAACTAGTTCCACTACTGATTAGGCTATACCGATAGGTCTAGATGACTTAGATGACTAAACAAACATGGTCGCCATCAATGAAAACACAAATAAAGTCATCAAACAACTTACAACTATATCATCATCATCTAACCAACAATCTCCATCAACTTTACAGGTTATGCCAACAATAACTTTACCGGTCATCTTCTCATCTCATCATCATCTCCATATGCCAATGATCTCTCCATCATTATCTTCATCAATTATGCCAACAATCTCCCCCTTTGGAATTGATGGCAACACCAAAATCTCATAATGCAAAATTGGAACACTAACTATTATGACTGTTGTACTATTCTTCTTCTATTTTGTTCTTCACTGTTCTTCTCCTCCTTTACTTTTCTTCTCCCCCTTTGACAACAATCCAAAGATGAAAAGTGTCAAATTCATCTTCTACTACTATGGTTTTCTTCATCTCTATTGCTCTTGATTTCTTCATCTCTGTTGCTCCCCCTGTGGAGTACCCCACTTCTCATCAATCCACAGTGAAAGATCTTCAATCAGTCCATTGGATTGATACTACAACATCTTATTTGACCTTTGGTAGGAGTATAACCCCTAGCTTGACTCTGAGATATTCAAAGGTTCCTTTAGGAAATGTCTTAGTGAAGATATCAGCCAACTGCTCCTTACTTGACACATGATCCATCCTGTCTTTCTTTTTATACACTCTTTCTCTTAGAAAATAATACTTTAGTTCAATGTTCTTTGTTCTAGCATGCAATACCTGGTTCTTTGAAATACTTATTGCACTTGTGTTATCACAATATATAACCACCAGTTCTGTCATATTCTCCTTAAATCCTTCTAATATATGTCTCATCCATATTGCTTGAGTACAATTCATAGATGCAGCCACGTACTCTTCTTTTGTTTTAGACTGAGAAATGCAACTTTGTTCCGTAATAGTCCAGGATACCTGTCTTCCTCCTAGAAATAATGCTCCACCGGTTGTGCTCTTCTGGTCATCTATATTACCTTCCCAATCAGTATTTGTCAACACCTTCAAAGAGAAGTTGCCTTTGTATGGATACCATAATCCATAATCAATAGTTCCTCTAAGATACTTGAAAATTCTCTTCACAGACACCATATGAGTCTCTTTAGGACTTTTCTGAAATCTAGCCACTATACCAACTGCATGAGCAATGTCTGGTCTTCTATGAACAACATAGTGTAGTTTTCCAATCACAGATCTATACTTAGTTTTATCCACTGGATCTAAATCATCTTCCTTGGATAATATGCAACCAGTAACCATAGGGGTTCCAACTAGTTTACAATCTTCCATTCCAAAGGTTTGCAATACCCCCTTCACATATTTGGATTGATTGATAAAGTTGCCTCCTTTCATCTATTGGACCTGCAAACCAATGAACATTTTGATTTGTCCTATCAAAGACATTTCAAATTCCTTTTCCATTTCTTCTGCAAAAGTTAAACTCATGTCATCATCTCCTCCAAATATGATATCATCTACAAACACTTCTGCAATCAATAACTTGTCTCCTTCTATCTTCAAGTAAATGTTATTGTCCTCACTGGTTCTTTGAAATCCAATCTTTATTAGGTGTGAATGGAGTCTCTCATACCATGTTCTTGGAGCTTTCTTTAACCCATATAAAGCTTTATGAAGTTTGCACACCACATTCTTGTCTTCAATCAATGTAAACCCATCTGATTGTTCAATATAAACCTCCTCTTCTAGAATTCCATTAAAAAATGGAAACTTTACATCCATTTGGTATACCTTGAATCCTTTGAATGCTGCAAATGCAAGTAGCATTCTTACTTCTTCAAGTATAGCAACTGGTACAAAGGTTTCTCCATAATCTTCACCTTCTTCTTGTGCATATCCTTTGCAAATTGGTCTAGCCTTGTTCCTAATCACTTCACCATCTTCATTCAATTTGTTCCTAAACACCCACTTAGTACCAATCACATTTTTATCAGCTAGCCTGGGGACAAGTGACCAAGTGTTGTTCTTCTCTATTTGATCAAGCTCTTCATTCATAGCCTTTATCCAATCATAATCCTTGAGATTTTCCCTCATTGTCTTAGGTTCAACTATGGAAATCAGACAAGCACTTTCTCTAATGTTTCTTCTTGTTTGAACTCCAACATTCTTGTCTCCAATTATCTGATCTACAAATTTATTTTTAGTTTATATATCTAGGTATAACTGGTTCCGGTATAGAAGTTTCTTCTCGTTCTTCTTCTTCATCTTCATCTTCTTCCATCGGTTGAGCAATATCCTCCACATTGTTTTTCTCACCATCATTTTGAACTTTCGGTTCAATAATCACTATCTTTTGTTCATCTATGTCATTAGATTTGTCAGAATACTTATCAACTTTCATATTAACACTTTCCACAATCTTCTTGGTTCTTTTGTTAAAGCACTTGAATGCTTTGCTCTTAGGTGAATAACTAAGGAAAGTTCCTTCATCACTCTTAGGATCAAAATTTCTGGTATACTCATCTCTCTTTATGTAACACCCATTGCCAAAGAATTTGAAATAACTAACATTAGGAGTATGACCATACCATAATTCATAGGGAGTTTTGTCACTACCTTTCTTGACCAATACCCGGTTCATTGTGTATACTGCAATGCTGACTGCTTCTCTCCATAATATTTTAGGTACATCTCCTTGTATCAACATTGTTCTTGATACTTCAACTATGGTCCAATTCCTCCTTTCTGCATTCCCATTTCTATCATGGTGTCCTTGGTGCAGATAGTTGTCTCTTGATTCCATTCTCATCACAATATTTCACAAATTCAGCTGATATGAATTCTCCACCCCAGTCAAATCTCATGCACTTTATGTTCTTACTGGTTTCTTTCTCCACTAAGGCTTTGAATGCCTTAAACATGCTGAAAGCATCAAACTTCTCCTTCAAAAATGTAACCCACATCATTCTTGAATGATCATTAGTAAATATCATGAAATATTTATCACCATAAAAACTCCTAGTCCTCATAGGACCACATAAATCAGTGTGCACCAAAGCTAAAAAAATTTCAAAATAAAATGGTTTTCTTTTGAAAGAGGAAGTAATCATCTTACCCAACTGACACTCTTTCAAAATTATATTGTCTGGTTTGACTAGTTGTGGCATACCTTTGACCATACTTGACTTGCTGACCTTAACCAAATTATCAAAATTTACATGACAAAATCTTCTATTCCATAACCAATTGTCCTCAACTTTTGTAACCAAAGAACTATTAGCATTAGTATTCAGATGGAATAAGTTACCTTTCATCTATTTACCAGTAGCAATCAGTTCTCCTTTGTTTCCTAAAACCCCGCACACTCCATTCTTGAACTCAAGATGATAACCTTTATCATTTAGCTAACCAACAGTCAAAAAGTTATGCTTCAATCCTTCAACCCAATACACATCATCAGCATTACTTTTTCCATTTAAAGAAATTGAACCTTTACCTTTTACCAAGCATGGTGTATTGTTGCCAAATATCACTACTCCACCATCAAATTCTTCAAGTGAGAGGAACTTCTTCTTGTCACCGATCATGTTATGTGAGCAACCATTATCAATGACCCACTCATCACTGTTGCCAATATGAGACACTAAGGACAATTAGCAGCAATATGTCCTATTTTATTACATGATAAGAACTTAAGAGGAAGCTTGCCTTTGTACTTATCAATGCCTCTAGGAAGTTTCTTTGCCAATAAAGCCTCAATTTCCATCAGGTTATGTTCACTATCCACTTCTTCATTACCACCGCCATGATAACATACATTCTTTTCTTTTCTTACCAGTGCATTAGATACTGATGTTTTGAAAGAAAATTCTGTTTGACACAATGGATCATTGAGAGGGGGGTGAATCAATGAATTAAACACTTTTTTCTTCAACAGGGATATACCGGTAATATATAAAACAAACTAAGTTCTAACCGGTAGCTCAAACAATGCAAACTAAGTGTGTGAAAGGATTTTCTATATCAACATAACTCATACACAAGAATACATCACACAACACCAGATATATGAGGAAAACCCAATGTGGGAAAAACCTCAATGATAATAGTTGTTGATCTTCTACTTCAATCCAACCTCACAATGTAAAAGATCTAATTACAATTTTAGGGTACCAACCCAAGAAGCACCAACCCCTGATTTATGAGCACCAACTCAAAGGAGCACCAAACCCTACACTGTTGCACCAACTCAGTGAAAGCAATATGAAGATTTTAAATACAAAATGAGATCTTTGTTGCAAAAGAAGTTTTGCAACCTTACAATATTCTTCTCTGTCGGTTTCAACCTTACCGGTCTATGTTTTCTCCACACACTCTGCAACTTTGCTCTGTTGCTGATTCTAACTTTGCTAATTTCCCTCTCACAATATCTTCTCTATTCAGCTCACACTTGATCACTCTTTATCAAGTACAACGTTTGTTGGTTTGTCACCTCTGCGTTCTATGCTCACTCCACTAATTTTTCTATCTATACCAGTTTACTCTGTTCCTTCTTACATATACAACCTTCACCCTTAACCACTTCATATATTTATCCCTTCACCTCTCAGACAGTAATTTCACTCACTCCTTCACACTTGAGCAACACCGATCATAGTATCAAGTTATCATATTTAATCTTGAGCTTTCCCACCAAAAAATCAATTCAAACTTAGGGTAGTTAGGGTTTCCTTCTTCTGACCAAATCTACGTCTGATCTAATCTGATCCATCTTGGATCGATCACATGCATTGGAGGAATGAATCTGTATGCATTTTTATCATTTCAATGCATGTTTGCTAAAAATAGCAAACCTATCCCTGTTCTTCAGCCTTGAAATTAGTCGACACATTTATGGTCCAACTATTTCCTTCTTGAGGTCCTTTTGCAATCTGATTTCCTTGCTTCAATCCAGGGGCCAACAACTTCCTGATCTTTCTCTGTCATTTATTCTTGAGCCGCATCAATTTGTTATCATCCCAACATTTGTGGTTGTTTCATTAATGACTAACTGTTCCAACAACAATGTTGATGGAAACTTCACCAACCTCTACCATATTGCCACTTGGCACTTGTGCATTGCAGATGTCGGCATCCAACTCAACATTCAACTTACCAACTTGGGTCGATTCATACTTGATCATCTAACAAACCCTCTTACTAGTACAAACCTTTACCAGTATGTTTGACACACTGTGTTACTTTACTCATACCAACCGCCCAACACACCAACAAATCACCTTATCCCTTTGTATTCTGCTTCAACATTGACCTCTGGTATATGTAATCATTTTAACATTCTACCTCTTCATCATAAACATGCAACCAACCTTCATACCAATTTATACTCTATCGGTTATCACTCAACATGCTAACACACACATGCATCTCACCTCATACCGGTGAAGTCACTGATAGACCCAATGCATGTATGTTGTCCACCTACCAGTTGATCCTTCTGCATACCGATAGACACCAGGTTGACATTAACTTGACCATACCAACAATCTCCTACTCACTGGTTGACATCAATGACAACTCAATGCCAACATATTCTACTTTAGGTATACTATTGTCAAAGCTATTGAATTCAAAAGTAGTAAGCTTGCCTATCAATGAATATATTGTAACTTTATTTTTGCTGACTGACCTCAATTCTTGGATAGAGGATACTCTAATAGCATAAGAACGTAGTAAGGTTCTAAGCATTTTACTTACCATTGTGTCTTCTGTTATGGTTCCACCAACACTTTTGATTCCTCCAATTACTTCTTTTATCATTTGTTTGTATTGGGTGATGTTCTTACCTTCCATCATCCTCATATCATTAAACTTGCCTCTTAGGCTTTCTTCTTTAGCTTTTTGTGCACACTCATCTCCACCATAAATCAAATTCAACTTTTCCCAAACTTCATAAGCAGTTTCTAAACCATGAACATCAATATACTTAGAATCAGAAAGAGTACTTACAATGGCTTCCAATGCTTGAATATTCTCCTATTGTTCCTTAAGATTATTTGAGTCAGAGTAAAGGACATGTGTACTGATTAACCACATGCTCCAAGAGCTATTGCCCCATACCTTTGATTTAGATCTTCATTCTGTCACTCTAGATTCTGTAGTTATCTTTTGTGAACTTAGGACCATTCTTCTTCATCATCTCAGATCTTTAGCTTAAGTGGTTAAGCTTCTGCACAAAGAGGACCTTGCGCTCTGATACCAATTGTTATTATCAGGATCCGGTAACTACTAAGAAGGGGGAGTGAATCAATAGTTAAACAATTCTACAATACTTCAAAAATAGTACCGGTAACTACTCAAACAATCTCCTTAAGCAGGTTTACCAAACCATTCATTCTAGTGTTCATCATTATGCAAACAATGTAAAGATATCAAATGCACACATCAACAAATCAACCACCATATGAACACAAATATTTTTCACATGGAAACCCAAATGGGAAAAACCATGGTGGGAATTAGCACCCACAAAATATTTGCACTCTTTCAGAATGCACCCAATTAAAGGCCTAGCCCAGTTAAGAGCTTACAATATGCTCGGTTAAGAGAAGACCCTCTTAGGAGTCACCTTGCTAGAGTATTTCAAATTCAAGTTAATGAGCCACCCAGTGAAGGGATTTACAATATAAGACATGTTAGGATCTACCCAGTTAAGGGATTTCAAACCACTATAATTGTTAGGGAACAACAAGGCAAATGATCTGATCACAACACTTCCTTTCTTGCTAGTACAAATCCTTTTCAGCTCAACTCTACTACACACATGCAGACACTTCAATCTGGTTTGGCAACACCTTCTCTCAAATCACCGACACAAAAATATCTTCTCCAACTAGCCCTAAATACACTTTCTAGTTAGTTCATCTACATAACACTAACTACATTCAAAATACATTAAATTTACATTTACAGATCATTACAGATCATTACAACAAATTTCTAGACAATTTCCACCATTGAATGATCTATGCACATCATCACACATCAATTTGATAAGCTCAAACCCTTGTCACATTCTACTAAGCACTTCACTCTTTCCCAAGAAATTGGATCCTTGTATGCTCTTAAACACCATCTTTTCATTACACATGATTTCTGACATGTCATCACTAAGTTATGAACATGATAAGATCCACCACCAAACCATAAATCATTACCGGTTAAAGATCTGTTACCGGTATACATTCTACTTCACTAAGTTCACAAAAGTCAATCATAACTCACTCAATACACTGAATCTACTAATGCAGTTACAATTATAGACTCGTGCCAATATCATAAGCATATATTTCAAACCGCAACATCTAACTCCTCTCCAATCATCAATACCTGTCTTGATCATCGTTTTGTTCCTATTTACCTTGTTGTCAATTGGTTCCACTACTGGTTAGGCTATACTGGTAGGTCTAGATGACTTAGATGACTAGACAAACATGGTTTCCATCAATGTCAACACAAATAAAATCATCAAACAACTTACAACTATATCATCATCATCTAGCCAACAATCTCCATTAATTTTGCACGTTATGCCAACAATAACTTTACCGGTCATCTTCTCATCTCATCATCATCTCGATATGCCAACAATCTCTCCATCATTATCTTCACCAATTATGCCAACATTTCCAATGGCATTTACTGCTCTAATCTATCATTTCTTCACCAGAGAATGTTTTTCCCTCTAAATTTGTATTTTAAAAATGATTCATTATCTGTCTAAGGACCTGGTCAGTAGAAGATTGGATTTGCTCTCTTGAATCGACCATCTGCATTAAATGACTCTTCACAAGTTTTGTGGACGTTCTCTGTACTAGGTTGCTATTTTTAGCAATCTAAATATGCCTCACAAATTTGATTTTGTCATTTTCGATCACCTCGAACCCTGCAAAAATCTCCACCTAGTTCGCCATTAATATCTTCTTCATCCTTTGTCAATCTACCTAGACAAGATCGATAACTACCTCCATCAAATACACTCACTTTGCAAATCTAATTTTTTCTATCTACCATGGAGCCACATGTCTTCACGTTCTTTGTCCAAGTCAAATGGTCATGGTCAGTCAAAATCCATGTGGACAATTGGGCTACACAGATTGGATGATCTCCATACTATCGCTACCCTTCATGTTATGCAGACATATTGCACTTATCGGGTTTACAATTAAACACTTATGTCTATCAATTTTGTCAATTGGATTTTTCTACCCTCATGTTCATCGCCATAGTAATTCCGATGTCGATTTCTCACCTGCTATCGGAATAGTTTTAACTATCAAGTTAACATTTTATCTCTATTTCATCTTCAAAACTTACCCTGATGACCTTGTGAAGCCTTTGGTCCCTTTCATTGGTATTGTTGCAAAGTGTGCGCCCTTTGTCTCCTTGTGTTATGCAGTGCAATGCTTGAGTTTGTGACATAGATTAACCGCCTCATGTGGATTCTATAAGTCTGGTGGTTGTATCAGGCATTAAGAGGTTGATCTTTTGGTGCAATAGAAACTACACTTGTAACAAGTGGTATTAGAGCTTGTCACATGTTCAAACCCCTCGCTTGCACTAGGGGGGATTGTTGCAAGGTGTATGCCCTTGGTCTCCTTGTGTTTCACAACACAATACTTGAGTTTGTGACATGGCTTAACCACATCATGTGGATTCTATAATTCTAGTGGTTGTATCAGGCATTAACAAGTTGATCTTTTGGTGCAACAACAACCACACTTGTAACGGGCATTCGTTACTCCGATGGGAAACTCACCTTTGATTTCCCTTATTGCAATAGGCTATCTCGAAGCATAATCTCCAAGTTGACACACCTTATTGGCATAGGTTACCCCAAACTAGACGACCATAAGCTAAACCACCAATCATCAGAATAGTTATCACTATCGGCATAGGAAAAACTTGTTAGAATGATTGAACAACTTATTTCGATACCACACTATAAACTCACCTTTATCAACATAGGTATCTTGAAGAAAAAACACCATAGTGATAATATTCATTAGTATTGGTTATCTTGAAATACATACCCATCAGAACAGTTAACACTATCAGCTTAGCAATTGGATACTAACCCATCAAAACAACCTATTCTGATGACCCACCCTAAACACGCATCGACATAGTTACTCCAAAATAACATATCCATAGTCCTTCAACATATCGGCATATGTTATTTTGATGATCAAACTTCATGGTGACAATCTTCGTCAACATAGCTATTCCAAAATGCACATCCATCGAAACAACTAACATTATCGGATTAACTCTTGGAGGTTATGCCATCTGTACAAACTTCTTCTAATGACTCAACTTGAACCTGCATCGGCATAGGTACTCCAACACTAAACTCCAAAGACCTCGTCCACATCGACATATGTTATTCCGATGAACTAAATAATGGGTCTTTTCTAGTTTTTCCTCTATCGACATAGCTTGGTCTATCAGCCTAGTAGAAATTTGCTATTCCTCTATAGAAAGCTACCCCAATAAGAATCCTCAGTCTCAATGTTGGGCATAGCTATTCTGACACAATGATGTCAGAGTATTTAACACTATTTTTATAGCACAAAATCACTACTCCACCTATGTCCCACTATCTCGAAAAAGTGGCTCTACCTTTGTTTTCAACATTGCTATCCTGATATGACAACTTTACTGCATAACACTTGATCGGTATTTCTATCCCGATATGTCTGCATGATAACTCTAAAACCTAGAACACTTATTGCTTCTCTACATTCTCAATTCATCCCTGCAACACTTGCTGACATCAATGGCAATAATGCCAATAGGTCCTAGCTTAGAACCAGAGCACCCAATGCCTAGGTCCTCTCAATTAGGAGACATTTTAAATGATGCCCTTTTTCTCTTTGCCTTTCATTTTATCTTAAATGTTGCAACCATGATGAACGTTTGAACCTTCATTAGTAGTTTCTATCATTATTGTGACAATCATGATTACTATGACCCATCATAGCATAGTATTTCTGGCCTTTATCCTTGTAAGGAAAGTAGATTGCAAAAAACACCTTCCTAAATGTTAAATTATTTGAGGAGGAAAGTAGGGATGAATTTTAATTCCAAATTGCAGTCATTAAGATGCACATAAACAAAAAAATATAGTAACATGAAAAAATTGCAAACACAAATTGAACACCAGATTTTCACGTTGGAAAACCCTTACGGGTGAAAAATCCACACGCAGAGAAATGTCTTCTTGTATTACATTAAAAAAAATTACATACAAGATATAGATAAATCACTCTGAATCTATCTCTGTTCAGACAACATATACTTTCCAGATCAAATTAGATTCACACAGATTATAGACACATCATTCTGCAATTCAAAATCCAACTATACCATCAATTGTCTAGCCACCAAATGATTCACCTCTGCAACTATTTCTTCAGACATTTATATGTCTCTATCAAAAAATGGTTTAATTTAGTTCCCTCACAACTCCAACCATCAGACTCTTGATTTGTCAAAAAATGGTGTGTAATCTATATTAAATTCTAACTGCACTCCACAGACTCCAGCTCAAACCAACTCAAGGGGTGATAGGAAAAGGACCTCCTCACTTCCTTGTTATCCCACACTTCATTCATGGTCTTTTGAAATCTCTCATGGGGAGGCATGGAAGAATGTGCTTTCCCTTTCCTCATTAGCCCACGTCGCTCTTTCCTTCGTTCTAATCTTCTCGTGGGGTGATGGGGGAGACCAAGTCTCCTTTCTCCGCACTATCCCATGACCTCATTTGTCTTTATCTTCTGCTTTTACAGAGAAATAATTAATTTTATTTCTTCCCCATCATCTTGCATAACCTTGGTGAAGGACTACAACTTTGGCTAATAGATGGGGGTGACATACTGAAATCGAATGTTACATCGAAACAACTTCTTTCCCTATGTGTAAAACACAAATGGTATTATGCCACCTTTGGAGTGGGTTGAGTACATGAAATTTTTCCACACCGAAGTGCCCACTGCAAAAACCAAATGCCATCGCATCAATATTTCAACTAGTAAGTTTGAGCCACTCATTCTCAACATTCTCCCACTTGACAAAGAACTTACTGGTATCTCCAGAATATTTGAGACCAAAAAGAATCATGGGCTCCAAGGCCCATAGAGTTGCAAACGATTTGAACTTAGTCATGCTCATAGGCTTTGTTAATACATCTGCAACATTCTTTAGAGTGTCCACCTCTTCCAAATTAACATTTTCATCTTCCACCATGTCACAAAGAAAGTGATACTACACATCAACATGTTTCATCCTGGCATGAAAATGTTGACCTCCTTTGACATTGATTTTGGCATTGGTCTCAATTGTTGGTTTGTGATCTTATTAGTTGATACACTTTTGAGTCTTGATTCCTATTAGAGTTTAATGCCTTATGCATTTTTTCTTTGATAAGAGTTTAATATTCCATCAATAGTTTTATTATTAGGGTATTAAGGTCTTATTGTAAACATAATTCATAAGTTATTAAAGTTCTAATTATGAAATAAAAGATTTTCTTTTATCAGGTGATAAGGTATCATTACAAAGTTATGTTTCACATAGAATGGATCCAGTGTTTGGTTACCTAATGCCACTTTTGGTAGTGGCCATGATATTTAATGTGACAGTTTGGTTTCAATGTTGAAAGTTCAATGGCACTTGATATGAAATGTTTTGGTATCTATTAGAATAATGTTCACTATTTTGGCAAATACCAAGGTTTAAATCTATGACCATAGTATGTTTGGTACCATTACCATGATAAGTGATTACATGTCTTGAGGTTGTGTATGAGTTTGAAATACTCATAACAAGTATGCACAAACAACATGGTACCATGTAACAAAAAGGTGTTTGCATTCTTGATTAAATGATCATTTCCTAGAAGACAATAACATTATACATGGTTATAATAATGTTGGCATTTTTATTGAGTGAAAAAATATATTATCATTTTTTTCGGTGTAAGGTAAATAGGACAAACAAAAGAATCATTTTAGTTTCATTTGGCAGCTAGGGTAATTTCTTTGCATAATGAAAAAGGCTCATTATTATGAGCTAGGGCACCAATAGCATTACTTTGGTTTCATTATGTAAGCCTAGTTGCAAAGAGACTAGATCTCATCTGCCATAACACTCTTGAACTCCTAGTAGACTTACAGTTGTGACAATGTACTTCGAGCTAGACATGAACTTGAGCTGGTTTGTTGAACAGGGGCATTGGGTGTGTTTCACAAAATTGGTAACCCTGTCTTAGTTTGAAAAGGAAAGCATTTATTATTATTTGCAAATACTTGAGAAGACGAAGATTTTTGTTATGTTGATAAGATATGATTTAATTATGCTTTTCTTTAAAATCCTTTATACTCCATAACAGTTAAAAGAATTAGTTTTGGGGTTGAGTAAAAAGACAGTTACAATTTGGTTTACTGGTTATGGTTTCTTTACAATTGAAAGAAAATACAAGAGCAAGGAAATAAAAAGCAAAATCCAAGTAAGTTTATTGATGAAGTAAATGTTACCAAGAGAAATGCAGAAACCTTGGAGCAATCACCCAAATGTTAAGAAGGAGGCACAAGAACTTTTGAAAGGGGAAAAGCAAAGAAAAACCCCTTGTGATATTATGAATGAGGCGATGCCTAAAATGAGAGAGAGAGAGAGAGAGAGAGAGAGAGAGAGAGAGAGAGAGAGAGAGAGAGAGAGAGAGAGAGAGAGAGAGCAAAAATCTCTTTTACAATAATATCATTAAGAAGAAATGAGAGAGGAGACATCTCCTAAATAGAGATGATGAGAGGAGTTACAAAGTAACTCCCAAATCTATGAATGCCACCATCCATAAAATGTGTGTGCCATGTGTCCACATCCTCTTAAGGAGGATAAACTAATATTCCTTAATAAAGGAAAATAAAAGAAATAACTTGTCCTCACACATGTACTAGAGGATAAATTACATGTAGGGATTCCAAAGGAATATCCCAAATTAAATACAATCAAGTAAAGATTAACTATTCTAACACCCCCCCTTAAGCTTTACTTGGGGAGTTTACATCAAACCCTTCAATGGGTTGCAATCCAATATTTTTACAATGAAATTGGAACTTTTCTTTACAAAGTGGCTTGGTCAAAATATCGGCAACTTGGTCTTCTCCCTTTCAATAGAGGAGTGAACCTTGCTTGTCTTCAATATGTTCTCTAATAAAGTGGTGTTGGAGAACAATGTGTTTTGTTCTTGCATGGAAAACTGGATTTTTAGCCAAGGCAATGACACTTTGGTTGTCAGAATACAATGGAGTTGGTTCGTGTTGAGGTAGACCCAAATCGTCAAGTAGTCTTCTAAGCCACAAGGCTTCTTTGGAAGCATTAGTGCATCCTTTGTACTCAGCTTTAGTGGATCCAAGAGAGGTAGATTGTTGCTTTTTACTATTCCAAGAAATTGCTCTTGAACCAAAAAAAAAAACAATAACCACAAGTAGATTTCCCATCATTGGGATCTCCACCTAGATCAGAATCAGTAAAACCATTTAAAGTAAAATCAGAATTTGCATCATAAAATAAACCTACATTAATAGTTCCTTTAATATATCTTAAAATTCTTTTAACAACTTTAAAGTGTGTTTGTTGAGGTTTAGACATGAATCGTGAAACCAAATCAAAACTATAAGCAATATCTAGCCTAGTAAGAGTTAAATAATTCAAACTTCCAACTAATTGTCTATAAAAAGTAGGATCAACAAGAGGAGTTTGCATATCAAGCATTAACTTAGTGCCTAATTCAATAGGAATTGAAACATGGTGAGCATCATTCATTTTAAACTTATCTATGAGATCTTGAACATATTTACTTTGAGATAAGAAAATTCCTTTAGAGGTTTGCCAAATTTGCATTCCTAAGAAATAATGTAAAAGACCTAAACCAATCATTTTGAAATTTTTGATTAAGTTGAAACTTAATATCAAAAATCAAAGTATTGGAACTTGAAGTAAGAATCAAATCATCTACATACAAGATAATAATGATAATATCATCTTCACTATGTTTAATATACAAGTTAGGATCATTTTTACTTCTAATAAAACCTTGAGAAAGAAAGAATGCATTAATCTTTGAATACCACTCCCTAGGAGATTGCTTTAATCCATAAATTGATTTCTTTAATTTACAAACTAAGTGTGCATTACCTTCTTTAATAAAACCAGGAGGTTGAGACATGCAAATTTCCTCATGTAAATCACCATTAAGAAAAGCACTTTTAACATCCATTTGGTGAATAGGCCAATTCATTCTAGAAGCTAAAGCAAGAACAAGTTTAATTGTAGGCATTCTAGCAACAGGAGAAAAAGTTTCAGTGTAATCTAAGCCTTCAATTTGAGAAAAACCTCTAGCAACTAAGCTAGCTTTAAATTTACTAACTTGATTATTAGCATTCAATTTAGTTTTATAAAGCCACTTGCAAGAAACAAGATTTTTACCATGAGGCAAGGGAACTAAATCCCAAGTTTGGTTAGAAATTAAAGTATCATATTCTTCCTTCATTGCTTTTTGCCAACGTGGTTGATTTTTAGCTTGATCAAATGTTTTAGGATCATTAGAATTCATAATAGTAGTCATTAAAGCATAATTACAATAATTAACTCTTCTAGCTTGAAGCCTATCCATTCTAGCTAAGTATTCATCACTATCTTGAATTAAAGATTTGAACCATTTAAGTCTTCTTTTAGAAGTAATGGATTCATCACTAGAAGAAGAGTCATGAGGAGTAGAGTTATTATTATCATCATCACTATCACTAGAAGGAATAGAAAGAGATGCATTAGGAATAGGGTTAAGAGAAGGAGGTTGGTCCTCCACAAGCACAACTTTGATTTGAACAAGTTCATCATCCTCCACTTTAGAAAAATCATGAATGCCTTTTTCCACAATACAAACATCTTTTGCAACTTTTACCTTGTTAGAAATAGGATTGTAAACTCTATAACCTTTAGTATTTTCATCACAACCAACAAAAATAAAAGGAGAAGATTTAGCATCTAATTTTTTCCTTTTCTCCTCAGGTTTGTGAACATAAGTCGTGGAACCAAAAATTCTTAAATGCTGCAAATTGGGATTTGTACCAGACCAAGCTTCTTCAGGAGTTTTATCCTTTAAGGCTTTGGTAGATGTTCTATTAATTAAATAAGTTGCACAAGCCATAGCTTCAGCTCAAAACTTGTAATCCATATTTTTTACATGCAATAAATATCTTGCCATTTCCACAATGGTCCTATGCTTCCGTTCTGCCACACCATTTTGTTGTGGTGTATAAGGAATGGTAAGCTCATGTGTAATTCCAAAAGATTTCAAATAAGCATTAAATGCATTATTGACATATTCTCTTCCATTGTCAGTACGAAGAATCTTAATTTTAGAACCAAATTGTCTTTCTACAAACATATGAAATTAAGTAAACACACCAATCACTTGATCCTTACTATGAAGGAAATATATCCATGTTCTCCTTGAAAAATCATCAACAAAGGTAAGAGCATACCTTGAACCTTGGATGGAGGGATTCTCCATGGGACCCAAGAGATCACTATGAACTAGATTCAATTTAGTATATGCCCTCCAAGATTGACCATGAGGAAAGGGTTCCCTATGCATCTTACCACTCATGCAACCATTGCAAAAAAATTGAGAAGGAACAATAGTAGGCAATCCATCAACCATATTTTCTTTTTGCATCAATGAAATATAATCAGAATTGAGATGGCCAAGTCTTTCATGCCATATAGTAAAATCAACAGTAGTAAGCAAGGAATACTTTGTAGGAGCAAATTCATAGAACTTGAATAAGTTATCAATATCCATTTTAGCAGTAGCAATAACATGATTAGTTTTTGGATCAATGATATAACACATGCCCCTATAAAAGTTAATCTTATAATATTGACAAAGTTTAGGAACTGAAAGAAAATTTGATTTTAATTCAGGAACATAAAGAACATCATGTAATTTTCCATTAGGGACATTCACATCACCAATAGCTTCAACTTTGCAACTATGATTATTAGCTAATTGAATAGGAATATTGGAAGTATCAGGATGCAAAGATTCAAAACATTCTTTATAAGAAGTAACATGCTGAGATGCACCAGAATCAATAATCCACTCAAGTGGTTGAGAAACATTATAAGTACATGTAAATGCATGACGAGATGAATTACCATTATTATTACCTTTCTTATAATGAGGTTTATGTTGTTGATTATTTTGATTATTTTGGTTCATGGGCTTTTTACCATTTTGCTTCTTAAAACAATTTGTAGTAATATGTCCATCTTTCCCACAATATGTGCAATGGGGTCTTGTTTGAGAATTATTCCTTTGATTATTGTACGTATTATTATGGTTATTATTATGAGAATTGTTATGATAGGATTTAGAATGAGATTGATAATTAGAAGATTTGTGATTATTATTATTATTATAATTATTATTATTGGATCTAAAATTATTATTATGATTTTGGTTTTTAGACATAAAAGCATGTTCACTACTTTTAAGAGTACCAAATTGAATTAATTTAGCTTCCTCTTGATGTAATAAAGTATGAAAAATATCATAAGTTAATTGTGTAGCTAAGCTAGGAATAGCAAGTTGAGCATGAATATTCGTAATAAATTGCTGAAATTGACTAGGAAGACATTTTTTAAGAATAAGATGAATTAAACATAAATCAGCTAGCATAACTCCTAAACTAGTTAATTGACTGTTAACAGAATCAAACTTTAATAAGAATTCATCCATGGTTTTAAAATCTGTATACCTGAGATCTTCAAGTTGATCTTGAAGTTGAATTTTTCGGGATTCATTTGAGCTATCATAACTTGTTTTTAAAATGTCCCAAGCTTCATACTCTTTTGTACAAATTCCAATTAGAACATACAAATCAGGAACCATTGAAATACCAATTAAACCAAGTGCTTCCTCATTTTGAGCCTTCCATCTATCTTGGTCGACTTGAGGAGCAGTGGTAGCAGGCTCAAAACTTTTATCAGTTGCAACATCCAAAGGTGTTTGAAATGAAATATAAAAGAAATATGCCTTTTCCATGAATGATAATTACTATTATTTAACTTAATTTCAGAAATTAAAGTAGACATGATAGCAAAACAATGGTTAGTAAAAATTACCCCCTTCTATTAAAAAAAATTCCTTGATTAAAAATTGAACCAAAATTTAATAATTTTTAAAAAACTTTATAAAAAAATATTATTTTTAAATGTTGAATAACAAAATTAATTTTTTTTTAAAATAAACTTTAATTTTAATTAAACGAACTTAATATTGTTAAAAAAAATTAAAAAACTTTAAAAAACTAAAACTATCTAAATTAAGAAAACTTTATCAAAAAAGGTTTATATATTAATTTTTATTTTTTATTTTTTAAACTTTAAAAACTTTAATATGAATTTTTTAAAACTTTTAATATGAACTTTCTTTTAACTTTTACTATAAACTATTTAAACTTTTAATATATTAAAAAGTTAATAAACTTTTTAAATGTTTAAGATACATGACTGAAAGAAAAAAGAAGATAAACTTTGTAATATGAGAGAGATTTAAAAAACTTTAACTTTAACTAATATGAAACGCAAGGAAAGGAATATAAGTGCAGTCCACCAACATGTACGTGGTTATAGACAAGAAGAATCACATGCAACAATAAACTTACCAAAGGCAATACGAAATAGCAGATGACCATGTAGGAGTTGGTTGGCAAGGATCTTTCAAGGAGGTTACAAGGCAGAGACCACAACACAAAAGCTTAGAATGCAGAAACATTATGCATATAAAATGTGGACTAAGAAAATCACAAGATGTACTAATAGATTGCGATAAAGAGATAACAATACACAGAGATAAAGATTCAATACAAGAAGTCAAAGATTGATAAAGAGAGAGTGTAAGAGTGCTAAACTGAAAATATGTTGAGAAAAAAAAATGAATAAATTGTCACAAAGAAATAATATTGCAGAGAAAACTATGAGATCTTAGCAAAACAACAATATTAGATAATTTATTGAGATTTTTTAGAACGAACCTGCAAATAAAATATAGATGCAACTTAATAATGAATCAGTTTTGGCGGCAAGCCGACCAATCAGATTAAGGAGGCTGAGTTTGGTGGTAAACCTTCCAAACTAGATAATAAAAAAAAATAGAAAGAAGAAACTTTGGCGGAAAGCCTTCTAAAGCCACAACTTTAAACCAGAAAGAAGAAACTTTGGCGGCAAGCCTTCCAAAAAAAAAATTTTTATAAAAAAAACTAGAATCTAATAAAATTAAACTTGCAGGCAAACTTGTTAACAAGTTTGAAAAAAAATTTAAAATCTGAAATAAAAAGCATGCATAGTAGAAAATATTAGAGAAAGAACTTCTTCTCCTCTCAAGAATTCCTCCAAGAAGGTGCACTCCACAGAATGGTAACCTTCATCAATTTCAACTTGAAACAAGGATTAGAACCTACTCTAATACCATGAAAGGAAATACAAGAGCAAGGAAAGAAAAAATAAAATCCAAGTAAGTTTATTGATGAAGTAAATGTTACCAAGAGGAATGCAGAAACCTTGGAGCAATCACCCAAATGTGAAGAAGGATGCACAAGAACTTTTGAAAGGGGAAAAGAAAAGAAAAACCCCTTGTGATATTATGAATGAGGCAATGCCTAAAATGAGAGAGAGAGAGAGAGAGAGAGAGAGAGAGAGAGAGAGAGAGAGAGAGAGAGAGAGAAGATCTTTTACAATAATATCATTAAGAAGAAATGAGAGAGGAGACATCTCTTAAATAGAGATGAGGAGAGGAGTTAAAAAGTAACTCCCAAATCTATGAATGTCAGCATTCATAAAATGTGTGTGCCATGTGTCCACATCCTCTTAAGGAGGATAAACTAATATTCATTAATAAAGGAAAATAAAAGAAATGACTTGTCCACATACATGTACTAGAGGACAAATTACATGTAGGGATTCCAAAGGAATATCCCAAATTAAATACAATCAAGTAAAGATTAACTATTCTAACACCCCCCCTTAAGCTTTGCTTGGGGAGTTTACATCAAACTCTTCAATGGGTTGCAATCCAAGATTTTTACAATGAAATTGGAACTTTTCTTTACAAAGTGGCTTGGCCAAAATATCGACAACTTGGTCTTCTCCCTTGCAATAGAGGAGTGAAACTTGCTTGTCTTCAATTTGTTCTCTAATAAAGTGGTGTTGGAGAGCAATGTGTTTTGTCCTTGCATGGAAAACTAGATTTTTAGCCAAGGAAATGGCACTTTGGTTGTTAGAATACAATGGAGTTGGTTTGTGTTGGGGTAGACCCAAATCGTCAAGTAGTCTTTTAAGCCATAAGGCTTCTTTGGAAGCATTAGTGCATCCTTTGTACTCAGCTTCAGTGGATCCAAGAGAGGTAGATTGTTGATTTTTACTATTCCAAGAAATTGCTCCTGAACCAACAAAAAAACAATAACCACAAGTAGATTTCCCATCATTGGGATCTCCACCTAGATCGGAATCAGTAAAACCATTTAAGGTAAAATCAGAATTTGCATCATAAGATAAACCTACATTAATAGTTCCTTTAATATATCTTAAAATTCTTTTAGCACCGAATGACAAAACATTTAATAAAAAGGGTTTTCATTTTCATAAAGTTTATTTTAGTGGAATAAGGGTTCTAAAAAAAAGCAGAAGATAATGTGGTTTATTATTCTGTCCCAAATGAGGGTTCTTTTGTTTTAAAGATTATCTTTTTGAGACAGTTGTCTAAAAAAATAGAACTTGTATCTTGTGTGTTCTGATACAAGCCAAAGTTACAAAGACATTTTATCCTTCTGTCATTTTGATTAATAGTTGAATGTATCATTTGAAAAAAAATATTTTGTGCAACTTGCACTTATTTTATTGCAAACCTTATATGCAAAAAGTTGGAACAATGTAGTGTTGAAAAAAAACCTTTGTATCAATATGTTTTATATCCGATAGGCTTCTGACAGTGAATTCTATGAGATGTAGAATATATTTGTATAGAACTAAAATGTGCTTTAGAGAAACTAAGTAATCCTCTGTAATCATTCTTTCAAATTGCTGAAGTCTTGTGGTGCAGGGGCACTTAGCAATTTTTGTTGAGTTTGTTTATAGGCTGATGGAATCATGCTTTTAGTATTGTAATAAATCCAAGAGGCCATTGAGTGTGCGCTCAAATGATTGTAAGGGCCCTAAGAGTCTTTGTTTG
Source organism: Cryptomeria japonica (assembly GCF_030272615.1). Classification (NCBI taxonomy): domain Eukaryota; kingdom Viridiplantae; phylum Streptophyta; class Pinopsida; order Cupressales; family Cupressaceae; genus Cryptomeria; species Cryptomeria japonica. The sequence goes on from NC_081415.1 coordinate 658,672,569, forward strand.
GCCAATGTTGTCTTGTGAGCTCTTAAGGGTGCCAGGTAGAGCACTTAATAGGATAAGTTGTTTTTGGGTTAATGTAGGTTGGTTGATGTTGTTTTGAAGTTGTTAAGGTCATATGAGTCAGCTGAAAATGACCAAGTTTGAGTTTGAGCAAAGTTGCTCACCTATGCAAAAAATTGCAAAAGTTGCTCACAACAACTTTGCAACATTTTCAGTCACCAACAGTTAGTATTCCCAACTCTATTCCTTATTCAAGAGAGAGTAAGTATTGTAGACCCTTGGAGGGTGTGAGGTGTAGAATCATTGGAGGGTTCTTGTGTAGCTTGGAGGAGATACCTAGATAAGGTAGCACAAACCGGTGAGAGACAATCCACTCTACATCATCTTGACCATGAGACATATTAACCTTTTTGTGCATGCCAGTGAGATTTGGAATTATCTTTTCCAATGAGACATTCTAGGTCAGTGAGGCTATTATAATCAAAAAAATTCATCATAACCTAGTGAGGTAATTTGTGAGTGGTTTTTATACCCCAAGAGGGTTTTCCACTCAAGAAAATAGTAGTGTCGATGTTGTTCAGTGAATTCTCTATTGTGTGTTGCAAACATGCCTAATGTTAATTGCTTTTTTCATGTTTGAAAAGTCTCAATATAATATACAACTACATGTATCAGTTGAATGTTCAAACTCGGTTTAAAATTGGAATTTAGCCTCAAACACTGATTAACCCCCACTCTCAATTTTTTCTATACTCCAACAAGTGGTATCAGAGCCAAACCCTAGTCTATTAAGGGTTTCCTGGTGGAGTATTTGTCATGGCTAATTTAGAAGGCTTTTCTACAGCCAAAGTATCATTGTTTGATGGTAATAATTTTGCCTTCTGGAGTGTCAAAATGGAGAGTTATCTATCTTCATTTGGATTTGATGTGTGGGATTCAGTCACTCAAGGTTATACATTGTCTTCAAAAGGCCTTTCCACAACTAATGAGAAGAAAGCCTATTAGAGAAATGCAAAAGCTAGAAAATGCTTTTCTGTGTGGTTTAACCAATGAAATTCTTGTGAAAGTTATGCATTGTAAAAGTGCTAAATAAGTGTGGGATAAACTTGTTAGCATTTATCAAGGTGATGACAAAATAAAACAAGCCAAACTTCAAACACTTAGGGCAAAATTTGAAAGCCTCAAAATGAATGACGATGAAAAAATTGCAGAATATCTACTTGGAGTAGATGAGTTTGTCAATGCCATGAGAGGCATTGGTGAACAAGTTGAAGGCAAAACAATTGTGAAAAAGGTCTTAAGATCTTTACCTTCTAGGTTTGATTCTAAAGTCTCTACAATTGAAGAGGCTAAATATTTAAAGACATTAACTATAGATGAACTTCATAGATCTTTGACTGCATATAAAATGAGAAAACAAGATGAGTTGTCCATAAGCAAGGAAGTTGCATTTAAAACTTCAAAGAAGAATAGTATAACATATTCTGAATCTAGGGATTTGGATGAAAAGGAACTGAACCTAGCTAGAAAAATAAAAAGAGGTTCAGGAAAATACAAGAGAAAAATTCCCTTTAAATGTTTTAGCTATGGGAAAGTGGGGAATTTTGCTACAGTATGTCCATATGATAAATCTAAAAAATGAACATGAAGATTATAAAAGACAAGGTAAAAAGAAGAAGTACAATTTTAAAAGAAAGAATAATCTTAAAAAGAAGAGTCTCATAATCAAAGATTCTAAAAATAGTTCAGATAGCTTTGATAATGAAAATCAGGAATTCCTTTTCATGGCAGCTATATGTCCAGTCAATAATGAAATCAATTAGAATACTCACTTTAATAAAGAGAACCGACAAGATGTAGGAATTGATCTTGAAGGTGAACTTCTTTGTGCTCTTAAAGAAATAAAGAGATTAAAAAGGGAATTGACCAAATCTAAAGATCTCTTCACTAACCCCATGTCCCCATGCGGCTGCTTATGAGCATTTTCTGCTTAAATTTAAGCAGCTAGAGTGTTCCCATGTAAAATTCTTATTAAGGGAAAAGGATAAATTGGAATCTTTCGCTATTTTAGTGGAGTAGCAGCTGCTTAAAAAATGAAAATAAGCTTTGAAAAAAAGGGGGGGCTAGAAATAAACAATGGTTGCTTATTGAAAAAAAAGACACATGGCTTCACCATATTTTTTTGCTCTCCTATTTACTTGCCTAAAATTTTGCTTATGAATTTTATTTGTAACAAATATTATCAATAATTTCATAACAAAATAGTTTAAGAAGATTGCATATAAATAAGCAGCCATTTGACTATCCATGGAGCCACCTGCTCCACAAATTGCTCCTTAAAAAGTTGAGCAGCTGCTGCTAGCCAAAATAAGCTAAGCAGCAGTATGGGGACATGCCCTAATGCTAGTAAACAAGTTGTTAACTTCGAAACTCAACTTGTAGAAACTAAGAGAATCGAAGAAGTCACTAAGAAAGAAATGGAAGCAAAAGAAAAATATTGTGAAAATTTTGAGGCAGAAATTGTTATTTTGAGAAACAAGCCTTAGAAGTATGACAATAGCAAGTTAGAGGATCTTCTGAAAGGCTAGAAACAGAACAAAGATAAAATAGGTCTTAGTTTTGAAATAGGCCAATGCTCAAATTCGTCTAATCTACAAAAAGATCAATGTAACTTTCTCTGGTCATATCACTCCTAAAAACTATGTATGGTCCAATTATAATAGGAGTGAGTATCCAAAGTTTGGATAATCCTTCTCATGTTATTGTTTCTATTGTAATTGTATACACCTAAAAATGATTTGAAGATAATTAATTAAATAAGAAATTATTTAATTAATCCCCCTTCCCAATTTAATTGAATTCATTAGCAATTTGATTAAATTCTCCCATTCATCTAGTTATTAGTAAATCTAAGGATTTATTTAATAAGTTCATTTCAATAGTCCCCTTTGATTAATTAATCTAAATTAATTAATCCTCCTCCATTTAATTGATTCTTATAATCACCTAATTAATTAAAACAAATCAATTTATGAGTTGTTGAAAGTTAATTAGCCTTTTCCTATTATTTGAATTTTTAAATTCAAATTACCCACATGCCTCCTAACTTCTAACCACCTAACCTAACCATCCCCCTAACCTAAACCATTATACCTAACCCTAGGTTTAACTAACCCTATCCTATCTTGCACATCTTAACCTCCTATGGGTTGGATATCCCCTCTTTGAGACACATGGTACTTTGGCATCATGTCTCCTCTCTTGGACACTTGCCCTCTTATGAGCAAGGCTCCTTGACACTTGTCACCACAAAGATGACAATTGTCCCTCCCTCCAACCTCTTCTCCAACCTCCTGCAATTTCACCCTTGATATCTTTAGACTCAATCTTGATTGTTGATTCCTAGCACCTCACCCTTGGCCATGGAAATCCTATAAATATCCCCCATTTTGGAGCACAACGGATCCCATCTCATATCATTTTAGGCATTGTTACTATAGGCATATCTCTTCTAGCATATCATTTAAGCATTGTTATCATAGGCAATTGTATCTTAGATCTAGTTTAATTTGATCATAGTCTAGCATAATTATTGAATAATATAGGATAATCAATCTCTATTCTAGCTTAATTGCATCATCATTATATCTTAACCATGCATATCATTAGCTTAATTATCCTCTTGGATCAATCTAGCATAACCAATGTCATCTAGCTTGCATACCATATCATTTTAAATCCTTCGTCTATGTGTAGTCAAGTCATTGGGATTGCTTATCCATATATGAGAGAAAATACACACTCGCATCTCTTAGGAGGTGATAGGTCACTTTGTCATGGTTTATCTTTTATTTGATTTCAATTTTCTAACCATACTTATAATGATCTATTGAGTGTTTGTATTGCAGTTGCAGGTACCCTACTTCACACTCACAACATTTTGGCACCCACCGTGGGGTCTAGCCCCTTTGATCTTTAACAAGTATGCTTGCAATAAATCTCATTGATAGGTTGATTAGCTCTTTCAGCACACACATAGCTCTCTTGGGTTCCAGATTCGTGTTCTTGGCCTCTTTTGTAGCGTTTTGGCTCCTCAAATGGCATTTTTGGGAGATTTCTCAACTCTATTTTTATGTTTTTCTATACTTTAGTATTTTTGGTCTATCTTGTAATGCTTCTGGTCTATCTTGCCATGCTTTTGGTTTGTTTTGCAGTGCTTTTGGTTTTTTCTATAGTGCTTCTGGTCAATTCTACATCTCTTCTAGTCAATTTTGCAATGCTTCTGGTCAACTCTACAATGCTTTTGGTCAAATCTGCAACATTTTCGATCAATTCAGTAGCATTTTTGGTGTTCAGAATAATGTTTTTGGTTAATTGGACAGTATTCTTGGAACATTTGATAGAGTTCTTGGTCAATTTGATTGTGTTTTTAGTTTTTCATTGATTTTTCTAATGTGGTATTCTGCATTTCTCATTTCTTCTTCTTGACTGTCATTTTCTCGAACCTAATTTCCAGTTTGTTGATTTTGTAGGTACCTATTTCGTTGTAAGAGACCAGAGTCATAAACCATTTCTCTATCAAAGAATGCAATATAAACTACTAACTTTGTTTGCAGTCGTGGTATTTTGCACATATTTTTGATAAATTAGGAACATAGACTAATTACAATGGAAATGAACAAACATGTCTTATGTGTTTTTTATGATTGGCGAGTATGCTCTCACCTTTCTTAGGTAGTTAGAAAGATAGAGTCATCTTTTCTTTTCAATACTGTATATCTTTAGCGGGCCTGCCCTCCCGAGGAGCCTATAAGGCCAAAGCCATTAAGGCTAGTGAGAGGAGAACAACCCAAGTGGGAAAGGCTAATGCCAAGTACTCCAACCCACTATAAAATAAATGTGATTTGATAAAAATAAAGTCAACAACAATGCTCAGGAATATCTCTCCTTTGTACCTTTGGGTATATCAAACCTTGGTTTTCAAGGCTGGGAGACCTCTTAATTGAGTTTATACCTCGATGCATTGAACGGATCCCTTACTAGTTCTAATTAAAATTAGAAGCTACCCAGTTTACCTTCGAACATTATTAAATTCCTAATGTATGGAGGGGGAATACATATGTCCCTCTTGAGCATATGTGTGAACTCCCCCTTTGAGACCTTATTGCTAGGCTCATAATGGGACTCCACTAGCTCTCGCAAAGGCAAAAACATAGGCACCCTTTATGGGGTAACAAGGTTGTGTGAGCTGACAGGGTACCAAGTGTGGGCTAAGAACTAATAATAAATCCAATCTCCTTAGGATAAATTGAAAACTCAAACTTCAAATTGTCAAATTTACAAGTTTCATAGCAAATTAGCTCTTTCGGTCCAAACAGTCACTCTCACAGTCCAAATAGTAGCTCTCACGGTCCAAACAATCACTCTCACAGTCCAAATAGTCGCTCTCACGATCCAAGTAGTTGCTCTCATGATCCAAACGGTAGCTCTCACGGTCCAAATAGTAGCTCTCATGGTCCAAACAGTAGCTCTTTCGGTCCAAACAATAGCTCTCATGGTCTAAATAGTCGCTCTTTCTGTCTAAATAGTCTCTCTTTTTGTCTTTACAGTCACTCTTTCAGTCCAAACAATAGTTCTTTCGGTCCAAACGGTAGCTCTCACGGTCCAAATAGTCTCTCTTTTAGTCCAAATGGTAGCTCTCATGGTCTAAATAGTAGCTCTCACGGTCCAAACATTAGCTCTCTTGGTATGAATGTTAGCTTTCTCATTTTTCAACATTAACTCTCCAAGGTTGAGCTTGCTAGGTATAAACATCAATTTTCTCATTCTACACATTAACTCTTGGGGTCAAAATAACTATTGTCTAAGTTCTAAAATCACTAGTTTACACTTCAGAGTTCTTGGTCTAAACAGGAGAGCTTCTTGTCTAAACAACAACTCTCTTGGTCTAAACAACAACTATCTTGGTTTAAGCAACATAGTTTCTAGTCTAAACAACAGCTCTCTTGGTCTAAACAACAACTTTCATGGTCGAAACAACAACTCTCTTAGTTTAAACAATAGAGTTCTTAGTCTAAATGTCAGCTCTCTTGGTCTAAATGTCAGCTCCCTTGGTCTAAACAGCAGCTCTTCTAGTCTAAATGTTAGCTCTCTTGGTCTAAACATCAACTCTTCTAGTTTAAATGTCATCTCTCTTGGTCTAAACAACAACTCTTTTGGGCTAAATGTCAAATTTCTCATGTTTCAACATTAGATCTCCTAGTTTGCACTTGCTAGGTCTAAATATCAATTATTTGAGTCTGAAAATCAAAAAATTAGGTCAAAACAACAATCTCATAAGTTCAAACACCCAATTTACTAAGTCTAAACATCATTGTTTTGACGTTTAGAGTCACTGCACTACAGAATATCATTGTTGGTCTATTCCTTAGCATTCCTGGTCATTTTGTCAGCATTTTTGGTCAGTATAGTAGCATTTCTGGTAAGTTTGTCAGCATTTCTAGTCAGTATAGCAGCATTTTTTGTTATTATAGCAGTGTTTCTGGTCCATATAGCAGTGTTTCTAGTTAGTATAGAAGCATTCTTGATAAGTTTAGCAATGTTTCTAGTCATTTTGTTAGCATTTCTAGTAAACTGCACCAAAATTAGAAAACAAAAACAACCCATTTCTCAGACAGTCAAACATAGAGAATAGGTCATCTTCTCGGGTCTCTCAGTTAGGTTATCTTTTGTTAAAATATATTCAAAGATAGACACACTAAGGTTCTCAAGTATTCATCTCCAACAAGTTTAAGATCTAACATCTCAAAGTGCAACATCACACCTTCTTTGATAAACTGATCACTCAAACACAGTTTCTCATTAGGATCTATCATCATCTATCATGAAACTGCAATGTTTGATTAGGATAACCTTGTCCCACATCGTAGGATATATCGTTCCTATTGGACTTGGTTTTAATAAAATCTTCATCATTGCATTCAAAACTCAGATCAAAAAACTTACAAATCTACAAATACTTGAATTATATTTTCATGTCATATCACTCTATCATACCTACATTGATAGTTGGTCACATATCTAAACACCTTCTAGACAATTGGATCCTTGCACAATATTCAACACATGTGTATGCCCGTTTTAACTAGAGCACAAAGACAAAAGATCGAAGAAACATAAATAGAAACATTCAAAATAGCTGAAGATCATAGAAACATGGAATACCAAAGCAAAATACAAGAAGAAGACATAATAGGTCAACATATAAGAGAAATCAACCAAGTCCAAAATCAAAAGCCAACTATGTGAAAACCTCACAAGGATTCAAATGCATCTCCAAAGAAAGGTAGCTCTTTTATGCAACTCTTAAAGAGATCCCTAAAGGATTTTGTTGAGGAAGATCAAAATCGTGCACCTATGTCTATCAATGGCTCATCCCCCCATAAGAAAATTAAGTCTCCAAAGGCATCTATTCCTACACCTCTTAAAAAATTGCAAGAACCTTTCGTAGCATCCTCACCAAACAATACACCAAAGGATGAAGTTCCCCAAGGGATATCCATAATGGCCATCAAACCTTTTTCAGAGGATCCTATTCAAATCCCATCTCCGTCATATCTAAGCATTGATTCCTTGCAACGTCCCCATAATGCTCCCTTGCAAATTGAAGTCCTCATTCATAGACTGCTTGTTAAACATGTCCTAATAGATGGGGGAGTTGGCTTAAACATTTTCTCATTGAGTCTTTTCTATGCTCTAGGTTATTCTGAAGATGCAGTTGATCCTTAGAAAAAGATCGCATTCAAAGCATATGATGAAGAAGAACGTTCCTCTAAAGAAATTGTGATATTACCCATCAGAGTGGGACCTTTGCAAAAAGACATAGAATGCCAAGTCCTAGACTTGGATTTATCATACAACATACTCTTGGGAATACCATGGATACATGACATATAGGCTATTCCATCAACATATCATCAGTGCCTGAAGTTTCCATACAATGGACAGGAAATCACGATCTTAGCAAACTCAAATCCATTATAGTGTTGTAGTAATTTGAAATCAGCTCGAGAGGTTATTGTTCCACATAATAGAGATACACAATATTCAAGCACACAATCCAAAGAAAAATCATTTGCCTCAATTTTGTCAAGTATGGAAAAACAAATGCAGCTAAGAGATCGGGGCAATGGAGAATATCCACTGTCGCAGTTACCACTTTCTCTGAAATCCTATGGAAAACCATCAAACTCTCAACAACAACCAATTGTGAAACATCTTCCAATATTTGATGGAGAATTTGTTAGTGTTGGGACCTTATCATACACTAGTACATTCGGAGCTGATTTTCGATGGTCGTTTATCGGATTTGCGACGAATTTTTGCCAGGTTACTGACAAAATCAGCCATCAAAAACTCGGCGTCGGATTGCTCGTCGATGCCATGCCCATCAGAAATACGACAATCCAATGGACTGCTCACAGTCAAAGAACTTTGTATGTCTGCTGATTACATCATCAGTCGAAAGCTTGGTATTCGTCGTAATTCCGACGATGATAATTTTTTATAAAAAAAAATAATTATTATCGATGAGACCCAGCGATGTCTCATCGATATAAAAGAGCCATCAATGGAAGGAAACACCGATGAATTCCAGAAAGGACTCACCGAAGATAATAACTTCATCGACAAAAGATATTGAAGAAAGCAGAGAGGGTCTTCATTGATGGGAAAAGTTCTTGAGGAAATAATACTATCGGTGCAACATAAAAAGGACCCACCGAAAGGAGCATTTTCATCGAAAGAATAATATCGATCCGAATTCAAAAGGTATCGATGACACCCAGTGATGTCTCATTGATATAAAAGAGCCATCGGAGGAAGGAAATGTCGATGAATTCCAGAAAGGACTCACCGAAGATAATAACTTCATCGACAAAAGATATCGAAGAAAGCAAAGAGGGTCTTCATCAATGGGAAAAGTTCTCAAGGAAATAATACTATCGGTGCAACATAAAAAGGACCCACTAAAAGGATCTTTTTCATCGAAAGAATAATATAGATCCAAATTCAAAAGGTATCGATTGCACCCAGTGATGTCTCATCGATATAAAAGAGCCATCGAAGGAAGGAAATGCTGATGAATTCCAAAAAGGACTCACTGAAGATAATAACTTCATTGACAAAAGATATCAAAGAAAGCAGAGAGGGTCTTCATCAACGAGAAAAGTTCTTGAGGAAATAATACTATCAGTGCAACATAAAAAGGACCCACCGAAAGGAGCATTTTCATCGAAAGAATAATATCGATCTGAATTCAAAAGGTATCGATGAGACCCAGCGATGTCTCATCGATATAAAAGAGCCATCGAAGGAAGGAAACGCCAATGAATTCCAGAAAGGACTTACCGAAGATAATAACTTCATCGACAAAAGATATCAAAGAAAGCAGAGAGGGTCTTCATCGACGAGAAAAGTTCTCAAGGAAATAATACTATCAGTGCAACATAAAAAGGACCCACCAAAAGGAGTGTTTTCATCGAAAGAATAATATTGATTCAAATTCAAAAGGTATTGATGAGACCCAGTGATGTCTCATCGATATAAAAGAGCCATCAAAAGAAGGAAAAGTTGATGAATTCCAAAAAGGACTCACCAAAGATAATAACTTCATTGAGAAAAGATATCGAAGAAAGCAGAGGGTCTTCATCGACGGGAAAAGTTCTCGAGGAAATAATACTATTGGTGCAACATAAAAAGGACCCACTCAAAGGAGCATTTTCATCAAAAGAATAATATCGATCAGAAAAAAGGAAGCTATATCGATAAAAGATATCGATGAGGATATAGGTTTCGAGGAGGTTAAAAGGCATGTTCTTGATATGCGTGGTTTTGCTGATGTAACTTTATCGGTGAAGAACGATAAGGAAAAATAAAGAAAAGCTTTGGTGAGATAATAGACTCATTCATCGATGGGGCATAGTGATATCGATGAAAGAAATATTTTGATGGAAAAATAAAGGAGGACATCGAAGCCCAAGGTTTCTTTGACATAAGACCCGATGGATATCAGATATGTTTCGATGAGGAGACAGCCATACTGACCGAATAGAGTATTTCGATGAAGGGAAAAAATACTTGATCGAAGTAATATTCAAAACAAAAGTATTGTCGATAGAAACAAAGAGATCGATGGACTAAAGAAACAAATGATCAAAAGACATATCCTCATCGAAATGATTATTGATTGCCGTGAAAATTAGAAACAAATCCTAGGGAAGGTCACATTTCCATTAAATTCAAATGTGTGCCTGAGTGACCGTTGTCCAATCCGCCATTACTAACTGATTAAATACGCCATAAGTAGTGGATCAACATCAAAGGACACAACATTAAGGAATTCACAGGCAACGAACTGAAAGCAGGAATTGGGCAAATTCATAGATAAAGCTCATTAATTCCAAGTAAGTTGTTTGCACACATACCTCTTTTTTAAAATTCAAATGGAATCATCATCTAAAACTAATATGACTAGAAAGGGAAAAAAACCTATCACTGGAGAAGAAAAGCCTAAAAGACAGAAAAGGGAAGGGCGTTCTTTGGCCTAGGACCTGATTGACCAGTGGCCATCATCTAGTTTGAGGTCCAAGAAGATTAGAGCTGATGAGGAAGGCTTGGAGGACCGGTTTGAGGATCTCGGAGACATATGGACAGAATTGAGAGTGTATGAATTATTTATATATGGGTACAATAGAAGACTTTCCCCTCAACCTATCAACAATTTATGGTGATTGAACTTAGGAAGGTTAGCTGTGGCCAATGTATTTGTGAATGTGGAGCTCATGAAGGCATTGGCAAACAATTATGACCCTAAAACCAGGACCATATATAACTACATGGGTGAGCCAATTCTTGCAATCACAAAGGAGGTTATTGACACCGTGTTCGAGTTGGATTGGGGATTTTAAGAATTGATTGACCTCAAGAAGTTAACAAATGAATATTTTAACCTAGAGAACATTTACAAAACGTGGAGACTCCCTATACATAGACCTAGGAATGTAGGGTCCTTAGTGCCACTAGGTCAGGATGACAAAGCTCCCTATGATGTCAACTCTTTCCATCCATATTTCAAGTATACCTATTACTGTGTTTCCCAAGTGCTAGGGATAAAAGCCCATCCTTTGATGGATATTGCAGCCATGGTCATTTGTGTCGATTTGCAATCTAAGCACCCCTGCTTCTTTGATTTTTCTGCTTATTTGGTTGAGGTTTTGAATCATGGGTTAGAAAAGTTAAAGGGGGATGTCATCAATGTTCATTTCAAGCATTATTCCTTATTTAAGCATATGCTATTGTATGTGGGCCAAGATGAAGGGTTATGGCCAGAAGAGTTATGTGTCAGGACATATGACAATGTTGGGATGAGAAAACCAGTGCAACTATGGGTTTCTTCATGGGACCAGAGGTATGTGAATAATCAATATTGGCATTTTGAGGAGTTCTTTGTCAAGCCATTATATAGACTATTGGGATGCTTGTGCGATCATGCCCTTGCACCAGAGGTTCAAAGATTCCTAAGACCAAAAGATTTCACTAAAGATCCCTCAATTGAACACAATTGGGGAGATTGGTATTGCTTTTCAGACTGCACACAAGTCAAGGTATACGGGTTTGAAGGGAGACCATACTTACTACCACTTACAGTCCCTAATAGAGTGGCTTGTCTGGAAATTGTGAGGCAACTGTCAATAGTGAGTACAGAACATCTGACAAGCCATGGGAAACAATCAATTGTACTTGGGTTGTTAGTATTTTCAGATTTTATTGTGAAAAGTTCAAAGAGTTATGGCCTACTGCAGAGAAAATTGGATTATTATGGCATGGCTATGAGGGATCCAAGGCACAATTTTGATCCTAAAGGATACATAAGGATAGCCTGGTCATCACAAAAGCTAAAGGCTGGAGAGCTTAAATCTTACCTATCGGATGACCTCATTAAGAACATTGGCAAAGAAGAGGCTAGAGTGAAGCGAATAAAGTTTGAGAAAGAAATGTAGGCTTATAAATGGAAGCTTTTTAGAAGGAAAATGGATGAGAATGTGCTACAAAAGATTGAAGACCCCTTGGAGTTGGCCAAAAAACTTATGGAGCATGAATTGGAAATACTTGAGGGAGTCCCGCCTCATGTTTTTAGGGATTACATTGATACTATTAGGAATACAGAGCCTTTGGCTCATATGTCTCCTGCTTCCACATCCGACATCATTCCATTCACTCCTTGAGAGGATTACCCCCCTGGTTATGTAGAGGATACACAGATAGACTTGGCAATAGGAAAATTGAATGTCTGAGAACTGGCTGACATCAGATTCCTGGAGCATGAGGATTTCATTGTTGATAGTGACTTCATTGCTTCCAAGGAGTTCACCACATTCCTCTATCAACATAAATGAACTCAAATTAGGAATAACATGAGAAATAGTGAAGAAGAGAAGCAGCTTCAAAAGCTACAAGAGGAGATGGATCTTGTGATGAGAGAAATGACACCTGAGAAAGGAAGACACTTTCTTAAGGAAGCTGGTGTGCTATTATACTCTGGATGGGACATGAACTCTACCTTGTTGTTCGATGGATTCCTCAAGAAATAGGACCCAAGTAAGAAAATGATACCAAAAGAGATTGATAAACTCTTTAGAGGATCAGGATATGATCTAGATCAGAAGGCTCTTCTACAGTGGGCTATCTATCCCAAAGATAAAATACCTATATTGGTTGATACAGAATAAGCTTTTGGACATTTGATGGTGCAGCAGGTTGGAAAGATTGGCCCTAGAACAACTGGCAAACTAAATTTGGATGTCGCTAAACTAAACCAAGATCAGATAGAGTTTCTGGTCTGAGAAAATTCTACATACAAAAGCCTATATGAGAAAATCGATGAAGAAAAATAGAGGCTGCAAGAAAGATTGCTTCAGATTGATATAGGTACCAGTCAAACAGGGATGACATATGGTGTTGATAGAGATGCCATGGATTCCTTGATAGACACTATGTATTGGAGGAATAGGACCAAAAAGACATCTCGACAAGTAAAAAAGGAACAACAAAAGATGGATAAGTTAGTTCTTGAGGTCGTTAAGCATAGATTCAAAAGTATGGTGCAGGTTGCAGAAATCTATTGGAAGACATACATTGGAACATTCAAAGCTTTGAAAGAGCATGAAAGGCTTAGGTCTCTGTTGGAAGGCATGATGAATGACAATAGTCTAATGAATCCAGGTGAGAAAATTGAAGCTGAGGCCTACTTGAAGTCCCATGATGAATTGGAAAATCAATTAAGGAAAGAGCTTCAGAGGCTGGATGATGGGAATACCCCTAGGGTGCCCTCTTTCTATAGTAATGGTGCATTAGTATCATTGGAACAGTGGAAACAAGAGTTCAGTGATGAGAAGAATCGAGCAGTAGCAGAGTTGGATTGGGACAAAGAATTGTCACTTTGTGTTAACCATATTCTATCCAATCATTTCCAGATAGAAAGCGACATGAGGACACTAAACAATGATGTTCTAATGTATAAAGATGATAAGTACATTGAACACATAGGAATGCTGAACTTGTTTATCTTCCAATTTGTCAACAAAAGTGCTAATTAATAGTTATGTGTTGAAAAGCCACAATGCTTGGTGACAATGTATACCCTCATATAAATGAGGGAACTTTTGTAACAATAAGGATCATTAGAGAAGAAGTAGAATATAGCCTTAGGCTTACTATTGTACCATTTTGCGAACATACATAATATAATCAGTCATCTTTCCTTTGTGTATATGTTGTGGATTACTGCATCTTTTTGTAGGCAGTTGCTTGTGATATTATCTAAAGGAGATAAGGTTACTTGTGTTCTTCCAGTAAAACTCTGTGTTTTATATTGTGGATTTGAATAAAAGATTTACTTGCAAATATAGTTTTGTATATAGTGCACCTGCATATTATCTCAACCATGGTGCGTCTGCATATGTATATAGTTTTGTTTATAGGTGGAAAGCCTGAGGTTCAATGTTGAACTTGGTTTCTCTGATACCATATGTAATAGTCCATTAATTCTATACTTAAAGAAAATAAATTGTGATCTATATTAAGATAAAAAATTGAGCATTTCAAAATAAAACATAACTACTTTAGTTGAAGGAGAAAACTAACTAAATGTTCTTCAACATAATAAGAATCTAACTAATTTATCTAAAAGGAAGGTAATATTTTAACGATAAAAAACATTGAACAAATATTATTAAGCTAATCAATATGAGAAAGGAATTCAAATGGCAAGTTTCATTTTTGAGGGAAGAGATAAAGGTTTAGAAGTTACAATTCATTTAACTTTCCAATTGAAACTTTTTGTATCAAGCCTCGACATAGCTTAGAATAGGGAGAGCATCATCAAGGGCTTCTCCATTCAATCATAGACTTGCCAGTCTCCCATGCCCCTTCCAATTGGAAGAGACCCAACCCTTCATGAGGGTGCATTCTAAGGATTGGGTCTCTTTTACATCTGGCCATCTGATCTTGGTGTTCAAAACCTACATGCAAAAGTCATTTAGTGAAATCATCAAGAGTTTTTAATCCCAAAACAAATCTCAATCATAAATAGAAAAGGTGCAATAGTAGGATTGACACAAACTAGATAAAGATCAAGTACGGGAAGCAGTGAGCAAGGTATTTTACATATAGGGTAATAAAAGTAATGAATAGTGGCCCAAAATTATTCAAAAGGTCAAGAAATAGAGCAAGCTTGAGAGTCAAATTCAAAAGACAAAGACATCATATGATCATTGAGCAATGATTGGAAATGAAAATTATAGCAACTAACCATCCTAGGAGCCTCCAATATATCAAAAGTTGAGAAAGTAGCAAGCTTACTATACAAAGACAATGATCACTATAAAGTTGCAGTCAAGTTCAAAGCATTGATTTGTGGGAACAAAGGGTTTCATATGGGGATAGAGCAGTCTCATGAAATATCATGATAGTCGTAATCATAATCTAAAGAGTAGTCAAATCTTCAAGATAGATTGGTGACAGTGCAGTCATTCATTAATTGTTTTGGACATTTCAAGCTATGTTTTCCTAATAGATGGTCAAGTATAGAACAACAACACTCAAAAAATATAGTCTAGAGAGATTGCAGTCTACAGTAAAGCTAGTAGGCATTCATACCTAGTACCAAATAAAATGACAGTAATCAAGTCTACTGAGTGAAAAAGAGCAGGGTATAAGTTTCTAAAAGGTCTTTTCAAACCTTAATGACAAATAACACGTTATTGTTGCAGCATTGTCAAAACTTGACAAGAACAACACCTTATAACCTCAAGAGGCATAGCAGTCATAGGGAAACTCATGTCAAATGTGCAACTCAATACAATAAATAATCTTAGTTTGTAGCCCTATAGCATCATAATGCAGTCCTTGACCAAGTATACATACAAGAAACATCTAGTTTTATTAAGGCACAAGCATCAAAGTCAGAGGTTATGACAACTAGTCAAAAACATCAAGTACAAAAAGGTTAGTCTCAGTCACTCGAACAAAATTTGCAACATGCATTAGGAGTTGTCCTCCTTACAAATAGTGCAACATTAAAAAGGTATTATCAAAGCTACAACCACAATTCAAAGAGGAAGCTTACAAAGATAGGACAAAGCTAGGTATAGTCATAAGTCAAGGTAAATACATAGTTGAAACTCAGTCCAAAATAGTGAAGAAGTGCAACAAATGACATGAGAAGTCTAAAGAAGTATTATAGCAATCATGAGTCAAGGATTAATGAAGAGATTTTTTGTATTCATGATACAATCCTTAAAAGCATCCATGATACAATCTCAAACACACTTTTTACCGTTCTCTTGGTGATTGTGCCTAATTGTGTATGTCTTGCTTATGTATGAAAATGGCATTTTACAGCTTTCCATCGATGATGTATTTGAGATGTCTTTGATTTAGATATGGCATGAGCTTAGTCGTAGAGTGAGACTAGGGAGTTGGACCATCTCAACCATGGTGTGCCTGCATATGTATATAGTTTTGTGTATTCATTAAAGATTTTCATTTAATTTTAATCAACTAAAGAGCAATATTCATGACTTACAAGTAATTAAAAAACTTACAAGGATAAGGCATATTCATTACTTACAATTAATAAAATAACTTACAAGGATGAGGCATATTCATAACTTTTGTAGTCCTACCTTGGATATCAACACTAGAAGCAACTCATATTGTTCATGTATAGACAAGACAATATGGGAGTTCATTATACCTAGCAATTTGTGGTGTTGTTGTTCGTGTTGGCTCTGTTGGACCCTGCAATTAAGATTCAATATACATTATTCAATAAGATTAACTGTGCAACATAATGAAATATTAAAAAGTGTGTTATCTTGTTGAGCTTCGCTTGTTTTTGAGAATAGTTTAATATTCTCTACTTAATAGGGCCAACCACATGAAGGTGGAAGCTCATTTGGCCCCTCCCCCCCCCTAACATCACTCTAAATTCCTCGGTAACATCTTATAACATTCATTCATTCTTTCTTTCTACCATTAATAAAATATAGCATTCATTCATTAATATCACATAACGTTCATTAACACATAACATTGATTAACATTAATTAACACACAACATTCATCAATATTAATTAACACATATCATCCATAACCATTAATTAGCACATAATTACATTCACTAACACATAAAAATCAGTCATTATCAAATAAGTTAGATTACAATTATTTCTTTCTTTGTTTTTTCTTTGAAGCTATGAAAAGACTAAGTGGAACATCAGTTTCTTCATCAATTCCCCCCTCTATAGATGTTCCACCAACTGCTCATGATCTTGATGTATGCCTAGTCCTATACTGAGGAGAAGGACACCGAAGCGAAGGGGGGTCCTCTGCAATAACAAATAAATGGGTTAAATTCAAAAAAAAGAAAAATTATTATTTCAAGTATTTCATTAATTTAGAGAACATAATTTTTGTGCTCTTTACCTGATGGGGCCACATCATTTTGTGTAGCCTCAACCTCAACATGTTGAACACCCTCTAGATCATCTGGAGTTGAAATACTAAAGGTTACATTAATGCTGAACACCAATTGCAATTATATTTGTTTAAAGAAATAACAATGGTCCTCTTTACCTGAGTGGGGAACATCATCAACACCATCAATTGAGCATCATAAGCATTACTATATTTGTAAGTTGATAAATAATAAATACATATGTATCATAAGCATTAGAATCATCACATGATGTGTCATCATATATGTAATTGAGCATCACAATTAGCATCACATATCATGTGTCATCATAAACATGTAATCCATCACATATGTATCATAAATCACCATCCATCACATAGGTAATAAACAATCCACATTCTATAAATAAACACAAAGTTCAAAAAATGTCACATGCATCATCATAAACATGTGATCCATCACATATGTTTTTTAAATCAACATCCATCACATAGCTAACAAACAATCCAATTTCCATAAATAAACACAGTTTAAAAAATGTCACATAAATAGTCACTCTCCCTATCTCCATCTCCATCTTAAAAGGTGCATCATGCATTAATTATGTAATGGCATTAGAATTCAAAACACAATGAATTAATTATGTAAAAAAAATTCTATCAAGAAGTCAATATTAAATAGATAATATACTAATCACATACCTCATACATTTCATTCTTCATCATCATGAACATCAAGGTCATCATCGGCAACATCATCATCATCATCATTGTTACCCCCTTTTTTTCGCTTATAGCCCATCAAAAATAAGGGTCATCATTTTCGCAAAGCTTAAGTCTTCATCAATCAAGTTTTGTACTCATCTGTTGAACCTTTTATAAAGTTCAAAATTCAGGTTCAAAGGAAATGTGATCCATTAGGTTCTAAGTCTTCATTAGCATAGTCATTAAACTTGAACTTTGAACCTTTCATGTTCAAGGTTCAAGGTTCAAGGTTCAATTGGTCTTTTGTCTTGTGTTTTGCGGTTGTCTCTTTAGTACTAGTCTTGTGGTCGCTTTGAACTTGAACCATTGAACCTTTTTTTTTGAAATGGTTCAAGGTTCAAGGTTCATTCCTGTGTCATTGAATGTTCCTTTTGTCTCTTTCTGCCTGTTTGCAAATGTTGATCTTTTGTCATTAAACTTTGAACCAATGAACTTCTTTTAAAGTAGTTCAAAGTTCAAAGCAGTGTTTCAAATCAGCCCGATGGTGTTTAAGAAGAAAAGGAGGTGTGATGGAAACCGAATATTCCTTGTTTTTCGTGTTTTCAAATTTTAATTATGGAAAACAATCATGAGAAAGCATGTCGACTGTGTGAAATTGATCTTTAATTAATGAGCATGTCAGAACTATATCAAATCACGAGGGGTTTTACATGGATGAATGAGCTGGGGTCAAGCATGTTTTGATTCTTTTCAGTGTTTTCCGTCCTTAAATATGATGCTTCTCAAGTAAGACAATTATTGTTGCCACTGGCGAAGAGTAGAGATGTGGAAGGTAATTTAGCTCAGTTTTTCTGAGGATTTCACAATTTAATGGTGAAGATAGGTGAGTTCAATTGCTTATTTTCTCCTGCTCTATTTTAGTTCTGAAATTGGAAAAGTGTAATTCTTTGCCTTTGAGTTGAATGTTGTTTGATTGATGCAATTTTAAGCAAAAATGAGACTGACTCTTCCAAAATTGGGTCGAACATCATGCTTGATTAGTACCCTCCCAGAATTAGATGATATAGCCTTTGTTCAAGATGAGTTAGATAATTTTCTAGAAAGGGCTAAGAACCCAAAAGCCAATTCCATGATGGGAAAGATAGTTCATAGTGGTCTGGTTGAGGCTGCCGCATTCCCAATTCCTGCTCCTTGCCCAGAATTAGTATATGCATGCATGAACAGATATGATGCTACAATTCGAATTCCTCACAAAGAGTCGTATGAAGATTGGTCCATAGGAACCTCATACGCATTTTTCTCTGAGAAGAAAAGTGTTTATCAGAGCGTCATTGCTAGAAACTAGCTCCTTAAAATACAGAAGGGAGGTTCTAGGTTGCCTAAACCCTTGACAAGAGAGAATTTTATTTCAAAAGTAAGAGATATTATGATTCTTTTGAATAGGCTTAAGGGGAATTCACATGCCTTCTATTAGGAAGACTGGATGTATTTTTACATTCGGGTATTATTAATATCTTGACTGGGTGCAAGTAATTGCTGAGAGATTGCATGAAGGTTTGAGTAATTTTGTTGGAACAGCTGATTTTCATAAGACTTCATACCTATTTTATATTTTAGCCTGTATCAGAGAATGGCCAGGATTATATCAAGAACCTTGGGTTAATGGAATGAAGGTCTATGAGTGTTATCCACACTTGCAGATACAGAGGTACACAGAAAACTTTTCACATATACCCCAGTTAGAAGACTACTGGGAAGATTGTTGTGATGAATTTGAAGTCCGAAGAAGATTATGGTCAAGGTTCACTTTACGGCAAATCATTACTTTGAAATTGCCAATGAACATAGCAGAAATACAAGAAGAGGAAGGTGAAGATGTATTGGACCTGGAGTTCAATGAAAGAGTTCATGAGCAACCTATTCCTAAAATTGACTGGGATAGGAGAGAAGAAGAAAATATTCAATCTAAAACCTTTAATGTTATAAGGAGAATAGAAAAATGGTTAAGAGACCGTAGATCTGGAACAAGATTGACCACTACCTCAACCGAGAAATCAGTTGAGCAACCTCATGCTACTGTACCAATTTCTTCTTCTAACATTATTGTTGATATTGCTGGTGTCACTGATACACAAAGTGAGAACATTCAAAGTAGAAGATTTAAAGAACCACTATTTGGCCCCTCAATAGTTCGAGTCACCCGTTCCAGAAGTAAGAAGAAAAGTACATAAATTTCAGGAAAAGAAACTATCATAATTCTTGATAGTGAAGAGGCGCAAGTGATTATGGGTGAACCAAAAGCAAACATCCCTACAGCTCAAGATGCAGGTAAAGAAAAGGAGCAACCTGAGGAAAGCCCTAGTCATGTGGCTACTTTGGCTATCATGGATTCATCTGAATATAAAACATCGCTAGCAAAAGAATCTCCAAATATTTCAAGGTGGTTGGGAGCGTCAATTAGAAAGAAACGTAATGTAGTCCCTATCAGCATACCAATGGAGGATATGGTGAGTAAATGCCTCGGGAAAACACCTAAGTCTAAGAAGCTAAAAGCAGAAGCTATGCTAGAAGTGGATGAGAATACAGGGCATTAGGTAGCTGAAGTGGCTAGGCTGATTTTAGACAAAGATCCAGAGAATGCTACTGAGAAGGATTTTGCCATTGATAAGGTTGATTTAGGAACTGCTTCAAGGGCTGCTAACGCAAAACACCTAGAATCCTCCACTAAAAGAATGTTATCCTGAACATTGAAGGATGAGATGGACAAATGAGAGTTGAAATAGACTGTTAAGCAGATGGCAGAGTACATCAATGCCATACATCATCCCAGTCCACAACCCCTGTCATAGGTTTCTCAGAGTTTTGATCCTAAATCACCCATGAACCAAAATTTGTTGGATAAGGTTTAGAGGAATCATATGTTGGTGGAAACCTTCGAGGAGTGGCTTGAATCCATAATTCAGCAAGGAATAGAGTATATCACCAATCTGATCAGGGTGTATGAAGATGTTGTAACTGTAACTCAAGAGCTTGAAACAGAGGTGTCGGCGTGGGAGAAGGAAAGGAAAAAATGGGCTGCAGTATTGATTTAGATGAAAGATGTGCAGAAATATGGTGTCATGAAATTTCTTGCAGAAAAGGTAGTAAATGATTTGGATGACAAGATACTGTATGTGGCCAAGGAAAATATTGAATGGAGAAATTCAATCATAAAGCAACGTCAGGAAGAGTCCATTAAGTTGTTGAAAGAATTGAAAGAACTCATTGCCGTGATGTAGAAAGACTTAAAGTGCATTGATGTACAACTTCTTAAGGAAGATGGACAGACCATCGAGCAGGCAGTAGATATGGTGGAGAGTTTCAAAGGAAAGATGAAATTGGTTAAAGAATGAAAGTCTTTAACCAAAGATGACTTCACTAGAGTAGCTCAAATTGAATCTATGTTAGTTGTTTGTTCAGATCAGTTAGAAGTGCACAAAATTAAAGTTATGCAAGTGAGTATGGACAAAGAAGTTTTGAAGCAACGCATCCTGCACATTGGGCTCCCACATTACCAGGTTGTTCATAACTTCTCTGTGGCTCATACAGAGTGGCAAAATATACGTGGCACCACACACACCCCTAAGACAATTTAAGCCATTTTCTATTCTTATCGTTATAGCTCTATTTATGACTTTTGGTCGTTTAGTTAATTTCAGTTACGAACGGTTTTTTCTAGAAACTTTGGTTTTAATTTGCTAAAAAAAGACAATTTAGCCTAGTGGCTATAAATATTAGTTATGGATGTTTTTGCGGGATCCATAAAATTTTGTAAAAATTTAGAGAGCAGACTGATTTTACTTATAAATTCAGTGAAATACCCATCTTTGAATGGAATGGAATATATGATACATTAGAAAACCTGTGAGTTTGAATATATAAAGATTCCTGTTGGAATAATTATGTGTTCATGTATTTGATTCCTTTCTCTGATTTTTTTTTCATTTTAAGTCTATGGATCAATTTGATAAATGAAATTAGCTGAAAGCATTTGAATATTCTGATTCCCCTTGGCCCGTGAGTCATGAGTGAGTATCAATCAGAGTTCAAATATTTTTGATCATCCTATGAGTTAATCTTCATTTGAAGTCTAATGTCTTACTATGAATTTCATTATCTATCATGAAGCATTCACGTTGTGTTGACAAGTGAATGTTGAAGCCTTTTGTTTGCTTTTTGGTTAAAAGTGAATTACATGATTAAATTTATTCAAGATTCATTGAATATCATATAGGGAGCTGTACCTTTATGCAGAGGGTAAAATAATAATTATTTACCCAACTGTTGGTTCTCATTGGTTTTCTTTTGGGCAACAGGAGTATTTATTTATAAATTTTGAGAAATCCAATCTGTTAACCAACAGATTTTTGGCGACTCTACTGGGGATTCGAATAATGAGATTAGTTTTACAACCATAAGTTATTTTGAATTGGTTCGAAGTTTATTTTGAAGTCTATAGGGTGTGAGCACACTAGAGACCAGAAGATATACTAGATCCCAAAGGCAAGAAGGGTTAGTTGATTCAGTTTTTGAAGAATTGCAAAATCTAAATTCCTTCCCTTCCTTTACACCTCAAAGAAGGGCATGAAGTAGGCCCGCAAGATCTTCTTCCATTCCTTCCCAATCTTCTATTTTCCATTCTTTGACTTTACATGGTGTTGTCTTTCCCTCTGTGATTAATCCTACCCCTCTGAATATTATCCTTCCCATGGCTGCAAATAATCCTTGGGGTCTAGCAGTAGGACCACTTTCCCTCGAAGCAAATTTGAATTCCTTACCTAAAGGTTCTAGAGAGCATTTACCTAAGTTTAATGGTGATGGGAAAATTACAGTTGATGAGCATTTTAATGCTTTTAATGTTGCATGTGGTGTATTGGCAGTTCAACATGAAGATGTAGCAATAAGGTTGTTCATTCAAACATTGACTCAAATAGCAGCTGACTAGTTCTATCAATTGCCAAATGGTGTAATAACAAACTGGAAAGACTTGAAAACTAGGTTTGAGGATAGGTTTAAAGTGGTAGAAGATGACCATTCTCTTTTAGCCCAATTAGCTCAACTAAAAAAGGAGATACCTGAATCTATGAGAGACTTTGTGGCAAGGTTTGACAAGATTGTTCATAAGATTCCGGTTAATTAGAGACCTTTTGATGATAATTTGAAATGTCTCTTCATTAATGCAATGCCTGTAGAAATAAGTTTTTTTATTCATAGGCAAAGAGTCCTGGATTTAGCTACTGCCAAAACCACTATAGTAGAATTAGAAGATGATCTGATCAATGCAGGCAAATGGAGGAGAGAAGTTCAAGCTGCTAACTCACAGCCATCAACTTCCATAACTTCCTCTGATCCCATAATCCAAAGATTGGTTAATGATGTGATCACTCTCAAAAGGCAACTTCCCAAGGCTAATACATCATACCCTCAACCTTATCAAGATATTCCAAGATGGTCTAATAATCAGCCTGTCGGAACAGGAAATAAAGCTTTACAATTGACCCCAACTCAGCAAAGATTAGCCATTGAAGCACCCCCTCCCAGGAGAAATATGTGCATCTTTCACTTAACATATGACCATGATGGTAACTCTTGTCTAGAAATGGTGAGACATGCACAGATGCTTAGCATAGGAGAAGTTCTAAATGAGCCTAGCTCGATAGAGGAAATTCATGGACAGCTTGGCGACTCTAGAATAAACTTCCTTGAATATGAATCTGAATCAGATAGAGGAGGTGATATATTGGTAACCCTTGAAGATCCCTCTTGTGTTGTTCTTACTAGAAACCAGCATCAATTTAAAAATACAAACACTCCATCATCCTATGAAAATTCAACCAAGGGTAAGGAACCTATGAACTGAAATTCAAAGGCAGGTTCAAGGGTTCAAGAGGTTCAAATATTGAAGCGACCTGAGTTTGATATCCCTTTTGATATTGTTGAGTTTTGTAAAACATAAAAAATTTAGATCTCTCCTGCCGAATACCTCTGGCTGAATCCCAAAGAGCTAGAAAAGTTGATTAAATATGTGCAGAGGGAGAACTCTCAGTTGCAGCCTTCTGATTTATTATTGACAAACTTTGAGTCTTTACCATTCAATATTGAAGCTCAGTTAATAGGACAAACGAATACTTTTACATCAAAAGTGTCAGTTAATGAACCTGTAGAACCATCACATATGCTTGACCAGAAACCTGAGCCTTTCTATGTCTCCTTATTTATCAATGGTTATAAACTTAATAACTATATTATTGATTCAGGAGCTTTAGATAATATAATGCCTTCCACAGTGGCCAGAGCATTAGGTCTCACACTTACTAAAACCTTTGGCAAATGCTTCTCAATGGATTCTAAATAAATTCCTTTACTTGGTCAAATTAAAGAGGCTCAAGTTGCTTTAGCAGTTCATCCCAATAAAAGAGTAAAGCTCACAATATTGGTTGCTGATATTCTAGCAAGTTATGGAATGTTGTTGAGTAGAGCTTTTTGTAAAGACCTAGGTGGTGAGATTAAAATGGATTGGTCGGAGGCAACGATTCTTATGGGAAAATAGAAAATTACTCTCATGCCAGAACCAAAATCCAAATTTACAGTGTTTCCTTCAGATGATCCAAAATCACAAATATTGTATCAGGAATGTGAATTTGGTAACTATTTGCTTTTCTCTGATGACATAAAAAATATGTCAAAAGATGTGGTTGATCACACTGTAGGGTTGTGGGCAATGGAATTTGATGGAAGTTGTGCATCTACTGGATCTGGCGCTGGAGTGGTACTTATTTCTCCACAGGGTGAGAAGATTCCTTTTTCATTTAAGATAGAGTTTAAAAATACAAATAATACTGCAGAATATGAAGCATTATTGCTAGGAATTGAACAAGCCAAGAAAAGAGGGATTAAACTATTGTGCGCTAAAGGTGATGCAGAATTGATTGTTAATCAGGTTCGCAATCATTATTCTGTGAAAAATGAGAGGCTCAAGCATTATAGAAATAGAATTTGAGATGAAATTGAGTATTTTGATGCATTTTCAATAGAAGCTATTCCCAGAAGTCAAAATTCTCACGTAGATTCTCTAGCCGTATTAGCATCTTTACTACTTCCACATCTAGATTTTGATACTAATGTTTACAGAATTGAAGTAATTTATCATCCAAACGTTCCTGATAATTTGGATTTCTGGCAAGTGTTTGAAGATGATAAACATATTGATAAGTTCTTACAAAATGCTACTATGTTTTCTTCTTCTTATTTTGAAGGTTCAGAAAACCAATGTAATGAATTTTGTCCAGATGAGAAGGGAAGCTTCAGAGAGGGAGTAGTTTAGCTTAAAGGAAATCGAATTCCAAAAGGATTGGTAACTTTAGAGAGCTTGTTTGACTACAATGACAAGTGTGTAAGAAGAACTAATTCCCACAATGCTTATACATCAAGTGAATATGAGAAAATTAATATTTGTGATGAAAATAATCCAAAAATGGTTAATTTGGGTAAATGTTGCACTCTGAAAGAAAGACATTTGTTTATTGAACTGTTGTGAAGGATTCTTGATGTTTTTGCCTAGTCTTATGAAGATTTGAAAGATTTTAGAGATGGTCAATTTCAACATCATATTCCCCTTAAACCAGGAGCGGCTCCTTTCAGGCATAAATTAAGGAATTATAACCCAAAAGTTGCAGATGCAATTTTTAGAGAAATAGACAAAATGCTCCAGGCAAGGATAATCTATCCAATTCATCATTCTACATGGGTGGCTAATATTGTTCCAGTTCGCAAGAAAAATGGAGAAATAAGAATTTGTGTTGATTTCTGGAATCTGAATCAAGCTAGCCTAAAAGACAATTATCCTTTACCAGCAATGGATCACATTCTCCAAACTGTTGCCAGATCTGAAATGTTGTCAATGCTTGATGGTTTCTCTGGATATAATCAGGTAAGTGTGGCCAAAGAAGATCAACACAAAACCACCTTTACAACACCATGGGGAACTTTTGCTCATAACCGCATGCCTTTCGGTCTAATAAACGCTAGAGCTACTTTCCAAGAGCAACGAACCTTTCTTTTGGTCATCTAATTGGTAAGACTATTGTTGTGTATCTAGATGATTTGACAATTTTCTCCAAGAAAAGGGAAGATCATTTCAAGGATTTAGAAACTATGTTGCAAAGATGCCGAGATCATGGTATTTCTCTTAACCCAGAGAAATCAGTTTTTTGTGTTACTAAAGGAAAGATTTTAGGACATATAGTTTCGCAAGATGGTATCAAGATTGATCCTAATCATGTTAAAGCTATTCAACAGCTAAGTTTGTCGTCAGACAGGAGTGGTGTCAAAGCATTCTTTGGTCAGGTAAGCTTTCTCAGGAGATTTGTGCCAGATTTTGCTAAAATCACTAAACATATTGTAGGAATGATGAGTGAAAAATAGATCTTTAAATGGAAAGAGGAAGCAAAGAAAGCTTTTGAAGAGGTTAAAAAGGCCATTGCTCATGCTCCAACATTAATTAATCCTGATTTCAAGAAAAGCTTTATCATTTACTGTAATGCTTTAGAACATACAATGTTTGGTATTCTCCTGTAGAAGAATGGACTTGGTGAAGAGTTCCCCATTGCGTTTATGAGCATTCCACTTAAAAAGCATGAATTAAACTATTCATTGAATGAGAAGTAGGCTTTCGCAGTTGTTAAAGCTATTAAGCATTTCAGGTATTACATATTGCATTCTCATTCAATTGTTTTTGTGCCAAATTCTGCTGTTAAAAGTATCTTGACTCAGTAAGAGGTGGGAATGAATAATAGAGAAACTTGGGTTTCAAAGGTTCAAGAATTTGACTTGGATATCAGGCCAACAAAGGTAGTTTGTGGACAAGGATTAAATCGCCTAATGGCAGAAAATAAAGAAGAAGAAGAAAGTTTGCCTTTAGCTCTGTTTGTTAGCCTGCAAGATGAATGGTTCACGGATGTAGCCTTTTTCCTGACATATGGAGAATGTCCTACACATTTGACTCCTAGAGAAAAGAGAAACTTAATTTTAAAAGTAGCTAAATATGTTATTTTTGATAACATATTATATAAGAAAGGTCTAGATGGAACTTTCCTGAGGTGTGTGGATAAAGCACAGCATGAGGCCTTGTTGAAATCATTTCATGATGATGCTTGTGGCAGACATTTCTCTTCTACAGTCATCGCATACAAAATATTAAGGAACTGCTATTATTGGCCCGGTATATTTAAAGATGCTTATGCCTGGGTTGCAAAGTGTGATAAATGTAAATTCTTTACAGGGAAACCGCAACTAGCCACTCTACCTCTCAGGCTAGTGGTTGTGGAAGAACCTTTCAAGCAGTGGGGACTAGATTTTATTGGTCCACTGACACCCTCTTCTAGCATTGGACATACACATATTCTCACGGCTATAGATTATTTTACTAAATGGGTAGAAGCGGGGCCTATTAGGAGAACAACCTCAAAAGTAGTATGTGAGTTCATAAAGGAAAATATTCTGGTTCGCTTTGGGGTACCATTGAAGATAGTGACTAATAATGCTGCAAATTTTTCTTCTACAGAAATATCCATGTTTTGTTATGATCATGGTATTTCTTTGGCACATTCCTCTGACTATTATCCATAAGGTAATGGTCAGGCAGAATCCAGTAACAAAAATCTGATAAATATCATGAAGAAATTGGTCAGTGAAAGCACTAAAGATTGGCATAAAAGGTTATATGAAGCCCTGTGGGCAGATAGGACGTCACCAAAATGAGCAATTAGTATATCACCTTTTGAACTCGTGTATGGTGTTGGGGCTCAGCTCTCACTTCCTCTTGAATTGGCAGCTTCCAAATTACAAACAGTTATTGAAGATTCACATTTTCAAAATGCACTAGAAAGGAGGATTATGCATCTAGCTAGAATAGAAGAAGAAAGGGAAAAATTGGTTGACCACATTATGGAACATCAGCAATGGGTTAAACAGATTTTTGATCATAAAGCCAGGCTAAGGAAATTTATGCAGGGAAATCAAGTCCTACTTTGGGACAAAAGAAGGGAGCCGAGGGGAGCACATGAAAAATTTGAGTCCTTGTGGAAGGGTCTATTTTTTATTCATGAAGTAAAGGGACCAAATTATTTCAAGCTCGCATATATGGATGGTACTGTTCTTCCCCTGTCTTATAATGGACAGGATCTCAAGCTTTACAAATCGTAAGTAGGCATTCCCTGCACTCTCTGTACATAGCTCAATTTTGTTGTGTTACTTTTGTTGTGTTTAGCCATACCTATTTTGTATCCTCCTCTTTGTTTTAGTGCGAAACCAGAGATTCTAAGTTCCTTCCTAGTCCTTCATAGTCCTGGTCCCCAGTCAGAGCCAATTGTTACCCCCTTTTTTTTCGCTTATAGCCCATCAAAAATAAGGGTCATCATTTTCGCAGAGCTTAAGTCTTCATCAATTGAGTTTTGTACTCATCTGTTGAACCTTTTATAAAGTTCAAAATTTGGGTTCAAAGGAAATGCGATCCATTAAGTTCTAAGTCTTCATTAGCATAGTCATTGAACTTGAACTTTGAACCTTTCAGGTTCAAGGTTCAAGGTTCAATCGGTCTTTTGTCTTGTGTTTTGTGGCTATCTCTTTAGTACTAGTATTGTGGTCGCTTTCAACTTGAACCATCAGACCCTTTTTTTTGAAATGGTTCAAGGTTCAAGGTTCATTCCCATGTCATTGAATGTTCATTTTGTCTCTTTCTGCCTATTCGCAAATGTTGATCTTTTGTCATTGAACTTTGAACCAATGAACTTCTTTTAAAGTAGTTCAAAGTTCAAAGCAGTGTTTCAAATCAGCTCGATGGTGTTTAAGAAGAAAAGGCGGCACGATGGAAATAGGATATTCCTTGTTTTTCGTGTTTTCAAATTTTAATTATGGAAATCAATCATGAGAAAGCATGTCGACTGTGTGAAATTGATTTCTAATTAATGAGCATGTCAGAACTATATCAAATCATGAGGGGTTTTACATGGATGAATGAGCTGGGACGAAGCATGTTTTGGTTCTTTTCAGTGTTTTCCATCCTTAAATATGATGCTTCTCAGGTAAGACAATTATTGTTGCCACTGGCGAAGAGTAGAGATGCGGAAGGTAATTTAGCTCAGTTTTTCCGAGGGTTTCGCAGTTTGATGGTGAAGATAGGTGAGTTCAATTGCTTATTTTCTTCTGCTCTGTTTTAGTTCTGAAATTGGAAAAGTGTAATTATTTGCCTCAGAATTGAATGTTGTCTGATTGATGCAATTTTAAGCAAAAATGAGACCGACTCTTCCAAAATTGGGTCGAACATCATGCTCGATTAGTACCGTCCCAGAATTAGATGATACAGCCTTCGTTCAAGATGAGTTAGATAATTTTCTAGAAAGGGCTAAGAACCCAAAAGCCAATTTCATGATGGGAAAGATAGTTCACAGTGGTCTGGTTGAGGCCACCGCATTCCCAATTACTGCTCCTTGCCCAGAATTAGTATATGCATGCATGAACAAATATGATGCTAGTAATAGGTGTATTAGAGCCAATAATGGAGACATGCTAGTGCGAATTGACAGAGAAACAGTAATGGCTGCAATTGGAATTCCTCACAAAGAGTCATATGAAGATTGGTCCATAGGAACCTCATACACATTTTTCTCTGAGAAGAAAATTGTTTATCGGAGCATCATTGCTAGAAACTGGCTCCTTAAAATATAGAAGGGAGGTTCTAGGTTGCCTAAACCCTTAAAAAGAGAGCATTTTATTATAGAAGTAAGAGATATTGTGATTCTTTTGAATAGGATTAAGGGGAATTCACATGCCTTCTATTGGGAAGACTGGATGTATTTTTACATTCAGGTATTGTTATCTGGTGAGAAATACCTTGACTGGGCGTAAGTAATTGCTGAGAGATTGCACGAAGGTTTGAGTAATTTTGTTGGAACAGCTGATTTTCATATGAATTCATACCTATTTTATATTTTAGCCTATATCAAAGAATGGCCAGGATTATATCAAGAACCTTGGGTTAGTGGAATGAAGTTCTATGAGTGTTATCCACATTTGCAAATACAGAGGTACACAGAAAACTTCTTGAGATGGAACGATGTCTTTGTGGGAAGATTAACTTTTGAATTGCAGGGAAATTTGAATAATAGAATGTCACCTGAGGCATTAAAGTTGGTCAGTACATATGGGAGTTGTTTTATTCAATTTCCTTGATTTACTTATATTAGAATTGGTCTCTTTGAAGATGAACCTTTCAAATTTCCCAAATATGCTCTCAATAGTTATGTACTCTTAGAAGTTTGTAAACAGTTAGCTCATGTTGATAAGAAATTAGGGATGAAAAGTGAGTCTGAAGCAATTTTCCCAGTTGAACTCAGATGTTATAGTTGCAAAAATGTTTCTGATGCATTGAACTTAGAAGTGGAGCTCAAGAAAATGAATTTGCAGCCTTTTGTTGCTCGGCAGGGGTTTGACAACAAAGAATATGCAATGAAACACTTGAATGTTGATGTGAACTTTTCACATATACCCCAATTAGAAGACTACTGGGAAGATTTTCGTGATGAATTTGAAGTCCGGAGAAGATTATGGTCAAGGTTCACTTTATGGAAAATCATTACTTTTAAATTGCCAATGAACATAGCAGAAATACAAGAAGAGGAAGGTGAAGATGTATTGGACCCGGAGTTCAATGAAAGAGTTCATGAGCAACCTATTCCTGAAATTGACTGGGATAGGAGAGAAGAAGAAAATATTCAATCTAAAACCTTTAATGTTATAAGGAGAACAGAAAAATGGTTAAGAGATCGTAGATCTAGAACAAGATTGACCACTACCTCAGTCGAGAAATTAGTTGAGCAATCTCATGCTGCTGTACCAATTTCTTCTTCTAACATTATTGTTGATATTGCAGGTGTCACTAATACACAAAGTGAGAAGGTTCAAAGTAGAAGATTTAAAGAACCACTATTTAGCCCCTCAATAGTTCGAGTCACCCATTCCAGAAGTAAGAAGAAAAGTACAGAAATTTTAGGAAAAGAAACTATCATAATTCTTGATAGTGAAGAGGTGCAAGTGATTATGGGTGAACCAGAAGCAAACATCCCTGCAGCTCAAGATGCAGGTAAAGAAAAGGAGCAACCTAAGGAAAGCCCCAGTCAAGTGGCTACTTTGGCTATCATGGATTCGTCTGAATATTAGACGCTGCCAGCAAAAGAATCTCCAAATGTTTCAAGGTCATTGGGAGCGTCAATTAGCAAGAAACGTAATGTAGTCACTATCAACGTACCAATGGAGGATATGGTGAGTAAATGCCTTGGGAAAACACCTAAGTCTAAGAAGCTAAAAGCAGAAGCTATGCTAGAAGTGGATGAGAATACAGGGCATTAGGTAGCTGAAGTGGCTAGGCCGATTTCAGACAAAGATCCAGAGAATGCTACTGAGAAAGATTTTGCTGTTGAAAAGGTTGATTTAGGAACTACTTCAAGGGCTACTGATGCAAAACACCTAGAATCCTCCACTAAAAGAATGTTATCCAAAACATGGAAGGATGAGAAGGACAAATGGGAGTTGAAACAGACTGTTAAGCATATGGCAGAGTACATTAATGCCATACATCATCCCAGTCCATAGCCCCTGTCACAAGTTTCTCAGAGTTTTCATCCTAAATCACCCATGAACCAAAATTTGTTGGATAAGGTTTAGAGGAATCATATGTTGGTAGAAACCTTCGAGGAGTGGCTTGAATCCATAATTCAGCAAGGAACAAAGTATATCACCAATCTGATCAGGGTGTACGAAGATGTTGTAACTGTAACTCAAGAGCTTGAAACAAAGGTGTCGGAGTGGGAGAAGGAAAGGAAAAAATGGGCTGCAGTATTGATTCAGAAGAGAGATGTGCAGAAATATGGTTCTGTGAAATTTCTCGCAGAAAAGGTAGTAAACGATTTGGATGACAAGATACTGTATGTGGCCAAGGAAAATATTGAATGGAGAAATTCAATCATAAAGCAAGGTCACGAAGAGTCCATTAAGCTGTTGAAAGAATTGAAAGAACTCATTGTCATGATGCAGAAAGACTTAAAGTGCATTGATGTACAACTTCTTAAGGAAGATGGATAGACCGTCAAGCAGGCAGTAGATATGGTGGAGAGTTTCAAAGGAAAGATGAACTTGGTTAAATGTAAGGCCCATACCCTAGTTGGACTTGTAAAACCCATTTGACCTTGGTTGAATTCCTATGTGGCATTCTTGAATGGCAGGTTAACCATGATGCAATGTGTAGTTTAGGTAATATAAATAATTGTGCAAATTTATTATTGTGCTTTTGCATCGATTCTTGTGTAAATGTAATTGTTTCCTAACTCTTGTGATAAATCTTGAGCTAACACTTTCATTGAATATGTATATGTATATGCAAGCTTGTATGAATTCATGGGTGCAGGAGATTGTAGGTACAACACCGCTTAGGGCAAGGTTCATCTCCTTTGGGATTTGCAAGGTTGAGTATGCCTCTTCCATCTTTAGAATTTGGATTTGGGGGTCATATAACTCTCATCTTGCCTTAGCCATGGTTAGGTGAGCATCATGTGTGGATTCGTGGGGCTTGCTTTTCATTGGGATGCATGTCAAGAGATTTGGAGGACTTCTTCGTTTTGTGTGCCTTGCATGAGGTAAGTGGAGTTTGTTGTTCTAGGTATTAAATTCAAATTTATAAGTAGACGTGCACATTAGTAATTTAGAAATTTAAATGGGTAGCTTCCTTTATATGATTAATCATTAATCTAAGAGATTGCTTTAAATTATTATTGTAGCAAGCTTAAGGTAGTTAACTGGGGTTAGTGTGATCATTTATGCATTTGTAACATTTACGCATTTGTAGTTGAGAAAATTAGAACAAATAAGGCTCTTGCATTAGATTAGTCATTTATTTAAAAAGTCGCTTTATTATGTTATAGCGGGTCAATTTAATAGTTAAATTCGAAAATAATGAATTTAATGAGTTATGCGTCTTGGAAAGGAAAAAAATTTAAAAGTCAATTGAGAAATAGAAATAAATTAATCATTTTCTCATGTTGGAAGAGAAAGGGTAAATTTTATTACTTAAAAAGAAATTATTTCCTTTTTACTTGTATAGTTGATATAGTATAAAAAGATTGATTTTTAGAAAATTAAATTAATCAAAATACCTTACCCTGGTCAATAGTTTCGAAATAAGAAGTAGGCCTAAAATTTATATTGAGAAATTAAAATTTTAAAAAAATGCAATAAGAAATAGAAGCATTTTAATTTTGATAAGGAAAGCAAATAAGATGTATTAAATAATGTAAATGAATGACTTCCATTTTCATTTTCATTCATTTTATTTTAAAAATAAATGCCTAATTTCGAAATTGAAAATTAGGGCAAAAATAGGGTTTCTCATTTTAAACTAGTTGGGAAATATTTTTGGGGGTTCTTGGCTTTTGGTGTTTTTTTTGGAAAAAAACATGGTTTTTGCAAGAGAGATTGGGGGATTTTGGACAGAGATGGGGTTTTAGAGCAGCAAATTTTGGAGCTCTTCTTCAAAAATATTCTTCCTGGAATGCGTTTGAAGGTAGGATTCCAACCCACCCTCTTGTTATTTGTTGGATCTTGAGTGGAAAATGGAATGCAAACATTGTTTTGGATTTGGTGGTAAATCTTCAACTCTTCTATTTATTTATTTTGGAATCCATAACATTCTGGAAAATGAAAGAAAAACAAAGGGGTTGTGACTGCAATAAATGGAGAATGAGGGTTTTTACATTTTGTTTTGGTTGTTTTGTTCATGATCATTTCAAAAAAATATAGTTCCCCAGTTGGTTGTTTGCTATGAGAAATCTGGAAAATATATGGATTATGAGTTTCTTTCAAAATAGGAGGTTTCTAGAATGTGAGTTTCTTTAAAAAAAAAAAATACAAAATGAAGAGGTTGCTGGAAAATGTTTATAAGACTGTGTTTTTAGATTGTGTGGGTTATCTTGGAGAGTTATTCATCTTTTTATCAGTATTTACATATACTAGTTTAAAAAAAAAGAAATTTATATTCAATAGATAAAAATAATGCTTATGGGAGAATTTCATGACTCAGAAGATTTCTTTTAACTGCACATTTGGCAGTTTGTTGGGTCTGTTATTGTCATTCTAAAAGAAATTTAAAAAAAAAAAAATTAAATAAAAACAAAAAAAAAAAATCTATTCAAACCCCCTATGCTGCTGGAGATTTACGGGCTGCAATGGTAACCACTGCTACCAGTTGGTAGCAGTGCTACCACTGGTAGTGATCTGCTACCAAATGGTAGCAACGCTACCAAAGGTAGCGGCCTGCTACCATTTGGTAGCAGCGCTACCAATGGTAGCGTGGCTACCAAGGGGGCCCACGTGGGGGTCCACGTGGGTAACCCCATTTCAACATGTTTTTTTTAATTTAGTTTTTATTTATTGTTTTAAAATAAAATTAAAATAAAAGGTAAAAAAAACAATAAAATAAATTAATGTTATGGTAGCAAATGAAAAAAAATAATAAAATAATGAATTTTAAATGGAGTTATTAATTACTTAAATTTACTCTTTTGCTTCTTTGTTTATTTAATGTATTTAAGTTGAGTATTAAATAATATTTGGAAATTAGAATTTTGATATTTAGAAAACCCATATAGTAATACAAGTTTTTTGCTGCACTCTGATTTATATAAATGGCATTAATAATTACTAACTATAAATTATGGTTAAATGTGGGGGTTATTTCTAAATTGGTTAGTTATAGATTGGGATTCATGTATACTCGTTTATATATACACAAGAGATTCATAGATCATTGGGGGGTGTCTTCTTTTCATTTCAAAGGTTCCTTTTAAAGTATATTTTCCTTGATTTGGGTATTAGTGTATAGTTCTAGACCAATATGTCAGTGATGTTTATCTAAGGATTAAGTAAAATACCCGGATGAGAGATGCTTACATTTATGTGAACTTTGTTGGAAAAACTTGTAGAGATGTATTTACTAACCGAAGTGGTCAATTGTAGTATGGTTGTGATCGCCTGAGAGGCAGGATTGTAAAAGACATGTAAATTTGTAATCTTAACTATATTAAATGCCAGAAGGGTCTTGCAGTTGAGCAGACCCGGAGATGTAGCCCTTTAGGGGTGAACTCCGAGATCATATCTGTGTTATGCGATGTTTTTAGCTTACCTTGTTTTATGCTTTAAATTATCATGGATGGTTGTATTCTTGCATAAGTGTATGGTGGAAATTTAATGAATTTAAATCTAAGTGCATAAAATTATTCATCTTGACAAATGTAGTAATTAGGTTCATGAAAGATCGTGAATAAGATTATGGAAAAAGTAATTTGATAATGTGAATTAAAAGTTGTAATAGTGGAAAGAATCTTGCTAGATTACATCGTTGGAATTAGCTTGTTGTTAAGCATGTACATTGATCAAATGAGTATGGGAAAACAAAGGTAGAATTAATGTCATAATTTCTAAGTTGGAATCTAAAGGATGATCAACATATAGGTAATTACTCCTATCTTCTTAAACGAGCAACGCCATGTTAATTATATTCCACTACATTGGATGAATTTTGTTTAGTTATTTCACGTATTAATCTTAACAATAACCCTCACCAATATTAACTTGATAATTGGGGAAACTCAACTAGCCTTCCATAATTATAACCCAAATAAAAGAATTCCCTTATGATTGCTAAAATTGAACTAAAATGGGAAATAATCGATTAGTTGTTTATACATTAAATCTTAGAAAAAGTATCTCTCTCATATTAACTTCTTTTAACAAAAAGAGTGATATGCAATAAGAAAATTGTATTTTAATCCTAATAGAAGAATGTCACTATGATCTTATTATTCGAATCTTGAAAAGATGAAAGTCATCTAGCTAACGATATTTGAATTTAAAGGATGCTCTTGTGTGTCCTAATGCATATCCATCTTAACGAAATTAGTCCATTTATTAGTATTAATAAAACTTCAATGAATTCTATGGCTACTCACATTTTATCTTTCATATAAGAACTGCAACTCATTAGTTGGCTATGCATGAAATCAAATGAAAGGGCCTCACTCTATTAATTGTAGTTAATCCTTAATGAATGAATCTCGTCTGGTTAACCATACTTTTAATATTAAAGGATGATTTCGATTGTGAATGGATTACCTTAAACCCAATGAAAGAACTTCATTATATTAAACACTTGAACTTTTTCTTTGGGGCCTCTAAATGGAATTATGAAATTAAGTGCATTAATTAAATAACCTCTCAATGGCCTCCCAGCCACCCAAGAAAATGAACGCCTCTTAAAATTTTAAGATGTCATATCTTTGAACACATATATGATCAAGATCTATACATTATCTCGAAATTAAGATATCCAGTTTAATGGATCTAATGACGCAAGTTGAGTTAGGTGTAAGCTTATGTAATCGCGTTAGGAAACTCCTTAGGATTGTTTTAGCCTTCCACTATGTTATCTAGTTAGAGATAACTTTGAGATAACTTCAATCTATCTTAATGTTGTAACTTATAATTAACTACTCTTAGTATTATTAAAAAAAATAAAAAATTACACTCTAATTGAGTGTTTTTAACTTAAACCCTTAGGGGTTTCCTGGCGGGGCATTACATTAAAGAATCAAAGTCTTTAATCAGAGATGACTTCAATAGAGTAGCTCAGATTGAATCTATGTTAGTTGTTTGTTCAGATCACTTAGAAGTGCACAAAATCAAAGTTATGCAATTGAGTATGGACAAAGAAGTTTGGAAGCAACGCATCCTGCACATTGGGCTCCCACATTACAAGGTTGTTCATAACTTCTCCGTGGCTCATATGGAGTGGCGAAATATACGTGGCACCACACACACCCCTGAGACAATTTAAGCCATTTTCGATTCTTATTGTTATAGCTCTATTTACGGCTTTTGGCCATTTAGTTAATTTCAGTTACGAACGGTTGTTTCTGGAAACTTTGGTTTTAATTTGTTAAAAAAAGACAATTTAGCCTGGTGGCTATAAATATTAGTTATGGATGTTTTGGTGGGATCCATAAAATTTTGTAAAAATTGAGAGAGCAGACTAGTTTTACTTGTAAATTCAGTGAAATACCCATCTTTGAATGGAATGGAATATATGATACATTAGAAAACTTGTGAGTTTGAATATATAAAGATTTCTGTTGGAATAATTATGTGTTCATGTATCTGATTCCTTTCTCTAATTTTTTTTTTCATTTTAAGTCTGTGGATCAATTTGATGAATGAAATTAGCTAAAAGCATTTGAATATTCTGATTCCCCTTGTCCTATGAGTCATGAGTGAGTATCAATCAGAGTTCAAATATTTTTGATCATCCTGTGAGTTAATCTTCATTTGAAGTCTAATGTCTTACTATGAATTTCATTATATATCATGAAGCGTTCACGTTGTGTTGACAAGTGAATGTTTAAGCCTTTTGTTTGCTTTCTGGTTAAAAGTGAATTACATGATTAAATTTATTTAAGATTCATTGAATATCATATAGGGAGTTGTACCTTTATGAAGAGGGTAAAATAATTATTATTTACCCAACTGTTGGTTCTCATTGGTTTTCTTTTGGGCAACAGGAGTATTTATTTATAAATTTTGAGAAATCCAATCTGTTAACCAACAATCATCATCATCATCATCATCATCATCATCATCATCATCATCATCATCATCATCATCATCATCATCAACATCTTCACCATCATCATCACCATCATCACCATCACCATCACTATCACCACCATCACCATCACCATCACCATCACCATCACCATCATCATCATCATCATCATCATCATCATCATCATCATCATCATCATCATATTCTTCTTCTTCTTGTTCTTCTTCATCATCATTGAGAAACCGTTGATCGTGATCATCATCCACTTCATCTTCTACTTCTTCGGTATCTTCTTCTTCCATCACATTATACTTTATCAACCTTCCTCTTGGATCATGTCTAACAACAAATGACCAACCCAATTTATGTGGAACCTCTGAGTAAAATACTTGCTCACATTGGCTTGGAAGAACATAGGGCTCATCCCCAACTGGTTCAAATGACCTTGTATTTAGCATTATAAAGCCATTATCATGTTCAATAATAGTTCTATCAGGATCATTTTTATTCAATCGTAGCCTATACCATTTGACGATGAGCAAAACTAATTTGAAGGAATTAAAGTCACACTCAAGTATATCATCCAAAATGCCATAGTATCGATTTTGAGACTATTGAGGATGTATGTCATTTCTTGATGAAATATTTGTCACCTCGCCAAAATCACAAGATTTTTATTTGTGTCATCCAACTTTTTTATGCGAAATTTATGACCATTGCAGCACATATTAATTGGTGTTTGACCTATGATATGTCAAACATGTAAAATTTATTGCATTGTGATTTGATAAACATATGGGTGATCAATAAATTTATACGTACCTGTTTATCTCTTAAACCATATGCTAAATCAATTTCCCTTTACGTAACATTGGAATCTCCATTACGATGTGCTTCTTTAACCAATGAAGCCACACCTTCCCATGTTAACGTGTGTCCAAAATGTTGACAATGTTCAATCCATACCGTCATCCAATCAAGATTGTTTGCAATATACAAATGTAGTGCATCCCACTCTCCACCAACAATACAAAAAATAAATAGACGTCTTACAATCGATTTATTTTGAAGATTAAGAATTAATTAACTACAATAAAATATTATAATTACCTCTCACTTTCCTCAATCTACCTTTCCCCATCAAGTACTCCCCTTCAAATTTGTTAATGGTGTTGGGATCCCAAATGCAATCCACGTGGATCTTTGCTGCAAACTTAGGAAGATATTCAGAAATGTACACCATAGTCTGGTATACCATATATCCCTCCACCATAGAACCCTTAGGATGTTCTCTTTGTCGAACCAAAGCCTTCAAAAATTTAAAGTGCCTCTCAACCATCCACATTGACCTAGTGTGTACAAGTCCACACAATTGAATCTCCTCAACTTGGTCTATGAGGTAGTGTTCTTGTGCATTGAAAAAAGCTGGAGGTAGACACTTTTTCATTTCACACATTAAATGAGAAATTTTTCTCTTCCAATATTTTATATCGTCTTTATGGATTTCTTTACATGACAACCACCTACAAGGTATTCAAGACGCAAAAAAATATATTACGTAACAAGTAAAACAAATCGCAAATATAATATGTATACAATGAACTGAACAAATATCACTACTTACCTCATGTATTTTCCAAGATCATATATGACTTTCTTGACATTATTGTCGAAGTCGTCTAGGAGAGATAGAGGTAGAACGTATTGCAACAATTATAAAATTATCTTTTCATTTTTTTGTAACATAATACAATGAAAAGTACACGTACGCGCAGTACTTAAATACATACTAAAAACACAAGAACATGAATTACCTTAATGAAGGTATGCCAATCATGTGTTTTTGTCCCTAGCCCAAATTCACTTTTCTTTGATATGAGATTGTTTATGTTCGCAGCAAATCCTGTGGGAAATCAAATTTTTTGTATGACTTCTTTTATAGCATCGCTTTGCTGGTTCGTTAATAACCAAGGAAGCTCACTTATATTAATCTAGTCTCCATGGCTATTTGATTGAATGACATTTATCATTGCATGATTGGAATCCTGAATGTCACTACATATTTTGACAATTTTTTCTTTGTCATGCCTTCCATCCAATATTTTCCATACTGTCTCTGTTATATTCTTTCCAATATGCATACTATCAAACAAATGAACAATTTGTAACTGCTCGTAGTAGGGAAACCTACTAAATTGTCGGGGATAACTTTTTAGTCCCTTAGGAAGGTGGTCATTAATGCCTTCACGAGCTTCATGATCATCAATCACATCATCAATAAACAAAACAAAATAGAAAAGATGTTTTATGACAAACCAATAGATGGAATGGCATTACCTTGACGATTAATTCTATTATATTCTAACTTCCATATGTGAGGTGTCATTCTTTGTGTCTTTGATGTATTCTCTTCTTTCCCATTGAAAAGATGTTTTTCAGTATTTTGAAACTTATGATTTTTGTGGAGAAAGTGCCTATACTCATCAAACACCTTCTTTCCTAAACTTTTTGAATGATGAGATTTCATCTTTGAACCACAAATAGGACATGCAAATTTTTCCTTTGTTTGAAGACCTACAAGATAATGTATAATTTGATTAAATATGATAATTTTTTGAATTATAATGTTCATGCACAACTTAAACACTATAACATACCACAAAAATGTGTTAGCCATGGGGCATCATGTATTGTCCATAAAAGCATCACATGGAATTGAAATTGTCTTTGTCCTATTGGTCTAGAGATGTCATACATAGTGGCACCATTTCATAACTCCAGCAACTCGTCGATAAGAGGCTCGATATATAAATTCATATCTTTAACTTGGTACTTACCTAATCGAATGAACAAAAACATTACATAATTATTATGACCATTTTACTGCAATATTTATAATTAAATTTAGACGACTATATTTAAATGATAAAATACCTGGAACAATCATTGCCAACATTATGTGCTCCCTCTTTATTGACATCCATGGAGGAATGTTATTGTTGATAACAAAAACAGGCCACACTAAGTAAACAGATCTCATCTCTCCAAATGGATTGACACCGTTCATTGCCAATGAAAGCCTGAGATTACGAGGTTCTTCTTTAAAGTGTGGCCACTTTTCCTCTATGTCCATAAATGTTGAACCATCCGCAGGCATTCGAATAATCTCATCTCAACTTCTATTGTGTGCATGGTAATCCATAAATTGTGCCAAGCTAGTGCACTTGAATAATCATTGCATATGTGGAATAATGGGAATATAGCGAAGAACCTTGCGAGGAACCCTTTTTGTTATTTAATCTGTTCGATATCTACTGATATGACATTCAGGGCATTTAGTTTGAAATTCATATTGTTTGTGATATATAATATGATCATTGGGACAAGCATCTATTGCTTGATAGTCCATTCCAATATCTTTCATAACGGCAAATAATTCTCGGTATGAGCGAGGTAGAGTGTTTGATGGTGGTAACAAAAACTCACCTATCAATCTACAACAAAAAAGTATAATTTGTTATAATAAAGAATATTAATGGTACAACATGATTCATAGTTTATTATGACATATATGACATACCTTAACATACGTGACATTGTTATGTTGGATAAACCATTCATAACCTTCAAGTTCACCAACAACAATACAATGGAGAGAAGAGTTGCCTGCGAGCCTTTGTAAAGGACCTCAGATGCCTTCTCAAGTAGAGGGACATCATGAACAACATCAAGGTCATCTTCATCATCATGATCAACTGTGCGAGTACTAAATGAGTCATGGATCAATGTATTTGTACCATCATCTTCAATTGTGTTTTCTGGCTCATGATTGTCATCTTCCATGGGATCATTATCTTCAGCTTTGATATTCACACCTCCATGTTCGTCCACTTCAGAAACCATATTCTTAGGGTTGTGTTGATCCATACCATGTGCTCTGGGGTGCTCGACCTATATAAAATTGATAAACATAAATAAACCGTGATCATGATCTCATCATTGCGTGATTTATTATGTATATAAATTGTCAAAATGATATAATGAAAAAATTACCAATGGATGATAATCATGTCCACCTTCAATGTGACCATGCAGCCTACAATGTTTCTTCATTGTTTTGATTAGAAGTCTTCTAGTCTTTAACCCCTTACAAATTTTGCATGGACAATAACATTTTCCATCACCTTTTCTTTTCAAGTTAGACCACAATATAGCAATTGTCTCCTTATTTTGTTGTTCGTTGATATTGTCTGACATGGTCTTTCTTCACAGGCAAGAAAATAGAAATTATCATCATTGAACAAAGTATCTTATTGAATTTATATTTCTAGTTTGCCTATGGTACATCACACAACATGAAAAACAAGAAATACTCAATAAATAACGGGATTCATTGATCTAGTATTATCACAATCTGCACTTGGCCTTCAATATTTTCTCCTCCTAACACTGTTTATCCATTACCTGTCAAGTACAGAACTCTAAAACCTGTGGCTATTAAAATACATAAGACAACATTGTAGCATCTTATAATCATCTGTTATAAAACCAAAGCACTTGGGAGTGATTCTTTTGTTTGTCACAGTCTAGGAAAACGGTGTCTACTGGAGCCTTGAGTAACTGACTAGAAAGATTTTTAATTCTTTTTCTTTTTCCTTCTGAGTTTTTCACTGTTACTCCATCCTCCGAGTCAGATGCCCTTGCCCTTTTCTTTCTTCTTGTTTTTTCATACTCATTGTCATGCTTTGAATTATTTTTCTTTCTTGGTGACTCCTTACTGCTCTCACTCTTAGTTTCACTCTCAGAATCTGAGTCTGATGTATCAGAATCTGACGAACCTGATGAAGTAGAAGAATCGTCATTAGAGGTAGATTCATCTAACTCAGGAATAGACTTTTGCTGTTGCATTACAAGCCTTGGCATATTCTTCAAATACTCACGTAAACTCTCAGTGATACCACCAAGACCAATAGAAGTAAAGAAATTGATAGCAAACCGTGAATTTTTGGGATTGTCCTTTGGAGAAATTGAATCAAAAGACTCCTGCATTGTTGGATCGTTCAACCTTTCATTAAGCAACAATATACCAAGCTGCTCTGCCAGCTCCTGCAAGAGAAACTTTATAAAAATACGGGAAGAGGAAGTATTATCTTCCTCTGTCAAACATATATAAGCAAGACAATGCCATGGAAGAGCATCTGTGCCAAGTAAGTGGGCCAAAAACTTTGCAACATTACACAGTTTATTTGTTTCCAGTCTGTGTATCATAGAATATTGTTGTACAAAACACTTATCAAAAAATTCCTCATAAATTTTATTGATCATACAAAATCTTTGCCCAAGAAGACCATAATAACGAAGGTATGTTCTCTTTTGACCAGGTTCAAGCTTGATCTTTAGTAGCTTATGACTAGCTTCCTCAAAATCAACACTTGACATGATTGTCAAATAAATTGTACATCTTAAATTGACCAAGTTTGTCTCTATCTCATCCTGTATTCTCAGTGCTTCCTCAACTTCCTCTTCATCATCATCATCTAAATCATCACCTAAATCATTCTCCCCTTTTGCTTCATCTGAAGAAGCATCTCCAAGGATATCTTTCTTCAGTTTTTCATAGGTTGCCTCATGTTCTAAGAAATCAGGATCTGGCTTGAAAACATCCAAACCAGCTTCTTGATCAAGTTCATCTTCTAGGAAAACTTCATGTGTTAACTAATCTGGATGCACAGCTGGATGACCCTCGAACTTAGCTTTACGAATTGCAAAAAGGCCTTAAATTAAAAATTGTACTCATTTGTCAATTTCCCCCTCATGGAGAATACCTCTAAATATTTCAAAAATCCCATAGAGAACTTTGGGTGAAAGGTCTTGCAACAAAGAACCACATTCTTTCATGAACCCAACAACAACCTC
The DNA here is from genome assembly GCF_030272615.1 of Cryptomeria japonica. Classification (NCBI taxonomy): domain Eukaryota; kingdom Viridiplantae; phylum Streptophyta; class Pinopsida; order Cupressales; family Cupressaceae; genus Cryptomeria; species Cryptomeria japonica. Next base: position 658,715,965 of record NC_081415.1, read on the forward strand.
TACACTGTCATCTGTGGGGTTCTCTAGTAAAAGGGTGAGAAGTTCCAAGGCAATTGTCTCATGTGCAACTTGTTGATTCACTAAATGAGCTATGAATTTGGCTATTGCTATCAACATGTGCTTGTCATTGCATTTGTATGCCCTCTTAAGCTGCAAAATAATTCTTCGCAAAAGCAGATTGCCAACTTCAGAAAATTTTGTATTTACCACAGCAACCAACACAGCAAAAACATTTATAAATCTAGGGGATACCATTTACCTAGAATGATGTTCTTGATGTTAGATGCATTTACCTTGTTTACTAACCCATTAATACTCTTTCGAAGGGCATCCCATGTCATGCGTTGGTATTCCACACTGCTCTTGTCTTCCACATCTTTCATCATTTGAGCCAGCTTAAATGGGGGAATGTAAACACCCCCACTTCTTCCAACACCCTTCTCAGCTCCTCTTACAACACCTTTGCCATTCCCATTCTGAGATGGAGCAGTAGAAGTCTATCCCTTATTCAATATCTCTAGTGAAACTCCCATGATCTTTTGTTGGAGTAGAATTTGTTATATTCTAGAAAGGGTCTTGTCCTTTGTTGATGGGATATTCATCTACCTCAAGAAATAACTGTTCTTTTCTCCAACAAGAAGTGGAACTAAATGAAGATCTAGCACCATGAAATGAATCCTCAAAAGGATTACTATAGTTAGTTTTGGTAGATAATGATCTAGGTAAAATACTAATGTGACTTTAAGAAACATTATGTACTAGCTTAGCATACTCTAACAACTTTGGTGTGACATGCTATATCCAATTAAGTCTCCATCGATATCTCTATTGTGTTTATGGATTGGGATTCAATGTACTCTTTTTATACACAAATTTTACTTTAAACTGAGGAGGTTTGTATGTACTTACTTGTCTTTCGATTGTATCCCTATTTCAAGAATTTCTTCTATCAACAAATCATTTGTTGTAAGTTGTACAAGTGGAAGCTTGAACATGCCTTCCATGCTAACCTTGTTGATATGTTCAACACCATCTTGTGCAACAAATATTTAGAACTCCACTATTTCATTGAAGAGTGAGTAGTAGGGACAATCTAGGACACTTACAAAGGTTTTGCAAGAGAGATAAATAGACCTAAATATTAAGGCTTAATAATGATCAATAGGTAAACAGATAAGAAACTCTCAATATCAAAATGACTTTCTCAATTGTCTTTACTAGAAATGGATAGATCTGCTAATAATGGCTTTATGATTGTATGTCAACTTTAGACTCAATCCAAGAAGAGCTAGAGCTAATATGCGATATCTAGATTTATGATCTCTATAATATAACAATCCCATAATTATGTTTCCATGCATCTATACCACAACACAAACATCATGCTAGTGTTTAGCCATAGCAATTGATATCCTAATTATAGAATGTGAAATATGCACATAACTATGAATAAAGATTAAGAAAAACAAAGAAAGATGCATATTGCAAACATAAATGACTAATGGACAAGAATTGAATTCATTGTAGATAGTTCTGAATATCAAATTCACTTATTTGTGTGCATTTAGTAACTCATGTACTTGTGGCCAACCATTTATCTCTTTCATAAATTAAGCACTTGTTAATAACATTAAATGGCTGAGTAATTATGTTTTAGTTGAAATTGAAAATAAAATATTTTATTTCAGGACAGCTCACACTGTTCCCTATCATATTTTAGACTCTCGGTTTTGTTAGTAGTGGTTTGATGTCATTGGAGCTGATCATTGCATTTCTTTAGTTACGTTTGCCAGTGTACTCCCAGCCTATGCCAAAATGGGAGCTTTGGAATAGGGTATGGACATCCATCAAAGCATAAAAAATAGAGGAATTTTGTCAGATGTAGTTGCAACTACTCTGTTAGCATGTATGCAAAATGTGGAAGCATAGACAAGGCACGGGAACTGTTTGATGGATTTCCTCAAAGAAATGTGGTTTCCTGGACTACAATGATTGCCGGATATGCACAAAATGGATTTGTTGAGAAGGCTTTAGAAACTTTCAAGCAAATGCAATCAGTAGGTGTAAATCCAAATTCCATGACCATTGCTACTATCCTTCCTGCCTGTGCCAAAATGGGAGATTTGGAATAGGGTATGGACATTCATCGAAGCATAAAGGATAGAGGAATTTTGTCAGATGTTGTAGTTGCAACCAGTTAACCTTCATATCATGCACTTCTCTGTTCTGCCGGTTAGGACATGCTATCTCGAACCACACTTACTGGGTTCGCTTGCTTACCTATTGATAGACTTACCAATTGACATCCCATACTGGTTGACATCAACATACCAACAATATCCAATGTTGGTAACAACATCTTGCATGTTGGTTGACATACTTACTATTTGACATGAAAGACAATACAATGCCAACAAGATAGTAATACCCTTTATGTGTACTATTAAAATTCACAATACTCTAACATGTAGTTTTCAATTTCTAAATGGTTTTTATATTTTATACATTATTTTTTATAAAAAAATTTGATTGATTTATATGTTTCATTTTATTGGTAGTTTGTTGATTGTGAATCTCTATGTGAGGTTAACTAGAATACCTCTTATCATTTTTTGAAATAGCTAATTGATGTATTCCATTAATTGGATCTTTTACATGATGACTAATTTTAGGATTGATTGATTTCATTGAATATTACACTTTAAGTGAAGTTGTGATACTTAAAAAAAATTAAGGATTGATTTATATCATATTTGTCTATTCATTTGTTTTGTAAAAATGGAACTCCAAAATTTAGAGGCTTGATTAAAAATAAAGGGTTTCTATTTTTAATAAGTTTGCAAATGAGCATGTAGAGACTTGATTTTTTTTTTTGAAAGATATGGAATGGTAAATTGCACATTGTAAGTGATTTTCAAGTTAATATTATTTTTAGATGTGAAAATATCAAGTATTTAAGTTTCTAAAATTCATGAAAAATTATTTAAAATGAGTTTTAAGGCTTGATATGACCTTTTCTAGTCTTGAAAGTTGGCACCATAGAGCATTTTGAGCACTTCAATTCAAAAAATAAACTTAATTGAGTGTCTAGATGAAAATTTATGGCTCCCTAGAGTTGAGCTATTTTTTGGAGGGAGTTGTGAATCTCAAAATATTGCTTGAAGGTGCATAAGGGCTATTTATGACCAGTTTTTGAGGATTTTCAAGTAGTGGTGTGATAATCAATGAGAAGGTGGTAAGTCATTATAAAAGAGGTAAATTGGGATTTTGGAAGCATATTTGAAGATACAGTAGGAAGAAGGCTCCATAAACCAAGGAAAAGAAGTTGTAATGTGTTGCATCCTCTCAAGAATTTCATCCTTTGTTTCATTGCATATTTGTCTTATGTAAACAATATTATTTTTCAATATAAAATCATAATTTCATGTGCAATTCTAGGTTGTGTGTGCTATGATTAACCCTTCATTACTAGCATACAAATTTTCAAATATATAAACATTAATCCCATACTAAATTCTAGTGAAAAGTTTTGAAGGCTCCTTGATTGAATTAAGATTACATCAATTACTATGTTAGCCTACATACCAACAATTAATTATAAAGACCTCAAGGTGATATATCTTCTTCCAAAGGATTAATGAGTTAAAGAACCTATTTATAATATTGAATCAATATCTTTTGAAAATAATTAAGGATAATAGATGATGATATTTGGTGGGACATGGGAATGGCTACAAGATATGTAATTAGTTTTTCAATTGTGATGGGAATGTTGTGGCTCAACAAAACTTGGGGCATCATGTGCTTCAAATATATGGATGTCATTATCATTTCTCTATTTTAAGCATTGAGAGAGAAGTTGTAAACTATAGGGTACGATCATTTCTATTCTACTATTGATCAAGAAGCTAAATTTTGGCATGCATTGTCATATTTATAGGTTATGTAATGTAAAATACACGATGTGATACTTATTGTATAATTCTCCAAAAAACACATGGTGTGATACTTATTGAGAGAGAAGTTGTAAACTACAGGGTATGATGATTTCTATTCTACTTTTGATCAAGAAGCTAAATTTTGGCATGCATTGTCATATTTATAGGTTATGTAATGTAAAATACATGGTGTGATACTTATTGTATAATGCTCCAAAAAACACTATGATCTATAATGTGTGTTAAATTTCATAAATTTTAAGTGAGACTTGTTCAAATATTCATTTTATGTAATTTAAGGTGAGTAAAATTTTCATGTGGAATTGAATTGAGATTTATGCTGATAATATTTCCTTTCTCTTAGTTTCGTTATTCAGTGCCGATATTGGATTTGAAATATTGCTAGTAAATATTTATTTTTAACAATTTGTATGTAATAATACCTTGTTGTTTAGTATTTCTCTTTCTCCTAAATATTAATGTTAAATTTTTATAAGAGTGGGAATTCATAAAACTAGATTCATTGAGATTAACAAATAAATATAAAAAGGGATGCTAATTATATAGATTAAATTCAATAGAAAAATAATGACACATTTACAATATAACATAATTATTTACCCTACCAAACCTTTTCAACTTAAGCCAACAAAAATAACACTCATGTACTTTATTAGTTCTTAATTAGTCACAATAAAATTAGGCATTTCTTGTTTGTGTTTGACCATAATTTATGTGTACAAGTATTTTATATGAAAATTTCCTAGAAATCTTACAAAATAATGGGTATAAGAAATGATACAACAAATTAGTTATAATATCACAAAAAAATTCAACATTCCTTGTCTCATTTCATATTTGAATCTAAACCTTGGGTAAAACCAAATATGGTAGGGTATAGAACATGCAAAATATACAATGCATATATCCAACAAGCCTTCAAATTATTATGTTAAAATAATTAGATATGCATAAACTACACAAATGAAGCAACTAAAATTATCTCTTTTTATATATACAATGTTAAATAATATTACATGATTTTTGTTTCCTATAAGAGAACTAATAGATTCTTATGAATCAAGATCAAAATTAAATTTCTTGTCTATCAAACCAAATCTAACACAACCACCAACTTTCAAACTACAACAACACCTCTAACCCTCTAATAAATTGTTAATTACATGCTCATTAAATCTATCAATTCACCAAATGTTAAGGATGTGGATGGAAGCTCAAATCTGAATACCACAACGGTCATTTTTTTAGGGTAGAGGCAGGGGTTTACAGAAGGGGCATTCACTTCCATGCAGAGTACTACAAAAGGTTTGGAAGGCTCAATGTCCTTGATTTGGATATTTCAAAAGATGGATGAAGTGCCCAAAAAATCCCAAAAGGAAATGATCACCCCCAAGAAGATGGGGAGTTTCAAAGATGTTGTCAAGAAAAAAAGTGAATGTGAGCAAAATAATAAAAAAAACTATGGAGATTGATAGAGGATACAAGAAAAGTGGCTGCCAAACCTAGGAATATTTAGACAGAGGGTAGGAGAACTAGAGTATCTTTACACATCAAAGATGAGGAATGGAAGTATGCAGTGAATACTTTAGAGATATTTTCATTAAATGGGTGGGGCAGTGGTTGGCTCTTCCATAAGTCCTGAAGTGGTGTGAGGAAGTCTGGGGTAAAGGGTGTACTATCAGATCCCTTACAAATGGATTTTTTCTTGTCACTTGCAGAGATGCTAGAAACAAGGAGGATATTTTACAAGGGATTCCATACATGATGGGAGGAATGTGAGTTTATATCAAAAAATTGGAGCCAAACTTTGAACCATCCAAAGCAAAAATTGAAGTACTTATATAGATTAGGCTTTACAATTTGCCTCAGGATTATTGGGAGGAGGAAACATTACAACAAACTGCTAACAAGCTAGGGAGATACCTAAAATCAGATGAGTCTCTATATTCTATCGACTCAAACATGTATACAAATATTTGTATCTTGTGGAGACCCATTTCTCCATCGCCGCAAGAGATTGAGCTAATAACTAATGAAGGTATTTGGGTGCAAAAGTTAGAAGTCAAAACAATCATGGATAGTTGCAAAATATGTAAGTAGGATCACCATAAATCAGAACAATGTTTAAGAGGTGTGAAAGGGAGACAAAAGGTTGGAGAAGATGGGTTCAAGAATAGAGAGAGTTCCCTTAACATTGGCCATGAAGAGTTTTCAGACCATATTGGAACTCATAAGAGCCCTAGAGAGATGGATAAAAATAAGGAACCACTCCCTACAAGAGTGCACAAAGAGGATAATGCTCAAAACAAATACTAAGGACAGGAAGATGGAAGAGAGGAAGCGACATGCCCTTTTGGCAAAATCAATTGATACGAACAAGGATATCTCTATCCCTCAAACAACAGTTATGGTAGCAAATACATGAGTTCAAACATTCAAATGCACAACTTGGAAAGGACAAACAATACAAGCTTAGTCATTGATGCATCAAAAATTGGGTAAACCCCTATTTTTTGTCCTGTAGAATGTATTGACAACGGAGGAGACCAACCCATTTTGACACCTAGTAAAGTCTATTAGAGAGAATATCCTTTGAAAATAAGTAGGAAAGAGATTGAAGAGGGGAAGGAGGATAATATAGATGACTCTACATCACCATGTGATGAAAGCTTCAAAGTTGCAATGAAAGGTAAATCCCCTAGGAGACTTGGTTTTGAGGATCTAGGTCATCTAGAATAGGAAGAGGAGGACCATTTTGATGAAGATAAAGAGGAGGACATCATAAAGAAAAGGACTATCAAAAAAACAAAATCAATGGTAGCCAAGCCTTTGAATGGTGAAATAAAGAGTAGGGTAAAAAATCAAAGAGAGAATTGTTACTTATTAGAGGAAGTGCCAAATTTAAAAGGAATCTTAGATATGGGAAGGGTGTCTCCCTTCTCAGAGAGTAGTGAAGATACTTTCATGGAATTTCAGGGGTTGCAATGCCTTTAACAAGAGACTCTTGATCAAAAGGGGTGTTAATCAGGCAAAACCATAAATTATAATGTTCCAAGAAACTAAGCTAAAAGGAGATGATGCCAAATAGTATGAAAAGGCATGGCCTTATTGGCAAGGATACTTTTTTGAGGCTGAAGGAGCTTCGAGAGGACTGGGTATTATGTGGACATCATAGATGATTAAAGAGGAGATGATTGTTCAGAACAAATTTTGGTTGGTAGTCAAAATCAATGCCTTTGTTGATATGAGGGATTTCATCCTTATCAATGTTTATGGTCCAACAACAAGAGGAGAAAAAAAAGAGGTATGGTCTCAAATTTCAACATGTCTTAGCTCTTTGAACAATAATATGGTGATATTAGGAGGGGATTTTAATGCTATTAGGAATCCTTTGGAGAACAATGGTGGGGCTGGGGGTTTCAATATAGTTCATCTTGCTTTCCAAAACTTTATTACATATAACAATCTCATAGACCCCAAGTTTAAGAATAAAACCTTTACATGGACTAATAGATATTATGGAAACAGATGTATTTCTCAGAAGCTAGACCACTTTTTTCTTTCAGAAAATTTGAATATCCTACGAATCTTATGGGAAGTCTCCATTCTTCCCTTCACAAGGTTGGATCACTTTCCTATATCTCTTAACATACAGAGTGATTCTGTTCCATTAAGATGCCCTTTTAAATTTGAGAAGATGTTGCTAAGGAATGAGCATTTAAGTAGTCTCATTGGGAAATGGTGGATAGAAGCCCCTATAGAATGGGGTATAAAAGTAGTGAGAATGGCTCAAAAATTGCAGTTTGTCAAAGAAAAACTAAAGGAAATTCATTTTGGGAACATCTTGTTTAAAAGAATTATGATTGAGGCTGAATTGGTCGAGTTAAATAGAATTTTAATGTGATAGGTCGTGTTGGCAACAAATTTTCAGAGAGAAAAGGATTTGTATCAATAGCTAGTTGAGAATCTTTGAAGGGAGGAAATTTTTTGGAGACAAAAATCAAGGAGTGTTGGCTCCAGTAAGGAGATTGTAATACAAGTTTTTTCTTAAAATCGACTAAGGCCATAAGGAATAGCAACAAAATTAGTGAGATAAGAAATAAAAAATGATTTCTTTTAATGAATATTGAGGATATCAACAAGGAAGCACTATCATATTTCACTAGCTCACTGGCAGTAGAGAACCCTTCTGATTTGGATGGTCACAAAGTTAGGTTGTCCACTTCATACCAAGGTTGATCAATGAAAATCAAAATGATAGACTGATGCAAAAGATCACTTTAGAGGAGGTCAAAGTTTCCTTATTCTCTATGGATGGGGATAAAGCACCAGGTCCAGATGGATTCCATCCCTCATTTTTCCAAAAATTATGAGATATCACTAAGGTAGACTTGTGGGAAATGGCTAAAGAATATAGAGAAAAAAGATACTTATCAAAAGAGTTGAATAATAATATGATAGCCCTCATCCCAAAGAAATAAGCAGTACAAACATTTGAGGATTTGCATCCAATATCCCTATGCAACACTACATATAAAATATTACAAAAGTTATGGCTAATTAGGTTGAAAGCTATTCTATTAGAGATCATTTCGGAAGGACAAAGTGGTTTCACTCCTAATGGATCTATTGTAGAAGGGATCATTATAGCCCATGAGGTGATTCATTCTATTAGGTAAGCTAAGAAAAATAGGATGTTGATTAAATTGGATATTAAGAAATCTTATGATCGTGTGAATCACACTTTCCTTCTTAAGTTGTTGGAACATTTTGGTTTCCATCCAAATTGGATAGATTGGATTAAAAGACGCATATCAACCCCATGATTCTTGGTGTTAGTGAATGGAACTCCTTAAGGTTTCTTTTCCACTTCAAGGGGTATCAGGTAGGGTGACCCGTTGTCCCCCTTTTTGTTTATAATTATGGCAAAGGTGCTAGGAAGAGTGACTAATAAATGTAGATTAGATAGAAAATGGAAAGAAAAAAATATAGCCCATGGGGTAGAAGCTGTAACACACACACAATTTGTAGATGACACACTTTTATTGGGATAAGCTACTTTGAGAGAAGCAAAAGTGATTTGATCTATTCTAGATAAGTATAGTAAAATTTCATGATAGATAGTAAATTGGCACAAATCAACTTTTTACTATTATAAAACAACAATGGAGGTTCAAAGAGATATATCTAGAGTCATGGGAATTAGAATGGGAAGAATTCCTAGAATTTTTTTGGGTATTCCTTTATTTGAGGGAGACAAAAAATATTTTCTTTGGAATACATTGGTGGAAAGTTGCCTGGGTCAAATGGAAGGTTGGAAATGAAAGTGGTTGACTTCAATAGGCATAATCATCATGCTAAAATTTGTTATTTTTGCTATTCCTTTATTCTCAATGTTGTGTTTGAAAATTTCGGCCAAGGTTCTAAAATTCATAGAAAGGGGAATGATGAAATTTTTCTGGAATGGCTCTCAGGATAAGGAGAAAATCTCTTCTGGCATGAAAAAAGATATGCAGGTCTAAGAAAGAAGGGGGTGCGGGTATTAGATGTGGAAATTTGATTAATATAGCCATGAGAGAAAACTGGTATGCAATATGTATGTCAATCTGAATCATAAATGGGTGAGAATCATTTCACATAAATATCTAGACAAGAAAAATGTAGATATAATCTTGACAATTAGAAACCCTTGTCGAGGCTCAGTTGTATGGAAATTCCTCTTCGACCGTAGAAAGATTATTTTTGATCATCTTTCTTGGAAGATTGGTAATGGATTTCAGGCAAATTTCTGGTCTGACTCGTGGGAGGGTTATCCTAATTTAGGTGAAGATGGGTCTTGGCAAGAGATTAGGAACACCGTTGAGAGAAATTGGGGTTGCAAAGTGGCTGACAATGTGGAAAGGAAAGAGTTACAAGGTATTATTAAATGGTCATGGAAGGACCTGAGAGAGTTAAACCTACCAAAAGATCTTGCTGTTCGATTTAAGGAAATGTTGATTTGTAGATCCATGAAGTTGATCAAGGATGAAGATAAATTGATTTGGTGTGGTGCCAAAAGTGGGAATTACTCAGTCAAAACTGGGTATTACTTATTGGATGCTGAAGTGGTGGATGATAATTGGCCTATTCACTTATGTTGGAATACCAATTGTCTCCCAAAAGTGGGTACTTTTACCTAGCTAGCGATGCGGGGTAGAATCCTTACTGGGGATTGCCTAAAGATATCTTGCAAACTAGGCATGACGAAGGGCTCAAACCAAACAAAACATTCATAAAAAATTCTTGCAAATAGGGGATTTAGAAGAACTATCAGAGGATACTATCCAAGGGCCCTTGCAAGTCAAAGAGGTGATGATCACGTCCAAGTCAAAAGAGGTAAAGATCCCTCTCCTACTTAAGGTTTTGAGAGTAAATCCTAACGAGGACATGATTGTTTCCCTTAACAAAGAAGAGAATAGACTCAAGAATGTTGCTATTATTTTTGCTTGTCTTGATAGCGACACTCTTCCAATAGAAATATTCTTAGAAAACTAGTTCAAAATCATATGAGATAAAATAATCACTTGTATATATATATTTCATTTTATAGAATGATACAAAAAGGTCTCTTTGTTATCTTTTTAAAGAATTACAATATGCAAAAAAAAATCCTCAACAAGAAATATTGGAATGTGTGTAAATCCCTATGTTTCTCAAAATGAAATTATCTCTTTCTCTACTCTAGGTAGATACATGTCAAAAATGTGTTGATACAAGTCTTGAAATTCCTACCTCACTTTCTTAAGACCATTGGTAAACTCCTCCAAGTGGAGGATACCCACTCTACCCTACCATACTTTGAATGCTAGAATATTATTTTTATTTAATGGAGTGGATATTCCAAATATCTTAGAGTTCACATTGAACAACCAAATCCATAGATATGACATTGAAGCCCTAAAGGTCCTTAACTCTTGCTTGTGTAAAATAAATGGTCACCACACAATGAGGAAAGGCCTGCAACTAATGAGGTTCTCTCACTAAAAAGGGCATCTTGAAGAATATATAGCTACCATGGGATCATCTCCCGAGGGTGATGGGTACAAGAACATTGGTGGGAAGATAGAGTTGAAGGTAGTAGGGAATTTTGTAACAAAGGAAAAAAAATGATGAAGGAGAAGTTTCCAAACTTCTTGTCCCTCATAAGAAAAGTGCTCAAGAACTAGTTCTTGACAAGTTGAAAGAACTAAATAAGATTAGACAAATAATTAAATCCCTACTCTCAAACCCTCTCGATATTACTATCACACTAAATGATGAAGGGGATAAAACTAAAACATACTCTTCTTTTCTCCTTTGTTGGCCACTCGTGTGAACTACGAATGCCATTCCTATATTTTGGATGCATTTCCATTTTTTGGCATTCTATTTCAACATGGAGACCCCAATTAGGCATATGTCTTTTCTAGTCTTCATCTCTGACTAGAGATCGTAAATGGACCTTTGCAAGGACATGGGGTTGTCCATGGAAGTTATTCGAATGGTGCTAGTGCAAACTTTGGGTCTGCTATGAGAGGTTTTCTTCATTCAAGCCTCAGCTATGGCCCTCAAGGCTTGATTCCATCTTTCGGCCTGGAATGAGCATGGTTTCTATTTTTTGAGGGATGAAACTTTTTTTTGTCTCACCTTCCCCAACATGTATGCTTGCTTTAAGATTTTGGAGGGCTTGGTTTGGCATAGTGAAGACCTATTTTTGGTAAATATCGACTATGGTCAAGTATATGATGTAAATATATATGAAACTCATTTATAAATATTAAAAAAAAATTATGACAACCTTGGTTGTATTTTAGAGATATAAAGAAGAATTATCAGATATACAAGCTTAACATAGTAAATAATATATGCATGAGAAAACTCTTTTTTTTTGTAAAAAATTCTTGGAAAGAGCCATCAAGTATTATAAAACACATACAAAATGTTTTATTAAAACATAGATTAAGGATGGGATACACTTCTCCTTACTTTCACAGGTCAATAATACCTCTTATGTGCACTAATAAAATTCACTCTTCATAAAAACCATTTAAAATTTGAAAACCATGAATAGATTGAATATGGAGAAACACTTAGATCTTTATTTCCACATCATCAATAATACCTCTAATGTATATTGTTATAATTCATGATGCTTTAACACATAGTTTTCAATTTCCAAATAAATTTTTATATAAAAATTAATTGATTTATACGTTTCATTTCATTGGTAGTTTGTTGATTGTGAATTTCTATAACCAGAACACCTCCTTTTATCATTTTTTTGACATAGCTAATTGATGCATGTTCTATTAATTGGATCTTTTATGAGGATTAATTTTATGATTGATTGATTGCATTGAAGATTACACCATCCAATGTGAATTTGTGATATTTCAAAAAAAATAAGGATTGGTTTATATCATTTTTGTCTATTTGTTTGATATGTGAAAATGAAACCCCAAAATTAGATTCTCTTATCATGATCTCTTCTCTCTATCTTTTATACGTTTTTATACAAATTGGTTGGATTAGATCTTAGTTTAGGAAAAAAATCTTACATGATTAAATATTTGAATATCCTATAATTTGTAAGTACATTTCCATTTGCTAAAATTTCAAGTCAAAATCATTAAATAAGAAATGTTTAATTTGGATTAGACTACCTAACATAGGAGCATGAAATACATCACCCAAACAAAATAGATGTAAACATATTCATTTGACATCTATTTTGTTTGGTTAATATTCAATTCTAAGTCTAAAATGAAAAATTTAAAGCCTTCAATTTTTAAAGATGCTAAAAATAACGGGTTTCTATTTTTAATAAGTTTGCAAATGAGCAGGTAAAGACTTGGAAATATTTTTGGAAGATCTAGAATGGTAAATTGTGCATTGTAGGTGAGTTTCAAGTTAATTTTAATTTTAGATGTGAAAATATTAAGTATTTAAGTTTCTAAAAATCATGAAAAATTATTTAAAGTAAGTTTTAAGGCTTCAAATGGCCTTTTCTAGTCTTGAAGCTTGACATCGTAGAGCATTTTGAGCACTTCAATTAAAAAAATAGACTTAATTGAGAGTTTAGATCAAAATTTATGGCTGCCTAGAGTTGAGCTATTTTTGGAGGGATTTGTGAATCTCAAAATATTGCTTTAAGTTGCATAAGGGCTATTCATGACCATTTTTTGAGTATTTTCAAGTAGTGGTGTGATGATGGGAAGGTGGTAAGTCATTATAAAGGAGGGGAAATGGAAATGGTAATTTGGAAGCATATTTAAAGATATGGTAGGGAGAAGGTTTCATAAACAAAGGAAAAGAAGTTGTAATGTGTTGTACCCTCTTCAAGATTTCATCTTTTGCTTCATTACATATTTGTGTTACATAAACAATATTATTTTTCAATAAAAGAAATCATATTTTAATGCACAATTCCAGGTTGTGTGTGCTGCGATTACCCCTTCATCACTTAACAAACAACTTTTCAAATATATAATAAACATTAATCCCATAGTAAGTTCTACTAAAGTGATAAGATTTGAAGAATCTTTCAACTACTATGTTATCCTACATGACTAAGAGTTGATTATAAATACCTTGGGGTAATTGATATTCTTCCAAAGGATTAATGAGTTAAAGAACCCATTTTTAATATTGAGTCAATGTATTTTGAAAATAATTAAGTGTTAATGTTCTAGTTAAATAATTCTTAAATTTATTTTAAATGTCGATATTAAATTTAATCTATGATCTCTAGATATGAATAGATGTCTTCAAATGAACTATTTTTAGTCTTTAAATAAAACTTGAAAAGTGAAAAATTAAATTATTTCATTTTCGCATTGAAATATAATATACCAAACGACATTATTGTCCATTCAAAGTGTCCTTTTTATACATCATGAAATTGATCTAAGACCATCCTTACAAACAAGTTAAAATCTAATCCAAAATCAAAAAAATTGAATTGGACACTAACTCTTAACAAAAAAATAAAAATTTGTTGCATTAAAATAACTAATCATACTCTATTAAAAAGACCACTATTAGAAGACAAATAATTTTACAAATAAAAACTGAATTAGTGATAATCGATGTCCATGTGATGGAATGTTGTCTAAGGACAAAATGGCGTCAAAGGAGAAATTATTTGTCATGGAAATATATCACTATGCTTTCTAAGAATGTTGATATTAAAAACCATTTAACTCTTCAATTGCGTTTTGATATTAAAAGCATTTCAGAAAATTTTTCCATTAACTTTTTCAGAAACATTGATTAAACATCACATCTAAATTTTTCCATTAACTTTATCTGCAACCATGAAATTTGTCCATTAACTTTTTCTTCAAAATTTCCATGTCGTGGTGGAATGACTTGGAAAATCACAAATGTCTCTTCTTGCAAGTCAAGTCAAGTCAAGAAAGATTGCACAAATAATTTTACATGTAAAAAAAGTGATCATTGTTGATGTGATGCAAGTTGTATGAGGACAAAATTTACCTACCACCACTTTCATAGTAGTCTTAAAGGAGGAGAAAATATTTGTGATGGAAATAAGATAATTTTAAATTTCTCATTACCTACTCATTTCTTTCTCATTGTTTCTTCACAATTATTCTCTCATCATAACCATGCTACTTTGAAAGTTATTTTCTCTTCCATGTGAAATCACAATACTTTCCATCAAATTTTTTGTTTGTAATTTTTTTTTTTTTTTTTGGATTTCACCTAGTTGTTTCCATATAGAAAATAAATATATTTTCTTTATCTTTCCTTTAGTTGTAGGAAAAAAATTCTCATCTCAAATTTAGAGGAGAATAATCTAAACAAAGGAGAATGGGTTTGAATGAAATTCTTTTATTTGACAAATGAGAATTTCCAAGCGAATATTAGAAACTAGTAATAAAAGAAAGATGTGTTTTTTTTAGCTTTGAGATTAGTAAAATGTCTTTGATCTCTTTAATTTCTTACATAGAGTTGTTTTTATCATTATAGGATCAAATCTATGGTTGCAAACTTGGTCCTTTTTTTTAAAATTTAGTCTATTGCCCATTTTATTTTGCCACTCTAAATTGACTATATACATATTTTGTAACATTTGATGTTATGTGCTAATATTTAAAAGCATTCAGTTGATCATCCAAAAATTAATTAAATAATAGCAACATTTAGAAAATGAAACAATTCAATTGATCCAATAAAAAAAATCTACATCTTGATGTTATACCTTTTTTAACATATACATGATTCAAAAATATAAATTCAAAATTTTCAATAATAGATTCAATTGAAATAAAATATATATTTTTTAAATAAAATTAAAATATATAATAATATTAAATAAAAATAAAATATATAATAATATTAAAAAATATTTATATAATCGTAAAATAAATAAATAATTAGAAACTAAAACAAAACAACTTAAATAAATAACATTTTTTGCTACATTTCTAAGAATACGGGAAAATGATAAACTTTAATTTTGTTTTAATTCATAGAGATTAAAGATGATATTTGATTCGATAAAATATTTTAAACACCACATAAAATATTTTAATGCCAAATATTTTCGTACCGACCACCAAACATGGTTAACTTTCACCGTGCCGTGGTTGACTCGCAAGTTTGACTGAACATTTTCTCGTGGATTGATTTTAAAGATGAACTTTCGTGGTGGGAACGACTTGGAAAATTCTTTTAACTTTCGCCTCTTCACTGCAGTGCGCTTTGAATGCCCTATAAATCTGCCTAACCCATTTCATTCATTCATTCAAAGAAAAGAGAAGCCAATTTTGAGATTTGCAAAGGGCGCTTTTTATTTTGTTCTGAGATAATATCTTTTCCCTTTCTTGTTTTTGGAAGGCAGTAAAAATGGTTTTGGGCATTTTGGGGTTGTTGCTGCTGCTGCCCATTATCTGCTGCTCTGCATGTTTAGAAAAGGAAAGAATCGCTCTCCTCGATTTCAAGCAAGGTATTAACTTCACTTTTTACAGAGAATATTCATCTTACTTTGTTAGCCCACCACTTGAATCGTGGAGAGGGTTGAACTGCTGCGCTTGGGAAGGAGTGCGTTGCCACCCACACACTCGCCATGTCCTCACCTTCGATCTCACTCCAACTCCTGCATTCCAACTCCTGCATTTTGAGCACTTGGACCTCTCTGGCAATCTCTTCAACTCTCTTTCCATCCCTCCACAAATTGGAGAGCTGAAGAGATTGAAGTATCTGAGCTTGCGAGGATGGGAATTCACTGGCCAAATTCCAAGAGAATTGACCAAACTGCAACAATTGGAGCACTTGGACCTGAGTTTTAATAATCTTCATGGTGTCATTCCAAGAGAATTGACTAAACTGCAGCAATTGGAGCACTTGGACCTGGGTGCTAATAATCTCCATGGTGTCATTCCAAGGGAGATTGGTAACATGTCTACCTTGAAATACCTTCGCCTCTCTCTGAATAATGATTTGCAGAGCAACAAGTTGGAGGAGTGGATAACACATTTGAGAGGGTTGGAGCAGCTTAGACTGGGCTATGTGAATTTCAGTATGGCAGGAGATAGTTGGGTGGGGAATATTGCTTCTCTCACCAATTTGACTGTACTTCTCATGTACGGTTGTGGACTAACAGGAGAAATTCCTCCCTCCTTTGCAAATCTCTCAGGGCTTCAAGCGTTGCGGCTTTCAACAAACTCATTAAGAGGTAACATTCCTGCCTTTCTTGGAGCTCTCCCTCTGGTGGATCTAGATCTTTCTGACAACAATTTGGAAGGTTCTCTTCCCTCCTCTTTAAGTGGCCTCTCAAAGCTAGAGTATCTTGAGCTCAGTTCAAACAGATTAAATGGCAGCATTCCATCTACTCTAGGTAATCTCTCAGCCCTAGGTTATCTTGAAATGGAGAATAACTCTTTTAGCGGTCCAATCCCAATTTCATTTGCTAAGCTATCCAATCTAGAACTTCTTTACTTGGCCAACAACAGCTTAAATGGAACCTTTTCATTTTTTATTTTAAATAATTGCCCCAAACTCACTCTAGTGGATCTCTCAAGTAATATGTTGACAGTAAAAATTAGTGCTTCCACCATTCCCAACTTTCAACTTGACTTCTTAGGGTTGCGTCAGTGTAAGATTACAGGAAATTTCCCCGCATATATTTCAACTCAATATTCCATTGAGCACTTAGATTTGTCGAACAACTCTCTTAGCGGTTCTATTCCGAATTGGCTTTGGGAACACACACCTCTTCGATTTCTTTCATTGGCTAGAAATAATTTTAGTGGCTCTATTTTAAATTTTAAATGTGAAACGAAGAATTTGGAAATTTTAGACTTGTCATATAATAAGTTGAGTGGTAGCATTTCCCAATGTCTTAAGAATTATTCAGAGTTATCTGTCTTAAATCTAGAGAATAATAACTTAGAAGGTATTATACCAGATCTATGTGAGAGACTAAATTCTCTTGAGATATTAAAATTAGGAGATAATGCACTTAGAGGGCATATTACATCGTCACTTGAAAAATGTAGCTCTCTAAAAATCCTTGATTTGAGAAATAATAATTTACAAGGGAACATTGAAAATTGGATTAAAGACTTGCAGAGTATCCAAATTTTAATACTCAGAAACAACAAGTTTAATGGTAAAATCCCATTGCAATTAACAAAATTACAAAATCTTCAAATTTTGGATATGTCAAACAATAAATTTTTAGGGGTTATTCCAAATGACCTTATGAAGTTGCCTGTAATGACAAATGAATCAGAAAACACAAAAATATTTGAACAACAACTTCCTATAGGGTCCACATTTTATATAGATGCAATAACAATTAAGAATAAAGGACAAGATTTAGAGTATAAGACGATTTTGAGATTAGTGAAATGTCTTGACCTCTCCAATAATAGTCTATCAGGTATCATTCCTTGGAATATTGGATCCCTCAAAGGTTTGATTATTCTCAACATTTCAAGAAATCATTTCAATGGCAAGATTCCTAAATCTATTGGAGAGATGCAAATGTTGCAATCACTTGATCTTTCACAAAATAATCTATCTGGGGCTATTCCTACTGAGCTGCAACTTCTCACATCCTTAAGTTACTTTGATGTGTCCTATAATAACTTGTCAGGGTTGATACCACAAGGAGCACAAATGGCAACATTTGATTCTAGATACTTTTCCAACAATTCAGGCTTATGTGGATTTCAAGTCAATACATCATGCTCAAGGGGTCACCCTAATTTCTCAAAGGCACACGAAACTAACAAAGATCTAGATGATGATATATGGTGGAACATGGGAATGGCTACAGGCTATGTAATCAGCTTTTCAATTGTAATGGGAATGTTGTGGGTCAATAAAACATGGAGTGTCACATGCTGCAAAATTATGGATGCCATTATTATTTATGTATTTGAAATATTGAGAGAGAAGTTGTAATGTACAAAGTATTATCATATATGTTTTACTTTTGATCATAAAAGGTGATTTTTGACATGTATTGTCATATTTTCAAGTTGTAAAGTGTAAAATACATGAGGTGATACTTATTATGCAATGTATGATAAAAAAATATAATCCATATTGTGTGTTAAATTTCATAAATTTTAGCTATGTATTATTCAAGTACTTGTGTTTTGTAACTTGAGGTTTACCAATAAATTTTCATGTGGAGTTGAATTGGGGATTTATGTTGATCATGTATCCTTTCTTTTGGTGTCATTGTCTAGTGGTGATACTAGATTTGAAGCAAAGTTAGTAGAGAGTTATTTTTGACACTTTGTATGTAACAATACCTTCTTGTTTTGTTTTTCTAATTTCTTCCGCATATTAATGTTAAAAGTTTCTAAGAGCAAGAATTGATAAAACTTGATACATCTATGTTAATAAATAAGATTGACAAATAAATATAAAAAATGATGCACTATATATAACTTATATTCAATATAAAAATAACGATACATTTATAATACAACACAATTATTTACCATAGGAAACCTTTTTAATTCAAATCGACAAAATATAACACTTATTTACTTTACTAACTCAATTGTTCACATTAAAATTAGTTTTTTCTTTCTTGAGTTTAGACATAATTTATGTGTACACATTTTATATGAAAAAATACTAAATGATATTACAAAACAATAGGTATAAGTAACATCATCAAACAACTCATGATATCCCAAGGAGATGCAACATGATTTGTCTCATTTCATGGTGCAGGAGAACCTAGGGGTTTTCATGGATTAATAAGCCTTGTATGAGGTGCATGTGTGTTTTGACTTGTTTTTTCATGTTGTTTCATGTTTGTGTGATGTCTTTAAGGTCAATCATATATACGGTTTTGTGTATTACATTCATTTTGTAAGCCAAGTCACCTTGTGGGCCTGAGTGGCAAGATGACTCCAAGGGACTCTTTGGCATATCTTGTTGTCTTTCCATGATATGTGACCTTATTAGGAGTATTTAGTTATGTCATGATTTGTTCCTCAAGTCTTTTTGGTCGGTGGCTAAATGGCTAAAATTGTCAAAGTTGTATGACAACTTTTATTGTCAAAAGTTGTCAACTTGTGCTTAAACCTTTCCCAACGGCTAAATAATTCAAATGTTAGTTGGAGTCAGTTGGAAAGGTGTTTTTGGGCCTTCTTAAAGTATTAGAGGTCAATAATAAGGGTTGGTTGTTGATTGTATGCATTGGAGGTGATCATTTGCAATAAAAAACTCGGGAATTTCCCTAAATTTGCTGCAAACCTACAATGTACATCTTTGTACGGATTCAAAAAATTCTCTAACATGGTGATTCTGATAGGAAGGTGTTCTGGTGTCATTTTGGCTTTGGTTTGAGCACCATATCTTTTAAAACAAAGAAGATATCTGCATTTTACTAGTGGGTGGTCTCAATAACACACAAAACTAGGCTTTTCAATAAATGTCTCCATAACCCCACCTTCCTCTAGCCAAATTGGCTCAAATTTTGAGGAATAGTAGGGGAGAAAATGTACATTAAGATTCTAGAGGTTTTTTATAGGGTTGTGAAGCTGGTGATTTTTAAGATCAAATCCTAGGCTAGGCATCTCTATGTGACTAGTTTGATTTGAGTGCAAAAGTTGATGTAGAGGCAAGAAAGTGATTGGTGGACCATAAAAAATGGTGTATGTGGTGTATTTATGTGTGGGTAGAACTTATTCATGCATTGGCAGAGTTGTGTCAAGTGTCTTTCACACACTTTCTTTGTAAAAGTGGCCTAATTCCACTTTTAGGCCTAATTGTGACAGTAAGGGTTTTGGTGGTTCTATGTCTATTTAAGATCCGAGTCTTGGTTATTTTTTAGGTCTCCCAAAAGGGTATTCAAAAGTGTCAAAATTTCAAGTTGTTCTTTGGAAGTTTGCAGAGTTATGCCCCATATAGTCTCAAGGTAGGGCTACAAGAACCGCGTGGCTTGCATTGGCAAAACCAATCAAATGCATTGTGGGTTCCAAAGTAAAGTTGTTGGTGTTGTGATTGATGTTAAAAAGATTGAACAAGATTTCTTGTAGGGTCCACATTGACTCTTCAATGGTGGGTGTGTCACATCTCAATTGGTCTTAGTTGGTCCAATAGAGTGGTGAGTATCAAGATGCAACTTGATGTGAGAATTTGTATCTCCATGAATGGTGTTGGGTTGGTTGAGTCCCAGTGAAGAAAGGGAGGGGTTGTAATCTCTATATTCATTGTTCCAAGGTTGTCAAGTGTTGACAAGTTGAGTCCTTGGGTTAGGAAGTCAAATTGGTTGTGTTAGGGTGTGTGAGTAACCTTGGTCATTGGGTCTCTGCATTATTTCATTCTTGAAACATAGCCTTGGTACATGCCAAATATGGTAAGGTAGAGATCATGCAAAGTATAAAACACATATCCATCAAATCTCCTTCTTTTTTTGTTAAAAGATTGCAAGACACATAAACTATATAAATGAAGAAAATAAAATTGTCTTTATTTATATATTATTGAAGAAATATACATGATTTATAAAACCTCTAAGATAACTAATAGATTCCTAAAATCTATATCTAGTTAAGTTTCCTAGTTATCAAATCAAAGCTAATAATTATCAAATTAAAGCTAACACTATCAAATCTCTAAAAAAATATTAAATGTATGGCCATCAACTATAACACTCCCCTTGATGAATAAATTATACTTTTCTAGTACTATAGTGACCACCCCTTTGTTACTACTGGATCTTTTATCTTTAATTTAAATTTGGAACAAATCCCATCTTAATCTATAATAACCCACCTTACTTAACCCAACAAAATTTTGACCACTTTTTTTTTTGTTTACTTTAATCATTTGTGTTTGATTCAATCGCATACTCTGGGCATCCATCCATTAGGATTAGGCATTCATCCATCCGAGATGAGCATCTAACCATACAGGTTAGGCATCTGTCCATACGGAGCAGAAGGTTTCATCTATCCAATATAGGATAGGCATCTACCCATATGGGGTAGGCATCTATCCAATTGGGATAAAAGGTGCTCTGACCAGAGACATAGACTCATCAGGACCATTCGGGTCCTGAGTCACTCACTAAGTACTACACTCCTCTAATAGGAGTGCACCGAGGTCGCTATCCTTAGGAGATATCAAAATAACATAATACAAGCTTGAATTCTGCCTCGGAATTTGGCTTAAAGCCTCGAGAAGTCAAGCAAATCCATACAGGATTCCTTCCGAGTATGCATTGAATTACTTTTTCCTTTTATTACACTTATCTTTCAAGTTAGGACTCTTTGCAATCCATCTTCTTACGAAAACCTAGACCCCATCCACGAAGGCCTGAGTACTAGGGACAACTCCATCCCTAGACTACCTACATACCCGTTTTAGCATGGGATCAAGGCGTAAAGTATGTAGTTCTATTTTCTACTCTATGGTTTGATGTAAACTGATTAGTGGGTACGCAACCCTTTCTATGGTCAATGTCCCAGACAGTTTCTCTGCGGTTGCTACCCACAGTGGTAGCACTTAAGCAAAGGCTCAAGATGGCCTATTGCTTGTGCCCTAAAACAACTAGATCCTAATACCTATCATAAGTGTCACCCTTGACCAAATTGTCAGTCGTCAACAACTCTTCAAGATTAAATCAATTTCATAAAAGAATTTCACTCAATCAACCTTAAGGGGGTTTACTATGGTTTAACTCAGCGGATGTAAAATCATTTAAGGATTATCTTATTAGATTATCGATCCAAGGGGGATTACCTGTCCCTTGGATTTTAACTTCCAAGTGTCCCTTATTACTCCCGAATGATTTATAGGGATGATGCCACAAACGTCATTGATGCAACTTTATTAGGCGTTAAGTGTAGTAGTTCAACATGACGACATTACCCGTAAGCGTGACCCAGAGGCACTGTATATACCGAACACTGCTAGATTTTGGTTTTCCAACTTCCTTTATTTAGTTTTCTAACTAAGAAGCTATGGAAAACATCATGCTTGAAAACAATTATGAAATGAATGTACATAATTAGACATTGCAAAGTTTAATTAATTGAAACAACTACTTCGATGGCATTCAAGTACCACTTGATAAAAATACCATTCTTCTACAACTAAACTATTTAATATATAATTGCATGATAATATGAACTCATATATTAAAACGTGTAACTTGCATGAAGATGATGGAAATGTAACTTGCTCATCAATGAATGCAAATTAATATATAAGTAATTCGTATGATGCAAAAATAGTGTCATTTACATGCAAAATTTAAGCAATGTTTACTTCTATCATGAGAATAATTAATTATAGAGTTACTAGTTCAAAATGAACAATTAGTTTAGACTTTTGGCAATTTTGGATCAAATCATAATAATGACTTAATTGTTTTAAATGAACTTAAAATTACCGACCAAGTAACCCAATAAATCTCAAATGGATTGAGAGATTCCAATTATATACATTAATTTAAAATTACAAATTTATTACACAATGATCCTAATTATTTATAAATTTTCCTAGGTTTAATTTACAAACTTAAACTTTAAACTAAAGCAATTATTAACAATTTTTAATTTGCAATTTAATATATATATATATATATATATACAAATCTAAATAAATAAAAAGGCTACGAGACTTTGTTTTAAAGTTAATGGGGAGTGGGGGCCACGGGTTCCATCACCCCTATGGTCTTGTAGGTGCAAGCCCATAGAGTTGAGGGGACACCGTGGGCCCCTCCACTCCCCCTGCAGCCACTGTCGTAATAGTGACCGCAGGGTTAGTGGAGGGTACCACTTCCTTGGTAGTTGCTTTAACTCCACCTTCCCCCCCCCCCCCCGCACGTTGCCCGAAGTTATTTCGTGCGGAAAGTTTTTTTTTTTAAACTTGTTTTATTTTTATTTATTCATTATCATTTTTATAAATATATATATATACATATATATGTATATATATATATATACATATATATATATATATATATATATATATATACATATATATATATATATATATATATATATATATATATATATATATATATATATATATATATATATATATATATATATATATATATATATATATATATATATATGCGTGTGTGTGTGTGTGTGTGTGTGTGTGGTTTTTATTCCAATTTGTTAAATAATATAAGAGGGGTACATATATATATATATATATATAAATGTTATTGTAAAAAAAATAAGAATAAGAATTTATTCACAGGCATGGAAGATAATAGAGTGAATTTATTTTAGAAGATCTTATAGGAGCCCAAGGAAATACACTGTGCTTGAATTCGAGGCAGCAATACAACATAGAGCTAAATCTCCTCAGAGATAGGTACATGTATAATTTTTTTATTTCATAGATATCATATTCAACAAATCTGTCTTATGAGATAATAAAATTTTTGATGAGATTTCCAAGAAATTGATATTCATAGAGAGAGATTTTTGAAATTAATTAAATAACAAGACAATATTTCCTATAGGGATTTTATACAACAACATTGAGAAGAAATCATATTTGATATATTATTTCACATAGCGAGATTCCTAAATACAAATGATTATATGCATAGGAAAAAAGATTATTTATAGAGATAAAATAATTTAAATTTTTCAAAAAAAGAATAGAGATGTTGAAAAACATGATTTATTTTCCCTTTTTTTTGTTTTTGATTCAAGATCTTCTCTAGATTTCAAAAAAAACAGAAAAAACAAAATCTGATTTCTTTATTGTAAATAGATTAACAAATAAAAGAGAAATCAGCATTTGCATTTTTTTTAAAAAGAAAAGAAACTTTTATCAAAGTATTTCTTAAATGAAAAATAGATTTCCTTTCCAAATAATCTATCTAAAAATTAAGAAATGATTTCCTTCAAAAAGCTATATTTAACTAAAGAATCTAAGAAGAGATATTTCCCTTGAAAATATAAAAATTTACATAAGTAATTAACAAATGCAAAGAGGGAACCTGGAAAAGCTTTTTGATGTTGAATCCTCTCCAAATCTTTAAGCCTAGACTTCCTTGATCCTTCCTTGCAAGCTTGGAAAAATTTCTTCAAAACAACCTTAACTATTCTCCAAATGAAAATATGACTACTAAAAACAAACTATTTGAGAAAACTTTCTTCAAAGAGTAACCAACTCCCTCTTTTGAGAACTTACATACAATATATAGGAAAAATCCCTTATTTCCACTATCTAGAGAAATTAATTAAGAATGAGATTGTTTTCCAATATTGGACTCATGCAAAATTAATTAATATCCTAGTGGGGGAGTTACATGCAAGGTATTGAAGATTCCTCTAGAAGCTTCTAATTTCTCCTACAACATGTGCCATAATTGGGAATGGGAAAAATAAAAATAAAAATAAATAATGCTTTTTGAATTATATTCTCCAAGTGTGTATGTGGGTCCATTATTTATTCTTTTATAATATTCATTCAATTATTTTCAATAGCTCAACCAAAAATATAATAGAATTGTATCAAATCAAAAAGTGATAAAGGAGGGTTGTGACATAATCAACCAAACATCTATGGTAAGGTGTAGATCATGCAAATTGTACAACACATATCCATTAAATCTCCCACTTTTTGTGTTAAAATATTGCAAGATACATAACTATATAAATGAAGAAAATAAAATTGTCTCTATTTATATATATATTGAAGAAAATTACATGATTTATAAATCCTCTGAGAGAACTAATAGATTCCTAAACTCTAGATCTAGTGAAGTTTCCTAGCTATCAAATCAAAGCTAATAATTATCAAACTAAATCTAACACTATCAACTCTCTTAAAAATTATTAAATGTATGGGACTCATTAACTATAACACTCCCCTTGATGAAGAAATTATACTTTCTAGTACCATAGCGACTACCCCTCTATTTTTGATTAAGTAAAACCAGGTTTCAAGGGACCCGAAACCCACTTACAAATTCAAAAGATAGGCATGAAAGAGACAAGAGAAAATATAACATAGAAGGAAAAGCTGCAAAAGACTAGCAGAGAAAACAATAGCTAAGGAAAAAGACAGCAAAAAGCCAGCGAGAGACTGGCCGACAAAGAATAGAATTACATTTCAGATAAACACTTTTATAGATTCTTTAGCGTTCTTAACTAGCATCATCATAGCCTTAGCAACTTCTCTCAGGTCTTTTTTATCCTTCTTGTGATGGACATCTTTAGTCTTCATCTCCAGCTCGCTGATAGTCTGCCTTGTTCTTCACTTGTAAGATTGAGGAGCAGAGCTAGTGGTTGGCATATCAATGATCACCATCTCTTTGTTCTGCTGGTTCCTCTCCAGACAATCAACCAAGGAATTCATATTTTGAGATGAAACCTTCAACACCTCTAGACTATGATTCATAAATTTCTTAAGGGCTTTCTCAGTTTTAGTAATCCGGTTGATAATATTATCATTATCAGCTTCTCTCTTATCTTTGATGGTTTTGATCACATCTTCTAGATGCTTCAAATCTCCCTTAATGATATCTTTTTCTGACCAATCTCTTTTTCTTCATCGACCTCACTTGTATCCACCTCGGCATCCTTATTCCCAGTATTGGTTTCCTTAATCAAATTTTGAAGCTTATAGTCCAAATCACATTGCTTCTTCTGAATACTGGAAATATTTTCAATTACCATTTCTGGAAATTGAAAAATTCCAGAGTACTATTTCTGGCAGTGTTCAAAATGGAGTCCGTTGTTTCCAAACCCTGCATAGAGCTCACAAACCTAGGGCTAGCTTCCTCTGTGGTTTGCTGAGCTTCATTCCTACTCTCGGAGATCTTAACATACTCTTTCTGCACATTCTCCTCCTCACCCGCAACCTCTTTCTTCCTACTCTCTGCTTCATCCTCAGCCGCCTTCCCCTATTCCTTTCTAGAGCCTACATTCACATCTGTGTTCTCTTTATCATCACCACCAGTCCTCCCTTTCTTATGAGGAGGAGTATTATATGAATCATTGTCATACTCAGAAGCTTCATAACTTTCTGAAATGTGGTCATTTTCCACTTAAGGATCTTCTGTAATAACCCTAGCTTTTTTCTTAAAATGTTCATAAATGAGTAAAATGAGACCCTGGTGAGCTATGGGATAGGATTTGGGTTTTTTTGCATGGTCGGCCAAGCTCTCATTCAGGGAAGAGGCTAAATAGAATGGCAGATAGATCTTTAAATCATGGCAAAAATGGTTTAGAATAGAAAAATGGTAACTATAAACCTTCGTAAACCTACCATCAACACTCAAGTATTCCATTAAAACCCTTAACATCTTTTGCCAAAAGGACTTTACCTTTTGAGGGAGGTAGTAAGATACATTATCCTTCTTGGTGAGCCAAACCCTTTCTTCATCACTTTTAGGGAAGTTCTTAATGGCTTCCGTCGCAAACTTTCTATCTCTGTAGAATTTGGTTCCTTCCTTCTGTAAGCATGTGACCTCTACCATCAAATCTTCATCTAGCTTCCAAGTTTTCCTGAACAGAGTAACTTGGTTATTGCTCCATCCCTTAGCGAAACCTTGAGACACTGACTTTTTACTACCATGCAATTTTTCCATGTAGTCTGTGAAACCATGTCTGTGCAACCTCCGCCAGACTTTCCGTTCACTTTTCCAATTGTTGCAGCCAGAGGGCTCATTTCGGTTGAGATTGTCGCCCATGTTGTGGCCCAGGTCGAAGCCTTCAACAAAGCTCGAATACTGAAAAACAAGAGTAAAGCTTAGACTATGAAACAAGATATGGAGCTCGAAAAATAGGGTAATATCCTTGATTTTGGAAAGATCTTTAATCACATTCTTAATGAGCCAATACTTATTATGATTAGCCCCATCACACCGGTTATCATAATTACAATGCCTAAAAGTTATCATCAATTGACAATTCACAAAACTCCAATAGCTGTCACTAATATCCGGATCCAGAAGAGTCATGATAAACTTAACTTGTACCATGGATTCGATCAAGTAATAATTGCACCTAGACATCCTCCTTACAAGAGACTTCTCTGATATATTTAGTGTCCTCCTCTAAATAAACCCCCTCATTAGCTAAAATATCAGCAACCTTGTTACCTTCCCTTAGAGTATGGGAAATGAGGACACTATCATAGGCTCTAATAATTTTTTAGCACTCTCAATAATATTATAAATATTCCAAGAGGGGGAGCTATTGCCTTTGATAGCCTGAATAATATTGAGTGAATCTCCTTCCAACCATATTTTTTTAAAGTTAAAACCCTAAGCTATCTGGAGGCATTTTAACATTGCTTGAGCTTCAACAACAAGATTGTTTTGGACTTTGAAAGGAGAGGCAATAGCAGTGACACAAACACCATGAGTATTCCTGATGACTCCTCCCCTTCCTGACTTCCCAGGATTACCTTTGGCAGCCCCATCAGAGTTAACCTTAACCCATTCATGACAGGGAAATATCCATACCACATTTTCTCTCCTCCTCTTAGTATCAGATTTGTAGATCTTGTCAATCAGATTCCATTCGGTGAGAATAATTTTCTCATTATCATTTATATCAAGATAACTCCACTGCTTGCTATTTCTATGAAGAGTGTTTATATTTTCTTTAATTGCCCTGCAGATTTTTTCAAAAACCACCTGAGGCATACACTTGACCTCCCTAAAAATTCTATTATTTCTCTCCTTCTAGATGTGCCAGTAGGTCATAGGAAGAACAAAGGACTAGAGGGTCTTGATGAGAGGAAATTTGGTGGGGAAGATCCATTGCCAAATAACATCCTTGAGACTGTGATGCATAACCCATTCAACCCTCCATAGAATCCAAAATTTACTCCAGATCTCCCAGGTGAAGGAGCAATGGATAAATAGATAATCCATAGATTCTGCCTCATTCTAACATAACTCACACCTATTAGGAAACATGAATCCTCTACGAGCCAAGTTACCAATGGTGAGAATCTTATTATGAGCTGCAAGCCAAAAGAACATGTTAACTTTTGGAATGAGGAATCTATTCCAGATTTTGGTCCATATTGGGTTGCTGACCTTAGTAATAGTTTTTTTATAAGTAGAGGCAACAATGAAGTTACCCCTAGGATTTCTCTTCCAAAGAAACACATCATCAGAGTCTTTACTAACAGAAAAAGATAGCAAATCCTGCTGAAGCAGAGAAAAACCAACATAAATAGCATCAAGCCTCACCCATTTATTCTCCTCTCAGTAATTACAAACCATAGACCCATACCTTCTTTTGCATTGATCAATGAACTGGCTGCAATCCTGATTGAAGAGGGGTTCATCTTTAATCCAAACATCCTCCCAGAACTTGATTTTGTCACCTTTGCCAAGGACCCATCCAGCTCCAGCTTTAGCAACTTTTATCGACTTAATAATGTTATTCCATATGAATGACCCAAGAGGGATATCCTCAGAGTGAAGAATAGAATGAAGTGGTAGATTATGGATATATTTATCAAACCACACCCGGTTCCAATCTTTTTTAATTCCATAAGCCCTCCATATCTGTTTAGAAAGCAAAGCTTTGTTAAAAGTTTTAAGAGCTTTAATACCTAAACCCCCTTTGCATTTAGGATTACAAACTTTGTCCCAGGGAACCAAAGCAATTACTTTCTTGTCTTCAACCCCTTACCAAAGAAATCTTTTCTGAATCCTCTCTAAGGCTTCAGCAAATTTAGCCAAAATTCTAAACAAGCTAAGAGCATAGACAGGAAGGTTTTGAAGAGTGGCTTGAAGAAGTTGAAGCTTACTAGCTTGGGATAACATTGATCCTTTCCACCCTGTCAATTTCTTGTTGAGTTTGTCAATTAACAAGTTCCAAAAGGATTTTGGGGGAACCAAGCCCAGAGGAAGGCCCAAATAAGTGGAGGGGAGCATCTCCACTTTACAACCAATGATGTTATCAATTCTCTGCTGCCTCATAATAGGAGTATTTATGAAATAAATAGAAGACTTCTCCCAATTGACTTGTTGACCAATAGCCAAAGAATAAGAGTTGAGAGCACCTTTAAGAGCAGCAGCCTCACCAACGGAAGAATATCCCATTAAGATTGTGTCGTCAACAAACTATTGGTGCGTACAAGACATATTAGCAGAGGAAGGTTGTAAGCCTTTGATTGTTTTATTCACCTTCAATTTTTGAATTAGTTTGCTCATACTCTCTGCCAAGATAGTAAAAAGGATAGGGGGAATTGGCTCTCCTTGCCAGAGCCCCCTAGAGGATTTAAAAAATCTAGATGGAGACCCATTAATAAGTATAGAGAAATCTGGGGTAGATATCGGCTCTCTTATAACTTTAATTACCTTCTCATTAAATCCAAAGGCCTCCATAACCCTAAAAAAAGCTTGCCATTCCACTCTGTCATAGGCTTTTGCTAGATCCAATTTTATCAAGAACCCTTCTTTGTTAGCAGCATTAAGAGAATGGATATTCTCATGCACTAGAATGATAGAATCCAAAATCTGCCTACCCGAGATGAATCCTTTTTGTTCCTAAGAGATGACAAAGGGAAGAACAACCAAAAGTCTAGAAGTCATGACTTTAGAGATGATCTTATAAAAGGAGTTACAAAGACTTATTGGCCTAAACTTTCCCATTGAATCAACTCCAACCACCTTAGGAATGAGAGCAATAAAAGTAGAATTGATTTCCTTAAGGATTCTTCTGGACCCAAAGAATTCTTTGACAGCATTAACCGTCTCTTTTCCTACAATATGCCAGTATTCCTGAAAGAAAAACACTGGGAAACCATCCGAGCCTGGAGCCTTATCCCCTTGAAAGGAAAAAACTGCTTTTTTAATTTCATCAGTAGTAGGAATAGTAGCTAAAGTCTTATTCTAGTTAGGTTCAATAATCTTGGGGATGTTATCAACCAAGTCTTGTTGCTTAGCGGTATCAATGTCCTTACTACCAGTGAGGAGGTTAGAGAAAAATCTAACAGCTTCATTCCCAATATCTTCATCTTTAATAAGGATTTTGTCATCAATCTTTAATCTGGAAATTCTGTTGGTGTCATGCCCCAAATTTAGGGCAAAAATGGAACAAATTTTTTTTTTTAAATACTAATTAATTTACAAGTTCGCTCACGCGACAAGCGTTAATGAATTTGTCATATATATAATCGAGCTAATTCTGAAATGAACCAAGCATTAATTATTGTCTAGATTTATTTGCGGAAATCTAACTGGTCTAATTTTATCTCCACGAGATACCTAGTCATTTAATTTTATTAAATCAATCACGTTAAAGGATTAGGAGAGGAAGATTAATTCAATCTCCAATATGACTATATAGACTAAACTTCCATTTTAAAATTTTAATGCTCTAACTAAATTAACTAGGGCAAAATTAAGTATTAATCACATTAAATACATTTAAAATTATAAGGTTAGGCTTTATTCTTAAATTTATATATTTCACTTTCCTTTTACTTCTTATTAGTAATCATACGGAGGTATTTAAATATTTAAATCTCTATTAAATACCCCTCCAAAGATATATAACCAGTATATATATATATATATATATATATATATATATATATTAATCCTTTAAAGAATATCTTCCCAACATAATAGTCAATATGCCTTCCAACCCTAATTAGGGATTTTTTTTTTATATATTAAATAACTCTAAACTAAATTAATCTAACATGTTATTTTTAAGTCTTTTACCCTAACCCTACCCGGGCTAGGGTTTAATCCCTTTTTTTTTATTGCCATTTAAATTCCCACAGGGCCGAAACCCCATGGCAGTGGCCACATTTTTTTTTTGATGCAGGTTTTGTTGTTTGCAAAGGGGCGACGGGCCGAGGGCGCCACTGTGTGTACACACAGTGGCGGCGCGGCACCACTGTGTGTCCACATAGTGGGAGCCGCTGGCGGCTCACACCGCTGTGTGTCCACACAGTGGGAGCCGAAGCGGCCCACACTATGTGTTCGCACAGTGAAAGTCGCGCGGCCCACACAGTGGGGTCCACGTGCCTCCAAAACCACCTTTTTTTTTTTTAAATTATTTTTTAAAAAAATATATTTTATAAAAATATATATATATATATATATATTTATATTTATATAAATTTATAAATATAAAAATTATAACTATGTAAATATATAAATTTATATATATTTATTTCCAATAAGTTTTACATGCAATTTTTTTTTAAAACAAAATAACAAAGGAATAACATTATGTTAAATCCAATTACATGTGCACATATAAAAGTATATATATATATTTATTTATTTATATATATACATATATATCTATAAATATTTGGTATGTAAGCTCAGGCTCCTCTTTTTTTTTTTTATCTATTTTATATGCTGATAAAAAGAATGAAGTAAATCTATTGCTAAGCTACTTATCAACACTATTTAGAAATACAATTTAGAAATACAAATTAGGAAATACTATTTAGAAATGCAATATTCTTTTCTATAATAAATACAAATCATGATTTTCTGCAATTAAAATGGAGATAGATTCTCAGCTAAAAAGGAGAACTCAGATTTAATAAAACTGATTTTCTTTTTTTTTTTCATATAACAAAAGAAGCTTTTGCAAGCAAATCAAAGCAAACCCTTTACTTTTCAAAATAGAAATAGAAACATATCTGGCTTTTTACAACTCTATCGATATTCTACAAAATTACATGATGTTCCTTTAATAATCTACAATATTAAATCTCATGTCTTATCTCAAAATTACAACTTACCTCTCATTCAACGAATGAGGGTATTTTTCTACTATCAAATTTAAACAAATAACTGCAAATGGATTTAAGTATCTTCAACAATAATCTTTTGCATCTTTTCACAGTTCCTATTCTCTTCTCCTGACTTTCCTGCATAATAAAACACAAAATGACCACGGAGTGCTCACCTCCCAGCCTAGGCTAACTGGTAGCCACCCTCGAGCTCGGAGAACCAAATTCCTAGATGGGTAACAAACAGGCAAACACATAGAAGGCAAAATACATATAGATTTTTCAGACACACTCCCAACCTGGCTTCATAGCACCACACCTTGGTGGTGATCTTTTCAAGGGTGGTAGTGGACCAATACCCTGAGGAGAACTACAAGTATGGAAAAACAAGTAGCCACCTCATGGCACAATAAATACATCAAGAATCTCAACCCCTTATTCCTTATACCCCCCAAAGGCACTCTAGCCTTATATCCCTCCTTATGACCCCCATTGCACAAACAGGCCATGCAGCAAGGGTCACACATAGATCCCTTGTGATCGCTCTCAAATGAGAGTCTCTCACTCGAGGGTTGTCACTGCTACCACCCACAAGATCCTCTTCTCTCCCAAGAGTAAGAGGTCTTGAGAAAACTCCCAAAAGACAAGATAGCATAAGGCAAGATTTTCAAATGAACTTCTAAAAGAAGACATGCAAAAAACATAGATTTCTTTCACCAATCATACACTCAAACACATGCAAGAAAATAACCATTTTAAAGGACAATCGAACCAACCTTAATCTACCCAATGGTAGTTTTGATATTTGAGGAAGAGCTGCCCAATCCACAAATCTTCTTTCTTCTACCCTTAGTCAATTTTTTTCTATTCCAAACTATTATTTTCTTTTCAAAGTTTCTCTTGTCTCCAAAAAAGGAGAGTGGGTGATTACCCTCCAATTCCCAAAAATCTTGCTTAAGAAGCTCATTCTCTCAGTTCTCACAAGTTTCTAAAAACCAAAAAGGAAAGAAAAGCAGAATGCAAAAAGACTCTCATTCCAAAAGGAAAAATCTCAATTAGATTTAAACTTCTAATTTTCAATTTTCGCACAACTCAAAAAAGCCAATTTTTAAAGCATTAAAAAGATCATTAAAAAGTAGAAACTTGCCTAAAATTACCCCTAACCCCTAGGTATACCTTATGGGCTTTAGGAAACCCTATTAAACTACCCCTAGGTGTTCATTTAACCCATTTTAAACCCCTCTGAAGTTTATTTTCGGGTCAAACATATGTTGACCACTCCAAAGATTATATTCCCAAAGTATTTATGACAACACATTATATTATTTAAGAAAAAACTATAGTTAAACACTTTCCCACCAAGAGACACAAATAAAACATTTAAATTTAAATCCACACATGTGTCAAGTGACACAAATAAAACACTTTTACAAATTAAAACATGAAATTGTCTCTTGTGGTTTTTACACATTAAATTTAAATAACACTTAACACTCATGCAGCATATACTATTACGAATAAAATACAACACAAACGAGGTGTTGTCTCTCCAAATAGACAACCCCTGGCTTATGAACATACATAAGTCTAGGTTTGGTTCTCCGTAATTTCCATGGTCACATGGTAAATTTCCTGCGCATCTCAATTTACACATTAGTACTTTCAAATATCCATATATAATATAATTCAAAGGAATAACAATACACATCATCACTTGCATAAAATTTTCATCTGCACAGATTAAATACATCTTTTATCAAGCAAAATTCTCATAAACAATTTCATCCCAATTCACATAAACTTAACCATACATCATAGTAAAGTCCTGCAAATTCAATAATGACATCTATCATTGCAATATCATCTTATCTAACAATCAAGTAGTGTTCTATCTCATAAGGCATATAAGTAAAATCATCAAATCATAGCAATGTTATCCAAAACCTGAAATCATATAAGTTCTAAGTCTCAAAATGCATCAAAATAAAGTATCCATAATAGTCTAAATATAAAATCCACTGAATGTTAGACTGAGTCAAGGTGAGGCCTCACAGTTGGCAGCTTTATGTTTCATAGTAGTCACGTGGAAGAATTTTGTGTTTCTATCCCCAGCTTCCAACCAAATAGCCCTAGATCTCTATCTCCAGTAGGTTTCTTCCCTGGATATAGTGTTGTGGAGTTTAGTAAGAATCTCATCTTCTTTAGCCTTGGGAAACTTATTATAACCATCTTTCTGGATAGAATTTTGGATTTGTTCTAATTCCTCCTTCAGCTTGATTTTGGACTAAAAAATATCACCAAAAGCCACCTTATTCCATATCTTGATATTATCTTTGATAGTTTTGAGTTTTTTAACAACTTTGTACATGGCAGAACCATCCACTTTAATATTCCACCAATTCGCAATGGAGTTCTCCAAAGATGGGTGTGAAATCCACATTTTCTCAAATCAGAAGGGGAAACAACGTTTGATCTTAATAGACTCAGCAACAAAAGAAATGGGAAAATGATCTGATTCAATTCTATTAATGACAGACAAAGAACATATATAATTAAGGATCTAGCCATGAGTGATTAGGGATCTATCAAGCCTTACCTGAATGAGGTCAACTCCATCCCTTCGATTAGACCAAGTGTAGGAAGCTCCAAAAAGCTCAACAACAATCAAGGCATTGGCATTGATGAAGTCCATCAAGACAGTTCTACTATCCAGTTGAGCTTGAGTTCCTCCAAATTTTTCTGATCCTTGCAGCGGGGTATTGAAATCTCCCATCAACAGCTAGCTGTCCTGAGAAAAGAGCCATCTTTTCTGCTGGATTTTGTCCCAGAATTTATTCCTAGCAGCTTTAG
This sequence comes from Cryptomeria japonica, assembly GCF_030272615.1. NCBI lineage: Eukaryota > Viridiplantae > Streptophyta > Pinopsida > Cupressales > Cupressaceae > Cryptomeria > Cryptomeria japonica. The sequence goes on from NC_081415.1 coordinate 658,751,001, forward strand.
AATTTGGGGCATAAATGTTGGTAAGCACCCAATCCTTTCCTTCAATAATACTTTTAACTTTCATAGAGATAATATTACCATCTTCCTCTATCAGATCTCCATCAATAGATTTCTTGTTCCAGAATATAGCCACCCCACCTGACGCCCCATTCGAGCTACTACCACAAACTCCTCCCTGTTTGAAGAATTTTAAATTTTCAACTTTTTCCTTGCTCATTTTGGTTTCTTGAACTAGGATGATATCCGGCTTGTGATCTCTAATAAGATTTTGTAAAACATCCTGTTTGTGGAGATCGTTTAGGCCTTGAATGTTCCAAGAGATTGCCTTCATTTGGAAACCTTGGAGCAGGATTCCTGAATGGTTCACTGCCTTCCATCAGCTATATTTTGTTTTCTCTCCTAGTCCCTATGCCACTTCATGGTTTTATGTCCCTACGGGGATTTGGATAGACCAATATCCGCCTTAGACCTGGTCCTAGTTTTAACCCCATTAGAGCAGCCTGTCTTCTTATTTTTCTTTTTTCCCACCCCTATTAATTCTTCATCTTCTTTGTCTTTATGAGAAGATAGCTTATTGTTCCATGGTTCTCCCATTCTCTAAGAGGAGGTGGGTGACTCAATTCCAGCACTCTGAAATAGAGGGTTTAGGTTAACCTGAGGAGAACCAAATGTGTTTTTTTTCCTAGCAATAACTTCAGGACCTTCTAAGTCATTTCGACAAGGTTTGTCGATTTTCATTTCTAAAACTTGTAGGGATTCATATTGGGATTCATTGATATCATCAATCTCACCCTCTTCAAGAATTTCTTCTATGGTAAATTCTCTTCCTCCTAAATCTGTAGAACTTCAAATCCATTGACTGTTTTGATCTCAAATCCATTATTTACATTCTTTTTAAATTCCTTCTGATGAATAGCCTTGATAGGAGTATCTCTCCCATCCTCTTTTGTTATATCTTTTAGGTTACTAGGAAGACCACTTCCTCCTTCCGCTCTACTGTCATCCTTTTTGTTAGTCTTCTCTTTCCATATTTGTTTTATAGGATTGTTAGTCTTTTGGGCATTTTTGTGATAACTTGGGCAAGCCTTAGCCCAGTGTCTCGCTTTCTTGCAAGAGAAACACACAAAGGGGAGGGACTCAAACTCTATGGTTTGATCCCACATCCCAAGTTTGGAGTTTATTTCAATGGAACTGGGAAGATCCATATTCTAAGAAATATTGACACAAATCCTTGCATACACCAACCTCTTTCGAGTTGTTGTCATAGGGTCTATTGCAACAAGTTCTCCAAAGGAGTTTGCAATTCCAGAGAAAACATTCTCTAGCCAGAATTCCAACGGAAAACTAGGTAGCCTCACCCAAACTAGAGCAGATTCAAAAAAATAGTCATCGAGTTCCATATTTGGAGACCATTTCCTTAAGGATAACGAAGATTTACCAAACATCCATGGTCTTCCACTCAATGTCATTTCTAGATCTTCCCCACAAGAGAAGGAGAAGACAAAAAGGCCCCTTGATAGGATAGAAACATCAACTTGGCCTTTAAACCTCCATTTTCTCTTAACAAAAGACCTAACATCCTCAATATTGGGTCGTGGTCCAACAAATTTTCCCACTAGAGAGAAAGCCATTAGAGATATACTATGATCAATAACCACATCTGGAACTGAAATAGAAAATTTAACTATTTTTCTATTTAAAATGTCTTCAATAGAGGGGAAGGACGATTTACCAGTGGGTTTGTTAGCAAAGAGGTGGTTCCAGGGTTTGAGAGCCTTCACCTTTGTCGTCTTATCCAAGTCATCATTCACAGTCTCGGGACCCGATTTTGGAGAAAATTCATTATTTTTATGGTCAGGAGGAGGGTCCCGATGTCGTGGGTCCCCATTCTGTCTCTCATCCTCATCATCCATCGTAGATCCTTTAGGTTGTCCTTGAGTTGCAGAGTTAATAACACCAGAAGCACCAGCCACGTTGTTCCCTCCATTCATAGAATTCAAATTTTCCTCCAGCTGCGATATTCCCCCCATTCACAAACCCTCAAGGAAAAGTTATGTGACCACCCCTCTTTTGCTACTATCTTTTATCTTTAATTTAAATTTGCAACAAATCCCATCTTAATCAACCAAACATCTTTGTTCTAGCTTAGAAGTGTCAACATCATAATTTGTTCAACCACCATGGTGGTGACAACTTTATGCCACCGCTGATGCTTACACTTGAAGGTGTTAAGATCCTAATTTTAGGGTCATCCCTAGACCTAGACCTTTTAATTGAGGGTTCATTCTTGATGACCCTACATACATATTCCATCAAAAAATTAGATGCATTAAACCATTACTATTTATTAAACTTAGTCCAAACTCATTAAGAGGTAACATTCCTGCCTTTCTTGGAGCTCTCCCTCTGGTGCATCTGGATCTTTCTGAAAAATATTTGGAAATTTGTCTTCCCTCCTCTTTAAGTGGCCTCTCAAAGCTAGAGTATCTTGAGCTCAGTCCAAACAAATTAAATGGCAGCATTCCATCTACTCTAGGTAATCTCTCAACCCTAGGTTATCTTGAAATGGAGAATAAATCTTTTAGCGGTCCAATCCCAATTTCCTTTGCTAAGCTATCCAATCTAGAATATCTTTACTTGGCCAACAACAACTTAAATGGAACCTTTTCATTTTTCATTTTAAATAATTTCCCTAAACTCACATATATCTATCTCTCAAGTAATATGTTGACCATAAAAATTAGTGCTTCCACCATTCCCAACTTTCAAATTGAGTACTTAGGGTTGCGTCAATGTAAGATTATAGGAAATTTCCCTGCATTTATTTAAAATCGATATTTCATTGAGCACTTAGATTTGTCAAACAACTCTCTTAGTGGTTCTATTCCGAATTGGCTTTGGGAACTCACACGTCTTCGATTTCTTTCATTGGCTAGAAATAATTTTAGTGGCTCTATTTTAAATTTCAAATGTAAAATGGAGAATTTAGAAATTTTAGACTTGTCAAATAATAAGCTGAGTGGTAGCATTCCCCAGTGTCTTAAGAATTATTCAAAATTATCTATCTTAAATCTAGAGAATAATAACTTAGAAGGGATTATACCAAATGTATGTGAGAGACTGAATTCTCTTGAGATATTAAAATTAGGAGATAATGCACATAGAGGGCATATTACATTGTCAATTGAACATTGAAAATTGGATTAAAGACTTGCGGAGTATCCAAATTTTAATACTCAGAAATAATAAGTTTAATGGTAAAATCCCATTGCAATTAAGAAAACTACAAACTCTTCAAATTTTGGATATGTTAAACAATAAATTTTTAGGGGTTACTCCAAATGACCTTATGAAGTTGCCTGTAATGGAAAATGAATCAGAAAACATAGAAATATTTGAACAAGAACTTCCTACAGGGTCCATATTTTATATAGATGCAATAACAATTAGGAATAAAGGACAAGATTTAGAGTATAAGATGATTTTGAGATTAGTGAAATGTCTTGACCTCTCCAATAATAGTCTATTAGGTATCATTCCTTGGAATATTAGATCCCTCAACGGTTTGACTATTCTCAACATTTCAAGAAATCATTTCAATGGCAAGATTCCTAAATCTATTGGAGAGATGCAAATGTTGCAATCACTTGATCTTTCACAAAATAATCTATCTGGGGCTATTCCTACTGAGCTGCAACTTCTCACATCGTTTAGTTACTTTGATGTGTCCTATAATAACTTGTCAGGGTTGATACCACAAGGAGCACAAATGGCAACATTTGATTCTAGATACTTTTCCAACAATTCAGGCTTATGTGGATTTCAAGTCAATACATCATGCTCAAGGGGTCATCCTAATTTTCCAAAGGCACACAAGACTAAAAAAGATCTAGATGATGATATATGGTGGACCATGGGAATGGCTACAGGCTATGTAATCAGCTTTTCAATTGTAATGAGAATGTTGTTACTCAATAAAACATGGAGTATCACATGCTCCAAATTTATGGATGCCATTATTATTTCTATATTTCAAACATTGAGAGAGTTGTTGTAATCTACAAGGTATGGTTATATATGTTCTTCTTTTGATCATAAAAGATAATTTTTGACATGTATTGTCATATTTTCAAGTTGTGATGTGTAAAATACATATCATGATACTTATTATGGAATGCATGATAAAAAAAATTGATCCATATTGTGTGTTAAATTTTATAAATTTTAGCTATGTATTATTCAAGTACTTGTGTTTTGTAACTTGAGGTTTACCAATAAATTTTCATGTGGAGTTGAATTGGGGATTTATGTTGATCATATATCCTTTCTTTTGGTGTCATTGTCTAGTGGTGATACTAGATTTGAAACAAAGTTAGTAGAGAGTTATTTTTGATACTTTGTATGTAACAATACCTTCTTGTTTTGCTTTTCTAATTTCTTCTGCATATTAATGTTAAAATTTTCTAAGAGTAAGAATTGATAAAACTTGATAAATCTATGTTAATAAATAAGATTGACGAATAAATATAAAAAATGATGCACTATATATAACTTATATTCAATATAAAAATAATGATACATTTATAATAGAACACAATTATTTACCACAGGAAACCTTTTTAATTAAAATCGACAAAAATAACACTTGTTTACTCTACTAACTCAATTGGTCACATTAAAATTAGTCTTTTCTTTCTTTTGTTTAGACATAATTTATGTGTACACATTTGATATGAAAAAATACCAAATGACATTACAAAACAATAGGTATAAGTAACATCATCAAACAACTCATGATATCCCAAGGAGATCCAACATGACTTGTCTCATTTCATTCTTGAAACATAGCCTTGGGACATGCCAAATATGGTAAGGTGTAGATCATGCAAAGTATACAACGCATATCCATGAAATCTCCCACTTTTTTTGTAAAAATATTGCAAGACACATAAACTATATAAATGAAGAACATAAAATTGTCTCAATTTATATATTATTGAAGAAATATACATGATTTATAAAGCCTCTAAGAGAACTATAGATTCCTAAAATCTAGATCTAGTTAAGTTTCCTAGCTATCAAATCAGAGCTAATAATTAGCAAATTAAAGCTAACACTATCAACTCTCTAAAAAATTATTAAATGTATGGCCATTAACCATAACACTCCCTTGATGAATAAATTATACTTTTCTAGTACTTTATGCTGGCATTTGCATGAAGATTGCATTGATGATATGTTATGTTGTCATTGATGTCAATTAACTGGTAATGTTATTGTTGTAATATGTCTTGTAACCGGTAGGAAGAGCTAAGTGAAAGGAAACTGTAACTAGTAGGTAAGTTTGTGGAATGAACCAGTATTGCTAAGTTTGGAGAGTTGAACCGGTAAACCTTACTTGTTGTTTTGATAAACCGTAACTGATTAAGTTTGGTGAATTTATTATATTGGTTTGTGATCTGGTAATGACTAGAAATGATTTTGACACATATACATAATGTATGAAGAGTGTTTCAAAGAGTTTTTGGCGTGTTCAGTTAAAGTTTTTTGTCTAAGGAATGAGCAAGTATATTGCATGTAATGCAAAGCGCATGATGAGTTACTAAGTTCGATGAAGTGGTGATCAAGGAGAGGTTGAGGCTTTCTTAAATGATGTGTAGAGATTGTTATGTAATCCAACAGTCATACTTGAACCGACTTGTTTGTAATCTCTATGAGAATTAAGTTTTTGTTGTGTTACTGACCTAATTGATTTGTATATAAGGACAATTAGTTGTTTTAGTTTATGTGTTGACAAAGTTGAAGTGAGTGTGTGATTGCCAAACTGGATGATGTATTCGTAGTTTTAGTAAAGGCAAATAGGAGCATGAAAAGGATCTGAACAAGCAAGTAAGTGCTATTCAAACAGATCAACAAACTCCTATTGTTTTCTAACAATTACAACAGTTAAATCCCTAACCAGGTAAGCTCTAACAAGCTTGGTGTTATTCAAATCCTCTAACAAGGTGATCCATTAGCTTGGATTCTAAATCATTTACAAAGGTTACTCCTCATAGGGTATTTCTTCTAACAAGGCATTATAGTCAATCCCTTAACCGGGTGGTCCCTAACAGGATCTGTTCTTAACAAGAATTTTTGTAAAACCTTTAACAGGCTTGGCTCTTAACAAGGTGAACTTCAGAAGAGTTCAGATAGTTATCTTGTGAGTCCCATCTCATCATGGTTTTTCCCATTTGGGTTTCCATGTCAAAAATATTGTGTCAAGTGGTGAATTTTTTTGTGGTTATGTTTCTATGATTGAATTGCTTAACTACTTATTTCACTTTGATAAGTTATGATAATCGGTAACAACAATATGAAATGAAGTTTTACTTATGTTAGTAAAAGTATTTCGAAGTTTGTGAGTTACAAGTTGTTTACTGTTATCTATTGTAAACAGTCAACCGATTTTTCTTAACAGTTTTATTTTGACAAAGATATTGCATTGATAGTTTTAATTTTACTTGAGAGGTTATTTCTGAGATTGGTGAAGTTAATATCATTTTTTTGTATCTACTGATTCAACCCCCCCCCCTCTCAATAGTTGAGTGGATCCTTGTTCTTTCATCATACCATCAATTGGTTTCAGAGTGATTCTCAAGTCCTCTAAGGTCTAATCCTAACAGCTTGAGGTAAAGATCTTGTAGATCATGATGAAGAAGGAAGGTCCAAAGTTTAATAGAGATAACTATGGGATACAGAGTGACAAAATGAAAATTTATATCATGTCTTGGAAATCAATATTGGGAACATGTTAATACTCAATATAAAGCACCTAGTGGGACTATGAGTGATGATCAGAAGAAAGAGCAACAAGAAAATAACCTAGCACTAGAGGCTATTATCAGTTCTTTGTCTGATGCTGAATATGTCAATGTTCATGGTTTGCAGACTACACATGAGGTATGGAAGAAAATTGAAGAGATTTATAGTGGTGATGGACATGTGAAGATTGCCAAGGAAGAGAGTCTAAGAGGGAAGTTTGATGACATGCGGATGGCTGAAGGTGAGAATATCCAACAGTATGGTCAAAGGATAAAAGAGATAGTGGGAGAAATCAAGAGTGTTGGTGGTAAAATGGATGATGCCATGGTAGTTAGTAAGGTGTCGAGAACCCTGCTACTAGTCTACACTATCCGAGTTGCAGCCATTCAGAAGCTAAAATCTATTGACAAAACTAATGTAACCCTTGACTCCATCATTGGTAAACTTTCTGCTTTTGAATTAAATGGTTATGATAATAGTATTCAAAAATCTGAATCAACATTTAGAGCTTCTATTTCTAACCCATCCATGAGGAAAAGAAGAGATGTTAGTCACTATCATGAATCTAGATCCAGCATAGAAATTGATGATGAAGATAGTTTAGTCGAGCTTGAAGCATTGTTGGCTAAGCAGTTTCCCAGAGGCACTGATAAATATAGAGGTAAATTACCTTTAAATTTTTTTTCTTGCAACAAAATTGGACACATAGTTGCTAACTGTCATAATGGTGATAATATGTACAATCGAGATAAGTTCAAGAAGTACAAGGGAAAAGGAAAAAAGATTATCTTATTGCAGTTGATGGTGATGTCACTGATGAGGAATCTGATGGTGATGCTAATGAAGACATTGCATTTGTAGCCATTAAAGAGGAGATATCTGATGAGAAAGCTTTAGTTTCTCGCATGGATAATTTTGATGATTGGATCAATGATAGTGGTTGTTCACATCACATGACCGGTGATCGGAGCATATTTCTTTCTTTACATTGAATAGACTGTGCATTCAACTTGAACAAATTACCAACGCATTCACCCTTAGCTAGCACTATGGAGCCTCTAATCATCTTACAACCAACACCTAAGAATTTAACATGTACACCAACATCATTCATCTTACTAATAGAAAGAAAATTATGAGCCAAAATTGGTATGTGCATAATGTCATCAATTCCCTTAATTCTTCCATCAGGAAACTGAATTCTTACTCTTCCTTGGCCAACAATCTCAAGAGATGAATCACTTTCCAGATACACCTTTCCACCATCACATTCCTCATATCTAAAGAAACATTCTCTATGAGATGTCATGTGGAATGATGCAGCTAAATCAATCAACCAGACATTATCAATTGTTTGAGCTGCCAAGACAGTAATGAAGGCATCATATATCATTCTTAGAAGATTCATTGTAAGAGGAATTATTCTTCTTCTTCTTTTTCTCCTCCTTGTAATCCATTCGGATATGACCAGATTGTCCACAATTCTAGCACTTCACGTTGGACTTATTCCCAGGAGATTTTGACCTCTCCTTCGACTTGGATTTGGACTTCTTGTCCTTCTTCTTGCCTCTTTCTTTGATTTTCCTCAAATAGCAAGAGCCTCCTTGGCCATCTCAGAAGATTTCCTCCATACCTCTTTTGACAACAACGAAGCAACGAAGTTTCTTCCACACAACAGTTGTTGTCTTCTCCTCATGAACATTCAATAGAAAAAAATCTACAAGACAGAGTCTAATCAACCATTTGGCTTTCCTATCTCTGACATCCCAATATTCTTATTTCATGTCTAATGGTTTAATTATAGATACTTCAACCCAAAGGTCTCTATCTACCAACATGTCTTCCATCTTAAGTTTCCATAACTCATAATTACCACCATTGAATTTATCAATGTCTACTCTCCCTGATGTGCTCACCATCTTCAATCTACAATTTCAAACAACAACTCTTTGTAACACTTCCACTATAAAATTAACACAAAAAATCCATCCAACCAACAAGGATAACACATCTAGTTAGGATCTGATACCACTTATAAGGAAAGTAGAGTGCAGAAAACACCTTCCTAAACGTCAAATTCTTCAAGGAGGAAAGTAGTGATGAATTTTAATTCCAAATTATAGTCATTAAGATGCAGATAAATGGAAAATAGAGCAACATGAAAAATTTGCAAACATAGAGTGAACACCAAATTTTCATGCGGGAAAACCCATACGGGTGAAAAACCCACACACAAAGAAATGTCTTCTTTTATTACAATAAAAAAAATGACATACAAGATATAGATGAATCACTCTGAATTTATCTCTATTGAGGTAGCATACACTTCCCAAATTGAATTAGATTCACATAGATTACAGACACACCGATCTGCAATTCGGCATCCAGTTGTACCACCAATCATCCAACCACTAACTGACTCTCCTTTACAATCATTTCTTCAGACATTTATATGTCTCTATCAAAAAATTATTTGATTTAGTTCCCTCACAACTCCAATCATTAGACTCTTCAGTTTTCAAAAACACAGTGTGTAATCTACACCAAATTACAACCGTGCACCATAGACTCCAGCTTCGACTAACTCATGGGGTGATGAGAAAAGGACCTCCTCTCTTCCCCACTATCTTGTGCTTCATTTATGGCCTTTTGAAATCACTCTCAGGGTGGTGGCGAAGCATGTGCCTTCCCTTTCCTTGCTAGCTTGTTTCACTCTTTCCTTGGTTCTAATCTTCTTGTGGGGTGACGGGAGAGACCAAGTCTCCTTTCTCCCCACCATACCACGACCTCATTTGCCTTTATCTTCTGATTGCCTAGGGTGAAGAAAGAATTAATTTTCTTTCTTCCCTGCCATCCTGCACAACCTCGATGAAGGACTATGACTTTGGCTAACAGCTAGGGGCGACATACCAAAATCAAATTTTACATCAAAATGACTTCTCTTGTTGTGTGTAAAACACAAAAAAGTATTCTACCACCTTTGGAGTTGGTCGACAAGACGAACGTTTTCCACACCAAACCACTCATTGCAAAAACCAAATGCCATCTGATCAAGACTTCAACCAGTAAGTTTCAGACACCCATTCTCAATAATCCTTATGCAGGCCTTGTTCTTCCTCTCTACACTACTATTCTAAATCATATGATGTCAAAGATTAGTTCTTCTTGGGGACTATCATTGAAGTTGTGATCTCATGGGTCTAGGTATTAGGCTTTTGTAAGTGAATATTATGATTATTTTGAAACCCCTTTTGCTGACTTGTGCCAAGGAGAACAAGGATGCCATCTTTTCTACTATTGGTTCTTCACCATTGTGATTTTGATTGTATTTTTCTCTTAAAAATACTAATGTCTCAAATTTCTTGGTGTCTTGTTGCAACTAAAAAAACTCTAGCTTCAAGTGTCAATCCTCTCCCCTATGATAGTGAAACTTCATCTTGAAACCTCCACTCCTCTCATGGGTTTTCTTGTAACAATCATTTTATCTTATTTTCTATTAAAGCACTTGCATTGACTTTCCTTTCTTACTATGGCAGTGACTATTGGACCCTATCCATGGATACTATCCATCAATATAATGATTATCCTTTGACAAGTTTAAAAGCATGATTTCCTTGTCTCTAATATTTGAAATTGATCTTCATCTTAGTGAGACTTTTTTCTTTGTGCATCTTTTCACTATCACTATTGATCCTTAGATTAAAATGTTACCCATTCATTGTTATCAAATCTAGGTTTCTATAAATCAATGCTACAACAATAAATATTGCAATAATATTCATTGTCTACTATATAGTCTTAGTAAGTACCACCATATATTGTCGTATCCTTGTGTAATGTTCATTGTCATTCATGTGATTGTTTTGACCTTATAATGCATTATCCTTTTGCAAAGGCTACTCTCTAATCACTGTTCTTCGGTTTTTATTTACTTCTCTTTTACTTGTCAAGCATGCTATTGAAATCCAATCTTACAACCCATAAGCTCAACTCTCCAAAACAAAGAAAGAGTCTTTTGATATCCAATAATACTCAGGTTGGATCATATTCTTCTATCTTTAAAGCTCTTGAATAATATATTGGTGTCTTACATTGATGGTAGAACCTCTTCGCATAATCATGCATACATTATTTTATATAGCTTAACATGTCTCCTTTCAATGTGAGATCATCTAATAGTGTTTGTTATTTTGTATGAAGAGAAAACAATAATATGCAAAGGAGATAATACTCTACAATTTTTTTTCATATAATTCTACTATCTGATCCCTCTTTATTTGCAGTAATGAGAGAGAGAAGGCATAGTAGAACTCGCAAATCTATTTTCCATGACCCTCCACATCCTTACAAACTATTCTACAAGAACTTTCCTTGAGCTATATCTATACTATTTTCCTAAACATCTGCAATCTCAAAGCTTTATTTTCCTTCATTGTAGCCTCCAAAACAAGGGAAGAAGTATTGAAAAAGTGGAGGTAAACCCTAGTTGACCACTTTTTCTATCATTTCCCCACAAAATTTATTCAACATGCTTCCTTTTACATGAAGGAGAGAAGTGTAACTAAGACAACAAGACAAAACACAAGGTTGCACCGTGGGAATCTACATAAGTTAATAATTGAGATTCCCTTTTATTTTTTATTTTTTAGATTTTTCAAAACTTTAAACCAAAAGAAGGGGGGACAAACAAGAGGTATTTTAACATATTTTTATCCTCATTTTAAATTGTTTTGGACTCATTTTGACACCTCTAAACTTGCAAAACCCTTTTAATGAGATCTAGGACTTGCTCAAAGCCTATTTTTTACTTGAAAGGAAAAATTAGGTAACAAGTATCTTAGATAGGAGGTAATAATCATTTAACAAACATAGCCTTTAATTGTATAAGTAAAAGTGTTTTGTTTTAGCATAAAATGATTGAAATAAGATGAATACTTATTTAGGTGTTCATTGGGCTCTTGTATGTACTCAAATATAGATCCAAAATAATAGTTTATATGCACATATTCAATCGGAAGTGGTGAAAAATTATAGCTAACTAATTAAATGAATGTCTTTCAATCAAATAAAACACTCTTTGTCCTCTAAAAGGTGTGCAAGTATTTGAGTAGTTTAGTTTTGGATAGTACTAAGATGCACAAAACATAATTAATGAATAGCATAGTCTCTAAGATTATGAGAGGATAACTTAGTCACTATCTTATGATAATAATAATAATAATAATAATAATAATAATAATAATAATAAAAGTCTAAGAAGATGACATTAACAAGAAGAAAGGATTTGTTCCTGAAAAATATGTACCATGTATAGAGTTAGAATAAGTCATCCTAGAACCAATTCCATGAAAAGTTTGTATCAAAGGGCACTCTAATCAATAAATTGTGGAGGGATGGGACCATATGCAAGCTTAGTAGGCTCTTAAGAGGTTGACTAAATCTATCCTATAAAAGAAAGATTGTACTTGCATACATTTATATCATTGCTCAAATTTATATTTTTCTAGATATGATTGAATTTCTAAACATTAACTATGGTCACCCATTGATTCTAGCTGCTAAGGTGGAATGTAAAACACTTCATGACTAAAATACACATAGATGCACTAGAAATAGTTGTTAGGCTAGCTCTAAAAATATATTTGAAAACTAAAATTTATGGCTTATTTCACATATCATGAAATTAATTCAAAGTAAATCCTACAAATTAAAGATATAATTCATGATAAAAAAACATAAGAAATCAAGATTAAGAATAAATAAAAATAAAATCAAACAAGATTGAAATCATATACCAACTCTTCATAAAAATCAAATCATTCATACTATTATTACCAAAAAAATTGCATCAAAATCAATCTTATATATATATATATATATATATATATTGTAGTCACATAAATCTGTCCACTTAATTAAATGAATACTTAGTATTTATTTGATTATTTAACCATCAATCAATAATTAATTAATCTAGATTCTTCTAAACCTTTCCTAATTAACCTAATCCATCCCCTAAATATTGTCACATTCCTAAGCAAATTGGAGTCACTTCTCAAAGACTCCAAAGTCTTTGAAAAACAATTAATGATTTGTGTGTTCAACAAATTAACCTCTAAAGTCTTCCAAACCACTTATGGCTCTTACATGACCATTAATGGTTAATTCCACTTGCACCCATGGTTAAGGACTTTGACCCCTAACTTAACTCTCATGTAACCCATGTGCCTCTTCAAAGCATTTATTTCTTTGACTAGGGTAACCATCATGTCCCCTCAAGCATTTAATGCTCCTTATCTCTCCTCTCAAGCCTCCTCATGGTGACACTTGTCAACATGGGATTGGGTTGAAAGTCTCACATGGATTGAATATCTTTCAATCCTAACCCTTGTTAAGATTACTCAATCTTAACCCTTCATTTCCCCATTTCTTCTATAAATAGAACCCTTCTCCTCAAGCAAAAAAGAGAAGCATTAGAGTATTGTTGTTATACTGGCATTAGCATAGAGCTTTCTCATAGCATCACTATCTACACTTGCATAGCATTTTCTTATCATATTCAACTATCTTGAATCTCCATATGGCATCCATGGCTAGTGCTAAAAGTTGAGAGCTACACTCATTTGGGACTTGGAGAGGAGAGGAACAAGGGAGGAGCAACTATGAGCATCTTGATTAGCTATTTTATTCTATGTTTATATGCTTTCTATTTCTTTCTTAATATCTCTCTTGATATGCCTGTTTAGGATAATCTTTTGTTGCTAACACTAACATTTGTTTCTTGTGCTCGTGTGTGTTGCCATCAAACAGATTTTCTAATCCTTTTTGCAGAGCATCATATATATATATATATATATATATATATATATCATTATAAAATTATAAAAATATTTGTACTAATAAAAAATAATTTAGTAAATTTTTTTTTTACGTCCTTTTTTATGTGATGCAAGCTGCAAGAACAAAATTTACCTACCACGATGACTAAAGTTATCTACCACCACTTTCATGGTGGTTGGAGAAAATATTTGTGATCAAAATTTCTTAGCTTCTTTTTCTTTTGTCTTTTTCTTGACAGTTTTGTTTGACCCATTCAAACTAAAATTAACATAATGAAAAACAAATCTTACATCTAATGCGTAGATAGTTTTTGGTTTTTTGAAGTCCTTGACCATTAATATGAAACGACATATCCAAGCATAGTAACTTGAAAAATCTTAACCATTAAACTGTAATGTGAAAGCGTAGTTTTGTCCATTACACATTTTCTGCAAATCTTCTATCATATGGTTGATCTTGTAAAGTCATTTGTACAATAGGTGGTCACCTTTAGAATTCTTATTTGTTGGAAAAACCAACAAATATGAATTGATGTTCAAACACATGTATGGTGAAGATTCATTTGATTATTTTCCATCACAAATATTACTTTGGAAAAGTAATAGAAGATGAGATATGGATTCCAAGGTTTAATTATGTCTTAAAATGTGAAGAAATTATTTTATTGGTAAGATTTTTAAATTTATTAGAGAAATTATACTATTATAATCATTTTGTTCTTTTACAAAATAAATTGTTTAGAGTTATTTTTAAGAATTGTGATTTCTTATATCTTTAAATTATTTGGATATTATAAAGAGGATAAATGATGGCATTATATTCTATATTCCTTTTCAATAATTCAAATTTATGTAATCTACAAACCTATATCATACTTGAAGATACATGTAAAAATATTAGACTTAAAAAATGGAAAATGCTTAAGGATTGTTTGTGTATCTTAATTTTTTCAGTTAATCAATTCTTAGACGAGACACACGCGCGCGCACACACACACACACACAAACACAAATATATATATTGGTAGACTAAACAATATTGAAGTAAGTGAGAGAAACTAATGACCTGGTGCACCCATAAGTTTGAAGGTGTCCATAGATAAATTAGTAGCACTATGTCAAAATTCTAAAGTACTCTCTTAGAAATATAGACTTTTTATTTACAATTACACTATAATGTTTTTTATCAAATTAAGTAGGAAAGGACTCTAAACCCTTTTCAAAAAGATAATCATAGCAATATATAGTATAGAGCAACAATAACATACAAAATCTCTTGCTATCATCCAAAAATAAAATTACAATATATGATAATATATTTTAAATAAGAATTAATTCCATAAAGACTGATGATAAGGTTGGATTTGGTTGTGGTGAAGTCCAAGAAAGAATAGAGAGAAAGATACAAAATCTTTTAATGTCGTCCGTGCTTGACAAATATATTTTCCTACTCACTACCGTGCTTGACATGCAACTTTGACATGCGGAATAACTCTTTTAGTGGTCCAATCGAGAGTATCTTTCTTTTAGTGGTCCAATCGAGAGCATTCCACCATTCCCAAGTTTCAATTTGAGTACTTGGCATTGCATCACTGAAATTTCCCTGCAAGTATTTAGATTTGTCCAAACAAACTTCCACATCAGCTCTATTCCAATCTGGTTTTGGGAATTCACATCCCTTTTTTATGCAGGTCTGTCAGATAACTTATTTGATGGATCAATTTTTAAAATGAGTAGAAAATATATACAAGACTTTCAATTTCTTTCATTGGTTAGAAACAATTTTACTGGTTCAATTTTAAATTTTATTTATAAATTTAAGAGTTCCTAGATCATTTGCACCCCTCATCAATATTAGCTTGCCACCTACTAGTGCCATTGCCACCTTCCTCCCTCCAATCACTTCCCAAATTCCCATCTCGTCCTATCAATACATTGGTGGTGCTATATTGATTGTGTCCACAAAAATCATATGGTTTAACTCAAGTAAACACATTCCTAATTTTCAAAATCAACTACCTGACCTTATGAGAGAAATTCAAGACATGAAAGATCTCATTAAGAACTTCAAGGACAGGATTCGAAAGAAATAATATACCTTTGAGGAAATTTCTCCTTGTCCTTATGATCCCTCCATATTAGTGGCTCCATACCCTCTTGGTTTTGAAATGACTAAATTTGACAAGTATAAAGGCAAAGGTGACCCTAGGGAACATGTGAGGTAATTTTGTATTGCTTGTTAGGAAGTCTCCTATAGTGATGTCTACCTGCGATAACTTATACATCTTCGAGATGGCATGAGTTATGTAGCAATAATAAAATCAATCCATATTTCATCATTCACACTTGAAGTTGTAACTCTTTAAAATTCATAACTAATGAGGTTAGGAAAAGTAGTTATTCTAAATTTTAAGATATGAGTTATGAATTTCCACAACATTTATCTTCAATCTTTTACCATTCACTATTCTATTTGATTAACATTTTATGCTCACAACCCTTGACATTCACTTTTCACTATCTATAATCTCTTCACATTTCATTTTTATAATCACAACTAACAACCTTTAGTTGTGAGTTGTACATTTTGATTTTACAACCCACAACCTAGTTGTGAATTTAGATTGCACAACCTTTTACATTCAATTTTCACAACTCACAACTTTTTTTTGTGAGTTGTGAAATTGACTTTTCGTACCTCTTAATTTTAAAAATTTGAAGAAGTGAATTTATTTAATTTAAATTTAGTTTTTTTAAAATTTATTCACTTCTTCTTGCCCTCTTCGAGAGGCTTGTCATAAATTTTGACTCTCAAGAAGGGGTTTGGACATGAAATTTTGACTAGACATTAAGAGAGATGAGGTGACCATAACCTATAGGAATTTATTCATGACGAAGCATAAATAATGAAATTTTAATATCTTTCCAAAATAGGCTAATAAATTTGTAAATATTAATGTAGTACCCCTTCTCGATCGGACTTATTAGACTGATTTTATGTTGCAGTTTACTATTCAGTTGTCACTTTATTGCTTGACATTTTTCAGATGTATTTGATATTATTTCTTGTTTATCTGGATATTAGATGCATGAGTTATTTTCAGTATTTCAGTACTGGTGATTTCTAGTATTTCATGGATTATTGCTTTGTACTGACATCTTACTTTATCTAGGTGATGTGTCATTTATATGTTGCGTGTCTGCAATTGTATTGGATGCAAGGAGATGATTTTCCTTCACTCATTTCGATGAGACAGGGAATGTCATGATTCTCCTTCATCGGTGTGCGTGCCGTGTATTCTATATTTATATGCATGCATGTGTGATTCGATGATGCAGGATATTGTAGGTACAAGTACCGGGTAAGTATGGGGTATCGTCTCCACCTGGCTTCACAAGTTTGAGCATGCTTTATATGTCCGATGGGAGTGGAGGAGATAGCTGTTGACCCTAGTCCTTACCCTCAGTCTCTTCTTGTGAGTGTCATCAGTCGGTCGTCCATCCCTTTTGTTCGAATTTTGAGTCTTTTTATTTTTTCTTGATTTGTGTGCCATAGTGGTTCGGTTATTTATTTAAGTTTAAGTTGTCATTCTTTGTTGGTATAAGCGATTTTTTTTCATTATTATGCCTTTATGTCTTGAACCAAGTTTAATTGATTAACTTATTAGATTTAAATCTATAGTTGTTTATTTTGGAAAAGTAATCATGTCTAAATCCAACGGAAGAAGTAAAATAAATAGAGTTAATTGCTTTTAATAAATGCAAATAAAGCTAACTTATTGATTTCCATTTTGGTTGAAAAGTTGATTTAATTGCTATATATGAGAAATGTAATTTTAAAAAAAAAGGGAATTCTCATTTATTTTTAGAGGAATATGAAAAAGAAAAAAAAGTCAATTGTTTTATTTAATGTTTTTAAATAGAAAAATATTTCAACCTAGAAGATTAGGTTAAAACATTTTTTTTACTATTTTACCTTGGAAAAATATTTTGGGGAAGATATGCTTGTTTGGAGGAGGAAAAAAAAAAGGAAATTCTGGAAAAATTTCTTGAAAGGAGGATTTGGGTTTTGAATTAGCTTGGAATTCTGCTGAAACACACAACTTCTTCTTGGGAACTAGGTTGGTGGAATCCTTTTTGTCTATTTTTAAAAAAAATTCATGCTTTCTTCCAATTCTCTGTTTATTGTTTAAAATTTGATTTATGAGTTTTGGGTGTTGAGTTTTTGCTTGCCATGAGATTGTTGAAGAAGAATTCCATCAATTTTGCTATCAAATTTCAAACTCAAACTCTCTCCAAGTAGTTTCATAATTTAATTTATGTTCTTCATTTTTGCTTGTGCAAGAAATTCATGGCTTTTGCTGTTTGTAGTTGGAAATATTGTTTTTGGGTTTTAGTAGTGTTATGCTGGCAAAATTTTGCCAAGCATTGATAAAATAGTTTTTCCTGGTAATTTTCAGTTTAAAAATAATAATTATGAGTTAAATTTCTCTTGTCCATTCTTGTTTGGAGCAAAGAAAATCAATTGGGGGAATAGAAGTCAAGCTTATTCCCATTCAATTTAATTTTAAGAATGAACTGGGCTGATTTGGGTGAATTTTTCTTGCCTCTGTTTTTGTCTCAGAAGTTTTTATTGCTGGTAAAATTGATATTACCAGTGACTTTTATAATATATCTATTTGTTTGAATGTTTGTAAAAAAAAAAAGGAATTGGCTGGGAAAATTATTTGTTATTTTTTTTCTAACAGAGATTTTCATCTCTGTATCTCTATTGATATCTTCTTTTATCGTCTCAGACGCTTTTTTTATTAAAAAAATGGAATTTAATTTTATTAAAACAAAACAAAAAAAAATTTAAATCAAATTTTTTTTTATTAGTTTGGAATTGGGGGCGGTGGCGGGGAGCTGGGCTCAACCTAGCCCACGCACCCCCTCTCCCTGCAGCAAGCGCTGCTTCCCCAGCTTGGGGTTAGCAGCAGCGCTGCTTCCCCAAGTCTGAGGATGCAGCAAGCGCTGCTTCCTCATACTTGGGGATAGCAGCACTTGCTGCCATGGGAGCTTTGGGCCCCACGTAGTTTATTTGTAATTTTTTTTATATATATTTTTTTTAGGTTTAAAAATAATAATATAATAATTGTTAGTTGTTAAAATATAATCAATTAAGTTATTTTTTTTAATAATAAATAATAATATATTGTTATTTAAACAATAATAATAATATTGTTATTATTTAATATTAAATAATAATATTAAGGTTAATTGTTAGTTATAAAGAAATTAATGTTAATATAATTCTTCTATTTAGTGATTAGATTTATTTTCTTTGCATTTTGAAAATATATAAAAATGATATGGAAGTAATTATTAACCTTTGGAATAAAGGAGAAATTGGATAAATTTAGTATTAATTTTCGTTATCCGAGTAATGTAATATAATCATATGGTATTATATTCAATGAATATGTATCATATTGGAATTATTTTATATTAGCTTGTATATATCTATTTAATTTGATTTAAATGTTGACTTGGTTATAGTCGATTTGGGTAAATTGTAATTTTATCATCATCAACTGGTTGGGGGTTTAAAATTGTAAATGTGGTTCCAATTCAACCTTATTAAGACATGTGACTTCATCATTTCTTTATGTTAAATAGATGCGATTTCTTGAATTCCAGAAATCCTTATTGCAAGCATTTTATGTTGTTGACTGCTTTAAAGAAAGATTGCTTGTGTAGGATCTTGTGTGTTAATATTTGCAGTCTAGTTGTTTATATGTCGTTGCATTGTGGTTAAAATTGTCATTATGTCGTTGATGTTTACCCTTTGGTCAAGTGTCGATGTTTAAACCTTGAGGATGTGAGCCATTATGTGTATGTTCCTAATGGTCAACCCTGGGTTTGTGACTGTGAGTCCTTCACCTGTGTTATGTCTGGATTATTTATGGTTGTCAGCCCCACCATAGAATTCTCATAGAGAGTCTTATCCAGTTAGTGTCCTAGTAGAGAGAGTGGCTTTCAGGCGGGGGCCACACCCGAAGTGGATGGCAGGATAACCCCTCAAAAGTCAACTATTAAGTGATAACCTAATAATTTGATTAGGAGGTGGGTAGTTATTAATTTAATTAAGATAATGTACCCCGTACACGGTTGAGTGCTTGTATAGGCTCAAGGTGTTTGGGAAGGCCTGGAATGGCAAACCTACCACCTTGTCCTCACGAAAGGATGGTAGGGTCTGCATGATACTTAGATGGAGCCAGGGGTTTGGGAGAGGTTACCAGGATAACCCAAGATGGGGGCTGGGACCTATGGAGACCTACCTAGGGTAACCATCTTAAGCCATGTGATGACACTCTCTCTTTAGGGTCGCTAGTGTTTTGTGAGTTGAGTCACTTGTGTACTGCGAAGTCATGTGTACTGTTGTACTTATCTTGCTTGCTTGAGGGTCTTCTGCTATCTCCTAGCACGGTGGGGTGGTTCCATTATGGGATCACATGGTCGGGTGGTAGTGCCACTTCCCATTGGATATCTTCTTCCTACCTTCTTGCGAGGATTGGCTTCACCGGTGTATCTTGGTTCTTGCTTCGTGTAGCAACTCATGTTCTTGATATTGTACCTTTGAGGCCCGTGTGGTCATTGTATCGGCAACTTGTAACCTTTGTACTTTATTGTTCTATGGAAGCCATGTAATTTATGAAATGCTGTAATTTAAGTTCATGGGATATATGTTGTTTCAATTATCTTTCTTCTTATGTATAAATGAATCATTGGAAGTATATATGTTGTAACTCTTTAAATCTATCTTTTGGAAATCAATTTATGAATTGGTATTATTTAATCGTAATTGGCTTTCCCTAATTTAGATGGATCATTGGATTAATATTGTGATGTAGTTTTAATTAGAAGTAATCTTCGTTGGTAACTCTTTAGGTTATAAATTATAGTCTTCCGTTTATGTTATTAATTGTGCAAAGTTATGGTTAATTCATTTAATCTTTAAAAAAAAAAATTATTTCTTGTTTTAGTTGCCTTGTTGTGTTGCATTCCTTTAGGCTTCCTGGCGGGGCATTACATTTGGTATCAGAGCCCATGTTTCAACACTGGGTACTCTGGGATTGTAGCGAGCCCATTCAGTTTGGTATGTCAGTTGACCAGTTCGAGCATAGATTCTATGAGCTGAAACAGTATGCCGGGATTGGCAATGATGAGACTATGCTCATATAGCATTTCTTGAGAGGTCTTAACGACCGCATTAGTGGAGGGGTTAGAGTTTTTGAGCCAGTTTCAGTGGAGGTAGTGGTGGCGAAAGCCAGATTGGTTGAGCAGAACCTCATCCGTGCGCATGGTGGACAATCAGGAGTTCAGATAGGGAGTGTTCCTTTCAGTGGGAATAGAGCTCATGGGAATTAGTCCCAATCAGTGACACCATTCAGGACTCCTCAGGCACCTGCTAAGGGTGGACAGCAGCAGCAGCCGCAATAGCAACCGCAGCAACAGAAACCAAAACAGTCTCAGGGCCAGCAAGGTGGCAACCCTCATCATAGAAGGAACAGGAACTGGCAGAGGAGAAAATAGGGTTTTCTAGGACAGTCTTCTCAGAGTGCATCTCAGGCCCCTAGCAGGGGAAGCTTTCAGCAGTCCAGTCGGCCGACTAGAGGTAGGTAGAGGACCAGGTAGAGGAGCTTGCTACTCTTGTGGGCAGTATGGTCATATAGCCACGCAGTGTCCTCAGCGTTTCCACCAGATGGGGAATCAGAGGCTAGCTGTATCAGAGCCTACAGTAGGGGATGCTGGTAGATCCCACAGAGTGTTTGCAGTGGTTGATAACTGCCAGGCTAAGCATCAGGGGATAGTTATTGAGGCCACAGGTGTGTTGTGTGGTATCCCTATCTCAGTGCTTTTTGACTCCGGTGCATCGGATTATTTTATTTCTTCGTCCATTGTGGAGCGGTGTGGACTCACATCTGCTAAGCAGTCGGATAGGTGGCGAGTAGAGTTGGCTACCGGATTGTGCATGTTCGTAGATGCCTTTGTTCCTAGTTGTGAGTTGGATCTAGGTCCCTTTGTGACTTCTGTTGACCTTCGAGTCATTCCTTTGGGATCCTATGGAGTGGTGTTGGGGATGGATTGGTTATCATCTCACAGTGCTCATGTGGATTGTCGTCAGAAGATAGTAGAGTGTTTAGATGACCATGGCAGGAAAGTGGGGATCGTTGGAGTTCAGAGATCGATATCCTTACGTATGATTTCTGCTATGCAACTTAAGCAGTGTATGCGTAGAGGATGTCAGCTTTTTCCAGTAACTCTTGAGGATATGGATGAGGGAGAGAGTTGAGAAATCGCTCTTGATGGGCACCCTATTCTTCGAGAGTTTGCTGATGTGTTTCCATTGGAGATTCCTGGTATGCCTCCGAAGTGAGACATAGACTTTCGCATTGACTTGGTTCCTGGTGCAGAACCTATTTCGAGAGCTCCATATCAAATGACTACTCAGGAGTTGAGTGAGTTGAAGTTGCAGATGAAGGAATTGTTGACCAAGGGATTCATTCGTCCTAGTGTCTCTCCTTGGGGTGCGCCTGTTATCTTCGTAAAGAAGAAAGATGGTTCTCTTCGGTTATGCATTGATTACCGACAGCTGAATAAGATAACCATCCGAAATCGATATCCATTGCCTCGTATTGATGATATTTTCGATCAGGTGAAGGTAGCCAAGGTGTTCTCTAAGATTGACCTAAAATCTGGGTACCATCAGTTGCACATTCATGATGAAGACATTCATAAGACAGTGTTTCGCACTCGTTATGGCCACTATGAGTTCACAGTAGTGCCATTTGGGTTGACAAACGCACCTTCAGTTTTCATGTGCCTCATGAATGGGGTTTTTCATACATACCTAGATCATTTTGTTCTTGTGTTCTTGGATGATATATTGATTTATTCTAGATCTATGGAAGAGCATGAGGGTCACCTACGTCAAGTTTTGCAGTGTTTGAGGGAGAATCAGCTTTACGCCAATTTGACGAAGTGTGATTTCTTCCAGATTGAGGTGAACTATCTTGGTCATGTGGTTTCAGGAGAGGGTGTATCTATGGATCCTTCAAAGATCCAAGCCATAGTGGATTGGCCAGTGCCAACCAATGTTTCAGAGGTTCAGAGCTTTATGGGTTTGGCCGGATATTACCGTCGCTTTATTCAAGATTTTTCCCGTATAGGTCACCCGATTACTTCTCTTCAGAGGAAAGGGAAGAAGTTTGTTTGGTCAGAGCAGTGTGAGTCAGCATTTCGTGCCTTGAAGGAACTCCTTGTCAGTGCTCCGATTTTGGCAGTCCCTGATCCATCCAGAGATTTTATGGTATGCACAGATGCCTCTTTAGAAGGTATAGGTGCGGTGCTTATGCAGGATGGACGTGTGGTCGCCTATGAGTCTCGCAAACTCAAGGACCATGAGTTGAACTATCCAGTTCATAATTTGGAGTTGGCAGGTATAGTGCATGTGTTGGTTAGGTGGCGTCACTTTCTGTTAGGGCGTCGGTTTGAGCTGCATAGTGATCACTGCAGTTTGCAATATATCTTCACGCAGCCGAACTTGAATGCTCGACAACGAAGGTGGATGGAATTCCTCTACGAGTATGATTTTGAGGTCCGATATATTCAGGGAAAGGAGAATGTAGTGGCTGATGCTTTGAGTCGTAGGCGGCATGAAGTTTCAGCATTGTCCCTTGGAGTGGACTTGAGACAGAGAATTCTTGGAGTTCTCCCTCAGGACTCTTGGTATCAGGATGTTAGAGCCGTGTTGGAGTTCGGAAGGCCCTTAGAGGGTAGATTTGCTGGGTATAGTCTTGAGGCAGAAGGCCTTCTACGTCATCTTGGCCGGATCTACGTACCTCCTTTGGAGGGTCTTCGCACTTTGATCATGACTGAGGCCCATCGTGCACCTTATTCGGCACATCCAGGTGTCAAGAAGATGCGTGTAGATCTTAGACAGATTTATCATTGGGCTGGCATGAAACGTGACATTGTCGATTTTGTGTCGAAGTGTTTGGAATGTCAGCGAGTGAAGGCGGAGCATCAGCACCCAGCAGGGCTTTTACAGCCTAATTTAGTACCAGATTGGAAATAGGATATCATTTCCATGGATTTCATTGTTGGGTTGCCTATTTCTTCACATCGTCATGATTCTATCATGGTCATTATTGATAGGTTGACGAAGGTTGCTCATTTTGTTCCTATCCGAGCTTCCTATACAGCAGCAGTGGTGGCTCGTGTCTTCTTGGAAGATGTGGTGAGGTTGCATGGGATTCTGAGGTGGATAATCTCTGATAGAGATCCAGTCTGCACCTCAGCATTGTGGACCTCACTTCAGCATGCTTTGGGAACTCAGTTGAACTTCAGTTCAGCTTATCACCCAGAGACGGATGGTCAGACTGAGCGTGTGAATCAGGTTTTGGAGGACATGCTTCGCATGTATGTTATGGACCAGCAGTCGCGTTGGGAGGATTATATTTATCTTGTGGAGTTTGCTTATAACAATGGATATCATAGCTCCATAGGTATGTCTCCCTTTCAGGCATTGTATGGTCATCCTTGCCGTACGCCGTTGAGTTGGGATCGGTTAGAGGATAGGGTGCTTATAGGCCCAGATATTCTTTGAGAGATGGAGCAGTAGGTAGAGCGGATTCGTGAGAATTTGGTAGCTGCACAGGATAGGTAGAAGAAGTATGCAGATGCTCATAGGGTGGATCATCAATTTTCTGTTGGCGATCGTGTTTTCTTGAGAGTACGTCCGTGAAAGAGTCTAATTCATTATGGAAAGGGTTCTAAGTTGGCACCTCATTTTGTTGGCCCGTTTGAGATCCTTGAGAGGATAGGACCTGTTGCCTACCGTCTTGCCTTGCCACCGAGTCTATCCTGCATCCACAATGTCTTTCATGTTTCAGTTCTTTGACCTTATCACCCAGATGTGACTCATGTTCTTGATTGGAACGCTTTGCAGGTCGAGGACGGGCAGCTTTCCATGGAGCCCGTGCGCATTCTTCAGCATCGGGATTTGACCCTTAGGGGTCGCACCATCGACCAGGTAAGGGTCCTATGGGACCCAAATGATGAGACCTCGGCGACATGGGAGGATGCAGCGAAGATGAGAGAGCTCTATTCTTATCTGTTTTAGGCTTCCAGGAGTAAGCCTAGTTTTGGGGGGGAGAATGTAGTACCCCTTCTCGATCGGACTTATTAGACTGATTTTATGTTGCAGTTTACTATTCAATTGTCACTTTATTGCTCGACATTTTTCAGACATATTTGATATTATTTCTTGTTTATCTGGATATTAGATGCATGAGTTATTTTCGATATTTTAGTACTGGTGATTTCTAGTATTTCATGGATTATTGCTTTGTACTGACATCTTACTTTATCTAGGTGATGTGTCATTTATATGTTGCATGTCTGCAATTGTATTGGATGCAAGGGGATGATTTTCCTTCACTCATTTCGATGAGACAGGGAACGTCGTGATTCTCCTTCATCAGTGTGCGTGCCGTGTATTCTATATTTATATGCATGCATGTGTGATTCGATGATGCAGGATATTGGAGGTACAAGTACCGGGTAGGTACGAGGTATTCTCTCCACCTGGCTTCACAGGTCTGAGCGTGCCTTATATGTCTGATGGGAGTGGAGGAGATAGCTATTGACCCTAGTCCTTACCCTCAGTCTATTCTTGTGAGTGTCGTCAGTTAGTCGTCCATCCCTTTTGTTCGAATTTCGAGTCTTTTTTATTTTTCTTCGATTTGCGTGCCATAGTGGTTCAGTTATTTATTTAAGTTTAAGTTCTCATTCTTTGTTGGTATAAGCGATTTTTTTTTCATTATTATGCCTTTATGTCTTGAACCAAGTTTAATTGATTAACTTATTAGATTTAAATCTATAGTTGTTTATTTTGGAAAAGTAATCATGTCTAAATCCAACGGAAGAAGTAAAATAAATAGAGTTAATTGCTTTTAATAAATGCAAATAAAGCTAACTTATTGATTTCCATTTTGGTTGAAAAGTTGATTTAATTGCTATATATGAGAAATGTAATTTAAAAAAAAAAGGGAATTCTCATTTA
Source organism: Cryptomeria japonica (assembly GCF_030272615.1). Taxonomy (NCBI): domain Eukaryota; kingdom Viridiplantae; phylum Streptophyta; class Pinopsida; order Cupressales; family Cupressaceae; genus Cryptomeria; species Cryptomeria japonica. The sequence goes on from NC_081415.1 coordinate 658,776,753, forward strand.
TTTTTAGAGGAATATGAAAAAGAAAAAAAAGTCAATTGTTTTATTTAATGTTTTTAAATAGAAAAATATTTCAACCTAGAAGATTAGGTTAAAACATTTTTTTTACTATTTTACCTTGGAAAAATATTTTGGGGAAGATATGCTTGTTTGGAGGAGGAAAAAAAAAAAGGAAACTCTAGAAAAATTTCTTGAAAGGAGGATTTGGGTTTTGAATTAGCTTGGAATTCTGCTGAAACACACAACTTCTTCTTGGGAACTAGGTTGGTGGAATCCTTTTTGTCTATTTTTTAAAAAAATTCATGCTTTCTTCCAATTCTCTGTTTATTGTTTAAAATTTGATTTATGAGTTTTGGGTGTTGAGTTTTTGTTTGCCATGAGATTGTTGAAGAAGAATTCCATCAATTTTGCTATCAAATTTCAAACTCAAACTCTCTCCAAGTAGTTTCATAATTTAATTTATGTTCTTCATTTTTGCTTGTGCAAGAAATCCATGGCTTTTGCTGTTTGTAGTTGGAAATATTGTTTTTGGGTTTTAGTAGTGTTATGCTGGCAAAATTTTGCCAAGCATTTATAAAATAGTTCTTTCTGGTAATTTTCAGTTTAAAAATAATAATTATGAGTTAAATTTCTCTTGTCCATTCTTGTTTGGAGCAAAGAAAATCAATTGGGGGAATAGAAGTCAAGCTTATTCCCATTCAATTTAATTTTAAGAATGAACTGGGTTGATTTGGGTGAATTTTTCTTGCCTCTGTTTTTGTCTCAGAAGTTTTTATTGCTAGTAAAATTGATATTACCAGTGACTTTTATAATATATCTATTTGTTTGAATGTTTGTAAAAAAAAAAGGGAATTGGCTGGGAAAATTATTTGTTATTTTTTTTCTAACAGAGATTTTCATCTCTGTATCTCTGTTGATATCTTCTTTTATTGTCTCAGACATTTTTTTTATTAAAAAAATGGAATTTAATTTTATTAAAACAAAAAAAAAAAATTTAAATCAAATTTTTTTTTATTAGTTTGGAATTGGGGGTGGTGGCGGGGAGCTGGGCTCAACCCAGCCCACGCACCCCCTCTCCCTGCAGCAAGCGCTGCTTCCCCAGCTTGGGGTTAGCAGCAGCACTGCTTCCCCAAGTCTGAGGATGCAGCAAGTGCTGCTTCCTCATACTTGGGGATAGCAGCACTTGTTGCCGTGGGAGCTTTGGGCTCCACGTAGTTTATTTGTAATTTTTTTTATATATTTCTTTTTAGGTTTAAAAAAAATAATATAATAATTGTTAGTTGTTAAAATATAATCAATTAAGTTGTTTTTTTTAATAATAAATAATAATATATTGTTATTTAAACAATAATAATAATATTGTTATTATTTAATATTAAATAATAATATTAAGGTTAATTGTTAGTTATAAAGATATTAATGTTAATTAATAATTCTTCTATTTAGTGATTAGATTTATTTTCTTTGTATTTTGAAAATATATAAAAATGATATGGAAGTAATTATTAACCTTTGGAATAAAGGAGAAATTGGATAAATTTAATATTAATTTTCGTTATCGGAGTAATGTAATATAATCATATGGTATTATATTCAATGAATATGTATCATATTGGAATTATTTTATATTAGCTTGTATATATCTGTTTAATTTGATTTAAATGTTGACTTGGTTATAGTCGATTTGGGTAAATTGTAATTTTATCATCATCAACTGGTTGGGGGTTTAAAATCGTAAATGTGGTTCCAATTCAACCTTATTAAGACATGTGACTTCATCATTTCTTTATGTTAAATAGATGCGATTTCTTTAATTCCAGAAATCCTTATTGCAAGCATTTTATGTTGTTGACTGCTTTAAAGAAAGATTGCTTGCGTAGGATCTTGTGTGTTAATATTTGCAGTCTAGTTGTTTATATGTCATTGCATTGTGGTTAAAATTGTCATTATGTTGTTGATGTTTACCCTTTGGTCAAGTGTCGATGTTTAAACCTTGAGGATGTGAGCCATTATGTGTATGTTCCTAATGGTCAACCCTGGGTTTGTGACTGTGAGTCCTTCACCTGTGTTATGTCTGGATTATTTATGGTTGTCAGCCCCACCATAGAATTCTCATAGAGAGTCTTATCCAGTTAGTGTCCTAGTAGAGAGAGTGGCTTTCGGGCGGGGGCCGCACCCGAAGTGGATGGCAGGATAACCCCTCGAAAGTCAACTATTAAGTGATAACCTAATAATTTGATTAGGGGGTGGGTAGTTATTAATTTAATTAAGATAATATACCCCGTACATGGTTGAGTGCTTGTATAGGCTCAAGGTGTTTGGGAAGGCCTGGAATGGCAAACCTACCACCTTGTCCTCACGAAAGGATGGTAGGGTCCGCATGATACTTAGATGGAGCCGGGGGTTCAGGAGAGGTTACCAGGATAACCCAAGATGGGGGTCGGGACCTATGGAGACCTACCTAGGGTAACCATCTTAAGCCATGTGATGACACTCTTTCTTTAGGGTCGCTAGTGTTTTGTGAGTTGAGTCACTTGTGTACTGCGAAGTCATGTGTACTGTTGTACTTATCTTGCTTGCTTGAGGGTCTTCTGCTATCTCCTAGCACGGTGGGGTGGTTCCATTATGGGATCACATGGTCGGGTGGTAGTGCCACTTCCCATTGGATATCTTCTTCCTACCTTCTTGCGAGGATTGGCTTTGCCAGTGTATCTTAGTTCTTGCTTTGTGTAGCAACTCATGTTCTTGATATTGTATTTTTAATTAGAAGTAATCTTCGTTGGTAACCCTTTAGGATGTAAATGATAGTCTTCCGCTTATGTTATTAATTGTGCAAAGTTATGATTAATTCATTTAATCTTTAAAAAAAAAAATTATTTCTCCTTTTAGTTGCCTTGTTGTGTTGCATTCCTTTAGGGTTCCTGGCGGGGCATTACAATTAAAATCTCATAAATGGTGAAATGGGCCTTCTTGAAAATTATCCCCATAATTCTAAATGGTATGAGAAACATTTTCATGGGATAGTTTTCCTTGATGCCTTAATTTTGATGTTTTTCAGTTTTTTACCAATACATGACAAGTTTGTACATGATAGGGCTTGGAGATGATGACCTTGAATTGAAACCACATAGTTACATAACTTGGAAAATTTTGACAAGTACACATTATAGACAAGGACAAGCCAAACATTAGCTTTAATGCAAAAGTTCAAAATTTGAGTGCTTGCGAATTGGGGCAACAAGTTTCAATGGATCCTAGAGGTTTGACTGTTATAAGGAACTTGAATATTATGGATATGAGCCTTAGTTCCTTAGTTGGAAAAGGTTTCATTTGAGAAAGAAGGTGGATTCCTCCTCCTCAAGGAGTTCTGAAGGTTAATATTGATGGTTCCTCTAGAGGGAATCTCGAACATTTAGGGATTGGTGGCATTAGCAAGAATAGTGTTGGGGATGTTATGTTCTTCTTTTCCATCTACAAGGGGTAATTCACTAATAACCTCATGAAGGTCCTTGTTATCTTGTATGCAATTGACAGAGGGTACTCCCTTGGCTAGAAAATGAATATTTGTGAATTTGATTTACAAGTTGCGGTCAATATCTTCAATGAGTAGCTATTGGACAGGGTGAACAAGAAATTGGCCCTACTGGCTAGGCAAATTTTGAGTTTGAGTTGCTCTCTGGAATTTGTCTAGTTTATTCATATTCCTAGAGAGTGGAACAAAGTGGTTGATTGCTTATCTAAGTGAGCTTTTGAGTATTTGGAGGGATGGGATGTTGGTGATTGAGGGGATTTGTCTCTAGAATGTTCTCTAACTCTAGAGAAGTTAGTGGTGGAGGACAAAAATGTGTAGTTGGTTTCTTCTTTGAGCTTTTCTTGATGTTTATTTCAGTTAGGTTTTGTTTGACCCCTTTTGGGCCTGTGGCGTTGTGCTTTATAATATTTCTTTGAGTTGAATAAATTTTTACCCCCTCATTTTTTTTAAAAAGGTTATAAAAACTTTCTTTATAATAATCTTATAACTTTATATAAGATTGTCTTTTAAACTAATTTCTATTTTTAACAGTTTTTGAAATCATCATTTATTGTAATATCTAAAAAAAAATCATTAATTTTTTAATTATAAATTAAAATGGCTTTCATTTAACCATTAAAAGAAAAGAAGATATGTCCACTATATTATGTAGTTAGAATATTTTAATTGATTTAAGTATAAAAAAATTTAATTAGAATTTTAAATAATAAACATTATTTTAATTATATGATAATTTAATTTTATAGTTATAACATATATAAAATATAATTGAAATCTATTATCATAGATATATTAATTGTGTCTATTTAAAAGATGGTTGAGATGTCAATGTGCCCTTGGTCTACTGGTGAAGTTGAATGGCTCCAAATGAGCCCACCAGGGATCAAGTCTTACTGAGTGCAAGGCTCTGACATCATAAGGGATGAGGTCGGGATCGTGCCCCGGGCAAATTTGGTGGAATGGATATCCCTCATCCCTTGGCTCTTAGCTGAAGAGGTTCAACCTATTGGCTCGTGCCCCAGTATCAGGTGGCAAAAATTACTTTGTGAAGGCCCTCGCTAGGCTGGCAACTCACGGGCTTCATACCCTTGCTAGGTTGTCATGCTCGCAAGTTTGGACCTCCATCAAAAAATAAAGATGGTTGAGATGCTAATTTAGATACATCTCTCGATGTCTTTTTTGTCTTTTAGATAGATGTAATTAAGACATCTATACTATTTTTGATACATACCATATATCTATTCAACAATTCTCAATTATTATTTATTTAATTGTGTAGAGAATATCATAACATTTTTATAAACATGAAATATTATTAAAAAAATATTCTATATTATTAAACTATCAATTTTTTAAATCGTGAAAATATATTGTATCGACTTAAGTTTTCACCTCAAAAATAACCTACAACTTGTTAGTCCATCATGAAAATATATAACTACAGGAACTCAAGCTTCAACCAATGAAACAACATGAAATAAAGAAAAATAAAATGATTATACCTTCATGTGTTATGTCTCATTGTGTCCTAACCCCATTGTTCTTGGTTGCAGATGATTTGCTCTCAGACAAGCACTGGTAGCTTCAAGGATGGCAAGTGTGGAATGGACTAATAGATGATATGATATGTAGATCTATGCTATGAAAATGATTTATGCTAATTTACTCAAAACTCAAAGATTAAGACTCCCAATTAACTATAAGATTAGCTATTAGTTTCAAAAATGGCCTAGGAGACCTCTATTTATAGATTTTTGAGTGCATAAGCTTAGGTGGAAGAGATCAACAGTCATGATTAAATCTTGCCTTTTTGATGGCTATGAGCAAGAGGTTGAAGGTTGAGAGAAAGAGGGGAGGAGAAGACAAGTGTCACTCTTCTCACCTTGACTGAGGGGAAGACTAAGAGAATCTAGGATTGGTTGGAGAATATTTAGGAATGGAGGGACAAGTGGAGATGGACTAGGGTTAGGTGGAAAAAACCTCCTCCAAGAATATAGGAGTGTTGGAGCAAAAATAGGGAGGTTTCAAAGATTATGTGCACATACACATTTTATTCATGAATATGGAAGTTGGAGATAAGTGGCTCATAAATGATTTATTTTTATTGATTTAAATTAGCCACATGATGGATGAGTTGGCAAAGGTGGAGATGATGTGGAGATGAGGTAAGTTGGAAAGTTTTAATTAAATAATTACAAAATTATATAATAATGAAACTATAGGATAGTGAATAGTGCACAAATATGATAAGGGATGATAATTAAATTTTAAATATTTAATTATTGGATTAGAAGAAAGAGGGATAGTGGATTAATTAATTAAATGTTTCAACTCAATTAATTAATAGAAGAATATTAAATACTAATGAATTAAATAAATTAATCTCTTCAAATTAATCATTTAATAGAAGAATAATCATTAAATAAATACAAAATATTTATTTAATTGCTCATAGCCAATTTTATGTGTATACATATATTTTTTAAAATCAATAAATATTTTTCAAGTTAAAATGAAGATCACATTTATTATAGACAATTTTGAACTTTATAAAAGAAAACAAAATGTGTAAGTGAAAATCTATTCATCTATCATGTGTAAAGAAGTAATAAACTTTCACTTAAAAAAAAATTCTTGAAGAGATGTATATTAATATACGAGTAAAATAATATAATATTTAAATAATAATAATAATTAAGAATTAGGTTAAGGATTAAGTTTTACTTAAAATAAGCACTACCATTTATGGGATAGTTGTCGTTTGTTATATCAAAAGAGAACATACAAATCTCGCGGTATCGACCATCACCTTTTTCCATTACACAAAGACTTGAATGAGCTTCCAAACTATTCCTCTAACCCCTCTTTCATAGCATTATTTGTCGGATTTGGAAGGAAAAGCCCACTCTACCTTTCGAGGAGCTTATCATCCCCCCCTCCTTAATTATGACATCCCGTCCTTAATTATGATACCCCAAAACTCTGCTGACAGCCCATTGTTGATCTTCCAAGAAAAGTGCTCTCTGATAATCGATAATGATATCTTGGCTTTTGTACATCATGCATGCTAAGCTAGATATGGGCATTACTAGAAATTTTATTTTATTTTGCTTCGATCAATGGTCTGATTGAAAATAAAGTTTGCAATCATATTTGTCTCTCTGTAAATGTGTCTAAGATTGTACTCTTCCATTTAACACAAGGACCAATATATTTGGTTGATAAACTTCCTAATTTTTTAACTAACATCTTTCCTTATATTAATGGTGTGTACCACAATCTATGAGTTTCCGTCATTGTCTCTTGGACTCAAATTTCCTAGATATGGGCATTACTAGAAATTTTATTTTATTTTGCTTCGATCAATGGTTTGATTGAAAATAAAGTTTGCAATCATATTTGTCTCTCTGTAAATGTGTCTAAGATTGTACTCTTCCATTTAACTCAAGGACCAATATATTTGGTTGATAAACTTCCTAATTTTTTAACTAACATCTTTCCTTATATTAATGGTGTGTACCACAATCTATGAGTTTCTGTCAATGTCTCTTGGACTCAAATTTCCTTTGACACATAATTTGAGACCAATCACTACAAAATTTTAGCGCATAATGAAAATACCTTTCTCCACATCCATAAGATAAATCAAGATACTTTATTGATACATTATAAAGTAATTTTGCAAGATTTAAACTTTGGTTGTTGGCGCTACAAGCAAGAAGACCCACCATTTCACCAAAGGTTCGCCCAAAATTTTAGAATTAGAATTTAATTTATTTAAATTATTTAAATTATATAATTATTTAATTTTAGGGTTAGAAAATATATAAAATACAATTCTAAGTTATTAATTAATATTTGAAAATTAAATAACTCTAAAATAATTATAAGTGCTTTAATTAAAAATATAATAATTTAAATTATTATAACTAAACTAACTAATTATAAAATCAATTTTATAATTATTAATTAAACTATAATTTTAATCTTAATTATTGTAATTTTAAAATCCTTATAATTATGGTTAGGGTTGAAATAAGGGTTATCACTAGGGTTATAATTATAGTTAAAATTAGGTTATGGTAGAATTAAAAGGTAGTGCTAGGATAAGATTTCTAATTATGGTTAGTATAATAGTTAAAATAAAATTTACAAAAATGTAAACAATGCTCCTCTTAATCACACTTCAAAAGTTGTCTTAATGTTAGGGACAGAATTAGAGTTAGGATGAATGTTGGGTTTATAATTAGAATTAGAGTTAGTGTTAGTATTAAGGTTAGATTTATGGTTAGGATTAGACTTAAGGTTAAGATTATAATTAGGGTTAGGGTTACAATTAGAATTAGGATTATAATTAGAGGTATGGTTAGGGTTAAATTTAAAATTGTAGTTATAATTATAGTTATAGTTAGGGTTATAATTAATATTAGAGTGAGGGTTAGAATTAAGGTCACAGTTAGAGTCGGATTAGAATTAGAGTTTTTTTATATGTAAGCCATGTAAATTGTATTAATCCAAAAAAGTTCAAACAACAAACATTGCCCTTAAGACATTGTTGACACATATTGATTTGATTCATTTTAAATCAAAACCCTCAAACTAAGGATCATGCAAAACCAAAGGACAAACTATTCCACCTAACCAACTAGATTTTGTGAGTTTGGCCATGCAAGACCCTGCATAAGGAGAGTATCACCAACTACATACAAATCACACCCAAATCTAACACTAACAAAGACCACAACCTTGGAAAAAGAGGATAATCTCACATTTAAAGATGATTTTTGATTGCATATAAGCTAGTATAGAAAGACCCACATCAATTACCAAAGTTAATGCATGCCTTCATGAGCATAGTAACCTTGAAAGTCGATAAGAGTGCAATCTAGCTTATTGAAGGAACTCCAAAATAGAGGAGATACCAAACTAAATGTTTGCTAGTTCATTTTCCCTTCTAATCACCAAAACAACTAGACACACCACTAAAAACTAATAACTCTGTAATATCACCCAATTAATTAATCTAGATTGATTCCCCAAGCAAAATTAAAAAATAAATCCAAACCATATGTTGCTTTGTTGGCCAAACTATCTACTTCATTGTTGGTTGCTCTATAAACTGAGGGTATAGAAGGAATCAGAATATTATGAGATTACGATAGCTTTTTCCAATGAAGCTTGGAGCTTCCAATTGGGATTTGATCCTTTCCTCAATGCATTTATTACAAACAAGGATTCCCCTTCAACAACCACTTTCTTAAGCTCCAACTCTTGACACTTATTTCTAAACCCAAAGTGAAAGCCTTAAACTTTGCCCATTTTTGGAGCCTTTTGAGAGAGACTTAGCCATGCTATAATAATTTTCCCTTCCCAATTTATAATAATACCATCAATGCCTAATACACCAGGGTTTCTTTTAGAGGAACCATCAAAATTCTCCTTATACCATCCAACCTCTATTTCTTTCCACTTAGTTTGTTCCCTTAACCTTTGGGACTCTTCTCCTCCAAGCCCCATTACTATAGGATTTCTCAAACCATGCCAAGACTTCTTCATGTAAGCATACCAATTTAAAAAAGGGGATCCCCTACTATATTGTTCCCTAATTCTACCATTAGCCATTTCTACCACTACTACCTTGACCTTGTTTAGAAAAGAGACCAAGCTCATATGTTTATCTTGAAATATCCTATTTATGCTCCTTCCAAATTTCCTAGATCAAAATAGAAAGACTTATGATCCATAAGCATGCTAAAGTTGATATCCTATGCAATATTGACCATGATTTAAATAAACTTAGAATGCCATTTGGGAGTGCCCTCACCCATCCCAATTTTGCACATAGCCATCTCCAACACTTCTATGAAATAGGACAATCCAACAAAAGATGATCTATTGATTCTTTGAAGCTTTTGCATGTTAGAAAAATCTAGGTTTTGTACAACTTGCATAATAATGTTTATGATTGTGTTAGTCTCCCCTGCAACTTTCCATGTCGAATATTCATACTTGCAGGTTGCTGTATCATGCTTTTATTTTTGTCAGTCTTTTGTTCTTCTCTGTACTTGAACTATTAAACTCTGTCTAAAATAAAGTTCAATAAAGTTCATGAAAGCAAGCATTCTGTTGTCATCATTTTGAACTTCGAATCCATGAATCAAATTAGTTCAAGGTTTAAAATGTCTTTTGTAATTCGCAGCAATGTGTTGTGGTATAACGAGCAGATGTCTGCATGTTTGAAGTTAGTTTTCGTACTTGAACTTTGAACCAATTTTTAAAGCACTTCAAAAGGTTCAAGCAGTTTGAATGGTTCAAGCGGTCTTCTTAATAATCTTTGTCATCACTTGTTCTTGGTAATGTTGTATGCCACTTGTTCCCTATTGTACTTCTTTAATGAAGTGAACTGTTAAACTCTTTGTGAAATGGTTCAAGGTTCAAGAGTTCACTTCTAAGGCTCTTGATGATAATGAAAGTGGCATGGACCTATTTGTATCGGTCATCAGGAGGACTACTTTCATGACATGTTGATGACCCGATGACAAAGCACAACCGGATAATGAAGCATCAGACAAACGGATTTCTTGTTATCCCGATGCCCAATAGGAAAAATGCAAGTGGAATACATGTTCATTGGACTTCGGAAGTGTCGTGTAGATGTTACACCGAAACTTGATAGGAAGTGCGGAGCATGAGAATTTTCTATCGACCATCAAAAAACAACATTTGATGTTACCCCGATGCCTAATAGAAAAAGAGCCACCAGAGGAGCTAGTTATTGGGTAGTGGTGAAGATTTGTTTCAGTTATCTCGATCATTTGAAGGAAGGTGCGAAATTTGCAAGCTGGTTATCAGGCATCAGAAGCCAGGTTCTGGGGCTATACTGATGATCCGATATGAAAGGTGCAGAATTGTTTTTCGTTCAACTTGTTAGTTGCAGAGATAATTTTTAATGTTAGTTTCTCTGATTTTGTGAGGTGGAAACTGATGGCTTTCCATATTTCCCATATAACCATTGGCCAGGTTGCAGCTATAAGAGGAGATTTCTGAGATTAGAAAGGTCTGAAAACTGTAATTTTTTGCATAGTAGATGATATTCATTTTAGTTTTTCCATGAATTATTGTTAATTGGAATGGTTGATTATCAATAAAGTGTTATGATATGCAGTCTTTAAATCTATGTGTTTGAAGATTACTAATATTTCCTAAGGAGTTTTCTATGAGCATGATAGTATTTTATGATCACTTATTTCTGTGTTTTCTTCAATTGATGTTATTATTACTTGTTAGTAGATCCATTATGGATTGAGTTGTGCTAATCCCTCTTGTCTTGTGAGGCATGAGAGTGAATCAATTAGACATCAATACTACTATGTATTTGTTATGCTTTGGATTTATATAGTGAGCATGTTTGTGAATCAGAGTGTGAAATCTTTGATCCAAATTATGGATTCAGATAACAACACCTAAGTGAGAACCTGCGGTGTTGTGGATGAACAAGATGATATAGAATTGAAGCAAGCCAAAAAGTATTGTATTCAATTCAAAAACCCAACATATACTAATCCAAGGGATTCCAAGGGTCACCAACAACTCCTTGAGAATCAAAAAACCAACAATCATATCCGATTTATTTACATAATAAAATCTAAACTATGTAATTTTTCAAAAAACTATATAAAATTTGTCCTAACTTTAACTAGGCATAACTTTCTACACAAGACTCAAAATTATGAGTTGTTCAAATCGTTGGAAAGGTCTCCAAAAGTTGTAGGTGAAACCATGCTCTTTCACCACTTTGAAGGGCTAAAAATACCCTGAAGGCCTTCAAATATGCCATTTACTAACATATAGAAAAACTAAGAAAATACATAATAATATTTTCAAATTTTATTCTAATCATTACTCCCCCCTTGAAGAGCAATGGGCTCCATTGCATCAATACTCTGAATGAAATGAGGGAAATAGAGTTGAAGCTGCTCCTTGGTAAACCACTTTCCTTGTTGAGTGATCTGCCTTGCTTGAACCACTTTGTATAGATAAATCTACTATTGTTTGAGTATTTTCATCATGGTGTCCACAATCTGATCACATTGGAATGGATAAGCTGCACCTGGATTCAATTTTGTAGTGGAAATTATTTCTAAAAAATCTAATAGTGGACAAAAATATGGCTTCAAGAGTTCCTTCTGAATATGCAGCCACACCTTGTCCCCAACTTGAAAATTATGAGGAGTACGATACTCATCATGTCTCTCCTTATATTTCTTATTAGTATGCTACAACATTTCATCCTTTTTCTTTGCTAGAACCATGGGACTACCACAAGGTGATTCACTTGGACAAATTTGCCTCTTAGTTTCATCATTTCCTAATACTGATCTATGATAGACTAGTTCATTAGGCAATGGAGTTCTAGGTATCAAATCAATAATGTGTCTTACTTGGCAATGTGTAGGTACCCCAGTTGGTAACTTAAACAAATTCTCATATTTTATCAAATTCTGGTCCATTGATCTTTTGTGGTGTTTGTGATGTCATTGGAATTATATACAGACTTCGTTTCTTCTTCAGAATGAATCATTAATAATATGAATGTTCCTGTTTTGACAACCAGCCTCCTACCTTGCTTAGCACTAATCAAAGAGGTAGTGTATGCAGGACTTACCTCTGGTATTCGGTATTTCTTCTCACCTAATCTAATTGTCATGCTGTGAGGTCTGGCTTCATAGACACCATGGCGTTGGTACATATATGATTGTCCCAACAAAACAAAACAAACATCTAAAGGAGCCACATCACAGATTACTTCATCTTTGAAAGGCTTTATAAAGTAGGGAATGTGACACTGCTGGTGCACTTGGATATCTCTCCCTTGACTTACCCATCCCATAGAATAGGGTTGCGCACGTGTTGTTGTTTTCAGATTCAATCTTTTCACTGTCTCTACTGATATTAGGTTCTTTTGACTTCCACTATCAACAATAAAGTGCAGGGCTTTTCCTCCGACCCACATCCGTGAGTGAAACAATCTCTCCTCATCATCCCAGGGCAATATATTTGTAGTAGCTACCCTTGCATATAGATCAGCCTCAATGACCTGTTCATGGCTTTCTTTTGGACAAGATTCTGCCACTTGAGGTTCTTCCTTGTCCTCATGTGTCTCCATCATTAAGATTTGTATGGTTCTGCAATATTTTGTGTTCTGAGAGGGACTCTTATGGAATTCACACCACATATTGTTCCTTGTGTCTTCTTCATACCCCATGCCTTTTTTGTTGGTGAATGGGGAGGAGATTCATTGGAGCTCTTCGATCTGTTATTTACGAAGTTATCCCCCCTTCCTTTCTGTTTGAATTTATCCTCAATTTTTGTAGCAAATTTATATGCACTAGGTAAACTCTCTATGTTTAGGAATTCTATTTCAGTTTGAATATACCTATGGAGTCCACTTCAATATTTTAAAACTCAGTGCTTCTCACAATCTTTGATGCCAAGTTTTGTTGTTAAAGCATGGAACAGATTAGTATATTTTTGAATAGTTTGGTCTTTTTTTTGTCAAAGCAATTGCCACTGCATATATTTCTGTTCATATGTATCTATAGGAAAATATTATTCCTTGATGTGCTCCATTTATTCTCCGCATGTGGGTTTTCGATTAAAGATGAACGTAGTGCCTGTTTCTACTGCCTTGGTTGCTAACTTCACTTTCCATGAATCTTTCACATGATTTTCAGCTTTGAGAAGAGCGAAAGTTATTTTCTCTTCATCTAAGAACTGGTTGATAGAGAAATATCTTTCCAGTTTTGAAACCCAGTCATCAACAACATTTGCATCAATCGTTCCTTGAAAAGTGGGTATATCAAAATTCACTTGCACGTTGAATGACCGATGACTTTCCACCATCTTCTTGAACTGCTCCATCATTTCTTCTCGTTGTTTTGTTAATGCATCTGCAACTGATGCTTTAATGTCTTCATCAGTTTGCAACTTAGCCATCTGCAATTGTGTGCGTCTCAAAGGAAGGTAGTCTGAAGGATTCCTTGTTTCCAACCCCAATCTTTGATATGTTGATCATGTGCGATAGAACATACAAGAGCACACTTTCTCTGATACCACTAATCTGAATTATGGATTCTGATGACAACACCTAAGTGAGAAATTGCGGTGTTATGGATGAACAAGATAATGTAGAATTGAAGCAAGACAAAAAGTATTGTATTCAATTAGAAAATGCAACATATAGTAATCCAAGGGATTCCAAGGGTCACCAACAACTCCTTGAGAATTGAAAAACCAAAATCCATATCAGGTTTCTTTACATAATAAAACCTAAATTATGTAATTTTTCAAAAAAACTATATAAAACTTGTCCTTACTTTAACTAGGAATAACTTTATGCACATGACTCGAAATTACAAGCTGTTTAACTTGTTGGAAAGGTCTCCAAGAGTTGTAGGTGAAGCCATGCTCTTTCACCACTTTCAAGCGCTAAAAATACTCTAAACGTCTTCAAATATGCCATTTACTAACATATAGAAGAACTAAAAAATACATAATAATATTTTCAAATTTTATTCTGATCATTACCCCCCCCTTGAAGAGCAGTGGGCTCCATTACATCAATACTCTGAATGAAATGAGGGAAACGAAGCTGAAGCTACTCCTTGGTAAACCACTTTCCTTGTTGAGTGAGCTGCCCTACTTGAACCACTTTGTATAGATAAATCTGTTGTTGTTTGAGTATTTTCACCATGGTGTCCACAATCTGATCACATTGGAATGGAGAAGTTGCACCTGAATTTAATACTGTAGTGGAAATTGTTTCTACAACATCTAATAGTGGAGGAAAATATGGCTTCAAGAGTTCCTTTTGAATATGTAGCCACACCTTGTCCCCGACTTGAAAATTATGAGGAGTGTGATACTCATCATGTCTCTCCTTATATTTCTTATTGGTATGCTCCAAGATTTCATCCTTTTTCTTTGCCAGAACCATGGGACTGCCACATGGTGATTAATTTGGACAAATTTGCCTTTTAGTTTCATCATTTCCTAATACTGATCTATGATAGACTAGTTCATTAGGCAATGGAGTTCCTAGTATCAAACCAATAATGTGTCTTACTTGGTAGTGTGGAGGTACCCCAGTTGGCAACTTAAACAAATTCTCATATTTTATCAAATTCTGGTCCATTGATCTTTTGTGGTGTTTGTGATGTCATTGGAATTATATACAGACTTCCTTTCTTCTTCAGAATGAATCATTAATAATATGAATGTTCCTATTTTGACAACCAGCCTCCTACCTTGCTTATCACTAATCAAAGAGGTAGTGTATGCAGGGCTTACCTTTGGTATTCGGTATTTCTGCTTAACTAATCTGATTGTCATGCTGTGAGGTCTGGATTCATAGACACCATGGCATTGGTAGAAATATGGTTGTCCCAACATAACATCACAAACATCTAAAGGAGCCACAACACAGATTATGTCATGTTTGAAAGGATTTATAGAGTAGGGAATGTGACACTGCTAGTGCACTTGGATATCTCTCCCTTGACTAACCCATCCCATAGAATAGGGTTGTGGATGTGATGTTTGTGATGTCATTGGAATTATATATAGACTTCCTTTCTTCTTCAGAATGAATCATTAATAATATGAATGTTCTTGTTTTGACAACCAGCCTCCTACCTTGCTTAGCACTAATCAAAGAGGTAGTGTATGCAGGGCTTACCTCTAGTATCTGGTATTTCTGCTGACCTAATCTGATTGTCATACTGCGAGGTCTAGATTCATAGACACCATGGTGTTGGTACATATATGGTTGTCCCAACAAAGCATCACAAACATCTAAATGAGCCACATCACATATTACTTCATCTTTGAAAGGTTTTATAGAGTAGAAAATGCGATACTGCTAGTGCACTTGGATATCTCTCCCTTGACTTACCCATCACATAGAATAGGGTTGCAGATGTGTTGTTGTTTTTAGATTCAATCTTTTCACAGTCTCTACTGATATTAGGTTCTTTTGACTTCCACTATCAACAATAAAGTGTAGGTCTTTTCCTCCGACCCACATTTGTGAGTGAAACAATCTCTCCTCATCATCCCGAGGCAATATATTTGTAGTAGATATTGTTGCATATGGAACAACCTCAATGATCTATTCATGGCTTTATTTTGGACAAGATTTTGCCACTTGAGGTTCTTCCTTGTCCTCATGTGTCTCCATCATTTAACTTTTTATGGTTTTGCAATCTTTTGTGTTGTGAGAGGGACTCTTATGGAATTCACACCACATATTGTTCTCTTGTGTCTTCTTCATACCCCATGCCTTTTTCGTTGGTGAATGGGGAGGAGATTCATTGGATCTCTTCGATCTATTATTTGCAAAGTTATCCCTCCTTCCTTTCTGTTTGAATTTCTCCTCAATTTTTGTAGCACATTTATATGCACTAAGTAAACTCTCTATGTTCAAGAATTCCATTTCGGTTTGAATATACCTATGGAGTCCACTTCGATATTTTAAAACTTGGCACCTCTCACAATGTTTGATGCCATGTTTTGTTGTTAAATCATGGAACAAATTAGTATATTCTCGAATAGTTTGGTCTTTTTTCTGTCAAAGCAATTGCCACTGCATTTATTTCTATTCATATGTATCTACAAGAAAATATTCTTCCTTTATGTGCTCCATGAATTCTCCCCATGTGGGTTTTTGATCAAAGATGAACGTAGTGCCCATTTTTGCTGCCTTGGTTGCTAACTTCACCTCCCATGAATCTTGCACATGATTTTTAGCTTTGAGAAGAGTGAAAGTTATTTTCTCTTCATCTAAGACTTGGTTGATAGAGAAATATCTTTCCAGTTTTGAAACCCAGCCATCAACGGCATCTGCATCAATCATTCCTTGAAAGGTGGGTATATTGAAATTCACTTGCACCTTGAATGGTGTATACCCTATGAGTGGTCAGTTTATAGGTGACCCATGACTTTCCAGCATTTGCTTGAATTGTTCCATCATTTCTTCTTGTTGTTTTGTTAATGCATCTGCAACCAATGCTTTAATATCTTCATCGGTGTACAACTTAGCCTTCTGTGATCGTGTGCATCTGAAAGGAAGGTAATCGGAAGGATTCCTTATTTCCAACCCTAATATTTGATATGTTGATCACGTGTGATATGATATACAGGAGTGAACTTGCTCTGATACCACTGATGTGAATTATGGATTCAGATGACAACACCTAAGTGAGAACCTGCAGTGTTGTGGATGAACAAGATAATACAGAATTGAAGCAAGCCAAAAGATATTGTATTTATTTCAAAAATCCAACATATAGTAATCCAAGGGATTCCAAGGGTTACCAACAACTCCTTGAGAATCAAAAAACCAATAGTCATATCAGGTTTATTTACATAATAAAATCTAAACTATGTAATGTTTCAAAAAAAATATATAAAATTTGTCCTAACTTTAACTAGGCATAACTTTCTACATAGGACTCAAAATTACAAGTCGTTTAACTTGTTGGAAAGGTCTCCAAGAGTTGTAGGTGAAGCCATTCTCTTTGCCAATTTGAAGGGCAAAAAATAAGCTGAAGGCCTTGAAATATGCCATTTACTAACATATAGAAAAACTAAGAAAATACGTAATAATATTTTCAAATTTTAGTTTGATCATTACTCCCCCCTTGAAGAGAAATACACTCCATTGCATCAATACTCTAAATGAAATGAGGGAAATGGAGCTGAAGCTTCTCCTTGGTAAACCACTTTCCTTGTTGAGTGATCTGTCCTGCTTGAACCAGTTTGTATAGATAAATCTGCTATTGTTTGAGTATTTTCACCATGGTGTCCACAATATGATCACATTGGAATGGAGAAGCTGCACCTGGATTCAATTATATAGTGGAAATTCTTTCTTCAATGTCTAATAGTGGAGGAAAATATGGCTTCAAGAGTTCTTTCTGAATATGTAGCCACACCTTGTCCCTGACTTGAAAATTATGAGGAGTGAGATACTCATCATGTCTCTCCTTATATTTCTTATTGGTATGCTCCAAGATTTCATCCTTTTTCTTTGCCAGAACCATGGGACTGCCACAAGGTGATTCACTCGGACAAATTTTCCTATTAGTTTCATCATTTCCTAATACTGATCTACGATAGACTGGTTCATTAGGAAATGGAGTTCCTAGTATCAAACCAATAATGTGTCTTACTTAGCAGTGTGTAGGTACCCCAGTTGGCAACTTAAACAAATTCTCATATTTTATCAAATTTTGGTGAATTGATCTGTTCTGCTGTGTCATGGTGTTTGTGATGTCATTGGAATTATATACAGACTTCCTTTCTTCTTCAGAATGAATCATTAATAATATGAATGTTCCTATTTTGACAACCAGCCTCTTACCTTGCTTAGCACTAATCAAAGAGGTAGTGTATGCAGGCTTACCTTTGGTATTTGATATTTCTGCTCACCTAATCTGATTGTCACACTGCGAGGTCTGGATTCAAAGACACCATGGCATTGGTACATATATGGTTGTCCCAACAAAACATCACAAACATCTAAAGGAGCCACATCCTAGATTACTTCATCTTTGAAAGGCTTTATAGAGTAGGGAATGCAACATTGTTGGTGCACTTGGATATCTCTCCCTTGACTTACCCATCCCATAGAATAGGGTTGTGGATGTGCTATTGTTTTCAGATTCAATCTTTTCACGATCTCTGCTAAAATTAGGTTCTTTTGACTTCCACTATCAACAATAAAGTGTAGGGCTTTTCCTTCAACCCACATATGTGAGTGAAACAATCTCTCCTCATCATCCTAGGGCAATATATTGGTATTAGCTACCATTGCATATGGATTGACCTCAATGACCTGTTCATGGCTTTATTTTGGACAAGATTCTGCCACTTGAGGTTCTTCGTTGTCCTCATGTGTCTCCATCATTAAACTTTTTATGGTTCTGCAATATTTTGTGTTGTGAGAGGGACTCTTATGGAATTCACACCACATATTATTCTCTTGTGTCTTCTTCATACCCCATGCCTTTGTCATTGGTGAATTGGGAGGAGATTCATTGGATGTCTTCCATCTATTATTTGTGAAGTTATCCCTCTTTCCTTTCTATTTGAATTTCTCCTCAATTTTTGTAGTAAATTTATATGCACTAGGTAATTTCTCTATGTTCAGGAATTCCATTTCGGTTTGAATATACCTATAGATTCCACTCCAATATTTTAAAACTCGGTGCTTCTCACAATCTTTGATACTAAGTTTTTTTGTTAAAGCATGGAATAAATTAGTATATTCTTGAACAATTTTGTCTTTTTTTTGTCAAAGCAATTGCCACTACATATATTTCTATTCATATGTATCTACAAGAAAATATTCTTCCTTTATGTGCTCCATGAATTCTCCCCATGTGGTTTTTTGATCAAAGATGAACATAGTGCCCATTTCTGCTGCCTTGGTTGCTTACTTCGCTTCCCATGAATCTTTCACATGATTTTCAACTTTGTGAAGAGTGAAAGTTATTTTCTCTTCATCTAAGTACTAGTTGACCAAAAAAATATCTTTCCAATTTTGAAACCCAGTCATCAACGACATCTGCATCAATCGTTCTTTGAAAGGTGGGTATATAGAAATTCACTTGCACCTTGAATGGTGTATACCCTATGAATGGTGGGTTTACAGGTGACCCATGACTTTCTAGCATCTGCTTGAACTATGCCATCATTTCTTCTCATTGTTTTTTTAATGCATCTGCAACCAATGCTTAAATATCTTCATCGGTCTGCAACTTAGCCATATGCAATTGTGTGCATCTCAAGGGAAGGTAGTTTGAAGGATTCGTTGTTTCCAACCCCAATATTTGATATGTTGATCGTGTGTGATATGACATATAGGAGAAAACTTTCTCTAATACCATTGATCCGAATAATGGTTTCGGATGACAACACCTAAGTGAGGACCTACGGTGTTGTGGATGAACAAGATAATACAGAATTGAAGCTAGCCAAAAAGTATTGTATTCAATTTGAAAATCCAGCATATAGTAATTAAAGGGATTCAAAGGGTCACCAAAAGTCCTTGAGAATCAAAAAACCAATAGTCATATCAGGTTTATTTACATAATAAAATCTAAACTATGTAATTTTTCAAAAAAAGTATATAAAATTTGTCCTAACTTTAACTAGGCATAACTTTTTGCACAGGACTCAAAACTATGAGCCGTTTAACTACTTGGAAAGGTCTCCAAGAGTTGTAGGTGAAGCCATGTTCTTTTCCCACTTTTGAAGGGCTAAAAATACCTTGAAGGCCTTCAAATATGTCATTTACTAATATATAGAAAAACTAAGAAAATACATAATAATATGTTCAAATTTTATTCTGATCATTACATCTCCTTGAAGAGAAATGAGCTCCATTGCATCAATACTTTGAAGAAATGAGGGAAATGGAGCTAAAGTTGCTCCTTGGTAAACCACTTTCCTTGTTGAGTGATCTGCCCTTCTTGAACCACTTTGTATAGATAAATCTGTTGTTGTTTGAGTATTTTCACCATGGTGTCCACAATATGATCACATTGAAATGGAGAAGTTGCACCTGGATTCAATTTTGTAGTGGAAATTATTTCTTCAACATCTAATAGTGTAGGAAAATATGGCTTCAAGAGTTCCTTCTGAATATGCAGCCACACCTTGTCCCCGATTTGAAAATTATGAGGAGTGCAATACTCATCATGTCTCTCAATATATTTCTTATTGGTATGCTTCAAGATTTCATCCTTTTTCTTTGTTAGAACTATGGGACTGCCATAGGGTGATTCACTTGGACAAATTTGCCTCTTAGTTTTATCATTTCCTAATACTGATCTATGATAGACTAGTTCATTAAGAAATGGAGTTCCTGGTATCAAACCAATAATGTGTATTACTTGGCAGTATGTAGGTACCTGAGTTGGCAACTTAAACAAATTCTCATAATTTATCAAATTTTGGTCCATTCATCTTTTTTGCTGTGTTGTGGTGTTTGTGATGTCATTGGAATTATATACAGATTTCCTTTCTTCTTCAAAAAGAATCATTAATAATATGAATGTTCCTATTCTGACAACCAACCTACCTTACTTAACACTAATCAAAGAGGTAGTGTATGCAGGGCTTACCTCTGGTATTTGGTATTTCTGCTCACCTAATCTGATTGTCATGCTACAAGGTCTGGATTCATAGACACCATGGCATTGGTACATATATGATTGTCCCAACAAAACATCACAAACATCTAAAGGAGCCACAACACATATTACTTCATCTTTGAAAGGCTTTATAGAGTAGGGAATGCAACACTATTGGTGCACTTGGATATCTCTCCCTTGACTTACCCATCCCATAGAATAGGGTTCTTGATGTGCTGTTGTTTTCAGATTCAATCTTTTCATGGTCTTTGCTGATATTAGGTTCTTTTGACTTCCACTTTCAACAATAAAGTGCAGGGCTTTTCCTCTGACTCACATCTATGAGTGAAACAATCTCCCCTCATCATCCTAGGGAAATATATTTGTAGTAGCTACCATTGCATATGGATCAGCCTCAATGACTTGTTCATGGCTTTATTTTGGACAAGATTCTACCACCTAAGGTTCTTCCTTGTCCTCATGTGTCTCCATCATTAAACTTTTTATGGTTCTACAATCTTTTGTGTTGTGAGAGGGACTCTTATGGAATTCACACCACATAATGTTCTCTTGTGTCTTCTTCATACCCCATGCCTTTTTCATTGCTGAATTGGGAGGAGATTCCTCGTAGCTCTTCCATCTGTTATTTACGAAGTTATCCCTCCTTCCTTTCTATTTGAATTTCTCCTCAACTTTTGTAGCAAATTTATATGCACTAGGTAAACTCTCTATGTTCAGGAATTCCATTTCGGTTTGAATATACCTATGGAGGCCACTCTGATATTTTAAAACTTGGTGCTTCTCACAATCTTTGATGCCAAGTTTTGTTGTTAAAGCATGGAATAGATTAATATATTCTTGAATAGTTTGGTCTTTTTTCTGTTGAAGCAATTACCACTACATTTATTTCTATTCATATGTATCTGTAGGAAAATATTCTTCCTTTATGTGCTCCATGAATTCTCCTCATGTGTGTTTTTGATCAAAGATGAACGTAGTGCCGTTTCAGTTGCTTTGGTTGCTAACTTTGCTTCCCATGAATCTTTCACATGATTTTCAGCTTTGAGAAGAGAGAAAGTTATTTTCTCTTCATCTAAGAATTGGTTGACGAAGAAATATCTTTCCAGCTTTGAAACCTAGTCATCAACGACATCTGCATCAATCATTCCTTGAAAGGTGGCTATATAGAAATTCACTTCCACCTTGAATGGTGTATACCTTGTGAATGGTGGGTTTACAAGTGACCCACGACTTTCCATCATCTTCTTGAACTGCTCGATCATTTCTTCTCGTTGTTTTATTAATGCAACTGCAACCAATGCTTTAATGTCTTCATCGGTCTGCAACTTAGCCATCTGCGATCGTGTGCATCTCAAAGGAAGGTAGTCTGAAGGATTCCTTGTTTCCAACCCTAATATTTGATATGTTGATCACATGCGATATGACATACAAGAATGAACTTGCTCTGATACCACTAATCCAAATTATGGTTTCAGATGACAACACCTCATTGAGAACCTGCAGTGTTGTGGATGAACAAGATAATACAAAATTGAAGCAAGCCAAAAAGTATTGTATTCAATTCAAAAGTCCAACATATAGTAATCCAAGGGATTTCAAGGGTCACCAACAACTCCTTGAGTATCAAAAAACCAATAGTCATATCAGGTTTATTTACATAATAAAATCTAAACTATGTAATTTTTAAAAAAAACTATATAAAATTTGTCCTAACTTTAACTAGGCATAACTTTCTGCATAGGACTCAAAATTACGAGCTGTTTAGCTTGTTGGAAACGTCTCCAAGAGTTGCAGGTGAATCCATGCTCTTTTGCCACTTTGATGGGCTAAAAATACCCTAAAGGCCTTCAAATATGCCATTTACTAACATATAGAAAAACTAAGAAAATACATAATAATATTTTCAAATTTTATTCTGATCATTACTCCCCCCTTGAAGAGAAATGGTCTCCATTGCATCAATACTATAAATGAAATGAGGTAAATAGAGCTAAAGCTACTCCTTGGTAAACCACTTTCCTTGTTGAGTGATCTGCCCTGCTTGAACCACTTTTTATAGATACATCTGTTGTTGTTTAAGTATTTTCACCATGGTGTCCACAATCTGATCACATTGAAATGGAGAAGCTGCACCTGGATTCAATTCTATAGTGGAAATTATTTCTTCAATGTCGAATAGTGGAGGAAAATATGGCTTCAAGAGTTCTTTCTGAATATGCTGCCACACCTTGTCCCTGACTTGAAAATTATGAGTGCGATACTCATCATGTCTTTCCTTATATTTCTTGTTGGTATGTCCAAGATTTCATCCTTTTTCTTTGCCTAAACCATGGGATTGCCTCAAGGTGATTCACAATAGACTGGTTCATTAGGCAATGGAGTTCCTTGTATCAAACCAATAATGTGTCTTACTTGGCAGTGTGTAGGTACCCCAGTTGGCAACTTAAACAAATTCTCATATTTTATCAAATTTTGGTCCATTGATCTTTTCTGTTGTGTTGTGGTGTTTGTGATGTCATTGGAATTATATACAAACTTCCTTTCTTCTTCAAAATGAATAATTAATAATATGAATGTTCTTGTTTTGACAACCAGCCTCCTACCTTATTTAGCACTAATCAAAGAGGTAGTGTATGTAGAGCTTACCTCTGGTATTCGGTATTTATGCTCAACTAATTTGAGTGTGACGCTATGAGGTCTAGATTCATAGACACCATAGCATTGGTACATATATGGTTGTCCCAAAAAAAACATCACAAACATATAAAGGAGACACATCATAGATTACTTCATCTTTGAAAGGCTCTATAGAGTAGGGAATGTGACACTACTGGTGCACTTGGATATGTCTCCCTTGACTTACCCATCCCATAGAATAGGGTTGCTAATGTGTTGTTGTTTTCAGATTCAATATTTTCATGGTCTTTGCTGATATTAGGTTCTTTTGACTTCCACTATCAATAATAAAGTGTAGGGCTTTTCCTCTAACCCACATCCGTGAGTGAAACATTCCCTCCTCATCATCCCAGGGCAATATATTTTTAGTAGCTACCATTGCATATGGATCAGCCTCAATGACCTATTCATGGCTTTCTTTTGGACAAGATTCTACCACCTGAGGTTCTTCCTTGTCCTCATGTGTCTGCATCATTAAAAAATTTATGGTTCTGCAATCTTTTGTGTTGTGAGAGGGACTCTTATGGAATTCACACCACATATTGTTCTCTTGTGTCTTCTTCATAGCCCATGCTTTTTTTGTTGGTGAATTGGAAGGAGATTCATTAGAGCTCTTCCATCTATTATTTGCAAAGTTATCCCTCCTTCCTTTTTGTTTGAATTTCTCCTCAATTTTTGTAGCAAATTTATATGCACTAGGTAAAATCTCTATGTTGAGGAATTCCATTTCGGTTTGAATATACCTATGGAGTACACTCTGATATTTTAAAACTTGGTGCTTCTCATAGTATTTGATGCCAAGTTTTTCTATTAAAGCATGGAATAGATTAGTATATTCTTGAACAGTTTGGTCTTTTTTCTGTTGAAGCAATTTCCACTGCATATATTTCTGTTCATATGTATCTACAAGAAAATATTCTTCTGTTATGTGCTCCATGAATGGTGTATACCCTATGAATGGTGGGTTTATAGGTGACCCATGACTTTCTAGCATCTGCTTGAACTGCTCCATCATTTCTTGTCATTGTTTTGTTAATGCATCTGCAACCAATGCTTTAATGTCTTCATCAATCTACAACTTAAGCATCTACAATCATGTGCGTCTCAAAGGATGGTAGTCTGAAGGATTCCTTGTTTCCAACCCCAACCTTTGATATGTTGATCACATGTGATATTACATACAGGAGTGAACTTGCTTTGATACCACTGATTTGAATTATGGATTCAGATGAAAACACCTAAGTGAGAACCTACGGTGTTGTGGATGAACAAGATAATAAAGAATTGAAGTAAGCCAAAAAGTATTGTATTCAATTTGAAAATCCAACATATAGTAATCCAAGGGATTCCAAGGGTTACCAACAACTCCTTGAGAATCAAAAAACCAATAGTCATATCAGGTTTATTTACATAATAAAATCTAAACTGTAATTTTTCAAAAAAACTATATAAAATTTGTCCTAACTTTAACTAGGCATAACTTTCTGCACAGGACTCAAAATTATGAGCCGTTTAACTCATTAGAAAGGTCTCCAAGAGTTGTAGGCAAAGACATGCTCTTTTACCACTTTGAAGGGCTAAAAATGCGCTGAAGGCCTTCAAATATGCCATTTACTAACATATAGAAAAACTAAGAAAATACATAATAATATTTTCATTTTTTATTCCGCTCATTACTCCCCCCTTGAAGAGAAACGGGCTCCATTGCATCAATACTCTGAATGAAATGAAGGAAATAGAGTTGGAGCTGCTCCTTCATAAACCACTTTCCTTGTTGAGTGATCTGCCATGATTGAACCACTTTTTATAGATAAATCTGCTATTGTTTGAGTATTTTTACCATGGTGTCCACAATCTAATCACATTGGAATGGAGAAGCCGCACCTGGATTTAATTCTGTAGTGGAAATTGTTTCTTCAACATCTAATAGTGGAGGAAAATATGGCTTCAAGAGTTCCTTCTGAATATGCAGCCACACCTTGTCCCTGACTTGAAAATTATGAGTGTGATACTCATCACGTCTCTCCTTATATTTCTTAATTGTATGCTCCAAGATTTTATCATTTTTCTTTGCTAGAACCATGGGAATGCCACAGGATGATTCACTTGAACAAATTTGCCTCTTAGTTTCATCATTTCCTAATACTGATCTATGATAGACTGGTTCATTAGGAAATGGAGTTCCTAGTATCAAACCAATAATGTGTCTTACTTGGTAGTATGTAGGTACCCCTGTTGGCAACTTAAACAAATTCTCATATTTTATCAAATTTTGGTCCATTGATCTTTTCTGTTGTGTTGTGGTGTTTGTGATGTCATTTGAATTATATACAAACTTCCTTTCTTCTTCAGAATGAATCATTAATAATATGAATTTTCCTATTTTGACAACTAGCTTCCTACCTTGCTTAGCACTAATCAAAGAGGTGGTGTATGCAGGGGTTGCCTCTGGTATTCAGTATTTCTGCTCACCTAATCTGATTGTCATGCTACAAGGTTTGGATTCATAGACACCATAGCATTGGTACATATATGATTTTCCCAAAAAAACATCACAAACATCTAAAGGAGGCACATCACAGATTACTTCCTCTTTGAAAGGCTTTATAGAGTAGGGAATGTGACACTGCTGGTGCACTTGGATATCTCTCCCTTGACTTACCCATCCCATAGAATAGGGTTGCAGATGTGCTATTGTTTTCAGATTCAATCTTTTCACGGTCTTTGCTGATATTAGGTTCTTTTGACTTCCACTATCAACAATAAAGTGCAGGGATTTTCCTCCGACCCACATCTGTGAGTGAAAGAATCTCTCCTCATCATCTCGGGGAAATATATTTGTAGTAGCTACCGTTGCATATGTATCAGCCTCAATGACCTATTCATGGCTTTCTTTTGGACAAGATTCTGCCATGTGAGGTTCTTCCTTGTCCTCATGTGTCTGCATCATTAAACTTTTTATGGTTCTGCAACCTTTTGTGTTGTGAGAGGGACTCTTATGGAATTCACACCACATATTGTTCTCTTGTGTCTTCTTCATACCACATGCCTTTTTCATTGGTGAATTGGGAGGAGATTCATTGGAGCTCTTCCATCTGTTATTTGCGAAGTTATCCTTCCTTCCTTTTTGTTTGAATTTCTCCTCAATTTTTGTAGCAAATTTATATGCACTAGGTAAACTCTTTATGTTCAGGAATTCCATTTCGGTTTGAATATACCTATGGAGTCAACTCAGATATTTTAAAACTTGGTGCTTCTCACAATCTTTAATGCCAAGTATTGTTGTTAAAGCATGGAATAGATTAGTATATTCTTGAATAGTTTGGTCTTTTTGCTATCGAAGCAATTTCCACTGCATAAATTTATGCTCATATGTATCTACAAGAAAATATTCTTCCTTTAATGTTTCTCATGAATTCTCTCCATGTGGGTTTTTGATCAAAGATTATCGTAGTGCCCATTACTACTACCTTGGTTGCTAACTTTGCTTCCCATGAATCTTTCACATGATTTTCTTCTCTGAGAAGAGCGGAAGTTATTTTCTCTTCATCTAAGAACTGGTTGACAGAGAAATATCTTTCCAGTTTTGAAACCCAGTCATCAACGACATTTGCATCAAGCGTTCCTTGAAAGGTGGGTATATCAAAATTCACTTGCACCTTGAATGGTGTATACCCTGTGAATGGTGGGTTTACAGGTGACTTTCCAGCATCTTCTTGAACTTCTCCATCATTTCTTCTCATTGTTTTGTTAATGCATCTGCAACCAATGCTTTAATGTCTTCATTGGTTTGCAACTTAGCCATCTATGATCATGTTCATCTCAAAGGAAGGTAGTCTGAAGGATTCCTTGTTTCCAACCCCAATCTTTTATATGTTGATCGCATGTGATATGACATATAGGAGTGAACTTGCTCTGATACCACTGATCCAAAATTTGGATTTGGATGACAACACCTAAGTGAGAACCTGTGGTGTTGTGGATGAACAAGATAATACAGAATTGAAGAAAGCCAAAAAGTATTGTATTCAATTAGAAAATCCAACATATAATAATCCAAGGGATTCCAAGGGTCACCAACAACTCCTTGAGAATTGAAAAACCAATAGTCATATCAGGTTTATTTACATAATAAAATCTAAACTATGCAATTTTTCAAAAAAACTATATAAAATTTGTCCTAACTTTAATTAGGCATAACTTTCTACACAGGACTCAAAATTATGTGTCGTTTAACTCGTTGGAAAGGTCTCCAAGAGTTGTAGGTGAGGCCATTCTCTTTTACCACTTTGAAGGGCTAAAAATACCCTAAAGGCCTTCAAATATGCCATTTACTAACTATAGAAAAACTAAGAAAATACAAAATAATATTTTCAAATTTTATTCTGATCACTCTCACTAGATGTTCAAAAGATTTTATCTATTTTCAGTTTGAAGACATTCATTTGTGTTGATGGATGAATGTTAAAGCCTTTTAACTCTTTCATATGAGGATCTATCAGCATATATAATAAATTCATTGCAAATCATATGAGGAGTTGCCCTCTAATGCAGAGGTTGAATTTTAATTAATTCATCCAACTATTGGTAATTTGTTTCTTTTCACAAAAGGGCAAATCAGAGTCATATTTTTTCTTTTATTAAGGTTTCCGAAAAGAGACAAATCTATTTGCTAACAAATTGTAATATTTAATTTTATTGTGTGAGTTGCACATGGACCTGTAGCATGTAGAGATTCCTTGGAAATATTCTTGAGAGCACTTGATGAGTTGTATTGTAACATTGGGATATATTATATTATTTTATTTAATTAGGGAAAGTAATTTAATAAACTACCTAATATTAGATGTGGGGTCAATGGGGTAGTTATCCCTTGGTTTTGTAGTACATGGTTTTGATGTAATACCACTTGGTGGTTTTGTGGGAGCTTGTGTCTATAAAAGCAACCACAAGGGTAGCTATTTAGGTTAGAAAGGATTAGCATTTGTGGAGATTTGAATCATGGCATGGGGTGTTTGGTTACATGATTGTCAACATGGAGTGTTTGTTGGTGGTTGGGGTTTCAAAATATTTCATAATTGTATTTGTAATGGTGTATTGTTGATAATACATGTTGATAGATGCTTTTGGAGGCTAGGTTTTTCCCTCATGAGGGTTTTCCTAGGGTATATCTTGTATCAACTTGGATGGCTATGTTATCTATTCTTTGCATATGGATTCTATGTATTTATTTACTTCAAATCTCAAATGGTTTGTGTGGAAATTGTCATATGTTTGGCTGCAAGTTTCCTTTCATTACATAACTCACATCTTAGGAGCCATGAAAACTCATCTTAAATTTTTCTACTATCAAAATCTTCTTCTAGAGAGAAACCCAAGTAAAGGTACCCACTTTGGGAAAACAATGTTTGTGCAACATATACTGGTGGGAATTTGTAGTAATTCTTGAGCCGATTCTCTTTCCAATAACTTGTACCCATCCTATGCATTATAGAGCCTAGTTTTTCAAACATTCCATAAAATGACATCTTGACCCTCTTGTAGAACCACCATTCTATCTTGAATAATATTCTTTAATTGAAATAATTCTTCCCCTAGAAGGCCAAGGGTGTCCATTCATTTCTAACACTGACATTGCACTTCATTTTGTTCACTTACCAACAAGTAATATGTCTGAGGGGGGTTGCTCATTTCTCTTTTAATATGTCTTTCATTAATCCATCTCTATTAACATATCATTTTATTGCTTCTATCATTATCTATTTTATCATTTTATCTATCAAACTATCTTGGTTGTTCGTGGAGGTGGAAACACCAAAACGGGTGTCTAACTATGCTAGACCTCTAAATCACAAACCCAAAATTTGTGACCTTATTTTTTTTATGTGTAGGTTCATAGGAAGAAAGGAATTGTTGGATGCTTCATTCATTGGTATTGTAAGCTTCTCTTGCTCTTGTATTTTTCTTATTCCATTTCAACTAGATGTTAGCTTTCTATTGTTGTGATCATCATATTAAGTAGTCAGGACTCATGTCTATTTGTCATTACATTTTTGAGTATGGTCCCTGTACTCTATCTATATAGGATGTCAAAGCATCACAATGTCATCCACAACCTGTACATGTGTCCTAGATAGAGAGCTCACATAGTTTACCAGATGATCTTTATGACTTGTGTCTTTGGTTTATGTGGTTAAAATATTTCTACCAATTAGCAGTAGTTAGTTTCATGCTTTCATTTTTCTTTAGTGATTTAACTTAGAGGTGTGAAGACTTCAAAGGTTTCTTTGAGTGGAGAGGACGTTAGTGAGTCCTTGAGGGGTTTGACCACCTTTCGAAGTGGTTCACTTTTCCTACTCTACATTAAATCTTGTTGATAAGGAAAGGAATGACATTAAATATATTAGAATAGATGAAATTACTATCTTCAATACAATGATTCTCCCTACCCAGGATAGCCACCAACCTTTCCAAGATGTTCTTCTATTAGAGAGCCTATCATAGAGGGGGTCCCAAAGCTTGTTAGTTATAGTTTCCTTTGTTCAAAGGAATTCCGAGATACATGCATGGAAGTTGTCCTCTATTGAAACCTATCATCCTAATAATCTCTTACTCCTTCCTTGTTGGAGTGAAAAAGAAAATAATTTCTAACTTATTTACTTCCACTTGTTGCTTAGAGGTATATGAATATAAATTTAAAATCTCTTTAAAAATTATTTCTTCTTGCCTCTTGGTTGCTCCATAAAGAAAAATTTCATCAGCAAATTGTTGATGCAAGATCAGGGGTATATTTCTAGTAGTTATGATCCCTTTAAGGTATCCCTTTGACAAGGCTCACCTAATTGATCTACCCAATGCTTCTATCATTATTATGAAAAAAAATGGGATAAAGGGTATGTTGGCAATTTACACTCATTCGATGATTCTCGATGCTTGATTTATGGTTCAGGGTTGTCATTAATGGAAACTCTTCTTGGATATTCAATCTGGTAGTCATGATTCCTCTTATCTAGAAGCAGGAGTTAACTAGTAGACAGTCAACTGGTAAAACAAGGCTATCTCGGTAATGTTTTGATCCGGAAAGATTTTCGATGATTGTGGTGATTTTGGTGGTTAACTTCGTGTTCTTGGTGAATGGGAAAATCCTTAGGAAGTGTTTGATCATACTCTTTTGTTCCAATGCTATGTTTTGTTAAATATTGAAGCCGACTTGAAGCTACACATTACACTTCTTGAAGCCGACTTGAGGGAGATTATTTTTGTTAAGACTGAATATATAAGATCAAATTGATGATTATTTTTTGGTGTAATACATTTGTGGTGATTGTTTTGGCATGATTGAGTCTAGTTTCATGTGCGTATTTGGTTCACAGATAATTTGGTAGCTGAATGAGACAGAAACTGAGTACTTGTAGAGCGAGTATAGTCAAAGATCTAGTGCTTAACCAAAACTCATTCATGCATTGTCAGATGCTACTTCAAAGTTCATTTTATTGCATTTCCTCATTGTAATCAAATTGTAAGTTAGTGATACTTCCCTGAAGGTTGTAGCCTTCTGAGTCATTGTATTTGAGCAGTGGGTCTGAATGCAAGTGCATTCCCCATCTATATAATATTTATGTACTCCTGGCCATAGTATATAAATATTATGGGTTCCAGCTCCACAATGGTTTTTTCCTTTCTGGGTTTCCATGTAAAAATTTTGGTCTTGTGGATTTGTGGTTTATTTATTGCTTGTTTATGTTCTTTTCTGTTATGCATTGCTAACTGATGGATAAAGAATAAGTTTGTGGATTTGATTTCCAACAAATCACTAATTCACCCCCCCCTCTTAGTGATCCCTAATTCTAGCAGGGTCCCCCTATTTGATGTTTCTCGATGCCTCAAATAATCCTTTTGGAGAGCCTTTCAATAACATTAAACATCTTGGGATAGCTATCCACTTGAAAATCAAATCTAACCAAATTCTAGAAAAGTTAAGAGTTTCCATAACTTTCAACAAAATGTTAAACACACTAGAATACTGAGAATGGGGGGTGAATTAGTATTCAATTAAACTTAAATACTTTAACATTAGATTAAACCCTTACTTAGAAACAAATCAGCGATTAAAAAAAAAATATCACAATTGCACAAGTAGACACTAGATTTACATGGAAAACCCAACAAGGGAAAATCCATGGTGAGCTAGCTACCTGGATCTACTATCCAAATCAAGCCCCACAAGTAAAAATTGAGGTTACAATAGGTTTGATGGGCTACAACCCAAAGGAAGTTGTAACTCCTTGAATTACAATTTTATGGCTACAACCAAAGGAAGTTCACTACTCCCTGAGAATTAGAACAATTACAACAAGAGGACACAACCTCATAATATCATAAATAGTTGATGAATTTCCACCATAACATTTATATTTGATCATATCAATAGCTTTCAACTCATTGTTCTAGCTTACTTCTTGGGGAATTAAATGAAATTACCTTTGGCTCATTATCCCTCGAATGCATTAAAAACTTCTTTGCCACCCCATACACACACCTTTTTGTAATGATTTGATCTCCCATTTTATCCTCAACAAGCATCAACAAGATTTTCCCAAGTTCTCTAGGGTCAAATGTGTAGGCATGAAACATACATCCTCCAAGGAGGTTAGCCCCAAACACTTTTGCATTGGAAGCAAAGTAAATTTGGTGTAGTGCCCCTTCCCAATTCATCGTGTCTTTTTGAACATCAAAGGAATATATTGATCTAGCTTAGTCTACTTTATGATGATTTGACGGTATCATGTTATGTACTAACCTAATTTCATGATTGTATTGGATATGATGATGGATCTATATTTGATGATTTATAAGTGTTCATTATTCATGATGGATCATATTGCTAATGGGATTTTGATGACATTATGATTATGCTAACCCTACTCTATGATTATGATGACTGAGTTGATGCTACGATGTTTGTGATTGTCTTCTAGTGTCTTCATGATTAGAGACAATGCCATACCACTCATTGTGAGCACGAAATGAGGTTGTGATTCTTTATCACTTGCATGATCATTTATGATGAATATATATTGTATATATGTTTTATTGCATTTAGTGGTGGATGTGGGATTGCAGGTACCAGACATCGACTCCAGCTAGTCTCACAGGTCTGAGTGTGTCTTTATCCCAATAGAAAGTTGTTGAAGATGGTATGTTTTCCCTCATACTCTAGGCTTAAGTTGATACCCTTGTCAATTAGTGTCTTGGCTTGAGTCATTGGTTTGTGTCATGCGGTATGTTGTTCAACCTTATGTCGAGTTGCCTTGTGAGTTTGTGATTATTTATTAATTAAAAAATAATCGGTTAATATAGTTTATAAATATTAAATTAAATCAATGGATGGCATTAATATTTAATATTAATGTGTGATTATTATTATTGGAGAATTATTATTCATTAATGTTTATTTTATGGATTTATATTTTATTGGTTATTTGGAATTGTGGAAATTAATTAACCAAATTACTACATATAGCCCATTGGTGTAAATTATTATTTTGGTTAAAGTAATTGATTTTGGTTGAAAGAGGTTTGAATGTAGGGTTGGTGTGAATTTTGATTTGGACTTTGATTGAGTGGGGTTTTATTTTGGTTGAAAGGGGTTTGATTTTGGTTGAAAGAGGTACTTTGAATGTTGGGTTGATATGATTGGTATGCTAGATATGTTGGGTTGAAAGAAGGTTGACATGACTCTAATGTTGGTTGAACTGAGTAGGAATGATTTTGTTGAAGAATGAAGGTTGGAATGTTTGAATGGTCTTACAAGTAGAAGAAGGTTGGCCCGATAATGATTCGCTCATGGTTATCACTTCTCTCATCATTTTTTCTAACCAGTCCATATGGTTGTTAAGACTAGTCATGTTTCTCATTTGTTGTTGCAAAGTATTGATTTGTTGAGCTAAGTTCTCTATGGATGGTGATGGAATAGGAATGGAAGGGATGAATTCTTCAGCTTCCCTATGAAATGCATAACATCAATCCATGATGTTCGCTTGATTGGTTTGGACCTAAGATTACAACATGTAAGATTTTTTTTCCATTTCTAGAATGTTGCAAAAGTTTGATTGATTTGTTGATCTTGACAAGCTTGTTTGTTGTGAGGTTCTAATCTTGTTGATATTGAAACTTGACTTTGTTGAGGGATTTGATATTGTTGATGTTGAAACTTGACTTTGTTTGAAGGACTTGATTTTGTTGATGTTTTTGACAAAACTTGGTTGAGATTCCACTTTGTTTTTGGTATTTTCTAAAATGTTTGAACTTGGTGAAATGTAGCAAAGGATGCAACAAACACATCAAAGAGAATAATACCATATAAAAATAATACTTGTTTAAGGAACTTTTTCAAATTCCCATGAATGTTGGAGTCTTTTTCAAGACCCCATTTTGTTTTCGTTGTATTTGGACAATTTGATAGCACATCAAGCAAACTCTCCTAAGGTCAAAAGGTCACAAGTATTACCACAACCCACATCTTGATACTCTGTCAGCTCAAACAACCTTGTCACACACTAGAGCACACCCATTTTTTTGCCTTTTTTCTAGAAATTAGACCAAAGAAGATTTCTCCTCAATTGATGCATTATTCTAGGAGATGTATGGTGAGTGTCTTGGGGACAGATTCTTCCCCACCCTTGCACTGTGATAACTCAAGTGTCTGGTTACTGACTCAGTTGGCTTTCTAATTTCTAAGGTGTTTAGAAAGGGTTCCATTTGAGTGGTCACAATCAACAACGTTTTACACTTCGTTGAGGGAGGTCTCCTAGTCTGTAGAGGTTATGCTCTATAGATTTTAATGTATCGTATAGGCACTGAGGGAGGTATAATGTCATTGTGGCAACATGTAACATTCGTCGCATATGATTTTCATCACATACACATTTATTTATAGTGGCTTGGATTACTTGGCTTTAGCCATTGCCACTTAGTTCGTTCCCCTCTCATCGGCCTTAATGGCACCCTAAGGGCAACTCGGGAGGGAAGGCCTTCTAAAGGATGTAAGTACAAAAAAATACTGAAAGCATAAAAGAAGAGAGCCTGGTTTTCTGATCACCCATTGAAGGGGAGAGCATAATACCTATCCCTTCGAAGACATCAAAAACAAAATTCTTTTTATCCTTCCATTGCAATGATTTTCTATTCTAAAATGAGATGTTGCTCCAAAAAGGCATGGGGTTTGTTTTTAACCTTCATAGCAATTTGTGAAAGAACAGGAAAGAATTTAAATTTTTATTTTTAAAAGCACCAAAATAAGTTCTCTACTCTAACCCTGCAGAGAAAATAACATTAAAAAAAACACATGGTGGGCTATCCAGCCTAATTTCCTTCCTTTGGTTACAAAAATCTGCTTCAATGTTTATCAATGATTTGTTATAAAACAAAACACTAAAAGACTAAAATTTAAGAAAAATGAAAGAATGGAGAGGTTTTTTTTTTACATGAGGAACTTGCTAAAAATGGAAACTAAAAAAAATAGAAACTTTCCAGAAATGGAAACTTTTCAGAAAAAGAAACCTGCCAAAAATGAAAAATTTCCAAAAATAGAAACCTGTCAAAATGGAAACTTGCCAAAATGGAAAATTTTCAGAAATGGAAACTTTCCAAAAATAAAAACCTACCAAAAATGGAAACTTTCCTTAAGTTGAAACCTGCCAAAAATGAAAACTTTCCAAAAATGGAAACCTTCCAAAAATGGAAACCTACCAAAAATAGAAAATTTTTAGAAATGGAAACCTGCAAGCATACACAAAATTTCAAATTGTTGTTAGTTCACATCGAGTTCACCATTGTGTTTCATTCTTAAAAATCATTAATGCAGAAATAGGAAATAAGGATGAATCACTAAATCCTTAACTATCAAAGCAATTTCAAACGTAAACCAATAGAAATTAACACAAGATAAGAATAAATTCAAATAAATGAAACTCCCTCATCCTGCATCGTGGCTTCCATTGTGCTTCTTCGAATTGTGCTTGTAGGTGGCTCTCAAGTATTGCATTGGGATTCCTGCATAGATTAGACAATTGCTTGAAGACTGTGATTCTAGATTGAATTGAGAAAAGAGGTTGAATTTATAGATTTTAAACACAGAAGGGGTAAGGATTTGAACTCAAGTGTTGATTGATAGTAAACTAAAATTGATTGATCAGTGAACTCAATAGATTGATTTGTTAACTCATTTGATTGGGGAGTCAACTAAATAGATTGGCTAGTGAACTAGATAGATTAGCTAGTTGACTGAGTTGATTGAGAGATGACTGAATTGATTAAGAGATAACTAGTTAGTCAGAAAAAGGTGATTGAAGGAAATTGAAGAATTAACTAAGTTAACTGATTGGTTTAACTAATTTGATCAACCAATTATGATTTTCAACATGTGTTGTAGGAGATTGACTTGAAATTTAATTTCATTTTGATTTGCATTTGAAGTTGGGTTTTCGAATGCTGAAATGCACATAAATTAATTAAAATTCAAATTTGGTGAAATATGAATTTGATGATTTGGAATTAGATGAAATTAATTGAAATTCAAATTTTGGGAAATATGAATTTGAGAGAAATGAAATTAGATGGAATTATTTGAAATTTGAATTTGGGGATTTGGAAGAATAATTTAAATAAAATTATTTAAACATTAGAAATAGAATTTAATTAAATAATAAAGATAATTTAATTAAGGAATTAATCATAATTAATTAAATAATTAATATTTGAGAAAGGGGTTAACTGATTAATTAATTAGAGAATAGAAATAGAATAATTAGAAGTGTTGAAGGGTGATGATTAAAATAAATTGTTAGTTTAATCAAATAATTAAAGAGTTAATTAATTAGATGAATAATTAGTAAAAGATTAAAGAGACATTTTAAGGTGTCTACAAATAATATTATAATAACTTGATCTTTCATGCAATAAATTATCTGGGGCTATTCATATTAATATGTAACTTTTCACATCCTTAAGTTAACTTAAAGGCTTCAACTTTTAAGGATGACTAAAAATAGAGGGTTCCTATTTTTAGTAAGTTTGCATATGAGCATGGAGCGACTTAAAATTTTCCCCAAAGCTCTAGAATGGTAAATTGCACATTGTAGGTGGGTTTCATGTTAATATAATTATAGATATGTGAAAATACTAAGTTCTTAAGTGAGCACTTGGAGAGCTGAGGAGATTGAAGTATCTAAGCTTGCGAGGATGTGAATTCACTGGCCAAATTCCAAGAGAATTGACTAAACCGCAGCAATTGGAGCACTTGGACCTGAGTGATAATAATCTCCATGGTGTCATTTCAAGGGAGATAACACATTTGAGAGGGTTGGAGAAACTTGAACTGGGCTATGTGAATTTCAGTATGCCAGGAGATGGTTGGGTGGGGAATATTGCTTCTCTCACCAATTTGACTATACTTCTCATGTATGGTTGTGGACTAATAGGATAAATTCCTCCCTCCTTTGCAAATCTCTCACAGCTTCAATCATTGAACCTTTTAGGGAACTCATTAAGAGGTAAGATTCTTCCCTTTCTTGGAAGCACTAACAATTTGGAAGGTTCTCTTCCCTCCTCTTAAAATGGCCTCTCAAAGATAGAGTATATTCTGCTCAGTTCAAATAGATTAAATGGCAGCGTTCCATATACTCAAGGTAATCTCTCAGCCCTACGTGATCTTGAAATGGAGAATAACTCTTTTAGTGGTCTAATCCCAATTTCCTTTCCTAAGCTATCCAATCTAGAGTATCCTTACTTGGCCAACAATAGCTTAAATGGAACCTTTTCATTTTTTATTTTAAATAATTGCCACAAACTCAGATATGTCGATCTCTCAAGTAATATGTTGACCATAAAGTTAGTGCTTCCACCATTCCCAACTTTCAACTTGAGTACTTAGGGTTGTGTCAGTGTAAGATTATAGGATTTCCCTGCATTTATTTCAACTCAATATTTCATTCAGCACTTAGATTTGTCGAACAACTCTCTTAGCGGTTCTATTCTGAATTGGCTTTGGGAACTCATACCTCTTCGATTTCTTTCATTGGCTAGAAATAATTTTAGTGGCTCTATTTTAAATTTCAAATGTAAAATGGAGAGTTTAGAAATTTTCGACTTGTCAAATAATAAGTTGAGTGGTAGCATTCCCCAATGTCTTAAGAACTATTCAAAATTATCTGTCTTAAATCTAGAGAAAAATAACTTAGAAGGGATTACACCAAATCTATGTGAGAGATTGAATTCTCTTGAGATATTAAAATTAGGAGATAATGCACTTAGAGGGCATATTACATTGTCACTTGAAAAATGTATCTCTCTAAAAATCCTTGATTTGAGAAATAATAATTTACAAGGGAACATTGAAAAGTAGATGAAGACTTGCAGAGTATCCAAATTTTAATACTCATAAATAATAAGTTTAATGGTAAAATCCCATTGCAATTAACAAAACTACAAAATCTTCAAATTTTGGATATGTCAAACAATAAATTTTTAGGGGTTATTCCAAATGACCTGATGAAGTTTCCTGTAATGGAAAATGAATAAGAAAACACAAAAATATTTGAACAAGAACTTTCTATAGACTCCACATTCTATATAGATGCAATAACAATTAAGAATAAAGGACAAGATTTGGAGAATAAGATGATTTTGAGATTAGTGAAATGTCTTGACCTCTCCAATAATAGTCTATCAGGTATCATTCCTTGGAATATTGGATCCCTCAAGGTTTGATTATTCTCAATGTTTCAAGAAATCATTTCAATGGCAAGATTCCTATATCTATTGGAGAGATGACAATGTTGCAATCACTTGATCTTTCACAAAATAATCTATTTGGGGCTATTCCTACTGAGCTACAACTTCTTACATCTTTAAGTTACTTTGATGTATCCTATAATAACTTGTTAGGGATGATACAACAAGGAGAACAAATGGTGATATTTGGTTCTAGATACTTTTCCAACAATTTAGGCTTATGTGGATTTCAAGTCAATAGATCATGCTCAAGGGGCCATCCTGATTTTCCAAAGGCACATGAGACTAACAAAGATCTAGATGATGATATATGGTGGACCATGGGAATGGCTACAAGATATGTAATCAGCTTTTCAATTGTAATGGGAATGTTGTGGCTCAATAAAACATGGAGTGTCACATTGTCCAAATTTATGGATGCCATTATTATTTCTATATTTCAAACATTGAGAGAGATATTGTAATCTACAAGGTGTTATCATATATGTTCTACTTTTGATCATAAAAGATAGTTTTTGACATGTATTGTCATATTTTCAAGTTGTGATGTGTAAAATATGTGGGATGATACTTATTATGGAATGTGTGTTAAATTTTTTTGATCCATATTGTGTGTTAAATTTCATAAATTTTAGCTATGTATTATTCAAGTACTTGTGTTTTGTAACTTGAGGTTTACCAATAAATTTTCATGTGGAGTTGAATTGGGGATTTATGTTGATCATATATCCTTTCTTTTGGTGTCATTGTCTAGTGGTGATACTAGATTTGAAACAAAGTTAGTAGAGAGTTATTTTTGATACTCTGTATGTAACAATACCTTCTTGTTTTGTTTTTCTAATTTCTTTTGCATATTAATGTTAAAATTTTCTAAGAGTAAGAATTGATAAAACTTGATACATCTATGTTAATAAATAAGATTGACAAATAAATATAAAAAATGATGCACTATATATAACTTATATTCAATATAAAAATAATGATACATTTATAATAAAACACAATCATTTACCATATGAAACCTTTTTAATTCAAATCGACAAAAATAACACTTATTTACTCTACTAACTCAATTGGTCACATTTAAATTACTCTTTTCTTTCTTGAGTTTAGACATAATTTATATGTACACATTTGATATGAAAAAATACTAAATGATATTACAAAACAATAGGTATAAGTAACATCATCAAACAACTCATGATATCGCAAGGAGATCCAACATGATTTGTCTCATTTCATTCTTGATACATAGCCTTGGGACATGCCAAATATGGTAAGGTCTAGATCATGCAAAGTATACAACACATATCCATCAAATCTCCCACTTTTTCTATTAAAAGATTGCAAGACACATTAACTATATAAATGAAGAAAATAAAATTGTCTCTATTTATATATATATATATATATATTGACAAAAAATTACATGATTTATAAAGCCTCTGAGAGAATTAATAGATTCCTAAAATCTACATCTAGTTAAATATCCTAGCTATCAAATCAAAGCCAATAATTATCAACCTAAAGATAACACTATCAACTCTCTAAAAACTCATTAAATGTATGGTCATTAACTATAACACTTCCCCCAACAAGATTCATTGTACTTAACAACTTCTCTTCTTCCATGGAGCAGAGTGGGGAGGAGAAGGGGAGCGATCAGGCCCAAAATTCTTTTTTTTTGGGCAAGAGTACTGGTTCAGCAACAGGACAACATGCAATAGGAGATTCAAGGAGCCCTTTAGAAGGGGAGAGCTTAGATGGTAAGGATCTCAATGCTCTTTTGGACTCGGGGGACCCAGGAGGAGGTCTTAGATCATGAGAGAAGCATATAGTAGCAGACAAGGGGAACAGTTAGGTTCAAAACTTAAATTTAGGAGGTGGAAAACCTGAAGTAGCTCCAAGAAAGCAAGTGGCAAGTGGTTCAGAGGACACAGTGGAAGGAAAAGAATCTTATGGGAAGGATCTCGAGAATCAGCCGCATTCAGGGGATCTAAAGGGAGGACCTAGATCGACTAGACACATTGGTAAATGGTCCTCCTTGTTTGGGGTCAAACCTAAAGGTAAGTCATGCTTGCCCCCAGTTAAAAATAATTTGAATGTGTCTTAGGGAAAGTTTTCTATCTTTGTTCCTGACCAAATTATAGATCACAATATTGCTCGAATGGAAAATACCTTGATTAGAAATTTTTTTGGGATGAGACCAAACATTGAGGTTGTTCATGGGTTTGTTAAGAGGAAATGGATCTTGAAAGGTTAGGTTGATGTTGTATCTATGAACAAGGGATGCCTTTCCTTTTGTTTCTCTTGTGAGGAGGATCATAGAAATATCCTTTGCAATAGCACTTGGGCGATAGGCAAATATTTAATGTATATTCAAAAATGGTACCCTAATGTGGGAAGAGAGGATAAGTTTTTGGTCCAAGTTCCAGTTTGGATAAAGTTACCTAGGCTCCCAATGGAATATTGGGAGGAAGATGTGTTTGTAGGAATAGCCAATGCTTTCAGGGAGCTTATCGTCATTGATCCAGTTATGACATCCAGAAGAAGACTTATTTATGCCAGAATCTGTGTAGGAGTGGGACCCAAAATGGATATGCCAGAGGAAATAGAGATAGAATCAAAACTTAGCAAATGGTTACAGAATATTGTGTATGAAACAATCCCTTTTGCATGCTTTCACTGTAAGAAATTAGGGCAGTGGGCTAAAAAATGCCCAATTAATGCGATCAAATCTCAATCCCAAACTAAAGTATGGAAAAAGATGGACAACTCTTTGAAAGCATCGCCCTCTGATGAACTAGATCAGGAGAAACAGTCCTAGGTTGGAAGGACAGAGGAAGTGTTAGTCGAAGAGTTGGGAAATGAAATGAAGAAAGGAGATAATGAAAAGATCTCTCATCAGGAAAAGGAGTAGAGAGGCAAGGATTCAGATGATGGAGAAAGAGAGTCACAAGTCAGTAGCCAAAATAAGGAAAAGGATAAGATAGAACAAAATTCAGATAAGAATGAGAAAAGAAATAATGGTCAGATGAATAAGGGAGATAATCAATCCAAAGATAACAAAGAGGAGGGAGTCAATTTTAATTCAGTACCAAATTCATCTAAGTCAGAAAATGGAGCAGGCTGGATCCAAGATGCACAACCTGATAACATCCTTGAACAAGGGCTATCAGAGATTTCATTAGCCTCTCCAGCTCAGGTAAAGTTGACTTTTTGGAGGAAAATGAACCAAGATGGGGAGATGAGGAAGAAATCAAAAAGGAATTGGGAAAGAGTGAGTCAAAGTAGGAATAAGAAGAAGTAATGGAGGATAAAAGAAAGAATAAGAACAAAAAAATGAATAATAACAACATTAATAATAATACATCAACCAGAAATAATAGAAGTAGACTTGGGGATGTGGGAGCTCAGCATACTTCTCCAGGAAGATATTCAAATGCAAAGAAGAGGACCAAGGAAACAAGCAAGAACATAGCAGACAGGACTCAAAGAACCATCTTTGAGGTCGGCATTTCTAAAAACCCATGAAGATCATCTCTTGGAATATTCAAGGATTGAATAATCCTCATAAACATGATTTAATTAAAAGTATGATTAGAGACAAAAACCCGGATATTTTTTTGATTCAAGAAACCAAAATGTCAAAGGAAAAGGTTGAAGGATTGAAAATGTTTAGTAATGGAGGAGTTAGTGGTGGTAGTTCAGAAGGAGCCTCGGGAGGTATTGTTACTTTCTAGAATTAAAACACTGTAGAAGGAGAAGTGCTGATTCAGAACAACAATCTAGCTTGTATTAGATTTAAGCATTTGAAAGAGAGCACCTCATGGGTCTTAACTAATGTGTACGCTCCTAACACTAAGACTGGAAAAAGTGATTTTTGGAAAAGATTATCCTTGTTAAGAAGTAGGTTTGTTGAAGATGGGTGGATGATTATGAGGGACTTCAATACCCCTTTGAAGGAAAACGAGAAAAAGGGAGGGAGCCATACCAATCTAGTTAGTAGATTGGATTTAATGGACTTCATCAATAATAATGCTCTCCATGACCTGGATTTGCAAGAAGTTAAATACACCAAGATTAATAGAAGGAGCGGTGAGGACTTAATTCAGGTCAAACTTGATAGAGCTCTTATTTCTTTGGATTGGTTTAATTTTTAGTTTTGTTCTTTATCTTCTCACATAAGGGCGAGATCAGATCACTATCCTATATCCTTCACGGATGATGCCAATAAGAGAAGAAGACACTTCCCTTATAGATTTGAGAGAATATGGGCTAAACACCTAGATATGGAAAACAAAATAAAGGAATGGTGGCAGGTCAGAATTGAAGGTAATGCTATATATAAAGTGGTCAAAAAGTTGAAGTTTGTGAAAGAAAACATTAAAAGGTGGAATAAGGAATGCTTCGGGAACATCTTTTCTTTGAAAGCCACTATTCTTTCAGATCTAAAAGATATTCAAGATGAGATTCAAAATAATGGATAAATTAATACTTCAAGAGATGTTGAAGATGAAGTTCTTATGAGATATCATGATATAATAGCAAAAGGAGAAACTTTCTAGAAACAAAGGTCAAGAAATGTTTGGTTGAAAGAAGGGGACAGAAATACTAAATACTTTCATATGTCCACTTTAAAACATAAGGCCATCAATAGGATGTCAAAGATTAAAGTTAATAGTAGAATTGTTGAAGAGGAAGAATCAATGAGAAAGGCTGCCATGGAGTTTTTCTCCAACCTCCTTGGTAAGGATCATAATTTGGATTTGCAATCTTAAAAGAACCTTATGTATTGTATCCTATCTATCCTCAAGGTAGATCAAAACTCTTATCTAACTGCTATCCCTTCCAATGATGAGATTCTGAAAGCTGTCAACTCCTTTGAAGGTAACAAGGCTCTGGGCCCGGATGGTTTTCGCATGTTCTTTTTTCAAATGTACTAGCATATTGTTGGAGATGATGTTTCCAGAGCTATGAAAGAGTTTTTTGGTGCTAGAAGAATTTTGAAAGAGATAAATGGCACTTTTATTGCTCTTATTCCCAAAAAGATGGGAGCTGATTCCATGGATCTATTCAGACCTATAAGCCTTTGCAAATCTCTATACAAGTTCATCTCTAAGGTTCTGACTTCTAGAATCCTGAAGCTGCTTCCTTCTATCATTTCTCCTCAACAAAGTGGTTTTGTCCCTAGAAGACAAATCTTGGATTCAATAATTTCGGTCCACAAAAAAATATTCATTCTTTGTCTAGTGCTAAAAAAGAAGGCTTTCTTTTTAAGCTTGACTTATCTAAAGCCTATGATAGAGTGGACTGTGATTTTATGATGAAAGTTCTTTCAGCTTTTGGTTTTTGTTCTAGAAGTATCAGTCTTATTATGCAATTAGTCTCTTTTGCTTATTTTTCTATTTTAATTAATGGGTCTCCATCCCCTTTTTTCAAGTCCTCAAGGGGACTCAGACATGGAGGTCCTTTATCTCTGGTTATTTTTGTTATCATGGTGGAATGTCTGGGGAGATGAATTGGAAAGCCGGTTGAGAAGGGAGAGTTTTGTGGGTTGAAACCATCTTCAGCGGATCAAGTCTGCTCCCATCAGCAGTTTGTGGATGATTTTATAATTATGGGGAAGGCTTTAGTGTAGGATTCTAGGAGTTTAAAGAAACATTGGATAGTTATGGGTTTGCTACTGGGCAACTTATTAATTGGTCCAAAAGTTTTGTTTACTTCATCAATACTCTGGAAAGAAGAAAGATAAAAATAAGCAACATTTTGGGGTGTCAATTGGGGAGTCTTCCTACTTCCTATTTGGGGCTCCCTTTATGGCAAGATCCTCCTGATACTTTCTAGGGAGATTTGGTGGACAAATTCCATAAGAAATTAGTAGGTTGGAAAGGCTCTCTTCTTAGCCAAGCTGGTAAGGTTCAGCTTCTAAAGTCAAATCTTCAAAGTATTCCTCTTTATGCCA
This sequence comes from Cryptomeria japonica, assembly GCF_030272615.1. Classification (NCBI taxonomy): domain Eukaryota; kingdom Viridiplantae; phylum Streptophyta; class Pinopsida; order Cupressales; family Cupressaceae; genus Cryptomeria; species Cryptomeria japonica. The sequence continues at coordinate 658,820,935 of NC_081415.1, forward strand.
TCAACCTTTTCAGAATTCCTGCCAAGTTTGTGGAGGCTATTGAAAAAATTCAAAGAACTTTTATGTGGACAGGGGTTGAGGAGAAGAAGAGAATGAATTTGATTGCATGGGATAAGATTTGTAAACCAATAAGAAAGGGAGGTCTAGGTCTAAGAAGAATAAGAGACATGAATGAGTTTCTTATGGCCAAGCAGATTTGGAGAGGGTATAATAACCAAGGAGAATGGAAACTGATATGGGACAACAAGTATAAAAGACAATATCCTACTCTTCTAAGCTTCCTCAAAGCAGAAGAAATCCCAATTGGATCCAATATCTGGAAAAATGTTTCAAGGACAAGAGATCTAATTGCCAAAGGTGTGAAATGGAAGATGGGGAAAGGAAACCTTATCAAATTCTGGGAAGACTCCTGGTTGCTCGAGTCCCTGTTGAGTGAAAGTCCTGATTGGAGTAGATTTCAGAATTAGTGCAAGGAAAAATATGGCTCTATGGTGGGTGACTACTAGAAAGATGGACAGTGGAATCATTTATCCCAAGTTGATCCATCCTTGGGGAGTCTAAACAAAATAATGAAATCCATGGTGGTGGTGGAAGATGAAGATCAATTAATCTGAAAACTCATAGCAAATGGTAAATTTAGTGTGGCCTCTCTTTATTATCAACAATTTTCTAAAGTGGATAGTCCTTGTTGGGCTAAGGCTTGGGTGAAAGGCCTAATTCCTAAAATTAATATTTTCTTTTGGACAACCCTTCAAGATAAAATTCTAACTATTGATAACCTTAGAAAAAGAGGTATTTGTATGCCTAGTGTTTGTTTTCTTTGTATGCAGAATGAGGAGACCATTAATCACCTGCTCTTTCATCGTCCCTTCTCTGGTAATGTTTGGGGAAGATGTCTGGACCACTTCAATATCAGTTGGAGTTTCCCAGAATCAGTTCAAAAGGTTTTTAATTCTTGGCAACACCCCTCAAGGAATAAGTCTACAATTATGTTATTTAAATTGGCCTTACCCCATATATGCTGGGGAATATGGAAAGAGAGAATGAAAGAGTGTTCAGAGAGAAGGTTTCTAAGGCTCAAATTGTGTTTGAGAAAATAAAAAGAAACATATTGGAAAATATGAATAACATAGGTGCTATTGCGAACCCTCAAGACAAGGATGATCAAATTATCTTCAAGAATTGGAGATTAAAGGGATGAGACTACTTTTAGACTAATCCTAGAGAGGGTGTGAAATGGGAATGTCCTCCCAATGGTTGGATGAAAATCAAATTTGATGGTACTTCTAAGGGTAACCCTGGTAATGCGAGATGTGGTGTGGTCCTAAGGGATGAATGGGGAAAATGAACTATCATTAAATGCATACCTATAGGAAATAAAACTAATCATGTTGTTGAGGCTATGGCAGCTTATCATGGGATGGTCCTAGCAAAGGAAGCCAAATGCACTAGAGTCTGGTGTGAAGGAGACTCTTTGAATATAATAAATTGTTTGAATAAGGAGTTCCCACCATCTTGGTCAATAAACAATGCAATTAAAGTAGTGAAGAAAATAAGTGACACATTTGATATATGTGTTTTCACACATGTGTATAGGGAAGCTAATTCTTGTGCTAATTGGGCCGCCAACCTGGCCTGTCGAATGGAGGAAATCATTACTATTAATGGTGAGAGTGAACTTGCATGTGAAGCGAAATCCTTGTTTGATCTGCACTGTATCCAGATGAGACAACGTGGCATCATCAACAATAATTTCTAAATGCTTCTTCCAGTTATTTCGATGAAGGCTTACAATGGCGGTGAAGAGAAATTATTTAAGTGTCTTATCATAATAACTTGGCATGGATCTAGGGCTACTTTTTAGGGCAACAATACAAACCAAAGAAGAAGAATCAAAGCCGAGAGTAGGAAAATTAGTGATTACAAAGGAAAAATGGGAGGGAACAAAAAAAGGTTCCAACCTACCTCTTGTTCGGAATGGAAAAAGAACAGAGAGGTTTTTGATATTCTATAGGAGGGGGGTTTAAGTGTGTTTATGGAGAGGCTTAGTGGGAAAGATCCAATGATCACTAAGCACTTTATCAAGAATTGGAAGAATGACAAAGTTTTGGTGGGGACACGAATGATAACTATGGATGAGGAGATTATTGCAGAAGCTACGGGGATGGTGATAGAGGGCATGAAATTATATAGAGATCCTAGTATCTCTGATAAGGCAGAGGACAAATTTCCTATCATGAATGGTGAGAAGAAGAAAATGGTGAAGGTTGACAACTCCTATCACTCCCCAAAATGTATATGCAGGCCATGGAGGTTCATTTTGTTTGCTACAATTACCTATATGATGTTGGATGGTAGATTTACGAGAGCTTACAAACACCATTTTGTGTTACTCAACTATTTCCACCATGGTGAGAAGGTAAGATTGTGATATTATCTTTCATGTTCCATAGACCATACAATCAAAGAGATACAAAAAGACCCCAAGGGCGACCATGCTCTTCATCAGGGTCTTATGGCTCTTCTGTATAAATTTTTGAAAGGGAAATGCATTGATAAGCCAATTAGAGGTAAAAATACAAAGGGATGAGGAAATAGAGAGTGAGGTTAGTGGTTTTAACTTCGACTCAGAAACTGAAGGCAAGTAAGAGGAGCTAAGAAAAAAGGGGAGGACCAAGGGAAAGAGGAAGAGGATAGTGGTGGATTATGATATCTCGGAGTCTTAGGATGAGTCCTTCGAAGGTAAATTCATCAAAAGAAAGAAAGGTAAAGGTACCAGAAAGAAAACCCAAAGGAAGAAGAACACCAATAGGGGAGGTAACAAAAATATTAATCAAATTTTTATTGATTCTAATGAGGAGGTAGAGGAGGATAAAAATGATAATGGGTAGGGTAAGGAGGGGGATGATATCCTGGTTGTGGGAAGCAATGAGGATTTGAATACTCAAGGTCTGTTGAAAGAGGACCAAGAGGACAAAAGGGGTAAAACTAGTGATTGTGTTGGAGATAACGAGAGTATTAAGGGTTTCTGTGATACCGTCAGCATAATGGTGAAAGACATTGGTAGCCTGAAGAAGGATATGAATGTTGTCAAAAGAGCCATGATAGGAGAAAAACCTCTATCTGATAATGTCAAAGAATTGGTAGTGGCAATTAATAATGTTGAAGCCATTGAAAACATGGTGAGTAAAATTATTGAAATTGAAAAGAAGGTTAAGGAGATGGAAAGAAATAAAGATGTGAAAGGGATGGAAATTGCTATGAATAATCTAGACAACAGAGTTGACACGATGGAACCTATAGTTTAGAAGATAGTTGAACAAAACTTCCAAATTCTCAAAGCCTCGATGGACAATATGAACATTTTGATTAACAAATTTGATAACATCAGAGATAAAGAGGGCGACAAGGATCAGTTGGATAAAAAAGGTCATGAGAAGAGGACGACAACCAATACCAGGAATAAGGGCGACATCAAGGGTCGAGAGTTGGATGATTTAAAGGCCTCTGCAAACAACATGAAGTAGATGGTGGTCCACGCTAAGGATATTATGAAAAATATCTAGTTGTCTCAGTCTTGGTCTCTATCTTAGTCTTTGTGTTGTCCTTTTGCTTTCCTTTTGCTGTCTTTTTATGGTTTTTTATGTTTTGTGTGTTGAGATCCCTTTTTGTCTGAATGGGATTAGTTTTTGTTGTTGGAGTGATCAGACATGGTTCTATCAAGCTCTAATGGTCTCCTGATTTGTAAAAGGTTCAAGTTCCTTTCAAAAACCTCTTTTTACTTAATTAAAACTATAACACTCCCCTTGCTAAAGAAATTATACTTTTCTAGTACTATAGCAACCACCCCTCTCTTGCTACTATCTTTTATCTTTAATTTCAGTTTGGAACAAATCCCATCTTAATCAACCAAACATCTTTGTTATAGCTTAGAAGTGTCAACATCATAATTTGTTCAATCACCATGGTGGTGACAACTTTATGCCATCATTTATGCTTACACTTGAAGGTGTTAAGCTCCTAATTTTAGGGTCATCCCTAGAACTAGAACTTTTACTCGAGGGTTCATTCTTGATGACCTTGCATACATATTCCTTCAAAAAATTAGAGGCTTTAAACCATTACTATTTATTAAACATAGTCCAATCGTATTATTGTTAGGCCTAATATAGAAAGCTAATATACTGAGAGGGGAGGGGTGAATCAGTACTCCAAAAATTTTCTTTTGTAATAACCTTACTATTATGCATAAACAGAATAGTGCAGTAACAGAAAATAAAACTATAATCAACAGATAACATTCATACATGATTCACTCCATAACACATATATTTTGGTCATGCAGAAACTCTTGGTTAGAGAGAAAAATTGTGGTGGGGATGGCACCCAAAACTTCACTACTACAATAATAAAGAATGCTCGGTTAGAGCTACATTTAGCTATTTCTGATAGCTTACCCTGTTAGGAGTATTAAGATCAGTTAGATCTACCTTACTAAAGGATTTGTACAACACTATATAAGTGTAGCACCTAGTTAAAGGATTTACAATTTATAGACTTGGTTAGAGTCTTTTACCCTGTTAAAGGTTTCTCTTACAACTTCAAAATATTACAATATAATCATTACAAATATCTGCAACTTTACATCTAAAATGCTAAAGTAGATTCTATGTGCTCTGAATAAGATTACCTAGCTTGTAGCATACCTCAGTAACCCATAATGAAACTCAGTAAACCCTTCTATTTACTCTGTTCTTTTACTATTCACTAATAACCTTCTCGGTGACCTCTCTGTGTCTCTGTAACAGTCTTCCTTCATGCATACACACTGCTATCTCATTGCATCTCTTATCACATCATTTCATGTCATATATCTAACCCTAGAGTCATGTTGTATATATAGATCTCTTACAGCGGTGATCTGATTCATTGCTTCGATCTTACAAAAAGATTCTTCGATTAAACAAAATATCTCATAGGTTAGATTGATCTTGTAATCATACACAATCTCCTAGTGCAATTTCCAATGCAAAAACAACTAGATGTGCCTCGATCTTGTAACATGTTTTCATGTGCATGTCCAGGTTCAATGTATCTAGTAAAAATTTTTACTCGGTGGATATCAACTTGATGAGTTAATTATACCACTCGGTAGCCATGAACCTTTACTCAGTAAATAGCTCGATGAATACTGTGTTCTGTGACTGCTTTCTTCAGTAACTGACTAGACTATTCATACTAACTTCTCTGTGTGTACCAACTCCATGATTCGGTAATACTAACCGACTAGAATATAGTATGATTTTGGATATGAAACTAATGGCAATTTCATAAGTAGTAACAATCTCCCCTTTTGACATTAGTTCAGTTCTGTACTATACTTGTGTGCTCTGAATGCTCTGTATATTCTGCTCGGTAGACTCCCCTTGTATACAATACTCAAAATTATGTTATCAAAACTGTACTAATCTCCAAGTGTAGAATTACTCCCCCTTTGCCGGGCTTTCCTCTCCTGTGTAGTAACATAATATTACTCCCCCTTTTTGACAAACATTAAAAACTTAATTTGGATCCGGAGGCAGTAACTGATCAAAAATAGTCTTATACTTGGTCTGAGCGTCAGTGAGGGTGACTAAGAGTGAGTCCTTGATACTTTCCATTAATGAGTTTTGTGCTTGAATATCAGATAAGAGTGATATCAAGCCATCAAGAGTGCTTCCCTCTTGGGTAGTTGATAAGCTTTTAGCTCGGTTAAGCTGCTCTTGGACTGATGAGAGATGAGGAAGGAATAATGTTTGAAGGGTCATTATATCCATCCTAATTTTACACTCTTCATTCCTCAGTTCTAACTATTGAGCCATGAGCTATTGTAGCTTTTTGTAAAAAGTATGAACAGAATTAGGCTCAGTGTTCAACTTGGAGGAGAGATCGGTGATCTCTTTCTCTATTGCATTAGTTTTATTTTTGATTTCTTTAATAAATAAAGAAAATGTACACAATTTCTGGAATAAATAAAGAATGTGCTTGAGTTGAGGGGTCAACTTAGCAATGAATTTGACAAGTTTTACCTTGCCAACAGCAATTGATTTTTGGACTTCTTCTATCATTTTTGATGTGAGCTCCTTATCCTTGAGCTTGCTTAGGTATTCAGATGCATCAACTCCAGATGTTTCAATCTGATTAAGGAGTTCATCCAACTGAATATGGATGGCTGCATCGATTGACACTGTTGCTGATGGTAGCATTTCTGTGAGCAGTGTCCTAACCTTTTGAAGTACCTTGTTCTTTTTCTATATTGCTAGTTGTTTCTCCTATTCAGCCTTTGCTTTGCATAGTTCACCGAATTCAGTGAGTGCTTGCCCTTTTAATTTGGAGATGTCAACATTGGGAAACATGATCAGTTTTGATAAGTCAAATTTAAAACTATGCTTTCTCACCTTTTTCTCTTTTCCTTTTGTCTGGCGCACTAAGACAAGTGCTTGTGAGGCTTGCTGACCCTCGGTAGGTTGCTTAGTAGATACAACACTTTGCACTATTCCTGTAGTAGTTGCAGTGTCTTTGGATGGCTCAGTGCTAGGGGTCTCTACTGTAATATTTGTTGTGCTTGTCTATCCCTGAGACGATTGATCTTTTGTTGTGTCTGCTGTAGCTTCAGACTTGTTACTTGTATCTTCTGCAGCTTCAGATTTGTTACCTTTGGTAACTTGTTCGGTGTCCTTGGGGGCTTTGGTTGGTACTGTTGGCTTCATCGGTGGATAAGGCTGAACTTGTTCTAAGACCGATTCACTAGACACTAGTTTTGCATAAGTGGTGCCTTTAATCATTTCTTGCTCTAGTGCGGCTTCATCCATTACATCTTCATCAATTTGTATTGTGTCAACCAGGTCTGGACCTTGCTCGGTGACATCTGGATCTTGCTCAATGACATCAACAATTTCAATTTGAGATTGTTCACCAACATCCTTTTGTTTGAAGATCTCCTGCCACTTGGCCTTAGTCTCATTCTCCACATCAATATATAGCCCATTCATCAATTTTAAGGCTCTTTGTTTCACAAGAAATTTTGAATTGTATGTGGACAAATGCTCCTTGATTTCAGCTATGGACATGTCAGGAAATAAGTGGACAAGACTTCTTTCTCTTATTTGTCTCTCTGAGTCCATTGCATATTTCCATCTGTTATCAATATGTGAGTAGAGTTCACTTGGAAGTGACTTTACTAGTTCCAATGGTGCTAACCAAAACTTTAGAAGTGTACATATGACAACTTCTTGAATCTATCATTTCTCATCATTGTTCCTAGACTCATACTTAACATATTTGAATCCTGCAAATCCACCGTATTCCTTAAGATTGGCACAAAAGTTTTCAACACTGTGAATGTTTGCCTTTTTGCTCTTCACAATCTAGAATTTGTTAGCATCATTAGACTCTATATCACTCAACTCTTCTGCCAAAATGAGTCTTCGAGTAGATTTCTTGTAAGTCTTTGTTACCTTAGGAGCGGTAACAGTCTTTTGTTTCTTGCTTGATGATGCAGCTGATGCTCTGGTGTTGGGTCTCTTTGTTGGTGGAGTCGGTAGGGCCTTTGTAATGTCCTATTTCTTTCTTTTTAGAACTTTTCCCTTTGGCAACTTTGTGCTCAATGTTATTGCAGCCTCCTATGCTTTTGATTCTTCCTCGATAATGGCAAGATTGCCTTTGACAGGTGTAGATGAGGATTCTTCTTCGAATTTCTCAGATAAAGCTTTTATCATCTTTGTTGCTTTCCTTGTAGCCTTAGGAACTACAATGCTCATTTTTACTTTCTCCTTTACCTCTTCATAGGTTCCATACCTTAGTTCAGTTACATGCCTTGGCAATGATAGGTAGGTATCAATTTGTTGTTGTGTGATGTCATAATCAATTTCATAACCCATTGGTTGTAATGATTGAATCCTTGTTTCAACAACATTTACATAGCAGTAATCGGTATCAACTTCAAAACAAATATTGTCCTTGTATTTTTCAACCAGCTATGGTGGGATCCTGTACTTGTTGTGCATTTTCTCTTGGAATTTGCTAAAGTAATCATCCATGACATCATTAAAATTATCTCCTAACTTCTTGATGTAATCATTGATCTGATGGGTGATAGGTCGGTGTAGCTCCCATACTACTTTACCGACTAAGGGAAACAACTTTTCAAAATAGAAAAACATACAAACAAGTAGTGAACTGAACTTGAGTGTGTTTGCCGAGTTGTTCTTCTTCAGCTTCCTTATTGTGTTCAGGTTCTCAAATAAGTTCTTTAGTAGTACTTCACACAAGTCTACTTTCATTCCCTTCTTTACTATTTTGTAGGCCAGGTCCACTGCAGCACATGGTACATTGTTTTCCCTTGCAGATTGGAAGAAATAGTAACCAATGACTCTGATTGCAAATTTCAGTTCATCATCAGTGACATTATTCAATTTCTGTCCTCGGTAATCAGATCCTACTCTGGTTAGACTGATTAGCTCCTTTTGTGATATCATTTTCTGTGCATGAGCATGATCGTAGATGGGATATCTGGTGATCAGGTGAATGACTTCCTTCATGATCTTGAACAATTTCTCTTGTAGCCACATGAAATTTTCATGTACTCTGCTCAATACAAACTTAACCCATTGGGGTTTGAACACATGTGGATAGACTAGGGCTTCAATTAATCCCTTGATTATGATATATTCAAATTTACTATCCAGTTTGCCATTAGTGCGCAGTTCATCATATGTGTTACTAATCTCTACATGACCGAGTTCCTCAACATGACACTTGGTAAAGAATCTGACATCTTCTACCAATAAGACTCAATCCGGGATGAGTGAAAATGTAGTTTTATCATCCAGTTCTAAGGGGACTTTAGGAGTTAGGGAATACTTCAGAGATGGCTTCTCCACATTTTGGACAACTACAGGGTCTTGGATCTTGGGCGCCATGGTAGATCTCATGTAAAAATTTGACAGGTTATCCTTAGGGTTTACAAGTAGCTTACTCTTCACACTCGGTAGACACTAGCAATTTGACTAGATCAGAAACCAGCTAAATAGTGTGAATAGATTGATGTAAATACCTTGAAAATTCACTCTGAATGAAATTTGGTCGCTTTGATTTGCTCTACTCTACTTTTCAAAAACTTGGGTGAATAAAAATGACCACGAAAAATACTTTTAAGTACTCAAAAATACCTTATTGGGCTCCGTGCAAGTTAGGTCATGGTATTAAATGCACTCGGTTCACCTTTTACTGATTTACTTCATTTTTTGTTTTCACCGAGTATTCAACTTTGCTTTGTTAACCAACTTGATAGGTTTCCTGTATACACCGACTTGACAAGTTTCTTGTATAGTATACTAGCCGACTAATTGCATCTTAACTATGCAGATTTTGAATTCTTGTTCATAATAAAATAGGAACTGTTATGATTTAACTTTTTAAAGAATGCAGTCCCTTCATACCTTTTCTTGGCTAATTTGAACTAGGTGCACCTAACTCGGTAGGTAAGGTGCTTTCTTCATCAGACATAATTTCTTTCTTTTTCCAAATCATCTTGAATTTTTCTTTTATCTCCTCAGTGTCTCTTCTCGGTTGATCTCTGCAATCTCTAGCTAAATGTCTAGCTTTGTGACAATGAAAACATGCCATACCGAGATTTCTCCATGATCTCTGGTTGTTCATTCCAAACCTTATAAAACAGTTGGCACTTATATGTCCATATCTTCCACAACATTCACACCATATCCTCATATTGTAATCCCATGGTACTGCTGCATATTGTCGATGAGAATCTATGTGAATTCGGTAACCTCCAGTGTTTTCTCGGTGTGGATACTTCATGTAGTTCTTTTTCTTAAACTAGCATCTCTTGGTACTATGTCCATATCTATTGCAGTTTTTACAAAACCCTTTGAATTTTTCCTTCTGATGGTTGTTAACAGACTTTGTCCTACATTGATTAGGTATGTGACCATATTTATTGCAATTATAACAATATCCATTGGACTTAGAGATATTCGGTTGCTTACCTTTTTTGATCTGGCATATTTTGGCAGTATGACCTTGATTTCCATAGTAGTAGCAAATAGGCTTCTTCCTTTTGATTTTATTTCTTTTTTCAGCTTGTTTTGATGATTCTCCTTTCTCGGTAGAGTCTTTTTCTTTGTAACTAAGTCCTCCATCTTTGTAGAGTCTTCTCGTATTCAGTTGCTCATCCAACATCTTTGATGCTTCATAACTCTTCTCCAATGATTCTTTGGATTTCTTTTCTATTTCAAGTTCACCAGTCAACCTTGATACTTCAAGTTTCAATGATTGATTTTCATCATTCTTCAGAATTGCTTCATGATGAGCATAACCTAGTTGATCTGTCATATTTTGTTGAATACCAGTTAGCCTCATGATTTCATCATCCTTATCAGATACTAGAGCTTCAAGTTGTTGTTTCTCTCTTTGTAGATCTCTTGCTTTATCCTCAGCTCTCCTTAATGCATCTAGATTTTCAGTCATTTGTGTACTGAAATGTTCATGTTCTCTTTTCATTACTTTTAGTTGATCAGCCAATGCTTTGTTCTTTTCTTTCAACATTCCAATCATTTCTTCAGTTTCTTCAGATATACTGTTATCAAATGATGTCTCGATTTGTTCCACTAGCTCTTGAGAATCCTGCAAGTCATCAGATAATCTTCTCCTTACTTTCAGAGATTTTTGCATTTTCCTTTGTATGTCTGCAATCACTTGATTTGCATTATCTAGCTCTTCTTGAAGATGCACAATCCTCCGAGATTGTTTGTAGCCTTCTAATGCTAAGATCTTTTTCTTTAGGTGGTTAAACCCTTTTCCAAGATTCAAGCTCTAATACCAATTGTTAGGCCCAATATAGAAAGCTAATGTACTAAGAGGGGAGGGGTGAATCAGTACTCCAAAAATTTTCTTTTGTAATAACCTTACTATTATGCATAAACAGAATAGTGCAGTAACAAAAAATAAAACTATAATCAACAGATAACATTCATACATGATTCACTCCATAACACATATATTTTGGTCACACAAAAACTCTTGGTTAGAGAGAAAAACTATGGTGGGGATGGCACCCAAAACTTCACTACTACAATAATAAAGAATGCTCAGTTAGAGCTACATTTAGCTATTTTTGATAGCTTACCCTGTTAGGAGTATTAAGATTAGTTAGATCTACCTTACTAAAGGATTTGTACAACACTATATAAGTGTAGCACCTAGTTAAAGGATTTACAATTTATAGACTTGGTTAGAGTCTTTTACCCTGTTAAAGGTTTCTCTTACAACTTCAAAATATTACAATATAATCATTTCAAAATATCTGCAACTTTACATTTGAAATGCCAAAGCAGATTTTATGTGCTCTGAATAAGATTACCTAGCTTGTAGCATACCTTGGTAACCCATAATGAAACTCGATAAACCCTTCTGTTTACTCTATTCTTCGATTGTTCACTGATAACCTTCTCGGTGACCTCTTTGTGTCTCTATAATAGTCTACCTTCATGCATACACACTGCTATCTCATTGCATCTATTATCACATCATTTCATGTCATATATCTAACCCTAGAATCATCTTGTATATATAGATCTCTTACAACGGTGATCTGATTCATTGCTTTGATCTTACAAAAATATTCTTCGATTAAACAAAATATCTCATAGGTTAGATTGATCTTGTAATCATACACAATCTCCTAGTGCAATTTCCAATGCAAAAACGGTTAGATGTGCCTCGATCTTGTAAAATGTTTTCATGTGCATGTCCAGGTTCAATGTATCTGGTAAAACATTTTAATTGGTGGATATCAACTCGATGAGTTAATTATACCACTCGGTAGCCATGAACCTTTACTTGGTAAATAGCTCGGTGAATACCGTGTTCTGTGACTGCTTTCTTTAGTAACCGACTAGACTGTTCATACTGACTTTTCTATGTGTACCGACTGCATGATTCGGTAATACTAACCGACTAGAATATAGTATGACTTTGGATATGAAACTAATGGAAATTTGATAAGTAGTAACAATTATACTGATAATGATTGTCATCAAGTAGTGTACAAACATACACAATTACACAGGGCTCATATCCTTTCATAATCCCCAAATTTGATGGAGAGTGACAAATGAATGTGATCACAATTTCATTGGGCTCTTCTATTCATAAAATATGATGTAATATAGGTGCACAATGTGTGAACAAGTGGATCCAAGTCATTTGTTAGTCACTTCAGTTGAGAGACATCCTTCTCATGGCATCTATTAACCTTTACTAAAAATATATATGAGCACAACCACTCCACTTAAATAGCCATCCTCACCTTCTTCAAATTTGCCACTATCTCTACATTATACTATTGGGTCTCCTCTACTCATATTTGTAGAGCTTCATATTCTCATATGTTAGGGACACTATTTATAACTACTCTATTGTTTCCCTTGGATCCTCCTTGGTATTCTTCTCATCCTCCTTGGTGTTCTTCTTCTTACATGTCAACACAATGGAAGGTTGTGAGGAGAAAACAATTCTTATGTGGAATCCGTAGAAGAAAAAAACCAAGAAGATCAAGCTACTTGGATATACTATCCAAATCCATCCTTAAAACATGAAAAATAAATCTTATGTTGGCAAGGAGTGGGTTACCACCCCCACATTGGGCATGTGCTCACCTTGCTATTACCATATGCAATTCAATGAAGTGAAATTTCACATAACTATTCCAACTACTTTATTTGGAGCACTTGGACCTACTCTTTAATAACTTCAACTATCTTTACACCTCAACAAATTGGGGAGTTGAGGAAATTGAAGTATTTGAGGTTGTATGGATGTGATTGTAGTGGAAAAATTATGAGATAATTTATTAAACTATAGAAATTAAAACACATGGACCTACGTTATAATAATCTCCATGGTGTTATTCCAAGAGAAATTACTAAACTAAAGAAATTGGATTACTTGGACCTACATTATAATAATCTCTATGTTATTCCAAGAGAATTGACTAAACTGTAGCAATTGGAGTACTTGAACCTGGGCCATAATGATCTCCTTCATGTTATTTTAAGGGAGATTAGTAACATGTCTAGCTTGAAATACCTTGACCTCTCCCAGAGTTATGATTTGGAAAGAAACAAGTTGGAGGAGTGGATAACACATTTGAGAGGGTTGGAGGAACTTAGACTTGTCTATGTGAGTTTTAGTATGTGTAGCATCATATATTGTATCCACATACAATTTTGTCCTCGCCTAGAACTCGCCTTAGCACTTTGACTTATGATGCCTGATGCCTCTTATAATTCTACTCACACCACTTGAAATCCTAGATTTTCACCTTCTTCCCTACCTTCCCTCCAATCCTAAGCCCTGATTGACTGGAGCAGAGTATTTGGCACCCTAGTCCTGTTGAACACAAATGGACATTGAGAGCGGGGGGGAGGTGAATCAATGTATTTTAAAACTTTAATTTCAGTGTGTAGTTTTTAGAAATGTAATGCAAACATAGACACACACACACACACAAAAGAACATCACAAAACACCAGATCTATGAGGAAAACCCAATGTGGGAAAGACCTCAGTGAGAATAATTATTGGAGTCTACTACTCCAATCTAGCCTCACAAGAAATCACTGATTACAATATGTTTTAGAGCACCAACCCCTAGTTTTATGAGCTACAACTCAAAGGAGCACCTACCTCTACTTTGAACACCCACTCAGAGATTACAATGAATATATATTTAAATACAAATTAGGCACCTTGCTACAATTTCAATACCTTACTAGTTACTCCTTTGTCTGTCTTCTCTCTTCTTTCTACACTTTGATCTACTCTACTCTCCTTCTTCTACACTTTCTTCCTCTACTCAACTTCTTGTTGCCTCTACTAGTCTTTTTCTTCTGCACTCTCTTTGATGATCTTTTCTACTCTCCATCTCTGATTATGCAACCACTCATAGCTCACAATATTTGTTCACTCTGATTACCCTTACTTCCCCAGCAACAACTTCACCATTCTTAATCACTACTTTTCTTGGTGGTAACACCAATATCTGATAAGCAACAACTACTAGACATCAATACCCTCTCTACAGTACTTCACGTCTATCTCTATCTCTTCAGTAACAACTACCTTTGTCCTATTATTATGAGGATTTGGTAACTACTAAGAGGAGGGGGGTGAATCAGTAGTTGAACAATTTTGCAATACTTCAAAAATAGTACCAGTAGCTACTCAAACAATCTCCTTAAGAAGATTTACCAAACCATTCATTCTAGTGTTCATCATTATGCAAAAAATGTAAAGATATCAAATGCACACATCAAAAAATCAACCACCATATGAAAACATAGAATTTTCACATGGAAACTCAAATGGGAAAAACCACATTGAGAATTAGCACCCACAAAATATTTGCACTCTTTTAGAATGGGCCTGGTTAAAGGCCTAGCCCGGTTAAGAGCCTACAATATGCTCAGTTAAGAGCAGACTTTGTTAGTAGTCACCTTGTTACAAGATTTCAAACTCAAGTTAATGAGCCACCCAGTAAAGGGATTTACAATATAAGACCTATTAGGATCTACCCAGTTAACGAATTTCAAACTGGTATAATTGTTAGGGAACAACAGGGCAAATGATCTAATCACAAAACTTCCTTGCTTTCTAGTAGATATCATTTTCATCTCAACTCTACTACACACATGCAAACACTTCAATATGGTTCGACAACGCATTCTCTCAAATCACCGACACAAAATCCCTTCTCCAACTATCCCTAAATACACTTTTCAGTTCAGTCAGCTACATAACCCTAACTACATTCAAAATACATTAAATTTACATTTACAGATCATTACAGATCATTACAAATTATTACAGATCATTACAAAAAATTTCTAGACAATTTCCACCATTGAATGATCACCGCACATCGATTTGATAAGCAATCAAACTCTTGTCACATTCTACTAAGGACTTCTTTGTTTCCCAAAAAAGCTGATCCTTGTACACACTCAAACACCATCTTATCATTACACACAATTTCTGACACATCATCACTAAGTTATGAACATGATAAGATCCACTGCCAAAACATAAATTATTACAGGTTAAAAATCTGTTACTGGTATACATTCTTTTTCACCGAGTTCACAACAGTCAATCACAACTCACTCAATACACTAAATCTATTGATGTGGTTGCAATCACAGACTCATGCCAATGTCATAAACATATATTCCAAACTACAACATCTAACTCCTCTCCAATCATCAGTACTGGTGTCTTTATCATCGTTTTGTTCTTGTTTGCCTTGTTGTCAACCAGTTCCACTACTGGTTAGGCTATACCGATAGGTCTAGATGACTTAGATGACTAAACAAACATGGTTTCCATTAATGATAGCATAAATAAAGTCATCAAACAACTTTTAATTATATCATCATCATCTAACCAACAATCTCCATCAACTTTACAGGTTATGCCAACAATAACTTTACCGGTCATATTCTCATCTCATCATCATCTCCATATTGCAACAATCCCTCCTTCATTATAATCATCAGTTATGCCAACAATCTCCCCCTTTGGCATTGATGGCAACACCAAAATAGCAATATCAAAAGCTTATCATGCAAAATTGGAACACTAACTGTTATGACTATTGTATTGTTCTTCTTCTATTATGTTCTTGACTGTTCTTCTCCTCCTTTACTTTTCTTCTCCCCCTTTGACAAAAATACCAAAGGTGCTAAGTGTCAAATTCATCTTCTATTGTTATGGTTTTCTTCATCTCTATTGCTCTTGATTTCCTCATCTCTACTACTCCCCCTATGGAGTACCCCATTTCTCATCAATCCATAATGAAAGATCTTCAACTAGTCAACTGGATTGATGCTACAACAATATCTCAGTTGAACTTTGATAGAGGTATAACCCCTAACTTGACTCTGAGATATTCAAAGGTTTCTTTAGGTAATGGCTTAGTGAAGATATTAGCCAACTTCTCCTTACTTGGCACATGATCCATCCTGACATTCTTTTCCTACACTCTTTCTCTCAGAAAATAATACTTCAGTTCAATGTGCTTTGTTCTAGCATGCAATACCAGGTTCTTTGAAATACTTATTGCACTTGTGCTATCATAATATATAACCACTGGTTCTGTCATATTCTCCTTAAATCCTTCTAATACATGTCTCATCCATATTGTTTGAGTACACTTCATAGATGCAGCCACATACTCTGCTTCTGTTGTAGACTAAGAAATGTAACTTTGTTCCTTACTAGTCTAGGATACTAGTCTTCGTCATAGAAAGATGCTCCACTAGTTGTTCTCTTTCGGTCATCTATATTTCCTATCCAATCAACATCTTTGAACACCTTCAAAGATAAGTTTCCTTTGTATGGATACCATAATCCATAATCAATAGTTTCTCTAAGATACTTGAAAAATCTCTTCACAACCACCATATGAGTCTCTTTAGGACTTTTCCAGAAATCTTTCCACTATACCAATTGCATGACCAATGTTTGGTCTCCTATGAACAACATGGTGTAGTTTTCCAATCATGGATCTATACTGATTTTTATCCACTGGATCTGAATCATCTTCCTTGGATAACCTGCAACTAGTAACCATAGGGGTTCCAACTGGTTTACAGTCTTCCATTCCAAAGGTTTTCAATACCTCCTTCACATATTTGGACTGACTGATAAAGATGCCTCCTTTCATCTATTGGACCTACAAACGAATGAAAATTTTGATTTCTCCTATCAAAGACATTTCAAATTCCTTTTTCATTTCTTCTGCATAAGTTAAACTCATGTCATCATCTCCTCTAAATATGATATCATCTCCAAACACTTCTACAATCAATAACTTGTCTCCTTCTATCTTCAAGTAAATGTTTTTGTCCTCACTAGTTCTTTGAAATCCAATCTTTTTTAGGTGTGAATGGAGTCTCTCATACCATGCTCTTGGAGTTTGCTTTAACCCATATAAAGTTTTATGAAGTTTTCACACCATGTTCTTGTCTTCAGTCAATGCAAACCCATCCGATTGTTCAATATAAACCTCTTCTTCTAGAACTTCATTAAAAAATGCATACTTTACATCCATTCGGTATACCTTGAATGTTACAAATGCAAGTAGAATTGTTACTCCTTCAATTCTAGAAATTGGTGCAAAGGTTTCTCCATAATATTCACCTTCTTCTTGTGCATATCCTTTGCAAACTAGTCTAGCCTTGTTCCTAACCTCTTCACCATCTTAATTCAATTTGTTCCTAAACACCCACTTAGTACCAATCACATTTTTATTAGCTGGTCTGGGGATAAGTGACCAAGTGTTTTTCTTCTCTATTTGATCAAGCTCTTCATTCATAGCCTTTATCCAATAATCATCCTTGAGAGCTTCCCTCATTGTCTTAGGTTCAATTGTGGAAATCAAACAAGCACTTTCTCTAATCTTTCTTCTTGTTTGAACTCCAGCATTCTTGTCTCCAATTATTTGATCTATAGAGTGATTCAACTTTACATATCTAGGTATAACCAGTTCTAGTATAGAAGTTGCTTCTTATTCTTCTTCTTCATCTTCATCATCTTCCATCGGTTGAGCAGTATCCTCCAAATTTTTCTTCTCAGCATCATTTTGAACTTCTGGTTCAATAATCATGATCTTTTGTTCATCTATTGCATTAGACTTACTAGTATCATCAAATTTGTCATAATACTTATCAACTTTCAAATTAACACTTTCCACAATCTTCTTGGTTCTTTTGATAAAGTACTTGAATGCTTTTCTCTTAGTTGAATAACCAAGGAAAGTTCCTTCATCACTCTTAGGATCAAACTTTCTGGTATACTCATCTCTCTTTATGTAACACCTATTGCCAAAGACTTTGAAATAACTAACATTAGGAGTACGACCATACCATAATTCATGAGGAGTTTGGTCACTACCTTTCTTGACCAATACCTGGTTCATTGTGTATACTGCAGTGCTAATTGTTTCTCTCCAAAATATTTTAGGTACATTTCCTTGTATCAACAATGTTCTTGTTGCTTTAACTATGGTTTGATTCCTCCTTTCTGCAATCCCATTCTGTTGTGGTGTCCTTGGTGTAGATAGTTATCTCTTGATTCTATTGTCATCATAATATTTCACAAATTTAGCTAATGTGAATTCTCCACCCCGGTCAGATCTCAGGCACTTTATGTTCTTACTAGTTTCTTTCTCCACTAAGGCTTTGAATTCCTTAAACATGCTAAAAGCATCAAACTTATCCATAAAAAATGTAACCCCCATCATTCTTGAATGATCATCAGTAAATATCATGAAATATTTATCACCATAAAAACTCCTAGTCCTCGTAGGACCACATAAATCAGTGTGCACCAAATCTAAAATATTTTTAGAAGAAAATGATTTGATTTTGAAAGAGGAAGTAGTCATCTTACCCAACTGACACTCTTTACAAATCACATTGTCTGGTTTGACTAGTTGTGGCATACCTCTAACCATACTTGACTTGTTGACCTTAACCAAATTATCAAAATTTACATGACAAAATCTTCTATTCCATAACCAACTGTCCTCAAATTTTGCAACCAAACAATTGTTAACATTAATATTCAGATGGAATAAGTTACCTTTTGTCTATTTTCCGGTAGCAATCAGTTCTCCTTTGTTTCCTAAAATCCTGCACACTCCATTCTTGAACTCAAGATGATAACCTTTATCATTTAGCTGAACAACACTCAACAAGTTATGCTTCAATCCTTCAACCCAATACACATCATCAACATTACTTTTTCCATTTAAAGAAATTGAACCTTTACCTTTTGCTTGTTAAACAATTCAAATAACCAGAAGACAACTGAGAGGGGGGGGCATGAATCAGTTGTCACCAGATTACTAGAACCTTAAGCAATTAAAACTTTAATATCAGAACCCAAAAGATCAATACTAAAATGCATAAACCAATTACCAAAGTAGCAGATAAACCAATTAACCATAAACAATAATTAGAGAATAAATACCATCCACATGACACCAAGATTTGTATGTGGAAAACCCGGTAAAGGAAAAAATGATAGTGGGAAGCCTACCCACAGTCAGATAACACTTCTGCTGTAAGTATGTGATTACAATTGATGGCCCTGCACTTGTAGGAAGGCCAATAGCCTAAAGCACACTACTCATCACAAAAGGAGTCTCGTTGACTACATAAAAAATCCAGACTACAATCCAAAGGAAATAATAAACTGCAAAGCTATCATCCCCTATGCCTCAGTATAGTTCTGATTAAGATCAATACCAGAGGACTAAATCCTCTTACATAAACCCAACTCAATCAACAATGATCAACTGAATCCTCTTCTTGAATGATTATTACATTATTCTCTCCTATTACATTCCATATCCCATACCTATGATCTACAATGAGATATTACATCATATATATACAAACCCTCGACCATAAACAATAAGGTCAGCCACTAGAAATTAGATCAATTACATAATTACAAAAAATGTCGGCTTGAGATCAAACAAATAATATCCAACCTATAAGACATCCCAAAAACACATTGAGAAGTCCAATCCACACGTTACATTAAGCTGGTCCATAACCTAGATAAATCAGGACCCAATATAGGTCCACACACGCTAAAGCAATGATCCCAATCAACTAAGTCTCAAACATGACCACCATTAGCATCCTGAATGTCTACTAGAAGTCGTACCAACACCACTTATGCATATCATTATGGATCTTCAACAAAGCTTTGTCGGTGAAACCCTCGTCAGAACAACAAACCAAGCTTGCCAGCATACAGAATAACATCTGATCACCAAATCAAAACCAATTGACTAAACATGAATCTAAGTAGCATGAATAAGATGATTCCATAACCCAAACATATCAGAGCATACCAAATCATACTAGATCATGATGATCCAATCCAACTAGAAACCAAACATCCTATCAGGACTAGAAGGATACTGGTAAAGCAACAAAAATAGCTAGTATTGATGTCAATGACAAAACATCAGTACAACACATACTCAATTCCTCCAAATGGCCAACAATCTCCCCCCTTTGGAATTGATGGAAATACTATATGTGAAAAACATCCAAGTGCCAAGAAATCCCAAACAAATCTCCCCCAATGGAAGATAGCCAACAATCTCCCACACAAAGATATAGCAATGAAGTTCTGAAACAAAGACCAAACTCCCCCTATGAATGATATCTCTGTAAAGCTCTATTTTTCACATATATCTCTCCCTCTTTGACATCAATGCCAGAAATCTAATAAAAATATCAAAGAAAAAACAAAAACCATTGAATCACAAGGCTAACTACTCCCCTTGAGCAGTAGCATCCCCACATCAATCTAGAAAGAATGATATCTTTGATAATGCATATCGGACTGATGCCAAATAGCATCAATCAGTTCTTTGTTAGAGGGGAAAAAACCCCTAATCTATCTCTAAGGTACTCAAATGATTCTTTAGGCAAAGGTTTAGTGAAAATATCTGCAATCTGCTCTTTAGTGTTCACAGAAACCAGTCTAACCTCATTTTCTTCCACCTCCTTCAAAAAGTTATAATTGATAGAAATGTGCTTTGTCTTAGAGTGAAATACCAAATTCTTTGATATGTCTATAGCACCAGAGTTATCACAGTGAATAACTATCAGTCCAATGTATTGCACTTTAATATCCTTCAACATTTTCTTCATCCATAGAACTTGTGTATAGTTAGTAGCAATAGTAACATACTCAGCTTCAATAGTAGATAAAGAAGTACATGATTGTTTCTTGTTGATCCATGAAACCAACTTCTTTCCAAGAAATAAAGCTCCACCGGAAGTACTTTTCTGGACATCAATATCACCTGGCCAATCTGCATATGTATATGCACATAAAGTAAAGTCATCATCCTTAGGGTACCACAAACCATATTCAAATGTACCTTGCAAGTATCTAAAAATTCTTTTCACCGCACTCTCATGATTTTCTCTAAGATCACTTTCATATCTTGATGTAATGCAAACAACATTCATTATATCAGGCCTAGTCTGAGTCAAATATAACAAACCTCCAATCATAGACTTGTATCTTGTAGGATTTACCGGTGTAGATAACTCTTTCCTTGTCAATTTATCACTTGTAACCATAGGAGTACTTACCAGTTTAGAGTCTACCATACCAAATTTCTTCAACAATTCCCTAGCATACTTAGTTTGACAAATGAAAATACCTTTATCAGTCTATGTAATCTGCAAACCTAAGAAAAATTTCATCTCCCCAATCATAGACATTTCAAATTCTTTCTCCATGTTCTTATAAAATTCCATGCACAACTTATCTTCACCTCCAAAAATAATGTCATCAACAAAAACTTCAATAATCAGTATATCATCATCAATGAATTTATAATATAGATTATTGTCAGCATTGCCTTTAGTGAAACCAAGCTTCAAAAGATATTTAACCTTGCATACCAAGCTCTAGGTGCTTGTTTCAATCCATATAAAGCTTTCCTTAACCTAAAAACCATGTTTTTATCATTTGAAAGTGAAAAAACATCAGGTTGCTCAATATAAACTTCCTCATCAAGATCCCTATTCAAAAAGGCACACTTAACATCCATCTAATAAACCTTGTAGTTCTTATGTGCAACATAGGCAAGAAATAATCTTACAACTTCAATCCTAGCTATAGGTACAAAAGTTTCACCATAATCAATTCCTTCCTTCTAAGAATATCCTTTACAAACCAATCTAGCTTTATTCCTTACAACTTGTCCATCTTCATTTAACTTATTCCTAAAAATCCATTTAATTCCAATAACATTCTTATTTTTAGGTCGGGGAACTAAAGTCCATGTATTATTCTTCTCTATATGATCTAATTCTTCTTCCATAGCTTTCATCCAACATTGATCTTTGCATGCTTCAATTACTGATATCAGTTCAACTTGAGAAATTAAACATGCCTCATTAGCTGCCAATCTCTTCCTTGTCATCACTCCATTGTTTTTATCCACAATGATATGATATTCTGAATGATTCATCCTTACATACCTAGGAGTCTTCTGATTCTGTGTTCCTCTTCTTGGTTCTTCAATTACTATTGAATTTTATGATACTTCTAGAGTAACTGGTTCAACATTCGGGTTTGGTAAAGGTGTTACCAGTTCAGTTATGATCATTTCCACTATCGGTTCGTTCTCATAAACTCTGATTTGACTTTTATTTAGCTCATCCACCTTGACATTAGCGCTATCCATAATTCTCTACAATCTCTTGTTATAACATCTATATGCCTTGATTTCATTATAATAACCAAGAAATATTCCTTCATCACATCTAGGATCAAATTTATCAATGATATCATCTCTCTTGATATAACATTTACTACCAAAGATTCTTAAATACTTAACAGTAGGTTTATTGCCAAACCATAATTCATAAGGTGTCTTACCAGTTTCTCCTTTGATATGTACTCTGTTAAATGTATAAACTGATGTGCCCACTACTTCTCTCTAGTAGATATAAGGTAGATTGGCTTCCATAATAATTATTCTAGCAGCATCCAAGATAGTTATGTTCTTCCTTTCCACAACTCCATTCTGTTGAGGTGTCTAAGGAGCAAAAAATTGTCTCCTTATGCCATGCTTCTCACAAAAGTTGTTAAACTCACCGAATGTGAATTCTCCACCATGATTTGACCTTAAATACTTAATCTTCAATCATGTCTTAGTCTCAACTTTAGCTTTAAATATTTTAAACTTTTCAAAAGCCTCATATTTCTCCCTTAAAAAAGTAACCCACATCATTCTAGAATAATCATCAATGATTAGCATAAAATATATATCACCTTGAAAACTTTTAACTCTAGCAGGGCCACACAAATCAATATGAATAAGATCAAGAACATCATTAGATTTATCTAGTATACTCTTAAAAGAGGTTCTAGCCTATTTTCCCATTTGACATTCCTTACATATCAGATTATAGGGCTTCACAATCTTAGGTATATCTCTAACTGCCTTAGTTGAACTGATCTATACAATACAATCAAAATTCACATGACATAGTCTTTTATGCCATAGCCAACTCTCATCAATTTGTGCAATCAAACATGTCTTCCCACCAAAATTCAAATGAAATATATTATCTTTTGTCTGAGTACCGATTGCAATCTCCAAACCAGATCTATTAATAATTTTGTGATTTCCTTCCTTGAATTGCAATTGAAATCCATTATCCACCAATTGTCCTACACTCAAAAGATTATGCCTTAAACCTTCAACATAATAAACATTATCAGTATTGTTCTTACCATCCAATGATATTGTTCCTTTTCCCTTGATCATAAATTCTTTGTCATCTCCAAATCTAACCAAACTGGCATCAAATTCTTGCAAAGATATAAACTTCCTTTTATCTCTAGTCATATGATGTGAACATCCAATGTCAATTACCCATTCATCTTTATCTTCAATTTTAGCAACAAGTGCCTTCTCTTCAGGTACATTCTCTTCCAGTGTCGAAACATCTTTCTTGATAGCCAATAACACCCATTCCTTTCCATTGTCGGAACCACTAGTAGAATCTTGTGTCAGTTCATCATCAGAATTAGTCACACCTTCCTCATCTACTATGTAGCATGATTTATCTCTATTTTTCTTGTACTTTTACTTGTTTTGATATCCAAGGTTAGGCTTAAAAGATCTTCTAGCTCTTTCTTCAAATCTTGAATTTCTTTAAGGACATCTAGATACAAAAAGACCTATCTTATTACATGTAAAACATTTAAAAGGTGTTTTTCCTTCGTACCTACTTCCTGATGGCCCTTTAGGTACTATTCTAGCAAATAGGGCTTCAAGTTTCTCAAATTATTCATCTTCTCTCTTCATATCATCCAATTCCCTTGCATATAAAGCTTTCCAATCTTGCTTGCTGGTTGTTGATGTAGATGCATGAAAAGCAGGTTCAGACTTCATAGCTCCAGAAGGTCCAAATTATTCAAGCTCAAAAATAGATAATTTCGCAACCAAGGTACTATATTGACAAAAGTATTAGCCATTGTTCTCAATTCATTAATTTCAGTAGCCTTCATCTTATAAGTCGGTGGTAAAGATCTCAAAACTTTAGAAACTATTTCATCTTTACTCAGAGTTCCACCAAAATATTGAATTCCCATAACAATCTCATTTACCCTTTCTATGAATGCATAATCCTTTCATCTTCTTCCATCTTCAAGTTTTCATATCTCACCTAGTAACCATCAAGTTTAGCAATCTTTACAATAGGGTCACCTTCATTAAGAGTCTCCAACTTGTCCCATATAACCTTTGCAGATGATTTGTCAGTTAATCTCATTATTTGCTGACCAGAAAGTGAACACAAGAGGGCTTCTCTTTCTCTACACTCATTCTCAAGCTCCTTATCCAAGATTTATGGAGGAGGATTTCTAGATGCCAGTAACACCATTCTCTCTTATTTCCCAAATTTCCTTACCGAGACATCTCAAATGAGTCTCCATCTGAATCTTCCATACTCTATAATTTGTTCCATCAAGCCTAGGAATATCTCTCCAAAAGATAGCAATAGATGAACTAGATGAACTTGAATTGTTAGTCACCATAGGATCTTCCTCAAGTGGTTAAGCTTTTGCAGAGAGGACTAGAGCTCTGATACCAATTGTTAGACAGTTCAAATAACCAAAAGACAACTGAGAGGGGGGGTGAATCGGGTTTCACCATATTATCGAAACCTTAAGTAATTAAAACTTTAATACTATAACCCAAAAGATCAATACTAGAATGCATAAACTAATTACTGAAATAGCAGATAAACCAATTAAGCATAAACAACAATTAGAGAATAAATACCATCCACATGACACCAAGATTTTTATGTGGAAAACCCGGTAAAGGGAAAAACCACGGTGGGAAGCCTACCCATAGTCAGATAATACTTCTGCAGTAAGTATGTGATTACAATTGAGGGGCCTGCACTTGCAAGAAGGCCAATAACCTAGAGCACACTGCTCATCACAAAAGGAGTTTCATTGACTACATAAAAATCCATACTACAATCCAGAGGAAAGAATGAACTGCAAAGATAGAATCTCCTATGCCTGAATACAATTCTAGTTAAGCTCAATACCAGAGGACTAAATCCTCTTACATAAACCCAACTCAATCACCAATGATCAACCAAATCCTCTTCCTGAATGATTATTACATTATTCGGTCCTATTACATTCCATATCTCATACCTATCATCTACAATGAGATCTTACATCATATATATACAAACCCTCAACCATAAACAATACGGTCAGCCACGAGACAATAAATCAATTACATAATTATAAAACATGTTGGCCTGAGACCAAACAAATAATATCCAACCCATAAGACATCCTAGAAAAACATAAAGATGTCCAATCCACATGTTACGTTAAGTTGGTCCATAACCTAGATAAACTGGGACCCAATATAGGTCCACACACGCTAAAGCAATGATCCCAATCAACTAAGTCTCGAACATGACCACCATCAACATCCTGAATCTCTACTAGAAGCCACACCAACACCACTTATGCATTTCATCAAGGATCTTCAACAAAGTTTTGTCGGTGAAACCCTTGCCAGAACAACAAACCAAGCTTGCCAACATACATGATAGCATCCAATCATCATATCAAAACCAGCTGACTGAATATGAATCTAAGTAGCATGAGTAAGCTAATTCCATAGCCCAAACATACTAGAGCATACCAGAGCATACTGGATCATACCGGATCATACCGGATTATATCGGATCATGATGATCCAATCCAACTAGAAACAAAATATCCTATTGGGACGTCCAATCCACATGTTACATTAAGTTGGTCCATAACCTAGATAAACTGGGACCCAATATAGGTCCACACATGCTAAAGCAATGATCCCAATCAACTAAGTCTCGAACATGACCACCATCAACATCCTGAATCTCTACTAGAAGCCACACCAACACCACTTATGCATTTCATCAAGGATCTTCAACAAAGTTTTGTCGGTGAAACCCTTGCCAGAACAACAAACCAAGCTTGCCAACATACATGATAGCATCCAATCATCATATCAAAACCAGCTGACTGAATATGAATCTAAGTAGCATGAGTAAGCTAATTCCACAACCCAAACATACCGGAGCATACCAGAGCATACTGGATCATACCGGATCATACCGGATTATATCAGATCATGATGATCCAATGCAACCAGAAACCAAATATCCTATTGGGACCAAATGGATATCGGTAAAGCAACCAAAACAACTAGTGTTGATATCAATGACAAAACATCAATGCAACACATAATCAATTCCTCCAAATGGCCAACATTACCAAGCATGGTGTATTGTTTCCAAATCTCACTACTCCACCAACAAATTCTTCAAGTGAGATGAACTTGTTCTTGTCACTGGTCATGTGATGTGAGCAACCACTATCAATGACCCACTCATCACTGTTGTCAATATGAGACACTAAAGCTTTCTCCTTAGATAGATCTTCCTTAACTTCTACAAAAATAATTTCCTCATTATCTTCATCCTCTGATTCCTCATCAGCAACACCTTCATCTACTGTAACATAACATTGTTTCTTACCTTTTCCCTTAAACCTTTTGAACTTTTCCTTCTGATCACTATTAGGACAATTAGCAGCAATATGTCCTATTTTGTTACATTATAAGCACTTAAGAGGAAGCTTGCCTTTGTACTTATCAATGCCTCTAGGAGGTTTCTTTGCCAATATAGCCTCAATTTCTATCAGGTTATGTTCACCATCCACTTCTTCATTACCACTACCATGATGACAGACATTCTTTTCTTTTCTTACCAGTGCATTAGATACCAATGCTTTGAAAGAAAATTCTACTCTAGGTACACTATTGCCAAAGCTATTCAATTCAAAATTAGTAAGCTTGCCTATCAATGAATATATTGTAACTTTATCTTTGATGACCGACCTCAATTCTTGGATAGTAGATACTCTAATAGCATAAGTAGACAGTAAGGTTCTAAGCATTTTACTTACCATTGTGTCTTTTATTATGGTTCCACCAACACTTTTGATTCCTCCAACTACTTCTTTTATCATTTGTATGTACTAGGTGTTGTTCTCACCTTCCATAAATCAACTTCAACTTTTCCCAAATTTAATAAGCAGTTTCTAAACCATGAACATCAATATACTCAGAATCAGGAAGAGTACTTACAATGGCTTCCAATGCTTGAATATTCTCTTGTTGTTCCTTAAGATGATCTATAGTCAGAGTATCGGTAGGAGGTGTGTAATGATTAACCACATGCTCCTAGAATTGTTGCCCCATACCTTTGATTTAGATCTTCATTCTATCACTCTAGATTCTGTAGTTATCCTTTGTGAACTTAGGACCCTCTTTCTTCATCATCTCATATCTTTACCTCAAGTGGTTAAGCTTCTGCACAAAGAGGACCTAGCACTCTGATACTAATTGTTATTATGAGGATCTGGTAACTACTAAGAGGGGGGGTGAATCATTAGTTAAACAATTCCGCAATACTTTAAAAATAGTACCAATAACTACTCAAACAATCTCCTTAAGCATATTTACCAAACCATTCATTCTAGTGTTCATCATTACACAAACAATGTAAATCTATCAAATGCACACATCAACAAATCAACACCATATGAACACAAAGATTTTTCACATGGAAACCCAAATGGGAAAAACTATGGTGGGAATTAGCACCCACAAAATATTTGCTCTCTTTCAGAATGCACCCGATTAAAGGCCTAGCTCGGTTAAGAGCTTAAAATATGCCCAGTTAAGACCAGACCCTGTTAGGACTCACCTTTTTATAGGATTTCAAACTCAAGTTAATGAGCGACCCAGTGAAGGGATTTACAATATAAGACCTATTAGGATCTACCTGGTTAAGGGATTTCAAACTACTGTAACTATTAGGAAACAACAGGTCAAATGATTTGATCACAACACTTCCTTGGTTGCTAGTATAGATCCTTTTCAGCTCAACTCTTCTATACACATGCAAACACTTCAATCTAGTTCAACAACACCTTCTCTCAAATCACCGACACAAAATCTCTTCTCCAACTAGCCCTAAATACACTTTTCAATTAGATTGGCTACATAACCCTAACTACATTCAAAATACATTGAATTTACATTTACAGATCGTTACAAATCATTACAATAAATTTATAGACAATTTCCCCCATTGAATGATCATCACACAACATCGCACATTGATTTGATAAGCAATCAAACCCTTGTCACATTCTACTAAGCACTTCATTGTTTCCCAATAAATTTGATCCTTGTACGCACTCAAACACTATCTCATCATTACACATGGTTTCTGACAAGTTATCCCTAAGTTATGAACATAATAAGATCCACCTCTGAACAATAAATCATTACTGGTTAAAGATCTGTTACTAGTATACATTCTTCTTTACTGAGTTCACAATAGTCAATCATAACTCACTCAATACACTGAATCTACTGATGCGGTTGAAGTCACAAACTCATGCCAATGTCATAAGCATATGTTTCAAATTGCAACATCTAACTCCTCTCCAATCATCAGTATCGGTGTCTTGATCATCGTTTTGTTCCTGTTTACCTTGCTGTCAACCGGTTCCACTACCGGTTAGGCTATATTAGTAGGTATAGATGGCTTAGATGACTAAAAAAACATGGTTTCCATCAATGACAACACAAATAAAATCATCAAACAACTTACAACTATATCATCATCATCTAGCCAACAATCTCCATCAACTTTACACATTATGCCAACAATAACTTTACCAGTCATCTTCTTGTCTCATCATCATCTCCATATGCCAACAATCTCTCTATCATTATCTTCATCGGCTATGCCAACATTTCCAATCACATTTACTACTCTACTCTACCATTTCTTCACCAGAGAATGTTTTTCCCTCCAAATTTGTATTTTAAAAATGATTCATTATCTATCTAAGGATCTGGTTTGTAGAAGATTGGATTTTCTCTCCTGAACTGACCATCTGCATTAAATGACTCTTCTCTATTTTCCTCGACTTTCTTTGTACTGGGTTACTATTTTTTGGCAATCTAAATTTGCCTTACAGATTTGATTTTGTCATTTTTGATCCCCTCAAGCCCTGCAAAAATCTTCACTTGGTTCGCCATTAATGTCTTCTTCATCCTTTGTCGATCTACCAAGACATGATTGACAAATACCTCCATTAGATGCACTAACTTTGAAAATCTAATTTTTTCTATCTACCATGGAGCCACATGTCTTCACATTCTTTGTCCAAGTGAAATGGTCACAGTCAGTCGAAATCCATGTGGACAATCAGGCTGCATAGATCAGCTGATCTCCATACCATCACTACCCTTCATGTTATGCAAACATATTTCACTTATCAGGTTTACAATTGAACACTTATACCGATCAATTTTGTCAATTAGATTTTTTTACCTTCATGTTCATCGCCATAGTAATCCCAATGTCGATTTCTCACCTACTATCAGAATATTTTTAACTATCGAGTTAATATTTTGTCTCTATTTCACCTTCAAAACTTACCCCAATAACCTTGTGAAGCCTTTAGTTCCTTTTGTTGGTATTGTTGCAAGGTGTGCGCCCTTGGTCTCATTGTGTTGTGCACCACAGCACTTGAGTTTGTGACATGGCTTAACTGCCTCCTGTGGATTCTATAAGTCTAGTGGTTGTATAAGGCATTAACAGGCCGATCTTTTGGTGCAATGGCAGCCACACTTGTAACAAGTGGCATCAGAGCTTGTCACATGTTCAAACCCCTCTCTTGTGCTTGGGGGGATTATTTCAAGGTGTGCATCCTTGGTCTCCTTATGTTGTGCAGTGCAACACTTGAGTTTGTGATATGGCTTAACCGTCTCATGTGGATTCTATAATTCTATTGGTTTTATCGAGCATTAACAAGTCAATCTTTTGGTGCAATGGGAACCACACTTGTAAGAGGCATTATTTACTCCAATGAGAAACTCACCTTTGATTTCCCTTATCACCATAGGCTATCCCGAAGAACAATCTTTAAGTTGACACACCTTATCGGCATAGGTTACCCTGAACTGGAAGACTATAAGCTGAACCACCAATCATCAAAATAGTTATCACTATCAGCATAGGAAAAACTTGTTAGAACAATGGAACAACTTATTTTGATGCCACACTATCAACTCACCTTTATGGGCATAGGTATCTCGAAGAAAAAAGTCCATGATGACAAGATTCAGTGGTATCGGTTATCCCAAAATACATACCCATCGGAACAGCTAACACTATTGGCCTAGCACTTGGATACTAACCCATCAAAACAATCTATTCCGATGACCTTTTCTGAACATGCATCGACATAGTTACTCTAAAATCACATATCCATGGTCCTTAAACATATCGACATATGTTATTCTGATGACCAAACTCTATGGTTGCAATCTTCATCGGCATAGCTATTCCAAAATGCACATCCATCGGAACAACTAACGTTATCAGATTAACTCTTGGAGGTTATATTGTATGTACAAACTTGTTCTGATTACTCAACTTGAACCTGCATCGACATAGCTACTCCAACAAAGAACTCCAAAGACCTCCTCCACATCGGCATATGTTATTTTGATAAACTAAACAATGGGTTTTTTCTACTTTTTCCTCTATCGACATAGCTTGGTCTATTGACCTAGTAGAAATTTGCTATTCCTCTATCAAAAGCTACCTTGATAAGCATCCTCGGTTTCAATGTTTGGCATAAATATTCTGACACAACGATGTCGGAGTAGTTAACACTATCAGTATAGCACAAAATTGCTACTCCGCCTATGTCTTGCTATCCCAAAAAATTGTCTCTGCCTTTGTTGTCGGCATTGCTATCCCGATATGACAACTTCACTACATAACACTTGATCGGTATTGTTATCATGATATGTTTGCATGATAACTCTGCAACACTTTTTTTTTCTCTACATTCTCAATTAATCTATGCAACACTTGTTGACATCAATGGCAATAATGCCAACAGGTCCTAGCTTAGAACCAGAGCACCCAATGCCAAGGTCTGCTCAATTAGGAGACATTTTAAATGATGCCCTTTTTCTCTTTGCCTTTCATTTTATCTTAAATTTTGTAACCATGATGAACGTTTGAACCTTCATTAGTGGCTTCTATCATTATTGTGATAATCATGATTACTATGACCCATCATAGCATAGTATTGTTGCCCTTTATCCTTGTAAGGAAAGTAGACTACAGAAAACACCTTCCTAAATGTTAAATTATTCGAGGAGGAAAGTAGGGATGAATTTTAATTCCAAATTATAGTCATTAAGATGCACATAAATGAAAAAATAGAGTAACATGAAAAAATTTCAAACATAAAGTGAACACCATATTTTCACATGGTAAAACCCTTATGGGTGAAAAACCCACACACAGAGAAATGTCTTCTTGTATTACAGTAAAACAATTTACATACAAGATATAGATAAATCACTTTGAATCTATCTCTGTTCATGCAACATATACTTTTCATATCAAATTAGATCCACACAGATTATAGACACATCATTCTGCAATTCAGCATCCAACTGTACCATCAATTGTCCAACCACCAACTGATTCACCTCTTTCTTCAGAAATTTATATTTCTCTATAAAAAAATGTTTTAATTTGGTTCCCTCACAACTTCAACCACCAGATTCTTTAGTTGTTAAAAACATGGTGTGTAATCTACACTAAATTCTAACTGTGCTCCATAGACTCTAGCTCGGACCAACTCAAGGGGTGATGGTAAAAGGACCTCCTCGCTTCCCTGTTATCCAATGTTTCATTCATGATCTTTTGAAATCTCTCGTGGGGAGGTATGGAATCATGTGCCTTCCCTTTCCTCACTAGCTCGCATCACTCTTTCCTTAGTTCTAATCTTCTCATGGGCTGACGGGGGAGACCAAGTCTCCTTTCTCCCCACTATCCCATGACCTCATTTGCCTTTATCTTCTACTTGTGCAGAGAAAAGAAAAAATTAATTTTCTTTCTTCCTCATCATCTTGTGTAACCTCGGTGAAGGAATATGACTTTGGCTAATAGATGGGGGTGACATATCAAAATTGAATGTCACACATAAAGTTTTCTCCCACCTTTGGAGCGGGTCAAGAACATGAAAGTTTTCCACACCGAACTTCCCACTACAAAAACCAAATTCCATCTCATCAATATTTCAACCAGTAAGTTTGAGACTCTCATTCTCAACATTCTCCCACTTGACAAAGAACTTACTGGTATCTCTAGAACATTTGAGACTAAAGAGAATCATGGGCTCCAAGGCCCATAGAGTTAGCAAACCATTTGAACTTAGTCATTCTCATAGGCTTTGTCAATACATCTGCAACATTCTTTAGAGTGTCCACCTTTTCCAAATTAATCTTTCCATCTTCCACCATGTCACAAAGAAAGTGATATTGCACATCAACATGTTTCATCTTGGCATGCAAATGTTGATCTCCTTTGACATTAATTTTGGCATTGATGTCAATTGTTGGTTTGCATTCTCATTAGTTGATACACTTTTGAGTCTTGATTCCTATTAGAGTTTAATGCCTTATACATTTTTTCTTTGATAAGAGTTTAATATTCTATCAATAGCTTTATTATTAGGCTATTAAGGCCGTATTGTAAACATAATTCATAAGTTATTAAAGTTCTAATGAAATAAAAGTCTTGCTTGTATCAGGTGATAAGGTATCATTACAAAGTTATGTTTCACATAGAATGGATTTGGTGTTTGGTTACTCAAATCCCATTGTTGGTAGTGGCTATGATATTTAATGTGATAGTTTGGTTTCAGTGTTGAAAGTTAAATGACACTTGATATGAAATGTTTTCGTATCTGTTAGAATCATGTTCACTATTTTGGCAAATACCAAGGTTTAAATATATGACCATAGTATGTTTGGTACCATTACCATGATAAGTGATTACATCTCTTGAGTTTGTGTATGAGTCTAAAATACTCATAACAAGTA
Organism: Cryptomeria japonica; assembly: GCF_030272615.1. NCBI lineage: Eukaryota > Viridiplantae > Streptophyta > Pinopsida > Cupressales > Cupressaceae > Cryptomeria > Cryptomeria japonica. The sequence continues at coordinate 658,854,127 of NC_081415.1, forward strand.
TGTGAAAACAACATGGTACCATGTAACAAAAAGGTGTTGGCATTCTTGATTAAATGATCATTGCCTAGGAGACAATAACATTATGATCACATGGTTATAATCTTGGTCAACATTTTTATTGAGTGAAAAAAGATATTATCATTTTTTTGGCATAATGTCACAACCCTCCTTTATCACCTTTTGATTTAAATACAAAACTCTATTATATTTCTTTGGATAAACTATTGAATGAATATTGTAAGGGAATAAAAAATAATAAAACACACACACACATGGAAAATATATATATATTTTTAATTGGTTATTTAATTTCCCTCACTCAAATTAAGGCACATGTTGTAGGAGGAATAAGAAGCTTCTAGAGACTTCTCCACCACCTTGCATGTAACTCCTCCCACTAAGCCTAATCAATTTGCATGGAGGCCAATAGAACTACATACTTTACGCCTTGATCTCGTGCCAAAGCGGGTATGTAGGCAGTCTTGGGACGGAGTTGTCCCTCGTACTCAGGCGTTCGTGGGTGGGGTCTAGGCTTGGTTGAGTAAGAATCCTAATTGAAAGATAAGATAATCAAATTTAATTCAATGCATACTCGGAAGGAATCCCGTATGGATTCGCTTGACTTCCCGAGGCTTTAAGCCAAATTCCGAGGCAGAATTCAAGCTTGTATTATTTTTAATTACTCCTAAGGACGGTGACCTCGGTGCATTCTTGTTAGAAGAGTGTAGTACTTAGTGAGTGACTCAGGACCCGAATGGTCCCGATGAGTCTAAGTCTCTGGCCAGAGCATCTCCTATCCCGTTTGGATGGATGCCTACCCCGTATGGGTAGATGCCTATCCCGTATTGGATAGATGGAAATTTTACGTCCCGTATGGACAATTGCCTAACCCGTATGGTTAGAAGCTCATCCCGAATGGATGAATGCCTAATCCTAATTGGATGGATGCCCAAAGTATGCAATTGAATAAAACATAATGAAAAAAAAATAATACTCAATTTTTGTTGAATCAATTTTGGTGTGTTATTACATGTGGTATCAGAGCAAAGGTTCAAATCTAGGCCTTGTGCTCACTTCAATTTATTCAACTAAGGGAATGTTTTACAATAATAGAAATTAAATTTTATTCTACACAAAAAAAAAAAAACTAACTACATAATTTAACTTTCAGGTAAAATCTAGAATGGCAAGAGGAAGAGGTAATGGAAGACGTACTAGGAGTCAAAGGGAGGTAAACCATGAGGAAAACCATGAAGAAAACCATGAAGGAAACCATGAGGAAGATCATGAAGAGGTTTGACACAACCCAAGGAATAACGGAGATGGGGTCCAAGCTATAATCGACCTTCTAACCGAACAAAGAGATAAAATCAACTTCTTGGAACAATCACTACAGGACCTTAGGGAAAGGCAGAATGACTATGAGAACACAAGTGGTACCGAGAATGGAAACCCTGGTAGCAATCAAGGAAATGTGATGGGTAATGGAAAGGAAAATAACATATTGGAACTCTCCAAGGATTTAAAGAAAATCACCCCTCCTAAGTTCGATGGGAGGCAGATTGGTGAAGGGGCTGAGAATTGGCTAAATGAAATGGAAAAATATTTTGAGCTAAGAGATTTTAGCGAAACAACCAAGGCTTTATGGGGCTCCTATCAACTCACAGGGGAGGCGGCTAGTTGGTGGACCAATACCAAGGAACAAAATGGGTATAACAGGGATACGATCACATGGGATCAATTTGTTCACCATTTTCGAGATAGGTGGCTCCCTCAATTGTTCTTTGATGAGAAAGTGACAGAATTCCATAATCTACGTCAAGGGCCCCTATCCGTTCAACAATATTGGGATAAGTTCGCCAAGTTGCTTAAATATGTGCCTATGTACCAAAAGGATGAAGAAGGCCAAGCAAGGAAAATCATTTTGGGGCTGAATACCAACATAGGGGCAGAGGTTGATATGCATGGACCCAGAAATATGAATGAAGTACTTGAAAAGTCCCTAAGGCAAGAGAGGAAGATTCAAACAATAGCAGGACGGAACTATAATGGGAACCACTCATTTAAAAGGAAGCAAGAATTCAATGGGAACACTAATTTCAACAAGGGTCAAAGGAATAACTCTTCCGAAAGGAGACCACCGCCTAATCAATATCAAAGGAATGGAAATGATAATACCAGGGGCAATAATAACAGGGGCAATAATAACAGGGGCAACTATAATAGGAATGACCAGCAGAACAGGATAACTTATCCACCCAGGGGAAATGAAACAAGGAATGATCCCCCTAGAAATCAAGGTAGGAGAGGTCCTCCAGGTGGATGCTTTATGTGTGGGGAAAACCATTTTGCTAGAGAGTGCCCCAGGATGCAAGGACAAATTAGGGCCAATCAACCCCAACAAGGGCCCCAACAGAGGATTCATGCAGCGGTTAGGAACCAAAGAAGAAGATACCAGAATGTTCCCGTGGAAACTACAGGTACACTATTTGAACAACCAATATCAATTCTAATTGACACTAGATCATCTGAATGTTTCATCTCACCTGAATTAGTGAACAAATATGCATTAAAAGTTAATCAAATGGAGTCATCATGGACGGTTCAATATGGGGATAAGGCAACTAGGGAAGTAACTAAGTGTTTACCGAGGGCAAGGGTACAATTCCCTGAGTTCGAAACAAGGGTAGATCTCTATGTGGCACCCTTAGGATTATATGATGTAATTATGGGAATGAGTTGGTTAGCAGACCATCAAGCTAATGTAGATTGTTATAGCAAAGTTGTTGAATGTTTGGATGATGGGGGGAAAAGGGTCAAAATCCAAGGAAAGTTTAAACCCATTAATATAGAAACTATCTCAGCAATGCAATTAAAGAAGGAAAGGAGAAGAGGGGGACAAATCTTTATGGTTGAAATTGATGAAGGAAAGGAGGAAAATACACCAACATTTGAAAATACCCCTTTCTTAAAGGAGTTTAAGGATGTTTTTCCAGAAGAACTACCCGGTTTACCCCCTAAGAGAAAGTTTGAATTTTCTATCGAAGTACTCCCAGGAGCTGAACCAGTATCAAGGGCACCTTACCGGATGAACACAACCGAATTACAAGAACTCAAAATGCAATTAGAGGAACTCTTAGCTAAGGGATTAATAAGGCCAAGTGTATCACCGTGGGGAGCGCCAATTTTATTTGTTAAGAAGAAGGATGGAACCTTAAGGCTATGCATCGACTATAGGATGTTGAACAAAGTCACCATAAAGAATAGGTATCCCTTACCTCGCATAGAGGACCTTTTTGACCAAATGAAAGGGGGGGCAGTTTTCTCAAAGATAGATCTCCGGTCAGGGTATCATCAACTCAGAATTAAGGAAGAAGACATTCCGAAGACAGCTTTCAGGACGAGGTATGGACATTATGAATTCACAGTAGTTCCTTTTGGAGTAACTAATGCCCCAGCGGCATTCATGAACCTAATGAATAGTGTATTCCATGACTACTTGGATAAGTTTGTTTTGGTATTTTTGGATGACATATTGATTTACTCTAGAAATGAAGAGGAACATTTAGTGCACCTACAAATTGTTTTGCAAAGATTGAGAGAACATAATTTATATGGAAAATTGTCCAAATGTGCCTTCTTTGAGGAAAAGATTCACTATCTTGGGCATATAATATCAAAGGAAGGAATAGCAGTCAACCCAGATAAAATAAAGGCGATAGTAGAATGGCCAATTCCTAAGAATGTTTCAGAGGTAAGAAGCTTTATGGGGCTAGCAGGTTACCATAGGAGGTTTGTGGAAGGATTCTCTAAGATAGCAAACCCCATCACCTCATTGCAAAGGAAGGGCAAAAGGTTTGTATGGACCGAGCAAAGTGATAAGGCATTTCAAATCTTGAAGGGAAAACTAACTTCAGCACCCATTCTAAAGGTACTAGATCCAAATGGACACTTCACAGTCATAACAGATGCTTCTATTGAAGGGTTAGGAGGAGTACTTGTCCAAGATGAAGGGGTAGTGGCTTACGAATCTAGGAAGCTAAAGACTCATGAAGTCAATTATGCACCCCATGACTTAGAGTTGGCAGCAATTGTGCATGCCCTACAAAAGTGGAGACACTTCTTACTAGGGAAGCCCTTTGAGCTTAAGTTGGACAACCAAGGACTAAAATACATCTTTACCCAACCTCACTTAAATGCCAGACAAAGAAGGTGGTTAGAGCTTCTAAGTGAATATGATTTTAAAATTGAATATATTAAGGGAAAAGAAAATAGGGTGGCAGATGCCTTAAGTAGGAGGAGACACTTGATGACTATAGCAACCTTCAAAACCTCTTTCAAAAGTAAAGTAATGGATGAACAAGGACATGACCCATGGTATGAGCAAGTCAAATTAACTATAAGACACAACCTGACCGATCCTAAAGTTGAAGGGTATACATTAGATGAAGATGGGTTGCTCAGATACAATAATAGAATCTATATTCCTAATTCAGGGAATTTAAGGGAAGTAGTCTTATCGGAGGCTCACAATGCCCCTTATTCAGACCACCCAGGAGTTAAAAAACTTTATGCAGATCTAAAGAAGCTATACTTTTGGCAAGGGTTGAAGAGCGATATTGTCAAGTATGTAGCTAAACGTTTGGAGTGTCAAAGAGTAAAGGCAGAACATAGACACCCAGCTGGATTGTTGCAATTGCACGATGTACCTCAACATAAGTGGCAAGTTATTAGCATGGATTTTGTACAAGGGTTACCCATGTCACCTTCTAGGCATGATGCAATAATGGTGGTAATTGACAAACTCACTAAGGTGGCACACTTTATACCAGGAAATCTGATGGATGATGCACCCACCTTGGCTAGACGCTTCGTTAAGGAGATAGTTAGGTTGCATGGAATACCAGAGAAAATCATATCAGATAGAGATGCAAGATTCACTTCCAGGTTTTGGACCACTCTTCAATCAGCTCTAGGAACTCAACTAAATTTTAGCACCGCATACCATCCAGAAACCGACGGTCAGACAGAAAGGACAAATCAGATTATGGAAGACCTGCTTCGCATGTACTGCATGGACCAACAGAGGAAATGGGAAGAGTACCTACCTTTGGTAGAGTTTGCCTACAATAATACATATCAAACATCTTTGGGAATGGCACCTTTTGAAGCTTTGTATGGTAGACCATGTCGAACACCTTTGAGTTGGGATAGTCTTGAAGATAGAGTGATTATTGGACCAGATATGTTCAAAGAAATGGAAAGGAAAACTAAGGAAATTAGGCAAAGATTGAAGGAAGCCTCGGATAGGCAGAAAAGTTATGCAGACAAAAACAGAACACTAAGGGAGTTTGAAGTAGGAGAGAAAGTCTTCCTAAGGGTTAGGCCACACAAGAGTTCCATAAGATTTGGGAAAAAGACTAAGCTTGCACCTCGATATGTTGGACCCTTTGAAATATTGGGAAGAATTAATCCAGTTGCTTATCGGTTGGCCTTACCTCCCCAATTGAGCCGAATCCATGATGTCTTCCATGTATCTCTTCTTAAAAAGTATGTACCTGACGAGAAACACATTTTGAATTGGGATGCTTTACAGGTCCAAGAAATGGGGGGAATAATGATAGAGCCATTCAGAATCTTGGAGAGGCGCCAGTGCCAGTTGCACAACAGAGAGGTTGATCAGTGCAAAGTGCAATGGGACCAATATGATGAAAAGAATGCCACGTGGGAGGATACTAAAGAGATGCAGCAGATGTTTCCTTTTTTGTTCTGAACATGAACTATAAACTCTTTTGAATGCTTTTAATAAGTGCATCAGGACGATGCACAGATTAAGGGGGGGAGGATGTCACAACCCTCCTTTATCACCTTTTGATTTAAATACAAAACTCTATTATATTTCTTTGGATAAACTATTGAATGAATATTGTAAGGGAATAAAAAATAATAAAACACACACACACATGGAAAATATATATATATTTTTAATTGGTTATTTAATTTCCCTCACTCAAATTAAGGCACATGTTGTAGGAGGAATAAGAAGCTTCTAGAGACTTCTCCACCACCTTGCATGTAACTCCTCCCACTAAGCCTAATCAATTTGCATGGAGGCCAAATTGGGAGAGAATCTCTTTTTTTTCAATTAATAATTAGGTAGTGGGAATTTGAAATTTCTTTTATAAAAGATGTACAAGTTTCAAAAGAGGTGTTGGCTATTCCATAAGAAATTCTGCAAGTTAAATTCTCCTTTGTAGTCAATTTTCATTGTCAGCTAAGGTTTTGTTGGGAGGACTTCTCTTCAATTTGGAGGATCAAGGAAGACTCTACACCATTTTCAAGCACCCAGGTTCTTTCAAACTTAGTTTCGTGCATCTTATTCTTGTTGTAGATTAGATTTGATTAAATTATTTTATGAGAATGAGATTCATTTGTTTTTTATAAGAAATTAGTTTCAGTTTTGATAAGAAGTAGATTAAGTTGTTTAGATTAAATTGTTTGATGAGAATGAGATTCACAGTTTCAGATTCTTGATAAAAATCAGTTTACATCAAACCACAGATTAGAAAATTGAACTACATACTTTACGCCTTGATCCCGTGCCGAAGCGGGTATGTAGGCAGTCTTGGGACGGAGTTGTCCCTCGTACTCAGGTGTTCGTGGGTGGGGTCTAGGCTTGGTTGAGTAAGAATCCTAATTGAAAGATAAGATAATCAAATTTAATTCAATGCATACTCGGAAGGAATCCCGTATGGATTCGCTTGACTTCCCAAGGCTTTAAGCCAAATTCCGAGGCGGAATTCAAGCTTGTATTATTTTTAATTACTCCTAAGGACGGCGACCTCGGTGCATTCTTGTTAGAAGAGTGTAGTACTTAGTGAGTGACTCAGGACCTGAATGGTCCCGATGAGTCTAAGTCTCTGGCCAGAGCATCTCCTATCCCGTTTGGATGGATGCCTACCCCGTATGGGTAGTGCCTATCCCGTATTGGATAGATGGAAATTTTACGTCCCGTATGGACAATTGCCTAACCCGTATGGTTAGAAGCTCATCCCGAATGGATGAATGCCTAATCCTAATTGGATGGATGCCCAGAGTATGCAATCGAATAAAACATAATGAAAAAAAAATAATACTCAATTTTTGTTGAATCAATTTTGGTGTGTTATTACACATAAGGTAAATAGGTCAAACAAAAGCATCATTTCAGTTCCATTTGGCAGTCAAGTTCATTGCTTTGCATAATGAAAAAGGCTCATTATTATGAGCTAGGGCACCAATAGCATTACTTTGGTTTATTTATGTAAACCTAGTTGCAAAGAGACTAGAGCTCATCCACAATAGCACTCTTGAACTCCCAATAGACTTACAACTGTGACAATGGACTTCGAGCTAGACATGAACTTGAGCTGGTTTGTTGAACAGGGGCGTTGGGTGTGTTTCGCAAAATTGGTAACCCTGTCTTAGTTTGAAAAGGAAAGCATTTATTATTATTTGCAAATACTTCAGAAGATGAAGATTTTTGTTATGTTGATAAGATACAATTTAATTATGCCTTTCTTAGAAACATTCCATAATAGTTAAAAGAATTAGTTTTGGGGTTGATTAAAAAGACATTTATAGTTTGGTTTGTTGGTTATGATTTCATTACAGTAACTTCCTTTGCACCGACTGACAGAACATTTTATAAAAAGGGTTTTCATTTTCATAAAGGTTTTTTAGTAGAATAAGGGTTCTAAAAAAAAGTAGAAGGTAATGTGGTTTATTATTCTATCCCAAACAAGGGTTCTTTTGTTTTAAAGCTTATCTTTTTGAGACAGTTGTCTAAAAAAATAGAACTTGTATCTTACATGTTATGATATAGTCAAAGTTACAAAGACATTTTATCCTTCTATCATTTTGAATAATAGTTGCATGTATCATTTGAAAAACATTCTTTTGTGCAACTTGCACTTATTTTATTGCAAACATTATATGCAAAGAGTTGGAACAGTGTAGTGTTGAAAAATAACCTCTGTATCAATATTTTGTATATCTAGTAAGCTTCTGACAATGAAGTCTATGAGATGTATAATATGTTTGTATAGAACTAAGATGTTCTTTAGAGAAATAGAGTAATCCTATGTAATCATTATTTCAAATTGATAAATTGTTGAAGGTCTTGTCCGTGATACATATTGACCTTTTTGTGCATGCGAGTGAGATTTGGAATGATCTTTTCCAATGAGGCATTCTAGGCCAGTGAGGCTATTATAATCAAAAAAATTCATCATAACCCATTGAGGCAATTTGTGAGTGGGTTTTATACCCCAAGAGGGTTTTCCACTTAGGAAAATAATAGTGTCGATGTTGTTCAGTGAATTCTCTATTGTGTGTTGCAAACATGCCTAATGTTAATTGCTTTGTTCATGTTTGAAATGTCTCAAAACAATAAATGATTACATGTATCAGTTGAATTTTCAAACTCGGTTTAAAATTGGAATTTATCCTCAAACACTGATTAACCCCCCCTCTCAGTTTTTTCTATACTCCAACAAGTGGTATTAGAGTCAAACCCTAGTCTATTAAGGGTTTCCTAGTGGAGTATTTGTCATGGCTAATTTAGAAGGCTTTTCTACAACCAAAGCATCATTGTTTGATGGTAATAATTTTGCCTTCTGGAGTGTCAGAATGGAGACTTATCTATCTTCATTCGGATTTGATGTGTGGGATTTAGTCACTCAAGGTTATACATTGCCTTCAAAAGGCCCTTCCACAACTAATGAGAAGAAACCCTATTAGAGAAATGCAGAAGTTGAAAAATGCTCTTCTATGTGGTTTAACCAATGAAATTCTTGTGAAAGTTATGCACTATAAAAATGCTAAAGAAGTGTGGGATAAAATTGTTAGCATTTATCAAGGTGATGACAAAGTAAAACAAGCCAAACTTCAAACACTTAGGGCGAAATTTGAAAGCCTCAAAATGAATGCGATGAAAAAATTGCAAAATATCTACTTAGAGTAGATGAGGCTGACAATGCCATGAGAGGCCTTGGTGAACAAGTTCAAGATAAAACTATTGTGAAAAAGGTCTTAAGATCTTTACCTTCTAGGTTTGATTCTAAAATATCTGCAATTGAAGAGGCTAAAGATTTAAAGAAAGTAACTATAGATGAACTTTATAGATCTTTCAATGCATATGCAATAAGAAAACAATATGAGTTTCCCATAAGAAAAGAAGCTACATTTAAAATTTTAAAGAAGAATAGAACAATAGATTCTGAATCTAGGGATTTGGATGAAAAGGAACTGAACCTAGCTAGAAAAATAAAAAGACGTTCAGGAAAATACAAGCGAAAACTTCCCTTTAAATGTTTTAGCTACGGAAAAGTGGGGCATTTTGCTAAAGATTGTCCATATGACAAATCTGAAAATGAACATGAAGATTATAAAAGACAAGGTAAAAAGAAGAAGTACGATTTTCAAAGAAACAACAATCTTATAAAGAAGAGTCTCATAATTAAAGATTCTAAAAGTAGTTTAGATAGCTCTAATAATGAAAATCAGGAAGTCCTTTTCATGGCAGCCATGTGTCCAGACAATAATGAAATCAATCAGAATACTCACTCTAATAAAGAGAACCAACAAGATGTAGAAATCGATCTTGAAGGTGAACTTATTTGTGCTCTTAAAGAAATAAAGAGATTAAAAAGGGAATTGACCAAATCTGAAGATCTCTTCACTAATGCTAGTAAACAAGTTGTTAACTTAGAAAATCAACTTGTAGAAACTAAGAGAATAGAAGAAGTCACTAAGAAAGAACTAGAAGCAAAACAAAAATCTTGTCAAAATTTTGAGGCATAAATTATTGTTTTGAGAAAGAAGCTTGAGAAGTATGACAATAGCAGGTTAGAGGATCTTTTGAAAGGGTAGAAACAAAACAAAGATAAAACAAGTCTTAGTTTTGAAATAGGCCAATGCTCAAATTCATCAAATCTACAAAAAGATCAATGTGAGTCTCTCTGGTTATAACACTCCTAAAAACTATGTATGGTCCGAGTATAATAGAAGGAGTGAGTATCCAAAGTTTAGATAATCCTTCTCAGGTTATTATTTCTATTATAATCAATATGGTCATAAAGCAAATACTTGCAATATGTTGAGAAGAAGGACAAACTTTGTTTATAGGACTCCTTTTATGATGATGAATCATATACAATGTTTTAGTTGCAACAAAACTGGCCACATAGCTAAATTTTGCAGATTAAAGCTGAAAGAGAAAAGCTTGCAGCAAAACCATCACATGCTAAATGAAAAGCCCAAAACCAAAACAAAGTATTGTTGAAAATTCAATGTTTGTAGAGGTAGCTCTACATGTGAAAAAGAAAGACTTGTGGATCATAACCAGTGGTTGTTCAAACTACATGATAGGGGATAAAAGCAAATCTACCAAACTAGAAGACTTTGATGGAGGATTTGTAATAGAAGGTGATAATTTAGGAGTACAAATAAAAGGTAAAGGCAAATTACTTTTGGACAAAAAAACACCTATTCATGATGTGTATTATGTTGAAGGACTCAAACATAATCTTTTAAGTGTGAGTCAGATCTTTGATAGTGGATTTCATGTATCTTTTGACTCTAAAAGATGTGAAATTAGAAAGAAATTAGGAAAATCCATAGCCAAAGGCATAAGAACTAGAAGTAACTTGTATAGTCTATTAGAAACCATAATTGATAGTAATACAAGTATTTATCTCATGAACCAAGTTGAAGAGAGATGGTTGTGGCATTAAAGACTTGGACACTTAAACTTTGGCAATCTTGTCAAAGTGAGTAAAAACTATATGCAGGAAAAGTGGGTCGATAGAACTCAATATGTGAAAAATGGAGCTCTATGGAGCCTTTCTCACACTTACAGGACTTCTTGGTGCAAGCTATAGAGTAATGAAGTATCACTCAGCTTCCCAAGGTAGGTCCCATGGTTCTCTATCTTACACGATCCCTCAAACCAATGTTTTTGCTCTCAGATCACTGAGCAAAATGGTTTAGGGATGGCAAATGCAAGAATGAGGGATGCTTTTGTTGGTTTTAATATGAGATGCATCCTAAACTATGCATGATTCTAGAAATGCAATAAACTAACTATAAGATGACAAGATTAGTAAACAAACTATCCTAGCATGCTATATTAGTTAATGATTTAAGCTAATGATAATAGAAATACTCTAAAGTGCATATTAGATTAATTTCTATTTTAAAGAGAGGCTAAATGATGAGCATATATGAAATGAAAGATTGAATGTATTTGAGCATAAGTATGATACTACAAACTTGGATGATAAAAATGGAGGAATGAGAGCTTTATTTATAGCAAAAATAGGGCAATGGATGGCCAAGATTGAAAGGTTTAATCAAGGGTTGAGTTTGAATGTTTGGAATCCATGTTTGCAATTTGCACCAATAAAATGATGACAAATGTCAACATAGGGTTGGGTTGAGAGAAGGGGTTGGAGACATTAAATTCCTGAGAAGACCTCATGGTCATCTAGAGATAAGGGTTAAGCTTAAGTTAGGCTTACCTATTGGATTAAGAGTTAATCCAAGGATAAACTCTTATGCAAATGATTAAGAGATAATAATGGTCAAAGCATTAAAGGCTTAATGAGACCCTTGGGTTGGATGAAGGTTAAGTTAGGCAAAAAGTCTCTAACCATGTAAGAGGGTTGAATTAACCATTAATGGTTTGGGAGACTTTGGAAAATTAAGTGGTTGAAGACTTGAAGCCTTTAATGGTTATCAAAGACTTTAAGGGTTTGAGAAGTGACTTCCCTTTGTTTAGGGATGTGACAAAGTTTAGAAGATGGGTTAGGTTAATTTAGAAGTGATTAGAAGGGTCTAGAAGAATTTAGGAATAGGTTTTAGAATGCAAGTGGGAGATGTAGGAAAATGCAAGTGGATGGAGGGATAATAGGATTTAATTAAAATAAAGTTAATTTAATTCAATTTGGTTTTAATTTGGGGAAATTAAATAAATTAAATTTATTCAATTTAGGATAACTATTTAATTAAATTTGAATTTAATTAAAAGTGGATAGGGGGGGATTTAATTGAATAAAATGATTTATTCATTAAATGGGTATAGTGAATTTAATTGAGTAATTTACTTAATTAAATAGAGGAATGCGGTTAATTTAATTAAATTGGATTTAATTAAATAGAGAAATGAACATAAATATTCATCTAGGAATATGGTCATTTTTATACGTCTACATTTTGCCCCTCTTTGAAGTGACGTGTGTGCACATGTTATTTCAAAGAAAATGATGCATTATCGTGATTTATGATCAAATGAAATATTTGTATTGCTCTTATGATTTGCAAGTCGTGCCCCAGATTTGATTTGATGCATGATGCCCCCTCGGGAGATGAATCAATATTTTGAAAATTTTGATTTTTATTTGGTGATTTGTGTTTGGTGTGTATGATTTGTCTATGTGAAATGTTTAAATTGATTCATCTCCCAATAATTTATAGATTTTAGGGTATAAGGGAGACCATGAGCAAATGACATGCCCGATTCCCTAACCCTAATTTGAGTCTCCTCCTATAAAAGGGGAAAAAGGGCTTTGATTTGATTCATTTGTGCATTGCTGACTTTGGAGAAAGAGAATTTGGAAAGAAGTCAAAATGCCTATTCCGTATTCTAGGCATCATTTTTAGCGCGTTTGGAGGTACCAGAGACCTGCCACATATGGACCACTAGTAAGTCAACACTTTTGACCCTGTTTTGTTTTTTTATTTTGTTGTTTTTGGTCATTTTTTTATTTTTGAAATTTAGTTTAAGCGTTTTAGCGCGTCAAAGTTGCAATTTAGCACATACGAAGATTTAGGTAGCACATGAAGCTTGAATTTTAGGGCTGCGTCCAAAACAAAATAGTGTAGCGCATAGAAAGTCTAGGTTAGCGCAGGGAGGGAAAATAGCGCATGCCGAACATAGGGTAGCGCATCGGGTTAACAAGATAGCATGTAAGTAAGACCTAGCACATAGGGGTCACAGGGGTTCGCATGGGTAAGGGGTTTTAGCGTGTAGGGTAGACCTAGTGCATAGGGTCAAATAGGTAGCATCAGCAAGGTATAGGTTAGCGCATAGACAAGTTTTAGCGCATAGGGTAGGTTGGGTGGCGCATGGGGGAAAAAGATTAGCACGTAGAGGCAGTCTAGTGCATAGGGTAAATAGACTAGCGCGTGGGAAAAATAGCCTAGCGCATGGGTGGATTTTAGTATGGGGAGAATCTGTTTTAGCACATCAGGAAAAATTTTGTGGGATGGGGTGATTTTGTGAAATTGTTTGTGGTTTGCTGTCATGGTTGTTATTGATTTGTCCAATATGAGTGTTGATATAACTTATTTTGATTGGTGATATTTCAAGTTATGCATAGATATTAATGTGTTGTTTCAATCAAAGTATGATTTGTTTGTGCACTGTGTTTCAAGTTTAAATGTGTGAAGCCTGATTTGTGTTACAAGCTGATATGGGTTGGAAACTTGAGTTGTTTTACAAGCTGATATGGGTGGGAAACTTGAGTTATTTTACAAGTTTATGCGATTTGGAGACTTGAGTTGTGTTACAAGTTTTGATATGGTTTTTGATAACTTGAGTTGTGTTACAAGTTGATATGAAATGATAGGATATTGAACTTGATGTAGATGAGCAAATTGTTTCATGTTGTTGATGTGAGTTTGATTTTGATATCTTTGTTTTGATGTGGAAACTGATATTGGACTTGTTTTGCTGGTTTGATAGGAGCAATTGGGCGTGGTGCAGTCACATGAGAAATTTCCTAGGCCTTGGACTCTGATACCACGGTTGACACAGGCCGACCTGGATATTATTGAGAGATGCGGGTTGACTTCCCTGTTGGATATGCCTCGGTTCACTGTGAACTGGGGGCTACTTACAATGCTCGCAGAGAGGTGGCACAACGACATGAACACCTTCCACTTTGCCACAGGTGAGATGATAGTCACACCAGAGGACTATTACAGGATTCTGTGCATACTAGTAGTAGGTGCACTACTACCATATGAGCAGTCGGAGGAGGGTGGCACAGGGGCACTTCGTCATATTTTTCATGATGAGATAGTATGCGGATATGAGATCCTATGGCAGGAGTTACTAGACCTGGATTATGCACCACTTCCATCAGTACTGGCATGGTTTATCAATGGATTCCTTTGTCCTAATCATAGGTCAAAGGGATTCTCTGTGGGGTGGGGGCTGGTGTTAGAGGACATGGTTACACAAGGCCGTAGGTTTGTGTGGGGATCGGCTATGCTAGCCCATCTGTACAAGGACCTGCACGAGGTGGTATATCTAGGTTACGACAATTTGTCAGCTGGCATGACGCTCTTATAGGTATGGTGCTGGGAGCACATTTCGGCTGCCACACCATTAGCAGATAGAGATAGGCCCGTTGGACATGCCTATGCTTATGGATACAGGGGTCTAGTTGTCCAGCGAAAGCTGGGCAAACTAGAGCATTGGAAGAGAGTTTTGGATGACATCGATATGGTCACATGGCGACCATATACAGGGTGTGAGGTGTGGGCAGAGGATAGGCTAGAGATGCCCTACATGTTTATGATGAGATACATGATTGGGAGGACCCCATTTGTTATTGAGAGGTTCGTGGTGACCAGAGTGTTGTGACAGTTTGGTCGACAACAAGGTATACCTCAGGGGGCCTGCTTATATGCATGGCAGAGGTAGGATATATCAGATTGGGGCCCGGCCATTGATAGTGCGGTGGTGGTGGAGGAGTTTGTCAGTTTGGCGGGCCAAATATGCCCTAGAGATTTTGGATGCAGGCATGACTAATGAGTTTACGAGATTATTCGCTACGCGGGCAGTGGCGAGGATTTCAGATCCAGAGGAGATGCGGCCAGCATTTGATGATGATAATGATGATGATGATGATGAGGGAGATGGAGATGAGGAGGATGACGAAGATGGTGGAGGAGGATGACAAGGGAGAGGAGATCGGGGGAGGAGAGGAGATTGAGGGAGGAGAGGAGAGAGTAGTCAGATGGGCAGTGATAGATAGGGGGAGAGGTGGATTGGCTATTGGAGCCGATGGAGAGGGGTGGGTGGTGGAGGTTCTAGCTATAGTGGGGGGCACTGACGAGGCGATACGGCCAGCCCAGAGGAGGAGGACAGATGTGCTCCCACCTCCAGCACTAAGGACAGGCAGAGTGAGAGGGGATGTCCCTGCACAGGTACCACTATGGGTTTGGATCCCCACTCATGTTAAGGATGCATAGATTCAAACTCTGCAGGTGACTGTACAGTAGCTGCAGGCACAGGTTTTGACATATCAATGACAGATTGCGTAGTTGACCACTGAGCAGGACACAGAGATAGAGCAGAGGGGGCGAGCAGAGGAGCTTGCAGCCAGCATGCAGAGAGCAACGGCGGGTGGTCCAATGAGAGACACCCTGAGAGAGCTATCTTTGAGAGCTCAGGAGGCAGAGTACTACCGCTAGCACTATGAGGCTGCGGTACCCAGGGATCACCGAGTACAGAGCTTCACACAGTCGAGATCCAGTCGATCTCAAGATACTGGGTCATGGTCCGAGAGCCGAGGTATGACAAGGCCATTGAGATAGGATCCCCCTAGAGATCTAGGGGTGGGGACATCTGGAGCCAGACCATCTCCATTAGGGGATAGCCATACTTGAGAGACGTGGTCTCTATTGTATTTTTTATCATTGTATTCTTTGTACTGGACACAAAGATGATAGATTTTGTACATTTTGATCATTTTTTGGAGATATATATATATATATATATATATATATATATATATATATATATATATATATATATATATATATATATATATATATATATATATATATACGGCATCATTATCTTTGATCACTCAAGACACTGGCACCGACATAGAAGAAAACAAGTATACTGGCACAGAGGCCGACAAGATTTTTGTTATGTAATATTTTGTTTATTATTGTAAGCCAACTTGGCAAATTGTAAAATGACTCTTATATATAAAGGAGATCATTGTAGACATTTGTAGAAGTGATGTGGAAGCAATAAGCAAAATATTAGGCAAACCTAATATGCGAAATATAGGTCAAGGGTATATGTAAAGAATAGAGCAGGAACCAATACTAAATATGGCATTAAAGATGCTATTGTAAAGCAGTACAAGTCATTGGATTAGTATAATCCTTATTGTAAGTCAGTGTGACTTCCCATTGAGCAATGAGCTCTAGGCAGTTGGCCTTCCTACATGTGCAGGCCCCTATTGTAAGTAATATTCTCTTATTGGCCTGTAAGTGAATATTGTGGGTCACAAATCCCACTGAGGTTTTTCCCACACCAGGTTTCCTCGTTAACATCTTGTGTTATGGTGTACTTTTCATGTGGATGTTCTTGATTTTGTTTATTGCATTATTTCATGTATATTGGTACACTGTTATATTATGTTCTGCATGTTTTAACTTAAGAAATTCTTATCACCGGTTAGATACTGATTCACCCCCCCCTCTCAGTATCTGTGGGACCCCTAACATTATGAAGGTATCTTCCTAGGCTATTCTACTCATTGTAAAGCCTATAGATTCTTTAATAAGAGATTAAACTAAATAGTAGAAAGTGCTAATGTTAAGGTTGATGAGAACTTGCAACCTAACAAACCAGAAGAATAATTAAATGATCTTGTAAGCACTAAACAAGAACAAGAAATATTAATAGAAAAGAACACTCCTAAAAATATAGTAGAGAGCTTAGCTAGAATTCCTTCCAAAACACCTTTGATATCTGTGCAAAGAAATCACCCCCAAGATTAGATTATTGGTGACAAAGATGCAGGTATCCAAACAAGGAGGAAACTTGCAAAATCAAGTGAAATAACTAACTTTTTTTTATCGTCTTTCTTAGAACCTAAAAATTATACAGAGGCTAGTCAAGATGAATGTTGGATTAAAGCTATGGAAGAAGAAATTAATTAGATTAAAAAAAAAAATTGGGAATTGGTTCATAGGCCCAAAGATAAAAATATCATAGGTGCAAAGTGGGTTTTCAAGAATAAATTAGATGAAAATGGTAATATTTCATGGAATAAAGCAAGGTTGGGGTGTAAAGGATACTCTCAAGTTGAGGGTATAGATTTTGATGAAATCTTTGCTCCTGTAGCAAGGTTAGAAGCTATAAGGATGTTTTTATCTTTCTTAGTTTACAAGGATTTTAAAGTCTATCAATTAGATGTGAAATCTTCTTTTCTAAATGGTTCTTGAAGAAGATGTTTACATGGAATAGCCTAAATATTTTCAGGTTGAAAGTGACTTTGTTCTCAGGTTAAAGAAGGCCTTGCATGGCCATAAGTAAGCTCTCAGAGCTTGGTGCTCAAGGTTGGATAAATAATTGCAGGAAAAAGGTTTTACCAAAGGAGTTGATAGAAATTTGTACCACAAAACAAAAGGTGATAACATTATTGTAGCAGTTATTTATGTCGATGATATCATTTTTGGTAGTTATGATAATACAATGTGTTCAGATTTTTTAAAATTATATGCAAGGTAAATTTGAAATGTCCATAATGGGTGAACTATCATTCTTTTTGGGCTTACAAGTTTCTCAAATTGAACATGGAATATTTATCTCTCAAATGAAATATGCCAAAGAGATGTTAAAGAAATTTCAGATGGATGAAAGCAAACTTGTTGGCACACCCATGGAAATAAGTTGTAAACTCAGCAAACATGTTGATCTACCTCATGTAGATCACACATTATATAGATCCATGATAGGCAGCCTTATAAATCTTACTGCCACTAGGCCTAATATTATGTAGGCTATAGGCTTAGCCTCTAGATTTAAATGTACTCCTAAACAACCATATCTTAATGTTGTCAAGAGGATACTTAAATATATAATTGACACTCTTGATTATGTCTTGTGGTATCCTAAACATAATGAATTTACATTGGTGGCATATATTGATGTTGACTGAGATGGTTGTCTTGATGACATAAAGAGTGCTTTAGGTGGTGACTTCTTTAGGAGGCAGACTAGTTACTTGGCACAGTAAAAAACAAGACTCTGTTGCTTTGTCCCCAACTAAATTAGGGTACATTGTTGCTTCTTCTTGCTGGACTCAAGTACTTTGGATGGTCCAAACTCTTAAGGACATTAAAGTTGAGGTGAGTACACAACCTATCCACATTCTTTGTGACAATACTATCACTATCAACATTTTAACAAACCTTGGCATCCATTCCAAAACTAAGCATATAGCTATAGGATATCATTTTCTATGGGAAAATGTCTTATCCAATGAAGTTCATTTGGAATATGTGACCTCAAAAGAGCAGGTGGCTGACATATTTACAAAATCTTTACCTAAGGCACTATTTGAAGAATTATGGGAAAGAATTGGTGTCCTTTCCTTCAATGCTTTATCTTGATCTAGATTTGTGCATTTCCACAAGGGGGGATTTCTTGATCTTTCTTTCCTCCCTGCATCATTTGTTGTCAATACTTCTTTGTGGTTTCTGGTACAAGTTTTTTATGACCACTCATTTGAGAGCTCTTCATGTACATGTTATATTTCAGTAGTGGTTTATCAATGCTACATTCTCTTTGTAGATAGTGGTTCTTCATGCTTCTTAATATACTTATTGTATATGCATTTTTTATTCTTTATTTTACACTATGGCAACCTTGTCATGGTTTTATTAGCGTTATTTCTTCCAATCCGATGTTGTTTTGTGTCATAATGACAACATAGTTTTGTCCATGAGCAATAATTTATTGAGATTCCACCCATTTGACCTTTGGAATTGTTGGTGTAATGTAGGAAAATGGAAAACATCAAAGCACAAACAATCAGCCAACCACAAAACTAAATGCTATGAAAGTAACTCCTATCACAATCAATAGAAGAATTGAAAACAAGACATTCAAAAGAAATGAAAACCATCACCAATGTCTCCTTCAATTGACCTCCATTGTCTTTCTTTCTCCTCCCACAAAGCTTGTTTTGTGGATCTCACCTATGAGTGCAATAAGCAAAAAAAATCAAGACTGCAAGATGATTTTCACAGCGTGAGGATACTAGAAACATGGTTGATTGAAAAGATTGAAGAAATGCATCCAATTTATAGGCAAACTGGAGAGATGAGAAAATTAGCATGAAAATAGTTAAAGGCAATTTGATTCGAAAACTAGAAAAATGATTGAAAGAAGAAGGTTATGACACCTTCTATGTCATAAATCATGACACATTTCCAATGCAAAGTGCAATGACTAAATGCCAAGTTAAGTGCTATGACATGCTACTATGTCAAGCACTATGATGCATGAGAAATTCATCCTTATGACAAGAGAAGCATGAAAAATAGGGACAACTAGAGAGGGACAAATTAGTTGGAAATTAGAATTGGAAAATTAAGAAAATAGGTGGAAAAAAGGGAATTAGAAATTAGGAAACTAGTAAATGAGGGAAAATTAGGATATTAGGAAAAAAGGTGAAATTAATTAATAAATTGACATTCACTAATTAATTCACAATGGGGGGGAATAATTAGCCAATTAAATGAATATTTAATTGTGATAAGAGGAGACTTAGGATTAAATAAATAAATTTATTACACCTAAAAGGGAAATGATGAATAGGATTAGATGAATAAATCATAAAACCCTAGAAGAAAATTAGAGATGAAAGGATGTTGATTAGGTCATGACAAGATTGGAATGATTGATGCAATTGATATAAGGTCACTTCGATCATGGTTAAATGATGAGAACTGATAATTGATAAAGTCTCGATATTGGTTGACAAGGATCAATGACAAATTGATCAATAATTGATCAAGAATAAAATTGATAGGCATCAATTGACAAGAAATGATGATTCATTGAGATCGATGACAAATCAATCAAAGATTGATAAAATGGTTGACTTGGTAAAGGTCGAATGACAAAAGATCAATGACGAATCGGTCGCAAATTGATAAGGAATTTACAAATTGATGATTGACAAGGATGCAAAATGATCCAAAATGATTGATAATAGATCAAAGATTAGTTGAAGATGACAAAGATCAAGGACAAAACCTCAATTTGACATCAAGAAAGGTTGATTATGTCCAGTTGACATGATAAAATGATTGACAATGATAAATATTGAGGACAAAAATCATAATTCGACATGGCAAAGGGTTGACAATATCCAATTGATACGATAAAGATTGATAACGACTAAAGATTGAAAGTCATGATGATGTCGACAAGACCTAATTGAAAATGTGAGAAATGCAATCAAAGGAGGAATAAATGCAGAGGAATAACAAGATGTCGACAAATGATGAAGATCAAGTGCGTGACATAGAAGAAATGTGAATAAGATGTCAAAACCCTAAAATAAGGTCACGCGGACATGTTAGAGTATGGCACCGCAATCATTGACCATTTTTACATTCTTACATTCTGCCCCTCTTCGATATAATGTGATTTTGATCATTGTTTCAAAGAATAATTAAGAAATATTCCCCAGATGATAACAAGATATATGTATGCCCCCTTGAGGAATTGGCTAGAAAAATCTAGAAAGGAGGCCAATTTGTCAAAAATAATGCCTGGATTAGACCAAGATGACTTCAAGGATTGACGTAAGAAATGTTAGTAAGAGGAAATTAGACAAAGAATAGTTAGTGGTGAAGAAAAATTTCTTTCACAAATGCACAAATGTAGGTGAGAGACTT
Source organism: Cryptomeria japonica (assembly GCF_030272615.1). Lineage (NCBI taxonomy): Eukaryota > Viridiplantae > Streptophyta > Pinopsida > Cupressales > Cupressaceae > Cryptomeria > Cryptomeria japonica. Next base: position 658,874,896 of record NC_081415.1, read on the forward strand.
TATTTAATATGGCAAAACGGATGCAGCGTACCATGGCAATGAAGGCTAGGGCGATAATGCAATCCCTTTGCATAAAATAGACACATCGTAGACAAGGAGTAAGTCAAAAACAACCTAAGACATTATGTGTGTCAAGGGGAGAGGTATGTGGAGCGTTCAAAAAGAGAACATACTTATCATAGACACCCAAGACATTCTTGCCCCAGAATGCTAGAAACACTCCACAAACAAAAAACAAAAACAAAAAAGGACCATGAGCCATCTTGGTCACTCTAAATCACTCAGTGACATCATCGAGTAACATAGGAACATGCTCAAAGAAAAAGATAAATCAATAAAAAGGTAAGACTCACAAATTCAAACAACCATTTTGATCTTATTGTCAAAAGTGATAATGTTGTGTTTAAAGGACAATCATGTTGTCTGGTTTCAGGGAATGCAGTACCCCATCTAAGACTAGACACAATTTAATTTTGAGTATACCATACCCTATATAAGACCCATGAAAATGGTTGTCAAAGGATCGATAATGATAATGTTGATATTTTTTTGATTGATAAGACAAGTTGGCTAGTTTGAAAGCTTGATTGGTTGAATAGTTTGTCAATTAAAGCATGATTTGTTTAAGCACGGTGTTTAATGTGTTTTTGTCTAACTATAGATAATATCTATTCTTTTTGGGATTTATGGTCAAGGCATTGATAGAAACATGTCAAAATCACCCCAAAGTTGATCCAGACCGATCAAAGATGAGAAAAACCAAAAATGTAATTTTTGGTATTTTGTCTATGTTTCAGTATTTTGCATTTTTGGAGGCCTTCGGAGAAATTTTTGGGGTTGAAACTATTCCTAGTCTCTTAAATCAATAGTTGAAGGCATAGTGTTAGGGACTGAAAAAGATCTTTTTAAGACCTTTCCAACAGTGTAAGCGGCTTGAGATTTTGAGCGTCGAGCGGAAAGTTATGATCCTGCCAATTCAAGACCAATTTGCTATTGTTCACGAGGAGTAGGTACAAGTGTGCCACATGTCATCATGGTGTAGTTTCTCATAGGCCCATGACTTTGCACTCTCCCAAAGGCACATGGGAATGCCATGTGTCAGCACCGCAAGGTGTTCAAGGGTGAAGGAAAAAAAAGGGCTCTAAAAGCTTTGCCAGCATGTCATGTGTCAACAAAGCATGGGCCTAGAGATGTTTTGAGCCCAGGGAGATTTCAAAGGTGCATCATTGTTTCTTTCAAGGGTAGAAGGCCGCAAGAGGCATCGCATGGAAAAACAAAGAAACGTGAATGCAAACAAAGTAGAAACTCACATGATCAAATGGTTGCAACAAAAAAAAGGGAATTTCCAGGTGGGTATATGCACAAAGTTGTGGTACCAAAAAGGTGCCACACTTCAAAAAAAAATTAAAAAGTGCATAAGGCGCACGCCTTATAAGGCGTGTGCACTATAGGGCACACACCCTATAGTGTGCATGCTTTATAAGGCGTGCGCCTTATGTGCATTGTAAACTTCAAAAAAACCCTACTTTGCATTTTGGATGCATACTGCATTCCAAACCCGTGTTTTGGCATTTTCGGGTGCCATTTTCTTGTGCTCATCCTTTGTAAAAGCTTGAAATTGGGCACTAAGTTGTCCATCTCTCATCAAAATGCCGCCACGCAATCAAAGAGCTCAAAGAGGTATGTATTTTTATTTTCTTATTGTCATTTTTTTTATTAATTTGAAGATTAAACTAGGTTTACTAATTTAAATTTATTTTCATTATCAGGAAATGAGATTAGATAAGAAAATGTTGAAAACACTCAATCACCTCCTCATGAAGACCATATTGAAGAAGAAGCACATCAAGAACCTCCTACAATCCCTAGACATCCCATAGGTACACAAGAAAACCTATTAGGTCAAATAGAAAATAGCCAAAAAGAGCTTGAAGGTTTAATCACAAGGCTAAAAGATCCCACTGGAACAAACTCCCATAGGACAAACCTTGCCAGTTCTTTGCAATCTATTGTATCTCACATACAATATGTGAGTGGGCAAATAAATTTTTGGTCTAGTAAGAAGGAAGAACAAAAGCAATTTTATGCTAACAAATTATCATATGCGGCAGTGAAGAAAAAGAAAATTAATAAATTTGACTTGTGTGCTCTTTTTACGGACCCCCGAACGAATCAACCTTTACACCCTGGATGTAGGAGATTCCCTATTCATTGGTGTCATCATGAAGGGATTAAGTACAATTTTTGGGATAGGTGGTGGATGGTATTTGATCAGCCCCCATGCAATAATCATGAGGTACCCCAATACTTTTTGAGAAAACTGTACTATTAGTTTGTCCTTAATGAGATCCCAAGCTATTTTGATTTTCTATATTTCCAAGGTAGGGGTGGGAGTTCCTCGCATGATAGAGAGGATGCACAACATGATCCAAATCTCCCACCAAGACCCTTGGCTAGACTTATGGTGGAGCATGTTATTATTCCTTCCATTGTGAAGGAGAGTATTGAGGTCGAAACTCTAGACTCGATTAGCTCACTCACTCAGACCCTTATACAATATGCTAGGCCTCTAGTAGAGGGTGATGCGAGTGATGATGTTGATTCTTCTAAGCATCGAGTTCTAGCTCATTTTTGTTGATCTTGTGGTTCTCTTTGCACTTATGATCCTAATAGTTCTGAGAATGCATGTGCATGAGCGGAGTTTGCTACAGAGAACATTGTCATGATAGAATCCTTGTTGAACGAAACATTTGGCATTGATACCCAGGTGAATTTCATTACAAATTCATTTCATTCTTTTTATTAAATCTTATATGTAAATTTGAGAATATATCTAAATTAGTAAATTATTATGATAAAAAATTAGGGTCAAAGTGTGCACAATACTAGCAACATTCCTGCAGCACCCTTTTTCACTACTTCGTCAACTCCACATGTATACAACGAGTGAAAAATATAATTATTATATGTAGATAGTTGAACCTTATGTGAATGATTTTCTAATTACTCATTTTGGATGTCAAATAGTTTGATGCTAGAGCTTCAACATCAACACCTCCTAGTGTATTTCATCGACAATCTTTCACCCAGGTAAACAATTTATCTTTAATGTTGTTATTAAATAATATAGATAGTTTTGACGATTAATCAATATACTTATTTTAATTTTCAGAAGTTGACATCAGAGACTCCTCCTGCTATCCGCGCATCAAAGGAGTGCGGTGTTGCTACAGCAGTAGCAAGTTCAACTACTTTAACATAAGTATGAGACATATTTGCAAATTTAGTAAATTTAGCATTACATTTGTTATCTTAATAATATGTTATTGAAAATTTTAACGACACTTGTATTTAGTTTAATTTATATTGTGATGCTTACAGGAGGGGCTTGTCACTCCAGATCATGAACGTGCACCTGTTGTGGATGAACATCATGATTATTTGTATGCGGTAAGTGACTATTCTATTATATGTCATTCTAAAATTCAATTTTTGTATATTCTAACATCATTCTTTTCATTGTATCAGGTGGAGTTACAAAAAAGTTTGGAGAGGAGGTCGAGTGGACATACTCGAAAGACACCTGTATCATATGCATCTCCATCCCCTCGATAGGCAAAGATATCTCGTGATCTATTTCCTTCCCCTAGAGGGAAATGAATAGAATAGGGTCCTATGTTGTATGCCTATATGGCAATTTTGAACATATGTTTTGTATTACGAATATGTGACATTCTATCACCATATGGCTTTTGGCAAGCTCCTATTTGACTTTATTGGATACCATGTTGTATGCCTATATGGCAAATTTGAACATATGTTTTGTATTATGAATATGTGACATTCTATGTCCATATGGCTTTTGGCAAGCCCCTATTTGACTTTATTGGATATCATGTTGTATGCCTTTATAGCAATTTTGAACATATGTTTTTTTTTATGAATATGTGAAATTCTAAGTCCATATGGCTTTTGGTAAGCCTATTTATTTTTATTGGATATATTTGATAGTTTTAACGATATACAATGTTGCATGGATTTGTAGCTTTTTGGTTAATGCAAATCATTTATCATGGTTATCCATAATTGTAGTACAAATGATTAGATGAATAATTGCACAAAGTTTATTGTTACTTAAGCTTTGAACCTAAATATGTGTTTGTAATCCAAGACACAAGCCACCCTGATGCATACAAGCTAACAGTTTGGTGCCGCAACATGACCCCGCAGGATCAGATGAATCGTTCTTATGATTAATGGGAGCCGAGAAACATGATGCCAAATATTGACAACTTTGAGCAATTTGAGCACTTGGGCGATTTCGCTGCTAGGGTGTGGCCCACAATGATCGGGTGAGTTGGAGAGAAAAAAGAAGGCATTCCTAGCATAAACTCGGCCACCCCGATGTGTACGAGTTGATGGTTCAGTGCGACAACGAGCGGATTGAAAGATGGGGCATTGTGCAACTTTTTATTGAACTCGTCTAATGCTTTTTGTCGCAACCAAGAAAGAGTCGCCACGAGCAATTGGATCCGAGTCTACCAAAACTGAGAGAGTCTTTTTTAGAGTACCATAATATGACCCTGCAGGATTAGACAGATTGTTCTTATGAATAATGGGCGCTGAGAAACGCGATGCCGAATATTGACAACTTTGAGTAATTTGAGCACTTGGGCGATTTTTCTACTAGGGTGTGTCCCGTAATGATCAAGCGAGTTGGAGAGAAAAAAGAAGGCATTCCTAGCATAAACCCAGCCACCTTGATGCGTACAAGCTAACAGTTCAGTGCTGCGATGAGCGGATTGAAATATGGGGCATTGTGCAACTTTTCATTGAACTCATCTGATGCTTTTTGTCACAACCGAGAAAGAGTCACCACGAGCAACTTGATTTGAGTCTACCAAAAACAAGAGAGGATTTTTTGGAGTGCCATAACACAACCCCACAGGATCAGATGGATCATTTTTATGATTAACGGGTGCTAAGAAACACGATGCCGAATATTGACAACTTTGAGCAATTTGAGCACTTGGGTGATTTCGTTACTAGGGTGTGTCCCGCAATGATCGAGCTAGTTGGAGAGAAAAAAGAAGACATTCCTAATGTAAACCTTACCACCCCAATGTGTACAAGCTGATGGTTCGGTGCTGCAATGAGCGGATTGAAAGATGGGGCATTGTGCAACTCTTCATTGAACTCATCTAACGCTTTTTGTCGCAACCGAGAAAGAGTCACCACAAGCAACTGGATCCGAGTCTACCAAAACTGAGAGTGGATTTTTAGAGTGCCATAACATGACCCTGTAGGATCAGATGGATCATTTTTATGATTAACAAGCATCGAGAAACATGATGCCGAATATTGATAACTTTGAGCAATTTGAGTACTTGGGTGATTTCACTATTAGGGTATGTCCCGCAATGATCGGGCAAGTTGGAGAGAAAAAAGAAGGAATTCCTAGTATAAACCTAGCCACCTCAACGCATATGAGCTGACAGTTTGGTGCCGCGATGAGTGGATTGAAAGATGGGGCATTGTGCAACTTTTCATTGAACTCATCTGACGCTTTTTGTCACAACCGAGAAAGAGTCACCACGAGCAACTGGATCTGAGTCTATCGAAACTGAGAGAGGATTTTTTAGAGTGCTACAACATGACCCTAGAGGATCAGATGGTTCATTCTTATTATTAACAGGCACCAAGAAACGTGATGCCAAATATTAACAACTTTGAGCAATTTGAGCACTAGGGCGATTTCGTTGCTAGGGTGTGTCCCACAATGGTCAGGCAAGTTGGAGAGCAAAATGAAGACATTCCTAGTGTAAACCCAATCAACCCAATGTGTACGAGCTAACGGTTTGGTGTTGCAATGAGCAGATTGAAAGATGGGGCATTGTGCAACTTTTCATTGAACTCATCTGACGCTTTTTGTCACAACCGAGAAAGAGTCACCATTAGCAACTAGATCCGAGTCTACCAAAATTGAGAGAGGCTTTTTTAGAGTGCCATAACATGACCCTGTAGGATCAGACAGATTGTTCTTATGATTAAGAGGTGCCAAGAAATGTGATGCCAAATATTGACAACTTTGAGCAATTTGAGCACTTGGGTGATTTCCCTACTAGGGTTTGTCCCGCAATGATCAAGCGAGTTCGAGAGAAAAAAGAAGGCATTCCTAGCATAAACCTAGCCTCCTCGACACATACGAGCTAACAATTCAGTGCCACCATGAGCGGATTGAAAGATGGGGCATTGTGCAACTTTTCATTGAACTCAAATAATGCTTTTTGTCGCAACCAAGAAAGAGTCACCACGAGCAACTAGATTCAAGTCTACCAAAACTAAGAGAGGATTTTTAGAGTGCCATAACACAACCCCATAGAATCAAATGGATCATTCTTATGATTAATGGGCACTGAGAAACGTGATGCCGAATATTGACAACTTTGAGCAATTTGAGCACTAGGGCGATTTCGCTGCTAGGGTGTGTCCCGTAATGATCAAGTGAGTTGGAGAGCAAAAAGAAGGCATTCCTAGCATAAACCTAGCCACCTCAATGCATACAAGCTGACGGTTTAGTGCCGCGATGAGCGGATTGAAAGATGGGGCATTGTACAACTTTTCATTGAACTCATCTAACGCTTTTTGTCGCAACCGAGAAAGAGTCACCACGAGAAACTCGATCCGAGTCTACTAAAATTGAGAGAGGCTTTTTTAGAGTGCCATAAAATGACCCTATAGGATCAAAAGGATCATTCTGGTGATTAATGGGCACTGAGAAACGCGATGCTGAATATTGACAACTTTGAGCAATTTGAGCACCTGAGCGATTTAGCTGCTAGGGTATGTTCCACAATGATTGGGTGAGTAAGAGAGAAAAAAGAAGGCATTCCTAGTGTAAAACTGGCCACCCCGATGTGTACGGGCTGACGGTTCGGTGCTACGATGAGCGGATTGAAAGATGGGGCATTGTGCAACTTTTCATTGAACTCATTTGATGCTTTTTGTTGCAACCGAGAAAGAGTCACCACGAGCAATTGGATCTGAGTCTACCAAAACTGAGAGAGAATTTTTTAGAGTGCCATAACATGACCTTGAAGGATTAGAGGGATCATTCTTATGATTAACAGGCACGGAGAAACGTGATGCCGAATATTGACAACTTTGAGCAATATGAGCACTTAAGCGATTTCACTGCTAGGGTGTGTCCCGCAATGATCAGGCGAGTTGGAGAGAAAAAGAAGGCATTCCTAGCATAAACCTAGCCACCCCAATGCATATGAGCTGACGGTTCGGTGTTGCGATGAGTAGATTGAAAGATGGGGCATTGTGCAACTTTTCATTGAACTCATTTGATGCTTTTTGTCGCAACCGAGAAAGAGTCGCCACGAGCAACTGGATCCGAGTCTACCAAAATTGAGAGAGGATTTTTTAGAGTGTCATAACATGACCCCGTAGGATTAGATGGATCATTCTTCTGATTAACGAGCGCCAAGGAATGTGATGCTGAATATTGATAACTTTAAGCAATTTGAGCACTTGGGCGATTTCGCTGCTAGGCTGTGTCCCGCAATGATCAGGTGAGTTGGAGAGAAAAAAGAAGGCATTCCTAGTGTAAACCCAGCCAACCCGATGTGTACAAGCTGACGGTTGAGTGCCGCGATGAGCAGATTGAAAGATGGGGCATTGTGCAACTTTTCATTAAACTCATTTGACATTTTTTCTCGCAATCGAGAAAGAGTTGCCACGAGCAACTGGATCCGAGTCTACCGAAACTGAGAGAGGATTTTTTAGAGTGCCATAATATGACCCCACAAGATCAGATGAATCATTCTTACATATCACTAACATCGAGAAAAACCATGCTGAATTTTGACAATTTTTCACACTTTGAGTGATTGACAACAAATGAGCATTTTTTACATCTTTTACCATATTAGCAGGGTATACTTCACAAAATGATCCCATGTGATCTCTAATGGTCCAAAATGACATTATTTACATAAAATCACATAAAAAAAGACAATAACACAATTTTTTATATTACAATGCTGCGAGTAGTCAAAAATACAAGTCATGTACATATATCCAAATAAGATTGATATTACAATTTTTTACATTTACATTTAATCCAATGAACCATCTGGATCTTCTCTACTCTTTATCATGTCTAGTATGGCCTCATGGTTAGACTCATGAACCTTCCATAGGTTCTTGTTTAGTGGTCTACCCCCATATCTGATCAAATGAACATTTGAAGCTACAACAAGGTTAGAATAATGAAGAATCTTCCTATGTTTCTTGAAGTCCTCGAACAACCACAAGTTAGACTTCTTCACTGGGTACCTTCTAAGCCATGTACCAGTAACAACTATTGATCTTATGGGGTACTCAATATTTTCTCCATCTACCACAAGGTGATCCAATTTCTTTTTTTGCGTCCACACAATGACACAGTTAATAATCTATTCCTTCTTCATTGTCTTCAATTGTAATTACTGCATAAACATGCCCTACAATGATAAAGTGAGAAGAATTTAGCAAGCAACTAAGGTAAAATATTAAAGTACAAAAAATTGCATGTGGATAATTTACCTGGTTTGACTAAATCTGACACATGGTCAAAGTCAATTGATGCTTCCATCTGTGTGATTTGTAGTGCACTCAGAGGTTGGTATGTCTCAAGTGGGATTAGAGGTCTCATACACCATTCATCCACCCACTCCTTTGACTCACAGACATTATAGGCACCATCTCTACATGAAGAACAATAACATGCTATCCGCCACGTATGGATAGTCCATGAACCTACATTAGAGCTTTTGAAAGAGTGTAACTCACTCGATCCTGTCAATGTACAACAATCTTCTAATTTTGCAATGTTAGTATCTGTAGACGTCTAAAAATGGTCAACGCTTGTGGAGTCATACTTTAACATTGCCGCATTGCCTCATTTTAGGTTTTTGCGTCACATTAACATTTCTCCTATGATTCGCACTTGATCTTTATCATTTGCGAGCATCAAGTCATTCTTCTACATTCTTCATTCATCTCGTCTTTGAATTTGGTCTTGTCGACAACAACCTTGAGTCATGATTTTGGTCAATCTTATTCTGTCACATTAATGTGCGTGTTCATTTGTCATCATTTTGGACATCATCAATCCTAATTAGGGTTTTGTCCTCTTTTCAATCTTATCATCATATGATCGATTTGTCATCGATTGTTGTCCTCTTTTCAATCTTGTCATCTTGTGATCGATTTGTCATCAATCGTTGTCATTTTCAATCTTATCATTTTACGATCGATTTTGTCATCGATCGTGGTCATTTTCAATCTTGTCATTTTGCAATCGATTTTGTCATCAATCCTTGTCATCTGGTCAATTTTGTCATTTTGTGATTGATTTGTCATCAATCGTCATCGTCCTTCTCAATCATGTCAATTTGGATCAATTAGTCATTGTTCCTCGTCAATTGGCGCCTATCAATTTGGTCTTTTTATCAATCTCAGTCAGTTTTTCAATCAATCAAATCATTTATCACATTGGTCATTTATCAATTCAAAATCATGATCGAATCAGCATCAAATCAATCTTCAATCACAACCTAATTGTCATTCTCGCATTCCTAATTCATCTTCTAGGGTTTCATGGTTTAATCATTTAACCTTGTTTGTCATTTCTCCCTCTAGGATTAATAAATTATTTATTTATCCTAAGTCTTCGTGTCACAATTAAATGTTCATTTAATTGGCCAATTATTCCTCTTTTTGTGAATTAATTAATAAATGACAAATTATTAATTAATTTACCTAATTTCCTAATTTCCTAATTTTCATCAATTTCTTAATTCCTAATTTTTTCTCTTTTTCTAATTTCCTAATTTTTATTTCATCTAATTTCAATTCTCTCCTATTTTTCTCCTAATTTCATGGGAATGACATTTCAATTTGTCATAATTTGTCATAATTGACAATCAATCAATTTTGACATAGAAATGTGTCATAATTTTGTCATAAATTATCAATCAATCAATTTTGCATAGCAAGTGCAAAATTTGTCATAATTTGTCATAATTGACATTTTTGAGTTGCAATTTCCATTCAAATCTCTTCATGCTAATTTGATCTTTTCTCCAATTTGTCTATAAATTGGATGAATTTCTTCAATCCCGACTAATCACTTTGTCGAATCCCCTTAATCACTTTGTCGAATCCCCTTAATCACTTTTTCGAATCACTTTGTCAAATCAATCACGCTTCGAGTACTCTTGCGCCATTATCTTGTCTACTTGCTTTCATCTCATGTATATTCACTTGAAGGTGAGATCCACAAACAAAGGCTATTTGGAGAAGAAAGAAGGACAATGGAGCCGCATGAAGAAAGCATTCAGGTCTACATTTGGTTTGCTTAGTTGTTAGTTTTGAATGTTTTTGCTTTCATGTCTTTATTGAGTGTGTTCAGGATTGATCATTGCAATTGAGCTTTTGTGATTGAGATAGATTAATATTGATTTGTTTGTGATGATTTCTGATTTCCTAGCGTACAGTATCATCTACCAACCAAAAAAATCTGTGAGCTGAAGACTTACCTTGATTACTTGGAGCAATTGTACCATTGCACCATTGAAAAATTGATTTTGCATCTTTCAAGTTTTAATTCCCTTTGTACTTTAACTCTTCTCGTGATAAAACTCTTTTAATACATGCTCCTGCACCATCATGCTCCCCTTTTCCATGCCCAACCTCAGAGAAATTCCACATATGTTGAATAGCAATCAACTTATGCATCCTACTCAACCAATAAAACATCCGAGATTTCTTAAATTGTGATGCACAATTATTTGACCATATGATATGTTGACGGAATGATATGCCTCGACTAGCCAAATCATCGTAGAATATCTAAAAAAAACCTTGCACGAACTCTGTAGAGTGTGTGCGATCATCACTGATGTAAAAATGATACTCCCTCAATATCTTCCTATCCTCTTCCATACTATCATGTGCATGAATGAATGCTATATGCACAAATATGGCAACTTGTGTGGAGCTGTAATATTGTGATTGCACCTCGTTCTGCGGTTCTAGTGTGTAGTTCTCTACAAAGTCAACAATTGAAATGATTGTATGAAGTGGAAATGTGTCCTTGCTTAGCTTAAATTGTGAGTCCAACCAATGAGCTCGACGGTTATGCCTTGCATACTCATACACTATATTCTCATGAAAGATGCCCATAAACTGATACACTGGAATCTTCTCACTAACCAATTCACACCTTTTTGCTTCTTTCCCATCTTTTAGCATGTAGGCCACTGTCTTATATTTTTCAAATTCTACTAATTCATTACCAATTTCTTGTCCAATATCCATATGTTGAAAAATTTGTAAATGTTGCAATCCACCACAATCAACACATGTGCCATCCAAGCAACACTTATTGTAATATACTTGACCATCTACTCTTTCACATAAGATGCTAGATATGAATTCCCTTGAAGATGTCGATGGACCATTTATGTTGCATTCCTGCAAAACATTGTTAGCATGCAAATCTATACATATGCGTTGATAAACATCATAATGGTTAGAAAATTCAATATGTAGTCTACAACAACAAGTTGTGTGTGTGTGATTTATTTTGACATAAAAAGGCTTTGCCATTTCAAAGAATCTTTGACTAATTTTTATTTGAGGATACATATGTTGAAACTTGGCAAAAAATTGTGTTTGAGTCATATCCAAAAAATGTTTCAGATGGGGATCATGGATTTTAATACCAATCCTCCTTCTTACAACATCTCTCTGATTTGGAGAGACCCTTGTGTTATTCTTCCAAAAATATTCAATTAGGAATCTCAAGGCTTCAACAATTGCTTTATCTTTCCATGGTAATCTACCGGAAAATGCCCATAACTCATTGTTAAATGGATCCTCTGCTCTTTGTTGCCTTCCCAAAGCTCTCATTAGAGTTTGTCTACTTATCTTCAATTGTTTACTTGTCTTTCTAAGGAGGCGAGCTTTCTTAGTTTGAGTGCTTACAATTGTTTATGTAATGACACGTCGTGTGGCATTACTATCTTTTGTGCGTGAGTTAGAACCAACAGTATCATATACATTCATCAGATTCTTCACAATAGATTTGTCACTTGATTCAATCGATGTTCTTAGCCCAAGAATCTTCATTATAGGCCTAAATTTCAGATTTCTCATCATTTCAACAAATAGTTGACATCTTCCTGTCTCATTTAAAGGCTCAAAAAATATTTTCCATATCTGGTTAGCATGTCTTTGACAAGTATGCTTTAGAATCTTGTCAACCATTGGTTTCAAAACATTAGCATCAATATCAATCAAATACTTAGGCTTTCTATGCAAAAATATAGGAGGTGTTCTCAAACTTTGAGTTACCTCAAGATTAGGAATGTCATCAACATTAGGGATAGGTGGCATACCTTCAACCGAAGATGAAAATGATGACATACCTTGAAATTGAGGTGTACAAGATTGTGTAGCTCCAATACTTGATGTCAGTCGTGAAGTACTTGCAATGTCAAATGTCATAGAGGGAGTGCATTCAATATAAGATGTTGTTGACACCAATGGTGTGCCTTCAACTTGAGATGTAAGAGATGGGGTGCCTTCAACTTGAATTGTGGTAGACATGCTCTCAACCTCGGGATTTAATTGTCTCATTGCATGAAGGTTTTGCATCTGTTGCCTTTGTGTGGCCAATTTTGTCTCTCTCTTAGATTGGATGGATATTTCATGTTCCTCTTCAATTGGTACCTCTTCTTCTATGGTATTCAATTTCCTTTGTTCACGAAGTTGCTTCATTCCTTCTCTTTTTTTTGCATTCTTAGCTTCACACTCTTCTGATGTTACATTTTTTGGTCGTTTCCTCGGCATGATGATGATTTCTACATGTACATGCACATAAAAGAGAATAAAGTGAAATTACGCATCTATGACTGTCCTAATTATGCATATGTTAAAATGGATATATGAAATTGAAATTATTTCATGTATTCTTTTTCTAAATTATTTCATAAGATCTTAAAAAGGATGTATGAAATTGCAAATTTTGTTTTAAACCACTAAACAAATAATTTTCTTATGCAAGTTCCTTCAAATGCATTGTTAAATCTAATGTAAAACTAATAGGATTATAATCAATTTTGACTCACACTTTTATTCTAACATTTAAACAAAATAACACTTAATAAGTATTTGAATTCTAAAAACAAGAAAATATTACCTCAATTATTCAAATTTGATAAAAAAAACTATGTTCTTCCTCTTTGACGTTGCCAAATGAAAAAAAAGGTGGTGGAGAGCTAATTGAATGTATAAAATAACCTTGCGTAAAATGTCAACACCATGCAAAAAGAATTTTTTTGTCGGATCATGTGCAGAAAGAAGACAAAATGAGAGAATGTGGGCTTGGATCATGGGTCAAGGTCCCATATAACCATTTTTTAGTGTAGCTCATTTGACTAGCACCAAATATGGTGCTAGCCAAATGACTTCCATTGAAATTTTTTACCTTTGATAAATTTGTACTCTATACCCTATAACCTTTTTTGTGTGCAGCTCATTTGGCTAGCACCAAATGAGTTCCATTGAAATTTTTTAACCTTTGATAAATTTCTACTCTATACCCTATAGTTTGATAGCCAAAACCATAAAAATTAAATGATATGACTCTTTAGGATATAATATGGTGTCTTAGGACACCATATGACCCCTTAGGTGTCGTTATGGGTCGTATAGTGTCCTAAGGGGTCATATGGTGTCTTATGACCCCTTAGGACACCATATGACCCCTTAGGACACAATATGGTGTCGTTATGGGTCATATGGGGTCATATGGTGTCCTATGACCCCTTAGGACACCATATAACCCCCTAGGACAAAATACGGTCTTGTTATGGGTCGTATGGTGTCGTAAGGGGTCATATGGTGTCTTATGACCCCTTACGACACCATATGACCCCTTAGGACACAATATCATGTTGTGATGGGTCGTATGGTGTCCTAAAGGGTCATATGGTGTCCTATGACCCCTTAGGACACAATATGGCATCGTTATGGGTCATATGGACACCTAAGGGGTCATATGGTGTCCTATGGGGCCATAGGACACCATATGACCCCTTAGGTATCGTTATGGGTCGTATGGTGTCGTAGCCTTAGGACACAATACGGTGTCGTTATGGGTCGTATGGTGTCATAAGGGGTCATATGGTGTCCTATGACCCCTTAGGACACCATATGACCCCCTAGGACACAATACGGTGTTGTTATGGGTCGTATGGTGTCCTAAGGGGTCATATGGTGTCTTATGACCCCTTAGGACACCATATGACCCCTTAGGACACAATATGGTGTCATTATGGGTTGTATGGTGTCCTAAGGGGTCATATGGTGTCCTATGACCCCTTAGGACACCATATGACCCCTTAGGACACAATATGGTGTCGTTATGGTTCGTATGGACACCTAAGGGGTTACATGGTGTCCTATGGGGCCATAGGATGCCATATGACCCCTTAGGTGTCGTTATGGGTCATATGGTGTCATAAGGCGTCATATGGTGTCCTATGACCCCTTAGGACACCATATGACCCCCTAGGACACAATACGGTGTCATTATAGGTCGTATGGTGTCCTAAGGGGTCATATGGTGTCTTATGACCCCTTAGCACACCATATGACCCCTTAGGACACAATATGGTGTTGTTATGGGTTGTATGGTGTCCTATGGGGTCATATGGTGTCCTATGACCCCTTAGGACACAATATGGTGTCGTTATGGGTCGTATGGACACCTAAGGGGTTATATGGTGTCCTATGAAGCCATAGGACATCGTATGACCCCTTAGGTGTCGTTATGGGTCGTACGGTGTCGTAAGGGGTCATATGGCATCCTCTGACCCCTTAAGACACCATATGACCCCCTAGGACACAATACAGTGTCGTTATGGGTCATATGGTGTCCTAAGGGGTCATACGGTGTCTTATGACCCCTTAGGACACCATATGACCCCTTAGGACACAATATGGTGTTGTTATGGGTTGTATGGTGTCCTAAGGGGTCATATGGTGTCCTATGACCCCTTAGGACACCATATGACCCCTTAGGACACAATATGGTGTCGTTATGGGTCGTATGGACACCCAAGGGGTCATATGGTGTCCTATGGGTCCATAGGATACCATATGACCCCTTAGGTGTCATTATGGGTCGTATGGTGTCATAAGGGGTCATATGGTGTCCTATGACCCCTTAGGACACCGTATGACCCCCTAGGACACAATACGATGTTGTTATGGGTTGTATGGTGTCCTAAGGGGTCATATGGTGTCCTATGACCTCTTAAGACACCATATGACCCCTTGTAGGATTTTGCCAAGATCAAGGGCACAATGAGAAGCATAAAAAGAGACAATAGAATGACAAGAACAAACTGTATTCTCACCAATATGCAAATGATCAACTGGATTAACCAATACAATGAATATAGGCCTACTTATATAGGCAAGTCCATATGGATGTATGAGCACACAAATATGACATGTGGCTCAATGAGAAACAAGGGTAGGTAAGAAATACTAGGGGTAGGTAGGAGAAATAATATAATATTCCACAAGAGGTGGATGACCCACCGAATATGGAGTGTAACAGCAAAATAAGACCACAAAAGGTGGAATTTCTCCTACAAGCTCTATCCCTATGTGCACACTTCCCTAAGTGTCTCAAATCCAAACTATGAAGAGATGCATTATCCTAAGTTAACTTAAGTAAAGTGTAATAATATCCAAAATGAATATTTATTTACACCAACACCCCCCCTTAAGTGCAACTTAGGGGAATGAAGACTCAAGTCAACAATGCAAGATGGGTCTCAGCTACTAGGCCATGATAGGTACCCATGTACAATATGAAAATGTAAGAAAAACTATGCAATGCAATCTCTCACAAATGGAGAAAGGGAGAAAACCTAGTGGGAAAAAACTCCCCCCTAAAAGAGAGATGAATGTACAAAAGACTCTCAAAGAAGAAGGACAAAACCTCAAAGAGGAAAAAGTCCCCCCCATAAGAGAGGAAGGAGAAGTCAGCTGACCCCCCCTAACAACACATCCCGCACCCCCAAGAGAGCTCGCAACTGCTGGAACTTACTCTCGGTGAAAGGTTTGGTGAATATGTCAGCAACCTGCTCTGCTATAGGACAATATTGCAAACCAATGACTTGCTCCTGGATGAGCTCTCGAATATAGTGCATATGGGTCTCGATGTGTTTGGTCCGCTGGTGCTGGACCAGGTTCTTTGAGATTGCAATAGCACTCTGATTGTTGCAATGTAGAACTATCAGTCGTGGAGTGGTGAATCCAAACTTTGTGAGGATCTGCTGGAGCTAAATGGTCTCAGTCACTACATTAACAACGCCTTGATACTCAGCCTCAGTCGAAGAGAGAGCAATAGCATGTTGCTTCTTGCTCTGCCAACAAATGGGGCCCGAACCAAGGTGAAAACTATAACCAGAGGTAGACTTACGATCATCAAGATCGCCAGCCCAATCGGAGCCTATGTAACCAACCAAGCAAAGTCCTGTGCCTGCTGCATAGTGAATCCCATAGTGATGTGTACCCTGGATGTAATGAAGGATGCATTTGGTGGCTTTCCAATGAAGCTCATGTGGTTCCTGCATTAAGCAGGAAACCATGCCAACTGCAAATGAAATCTCAGGGCATGTATGGGTCAAGTAGATGAGACTACCCACAAGCTGATGATACAAAGTGGCATCAATTGGTGGAGAAGAACACTGAGCCTCAAGCTTGACTCCTGAAAAAAAGGGAGTCGGGGTAGGCTTACAATCAGCCATATGAAAGCGTGCAAGTAGATCAAGAGCATACTTGGGCTGTGATAGTGTGATCCCGGAAGGTGACTGTGAAATCTTGATCCCGAGAAAGTAGTGCAAAAGACCCAAGTCATTCATAGAAAATCTATCATGCAAAGCAGATTTGACCCTGCTAATGATGGATGAAGTACTCCCTATAATGATCAAGTCATCAACATAGAGCACAAGTATCAAGTGAGAGTCATCCTGTCGCAAAATTTCAACATTCGGATTGGAATGACACCTGGTGAACCCTGTGGAGAGAAGAAAGGAATCCATCTTGGCGTACCAAGCCCTGGGGGCCTACTTAAGGCCATAGAGAGATTTCCTTAGTCTGCAAACCAAGGAAGTATCCTGGATGAAACCTTGTGGCTACTCCATATAAATATCCTCATCAAGATCACCATGAAGAAAAGAACTCTTCACATCCATCTAATGTACAGCCCAACCATGAGCTATAGCAATAGCAAGTGTCAAACGAATGGAGTTCATCTTGGCTAGAAGTGCAAAGGTCTCAGTATAGTCAACACCTGCAACCTAGGAGAAACCTTTCACAACAAGCTGATCCTTATACTTATCCACACTACCATCCATTGCAAACTTGGTTCAATAGATCCACTTAAATCAAACCATCTTTCTCCCCTTAGGGAGATGGACTAGATCCCATGTGTTGTTCCTCATCAAGGAACTATACTCTTCCTCCATAGCTTGGTCCCACTCAGGAACCCCTGATGCTTCCCTAAATGTCTATGGATTGGAAGTGGTAGCAATGAATGCATGTGGAAGATCCTGATGTTGTGATTGAGTTCTCTGTGTATCTGAAGGATCCCCAACAAGAGAACCCATGGACTCAAGTGTCTGTCAAGCCCAACGAGGTCCTGGTGGAGGTGGAGAACGAGGCTCCTCAACTGCAAGTGGACCCTGCGGAGGTGTAACCCTACGAGTTGGAGTTGAAGGAGTCTCATCATCTGAATCACTAACATCACTATCCATAATGGAGGAAGGTGGAGGAGGTAGAGAGGCTAAGATAGGAGAGCTTTCCTCAAAGTGAACACTCCTCTTAATGAACACCTCATGTGTCTCTAGATCCATCAATCTGTATGCCTTAACACCCTCAGGATATCCAACAAATATGCAAGGTCGACTCTGTGGTTCCAATGCCTTGCATTTCTGCGGAGGTATGCGAGCCCATGCTGGACACCCAAAGACTTTGAAATGTCTCACAATCGGTTTCCTACTAGCCCAAGCTTCAAAAGGAGTAATACCTTGTAAAGCTTTGTGAGGAACCCGATTCTGGATGTGTGTGGCACAACTGATAGCCTCTACCCAAAAGGCTAGATCAAGAGAACGTGCATGTATCATACAGCTAGCCATTTCTTTGAGAGTTCTATTCTTGCATTCTGCAACTCCGTTCTGTTGTGGAGTGTATGCTACATAATGCTAAAGATCAATCCCCTCAAATGTACAAAAATCCTCAAGTCTTTTGTTCACATATTCCCTTCCATTATCTGTGCGAAGAATCTTGACCACTTTCCCTAATTACTTCTCCACACAAGTCTTGAAGTCCTGAAATCTATCAAATACTTCACTCTTATGAATAAGAAAGTAGACCCAAGTGAAGTGGGAGTAGTCATCAATGAAGGTGAGAACATAGCAGTCTTTACTAAATGAAGGTGCTGGAAATGGACCTGCTACATCGTTGTGAACAGGTTGAAGAACTTCCAAAGCTCTCCAAGCTTTCCCCTTATCAAACTTCTCTTCGGGATGCTTGCCCATGGAACAACCTGAACATACACCCTTTGAAAAACTGATTCGAGGTAGACCTGTGACCATGTCTTTAGTGCTGAGCTGCTGAAGATAGCGGTAGTTGAGGTGACCAAACCGCTCATGCCATAGCTTACTTTCTGAATTTGAATGAGTAATCAAGGCCCTAGAAGGTGAACTTGGCACAAAGTGGGAGAATGAATAAAGCCTTGAGTTGTCATTGACTTGTCCCACTGCTACCAAGGCATCATCATCAAGTTCCTTTACCAACAACTAAATCTGGTGTAAAATCAACCTTTTTCCCATTCCCATAGTGAGTGATTTGGTAGATGGAGAGAAGGTTGGTAGACAAGTTAGGAACATAGAGAACATTCTCAAATGTTCCATCATCCATGTCAACTGAACCTTTCCCTTCAACCTCTACTTGTGTATCATCACCTATGTAAATGTGAGGTACCTTAGATGGCTCTAATGAAGAAAACTACTCCTTTGTAGAACCCGTGTGATATGAGGCACCCGAGTCAAGTATGCATTGCTGTGAAGAACTTGTTGTAGCCACAAATGCTTGCCCTTTTCCCTTAGACTGTGAGGAAGAGGAAGGAGATGAATCCTTCTTTGTGTAGGTGGATGGCAAGTTGATGTTATTTTTCTTAAGAAAACTCATCAACTTGCTTTGCGTGGCATCAATGCTCATCATGACCATACTTCTTGCAATATGCACAAGTTGGTTTATCCTTCTTAGGTGGTGTCCCCTTTGTGGAAGAGGATGAAAAATTGCCTTGTGATGGAGAGGATGATTGTCCTTTTTCTTGGTGTGGCTTAGACTTAGAGTGCTTCTTCTTCTTGTTGGAATCTTTGCCTTGACTTCCTTGATTCCCTTGATTAGCCACCAAACCCTTGGACTTTGAAGACTTGAGAAGCCCCATGTTCAACAACTTAGATTGTTCCAATATCATCATTTCTTTGAAAGCATCAAATGAAGGCATAACATAAGAACTCCCCACTGTGAAACGATGAGTTTGGAAGCTAGACACAAATGCTGCATATTCTGGTGCAAGCTTGTCTAGCAAGTTGAATATCAACTGAGCATCATTTTTGTCAATTCCACAATCCTTAAGCTTTGCTCTTAGCTCATTTTCTTTGGTGACATAATCTTGGATTGTATCAAAACTCTTGGGATCCAAGTTGGTGAGCTCATTGTCAATCTGATAGCCTTTGATTTCATCAACTTGACCATACAATTTCTGAAACATATCCCAAGCCTCTTTGATTGTTTTACACTTCTCAATGTGAAAAATGAGGTCATCTGATACATACTTGTGTAAAGTTCCAAGAGCCATGCAATTCTTTATGAGCCATTCTAATTGAGCATTTGCATCAGCCTTAGGATCAGGTGGTGTTGTTATTGTTCCATCTATGTAATGTGTGAGACCCTTTTCCATTAATTTACTCCATACTTTAATTTTCCATGATGCATAATTATGTGGAGTTAAAGGTGGAAATTTATTAGGACTCATTGCAACAAAAATGGAAAGAGCACAAAGAGAGGCACAGTCACACAAGACACCCCCCCAAATTCACTGAATCAAAGAACCCCCCCCAAAAGTGATGATTTGGCACTTTATAATTAGTGCGTATATAATGGGCCACTTGCAAAAGATGGCAAAGTGGACTTCTGATTACAATTTTACAACTGCCTCAATAAGGCCAAAAGAGACTCAAACTGATAATGCAAGAGATCTAACTAAGATCCAAGCAATTTACAAGTACCTAATAGGCCAAATAAGACCAATATCTAAAAGTACGATTTCCACTCCAAATCTCTAAAATATGATCATAGATTATGAAAGTAGATGAAAAAATATACACTTTAAAAAAAATGGCACCTAAAAAGGAGGTCGCATGAGCTCAAACGAGGCCTTTGAAGTTGCAGAATTGAGGATTGGACAAGTACAGTTGAGAGAATTCAAAAATTCTGAAAAACCTGTGCACCAAAATCAGAAAATAACCAACCACTATGAAGATCATGAAATTTTAGCCCATTTCAAAAAAAATTGCACCAAAAAAGGAGCAAAAATGAGCAAGATATAGCCTTTCAAAGTTGGACTGCAAAACTGAAAAGCTCAATGGAGAGGGGTCAAATTTTTTTCAAAAAGCTGCTAATGTGGTAATGACGTTAGCAATTCATAGGATTAAATTTGACGCCCATCTAGATGTCACAAAAATGTCACCCCCCCTGTGTGGTGTCCATACTGTACGGATATGCTGACTGGGTGCGGTGACGTGGCGTATGGCTGGACTGCGTGGTGCAGGTGACGTGGTGTATGGACTGCAAACTGCGGGCCAGTGGCTGCCTGCCATGTGGCGAGCATGGATTCAACCTATTTTAGTGGTCACCAGAGAGGAGGGAGTGGCTAGAGAGATGGTGACTGGCAGGCCAAGAGCCAAGGGAAGCCGACGGCGAGAGCGAAGCGGTCGGCGGGGTTCTTGTGTGGCCGGCGAGACATTCTGCAGCGGCGGGTGGTGGTCTAGGCAACCAGTGGGACATCTGGAGCAAGGCGGCGTGTGGAACAAGGCGGCAGCACAATCTTCAGCACCTGCTGCGCGGTACGGTCAACCTACAAGCTATGGGACACGCAGGGTACGGGGGGGTTTGCGGACCCCCAAACAATCCAAAAAAAATAAAATTTGATTTTTTTTTGAATTTTTTTTTTGATCGCTTTTTTTGATTTTTTGATTTTTATTTTTTTTTTGAAAAATAATTTTTTGAAAAAAAATTTCGAAATCCGTACGATAATAGCCAAAATGGGGAAAAAAAAATTTCTCACCAAAATAGGTCGACTTTATAGTCGAAATTTATGGAAACGGCCTCTCGGATTCAACGGCGATGTCCAAATCGCTGTATGACACCCCCCAAAAATGAAGATCCCCAAATCCGAAAATAGAAGCCTTCCACGATGTCTCCAAAAACCAATCAATGAAGCCCCAATAGCTTTGATACCATGTAGGATTTTGCCAAGATCAAGGGCATAATGAAAAGCATAAAAAGAGACAATATAATGACAAGAACAAACTGTATTCTCATCAATATGCAAATGATCAACTGGATTAACCAATACAATGAATATAGGCCTGCTTATATAAGCAAGGCCATATGGATGTATGAGGACACAAATATGACATGTGGCTCAATGAGAAACAAGGGTAGGTAAGAAATACTAGGGGTAGGTAGGAGAAATAATATAATATTCCACAAGAGGTGGATGACCCACCAAATGTGGAGTGTAACAGCAAAATAAGACCACAAAAGGTGGAATTTTTCCTACAAGCTCTATCCCTATGTGCACACTTCCCTAAGTGTCTCAAATCCAAATTACGAAGAGATGCATTATCCTAAGTTAACTTAAGTAAATTGTAATAATATCCAAAATGAATATTTATTTACACCAACACCCCTTAGGACACAATATGGTGTCATTATGGGTTGTATGGTGTCCTAAGGGGTCATATGGTATCCTATGACCCCTTATGATACCATATGACCCCTTAGGAAATAATATGGTGTCATTATAGGTCGTATGGACACCTAAGGGGTCATATGGTGTCGTATGGGGCCATAGGACACCATATGACCCCGTAGGTGTCGTTATGGGTCGTATGGTGTCGTAAGGGGTCATATGGTGTCCTATGACCCATTAGGACACCATATGAGCCTCTAGGACATAATACAGTGTCGTTATGGGTCATATGGTGTCTTATGACCCCTTAGGACCCCATATGACCCCTTAGGACATAATATGGTGTCATTATGGGTTGTATGGTGTCCTATGACCCGTTAGGACACCATATGACCCCCTAGGACACAATATCATGTTGTTATGGGTTGTATGGACACCTAAGGGGTCATATGGTGTCATATGGGTCCATAGGACACCATATGATCTCTTAGGTGTCGTTATGGGTTGTGTGGTGTCGTAAGGGGTCATATGGTGTTTTATGACCCCTTAAGACACCATATGATCCCTTAGGACACAATATGGTGTCATTATGGGTCGTATGGTGTCATAAGGGGTCATATTGTGTCCTATGACCCTTTACGACACCATATGATCCCTTAGGACACCATATGATCCCTTAGGACACAATATGGTGTCGTTATGGGTCGTATGGTGTCGTTATGGGTCGTATGGTGTCCTAAGGGGTCATAGGACACCATATAACCCCTTAGGACACAATATGACCCCTAACGACACCTAAGGGGTCATATGGTGTCCTATGACCCATTAAGACACCATATGGTGTTGTTATGGGTTGTATGGTGTCCTAAGGGGTCATATGGTGTTCTATGACCACTTAGGACAAAATATGGTGTCCTATGACCCCTTAGGACACCATATGACCTCTTAGATGTCGTTAGGGATCATTTTGTGTCCTAAGGTGTCATATGGTGTCCTATGACCTCTTATGACCTAGAGAGAGGAGAGAATGAGGGAAAACCCGAGGGAAAGAGGTGAGAGAGGGAATTAGATGGGTGTAAGGATGAAGAGGGAGATAGCTCAAGGGATAAGAGAATAAGGGAATTGTGAGAGCTAGAGAGGGGAGGGACAAAGAAGAGTTTGTATCTATTCCACATTTGGCGCGTGCCAAATAGGGAGGGTAACAAATGTGTACATAGAAACCTCCATCTCACCTCTCCCTTCTTTATCTCCCTTCCCTCGTAGTTACATCTCTCTCTATGAAGTAGATCTCACATTCTCTCTCTCCCCTTACCTCTTCTCAGCCTCTTCAATCTTATAGATGCACACTCTTCTTTGTCCCTCCCCTTTCTAGCTCTCACAATTCCCTTATTTTGCTATCCCTCAAGCTATCTCTCTCTTCATCCTTATTTGGCACGCGCCAAATGGAATATCCATTCATCACATTTTGTGCACGCCAAATAGGGGGAGCGCCATATTTGAGGCATGCCAAATGGCCCGCTTTGGGAAACACCAAACCTATGGTTTGGATTTGCCTGGGGCATCCAACCCAAAGGTTTGGATGACCATTTCAGGCTAGAGATGTGAAAATTTTGGCATATTTTTGGTCATGCTCTCCATCAGGTTTGCATGTGTTTCAATGAAGTTAAAAAAAAATACCATTGTAAACTTGAACTCCCTCTTAGCTATCCAAAAATGTAATTTATTTCAAATTTTGATTTTGTTAAGTCTTTCATCTATAATTTCTTTTGTTAGTGTGTCATTTTTTTGTCAAAAATCAACATGCACTATTTTGGGTATAGATTTTTATACGTTCATCAGATTTTGAAAAAAAATACATTTTTAGAAACTAGACTCCATTCTACACAATGTAAAAAAATAAGTTTTCATTTTTTATTTGTTTTCAATGATTTTAGGGGGGAGCACGCTCAAATTTTTGTTTTTTAGGATGTGTCCACTTCGAAAATTAGTAAAAAACCATATACTCATTAATTAGCTGAAAATTCTGGCATAAACTAAAAGGTGTTAGCTAATTTCTCCCTAAAGCGATTTTAAAAATTCAAAAAAAAAGTTAACATTTTAGGGGGGCCACAATAGACGCTATGTTATGTTTTTTGCATAAAAACAGGACCACTTTTTGTGGCCCCCCTTTTTGAAGCCCTTAATCTCCACCATTTTCAAAAAAAAAAAATAGTTTAGAAAGTAGACTCTAAGCACTCTTACTCTTGTTCATGTTACATCTTCAAATTTGGAGTGTAACTATCTTCAATTAGTCATTGAAGTTCAGACTTTGCTGATTTCAGAAAAAAAAAAGTGGCATCTTAAGACCCCCTTTTGGTACCACAACTTGGTGCACATACCCAGGTGGCAACCATGTCACACACATGGAGGGAAATAATGATCCAAAGATCAACTCATGATAGCTACAACAACCTCCATGATGGCAGTGGACATGAGGCGAGTATACAAAAGTTGTTAAGTTACAATCACTAGTTTAGATAAAAGATGTTTTATCTATAAAAGCCCAGAGGCACATTGTAAAAAGGGTTTAGAACCTATTTTAAAAGTTAGATTGATATTCTATAGTATTTTAGCCTTTAATCTATTGTTTTGTATTTCTAAAGACAAGATAATCAAACTGTGTTAGATAGTTCAAATAACTGGAAGACAACTGAGAGGGAGGGGGGTGAATCAGTTGTCATAGATTACCAGAACCATTAGCAATTAAAACTTTAATTACAACCCAAAACATTAATACCGGAATAGCGGTTAATTCAATTAAGTATAAACAATAATCACAGAATAAATACCATCCACATGACACCAAGATTCATACGTGGAAACCTAGTAAAAGGAAAAACCATGATGGGAAGCGTACCCACAGTCAGATAATACTTTTGCAGTAAGTATGTGAATTACAATTGAGGGGCCTGCACTTGTAGGAAGGCCAATAGCCTAGAGCATACTGCTCATCACAAAAGGAGCCTCACTGACTACATAGAAATCCAGACTAAATCCAGAGAAGTGTTGAACTACAAAAGATAGCATCTCCTATGCCTAAGTACAATTCCGGCTAAGCTCAATACCAGAGAACTAAATCCTCTTACATAAACCCAATTCAATCTCCAGTGATCGACCAAATCCTCTACCCGAATGATATTACATTATTCGCACATTACATTCCTTTCTCATAACCATGATTATCTACAATGAGATCATAAATTTATATATACAAACCCTCGACCATAAACAATCAAGTTGGCCAACAGACAATAAACCAATTACATAATAATAAAACATGTCGACCTTAGACCAAACAAATAATATCCAACACATAAGACATCCCAAAAACACATCGAGAGGACCAATCCACACATTACATTAAAGTCGGTCCATAACCTAGATCAACCAAGACCTAGTATAGGTCCACACACTATAGAAATGATCTCCATCCGCCAAGTCTCGAATGTGATCACCATCAACATCTTGAAACTTTGCCAAAAACTATACCAACATTACTTATGCAATTCAACAAATATCTTCATCAAAATATCTGTCAGTGAAACCCTCGTCGGAACCACAAGCCAGGCTTCTAAGCAAACAGGATAGCATCCAATCACCAGACAAAAATCAACTTACTGAATATGAGCATGAGTATCATGAACAAGCCAATTCCATAACCAAATCATACCGGAGCCTACCAGATCATGTCGGATCCAAATCAACTAGAAACCACTCAACCTACTGATACTAGAAGGGTGCCGGTAAAGCATCCAAACAACTAGTGTTGGCATCAATGACAAAACATCAATGTAGCACATAACTAATTCCTCCAAATAGCCAACAATCTCCCCCTTTGGCATTGATGGAAACACTATATGTGAAAAAAACATCTAAGTACCAAGAAATGCCAAACAAGTCTCCCCTAATGGAAGATAGCCAACAATCTCCCACATATAGCTCTAAAAAAAGACCAAAACTCCCCTATGAATAATATCTTTGTAAATCTTTGAATCTCTCCCTCTATTAACATCTCTCCCTTTTACTTTTTCTTTTTCACATCAATATCTATCTCCCCCTTTGACATCAATGCCAGAAATTTGACAAAAATATCAAAGTAAAAACATAAACCACTGAATCACAAAGCTGACTACTCCCCCTGAGTAGTAGCATCCCCACATTAGTGCCAAAATGAATACTATCTCTGATAATGCATACCGAACTGGTGCCAAACCCCATCAATCAAGTCTCTACTAGAGGGGCAAAAACTCCCAATCTATCTCTCAGGTACTCAAACGATTCTTTAGGCAAAGGTTTAGTGAAAATATCTGCAATCTTCTCTTTAGTGTTCACATAAACTAATCAAACTTCATTTTCTTCCACCTTTTCCTTCTAAAAGTTATACTTAATAGATATGTACTTTGTCTTAGAATGAAATACCAGATTCTTTGATATATCAATAGCAGCAGAGTTATCATAGTGAATAACTACCGATGCATCACAATCTACCTTTATATCCTTCAACATTTGCTTCATCCATAGAACTTGTGTATAGTTAGTAGTAGTAGCAAAATACTCAAATTCAACATTAGATAAAGAAGTACATGACTATTTCTTATTGATCCATGAAACCAACTTCTTTTTAAGAAAGAAAAATCCAGCGGAAGTACTTTTCTGGTCATCAACATCTCCATCCCAATCAACATCTGTGTATGCATATAAAGTTAAGTTATCATCCTTAGGGTACCACAAACCATATTCTAATGTACCTTGCAAGTATCTAAAAATTCTTTCCACCACACACTCATGATTCTTTCTAGGATCACTCTGAAATCTTGAAATAATGCAAACAACATTCATTATGTTAGGCCTAGTCTGAGTCAAATAAAGCAGACCTCCAATCATAGATTTGTATCTTGTAGGATTTACCGGTGCATAAACATCTTTTATTGTCCATTTCTCACTTGTAACCATAGGAGTACTTACCAATTTAGAATCTCCCATACCAAATTTCTTCAACAATTCCCTAGCATACTTAGTTTGATAGATGAAAATACCTTTGTCAGTATGAGTAATCTACAAACCTAAGAAAAATTTCATCTCACCAATCATAGAAATCTCAGATTCTTTCTCCATATTCTTAGAAAATTCTATGCATAACTTATCTTCACTTCCAAAAATAATGTCATCAACAAATACTTCAATAACAAATATACGATCATTAGTGATTTTATAAAATAAATTACTGTTAGTATTACCCTTAGTAAAACCAAGCTTCAAAAGATATTTATCCAACCTTGCATACCAAGCTCTAGGTGCTTGTTTCAATCCATATAAAGCTTTCTAACCTGCAAACCATGTTTGTATCATCTGATAGTGAAAAACCATTAGGTTGCTCAATATAAACTTCCTCATCAAGATCCTCATTCAAAAATGCACATTTAACATCCATCTAATAAACCTTGTAGTTTTTATAAGGACCATAGGCAAGAAATAATCTTGTAGCTTCAATCTTAGCTACAGGTGCAAAAGTCTCTCCACAATCAATTCCTTCCTTTTGACAATATACTTTACAAACCAATCTAGCCTTATTCCTTCTAACTTGACCATCCTCATTCAATTTATTTCTAAAAACCCATTTAGTTCCAATAACATTTTTATTTTTAGGTCGGGGAACCAAAGTCCATGTGTTATTTTTCTCAATTTGATATAATTCTTCTTCCATAGCTTTCAATGAATATTCATCTTTACATGCCTCAATTACTGATACCGGTTCAACTTGTAAAATTAAACATACCTCATTAGTTGTCAATCTTCTTCTTGTCATTACTTCATTTTTCTTATCCCCAATGATCTAGTCTTCAAAATGATTCAATCTCACATACCTAGGAGTCCTTCAACTCTTTGTTCCTCTTCCCTAATCTTCAGTCACTATAGAATTTTTTGGTACTTATGGAGTAACTGGTTCAACACTCTATTCTGGTAAAGGTGCAACTAGTTCAAATATAATAATTTCCACTGCCATTTCCTTCTCATCAACTCTGATTTGACTTTTGTTTAGGTCATCTACTTTGACATTAGCACTCTCCACAATTCTTTGCAATATCTTGTTATAACATCTATATGCATTGATTTCATTAGAATAACCAATAAATATACCTTCATCACATCTAGGATCAAATTTTCCAATGATATCATCTCTCTTGATATAAAATTTATTACCAAATATTCTGAAATACTTAACTATAGGTGTATTGCCAAACCATAATTCATAAGGTGTCTTACCAGTTTCTCTTTTGATACCAAGCTTCTCACAAAAGTTACTAAACTAACCATATGTGAATTCTCCACCATGATCTAACCTCAAACGTTTAATATTCAATCATGTCTCTGTTTCCACTTTAGCCTTAAATATTTTAAACTTTTCAAAAGGTTCAGATTTTTCTTTTAGAAAAGTAACACGCATCATTCTAGAATAATCATCAATGATTAACATGAAATATCTATCACCTTGAAAAATTTTAACTCTAGCAAGGCCACACAAATGAGTATGAATAAGATCAAGAACATCATTAGATTTATCTTGTATACTCCCAAAAGAGATTCTAACTTGTTTATGCAATTGACATTTTTTACATACCAGATTATAGGGCTTCATAATATTAGGTATATCCCCAACTGCCTTAGTTGAACTGATCTTTACAATGCAATCAAAATTCACATGACACAGGCTTTAATTTCATATCCAACTCTCATCAATCTATGTAAACAAACATGTCTTCTCACTGGAATTCAAATGAAATATGTTATTTGTGTACTGGTTGCAATCTCCAAACCAGATTTGCTAATGATTTTGCATTTTCTATCCTTGAATTATAATTGAAATCCCTTATCCACCAATTGTCCTACACTCAAAATATTATGCCAAAAACCTTCAACATAATAAATATTGTCAATATTATTCTTACCATCCAATGATATAGTTCCTTTTCCTTTGATCATACATGCTTTATCATCTCCAAATCTAACTAGACCACCATCAAATTCTTGCAAAGATAGAAACTTCCCTTTATCTCCAGTCATATGATGTGAATAACCATTGTCAATTACCCATTCATCCTTGTCTTCAATTTTAGTAGAAAGTGCCTCCTCTTTAGGTACATTCTCTTTCAGTGCTAGAACATCTTCCTTGATAGCCAAGAACACCCATTCCTTCCCATTACCGGAACCACTAGCAGACTCTTCTAATGGATCATCATCAGAATCAGTAATGCCTTCCTCATCCGCTATGTAGCATGATTTGACTTTTTTTTTCATGTACTTATACTTGTTCTGATATCCATTGTTAGGCTTAAAAGATCTTCTAACTCTTTCTTCAAATCTTGAATTCCTTTCAAGACATATAGATGCAAAATGACCAATCTTATTACATGCAAAACATTTAAAGGTGCTTTCCTTCATACTTACTTCCTACCGGTCCTTTAGGTACTCTTCTAGCAAATAGTGTTTCAAGTTTCTCAAACTCATCATCTTCTCTCTTCATATCTTCCAATTCCTTTGCATACAAAGCTCTTGCTTACCAGTTGCAGATGTAGATGCATGAAAAGCAGGTCCAGTCTTCACAGCTCTAGAAGGTCCAAATTCTTCAAGCTCAAAAGTAGATAGTT
The DNA here is from genome assembly GCF_030272615.1 of Cryptomeria japonica. Taxonomy (NCBI): domain Eukaryota; kingdom Viridiplantae; phylum Streptophyta; class Pinopsida; order Cupressales; family Cupressaceae; genus Cryptomeria; species Cryptomeria japonica. The sequence goes on from NC_081415.1 coordinate 658,904,704, forward strand.
TTCCAACCAAAGTATCTCTATTGAAAGATGTATTAGACATTGTTCTCAACTCATTAATAGTAGTAGCCTTCATTTTGTAAGCTGGTGGTAGGGCTCTCAAAAATTTAGAACCAATTTCATCTTCGCTCAGAGTTCCACCACAAAATTGAACTCCCATAACAATCTCATTTACCCTTTCCATGAATGCAATAATCCTTTCATCTTCTTCCATCTTTAGGTTTTCATATCTCACCCGATAACCATCAAGTTTAGAAATATTCACTCTAGGGTCGCCTTCATTAAGAGTCTCCAACTTATCCCATATAGTCTTTCCAGATGATATGTCGGTTAACCCCATTATTTGTTGATCAGAAAGTGCACACAAGAGGGCTTCTCTTTCTTTACAATCATTCTCAAGCTCCCTATCTCCCTCAGTTCTTTGTTGATACTATTTCACTTTTCAAGGGTGGACCTATTGTTTGGAAGGCTGATTGGTCTTATGAGCAAAAGAAAGAAGAAGAGCAGTTTCTTGGTTGTGAGATTTTGTGTGCTTGCAAGGTTGAAGAACCACCCTTAGTGCTAGAGGAAAATGAAGATGGACAGTTGCAACAAGGCATCAACTAGATAAGGGAGAAAAAGGAAGAAGAGGATTTATTCCTCTCATTTGATGAACTTCCCTTCTTTATTGACCATGAGGAAGAGGACTCTTTCATTTCTACAATGGCATAAGTCTTAAAGAAGCGGATAGATGTTAAAAAGCATGGAAAAGTTCAGGAGGTTGAACAAGAAGAGAGGATTGATGCTTCCATCAATCATCATGAAGACCACCATGAAGTAAGGGTGATCTCTGCTGTGGAAGGAAGCAAAGAGAAGATTGGTGAAGACCTATTTTGGGATGAGTTAGAAGCTTTTTGCTCATCTATTGACATCAATCCATCAAGGAAGTAGAGTATGACTGCAAGTCCAATGTTGATTTCCTAGACTTGATACTTTCATGAGGATGACCTATCCGACATCTAGCTCAGATGGAGAGCTGCAAGTTGCCCTTGGTGATGCTTGCCTCTAAGCATGAAGATGAGCATCAAGGAGAGAAGGTTCAGCTCACTCATTCACTGTAGGAGGATAGCGTTCGAAAATGGGTAGGCTTCTTTATTCCCAGTCCATGGGAGGCATTCCAATATTTTGTTGGATGCTTATTATTTTTTCCTTTATGGTTGCTTGTCCAAGAACATGTGAAGCATCAGAAGTTGGTCAAAAGGGGAAGCTACTTCGATAAGCCAGTTAATGGCTTTGTTTGATTTCCTTACAGAGTTTGGAGATCATGTAAATAATACTTAGATGTTTTTCCTTTCTAAGAAGTGTGATTGCATATGTTGTATTCTCCTTAAGAGAATGCATGTTTTACTTTTTGGTTTTCCTCCAAGTGCAATAGTGCACATGTTTTGTGGACCCTTTTTGTGACTCTATGGACAGCTAAGGATTTTAATTTTCTAATGTTAACATTTGTGTTCTCTTATGATTCATCATTAAGAGCTGATCTGATATATCTAGAATGAATCAGCAAGGTGGAAGCTCCCTTTTGGCATCAATAAGGCATTCTGGTCTATGAAACCAGAGATTTTGGGTTCAACCTCTATGGGCAAACGTCCCTTGTGAGTTGTCAAAAAATATAGATAATATCTATACTTTTGTGTTAGGTCCTAGAGACAACTGAGAGGGGGGGTGAATCAGTTGTCCAATAAATTCAACCAAAGTTAACTCAACCAAAACTTAATGCTTAATGTCGATAAACCAAAATTTATGCCAATAGATAGTTTTATCAGTTAGTTGCAGTATCAGTAAAGATTAATGCATAAAACATAAAGATAAATAACACATACAACACATAACACATATATTTTTACGTGGAAACCCTGTAATGGGAAAAACCACAGTGGGAAGCCTTACCCATAGTTAGATGATACTACTACAGATAGTATGTGTGTATAATATGGATTCTACACATGCAAAAAGGCCAACTACCTAGAGCTCACTGCTCAATTACAAGATGGGACTCACACTGACTACAATTGGATGGTTAGATCTAATGATAATGTACTACTTAGAATAGCATCTTCTTATGCTGGATTCAGTACTGATTAAGCTCTACTGATCTTCCCAATACCTTCCTTCAATCTTCAAATGATGTCTGCGTGTATAGCTCTGCTTATTTTTGCATATACCCTCTTACAATCCTTTTCACATTCACCTTTCACTTCCACACTCCGATCTCACAAATAAGATCTTACATATATACCGAAGCCTAAGACCAAATGTGTAGGTAGACTTTACAAATAATATTACAATAAAAAAAATTACAAGTAAATCAATAATCGATGCAATATTCAATATATCATATCAACTCAATGCATTTACAACAATAATAAATCATCTCTATTACTTGCTATGCTGATCTGGACTAGATATTCTTGTCGGTGTATAACCTGGACCTATTTGTCAGTAAAAGCAAATATGTAAACCTGATTAGATCAATAACCAAATCGCCAAAACCAAGTGATCAAATAATGTCTTCGACATAACCAAGTAATCTCTAGATGATAACAGATCATCCTCAGTGTCGGTGAACACTATATCCTGTCGGTGACTGTGCATATGCCATTGAATATGCCGGTGAACATAACAAGTGTTGACATCAATGGAAAAACCAATGCAACACATTCGAAATACCAAAAATCTCCCCCTTTGGCATTGATGGCAACACAAGATGGAAAAACCATCAAAGTGCCAAAACAAAAATGCCAAAAACCAAAAACCAACAATCTCCCAAAGAGATCATTAACCAGAAATAAAAATACAGATACAAAGAGTAATCAATCTCTCCAACAATCTCTCCCCAAAGTAACAATATCTCCCCCAAGAGATAATGTGTTTTCCCATATCAATCTCTCCCCCTTTGACATCAAATGCCAAAGCAATACAAAAATGAATTCCATATACAAAATACCAACTCATATAATTTACCAACTACTCCCCCTGAGAATTAGCTCTCCTCATCAAGGCCGGAATAAAATATTTCTCTGTTAATTCTGTCGGTTGATGACAAACATCAACTGACCAAGTCTCTACCAGTGGAGGTATACCCCAAGATTCTCTCTAAGATATTCAAAAGTCTCCTTAGGCAAAGGCTTAGTAAAAATGTATGCAATCTTCTCTTTAGTATTTACATAAACCAATTTCACTTCTTTTGATTCAACATTCTCTTTCAGAAAATTTAGTTTGATAGAAACATGTTTAGTTTTAAAGTGAAGTACTAGATTCTTAGATATATCAATTGCTACAATATTATCATAGTAATTTATTATAGGTTCCTTGCAATTTAACTTTATGTCCTTCAACATTTGCTTGATCCATAATACCTGTGTAGAATTGGTTGTTGCTGCAACATATTCTGATTTTGCTGTTGATAGACTTGTACAACTCTATTTCTTGCTCAACCATGAAATTAGTCTGCTACCAAGAAAAAATGTTCTGCCGGTGGTGCTTTTTCTGTCATCTACATCTCCTGCCTAATTTGCATATGTGTATGCACATAAATTAAAATTTTCATCTCTAGGATACTATAAGCCACGATTTGTAGTGTCTTGTAGATATTGGAAAATCCTTTTTACTATTGATTCATGATTTTCTTTAGGATTACTCTAAAATCTTGAAACAATAAATACTACATTCATGATATCAGATCTTATTTGTGTCAAATAATTTAAACCTCCTATCATAGATTTATATCTTGTTGGATTAATAGGTGTTGATTCATCCTTCAAAGATAATTTATCATTTGAAGTCATAGGTGTGCCTACCTTTTTACAGTTTTCCATGCCAAATTTCTTGAGTAACTCTTTCAAATACTTAGATTGACATAAGAATATACCTTTATCAGTCTGTGAAATCTGCAATCCTAAAAAGAATATCTCTCCAATCATAGACTTTCCAAATTCTTGATGCATCTTATTAGAAAAGTCTTTACATAATCCATCTTCTCCTCCAAAGATTATATCATCAATGAAAACTTCAATAAGAAATATGTCATCATTAGTCACTTTGAAATATAGATTGTTGTCTGCATTACCTTTGGTGTAACCAAGCTTCAAAAGATATTTGTCCAATCTAGCATACCAAGCTCTAGGAGCTTGCTTCAATCCATATAAAGCTTTCCTTAACCTGTAAACCATATCTTTGTCATCTGTCAAAGAAAATATACTAGGTTGCTAAATGTAAACTTATTCTTCAAGATCTCCATTTAGAAATGCACATTTAACATCCATTTGATATACTTTATAGTTTCTTGTGAGCTGCAAAAGCCAATAAAAGTCTGACTACCTCAATTCTAGCTACCGGGGAAAAGGTTTCATTGTAATCAATTCCTTCCTTCTGAGAATATCCCTTACACACTAGTCTTTCTTTATTTCTAATTACTTTACCATCTTCATTAATTTTATTTCTAAAAACCCATTTAGTTCCAATTACATTTTTGTCTTTAGGCCGGGGAACTAATGACCAAGTGTTATTCCTTTCAATTTGTTCCAATTCATCTTCCATAGCTTTAATCCAATATTTATCTTCACATGCCTCATTAATAGATATAGGTTCAATTTGAGAAATAAGACATACCTCTTCATTTGCCAATCTTCCTCTAGTCATAACTCCTTGATTTTTATTTCCAATTATCTGCCTTTCAAAGTGATTCAATCTTACATACCTGGGTGTATTCACTGGCTGCCTTTCTTTAGTCATTGTAGAATTTACAGATGATGCCGATGTGACTGGATCAACATTCTGTACCATGGATTTAGTGTAGGTTCATTTGACATTATCTCTATTGTCAGTTCAAAGTCTATGTACCTTGAATTACCTCTAAATTATTCATCAATCTTCACATTTGCACTTTCAACAATTTTCTACAATCTCTTGTTAAAACATCTATATGCCTTCCTCTTAGATGAATAACCAAGAAATATTCCTTCATCACTTATAGGATCAAATTTTCCAATATACTCATCTCTTCTAATATAGCATTTACTTCCAAATATTCTGAAATATTTAAGAGTAGGAGTATTACTAAACCATAGTTCATGAGGGGTCTTACCGGTTTCACCTCTGATGTGAACTTTGTTGAATGTATAAAAAACTATATTGACCACTTCTCTCCAATATACATGAGGTAGGTTTGCTTCAGATAACATGCTTCTAGCTGCATCCAAGACTGTTATGTTCTTCCTTTCCACAAATCCATTCTACTGGGGTGTTTGAGGTGCTGATAGCTATCCTCTGATTCCATTCACTTCACAGAATGTATTAAATTCCTTAGATGTGAATTCACTTCCTTGATTTGATCTCAAACATTTGATTTTCTTACTACTTTCATTTTCTACCATTACCTTGAATAGTTTGAATTTCCTAAAAGCTTAAGATTTCACCCTGAGAAAAGTAACCCAACACATTCTAGAATAGTCATCAATGATTAGCATAAAATATCTATCTCCTTTTACACTTCTATTTCTTGCTGGACCACATAAATTAATATGAATTAAATCAAGAACATTGTTAGGTTTATTTAGAATACTCTTGAAAGATGCTCTAACTTGCTTTCCAAATTGACATTCCTTACATATCGGATTGTGAGGTTTAACAATCTTAGGTAAATCTCTAACTACCTTAGTTGTACTAATTTTCACAATGCAATCAAAATTTGCATGACAAAGTCTCTTATGCCATAACCAACTTTCATCAATATGTGAAATCAAACATGTCTTCTCATTGTTATTCAAATGAAAGATATTACCTCTAGTTTGATTACCGGTTGCAATTTCCAAACTAGTTTTGTTTAAGATTTTGCATTTACCATTCTTGAATTGTAACTGAAATCCTTTCTCAACTAATTGACCAACACTCAAAATATTATGCTTCAAACCTTCAACATAGTAAACATTATCAATATTGTGCTTACCATCAAAAGATATAGTTACTTTTTCCTTTGATCAAACAAGCTTTATCATCTCCAAATCTTACTAGACCTCCGTTGTATTCCTGAAAAAGTTAAGAATTTACTCTGATCACTAGTCATGTGATGTGAACATCCTGAATTAATGATCCATTCATCCTTATCTTCAATTTTAGTTGTCAGGGCCTGCTCTACCAGTTGAACAGTAGGTGTTGGTTGATCTTTTGTTATAGCAACAAAAGCCCATCCATTGTCTATCAGATCCTCATCAGAATCATCAGTAACTCCTCCATCCGCATAATAATAAGATTTGTCTCTATTCTTCTTGAATTTGTGTCTATGATAATCAGGGTTAGGCTTATATGTTCTTTTAGCTTCTTCTCTTAATCTTGCATGTCTATCAGGGCATCTAGAAGACATATGACCAATCTTATTGCAGTTAAAACATTTAAATGGTGCTTTACCTTCATACTTACTTCCAACTAGACCTTTAGGCATTTTTCTTGCAAATAGTACTTCAAGCTCTTCCATTTCTTCATTCTCCTTCCAGATTTCTTCAAGTTCTCTTGCATAGAAAGCTTTCCAATCAGATTTTTCTGATGATGATTATGATGATGTTGCAGATGATGATGATGCCTTAAAAGCTAAATCTTTCTTAAGAGTAGCAATAGGACCAAATTCCTCAAATTCTCCAACCAAAGTATCTCTAGATAATGATACATTAGGCATTGTTCTCAGTTCATTTATAGTAGTAACTTTCATTTTATATGTTGGTGGCAAAGCTCTTAAAACTTTAGAAACAATCTCATCTTCACTTAAGGTTCCTCCACAACATTGTATACCTAAAACAATTTCATTTACTCTTTCCATAAAAGCAGAAATCCTTTCATCTTCTTCCATTTTCAGATTTTCATACCTGACTCGAAAGCATTCAAGTTTTGCAATTTTGACTATGGTATCACCTTCATTCAATGTTTCCAACTTGTCCCAAATAGCTTTAGTAGTAGATCTGTCTGATAATCCCATGATTTGCTAATCTAACAATGCGTTCAAAAGTGCTTCTCTTACTTTGCAATCATTTTTTAATCTTTAGCCAACGCTGGTGGATTAGGTTGACCTTGAGTAGGAGTAGTATATCCATTCTTTGTAACATCCCAGATGTCCTTACCAATGCAATTCAAATGTGTCTCCATCCTGATCTTCCATATGCCATAGTTAGTTCCATCAAGCTTTAGACTATCCTTCATGAAATAGTTAGTAGACATTGGATCTCCTCAAGCTATTAAACTTCTACAAAAGAGGACTATGCTCTGATACCAATTGTTAGGTCCCAGAGACAACTGAGAGGGGGGGGTGAATCAGTTGTCCAATAAATTCAACCAAAGTTAACTCAACCAGAACTTAATACTTAATTCCGGTAAACCAAACTTTATGTTGGTAGATAGTTTTATTAGTTAGTTGCAGTACCAATAAAGATTAATGCATGAAACAAAAAGATAAATAACACATACAACACATAACATAGATATTTGTACATGGAAACCCTATAAGGGGAAAAAATAGGGTAGGAAGCCTTACCCACAATCAGATGATACTATTGTAGATAATATATGTGTACAATATGGAGTCTGCACATGCAGAAAGGCCAACTGCCTAGAGCTCACTACTCAATTACAAGATGGGAGTCACACTGACTACAATTGGATGGTTAGATCCAATGATAATGTACTACTTAGAATAGCATCTTCTTATGCTGGATTCAGTATTGGTTAAGCTCTATTGATCTTCTCAATACCTTCCTTCAATCTTCAAATGATGTCTGCATGTATAGCTCTGCTTATTTTCTCATATACCCTCTTACAATCCTTTTTGCATTCACCTTTCACTTCCACACTCCGATCTCACAAATAAGATCTTACATATATACCAAAGCCTAAGACCAAATGTGTAGGTTGGATTTACAAAGAATATTACAATAAAAATAATTACAAGTAAATCAATAACCGATGCAATAGCTAATATATTATGTCAGCTCAATGCATTTACAACAATAATAAATCATTTCCATTACTTATCGTGCTGATCTAGAATAGATATTCTTGTCGGTGTATAGCCTGGACCTATTTGCTGGTGAAAGAAAATATGCAAACCTGATTAGATCAATAACCAAATTTCCAAAACCAAGTGATCAAATAATGTCTTCGACATAACCAAGTAATCTCCAGATGATGACAGATTATCCTCAGTGCCAGTAAACAATATGCCAGTGAACATAACAAGTGTTAACATCAATGGAAAAACTAATGCAACACATCCAAAATACCAACATTTTGGGGGTTTATGATCAAGGCATTTATGGAAACATGTCAAAATCAGCCCAAAGGAGATCCGGACCGATCAGAGGTGAGAAAAACCAAAAATTGATTTTTTCAGTATTTTGTCTATGTTTCAGTATTTTGCATTTTAAGAGGCCTTTGGAGCAAGATTTGGGGTCGAAACTATTCTCAGTCTCTCAACTTGATAGTTGAAGTTATAGTGTTAGGGACTGAAACTAGATCTTTTGAAGACCTTTCCAATGGTGTAAGTGGCTTGAGATTTTGAGTGCTGAGCAGAAAGTTATGATCCCGCCAAGTCAAGACCAATTTATTGTTGTTCGTAGGGAGTAGGTACGAGGATGACAAATGTCAGCATGGCGTATTTTCTCATAGGCCCATGGTTTTGCACTCTCTGAAAGGAATGTGGGAGTGTCGGCATCATGGGGTGTTCAAGGGTGAAGGAAAAAAAGGGGCTCTAAAATCTCCACCAGTATGTCGCGTGTCAGCAAAGCATGGGCCCAGAGATGTTTTGAGCCCGAGGAGATTTTAAAAGCGCACCATTATTTCTTTCAAGGGTGGAAGGCCACAGGAGGCATCACATGGCAAAACCAGGAAGCACAAATGCAAACAAAGTAGAAACCCACATGATCAAGCAGTTGCAATAGAAAAAGGGAATTTCCAGGTGGCAACCATGTCGTGCGCATGGAGGAAAATACTGATGTGAAGATCAAGCTTGTGACAACTACAACAACCTCCATGATGGCGGTGGACATGAGGTGAGTATGCAGAAGCTGTTAAGTTACAATCACTAGTTCAGATAAAAGAGGTTTTCTCTATAAAAGCCCGAGGGTGCATTGTAAAAAGGGTTTCAGAACCTAATTTAAAGAATAAGACTGATATTCTATAGGATTTTAGCCTTTAATATGTTGTTTTGTATTTATGAAGACAAGATAATCAAATTGTGCCTATGGCCTTTGTGATTGTTGATATTCAGTGTGCATTGGATAGTTTTTGTGCATCTGTGAAATTCAGATATAACTTTAGAAATATATGCCTAATACTCTGTCGATTAAACTATATTTTAGCACTTTTTATCTGGTGGATGCATGGTATATATTGCTTTATGTTTAAAGGATTTTTGGTTATATCTTAATCGTTGTTTTGGGCACATAGATTATTGAATGGGCCTCAAAATGACATGTATGTGAAGTTATTTGTGCCCCTTATTGCATCAAAACTAGTTTGGCGCATCACTTAGAATAGATTTGCTTTTATGTTTCGTTCTCCCCTTTTCTCCCCCCAATGAATGAAGAGTTGGCTTCTAAAATCCCGGAGGTCACTCAATGACCATCACTAAGCTTCCCATAAGGTTGTATTCCTCAAAGAATTTTTAGTGGGCAACACTAACATATGCTAAAATGTTTGTCTATGTACAAAGGGGACAATTTATTGCCAAAATAAAACAAAAGCAATTGTTTATGTACAAAAGGGATAGTCTATTGATGGAATGAAATGAAAGTGGTTATTTATGTACAAAAGGGACAATTTATTGGGAAAATGAAAAGGATTGTTTTTTGGATTTTTTATGTTTTCAGATTTTTAGGGTTTTTGAACTTTTTAATTTAATTTTTTTTCAAGACATTTTATGATGTTTTTGTTTTTATTTCAAGATATTTTGCAATTTTTTTGAATTTTTCAGGAGTTTATTTGCTTTTTAGGGAATTTTTTAGGATTGTATTTGATTTTTAGGGAATTTTTTAGGATCATATATGATTTTTATGGATTTTTTTCAGAACTTTATATGATTTTTAGGGATTTTTATGATTTTGCCCCGAATGTCTAGCAAGGCAAGGAATAGGACCAATGGATAACTAGGCTTGCTGAAATGTTGGTAGATAGAGGGAAGACATGCCATTTATTATGGAGACAATGTGGATACAATTCCCAAGGGCTATTGTGTGATGGGATAAGAGACTAGATATGACAATTTAAAGAGCAATGGAAAGGCATGAGCGACATGTCAAGAGGTTTTTGAAACCATATTTTGCATTTTACATCCTTATGCCAGATCAAGACCAAGGGACAAAACAAAGAGTGTATGGATAGTGATAGGATATGAATAGGACAAGTAAAATCAAAAAATGGATAAGGGACATGAATAGGATAAGGGATAGTGAAAAAAGGTTGCAATAAGCCAAGGAATATAGATGAAAGGTTGTAATAAGCAAATGGATATAATCCAAAAGTTGTAATAGACTGAAAGTTGCGAACAAGTTGCATGATATTCATGAAGATCCTTAGCCTTGTCAAGATCAAAGGTGAAAAATGGAATATGGACATGAGGGACGATAGGATAATGGAGTATGATAGGGTTGATGAATACTAAGAGGGGGGGGGGGGCTGAATTAGTATACAAAATAATACTAAACTCAAACACTTAAACAGTTTAGCAGTAAACCAATATAACAGTTTTACTAACAAACCGGTTAACACAAATGCAAACCAAATAGCAAATAAGGCATTCACCCACGGAAGCACAATCACCATAACACAAGAGATTTTGATGTGGAAACCCAAATGGGAAAAACCACGGTGAGATGAAACTCACAAGTAACTATCTGCAGAATAGTAACCAGACCGGTGAAGGTCAGATTGGTTAAGGTCATACAATATTCTTTACCAAAATAGATCCTGTTAGGAATCTCGATTTCTATTAGGAGATAAGTCCAATTAAAGACTACATTGTGAGAGGATTTTAGATCCACAATTGTGAATCACCTTATTAGAGGATTTACATAGGCTTTTCCAAGCCTACCCAGTTAAGGGTTTTAGCCTTGTCGAAGATGTGAGTAATCAACAAGTGAGTGATCTAAATAGTAGCACAGTATGCTTGGTTAGATCCTTGATAGCTCATTGTTAATGCATTTCAGCATTACTCCAGTCATTAGAAACTCCACACTTTGTTACAACACACAGACTTGATCTTCTCTCCTAAGATCACACATACAAAAACTCATCAACCACCAAAAACCCTAACAACACCTAAAACCCCAGACATGATTTCCTTAAAAGGAATCTGATTTCATGTTGGTCCAATATGATTACATTGCAAGTTCCTAGGTTCATTTCATCTAGACACATTTGGTAACATGTCACAAAATCACTGTCAAAGTATCGGTGGATAGTAACTCATCACAAAAATACCGGTTGGTAACTCATCACAAAGTATTACCTGTTATACTTTACCGGTTACCAATTGGTAACTCAGAGTAATACTAGTTCAATTATTAAACAGATTACCGATTGACAGAAATGAAAACTGGGAAAATGATAAGTGCCCCTTTTAGTTCCTTTACACCACTCCACTTGAGATCCTCGAACCACTTGAGCTCTTCATGCTGCTTGGGTCTTCATACCGCCTAAGATTGGTAAACACTTTATGCATAACACTGATAGTCTAAAGACTTCAACATAATATCAGTTGAGCATAACTCATACATTCAAAAAGTGATCTCATAGCAAGTGTGTGTCCATCAATGACAATCACAACATAATCATAAAAAATGCCAACAATCTCCCCCTATGACATTGATGGCAAAAATTAGGAAAATTTTTGACATCTAAGTGTTTTACAAAAGATGCCATAATCAAAATTACTCCCCCTAAACATATACACTATCCCTTTGCAGAAAAAAAAATGTATACTACTCCCTTACAGAGATAAACATGAAAGTATACATAGCATGCATCAAAATTTTGAATACAGGAAAAATTCTCCCCCTTTGCCAACAAGGACAAAGTAGAGCTGAATAACCCCTGTTTCCATTAGCAAAAATAATAAGTGTTTATGACAATAAAGAGTGAAACTTGTCAAAAATAGATTTAAAGTCCTGCATAAATGTCTTCATGGATATAGACCATGACTCATGCAAGGAGGTAGCAACCTCACTCTTCATTTGCATATGGGATACCTATTCCTCCATGGCATCCAAGGTACTCATCTCTTGAGTAACCATCAAGGAATCCAGATTGAGATAGCATTTCTAAAGTATTTGCAGTCTTGGTAGTAGAACCAATTGAAGTTCCTGCAAATCTTTGGTTTGGTTGCTGATCTCTAACTCTATTCTGGCAGACTAGAGTTGAAACCGGTGAGCAGTTTTCCCATATGCGGTGAAGGAATCATAGGGCGTCTTGAAAGGGCTTATGTATGTCTGCAAATCATTTTGTAGTTTGTCTTTCTGAGCAAGCACATCATCACAGAATAGATGAGGTTGACATATCTTGCTGAGTAGTAGATTCCCCTCGTCCAAAAAATCTTTAATGCCCTTCTATGCCTTCTGCAGATCGCACCGAAGCTAAGTTAACTTTTTCACCAAGGCAGTGTTCAGAGCCTTTTGATGCTTCTTTTGTACACTGGCTTCAGCAACTTCTTCTAGGCTTTGCACTTGGTCCTCCACAACTGTGCATAGGAGCTTCAGTTGGGCAAGAGAGGAATCGGTACTGGGTATCAAATTGGTGAGTGTTTCCACCACAGTTTGAATCACATCTTCCTCCTTTTTCCTCCTTAGAGCATCCAATCGCTCTTGAGAAAGCTTAATGCTTTGCAGTAGCTCCATTTCATTTGCAGACTGGAGGTCAATGGGACTGGCGATGTCAGCCGGATTGACTTGACTATTGGTTGCCTTTGGGGTCTCCACTCTTGTGCTCTGTGCCGCTTCCTCCTTCTCTTTAGCTCTTAGCTTGTCCTCTTCTACCTTCTTTTTCTCCTCTTCCTCTATCTTTCTTTTCTCTTCTTCCCTCTACTTCTCTTCTTCTTCATCCTTCTTCTTCTTCTCCTCTTCCTACTTCCTCTTCTCCTCTTCTTGCTTCCTCTTCTCCTCTTCCTTTCTCTTCTCCTCTTCCTATTTCTTTTCTTCTTCCTTTCATTTCTCTTCTTCTTTCTTTTCCGCTTCCTTCTTCTTCTTCTTCTCTTCTTCATGTTTCTTATTCTCCTCTTCTTTTCTCTTTTCTTCCTCTTTTCTCTTCTCTTCCACTTTTCTCTTCTCTTCTTCCTTTTGCTTCTTTTCCTCTTCTATCTGTTTCCTCTTTTCTTCCTCCCATTTCTCCTGACCTGTTGTTTCTATTGGTGCATCCAGAGTAACATTTTCACCATTCAAGGCATCAACATCAATAGGGTCCATTTGAGTACTGACTGATTCTCCTTCACTGGCATATACTTCATCTAGTTTATTGGTTTCTGGTTCTTGCTCAGCCTTTTTGTTGGCTTCGGATACATTGTACAATCTCAGAGCAGCCTTGGCATGAGAGTGGGTGTCTTTCACCACTTCAGGAACTTTTCCTTCTAGCAACAAGAGTCTCCTTCTTCACATAAAGAAGAGGCCTTTGTATTTTTCCATAACTTCATAAAGTTCTGAATTAGAGACATCAAGAAAGTATTGTGCAAACACTTCCTCTCTTATTTCCTGTTCCTTCTCTATGGAAATGCACCATTTGTTATCTAAAGAACTATACAAAGAATCAGGTACCTCAGATCTAATTTCTGAGGGTGACCAGTCATTAATACATAAGTATTGAATGACTTTCTGATCTACTTCCTCTTTCTCATTGTCATTGAAATCATCAAAATATTCTTTTAAATCACTAAGCAATTTTCTTCTAAGATTCTTGATAGTCCTTTGACAATGTGACAAAGGTTTATAAGAGGAAACATGAATATTTACCGGTGCTGATGTTGTCGGTTCATTGCTGGTTGCCTTTGTCTTCTTTCTCGTTTGCCTAGTCTTTCTAGGCGGTTCTTCAGATATAGTGTCTTTTGAGTCTGGTGTGTTGCTTTTTGTTTTCTGCTTTCTCTCAAAGACTTTGGTGGGTGCAACTTCTGGTTTCTTCTTTTTTGGTGACCACTTGGCCACTTTAGGACTTACTAGAGTTATCGGTGCCGATACAGATGGTATGCCCTTCCCTTTCTTCAATGAGGGCTCCTCAACCAGTGTAATCCTCTCCAGATAGGTGTTAGTTCTCTTCTCCTTGGGATCAAGTATTGAGCCAAGTAGGGTAGAGGCATACCCGTCCAACATATCATACATTACCTCATATCCCATAGGCTCCACTTCTTCCTTTCCGGGCTCAACAGCCTCCATTATGCACTCATCAACTTTGATGGTGAAGCAGATGTTATCTTCATATTTCTTGATGATATCACTCGATATTCTTACCCTTTGGCTCATTTTGCATCTGAACTCATCAAAGTATTTGTTCAAAACTTCTAGATAACCGGTTCCAACTGCTTGAAGGCTCTCTTTGATTTGCTTTGTAATTGGTTGGTCGGCAGACCACTGAATATCTCCAACTCCTGGGAAGTAACCTTGGAAGTAGAAGAACAACCCAACTAATAGTTGTCTAAACATAAATCTCAGTGCATTGTCTTGTTTGATCGACTTCAAATTTACCAAAAGTTGCCTTTGCATATAGGTGCATAAGTCAAATGATGCATCTTCTTTGATCATCTTGTAAGCAACATTTACCGCTGCAGTAGAGACAGAGTTGATCCTGCTAGCATAGAATGTATGGTAACCTATTACCATGCAAGCATACTTGACTAGATCATCCTTGATGGGATTGATGGTCATTCCCCGTTGGTCGCTCACAGAATTGGTGAGCTTGGTCATTTTGGTCTTGTTGATCTTCCTTAGGGTTGGCACTTCACCGACATTACAAAAACTGGTGAAAATTGCTTCCGGTGTGATGTCGTGTGTTCGTTCTAAGTACATTTTGTCACCGTGCACTCTGCTCAGAATGATGCAGATGTGATCATCTGTAAACTCTTCAAGGAAATAGACCACATTATGAAGCTTTTTCTTTTCCAAGATGTTGTATTCTGGTTTAATCTTTTTGTCCTTCCCATAGAATAGGCTTATTTGAGAATGGATCATTAGAGATCTTAGGTCTTCAATTTTGTAGTCAATATAATCTAAAATGCCTTCCTCGACTATGACTCTAGTGGGTATTTGGGATAGGGCATTATATTTTGCCTTTTGTTGGATGAAATCTACTAAATCAACGGGTGCACTAGAACTAGAGTGTGATGTGGAGGCCATGATAAATAGAGAAACTCAAAAAATACCTTTGTAAATTGAAATTGAGGGCTTGTAGATTCCACTTCGCCACACACACCTTTGGTTGTTGAAATATCATTTTGTGTTCTATACTTGACTGACTAATATTATCTTTTGATTCTTCTTCAAGGTTTTGAAAATTCTTTGAATCACAATGCAAGTCGCCTTTCGTCACTCTGCACTTGAAAACTTCTTCGCTCGAAAGATGACAAGTGAAAAATGACTTGAAAAATTCCTTTTAAATAGATTTTTCACCTACCATAATAAATGCTCCACTATTAGGGCATAAACCCTAATTTCCTTTTTACCATTTCTGGTCTTTTGCCAAATGACAGGTATCACATACCGATTAAGGTCTTTTACCAATGTAAATCGGGGGTTTGAAACATTTCACTAATTTGTTTCCCCCTAAGTTTTTTTGTAGCTTAGTTTGTTGGTTCAGAGATTTCCACTCTAGGTGCAGAAACTGGTTCTTCTTGAGATACTTCTTCTGGCTTCTTTTTCCATGCTTTCTTCATGTCTGCTTGAATAGTTTCAACATCAATCTTTCCTTTCGGAGTGACTAGTATATCATGCAATATATTCTTTCTCATTCTGTAGAATCTTGATGTATGACCCAGTTTGTTGCAATGATAGCAAATCATCCCAAGTGCTCTCCATGGTCCATTATTCATGTTTCCACTCTTTTTTTTGCATGTTGCAGTAGTGTGACCATGACCATGACAAATCAAATAGGTTATCCTCCATCCAGTTGCTACTTGATAGCCATCGCTTCCAGACTAGTGATTATAGGTATTGAACCGGTTTGGATTCCAGTTCCCAGAGGGTTTAGGAAAAACTCCTTAACTCCTTTGAGGATACCTTCTGGTGTTGTGCATGACAGACCTGCATTCAAATGCTCTATGCCCAAACTTGTTGCATGCATAACAATTGCCATTGAATCTAATGGATCTAGGCTTATCATTTAGAAAGTAAGGAAAGTTATTGTAATCCTTATTTCTACATACATTAGCAGTATGTCCTTCCTTGAGACAATTAAAGCAAACAGGTTTGAACTTTTGATTACCTTTATCCTTTAATGTCAGTTGCTTCTTTGATGCTCCATCATTTGTTCCAAAGGTCTCACCTTCCTCATACTCAAAAAAACCAAGTCCATTAGTATTCTTTACCGGTTTAGCTGATTCAAGCTTTTTCTCTAGCTTGACAGTGCTCTTGTTGAATTTGGCAAGTATTTCCTTTGACTCAGTGAGTTCTTTGGAAATAGCAGCATTGGATTCCTTCAAGGTTGCATTCTTAGAAATATCCATGTTTAGTTCACCTTGCATCTCCTCTTTCTCCACTTTACTCTCTTGGAGATGAGAAGTAAGTGCATTGATTTCTTACTTCAACTTGGAGATCTCATGATCTTTGTCTTTTATCAGATCTTCAGCTTTCCTCCAGTTCTCAAGCTCTAGACACATCCTGATAGTCAGTCCTTCAAGTTCCCTTCTTAGGTTAGCATTAGACTCATTTAGTTTTTCAACTTCTTCAACTAGGGCTTCCATGTCTGCTTCATCAGAGGAACTGTTTTCAGTTAGCTCCATTAGTTTCTCAGCACACTCTCTTCTTTTCACCATAGAAGCCTTGTACTTGACTTTGAGTTCATCATAGGCTTTCTCAATCTAAGTGAGCCAATGTGTAAGTTCCCTCATAGTGTATTCCCCCATATCTCCTTTCAAGTGGTTAAACTTATAGAAAGGTTGGCTCTGATACCAATTGATGAATATTAAGAGGGGGGGGTGAATTAGTATACAAAACTATACTGAACTCAAACACTTAAACAGTTTAGCAGTAAACTTGTATAACATTTTTACTAACAAACTAGTTAACACAAATGCAAACAAAACAACAAAAAAGGCATTCACCCACAGAAGCACAATCACCATAACACAAGAGATTTTGGTATGGAAACCCAAATGGGAAAAACCACGGTGAGATGAAACTCACAAGTAACTATCTGTAGAATAGTAACCAGACCGGTTAAGGTCATATAATGCTCTTTACCAGAACATATCCTGTTAGGAATCTCGATACCTATTAGGAGATAAGTCCGATTAAAGACTACCTTGTGAGAGGATTTCAGATCCACATTTGTGAATCACCTTGCTAGAGGATTTACACAGGCTTTGCCAAGCCTACCTGGTTAAGGGTTTCAACCTTGTCGAAGATGTGAGTAATCAACAAGTGAGTGATCTAAATACTAGCATAGTATGCTTGGTTAGATCCTTGATAGCTCATTGTTAATGCATTTCAATGTTACTTCCATCTTCAGAAACTCCACACTCTATTATAGCACACAGACTTGATCTTCTCTCCTAAGATCGCACATACAAAAACTCATCAACCACCAAAAACCCTAACAACACCTAAAACCCTAGACATGATGTCCTTAAAAGGAATTTGATTTCATGTCGGTCCAATAGGATTACATTGCAAGTTCCTAGGTTCATTACATCTAGACACATTTGGTAACATGACACAAAATTACCGTCAAAGTGTCGGTGGATGGTAACTCATCACAGAGTATTACCGGTTTATACAACTTTACCGGTTACCGGTTGGTAACTTAGAGTAATATTGATTCAATTATTAAATAGATTACCAGTTGATAGAAATGAAGACTGGGAAAATGATAAGTGCCACATTTAGTTCCTTTGCACCACTCCGCTTGAGCGCTTCATGTCGCTTGGGTCTTCATACCACTTGAGATCGGTAAACACTTTTTGCATAACACAGATAGTCTAAAGACTACAACATAATACTAGTTTGGAATAAATACCGGTTGAGCATAACTCATACATTCAAAAAGTGATCTCATAGCAAGTGTGTGTCCATCAATGACAATCACAACATAATCATAAAAAATGCCAACAAGGGTATGATAGGATAAGATAGGAAGGATGAAACCTGCCCCCAAGTATGGTATGCAAGAATTTCATATATTACACATGACTCATGTTTACCAAGTTTCATCATGGTACTTGCCCAAGGTGCATGTTATCCAGGTTTTCACCTGAGGACAAATTATTTTTCTTTACTTTTTCTTTTCTTTTCTTTTCTTTTTATTTTTATTTTTTGACATTTTTTATTTTTTGACCTTTTCAATAGAAGATGGAAACATGATAGGGGATGAAAGAAAGACTCAAGAATCTTGTTTTTTGTATAGTAGCCTTGAAAAATAGACCATGACTATTAAAATTATACTCAAAGATGTTGAATGGATAATAACATTTAAATTAAAAAAGACTAAGCTACGACTTTATGCAAAGAATTGGACCAGAGGGACAAAAGGATGGAAAATATGCATTAGATAATGGATAGGATATTGGAAGAATTGGGCTTGAGGGAATGAAAATTTTGGCAAGATCAACATTGGCACACACCTTGAGGGGTGTTGGACTGATGGAGGAATAGTAGATTTTGGGTATTGAGATTTTGATGGAGGAAAGGCTAGGGATTTTGGGACATAAGGACCCAAAATGGATGATGGAGGTAATGAAGGAATAGGTTTTGAAGGGTTGGATGGAGGAATAGAAATTTTTGATGCCAAGTTTGATGCTTCTTTAGGTTGTTGTGCTTCAAGGAGCTGCTTAGGAATCAACATTGTTTTTTATTTTTCATGCTTTTGTGGTTCCTTGGAACGCATTGCTTCCACAAGGGATTTACGAACCCATATAGATTTTTTCTTTTCTTTCTTTTTCTTAGTGAGCCTTTGTTCCCTTTTGGACATTTCTTTTTGTTTTTGGATCATATTTTGCTTTGTTTTTACATGTTGATCCTTGACTGCATGTGGATTGTTGGACTTATGACATTTATTCTTGGCATCCAAATTGCTTGGAGGGGGGAAGGAATGTATGAATGTATAGAATGATATGGAGGTCTATTGGGTGGATGAAAGGTGCTCAAGGATTTTTACCTTTGTTGATCTCGCATAGGGGACGAAGGGATATAAGGACCTAAAATGGATGGAAGAGATGAAGAGGAAGGCGTATGTTTGGATGTAGGTTTAGGGATACCAATGTCTTGAGGAATGTCACCAAGGCCATGACCATTAAGATATTCTTTGATATGGAGGGGTTGTTTCTTGATAAGGTCTACCCCTTTTACTTTATACATATTTTGACCTATAAGATACTCTTTTCTTTGGGAGGAAGACACGAGTCCATTATGAGGTGGATACGATATGGAAGAAATGAGAGGATCATGAAGTGGATCAGATTGGACCAAAGTGGAGGAACCCATTGTGCATGTAGGATTTTCATGAACATCTTGCACAAAAATGTTAGAATCATGAGGGGGATTAGGCTCATGAGGGGGCTCGGGATCACTACTAGGATCAAGATTACGAGGGGGACTAGGATCGATGGTAGGCTCTTCATAAGATGGAGTGGGAGGAATAATGGGATCACAAAAAGAAATTAGATCTTGGACTATATATGGAGGATTAGGACATGGAGATTGAGGGACAATAGAATCTTGTGGATTATCTAAAGGGATGATAGTATCTTGTGGTGGACATGAAGCTAAAAGGATACCCTGATCTTGACAGCAAGGAAGATTATTGGATTCCTCTTTAAAGGTGCTTTTCTCTTGACTTTCAAGGGGATTATTAGGAAGAATGGAAGGGACATCTTGATCTTACTTAAGGAGTGCAATACCAATAGGACTTGAAAAGTCTTTATGTTCTTGGATAGGAATAAGGGGATCAACAAAGGAAATGAGATTTTGGTCAAATGTAGTATGCAATGGAAAAGTTTTAGGGTCTTCATCTTGATCAATTTCAAGACATTTCTTCATGGTGTGAATCATCCTCTTGACATGGAGTTGGACTTTGGACATTAGTGGGGGATTTTGACAAGGAATAAATGATTTAACATGAGAGGGATAAAATTTCTATGGGACTCTCTAAAAGAGAAGCATCTGGTGGCATTGAATCTTGCATTTCCAAATAGTAAAAGGGATTTGTATAAAGACATAGATTAGCATGTATTTCTATTGCAGAAAACCCTTGGGAGGATACATTATTCTAGACATGGGTTGAATTTGTTGCTGGTATTGGACAAGTGGAATTTTTGTCTCTTGTTCTGAAATATGATTTTGGACATGATTTATTTCAACTTGTTGTGGGACATAATTTTCTTGCTCGCATACCAAGGCCCATTGTAGGTGTGTGTTAGTAACGAAAGATAGATGCTTAGGACTTGAATCCAAGTCTCTTATAGTGCATGGGAAGTATTTTGGAGGATTGCTTAAGATTACTTGGTCCAAAAATTCCACAAACTCGAGATTGTTCATTGCCTCAATAACTTTAGAATCCTTATATGATCCGTCATCTGAATCTGCATCTTCTTGGAATTTTGGTAATGATTTAACTCGAATATAACTATAATCTAGATGAAAGATGCATTGACCATCTACCAAGGGTCTTTGTAGGTAGGAACCTTGACTTAACTGATTTAAATAAAAAATCGGTGACACATTCGTTGGTGGCATTGGTGAAGCATTACCACATCCTAGTTGCATTGGCATAAAACTTGATTCAAAATGTGATGGTTGTCCTAAATGAACGATTCCATACCCTTGTGGCATGTTTTTAGGTGGACCAACCTTTGGATTAAAGTTTGGTTTTATTGTATTACCTTGTTGTTGGGTTGGATAGAACTGTGATTGCCTTGGATTAAAACTTTGTAACATCATAGGAGCTTGGAACCTTGTTTTAATAGACATGTCACTATATAATATTTATTTTTGGAATTTTGAATTTTAAGGATGCAATGAGATGCAACTAATGCAACCTAAATGATTGACAATGCAACTTATGTTTTTTGTCTTTTTGAATTTTAAGAATGACAATAATATGCAACTAAATGCAACCTTAAAAGATGACAATGCAACTTATGTTTTTGGTATTTTTTAATTTTTGGAATGAAAAGGATATGCAACTAAATGCAATTTTGGGGAATGAAAATGCAACCTATTTTTTTGTTGTTTTTGAGGTTTGGACAAACTCTTGGAATGCAAACCTAAAGATGTGACCCTTAGGAAATTGAAATGAAGTAAAGACCTTGAAATGAAAAAGGACCAAAAGACAAAATGATTATAGGACAATTGAAAATGTCTCACCTATATGCTTGGATAATAAGCTAGGTTTGACAAAATGATGTTTGACAAGAAGACAAATTTTGGACAAGGTCAAGACTCCCTAACAACAACTTAGGGTTTAATCTAGAGATTTGAATCTTTGAAGTTTGACAAAACCAAATTTTGAGACTAAAGGCAAGAAGGAAATTATTATGAAGAGGACCTAAGGATATGATATGAATATGATATGGTCTCAAGATATGATATGATACGACAAAATGATATGAACCAAGGATATGCATGCAAATGTTTGAGAATGTCAACCTAAGAAAAGACCTAGGGTTTGAAGTATGCAATGATAAAACCAATATGATATGGATATGTGAGGACAAATGACTTTGGAAATGCAAAGTGAAACCTAAGACAAGACCTAATTTTGGGATGATGATAATACAATGAAGACTTAGGAAAATGATTTTAAACCTAAGTACAAAATGAGGACACTACAAATGAAATGGACTAAAATGAAGAGTAATGATTATGTCCTCAGACCTAAGCTTGGACTATGAAAAGTCTTAACCCTAAGTGACATGTATTTTGAGACAAGGATTTCCAATTTTTTGACATGCCATGTTTGAATGTTGGATGAATACTTGGAAAATATTTTGGACCTTTATTTGAACCTTGTTTTGAATTTGGTTTGGAGAATGTTTGGACTCGCTTCAAAATGAATTTTTGTGACACTTGTGTTTTTTATTCAACTTTTGGCAAACATAGAAGACAAGATATTTGTTTGAATTTGACCCAAAAAAATCATTCACCTTCACAACATTTCTTAAGGATGGCAAGGACAATATCATTTGAATCCTCTTACCATAAAGTACCACATTCAACCAGATAGTTAGAATCTTGGTAGCACTAGCTCCCCTCCATGACACTCACTTCTACGAGCATACCAAGCTTCAAATTCAAGGAGCATCAATTCCCAAGAATTTACTATCTCTAATTGAGGGGTACATGAGAGGTTTTTTTGGCATGCATGTATCACCATGCCCAAGTCAACAAATAGAGGGATTTTGGTCTCTAAAAACAAGAGGTTTTAGTCAGGGCATCCATTCAGGTGGGCATAGATCCAGTGAATTTAATCATTACTATGCCATTCCAACACCCGTTGCTCACAACTTTCATTACAAACATGGTTATTTAGAGTGGTTTGGAA